>NC_090447.1:463121930-464321930 GCF_031143425.1 Pleurodeles waltl | reverse complement strand
GAACTTTCTGTCACCATAATGTGAGGAAAATGTGTTTTTTTAGCCAAATTTTGAGCTTTGTAAAGGATTCTGGGTAACAGAACCTGGTCAGAGCCCCACAAGTCCCCCCATCTTGGATTCCCCTAGGGCTTTAGATTTAAAAAATGCACAGGTTTGGTAGGTTTCCCTAGGTGCCGGCTGAGCTAGAGGCCAAAATCTACTACTTTGCAAAAAACAGCTCTGTTTTCTGTCAAAAAATGGGATGTGTCCACGTTGCGCTTTGGGGCATTTCCTGTCGCGGGCGCTAGGCCTACCCACACAAGTGAGGTATCATTATTATCGGGAGACTTGGGGGAACGCTGGGTGGAAGGTAATTTGTGGCTCCTCTCAGATTCCAGAACTTTCTGTCACCATAATGTGAGGAAAATGTGTTTTTTTAGCAAAATTGTGAGATTTGCAAAGGATTCTGGGTAACAGAACCTGGTCAGAGCCCCACAAGTCACCCCATCTTGGATTTCCCTAGGTCTTTAGATTTAAAAAATGCACAGGTTTGGTAGGTTTCCTTAGGTGCCGGTTGAGCTAGAGGCCAAAATCTACAGGTAGGCACTTTGCAAAAAACAGCTCTGTTTTCTGTCAAAAAATGGGATGTGTCCACGTTGTGCTTTGGGGCATTTCCTGTTGCGGGCGCTAGGCCTACCCACACAAGTAAGGTATCATTTTTATCGGGAGACTTGGGGGAACTCTGGGTGGAAAGAAATTTGTGCCTCCTCTCAGATTCCAAAACTTTCTGCCACAGAAATGTGAGGAACATGTGTTTTTTTCGCCAAATTTTGAGGGTTGCAAAAGATTCTGGGTAACAGAACCTGGTCAGAGCCCCACAAGTCACCCCATCTTGGAGTCCACTAGGTCTCTAGTTTTCGAAAATGCACAGGTTTGGTAGGTTTCCCTATGTGCCGGCTGAGCTAGAGGCCAAAATCTACAGGTAGGCACTTTGCAAAAAACACATCTGTTTTCTTTCAAAAAATGGGATGTGTCCACGTTGCGCTTTGGGGCATTTCCTGTCGCGGGCGATAGGCCTACCCACACAAGTGGGGTATCATTTATATCGGGAGACTTGGGGGAACGGTGGGTGGAAGGAAATTTGTGGCTCCTCTCAGATTCCAGAACTTTCTGTCACCATAATGTGAGTAAAATGTAATTTTTTAGCCAAATTTTGAGCTTTGCAAAGGATTCTGGGTAACAGAACCTGGTCAGAGCCCCACAAGTCACCCCATCTTGGATTCCCCTAGGACTCTAGTTTTCAAAAATGCACAGGTTTGGTAGGTTTCCCTAGGTGCCGGCTGAGCTAGAGGCCAAAATCTACAGGTAGGCACTTTGCAAAAAACACCTCTGTTTTCTTTAAAAAAAATGGGATGTGTCCACGTTGCACTTTGGGGCATTTCCTGTCGTGGGCGCTAGGCCTACCCACACAAGTGAGGTATCATTTTTATTGGGAGACTTGGGGGAACGCTGGGTGGAAGGGAATTTGTGGCTCCTCTCAGATTCCAGAACATTCTGTCACCATATTGTGAGGAAAATGTGTTTTTTTAGCCAAATTTTGAGCTTTGCAAAGGATTCTGGGTAACAGAACCTGGTCAGAGCCCCACAAATCACCCCATCTTGCATTCCCGTAGGTCTCTAGTTTTAAAAAATGCACAGGTTTGGTAGGTTTCCCTAGGTGCCGGCTGAGCTAGAGGCCAAAATCTACAGATAGGCACTTTGCAAAAAACAGCTCTGTTTTCTGTCAAAAAATGGGTTGTGTCCACGTTGCGCTTTGGGGCATTTCCTGTCGCGGGCGCTAGGGCTACCCACACAAGTGAGGTATTATTTTTATCGGGAGACTTGGGGGAACGCTGCGTGGCAGGAAATTTGTGGCTCCTCCCAGATTCTAGAACTTTCTATCACCATAATGAGGAAAATGTGTTTTTTTAGCCAAATCTTGAGCTTTGCAAAGGATTCTGGGTAACAGAACCTGGTCAGAGCCCCACAAGTCACCCCATCTTGGATTCCCCTAGGTCTCTAGTTTTCAAGAATGCACAGGTTTGGTAGGTTTCCCTAGGTGCCGGCTGAGCTAGAGGCCAAAATCTACAGGTAGACACTTTGCAAAAAACAGCTCTGTTTTCTGTCAAAAATGGGATGTGTCCACGTTGCGCTTTGGGGCATTTCCTGTCGCGGGCGCTAGGCCTACCCACACAAGTGAGGTATTATTTTTATTGGGAGACTTGGGGGGACGCTGGGTGGAAGGAAATTTGTGGCTCCTCTCAGATTCCAGAACTTTCTGTCACCATAATGTGAGGAAAATTTGTTTTTTTAGCCAAATTTTGAGCTTTGCAAAGGATTCTGGGTAACAGAACCTGGTCAGAGCCCCACAAGTCACCCCATCTTGGATTCCCCTAGGTCTCTAGTTTTAAAAACTGCACAGGTTTGGTAGGTTTCCCTAGGTGCCGGCTGAGCTAGAGGCCAAAATCTACAGGTAGGCACTTTGCAAAAAACAGCTCTGTTTTCTGTAAAAAAATGGGATGTGTCCACGTTGCGCTTTGGGGCATTTCCTGTCGCGGGCGCTAGGCCTACCCACACAAGTTAGGTATCATTTTTATCGGGAGACTTGGAGGAATGCTGGGTGGAAGGAAATGTGTGGCTCCTCTCAGATTCCAGAACTTTCTGTCACCATAATGTGAGGAAAATGTGTTTTTTTAGCCTAATTTTGAGCTTTGCAAAGGATTCTGGGTAACAGAACCTGGTCAGAGCCCCACAAGTCACCTCATCTTGGATTCCACTAGGTCTCTAGTTTTCGAAAATGCACAGGTTTGGTAGGTTTCCCTAGGTGCCGTCTGTGCTAGACTCCAAAATCTACAGGTAGGCACTTTGCTAAAAACAGCTCTGTTTTCTGTCAAAAAATGGGTTGTGTCCACGTTGCGCTTTGGGGCATTTCCTGTCGCGGGCGCTAGGCCTACCCACACAAGTGAGGTATCATTTTGTATCGGGAGACTTGGGGGAACGCTGGGTGGAAGGAAATTTGTGGCTCCTCTCAGATTCCAGAACTTTCTGTCACCATAATGTGAGGAAAATGTGTTTTTTTAGCCAAATTTTGAGCTTTGTAAAGGATTCTGGGTAACAGAACCTGGTCAGAGCCCCACAAGTCCCCCCATCTTGGATTCCCCTAGGGCTTTAGATTTAAAAAATGCACAGGTTTGGTAGGTTTCCCTAGGTGCCGGCTGAGCTAGAGGCCAAAATCTACTACTTTGCAAAAAACAGCTCTGTTTTCTGTCAAAAAATGGGATGTGTCCACGTTGCGCTTTGGGGCATTTCCTGTCGCGGGCGCTAGGCCTACCCACACAAGTGAGGTATCATTATTATCGGGAGACTTGGGGGAACGCTGGGTGGAAGGTAATTTGTGGCTCCTCTCAGATTCCAGAACTTTCTGTCACCATAATGTGAGGAAAATGTGTTTTTTTAGCAAAATTGTGAGATTTGCAAAGGATTCTGGGTAACAGAACCTGGTCAGAGCCCCACAAGTCACCCCATCTTGGATTTCCCTAGGTCTTTAGATTTAAAAAATGCACAGGTTTGGTAGGTTTCCTTAGGTGCCGGTTGAGCTAGAGGCCAAAATCTACAGGTAGGCACTTTGCAAAAAACAGCTCTGTTTTCTGTCAAAAAATGGGATGTGTCCACGTTGTGCTTTGGGGCATTTCCTGTTGCGGGCGCTAGGCCTACCCACACAAGTAAGGTATCATTTTTATCGGGAGACTTGGGGGAACTCTGGGTGGAAAGAAATTTGTGCCTCCTCTCAGATTCCAAAACTTTCTGCCACAGAAATGTGAGGAACATGTGTTTTTTTCGCCAAATTTTGAGGGTTGCAAAAGATTCTGGGTAACAGAACCTGGTCAGAGCCCCACAAGTCACCCCATCTTGGAGTCCACTAGGTCTCTAGTTTTCGAAAATGCACAGGTTTGGTAGGTTTCCCTATGTGCCGGCTGAGCTAGAGGCCAAAATCTACAGGTAGGCACTTTGCAAAAAACACATCTGTTTTCTTTCAAAAAATGGGATGTGTCCACGTTGCGCTTTGGGGCATTTCCTGTCGCGGGCGATAGGCCTACCCACACAAGTGGGGTATCATTTATATCGGGAGACTTGGGGGAACGGTGGGTGGAAGGAAATTTGTGGCTCCTCTCAGATTCCAGAACTTTCTGTCACCATAATGTGAGTAAAATGTAATTTTTTAGCCAAATTTTGAGCTTTGCAAAGGATTCTGGGTAACAGAACCTGGTCAGAGCCCCACAAGTCACCCCATCTTGGATTCCCCTAGGACTCTAGTTTTCAAAAATGCACAGGTTTGGTAGGTTTCCCTAGGTGCCGGCTGAGCTAGAGGCCAAAATCTACAGGTAGGCACTTTGCAAAAAACACCTCTGTTTTCTTTAAAAAAAATGGGATGTGTCCACGTTGCACTTTGGGGCATTTCCTGTCGTGGGCGCTAGGCCTACCCACACAAGTGAGGTATCATTTTTATTGGGAGACTTGGGGGAACGCTGGGTGGAAGGGAATTTGTGGCTCCTCTCAGATTCCAGAACATTCTGTCACCATATTGTGAGGAAAATGTGTTTTTTTAGCCAAATTTTGAGCTTTGCAAAGGATTCTGGGTAACAGAACCTGGTCAGAGCCCCACAAATCACCCCATCTTGCATTCCCGTAGGTCTCTAGTTTTAAAAAATGCACAGGTTTGGTAGGTTTCCCTAGGTGCCGGCTGAGCTAGAGGCCAAAATCTACAGATAGGCACTTTGCAAAAAACAGCTCTGTTTTCTGTCAAAAAATGGGTTGTGTCCACGTTGCGCTTTGGGGCATTTCCTGTCGCGGGCGCTAGGGCTACCCACACAAGTGAGGTATTATTTTTATCGGGAGACTTGGGGGAACGCTGCGTGGCAGGAAATTTGTGGCTCCTCCCAGATTCTAGAACTTTCTATCACCATAATGTGAGGAAAATGTGTTTTTTTAGCCAAATCTTGAGCTTTGCAAAGGATTCTGGGTAACAGAACCTGGTCAGAGCCCCACAAGTCACCCCATCTTGGATTCCCCTAGGTCTCTAGTTTTCAAGAATGCACAGGTTTGGTAGGTTTCCCTAGGTGCCGGCTGAGCTAGAGGCCAAAATCTACAGGTAGACACTTTGCAAAAAACAGCTCTGTTTTCTGTCAAAAATGGGATGTGTCCACGTTGCGCTTTGGGGCATTTCCTGTCGCGGGCGCTAGGCCTACCCACACAAGTGAGGTATTATTTTTATTGGGAGACTTGGGGGGACGCTGGGTGGAAGGAAATTTGTGGCTCCTCTCAGATTCCAGAACTTTCTGTCACCATAATGTGAGGAAAATTTGTTTTTTTAGCCAAATTTTGAGCTTTGCAAAGGATTCTGGGTAACAGAACCTGGTCAGAGCCCCACAAGTCACCCCATCTTGGATTCCCCTAGGTCTCTAGTTTTAAAAACTGCACAGGTTTGGTAGGTTTCCCTAGGTGCCGGCTGAGCTAGAGGCCAAAATCTACAGGTAGGCACTTTGCAAAAAACAGCTCTGTTTTCTGTAAAAAAATGGGATGTGTCCACGTTGCGCTTTGGGGCATTTCCTGTCGCGGGCGCTAGGCCTACCCACACAAGTTAGGTATCATTTTTATCGGGAGACTTGGAGGAATGCTGGGTGGAAGGAAATGTGTGGCTCCTCTCAGATTCCAGAACTTTCTGTCACCATAATGTGAGGAAAATGTGTTTTTTTAGCCTAATTTTGAGCTTTGCAAAGGATTCTGGGTAACAGAACCTGGTCAGAGCCCCACAAGTCACCCCATCTTGGATTCCACTAGGTCTCTAATTTTCGAAAATGCACAGGTTTGGTAAGTTTCCCTATGTGCCGGCTGAGCTAGAGGCCAAAATCTACAGGTAGGCACTTTGCAAAAAACAGCTCTGTTTTCTGTCAAAAAATGGGTTGTGTCTACGTTGCGCTTTGGGGCATTTATTGTTGCGGGCGCTAGGCCTACCCACACAAGTGAGGTATCATTTTTATCGGGAAACTTGAGGGAACGCTGGGTGGAAGGGAATTTGTGGCTCCTCTCAGATTCCAGAACTTTCTGTCACCATAATGTGATGAAAATGTGTTTTTTTAGCCAAATTTTGAGCTTTGCAAAGGATTCTGGGTAACAGAACCTGGTCAGAGCCCCACAAGTCACCCCATCTTGGATTACCCTAGGTCTCTAGTTTTCAAAAATGCACAGGTTGGGTAGGTTTCCCTAGGTGCCGGCTGAGCTAGAGGCCAAAATCTACAGGTAGGCACTTTGCAAAAAACACCTTTGTTTTCGTTAAAAAAATGGGATGTGTCCACGTTGCGCTTTGGGGCATTTCCTGTCGCGGGCGCTAGGCCTACCCACACAAGTGAAGTATCATTTTTATCGGGAGACTTGGGGGAACGCTGGGTGGAAGGAAATTTGTGGCTCCTCTCAGATTCCAAAACTTTCTGTCACCATAATGTGAGGAAAATGTGTTTTTTTAGCCACATTTTGAGCTTTGCAAAGGATTCTGGGTAACAGAACCTGGTCAGAGCCCCACAAGTCACCCCATCTTGGATTCCCCTAGGTCTCTAGTTTTAAAAACATGCACAGGTTTGGTAGGTTTCCCTAGGTGCCGGCTGAGCTAGAGGCCAAAATCTACAGATAGGCACTTTGCAAAAAACACCTTTGTTTTCGTTAAAAAAATGGGATGTGTCCACGTTGCGCTTTGGGGCATTTCCTGTCGCGGGCGCTAGGCCTACCCACACAAGTGGGGTATCATTTTTATCGGGAGACTTGGGGGAACGCTGGGTGGAAGGAAATTTGTGGCTTCTCTCAGATTCCAGAACTTTCTGTCACCATAATGTGATGAAACTGTGTTTTTTTAGCCAAATTTTGAGCTTTGCAAAGGATTCTGGGTAACAGAACCTGGTCAGAGCCCCAAAAGTCACCCCATCTTGGATTCCCCTAGGTCTCTAGTTTTCAAGAATGCACAGGTTGGGTAGGTTTCCCTATGTGCCGGCTGAGCTAGAGGCCAAAATCTACAGGTAGGCACTTTGCAAAAAACACCTCTGTTTTCTTTAAAAAAATGGGATGTGTCCACTTTGCGCTTTGGGGCATTTCCTGTCACCGGCACTAGGCCTACCCACACAAGTGAGGTATTATTTTTATCGGGAGACTTGGGGGAACGCTGCGTGGATGGAAATTTGTGGCTCCTCTCAGATTCCAGAACTTTCTGTCACCATAATGTGAGGAAAATGGTTTTTTTTAGCCAAATCTTGAGCTTTGCAAAGGATTCTGGGTAACAGAACCTGGTCAGAGTCCCACAAGTCACCCCATCTTGGATTCCCCTAGGTCTCTAGTTTTCAAAAATGCACAGGTTTGGTAGGTTTCCCTAGGTGCCGGCTGAGCTAGAGGCCAAAATCTACAGGTAGGCACTTTGCAAAAAACAGCTCTGTTTTATGTCAAAAAATGGGTTGTGTCCACGTTGCGCTTTGGGGCATTTCCTGTCGCGGGCGCTTGGCCTACCCACACAAGTGAGGTATCATTTTTATCGGGAGACTTGGGGGAACGCTGGGTGGAAGGAAATTTGTGGCTCCTCTCAGATTCCAGAACTTTCTGTCACCATAATGTGAGGAAAATGTGTTTTTTTAGCCAAATCTTGAGCTTTGCAAAGGATTCTGGGTAACAGAACCTGGTCAGAGCCCCACAAGTCACCCCATCTTGGATTCCCCTAGGTCTCCAGTTTTCAAAAATGCACAGGTTTGGTAGGTTTCCCCAGGTGCCGGCTGAGCTAGAGGCCAAAATCTACAGGTAGGCACTTTGCAAAAAACAGCTCTGTTTTCTGTCAAAAAATGGGTTGTGTCCACGTTGCGCTTTGGGGCATTTCCTGTCGCGGGCGCTAGGGCTACCCACACAAGTGAGGTATCATTTTTATCTGGAGACTTGGGGGAACGCTGCGTGGATGGAAATTTGTGGCTCCTCTCAGATTCCAGAACTTTCTGTCACCATAATGTGAGGAAAATTTGTTTTTTTAGCCAAATTTTGAGCTTTGCAAAGGATTCTGTTTAACAGAACCTGGTCAGAGCCCCACAAGTCACCCCATCTTGGATTCCCCTAGGTCTCTAGTTTAAATAAATGCACAGGTTTGGTAGGTTTCCATAGGTGCCGGCTGAGCTAGAGGCCAAAATCTACAGATAGGCACTTTGCAAAAAACAGCTCTGTTTTCTGTCAAAAAATGGGTTGTGTCCACGTTGCGCTTTGGGGGATTTCCTGTCGCGGGCGCTAGGGCTACCCACACAAGTGAGGTATCATTTTTATCGGGAGACTTGGGGGAACGCTGCGTGGATGGAAATTTGTGGCTCCTCTCAGATTCCTGAACTTTCTGTCACCATAATGTGAGGAAAATGTGTGTTTTTAGCCAGATTTTGACCTTTGCAAAGGATTCTGTGTAACAGAACCTGGTCAGAACCCCACAAGTCACCCCATCTTGGATTCCCCTAGGTCTCTAGTTTTCCAAAATGCACAGGTTTGGTAGGTTTCCCTAGGTGCCGGCTGAGCTAGACTCCAAAATCTACAGGTAGGCACTTTGCAAAAAACAGCTCTGTTTTCTGTCAAAAAATGGGTTGTGTCCACGTTGCGCTTTGGGGCATTTCCTGTCGGGGGCGCTATGCCTACCCATACAAGTGAGGTATCATTTTGTATCGGGAGACTTGGGGGAACGCTGGGTGGAAGGAAATTTGTGGCTCCTCTCAGATTCCAGAACTTTCTGTCACCATAATGTGAGGAAAATGTGTTTTTTTAGCCAAATTGTAAGCTTTGTAAAGGATTCTGGGGAACAGAACCTGGTCAGAGCCCCACAAGTCACCCCATCTTGGATTCCCCTAGGTCTTTAGATTTCACAAATGCACAGGTTTGGTAGTTTTCCCTAGGTGCTGGCTGAGCTAGAGGCCAAAATCTACTACTTTGCAAAAAACAGCTCTGTTTTCTGTCAAAAAATGGGATGTGTCCACGTTGCGCTTTGGGGCATTTCCTGTCGCGGGCGCTAGGCCTACCCACACAAGTGAGGTATCATTATTATCGGGAGACTTGGGGGAACGCTGGGTGGAAGGTAATTTGTGGCTCCTCTCAGATTCCAGAACTTTCTGTCACCATAATGTGAGGAAAATGTGTTTTTTTAGCCAAATTTTGAGCTTTGCAAAGGATTCTGGGTAACAGAACCTGGTCAGAGCCCCACAAGTCACCCCATCTTGGATTCCCCTAGGTCTTTAGATTTAAAAAAATGCACAGGTTTGGTAGGTTTCCTTAGGTGCCGGTTGAGCTAGAGGCCAAAATCTACAGGTAGGCACTTTGCAAAAAACAGCTCTGTTTTCTGTCAAAAAATGGGATGTGTCCACGTTGTGCTTTGGGGCATTTCCTATCGCGGGCGCTAGGCCTACCCACACAAGTAAGGTATCATTTTTATCGGGAGACTTGGGGGAACTCTGGGTGGAAAGAAATTTGTGCCTCCTCTCAGATTCCAAAACTTTCTGCCACAGAAATGTGAGGAACATGTGTTTTTTTCGCCAAATTTTGAGGGTTGCAAAAGATTCTGGGTAACAGAACCTGGTCAGAGCCCCACAAGTCACACCCTTCTTGGATTCCCCTAGGTCTCTAGTTTTAAAAAATGCACAGGTTTGGTAGGTTTCCATAGGTGCCAGCTGAGCTAGAGGCCAAAATCTACAGATAGGCACTTTGCAAAAAACAGCTCTGTTTTCTGTCAAAAAATGGGTTGTGTCCATGTTGTGCTTTGGGGCATTTCCTGTCGCGGGCGCTAGGGCTACCCACACAAGTGAGGTATAATTTTTATCGGGAGACTTGGGGGAACGCTGCGTGGATGGAAATTTGTGGCTCCTCTCAGATTCCAAAACTTTCTGTCACCATAATGTGAGGAAAATGTGTTTTTTTAGCCAAATCTTGAGCTTTGCAAAGGATTCTGGGTAACAGAACCTGGTCAGAACCCCACAAGTCACCCCGTCGTGGATTCCCCTAGGTCTCTAGTTTTTAAAAATGCACAGGTTTGGTAGGTTTCCCTGGGTGCCGGCTGAGCTAGAGGCCAAAATCTACAGATAGGCACTTTGCAAAAAACAGCTCTGTTTTCTGTCAAAAAATGGGTTGTGTCCACGTTGTGCTTTGGGGCATTTCCTGTCACGGGCGCTAGGGCTACCCACACAAGTGAGGTATAATTTTTATCGGGAGACTTGGGGGAACGCTGCGTGGATGGAAATTTGTGGCTCCTCTCAGATTCCAAAACTTTCTGTCACTATAATGTGAGGAAAATGTGTTTTTTTAGCCAAATCTTGAGCTTTGCAAAGGATTCTGGGTAACAGAACCTGGTCAGAACCCCACAAGTCACCCCGTCTTGGATTCCCCTAGGTCTCTAGTTTTTAAAAATGCACAGGTTTGGTAGGTTTCCCTAGGTGCCGGCTGAGCTAGAGGCCAAAATCTACAGGTAGGCACTTTGCAAAAAACAGCTCTGTTTTCTGTCAAAAAATGGGTTGTGTCCACGTTGCGCTTTGGGGCATTTCCTGTCGCGGGCGCTAGGGCTACCCACACAAGTGAGGTATCATTTTTATCTGGAGACTTGGGGGAACGCTGGGTGGATGGAAATTTGTGGCTCCTCTCAGATTCAAGAACTTTCTGTCACCATAATGTGAGGAAAATTTGTTTTTTTAGCCAAATTTTGAGCTTTGCAAAGGATTCTGTTTAACAGAACCTGGTCAGAGCCCCACAAGTCACCCCATCTTGGATTCCCCTAGGTCTCTAGTTTAAAAAAATGCACAGGTTTGGTAGGTTTCCATAGGTGCCGGCTGAGCTAGAGGCCAAAATCTACAGATAGGCACTTTGCAAAAAACAGCTCTGTTTTCTGTCAAAAAATGGGTTGTGTCCACGTTGCGCTTTGGGGGATTTCCTGTCGCGGGCGCTAGGGCTACCCACACAAGTGAGGTATCATTTTTATCGGGAGACTTGGGGGAACGCTGCGTGGATGGAAATTTGTGGCTCCTCTCAGATTCCTGAACTTTCTGTCACCATAATGTGAGGAAAATGTGTGTTTTTAGCCAGATTTTGACCTTTGCAAAGGATTCTGTGTAACAGAACCTGGTCAGAACCCCACAAGTCACCCCATCTTGGATTCCCCTAGGTCTCTAGTTTTCCAAAATGCACAGGTTTGGTAGGTTTCCCTAGGTGCCGGCTGAGCTAGACTCCAAAATCTACAGGTAGGCACTTTGCAAAAAACAGCTCTGTTTTCTGTCAAAAAATGGGTTGTGTCCACGTTGCGCTTTGGGGCATTTCCTGTCGGGGGCGCTATGCCTACCCATACAAGTGAGGTATCATTTTGTATCGGGAGACTTGGGGGAACGCTGGGTGGAAGGAAATTTGTGGCTCCTCTCAGATTCCAGAACTTTCTGTCACCATAATGTGAGGAAAATGTGTTTTTTTAGCCAAATTGTAAGCTTTGTAAAGGATTCTGGGGAACAGAACCTGGTCAGAGCCCCACAAGTCACCCCATCTTGGATTCCCCTAGGTCTTTAGATTTCAAAAATGCACAGGTTTGGTAGTTTTCCCTAGGTGCTGGCTGAGCTAGAGGCCAAAATCTACTACTTTGCAAAAAACAGCTCTGTTTTCTGTCAAAAAATGGGATGTGTCCACGTTGCGCTTTGGGGCATTTCCTGTCGCGGGCGCTAGGCCTACCCACACAAGTGAGGTATCATTATTATCGGGAGACTTGGGGGAACGCTGGGTGGAAGGTAATTTGTGGCTCCTCTCAGATTCCAGAACTTTCTGTCACCATAATGTGAGGAAAATGTGTTTTTTTAGCCAAATTTTGAGCTTTGCAAAGGATTCTGGGTAACAGAACCTGGTCAGAGCCCCACAAGTCACCCCATCTTGGATTCCCCTAGGTCTTTAGATTTAAAAAAATGCACAGGTTTGGTAGGTTTCCTTAGGTGCCGGTTGAGCTAGAGGCCAAAATCTACAGGTAGGCACTTTGCAAAAAACAGCTCTGTTTTCTGTCAAAAAATGGGATGTGTCCACGTTGTGCTTTGGGGCATTTCCTATCGCGGGCGCTAGGCCTACCCACACAAGTAAGGTATCATTTTTATCGGGAGACTTGGGGGAACTCTGGGTGGAAAGAAATTTGTGCCTCCTCTCAGATTCCAAAACTTTCTGCCACAGAAATGTGAGGAACATGTGTTTTTTTCGCCAAATTTTGAGGGTTGCAAAAGATTCTGGGTAACAGAACCTGGTCAGAGCCCCACAAGTCACACCCTTCTTGGATTCCCCTAGGTCTCTAGTTTTAAAAAATGCACAGGTTTGGTAGGTTTCCATAGGTGCCAGCTGAGCTAGAGGCCAAATTCTACAGATAGGCACTTTGCAAAAAACAGCTCTGTTTTCTGTCAAAAAATGGGTTGTGTCCATGTTGTGCTTTGGGGCATTTCCTGTCGCGGGCGCTAGGGCTACCCACACAAGTGAGGTATAATTTTTATCGGGAGACTTGGGGGAACGCTGCGTGGATGGAAATTTGTGGCTCCTCTCAGATTCCAAAACTTTCTGTCACCATAATGTGAGGAAAATGTGTTTTTTTAGCCAAATCTTGAGCTTTGCAAAGGATTCTGGGTAACAGAACCTGGTCAGAACCCCACAAGTCACCCCGTCGTGGATTCCCCTAGGTCTCTAGTTTTTAAAAATGCACAGGTTTGGTAGGTTTCCCTGGGTGCCGGCTGAGCTAGAGGCCAAAATCTACAGATAGGCACTTTGCAAAAAACAGCTCTGTTTTCTGTCAAAAAATGGGTTGTGTCCACGTTGTGCTTTGGGGCATTTCCTGTCACGGGCGCTAGGGCTTCCCACACAAGTGAGGTATAATTTTTATCGGGAGACTTGGGGGAACGCTGCGTGGATGGAAATTTGTGGCTCCTCTCAGATTCCAAAACTTTCTGTCACCATAATGTGAGGAAAATGTGTTTTTTTAGCCAAATCTTGAGCTTTGCAAAGGATTCTGGGTAACAGAACCTGGTCAGAACCCCACAAGTCACCCCGTCTTGGATTCCCCTAGGTCTCTAGTTTTTAAAAATGCACAGGTTTGGTAGGTTTCCCTAGGTGCCGGCTGAGCTAGAGGCCAAAATCTACAGGTAGGCACTTTGCAAAAAACAGCTCTGTTTTCTGTCAAAAAATGGGTTGTGTCCACGTTGCGCTTTGGGGCATTTCCTGTCGCGGGCGCTAGGGCTACCCACACAAGTGAGGTATCATTTTTATCTGGAGACTTGGGGGAACGCTGGGTGGATGGAAATTTGTGGCTCCTCTCAGATTCCAGAACTTTCTGTCACCATAATGTGAGGAAAATTTGTTTTTTTAGCCAAATTTTGAGCTTTGCAAAGGATTCTGTTTAACAGAACCTGGTCAGAGCCCCACAAGTCACCCCATCTTGGATTCCCCTAGGTCTCTAGTTTAAAAAAATAAATGCACAGGTTTGGTAGGTTTCCATAGGTGCCGGCTGAGCTAGAGGCCAAAATCTACAGATAGGCACTTTGCAAAAAACAGCTCTGTTTTCTGTCAAAAAATGGGTTGTGTCCACGTTGCGCTTTGGGGGATTTCCTGTCGCGGGCGCTAGGGCTACCCACACAAGTGAGGTATCATTTTTATCGGGAGACTTGGGGGAACGCTGCGTGGATGGAAATTTGTGGCTCCTCTCAGATTCCAGAACTTTCTGTCACCATAATGTGAGGAAAATGTGTTTTTTTAGCCAGATTTTGACCTTTGCAAAGGATTCTGTGTAACAGAACCTGGTCAGAACCCCACAAGTCACCCCATCTTGGATTCCCCTAGGTCTCTAGTTTTCCAAAATGCACAGGTTTGGTAGGTTTCCCTAGGTGCCGGCTGAGCTAGACTCCAAAATCTACAGGTAGGCACTTTGCAAAAAACAGCTCTGTTTTCTGTCAAAAAATGGGTTGTGTCCACGTTGCGCTTTGGGGCATTTCCTGTCGGGGGCGCTATGCCTACCCATACAAGTGAGGTATCATTTTGTATCGGGAGACTTGGGGGAACGCTGGGTGGAAGGAAATTTGTGGCTCCTCTCAGATTCCAGAACTTTCTGTCACCATAATGTGAGGAAAATGTGTTTTTTTAGCCAAATTGTAAGCTTTGTAAAGGATTCTGGGGAACAGAACCTGGTCAGAGCCCCACAAGTCACCCCATCTTGGATTCCCCTAGGTCTTTAGATTTAAAAAAATGCACAGGTTTGGTAGGTTTCCTTAGGTGCCGGTTGAGCTAGAGGCCAAAATCTACAGGTAGGCACTTTGCAAAAAACAGCTCTGTTTTCTGTCAAAAAATGGGATGTGTCCACGTTGTGCTTTGGGGCATTTCCTATCGCGGGCGCTAGGCCTACCCACACAAGTAAGGTATCATTTTTATCGGGAGACTTGGGGGAACTCTGGGTGGAAAGAAATTTGTGCCTCCTCTCAGATTCCAAAACTTTCTGCCACAGAAATGTGAGGAACATGTGTTTTTTTCGCCAAATTTTGAGGGTTGCAAAAGATTCTGGGTAACAGAACCTGGTCAGAGCCCCACAAGTCACACCCTTCTTGGATTCCCCTAGGTCTCTAGTTTTAAAAAATGCACAGGTTTGGTAGGTTTCCATAGGTGCCAGCTGAGCTAGAGGCCAAAATCTACAGATAGGCACTTTGCAAAAAACAGCTCTGTTTTCTGTCAAAAAATGGGTTGTGTCCACGTTGTGCTTTGGGGCATTTCCTGTCGCGGGCGCTAGGGCTACCCACAGAAGTGAGGTATAATTTTTATCGGGAGACTTGGGGGAACGCTGCGTGGATGGAAATTTGTGGCTCCTCTCAGATTCCAAAACTTTCTGTCACCATAATGTGAGGAAAATGTGTTTTTTTAGCCAAATCTTGAGCTTTGCAAAGGATTCTGGGTAACAGAACCTGGTCAGAACCCCACAAGTCACCCCGTCTTGGATTCCCCTAGGTCTCTAGTTTTTAAAAATGCACAGGTTTGGTAGGTTTCCCTAGGTGCCGGCTGAGCTAGAGGCCAAAATCTACAGATAGGCACTTTGCAAAAAACAGCTCTGTTTTCTGTCAAAAAATGGGTTGTGTCCACGTTGTGCTTTGGGGCATTTCCTGTCGCGGGCGCTAGGGCTACCCACACAAGTGAGGTATAATTTTTATCGGGAGACTTGGGGGAACGCTGCGTGGATGGAAATTTGTGGCTCCTCTCAGATTCCAAAACTTTCTGTCACCATAATGTGAGGAAAATGTGTGTTTTTAGCCAAATCTTGAGCTTTGCAAAGGATTCTGGGTAACAGAACCTGGTCAGAACCCCACAAGTCACCCCGTCTTGGATTCCCCTAGGTCTCTAGTTTTTAAAAATGCACAGGTTTGGTAGGTTTCCCTAGGTGCCGGCTGAGCTAGAGGCCAAAATCTACAGGTAGGCACTTTGCAAAAAACAGCTCTGTTTTCTGTCAAAAAATGGGTTGTGTCCACGTTGCGCTTTGGGGCATTTCCTGTCGCGGGCGCTAGGGCTACCCACACAAGTGAGGTATCATTTTTATCTGGAGACTTGGGGGAACGCTGCGTGGATGGAAATTTGTGGCTCCTCTCAGATTCCAGAACTTTCTGTCACCATAATGTGAGGAAAATTTGTTTTTTTAGCCAAATTTTGAGCTTTGCAAAGGATTCTGTTTAACAGAACCTGGTCAGAGCCCCACAAGTCACCTCATCTTGGATTCCCCTAGGTCTCTAGTTTAAAAAAATGCACAGGTTTGGTAGGTTTCCATAGGTGCCGGCTGAGCTAGAGGCCAAAATCTACAGATAGGCACTTTGCAAAAAACAGCTCTGTTTTCTGTCAAAAAATGGGTTGTGTCCACGTTGCGCTTTGGGGGATTTCCTGTCGCGGGCGCTAGAGCTACCCACACAAGTGAGGTATCATTTTTATCGGGAGACTTGGGGGAACGCTGCGTGGATGGAAATTTGTGGCTCCTCTCAGATTCCAGAACTTTCTGTCACCATAATGTGAGGAAAATGTGTTTTTTTAGCCAGATTTTGACCTTTGCAAAGGATTCTGTGTAACAGAACCTGGTCAGAACCCCACAAGTCACCCCATCTTGGATTCCCCTAGGTCTCTAGTTTTCCAAAATGCACAGGTTTGGTAGGTTTCCCTAGGTGCCGGCTGAGCTAGACTCCAAAATCTACAGGTAGGCACTTTGCAAAAAACAGCTCTGTTTTCTGTCAAAAAATGGGTTGTGTCCAAGTTGCGCTTTGGGGCATTTCCTGTCGGGGGCGCTATGCCTACCCATACAAGTGATTTTGTATCGGGAGACTTGGGGGAACGCTGGGTGGAAGGAAATTTGTGGCTCCTCTCAGATTCCAGAACTTTCTGTCACCATAATGTGAGGAAAATGTGTTTTTTTAGCCAAATTGTAAGCTTTGTAAAGGATTCTGGGGAACAGAACCTGGTCAGAGCCCCACAAGTCACCCCATCTTGGACTCCCCTAGGTCTTTAGATTTCAAAAATGCACAGGTTTGGTAGTTTTCCCTAGGTGCTGGCTGAGCTAGAGGCCAAAATCTACTACTTTGCAAAAAACAGCTCTGTTTTCGGTCAAAAAATTGGATGTGTCCACGTTGCGCTTTGGGGCATTTCCTGTCGCGGGCGCTAGGCCTACCCACACAAGTGAGGTATCATTATTATCGGGAGACTTGGGGGAACGCTGGGTGGAAGGTAATTTGTGGCTCCTCTCAGATTCCAGAACTTTCTGTCACCATAATGTGAGGAAAATGTGTTTTTTTAACCAAATCTTGAGCTTTGCAAAGGATTCTGGGTAACAGAACCTGGTCAGAGCCCCACAAGTCACCCCATCTTGGATTCCCCTAGGTCTCTAGTTTTCAAAAATGCACAGGTTTGGTAGGTTTCCCCAGGTGCCGGCTGAGCTAGAGGCCAAAATCTACAGGTAGGCACTTTGCAAAAAACAGCTCTGTTTTCTGTCAAAAAATGGGTTGTGTCCACGTTGCGCTTTGGGGCATTTCCTGTCGCGGGCGCTAGGCCTACCCACACAAGTGAGGTATCATTTTTATCGGGAGACTTGGGGGAACGCTGGGTGGAAGGAAATTTGTGGCTCCTCTCAGATTCCAGAACTTTCTGTCACCATAATGTGAGGAAAATGTGTTTTTTTAGCCAGATTTTGACCTTTGCAAAGGATTCTGTGTAACACAACCTGGTCAGAACCCCACAAGTCACCCCATTTTGGATTCCCCTAGGTCTCTAGATTTCCAAAATGCACAGGTTTGGTAGGTTTCCCTAGGTGCCGTCTGAGCTAGACTCCAAAATCTACAGGTAGGCACTTTGCTAAAAACAGCTCTGTTTTCTGTCAAAAAATGGGTTGTGTCCACGTTGCGCTTTGGGGCATTTCCTGTCGCGGGCGCTAGGCCTACCCACACAAGTGAGGTATCATTTTGTATCGGGAGACTTGGGGGAACGCTGGGTGGAAGGAAATTTGTGGCTCCTCTCAGATTCCAGAACTTTCTGTCACCATAATGTGAGGAAAATGTGTTTTTTTAGCCAAATTTTGAGCTTTGTAAAGGATTCTGGGTAACAGAACCTGGTCAGAGCCCCACAAGTCACCCCATCTTGGATTCCCCTAGGGCTTTAGATTTAAAAAATGCACAGGTTTGGTAGGTTTCCCTAGGTGCCGGCTGAGCTAGAGGCCAAAATCTACTACTTTGCAAAAAACAGCTCTGTTTTCTGTCAAAAAATGGGATGTGTCCACGTTGCGCTTTGGGGCATTTCCTGTCGCGGGCGCTAGGCCTACCCACACAAGTGAGGTATCATTATTATCGGGAGACTTGGGGGAACGCTGGGTGGAAGGTAATTTGTGGCTCCTCTCAGATTCCAGAACTTTCTGTCACCATAATGTGAGGAAAATGTGTTTTTTTAGCAAAATTGTGAGATTTGCAAAGGATTCTGGGTAACAGAACCTGGTCAGAGCCCCACAAGTCACCCCATCTTGGATTCCCCTAGGTCTTTAGATTTAAAAAATGCACAGGTTTCGTAGGTTTCCTCAGGTGCCGGTTGAGCTAGAGGCCAAAATCTACAGGTAGGCACTTTGCAAAAAACAGCTCTGTTTTCTGTCAAAAAATGGGATGTGTCCACGTTGTGCTTTGGGGCATTTCCTGTCGCGGGCGCTAGGCCTACCCACACAAGTAAGGTATCATTTTTATCGGGAGACTTGGGGGAACTCTGGGTGGAAAGAAATTTGTGCCTCCTCTCAGATTCCAAAACTTTCTGCCACAGAAATGTGAGGAACATGTGTTTTTTTAGCCAAATTTTGAGGGTTGCAAAGGATTCTGGGTAACAGAACCTGGTCAGAGCCCCACAAGTCACCCCATCTTGGAGTCCACTAGGTCTCTAGTTTTCGAAAATGCACAGGTTTGGTAGGTTTCCCTATGTGCCAGCTGAGCTCGAGGCCAAAATCTACAGGTAGGCACTTTGCAAAAAACACATCTGTTTTCTTTCAAAAAATGGGATGTGTCCACGTTGCGCTTTGTGGCATTTCCTGTCGCGGGCGCTAGGCCTACCCACACAAGTGGGGTATCATTTATATCGGTAGACTTGGGGGAACAGTGGGTGGAAGGAAATTTGTGGCTCCTCTCAGATTCCAGAACTTTCTGTCACCATAATGTGAGTAAAATGTAATTTTTTAGCCAAATTTTGAGCTTTGCAAAGGATTCTGGGTAACAGAACCTGGTCAGAGCCCCACAAGTCACCCCATCTTGGATTCCCCTAGGACTCTAGTTTTAAAAAATGCACAGGTTTGGTAGGTTTCCCTAGGTGCCGGCTGAGCTAGAGGCCAAAACCTACAGGTAGGCACTTTGCAAAAAACACCTCTGTTTTCTTTAAAAAAAAATGGGATGTGTCCACGTTGCACTTTGGGGCATTTCCTGTCACGGGCGCCAGGCCTACCCACACAAGTGAGGTATCATTTTTATCGGGAGACTTGCGGGAACGCTGCGTGGCAGGAAATTTGTGGCTTCTCCCAGATTCCAGAACTTTCTATCACCATAATGTGAGGAAAATGTGTTTTTTTAGCCGAATCTTGAGCTTTGCAAAGGATTCTGGGTAACAGAACCTGGTCAGAGCCCCACAAGTCACCCCATCTTGGATTCCCCTAGGTCTCTAGTTTTCAAAAATGCACAGGTTTGGTAGGTTACCCTAGGTGCCGGCTGAGCTAGAGGCCAAAATCTACAGGTAGACACTTTGCAAAAAACAGCTCTGTTTTCTGTCAAAAATGGGATGTGTCCACGTTGCGCTTTGGGGCATTTCCTGTTGCGGGAGCTAGGCCTACCCACACAAGTGAGGTATCATTTTTATCGGGAGACTTGGGGGGACGCTGGGTGGAAGGAAATTTGTGGCTCCTCTCAGATTCCAGAACTTTTTGTCACCATAATGTGAGGAACATGTATTTTTTTAGCCAAATTTTGAGCTTTGCAAAGGATTCTGGGTAACAGAACCTGGTCAGAGCCCCACAAGTCACCCCATCTTGGATTCCCCTAGGTCTCTAGTTTTAAAAACTGCACAGGTTTGGTAGGTTTCCCTAGGTGCCGGCTGAGCTAGAGGTCTAAATCTACAGGTAGGCACTTTGCAAAAAACAGCTCTGTTTTCTGTAAAAAAATGTGATGTGTCCACGTTGCGCTTTGGGCATTTCCTGTCGCGGGCGCTAGGCCTACCCACACAAGTTAGGTATCATTTTTATCGGGAGACTTGGAGGAATGCTGGGTGGAAGGAAATGTGTGGCTCCTCTCAGATTCCAGAACTTTCTGTCACCATAATGTGAGGAAAATGTGTTTTTTTAGCCAGATTTTGAGCTTTGCAAAGGATTCTGGGTAACAGAACCTGGTCAGAGCCCCACAAGTCACCCCATCTTGGATTCCACTAGGTCTCTAGTTTTCGAAAATGCACAGGTTTGGTAAGTTTCCCTATGTGCCGGCTGAGCTAGAGGCCAAAATCTACAGGTAGGCACTTTGCAAAAAACAGCTCTGTTTTCTGTCAAAAAATGGGTTGTGTCTACGTTGCGCTTTGGGGCATTTATTGTTGCGGGCGCTAGGCCTACCCACACAAGTGAGGTATCATTTTTATCGGGAAACTTGAGGGAACGCTGGGTGGAAGGGATTTTGTGGCTCCTCTCAGATTCCAGAACTTTCTGTCACCATAATGTGAGGAAAATGTGTTTTTTTAGCCAAATTTTGAGCTTTGCAAAGGATTCTGGGTAACAGAACGTGGTCAGAGCCCCACAAGTCACCCCATCTTGGATTCCACTAGGTCTCTAGTTTTCGAAAATGCACAGGTTTGGTAGGTTTCCCTAGGTGCTGGCTGAGCTAGAGGCCAAAATCTACAGGTAGGCACTTTGCAAAAAACACCTTTGTTTTCTTTCAAAAAATGGGATGTGTCCACGTTGCGCTTTGGGGCATTTCCTGTCGCCGGCGCTAGGCCTACCCACACAAGTGGGGTATCATTTTGATCGGGAGACTTGGGGGAACGCTGGGTGGATGGAAATTTGTGGCTTCTCTCAGATTCCAGAACTTTCTGTCACCATAATGTGATGAAAATGTGTTTTTTTAGCCACATTTTGAGCTTTGCAAAGGATTCTGGATTACAGAACCTGGTCAGAGCCCCACAAGTCACCCCATCTTGGATTCCCCTAGGTCTCTAGTTTTCAAAAATGCACAGGTTGGGTAGGTTTCCCTAGGTGCCGGCTGAGCTAGAGGCCAAAATCTACAGGTAGGCACTTTGCAAAAAACACCTCTGTTTTCTTTAAAAAAATGGGATGTGTCCACGTTGCGCTTTGGGGCATTTCCTGTCGCGGGCGCTAGGCCTACCCACACAAGTGAAGTATCATTTTTATCGGGAGACTTGGGGGAACGCTGGGTGGAAGGAAATTTGTGGCTCCTCTCAGATTCCAAAACTTTCTGTCACCATAATGTGAGGAAAATGTGTTTTTTTAGCCACATTTTGAGCTTTGCAAAGGATTCTGGGTAACAGAACCTGGTCAGAGCCCCACAAGTCACCCCATCTTGGATTCCCCTAGGTCTCTAGTTTTAAAAACATGCACAGGTTTGGTAGGTTTCCCTAGGTGCCGGCTGAGCTAGAGGCCAAAATCTACAGATAGGCACTTTGCAAAAAACACCTTTGTTTTCGTTAAAAAAATGGGATGTGTCCACGTTGCGCTTTGGGGCATTTCCTGTCGCGGGCGCTAGGCCTACCCACACAAGTGGGGTATCATTTTTATCGGGAGACTTGGGGGAACGCTGGGTGGAAGGAAATTTGTGGCTTCTCTCAGATTCCAGAACTTTCTGTCACCATAATGTGATGAAACTGTGTTTTTTTAGCCACATTTTGAGCTTTGCAAAGGATTCTGGGTAACAGAACCTGGTCAGAGCCCCACAAGTCACCCCATCTTGGATTCCCCTAGGTCTCTAGTTTTCAAGAATGCACAGGTTGGGTAGGTTTCCCTATCTGCCGGCTGAGCTAGAGGCCAAAATCTACATTTAGGCAATTTGCAAAAAACACCTCTGTTTTCTTTAAAAAAATGGGATTTGTCCACTTTGCGCTTTGGGGCATTTCCTGTCGCCGGCGCTAGGCCTACCCACACAAGTGAGGAATAATTTTTATCGGGAGACTTGGGGGAACGCTGCGTGGATGGAAATTTGTGGCTCCTCTTAGATTCCAGAACTTTCTGTCACCATAATGTGAGGAAAATGTTTTTTTTTAGCCAAATCTTGAGCTTTGCAAAGGATTCTGGGTAACAGAACCTGGTCAGAGCCCCACAAGTCACCCCATCTTGGATTCCCCTAGGTCTCTAGTTTTCAAAAATGCACAGGTTTGGTAGGTTTCCCTAGGTGCCGGCTGAGCTAGAGGCCAAAATCTACAGGTAGGCACTTTGCAAAAAACAGCTCTGTTTCATGTCAAAAAATGGGTTGTGTCCATGTTGCGCTTTGGGGCATTTCCTGTCGCGGGCGCTAGGCCTACCCACACAAGTGAGGTATCATTTTTATCGGGAGACTTGGGGGAACGCTGGGTGGAAGGAAATTTGTGGCTCCTCTCAGATTCCAGAACTTTCTGTCACCATAATGTGAGGAAAATGTGTTTTTTTAGCCAGATTTTGACCTTTGCAAAGGATTCTGGGTAACAGAACCTGGTCAAAACCCCACAAGTCACCCCATTTTGGATTCCCCTAGGTCTCTTGATTTCCAAAATGCACAGGTTTGGTAGGTTTCCCTAGGTGCCGGCTGAGCTAGAGGCCAAAATCTACTACTTTGCAAAAAACAGCTCTGTTTTCTGTCAAAAAATGGGATGTGTCCACGTTGCGCTTTGGGGCATTTCCTGTCGCGGGCGCTAGGCCTACCCACACAAGTGAGGTATCATTATTATCGGGAGACTTGGGGGAACGCTGGGTGGAAGGTAATTTGTGGCTCCTCTCAGATTCCAGAACTTTCTGTCACCATAATGTGAGGAAAATGTGTTTTTTTAGCAAAATTGTGAGCTTTGCAAAGGATTCTGGATAACAGAACCTGGTCAGAGCCCCACAAGTCACCCCATCTTGGATTCCCCTAGGTCTTTAGATTTAAAAAATGCACAGGTTTGGTAGGTTTCCTTAGGTGCCGGTTGAGCTAGAGGCCAAAATCTACAGGTAGGCACTTTGCAAAAAACAGCTCTGTTTTCTGTAAAAAAATGGGATGTGTCCACGTTGTGCTTTGGGGCATTTCCTGTCGCGGGCTCTAGGCCTACCCACACAAGTAAGGTCTCATTTTTATCGGGAGACTTGGGGGAACTCTGGGTGGAAAGAAATTTGTGCCTCCTCTCAGATTCCAAAACTTTCTGCCACAGAAATGTGAGGAACATGTGTTTTTTTAGCCAAATTTTGAGGGTTGCAAAGGATTCTGGGTAACAGAACCTGGTCAGAGCCCCACAAGTCACCCCATCTTGGAATCCACTAGGTCTCTAGTTTTCGAAAATGCACAGGTTTGGTAGGTTTCCCTATGTGCCGGCTGAGCTAGAGGCCAAAATCTACAGGTAGGCACTTTGCAAAAAACACATCTGCTTTCTTTCAAAAAATGGGATGTGTCCACGTTGCGCTTTGGGGCATTTCCTGTCGCGGGCGCTAGGCCTACCCACACAAGTGGGGTATCATTTATATCGGGAGACTTGGGGGAACGGTGGGTGGAAGGGAATTTGTGGCTCCTCTCAGATTCCAGAACTTTCTGTCACCATAATGTGAGGAAAATGTGTTTTTTTAGCCAAATTTTGAGCTTTGCAAAGGATTCTGGGTAACAGAACGTGGTCAGAGCCCCACAAGTCACCCCATCTTGGATTCCACTAGGTCTCTAGTTTTCGAAAATGCACAGGTTTGGTAGGTTTCCCTAGGTGCTGGCTGAGCTAGAGGCCAAAATCTACAGGTAGGCACTTTGCAAAAAACACCTTTGTTTTCTTTCAAAAAATGGGATGTGTCCACGTTGCGCTTTGGGGCATTTCCTGTCGCCGGCGCTAGGCCTACCCACACAAGTGGGGTATCATTTTGATCGGGAGACTTGGGGGAACGCTGGGTGGATGGAAATTTGTGGCTTCTCTCAGATTCCAGAACTTTCTGTCACAATAATGTGATGAAAATGTGTTTTTTTAGCCACATTTTGAGCTTTGCAAAGGATTCTGGATTACAGAACCTGGTCAGAGCCCCACAAGTCACCCCATCTTGGATTCCCCTAGGTCTCTAGTTTTCAAAAATGCACAGGTTGGGTAGGTTTCCCTAGGTGCCGGCTGAGCTAGAGGCCAAAATCTACAGGTAGGCACTTTGCAAAAAACACCTCTGTTTTCTTTAAAAAAATGGGATGTGTCCACGTTGCGCTTTGGGGCATTTCCTGTCGCGGGCGCTAGGCCTACCCACACAAGTGAAGTATCATTTTTATCGGGAGACTTGGGGGAACGCTGGGTGGAAGGAAATTTGTGGCTCCTCTCAGATTCCAAAACTTTCTGTCACCATAATGTGAGGAAAATGTGTTTTTTTAGCCACATTTTGAGCTTTGCAAAGGATTCTGGGTAACAGAACCTGGTCAGAGCCCCACAAGTCACCCCATCTTGGATTCCCCTAGGTCTCTAGTTTTAAAAACATGCACAGGTTTGGTAGGTTTCCCTAGGTGCCGGCTGAGCTAGAGGCCAAAATCTACAGATAGGCACTTTGCAAAAAACACCTTTGTTTTCGTTAAAAAAATGGGATGTGTCCACGTTGCGCTTTGGGGCATTTCCTGTCGCGGGCGCTAGGCCTACCCACACAAGTGGGGTATCATTTTTATCGGGAGACTTGGGGGAACGCTGGGTGGAAGGAAATTTGTGGCTTCTCTCAGATTCCAGAACTTTCTGTCACCATAATGTGATGAAACTGTGTTTTTTTAGCCACATTTTGAGCTTTGCAAAGGATTCTGGGTAACAGAACCTGGTCAGAGCCCCACAAGTCACCCCATCTTGGATTCCCCTAGGTCTCTAGTTTTCAAGAATGCACAGGTTGGGTAGGTTTCCCTATCTGCCGGCTGAGCTAGAGGCCAAAATCTACATTTAGGCAATTTGCAAAAAACACCTCTGTTTTCTTTAAAAAAATGGGATTTGTCCACTTTGCGCTTTGGGGCATTTCCTGTCGCCGGCGCTAGGCCTACCCACACAAGTGAGGTATAATTTTTATCGGGAGACTTGGGGGAACGCTGCGTGGATGGAAATTTGTGGCTCCTCTTAGATTCCAGAACTTTCTGTCACCATAATGTGAGGAAAATGTTTTTTTTTAGCCAAATCTTGAGCTTTGCAAAGGATTCTGGGTAACAGAACCTGGTCAGAGCCCCACAAGTCACCCCATCTTGGATTCCCCTAGGTCTCTAGTTTTCAAAAATGCACAGGTTTGGTAGGTTTCCCTAGGTGCCGGCTGAGCTAGAGGCCAAAATCTACAGGTAGGCACTTTGCAAAAAACAGCTCTGTTTTATGTCAAAAAATGGGTTGTGTCCATGTTGCGCTTTGGGGCATTTCCTGTCGCGGGCGCTAGGCCTACCCACACAAGTGAGGTATCATTTTTATCGGGAGACTTGGGGGAACGCTGGGTGGAAGGAAATTTGTGGCTCCTCTCAGATTCCAGAACTTTCTGTCACCATAATGTGAGGAAAATGTGTTTTTTTAGCCAGATTTTGACCTTTGCAAAGGATTCTGGGTAACAGAACCTGGTCAAAACCCCACAAGTCACCCCATTTTGGATTACCCTAGGTCTCTTGATTTCCAAAATGCACAGGTTTGGTAGGTTTCCCTAGGTGCCGGCTGAGCTAGAGGCCAAAATCTACTACTTTGCAAAAAACAGCTCTGTTTTCTGTCAAAAAATGGGATGTGTCCACGTTGCGCTTTGGGGCATTTCCTGTCGCGGGCGCTAGGCCTACCCACACAAGTGAGGTATCATTATTATCGGGAGACTTGGGGGAACGCTGGGTGGAAGGTAATTTGTGGCTCCTCTCAGATTCCAGAACTTTCTGTCACCATAATGTGAGGAAAATGTGTTTTTTTAGCAAAATTGTGAGCTTTGCAAAGGATTCTGGATAACAGAACCTGGTCAGAGCCCCACAAGTCACCCCATCTTGGATTCCCCTAGGTCTTTAGATTTAAAAAATGCACAGGTTTGGTAGGTTTCCTTAGGTGCCGGTTGAGCTAGAGGCCAAAATCTACAGGTAGGCACTTTGCAAAAAACAGCTCTGTTTTCTGTAAAAAAATGGGATGTGTCCACGTTGTGCTTTGGGGCATTTCCTGTCGCGGGCTCTAGGCCTTCCCACACAAGTAAGGTCTCATTTTTATCGGGAGACTTGGGGGAACTCTGGGTGGAAAGAAATTTGTGCCTCCTCTCAGATTCCAAAACTTTCTGCCACAGAAATGTGAGGAACATGTGTTTTTTTAGCCAAATTTTGAGGGTTGCAAAGGATTCTGGGTAACAGAACCTGGTCAGAGCCCCACAAGTCACCCCATCTTGGAATCCACTAGGTCTCTAGTTTTCGAAAATGCACAGGTTTGGTAGGTTTCCCTATGTGCCGGCTGAGCTAGAGGCCAAAATCTACAGGTAGGCACTTTGCAAAAAACACATCTGCTTTCTTTCAAAAAATGGGATGTGTCCACGTTGCGCTTTGGGGCATTTCCTGTCGCGGGCGCTAGGCCTACCCACACAAGTGGGGTATCATTTATATCGGGAGACTTGGGGGAACGGTGGGTGGAAGGAAATTTGTGGCTCCTCTCAGATTCCAGAACTTTCTGTCACCATAATGTGAGTAAAATGTAATTTTTTAGCCAAATTTTGAGCTTTGCAAAGGATTCTGGGTAACAGAACCTGGTCAGAGCCCCACAAGTCACCCCATCTTGGATTCCCCTAGGACTCTAGTTTTCAAAAATGCACAGGTTTGCTAGGTTTCCCTAGGTGCCGGCTGAGCTAGAGGCCAAAACCTACAGGTAGGCACTTTGCAAAAAACACCTCTGTTTTCTTTAAAAAAAATGGGATGTGTCCACGTTGCACTTTGGGGCATTTCCTGTCGCGGGCGCTAGGCCTACCCACACAAGTGAGGTATCATTTTTATTGGGAGACTTGGGGGAACGCTGGGTGGAAGGGAATTTGTGGCTCCTCTCAGATTCCAGAGCATTCTGTCACCATATTGTGAGGAAAATGTGTTTTTTTAGCCAAATTTTGAGCTTTGCAAAGGATTCTGGGTAACAGAACCTGGTCAGAGCCCCACAAATCACCCCATCTTGCATTCCCGTAGGTCTCTAGTTTTAAAAAATGCACAGGTTTGGTAGGTTTCCCTAGGTGCCGGCTGAGCTAGAGGCCAAAATCTACAGATAGGCACTTTGCAAAAAACAGCTCTGTTTTCTGTCAAAAAATGGGTTGTGTCCACGTTGCGCTTTGGGGCATTTCCTGTCGCGGGCGCTAGGGCTACCCACACAAGTGAGGTATCATTTTTATCGGGAGACTTGGGGGAACGCTGCATGGCAGGAAATTTGTGGCTCCTCCCAGATTCCAGAACTTTCTATCACCATAATGTGAGGAAAATGTGTTTTTTTAGCCAAATCTTGAGCTTTGCAAAGGATTCTGGGTAACAGAACCTGGTCAGAGCCCCACAAGTCACCCTATCTTGGATTCCCCTAGGTCTCTAGTTTTCAAAAATGCACAGGTTTGGTAGGTTTCCCTAGGTGCCGGCTGAGCTAGAGGCCAAAATCTACAGGTAGACACTTTGCAAAAAACAGCTCTGTTTTCTGTAAAAAATGGGATGTGTCCACGTTGCGCTTTGGGGCATTTCCTGTTGCGGGCGCTAGGCCTACCCACAAAAGTGAGGTATCATTTTTATCGGGAGACTTGGGGGGACGCTGGGTGGAAGGAAATTTGTGGCTCCTCTCAGATTCCAGAACTTTCTGTCACCATAATGTGAGGAGCATGTGTTTTTTTAGCCAAATTTTGAGCTTTGCAAAGGATTCTGGGTAACAGAACCTGGTCAGAGCCCCACAAGTCACCCCATCTTGGATTCCCCTAGGTCTCTAGTTTTAAAAACTGCACAGGTTTGGTAGGTTTCCCTAGGTGCCGGCTGAGCTAGAGGTCAAAATCTACAGGTAGGCACTTTGCAAAAAACAGCTCTGTTTTCTGTAAAAAAATGGGATGTGTCCACGTTGCGCTTTGGGGCATTTCCTGTCGCGGGCGCTAGGCCTACCCACACAAGTTAGGTATCATTTTTATCGGGAGACTTGGAGGAATGCTGGGTGGAAGGAAATGTGTGGCTCCTCTCAGATTCCAGAACTTTCTGTCACCATAATGTGAGGAAAATGTGTTTTTTTAGCCAAATTTTGAGCTTTGCAAAGGATTCTGGGTAACAGAACCTGGTCAGAGCCCCACAAGTCACCCCATCTTGGATTCCACTAGGTCTCTAGTTTTCGAAAATGCACAGGTTTGGTAAGTTTCCCTATGTGCCGGCTGAGCTAGAGGCCAAAATCTACAGGTAGGCACTTTGCAAAAAACAGCTCTGTTTTCTGTCAAAAAATGGGTTGTGTCTATGTTGCGCTTTGGGGCATTTATTGTTGCTGGCGCTAGGCCTACCCACACAAGTGAGGTATCATTTTTATCGGGAAACTTGAGGGAACGCTGGGTGGAAGGGAATTTGTGGCTCCTCTCAGATTCCAGAACTTTCTGTCACCATAATGTGAGGAAAATGTGTTTTTTTAGCCAAATTTTGAGCTTTGCAAAGGATTCTGGGTAACAGAACGTGGTCAGAGCACCACAAGTCACCCCATCTTGGATTCCACTAGGTCTCTAGTTTTCGAAAATGCACAGGTTTGGTAGGTTTCCCTAGGTGCTGGCTGAGCTAGAGGCCAAAATCTACAGGTAGGCACTTTGCAAAAAACACCTTTGTTTTCTTTCAAAAAATGGGATGTGTCCACGTTGCGCTTTGGGGCATTTCCTGTCGCGGGCGCTAGGCCTACCCACACAAGTGAAGTATCATTTTTATCGGGAGACTTGGGGGAACGCTGGGTGGAAGGAAATTTGTGGCTCCTCTCAGATTCCAAAACTTTCTGTCACCATAATGTGAGGAAAATGTGTTTTTTTTAGCCACATTTTGAGCTTTGCAAAGGATTCTGGGTAACAGAACCTGGTCAGAGCCCCACAAGTCACCCCATCTTGGATTCCCCTAGGACTCTAGTTTTAAAAAATGCACAGGTTTGGTAGGTTTCCCTAGGTGCCGGCTGAGCTAGAGGCCAAAACCTACAGGTAGGCACTTTACAAAAAACACCTCTGTTTTCTTTAAAAAAAATGGGATGTGTCCACGTTGCACTTTGGGGCATTTCCTGTCGCGGGCGCTAGGCCTACCCACACAAGTGAGGTATCATTTTTATTGGGAGACTTGGGGGAACGCTGGATGGAAGGGAATTTGTGGCTCCTCTCAGATTCCAGAACATTCTGTCACCATATTGTGAGGAAAATGTGTTTTTTTAGCCAAATTTTGAGCTTTGCAAAGGATTCTGGGTAACAGAACCTGGTCAGAGCCCCACAAGTCATCCCATCTTGCATTCCCGTAGGTCTCTAGTTTTAAAAAATGCACAGGTTTGGTAGGTTTCCCTAGGTGCCGGCTGAGCTAGAGGCCAAAATCTACAGATAGGCACTTTGCAAAAAACAGCTCTGTTTTCTGTCAAAAAATGGGTTGTGTCCACGTTGCGCTTTGGGGCATTTCCTGTCGCGGGCGCTAGGGCTACCCACACAAGTGAGGTATAATTTTTATCGGGAGACTTGGGGGAACGCTGCGTGGCAGGAAATTTGTGGCTCCTCCCAGATTCCAGAACTTTCTATCACCATAATGTGAGGAAAATGTGTTTTTTTAGCCAAATCTTGAGCTTTGCAAAGAATTCTGGGTAACAGAACCTGGTCAGAGCCCCACAAGTCACCCCATCTTGGATTCCCCTAGGTCTCTAGTTTTCAAAAATGCACAGGTTTGGTAGGTTTCCCTAGGTGCCGGCTGAGCTAGAGGCCAAAATCTACAGGTAGACACTTTGCAAAAAACAGCTCTGTTTTCTGTCAAAAATGGGATGTGTCCACGTTGCGCTTTGGGGCATTTCCTGTCGCGGGCGCTAGGTCTACCCACACAAGTGAGGTATCATTTTTATCGGGAGACTTGGGGGGACGCTGGGTGGAAGGAAATTTGTGGCTCCTCTCAGATTCCAGAACTTTCTGTCACCATAATGTGAGGAACATGTGGTTTTTTAGCCAAATTTTGAGCTTTGCAAAGGATTCTGGGTAACAGAACCTGGTCAGAGCCCCACAAGTCACCCCATCTTGGATTCCCCTAGGTCTCTAGTTTTAAAAACTGCACAGGTTTGGTAGGTTTCCCTAGGTGCCGGCTGAGCTAGAGGTCAAAATCTACAGGTAGGCACTTTGCAAAAAACAGCTCTGTTTTCTGTAAAAAAATGGGATGTGTCCACGTTGCGCTTTGGGGCATTTCCTGTCGCGGGCGCTAGGCCTACCCACACAAGTTAGGTATCATTTTTATCGGGAGACTTGGAGGAATGCTGGGTGGAAGGAAATGTGTGGCTCCTCTCAGATTCCAGAACTTTCTGTCACCATAATGTGAGGAAAATGTGTTTTTTTAGCCAAATTTTGAGCTTTGCAAAGGATTCTGGGTAACAGAACCTGGTCAGAGCCCCACAAGTCACCCCATCTTGGATTCCCCTAGGTCTCTAGTTTTCAAAAATGCACAGGTTTGGTAGGTTTCCCTAGGTGCCGGCTGAGCTAGAGGCCAAAATCTACAGGTAGACACTTTGCAAAAAACAGCTCTGTTTTCTGTAAAAAATGGGATGTGTCCACGTTGCGCTTTGGGGCATTTCCTGTTGCGGGCGCTAGGCCTACCCACAAAAGTGAGGTATCATTTTTATCGGGAGACTTGGGGGGACGCTGGGTGGAAGGAAATTTGTGGCTCCTCTCAGATTCCAGAACTTTCTGTCACCATAATGTGAGGAGCATGTGTTTTTTTAGCCAAATTTTGAGCTTTGCAAAGGATTCTGGGTAACAGAACCTGGTCAGAGCCCCACAAGTCACCCCATCTTGGATTCCCCTAGGTCTCTAGTTTTAAAAACTGCACAGGTTTGGTAGGTTTCCCTAGGTGCCGGCTGAGCTAGAGGTCAAAATCTACAGGTAGGCACTTTGCAAAAAACAGCTCTGTTTTCTGTAAAAAAATGGGATGTGTCCACGTTGCGCTTTGGGGCATTTCCTGTCGCGGGCGCTAGGCCTACCCACACAAGTTAGGTATCATTTTTATCGGGAGACTTGGAGGAATGCTGGGTGGAAGGAAATGTGTGGCTCCTCTCAGATTCCAGAACTTTCTGTCACCATAATGTGAGGAAAATGTGTTTTTTTAGCCAAATTTTGAGCTTTGCAAAGGATTCTGGGTAACAGAACCTGGTCAGAGCCCCACAAGTCACCCCATCTTGGATTCCACTAGGTCTCTAGTTTTCGAAAATGCACAGGTTTGGTAAGTTTCCCTATGTGCCGGCTGAGCTAGAGGCCAAAATCTACAGGTAGGCACTTTGCAAAAAACAGCTCTGTTTTCTGTCAAAAAATGGGTTGTGTCTATGTTGCGCTTTGGGGCATTTATTGTTGCTGGCGCTAGGCCTACCCACACAAGTGAGGTATCATTTTTATCGGGAAGCTTGAGGGAACGCTGGGTGGAAGAGAATTTGTGGCTCCTCTCAGATTCCAGAACTTTCTGTCACCATAATGTGAGGAAAATGTGTTTTTTTAGCCAAATTTTGAGCTTTGCAAAGGATTCTGGGTAACAGAACGTGGTCAGAGCACCACAAGTCACCCCATCTTGGATTCCACTAGGTCTCTAGTTTTCGAAAATGCACAGGTTTGGTAGGTTTCCCTAGGTGCTGGCTGAGCTAGAGGCCAAAATCTACAGGTAGGCACTTTGCAAAAAACACCTTTGTTTTCTTTCAAAAAATGGGATGTGTCCACGTTGCGCTTTGGGGCATTTCCTGTCGCGGGCGCTAGGCCTACCCACACAAGTGAAGTATCATTTTTATCGGGAGACTTGGGGGAACGCTGGGTGGAAGGAAATTTGTGGCTCCTCTCAGATTCCAAAACTTTCTGTCACCATAATGTGAGGAAAATGTGTTTTTTTTAGCCACATTTTGAGCTTTGCAAAGGATTCTGGGTAACAGAACCTGGTCAGAGCCCCACAAGTCACCCCATCTTGGATTCCCCTAGGACTCTAGTTTTAAAAAATGCATAGGTTTGGTAGGTTTCCCTAGGTGCCGGCTGAGCTAGAGGCCAAAACCTACAGGTAGGCACTTTACAAAAAACACCTCTGTTTTCTTTAAAAAAAATGGGATGTGTCCACGTTGCACTTTGGGGCATTTCCTGTCGCGGGCGCTAGGCCTACCCACACAAGTGAGGTATCATTTTTATTGGGAGACTTGGGGGAACGCTGGATGGAAGGGAATTTGTGGCTCCTCTCAGATTCCAGAACATTCTGTCACCATATTGTGAGGAAAATGTGTTTTTTTAGCCAAATTTTGAGCTTTGCAAAGGATTCTGGGTAACAGAACCTGGTCAGAGCCCCACAAGTCACCCCATCTTGCATTCCCGTAGGTCTCTAGTTTTAAAAAATGCACAGGTTTGGTAGGTTTCCCTAGGTGCCGGCTGAGCTAGAGGCCAAAATCTACAGATAGGCACTTTGCAAAAAACAGCTCTGTTTTCTGTCAAAAAATGGGTTGTGTCCACGTTGCGCTTTGGGGCATTTCCTGTCGCGGGCGCTAGGGCTACCCACACAAGTGAGGTATCATTTTTATCGGGAGACTTGGGGGAACGCTGTGTGGCAGGAAATTTGTGGCTCCTCCCAGATTCCAGAACTTTCTATCACCATAATGTGAGGAAAATGTGTTTTTTTAGCCAAATCTTGAGCTTTGCAAAGAATTCTGGGTAACAGAACCTGGTCAGAGCCCCACAAGTCACCCCATCTTGGATTCCCCTAGGTCTCTAGTTTTCAAAAATGCACAGGTTTGGTAGGTTTCCCTAGGTGCCGGCTGAGCTAGAGGCCAAAATCTACAGGTAGACACTTTGCAAAAAACAGCTCTGTTTTCTGTCAAAAATGGGATGTGTCCACGTTGCGCTTTGGGGCATTTCCTGTCGCGGGCGCTAGGTCTACCCACACAAGTGAGGTATCATTTTTATCGGGAGACTTGGGGGGACGCTGGGTGGAAGGAAATTTGTGGCTCCTCTCAGATTCCAGAACTTTCTGTCACCATAATGTGAGGAACATGTGGTTTTTTAGCCAAATTTTGAGCTTTGCAAAGGATTCTGGGTAACAGAACCTGGTCAGAGCCCCACAAGTCACCCCATCTTGGATTCCCCTAGGTCTCTAGTTTTAAAAACTGCACAGGTTTGGTAGGTTTCCCTAGGTGCCGGCTGAGCTAGAGGTCAAAATCTACAGGTAGGCACTTTGCAAAAAACAGCTCTGTTTTCTGTAAAAAAATGGGATGTGTCCATGTTGCGCTTTGGGGCATTTCCTGTCGCGGGCGCTAGGCCTACCCACACAAGTTAGGTATCATTTTTATCGGGAGACTTGGAGGAATGCTGGGTGGAAGGAAATGTGTGGCTCCTCTCAGATTCCAGAACTTTCTGTCACCATAATGTGAGGAAAATGTGTTTTTTTAGCCAAATTTTGAGCTTTGCAAAGGATTCTGGGTAACAGAACCTGGTCAGAGCCCCACAAGTCACCCCATCTTGGATTCCACTAGGTCTCTAGTTTTCGAAAATGCACAGGTTTGGTAAGTTTCCCTATGTGCCGGCTGAGCTAGAGGCCAAAATCTACAGGTAGGCACTTTGCAAAAAACAGCTCTGTTTTCTGTCAAAAAATGGGTTGTGTCTACGTTGCGCTTTGGGGCATTTATTGTTGCGGGCGCTAGGCCTACCCACACAAGTGAGGTATAATTTTTATCGGGAAACTTGAGGGAACGCTGGGTGGAAGGGAATTTGTGGCTCCTCTCAGATTCCAGAACTTTCTGTCACCATAATGTGAGGAAAATGTGTTTTTTTAGCCAAATTTTGAGCTTTGCAAAGGATTCTGGGTAACAGAACGTGGTCAGAGCCCCACAAGTCACCCCATCTTGGATTCCACTAGGTCTCTAGTTTTCGAAAATGCACAGGTTTGGTAGGTTTCCCTAGGTGCTGGCTGAGCTAGAGGCCAAAATCTACAGGTAGGCACTTTGCAAAAAACACCTTTGTTTTCTTTCAAAAAATGGGATGTGTCCACGTTGCGCTTTGGGGCATTTCCTGTCGCCGGCGCTAGGCCTACCCACACAAGTGGGGTATCATTTTGATCGGGAGACTTGGGGGAACGCTGGGTGGAAGGAAATTTGTGGCTTCTCTCAGATTCCAGAACTTTCTGTCACCATAATGTGATGAAAATGTGTTTTTTTTAGCCAAATTTTGAGCTTTGCAAAGGATTCTGGGTAACAGAACCTGGTCAGAGCCCCACAAGTCACCCCATCTTGGATTCCCCTAGGTCTCTATTTTTAAAAAAGCACAGGTTTGGTAGGTTTCCCTAGGTGCCGGCTGAGCTAGAGGCCAAAATCTACAGGTAGGCACTTTGCAAAAAACACCTCTGTTTTCTTTAAAAAAATGGGATGTGTCCACGTTGCGCTTTGGGGCATTTCCTGTCGCGGGCGCTAGGCCTACCCACACAAGTGAAGTATCATTTTTATCGGGAGACTTGGGGGAACGCTGGGTGGAAGGAAATTTGTGGCTCCTCTCAGATTCCAAAACTTTCTGTCACCATAATGTGAGGAAAATGTGTTTTTTTAGCCACATTTTGAGCTTTGCAAAGGATTCTGGGTAACAGAACCTGGTCAGAGCCCCACAAGTCACCCCATCTTGGATTCCCCTAGGTCTCTAGTTTTAAAAACATGCACAGGTTTGGTAGGTTTCCCTAGGTGCCGGCTGAGCTAGAGGCCAAAATCTACAGATAGGCACTTTGCAAAAAACACCTTTGTTTTCGTTAAAAAAATGGGATGTGTCCACGTTGCGCTTTGGGGCATTTCCTGTCGCCGGCGCTAGGCCTACCCACACAAGTGGGGTATCATTTTTATCGGGAGACTTGGGGGAACGCTGGGTGGAAGGAAATTTGTGGCTTCTCTCAGATTCCAGAACTTTCTGTCACCATAATGTGATGAAACTGTGTTTTTTTAGCCACATTTTGAGCTTTGCAAAGGATTCTGGGTAACAGAACCTGGTCAGAGCCCCACAAGTCACCCCATCTTGGATTCCCCTAGGTCTCTAGTTTTCAAGAATGCACAGGTTGGGTAGGTTTCCCTATCTGCCGGCTGAGCTAGAGGCCAAAATCTACATTTAGGCAATTTGCAAAAAACACCTCTGTTTTCTTTAAAAAAATGGGATTTGTCCACTTTGCGCTTTGGGGCATTTACTGTCGCCGGCGCTAGGCCTACCCACACAAGTGAGGTATAATTTTTATCGGGAGACTTGGGGGAACGCTGCGTGGATGGAAATTTGTGGCTCCTCTTAGATTCCAGAACTTTCTGTCACCATAATGTGAGGAAAATGTTTTTTTTTAGTCAAATCTTGAGCTTTGCAAAGGATTCTGGGTAACAGAACCTGGTCAGAGCCCCACAAGTCACCCCATCTTGGATTCCCCTAGGTCTCTAGTTTTCAAAAATGCACAGGTTTGGTAGGTTTCCCCAGGTGCCGGGTGAGCTAGAGGCCAAAATCTACAGGGAGGCACTTTGCAAAAAACAGCTCTGTTTTCTGTCAAAAAATGGGTTGTGTCCACGTTGCGCTTTGGGGCATTTCCTGTCGCGGGCGCTAGAGCTACCCACACAAGTGAGGTATCATTTTTATCGGGAGACTTGGGGGAACGCTGCGTGGATGGAAATTTGTGGCTCCTCTCAGATTCCAGAACTTTCTGTCACCATAATGTGAGGAAAATGTGTTTTTTTAGCCAGATTTTGACCTTTGCAAAGGATTCTGTGTAACAGAACCTGGTCAGAACCCCACAAGTCACCCCATCTTGGATTCCCCTAGGTCTCTAGTTTTCAAAAATGCACAGGTTTGGTAGGTTTCCCTAGGTGCCGGCTGAGCTAGAGGCCAAAATCTACAGGTAGGCACTTTGCAAAAAACAGCTCTGTTTTATGTCAAAAAATGGGTTGTGTCCATGTTGCGCTTTGGGGCATTTCCTGTCGCGGGCGCTAGGCCTACCCACACAAGTGAGGTATCATTTTTATCGGGAGACTTGGGGGAACGCTGGGTGGAAGGAAATTTGTGGCTCCTCTCAGATTCCAGAACTTTCTGTCACCATAATGTTATGAAAATGTGTTTTTTTAGCCAAATCTTGAGCTTTGCAAAGGATTCTGGGTAACAGAACCTGGTCAGAGCCCCACAAGTCACCCCATCTTGGATTCCCCTAGGTCTCTAGTTTTCAAAAATGCACAGGTTTGGTAGGTTTCCCTAGGTGCCGGCTGAGCTAGAGGCCAAAATCTACAGGTAGACACTTTGCAAAAAACAGCTCTGTTTTCTGTAAAAAATGGGATGTGTCCACGTTGCGCTTTGGGGCATTTCCTGTCGCGGGCGCTAGGCCTACCCACACAAGTGAGTATCATTTTTATCGGGAGACTTGGGGGGACGCTGGGTGGAAGGAAATTTGTGGCTCCTCTCAGATTCCAGAACTTTCTGTCACCATAATGTGAGGAGCATGTGTTTTTTTAGCCAAATTTTGAGCTTTGCAAAGGATTCTGGGTAACAGAACCTGGTCAGAGCCCCACAAGTCACCCCATCTTGGATTCCCTAGGTCTCTAGTTTTAAAAACTGCACAGGTTTGGTAGGTTTCCCTAGGTGCCGGCTGAGCTAGAGGTCAAAATCTACAGGTAGGCACTTTGCAAAAAACAGCTCTGTTTTCTGTAAAAAAATGGGATGTGTCCACGTTGCGCTTTGGGGCATTTCCTGTCGCGGGCGCTAGGCCTACCCACACAAGTTAGGTATCATTTTTATCGGGAGACTTGGAGGAATGCTGGGTGGAAGGAAATGTGTGGCTCCTCTCAGATTCCAGAACTTTCTGTCACCATAATGTGAGGAAAATGTGTTTTTTTAGCCACATTTTGAGCTTTGCAAAGGATTCTGGGTAACAGAACCTGGTCAGAGCCCCACAAGTCACCCCATCTTGGATTCCACTAGGTCTCTAGTTTTCGAAAATGCACAGGTTTGGTAAGTTTCCCTATGTGCCGGCTGAGCTAGAGGCCAAAATCTACAGGTAGGCACTTTGCAAAAAACAGCTCTGTTTTCTGTCAAAAAATGGGTTGTGTCTATGTTGCGCTTTGGGGCATTTATTGTTGCTGGCGCTAGGCCTACCCACACAAGTGAGGTATCATTTTTATCGGGAAACTTGAGGGAACGCTGGGTGGAAGGGAATTTGTGGTCTCCTCTCAGATTCCAGAACTTTCTGTCACCATAATGTGAGGAAAATGTGTTTTTTTAGCCAAATTTTGAGCTTTGCAAAGGATTCTGGGTAACAGAACGTGGTCAGAGCCCCACAAGTCACCCCATCTTGGATTCCACTAGGTCTCTAGTTTTCGAAAATGCACAGGTTTGGTAGGTTTCCCTAGGTGCTGGCTGAGCTAGAGGCCAAAATCTACAGGTAGGCACTTTGCAAAAAACACCTTTGTTTTCTTTCAAAAAATGGGATGTGTCCACGTTGCGCTTTGGGGCATTTCCTGTCGCGGGCGCTAGGCCTACCCACACAAGTGAAGTATCATTTTTATCGGGAGACTTGGGGGAACGCTGGGTGGAAGGAAATTTGTGGCTCCTCTCAGATTCCAAAACTTTCTGTCACCATAATGTGAGGAAAATGTGTTTTTTTTAGCCACATTTTGAGCTTTGCAAAGGATTCTGGGTAACAGAACCTGGTCAGAGCCCCACAAGTCACCCCATCTTGGATTCCCCTAGGACTCTAGTTTTAAAAAATGCACAGGTTTGGTAGGTTTCCCTAGGTGCCGGCTGAGCTAGAGGCCAAAACCTACAGGTAGGCACTTTGCAAAAAAACACCTCTGTTTTCTTTAAAAAAAATGGGATGTGTCCACGTTGCACTTTGGGGCATTTCCTGTCGCGGGCGCTAGGCCTACCCCACACAAGTGAGGTATCATTTTTATTGGGAGACTTGGGGGAACGCTGGATGGAAGGGAATTTGTGGCTCCTCTCAGATTCCAGAACATTCTGTCACCATATTGTGAGGAAAATGTGTTTTTTTAGCCAAATTTTGAGCTTTGCAAAGGATTCTGGGTAACAGAACCTGGTCAGAGCCCCACAAGTCATCCCATCTTGCATTCCCGTAGGTCTCTAGTTTTAAAAAATGCACAGGTTTGGTAGGTTTCCTAGGTGCCGGCTGAGCTAGAGGCCAAAATCTACAGATAGGCACTTTGCAAAAAACAGCTCTGTTTTCTGTCAAAAAATGGGTTGTGTCCACGTTGCGCTTTGGGGCATTTCCTGTCGCGGGCGCTAGGGCTACCCACACAAGTGAGGTATCATTTTTATCGGGAGACTTGGGGGAACGCTGCGTGGCAGGAAATTTGTGGCTCCTCCCAGATTCCAGAACTTTCTATCACCATAATGTGAGGAAAATGTGTTTTTTTAGCCAAATCTTGAGCTTTGCAAAGGATTCTGGGTAACAGAACCTGGTCAGAGCCCCACAAGTCACCCCATCTTGGATTCCCCTAGGTCTCTAGTTTTCAAAAATGCACAGGTTTGGTAGGTTTCCCTAGGTGCCGGCTGAGCTAGAGGCCAAAATCTACAGGTAGACACTTTGCAAAAAACAGCTCTGTTTTCTGTCAAAAATGGGATGTGTCCACGTTGCGCTTTGGGGCATTTCCTGTCGCGGGCGCTAGGTCTACCCACACAAGTGAGGTATCATTTTTATCGGGAGACTTGGGGGGACGCTGGGTGGAAGGAAATTTGTGGCTCCTCTCAGATTCCAGAACTTTCTGTCACCATAATGTGAGGAACATGTGGTTTTTTAGCCAAATTTTGAGCTTTGCAAAGGATTCTGGGTAACAGAACCTGGTCAGAGCCCCACAAGTCACCCCATCTTGGATTCCCCTAGGTCTCTAGTTTTAAAAACTGCACAGGTTTGGTAGGTTTCCCTAGGTGCCGGCTGAGCTAGAGGTCAAAATCTACAGGTAGGCACTTTGCAAAAAACAGCTCTGTTTTCTGTAAAAAAATGGGATGTGTCCACGTTGCGCTTTGGGGCATTTCCTGTCGCGGGCGCTAGGCCTACCCACACAAGTTAGGTATCATTTTTATCGGGAGACTTGGAGGAATGCTGGGTGGAAGGAAATGTGTGGCTCCTCTCAGATTCCAGAACTTTCTGTCACCATAATGTGAGGAAAATGTGTTTTTTTAGCCAAATTTTGAGCTTTGCAAAGGATTCTGGGTAACAGAACCTGGTCAGAGCCCCACAAGTCACCCCATCTTGGATTCCACTAGGTCTCTAGTTTTCGAAAATGCACAGGTTTGGTAAGTTTCCCTATGTGCCGGCTGAGCTAGAGGCCAAAATCTACAGGTAGGCACTTTGCAAAAAACAGCTCTGTTTTCTGTCAAAAAATGGGTTGTGTCTACGTTGCGCTTTGGGGCATTTATTGTTGCGGGCGCTAGGCCTACCCACACAAGTGAGGTATAATTTTTATCGGGAAACTTGAGGGAACGGTGGGTGGAAGGGAATTTGTGGCTCCTCTCAGATTCCAGAACTTTCTGTCACCATAATGTGAGGAAAATGTGTTTTTTTAGCCAAATTTTGAGATTTGCAAAGGATTCTGGGTAACAGAACGTGGTCAGAGCCCCACAAGTCACCCCATCTTGGATTCCACTAGGTCTCTAGTTTTCGAAAATGCACAGGTTTGGTAGGTTTCCCTAGGTGCTGGCTGAGCTAGAGGCCAAAATCTACAGGTAGGCACTTTGCAAAAAACACCTTTGTTTTCTTTCAAAAAATGGGATGTGTCCACGTTGCGCTTTGGGGCATTTCCTGTCGCCGGCGCTAGGCCTACCCACACAAGTGGGGTATCATTTTGATCGGGAGACTTGGGGGAACGCTGGGTGGAAGGAAATTTGTGGCTTCTCTCAGATTCCAGAACTTTCTGTCACCATAATGTGATGAAAATGTGTTTTTTTAGCCAAATTTTGAGCTTTGCAAAGGATTCTGGGTAACAGAACCTGGTCAGAGCCCCACAAGTCACCCCATCTTGGATTCCCCTAGGTCTCTATTTTTAAAAAAGCACAGGTTGGGTAGGTTTCCCTAGGTGCCGGCTGAGCTAGAGGCCAAAATCTACAGGTAGGCACTTTGCAAAAAACACCTCTGTTTTCTTTAAAAAAATGGGATGTGTCCACGTTGCGCTTTGGGGCATTTCCTGTCGCGGGCGCTAGGCCTACCCACACAAGTGAAGTATCATTTTTATCGGGAGACTTGGGGGAACGCTGGGTGGAAGGAAATTTGTGGCTCCTCTCAGATTCCAAAACTTTCTGTCACCATAATGTGAGGAAAATGTGTTTTTTTAGCCACATTTTGAGCTTTGCAAAGGATTCTGGGTAACAGAACCTGGTCAGAGCCCCACAAGTCACCCCATCTTGGATTCCCCTAGGTCTCTAGTTTTAAAAACATGCACAGGTTTGGTAGGTTTCCCTAGGTGCCGGCTGAGCTAGAGGCCAAAATCTACAGATAGGCACTTTGCAAAAAACACCTTTGTTTTCGTTAAAAAAATGGGATGTGTCCACGTTGCGCTTTGGGGCATTTCCTGTCGCGGGCGCTAGGCCTACCCACACAAGTGGGGTATCATTTTTATCGGGAGACTTGGGGGAACGCTGGGTGGAAGGAAATTTGTGGCTTCTCTCAGATTCCAGAACTTTCTGTCACCATAATGTGATGAAACTGTGTTTTTTTAGCCACATTTTGAGCTTTGCAAAGGATTCTGGGTAACAGAACCTGGTCAGAGCCCCACAAGTCACCCCATCTTGGATTCCCCTAGGTCTCTAGTTTTCAAGAATGCACAGGTTGGGTAGGTTTCCCTATCTGCCGGCTGAGCTAGAGGCCAAAATCTACATTTAGGCAATTTGCAAAAAACACCTCTGTTTTCTTTAAAAAAATGGGATTTGTCCACTTTGCGCTTTGGGGCATTTCCTGTCGCCGGCGCTAGGCCTACCCACACAAGTGAGGAATAATTTTTATCGGGAGACTTGGGGGAACGCTGCGTGGATGGAAATTTGTGGCTCCTCTTAGATTCCAGAACTTTCTGTCACCATAATGTGAGGAAAATGTTTTTTTTTAGCCAAATCTTTGAGCTTTGCAAAGGATTCTGGGTAACAGAACCTGGTCAGAGCCCCACAAGTCACCCCATCTTGGATTCCCCTAGGTCTGTAGTTTTCAAAAATGCACAGGTTTGGTAGGTTTCCCCAGGTGCCGGCTGAGCTAGAGGCCAAAATCTACAGGTAGGCACTTTGCAAAAAACAGCTCTGTTTTCTGTCAAAAAATGGGTTGTGTCCACGTTGCGCTTTGGGGCATTTCCTGTCGCGGGCGCTAGGGCTACCCACACAAGTGAGGTATCATTTTTATCGGGAGACTTGGGGGACCGCTGCGTGGATGGAAATTTGTGGCTCCTCTCAGATTCCAGAACTTTCTGTCACCATAATGTGAGGAAAATGTGTTTTTTTAGCCAGATTTTGACCTTTGCAAAGGATTCTGTGTAACAGAACCTGGTCAAAACCCCACAAGTCACCCCATCATGGATTCCCCTAGGTCTCTAGTTTTCAAAAATGCACAGGTTTGGTAGGTTTCCCTAGGTGCCGGCTGAGCTAGAGGCCAAAATCTACAGGTAGGCACTTTGCAAAAAACAGCTCTGTTTTATGTCAAAAAATGGGTTGTGTCCATGTTGCGCTTTGGGGCATTTCCTGTCGCGGGCGCTAGGCCTACCCACACAAGTGAGGTATCATTTTTATCGGGAGACTTGGGGGAACGCTGGGTGGAAGGAAATTTGTGGCTCCTCTCAGATTCCAGAACTTTCTGTCACCATAATGTTATGAAAATGTGTTTTTTTAGCCAGATTTTGACCTTTGCAAAGGATTCTGGGTAACAGAACCTGGTCAGAACCCCACAAGTCACCCCATTTTGGATTCCCCTAGGTCTCTTGATTTCCAAAATGCACAGGTTTGGTAGGTTTCCCTAGGTGCCGGCTGAGCTAGAGGCCAAAATCTACTACTTTGCAAAAAACAGCTCTGTTTTCTGTCAAAAAATGGGATGTGTCCACGTTGCGCTTTGGGGCATTTCCTGTCGCGGGCGCTAGGCCTACCCACACAAGTGAGGTATCATTATTATCGGGAGACTTGGGGGAACGCTGGGTGGAAGGTAATTTGTGGCTCCTCTCAGATTCCAGAACTTTCTGTCACCATAATGTGAGGAAAATGTGTTTTTTTAGCAAAATTGTGAGCTTTGCAAAGGATTCTGGATAACAGAACCTGGTCAGAGCCCCACAAGTCACCCCATCTTGGATTCCCCTAGGTCTTTAGATTTAAAAAATGCACAGGTTTGGTAGGTTTCCTTAGGTGCCGGTTGAGCTAGAGGCCAAAATCTACAGGTAGGCACTTTGCAAAAAACAGCTCTGTTTTCTGTCAAAAAATGGGATGTGTCCACGTTGTGCTTTGGGGCATTTCCTGTCGCGGGCGCTAGGCCTACCCACACAAGTAAGGTATCATTTTTATCGGGAGACTTGGGGGAACTCTGGGTGGAAAGAAATTTGTGCCTCCTCTCAGATTCCAAAACTTTCTGCCACAGAAATGTGAGGAACATGTGTTTTTTTAGCCAAATTTTGAGGGTTGCAAAGGATTCTGGGTAACAGAACCTGGTCAGAGCCCCACAAGTCACCCCATCTTGGAGTCCACTAGGTCTCTAGTTTTCGAAAATGCACAGGTTTGGTAGGTTTCCCTATGTGCAGGCTGAGCTAGAGGCCAAAATCTACAGGTAGGCACTTTGCAAAAAACATATCTGTTTACTTTCAAAAAATGGGATGTGTCCACGTTGCGCTTTGGGGCATTTCCTGTCGCGGGCGCTAGGCCTACCCACACAAGTGGGGTATCATTTATATCGGGAGACTTGGGGGAACGGTGGGTGGAAGGAAATTTGTGGCTCCTCTCAGATTCCAGAACTTTCTGTCACCATAATGTGAGTAAAATGTAATTTTTTAGCCAAATTTTGAGCTTTGCAAAGGATTCTGGGTAACAGAACCTGGTCAGAGCCCCACAAGTCACCCCATCTTGGATTCCCCTAGGGCTTTAGATTTAAAAAATGCACAGGTTTGGTAGGTTTCCCTAGGTGCCGGCTGAGCTAGAGGCCAAAATCTACTACTTTGCAAAAAACAGCTCTGTTTTCTGTCAAAAAATGGGATGTGTCCACGTGGCGCTTTGGGGCATTTCCTGTCGCGGGCGCTAGGCCTACCCACACAAGTGAGGTATCATTATTATCGGGAGACTTGGGGGAACGCTCGGTGGAAGGTAATTTGTGGCTCCTCTCAGATTCCAGAACTTTCTGTCACCATAATGTGAGGAAAATGTGTTTTTTAGCAAAATTGTGAGATTTGCAAAGGATTCTGGGTAACAGAACCTGGTCAGAGCCCCACAAGTCACCCCATCTTGGATTCCCCTAGGTCTTTAGATTTAAAAAATGCACAGGTTTGGTAGGTTTCCTTAGGTGCCGGTTGAGCTAGAGGCCAAAATCTACAGGTAGGCACTTTGCAAAAAACAGCTCTGTTTTCTGTCAAAAAATGGGATGTGTCCACGTTGTGCTTTGGGGCATTTCCTGTCACGGGCGCTAGGCCTACCCACACAAGTAAGGTATCATTTTTATCGGGAGACTTGGGGGAACTCTGGGTGGAAAGAAATTTGTGCCTCCTCTCAGATTCCAAAACTTTCTGCCACAGAAATGTGAGGAACATGTGTTTTTTTAGCCAAATTTTGAGGGTTGCAAAGGATTCTGGGTAACAGAACCTGGTCAGAGCCCCACAAGTCACCCCATCTTGGAGTCCACTAGGTCTCTAGTTTTCGAAAATGCACAGGTTTGGTAGGTTTCCCTATGTGCCGGCTGAGCTAGAGGCCAAAATCTACAGGTAGGCACTTTGCAAAAAACACATCTGTTTACTTTCAAAAAATGGGATGTGTCCACGTTGCGCTTTGGGGCATTTCCTGTCGCGGGCGCTAGGCCTACCCACACAAGTGAGGTATCATTTATATCGGGAGACTTGGGGGAACGGTGGGTGGAAGGAAATTTGTGGCTCCTCTCAGATTCCAGAACTTTCTGTCACCATAATGTGAGTAAAATGTAATTTTTTAGCCAAATTTTGAGCTCTGCAAAGGATTCTGGGTAACAGAACCTGGTCAGAGCCCCACAAGTCACCCCATCTTGGATTCCCCTAGGACTCTAGTTTTCAAAAATGCACAGGTTTGGTAGGTTTCCCTAGGTGCCGGCTGAGCTAGACTCCAAAATCTACAGGTAGGCACTTTGCAAAAAACAGCTCTGTTTTCTGTCAAAAAATGGGATGTGTCCACGTTGTGCTTTGGGGCATTTCCTATCGCGGGCGCTAGGCCTACCCACACAAGTAAGGTATCATTTTTATCGGGAGACTTGGGGGAACTCTGGGTGGAAAGAAATTTGTGCCTCCTCTCAGATTCCAAAACTTTCTGCCACAGAAATGTGAGGAACATGAGTTTTTTTTCGCCAAATTTTGAGGGTTGCAAAAGATTCTGGGTAACATAACCTGGTCAGAGCCCCACAAGTCACACCATTCTTGGATTCCCCTAGGTCTCTAGTTTTAAAAAATGCACAGGTTTGGTAGGTTTCCATAGGTGCCAGCTGAGCTAGAGGCCAAAATCTACAGATAGGCACTTTGCAAAAAACAGCTCTGTTTTCTGTCAAAAAAATGGGTTGTGTCCACGTTGTGCTTTGGGGCATTTCCTGTCGCGGGCGCTAGGGCTACCCACACAAGTGCGGTATCATTTTTATCGGGAGACTTGGGGGAACGCTGCGTGGATGGAAATTTGTGGCTCCTCTCAGATTCCAGAACTTTCTGTCACCATAATGTGAGGAAAATGTGTTTTTTTAGCCAAATCTTGAGCTTTGCAAAGGATTCTGGGTAACAGAACCTGGTCAGAACCCCACAAGTCACCCCATCTTGGATTCCCCTAGGTCTCTAGTTTTCAAAAATGCACAGGTTTGGTAGGTTTCCCTAGGTGCCGGCTGAGCTAGAGGCCAAAATCTACAGGTAGGCACTTTGCAAAAAACAGCTCTGTTTTATGTCAAAAAATGGGTTGTGTCCTCGTTGTGCTTTGGGGCATTTCCTGTCGCGGGCGCTAGGCCTACCCACACAAGTGAGGTATCATTTTTATCGGGAGACTTGGGGGAACGCTGGGTGGAAGGAAATTTGTGGCTCCTCTCAGATTCCAGAACTTTCTGTCACCATAATGTGAGGAAAATGTGTTTTTTAAGCCAGATTTTGACCTTTGCAAAGGATTCTGGGTAACAGAACCTGGTCAGAACCCCACAAGTCACCCCATTTTGGATTCCCCTAGGTCTCTAGATTTCCAAAATGCACAGGTTTGGTAGGTTTCCCTAGGTGCCGTCTGAGCTAGACTCCAAAATCTACAGGTAGGCACTTTGCTAAAAACAGCTCTGTTTTCTGTCAAAAAATGGGTTGTGTCCACGTTGCGCTTTGGGGCATTTCCTGTCGCGGGCGCTAGGCCTACCCACACAAGTGAGGTATCATTTTGTATCGGGAGACTTGGGGGAACGCTGGGTGGAAGGAAATTTGTGGCTCCTCTCAGATTCCAGAACTTTCTGTCACCATAATGTGAGGAAAATGTGTTTTTTTAGCCAAATTTTGAGCTTTGTAAAGGATTCTGGGTAACAGAACCTGGTCAGAGCCCCACAAGTCACCCCACCTTGGATTCCCCTAGGGCTTTAGACTTAAAAAATGCACAGGTTTGGTAGGTTTCCCTAGGTGCCGGCTGAGCTAGAGGCCAAAATCTATACTACTTTGCAAAAAACAGCTCTGTTTTCTGTCAAAAATGGGATGTGTCCACGTGGCGCTTTGGGGCATTTCCTGTCGCGGGCGCTAGGCCTACCCACACAAGTGAGGTATCATTATTATCGGGAGACTTGGGGAACGCTGGGTGGAAGGTAATTTGTGGCTCCTCTCAGATTCCAGAACTTTCTGTCACCATAATGTGAGGAAAATGTGTTTTTTAGCAAAATTGTGAGATTTGCAAAGGATTCTGGGTAACAGAACCTGGTCAGAGCCCCACAAGTCACCCCATCTTGGATTCCCCTAGGTCTTTAGATTTAAAAAATGCACAGGTTTGGTAGGTTTCCTTAGGTGCCGGTTGAGCTAGAGGCCAAAATCTACAGGTAGGCACTTTGCAAAAAACAGCTCTGTTTTCTGTCAAAAAATGGGATGTGTCCACGTTGTGCTTTGGGGCATTTCCTGTCGCGGGCGCTAGGCCTACCCACACAAGTAAGGTATCATTTTTATCGGGAGACTTGGGGAACTCTGGGTGGAAAGAAATTTGTGCCTCCTCTCAGATTCCAAAACTTTCTGCCACAGAAATGTGAGGAACATGTGTTTTTTTAGCCAAATTTTGAGGGTTGCAAAGGATTCTGGGTAACAGAACCTGGTCAGAGCCCCACAAGTCACCCCATCTTGGAGTCCACTAGGTCTCTAGTTTTCGAAAATGCACAGGTTTGGTAGGTTTCCCTATGTGCCGGCTGAGCTAGAGGCCAAAATCTACAGGTAGGCACTTTGCAAAAAACACATCTGTTTACTTTCAAAAAATGGGATGTGTCCACGTTGCGCTTTGGGGCATTTCCTGTCGCGGGCGCTAGGCCTACCCACACAAGTGGGGTATCATTTATATCGGGAGACTTGGGGGAACGGTGGGTGGAAGGAAATTTGTGGCTCCTCTCAGATTCCAGAACTTTCTGTCACCATAATGTGAGTAAAATGTAATTTTTTAGCCAAATTTTGAGCTTTGCAAAGGATTCTGGGTAACAGAACCTGGTCAGAGCCCCACAAGTCACCCCATCTTGGATTCCCCTAGGACTCTAGTTTTCAAAAATGCACAGGTTTGGTAGGTTTCCCTAGGTGCCGGCTGAGCTAGAGGCCAAAACCTACAGGTAGGCACTTTGCAAAAAACACCTCTGTTTTCTTTAAAAAAAATGGGATGTGTCCACGTTGCACTTTGGGGCCTTTCCTGTCGCGGGCGCTAGGCCTACCCACACAAGTGAGGTATAATTTTTATTGGGAGACTTGGGGGAACGCTGGGTGGATGGGAATTTGTGGCTCCTCTCAGATTCCAGAACATTCTGTCACCATATTGTGAGGAAAATGTGTTTTTTTAGCCAAATTTTGAGCTTTGCAAAGGATTCTGGGTAACAGAACCTGGTCAGAGCCCCACAAGTCACCCCATCTTGGATTCCCCTAGGTCTCTAGTTTTAAAAACATGCACAGGTTTGGTAGGTTTCCCTAGGTGCCGGCTGAGCTAGAGGCCAAAATCTACAGATAGGCACTTTGCAAAAAACACCTTTGTTTTCGTTAAAAAAATGGGATGTGTCCACGTTGCGCTTTGGGGCATTTCCTGTCGCCGGCGCTAGGCCTACCCACACAAGTGGGGTATCATTTTTATCGGGAGACTTGGGGGGAACGCTGGGTGGAAGGAAATTTGTGGCTTCTCTCAGATTCCAGAACTTTCTGTCACCATAATGTGATGAAACTGTGTTTTTTAGCCACATTTTGAGCTTTGCAAAGGATTCTGGGTAACAGAACCTGGTCAGAGCCCCACAAGTCACCCATCTTGGATTCCCCTAGGTCTCTAGTTTTCAAGAATGCACAGGTTGGGTAGGTTTCCCTATCTGCCGGCTGAGCTAGAGGCCAAAATCTACATTTAGGCAATTTGCAAAAAACACCTCTGTTTCTTTAAAAAAATGGGATTTGTCCACTTTGCGCTTTGGGGCATTTACTGTCGCCGGCGCTAGGCCTACCCACACAAGTGAGGTATAATTTTTATCGGGAGACTTGGGGAACGCTGCGTGGATGGAAATTTGTGGCTCCTCTTAGATTCCAGAACTTTCTGTCACCATAATGTGAGGAAAATGTTTTTTTTTAGTCAAATCTTGAGCTTTGCAAAGGATTCTGGGTAACAGAACCTGGTCAGAGCCCCACAAGTCACCCCATCTTGGATTCCCCTAGGTCTCTAGTTTTCAAAAATGCACAGGTTTGGTAGGTTTCCCCAGGTGCCGGGTGAGCTAGAGGCCAAAATCTACAGGGAGGCACTTTGCAAAAAACAGCTCTGTTTTCTGTCAAAAAATGGGTTGTGTCCACGTTGCGCTTTGGGGCATTTCCTGTCGCGGGCGCTAGAGCTACCCACACAAGTGAGGTATCATTTTTATCGGGAGACTTGGGGGAACGCTGCGTGGATGGAAATTTGTGGCTCCTCTCAGATTCCAGAACTTTCTGTCACCATAATGTGAGGAAAATGTGTTTTTTTAGCCAGATTTTGACCTTTGCAAAGGATTCTGTGTAACAGAACCTGGTCAGAACCCCACAAGTCACCCCATCTTGGATTCCCCTAGGTCTCTAGTTTTCAAAAATGCACAGGTTTGGTAGGTTTCCCTAGGTGCCGGCTGAGCTAGAGGCCAAAATCTACAGGTAGGCACTTTGCAAAAAACAGCTCTGTTTTATGTCAAAAAATGGGTTGTGTCCATGTTGCGCTTTGGGGCATTTCCTGTCGCGGGCGCTAGGCCTACCCACACAAGTGAGGTATCATTTTTATCGGGAGACTTGGGGGAACGCTGGGTGGAAGGAAATTTGTGGCTCCTCTCAGATTCCAGAACTTTCTGTCACCATAATGTTATGAAAATGTGTTTTTTTAGCCAAATCTTGAGCTTTGCAAAGGATTCTGGGTAACAGAACCTGGTCAGAGCCCCACAAGTCACCCCATCTTGGATTCCCCTAGGTCTCTAGTTTTCAAAATGCACAGGTTTGGTAGGTTTCCCTAGGTGCCGGCTGAGCTAGAGGCCAAAATCTACAGGTAGACACTTTGCAAAAAACAGCTCTGTTTTCTGTAAAAAATGGGATGTGTCCACGTTGCGCTTTGGGGCATTTCCTGTCGCGGGCGCTAGGCCTACCCACACAAGTGAGGTATCATTTTTATCGGGAGACTTGGGGGGACGCTGGGTGGAAGGAAATTTGTGGCTCCTCTCAGATTCCAGAACTTTCTGTCACCATAATGTGAGGAGCATGTGTTTTTTTAGCCAAATTTTGAGCTTTGCAAAGGATTCTGGGTAACAGAACCTGGTCAGAGCCCACAAGTCACCCCATCTTGGATTCCCCTAGGTCTCTAGTTTTAAAAACTGCACAGGTTTGGTAGGTTTCCCTAGGTGCCGGCTGAGCTAGAGGTCAAAATCTACAGGTAGGCACTTTGCAAAAAACAGCTCTGTTTTCTGTAAAAAAATGGGATGTGTCCACGTTGCGCTTTGGGGCATTTCCTGTCGCGGGCGCTAGGCCTACCCACACAAGTTAGGTATCATTTTTATCGGGAGACTTGGAGGAATGCTGGGTGGAAGGAAATGTGTGGCTCCTCTCAGATTCCAGAACTTTCTGTCACCATAATGTGAGGAAAATGTGTTTTTTTTAGCCACATTTTGAGCTTTGCAAAGGATTCTGGGTAACAGAACCTGGTCAGAGCCCCACAAGTCACCCCATCTTGGATTCCACTAGGTCTCTAGTTTTCGAAAATGCACAGGTTTGGTAAGTTTCCCTATGTGCCGGCTGAGCTAGAGGCCAAAATCTACAGGTAGGCACTTTGCAAAAAACAGCTCTGTTTTCTGTCAAAAAATGGGTTGTGTCTATGTTGCGCTTTGGGGCATTTATTGTTGCTGGCGCTAGGCCTACCCACACAAGTGAGGTATCATTTTTATCGGGAAACTTGAGGGAACGCTGGGTGGAAGGGAATTTGTGGCTCCTCTCAGATTCCAGAACTTTCTGTCACCATAATGTGAGGAAAATGTGTTTTTTTAGCCAAATTTTGAGCTTTGCAAAGGATTCTGGGTAACAGAACGTGGTCAGAGCCCACAAGTCACCCCATCTTGGATTCCACTAGGTCTCTAGTTTTCGAAAATGCACAGGTTTGGTAGGTTTCCCTAGGTGCTGGCTGAGCTAGAGGCCAAAATCTACAGGTAGGCACTTTGCAAAAAACACCTTTGTTTTCTTTCAAAAAATGGGATGTGTCCACGTTGCGCTTTGGGGCATTTCCTGTCGCGGGCGCTAGGCCTACCCACACAAGTGAAGTATCATTTTTATCGGGAGACTTGGGGGAACGCTGGGTGGAAGGAAATTTGTGGCTCCTCTCAGATTCCAAAACTTTCTGTCACCATAATGTGAGGAAAATGTGTTTTTTTTAGCCACATTTTGAGCTTTGCAAAGGATTCTGGGTAACAGAACCTGGTCAGAGCCCCACAAGTCACCCCATCTTGGATTCCCTAGGACTCTAGTTTTAAAAAATGCACAGGTTTGGTAGGTTTCCCTAGGTGCCGGCTGAGCTAGAGGCCAAAACCTACAGGTAGGCACTTTGCAAAAAACACCTCTGTTTTCTTTAAAAAAAATGGGATGTGTCCACGTTGCACTTTGGGGCATTTCCTGTCGCGGGCGCTAGGCCTACCCACACAAGTGAGGTATCATTTTTATTGGGAGACTTGGGGGAACGCTGGATGGAAGGGAATTTGTGGCTCCTCTCAGATTCCAGAACATTCTGTCACCATATTGTGAGGAAAATGTGTTTTTTTAGCCAAATTTTGAGCTTTGCAAAGGATTCTGGGTAACAGAACCTGGTCAGAGCCCCACAAGTCATCCATCTTGCATTCCCGTAGGTCTCTAGTTTTAAAAAATGCACAGGTTTGGTAGGTTTCCCTAGGTGCCGGCTGAGCTAGAGGCCAAAATCTACAGATAGGCACTTTGCAAAAAACAGCTCTGTTTTCTGTCAAAAAATGGGTTGTGTCCACGTTGCGCTTTGGGGCATTTCCTGTCGCGGGCGCTAGGGCTACCCACACAAGTGAGGTATCATTTTTATCGGGAGACTTGGGGGAACGCTGCGTGGCAGGAAATTTGTGGCTCCTCCAGATTCCAGAACTTTCTATCACCATAATGTGAGGAAAATGTGTTTTTTTAGCCAAATCTTGAGCTTTGCAAAGGATTCTGGGTAACAGAACCTGGTCAGAGCCCCACAAGTCACCCCATCTTGGATTCCCCTAGGTCTCTAGTTTTCAAAAATGCACAGGTTTGGTAGGTTTCCCTAGGTGCCGGCTGAGCTAGAGGCCAAAATCTACAGGTAGACACTTTGCAAAAAACAGCTCTGTTTTCTGTCAAAAATGGGATGTGTCCACGTTGCGCTTTGGGGCATTTCCTGTCGCGGGCGCTAGGTCTACCCACACAAGTGAGGTATCATTTTTATCGGGAGACTTGGGGGGACGCTGGGTGGAAGGAAATTTGTGGCTCCTCTCAGATTCCAGAACTTTCTGTCACCATAATGTGAGGAACATGTGGTTTTTTAGCCAAATTTTGAGCTTTGCAAAGGATTCTGGGTAACAGAACCTGGTCAGAGCCCCACAAGTCACCCCATCTTGGATTCCCCTAGGTCTCTAGTTTTAAAAACTGCACAGGTTTGGTAGGTTTCCCTAGGTGCCGGCTGAGCTAGAGGTCAAAATCTACAGGTAGGCACTTTGCAAAAAACAGCTCTGTTTTCTGTAAAAAAATGGGATGTGTCCACGTTGCGCTTTGGGGCATTTCCTGTCGCGGGCGCTAGGCCTACCCACACAAGTTAGGTATCATTTTTATCGGGAGACTTGGAGGAATGCTGGGTGGAAGGAAATGTGTGGCTCCTCTCAGATTCCAGAACTTTCTGTCACCATAATGTGAGGAAAATGTGTTTTTTTAGCCAAATTTTGAGCTTTGCAAAGGATTCTGGGTAACAGAACCTGGTCAGAGCCCCACAAGTCACCCCATCTTGGATTCCACTAGGTCTCTAGTTTTCGAAAATGCACAGGTTTGGTAAGTTTCCCTATGTGCCGGCTGAGCTAGAGGCCAAAATCTACAGGTAGGCACTTTGCAAAAAACAGCTCTGTTTTCTGTCAAAAAATGGGTTGTGTCTACGTTGCGCTTTGGGGCATTTATTGTTGCGGGCGCTAGGCCTACCCACACAAGTGAGGTATAATTTTTATCGGGAAACTTGAGGGAACGGTGGGTGGAAGGGAATTTGTGGCTCCTCTCAGATTCCAGAACTTTCTGTCACCATAATGTGAGGAAAATGTGTTTTTTTAGCCAAATTTTGAGATTTGCAAAGGATTCTGGGTAACAGAACGTGGTCAGAGCCCCACAAGTCACCCCATCTTGGATTCCACTAGGTCTCTAGTTTTCGAAAATGCACAGGTTTGGTAGGTTTCCCTAGGTGCTGGCTGAGCTAGAGGCCAAAATCTACAGGTAGGCACTTTGCAAAAAACACCTTTGTTTTCTTTCAAAAAATGGGATGTGTCCACGTTGCGCTTTGGGGCATTTCCTGTCGCCGGCGCTAGGCCTACCCACACAAGTGGGGTATCATTTTGATCGGGAGACTTGGGGGAACGCTGGGTGGAAGGAAATTTGTGGCTTCTCTCAGATTCCAGAACTTTCTGTCACCATAATGTGATGAAAATGTGTTTTTTTAGCCAAATTTTGAGCTTTGCAAAGGATTCTGGGTAACAGAACCTGGTCAGAGCCCCACAAGTCACCCCATCTTGGATTCCCCTAGGTCTCTATTTTTAAAAAAGCACAGGTTGGGTAGGTTTCCCTAGGTGCCGGCTGAGCTAGAGGCCAAAATCTACAGGTAGGCACTTTGCAAAAAACACCTCTGTTTTCTTTAAAAAAATGGGATGTGTCCACGTTGCGCTTTGGGGCATTTCCTGTCGCGGGCGCTAGGCCTACCCACACAAGTGAAGTATCATTTTTATCGGGAGACTTGGGGGAACGCTGGGTGGAAGGAAATTTGTGGCTCCTCTCAGATTCCAAAACTTTCTGTCACCATAATGTGAGGAAAATGTGTTTTTTTAGCCACATTTTGAGCTTTGCAAAGGATTCTGGGTAACAGAACCTGGTCAGAGCCCCACAAGTCACCCCATCTTGGATTCCCCTAGGTCTCTAGTTTTAAAAACATGCACAGGTTTGGTAGGTTTCCCTAGGTGCCGGCTGAGCTAGAGGCCAAAATCTACAGATAGGCACTTTGCAAAAAACACCTTTGTTTTCGTTAAAAAAATGGGATGTGTCCACGTTGCGCTTTGGGGCATTTCCTGTCGCGGGCGCTAGGCCTACCCACACAAGTGGGGTATCATTTTTATCGGGAGACTTGGGGGAACGCTGGGTGGAAGGAAATTTGTGGCTTCTCTCAGATTCCAGAACTTTCTGTCACCATAATGTGATGAAACTGTGTTTTTTTAGCCACATTTTGAGCTTTGCAAAGGATTCTGGGTAACAGAACCTGGTCAGAGCCCCACAAGTCACCCCATCTTGGATTCCCCTAGGTCTCTAGTTTTCAAGAATGCACAGGTTGGGTAGGTTTCCCTATCTGCCGGCTGAGCTAGAGGCCAAAATCTACATTTAGGCAATTTGCAAAAAACACCTCTGTTTTCTTTAAAAAAATGGGATTTGTCCACTTTGCGCTTTGGGGCATTTCCTGTCGCCGGCGCTAGGCCTACCCACACAAGTGAGGAATAATTTTTATCGGGAGACTTGGGGGAACGCTGCGTGGATGGAAATTTGTGGCTCCTCTTAGATTCCAGAACTTTCTGTCACCATAATGTGAGGAAAATGTTTTTTTTTAGCCAAATCTTGAGCTTTGCAAAGGATTCTGGGTAACAGAACCTGGTCAGAGCCCCACAAGTCACCCCATCTTGGATTCCCCTAGGTCTGTAGTTTTCAAAAATGCACAGGTTTGGTAGGTTTCCCCAGGTGCCGGCTGAGCTAGAGGCCAAAATCTACAGGTAGGCACTTTGCAAAAAACAGCTCTGTTTTCTGTCAAAAAATGGGTTGTGTCCACGTTGCGCTTTGGGGCATTTCCTGTCGCGGGCGCTAGGGCTACCCACACAAGTGAGGTATCATTTTTATCGGGAGACTTGGGGGACCGCTGCGTGGATGGAAATTTGTGGCTCCTCTCAGATTCCAGAACTTTCTGTCACCATAATGTGAGGAAAATGTGTTTTTTTAGCCAGATTTTGACCTTTGCAAAGGATTCTGTGTAACAGAACCTGGTCAAAACCCCACAAGTCACCCCATCATGGATTCCCCTAGGTCTCTAGTTTTCAAAAATGCACAGGTTTGGTAGGTTTCCCTAGGTGCCGGCTGAGCTAGAGGCCAAAATCTACAGGTAGGCACTTTGCAAAAAACAGCTCTGTTTTATGTCAAAAAATGGGTTGTGTCCATGTTGCGCTTTGGGGCATTTCCTGTCGCGGGCGCTAGGCCTACCCACACAAGTGAGGTATCATTTTTATCGGGAGACTTGGGGGAACGCTGGGTGGAAGGAAATTTGTGGCTCCTCTCAGATTCCAGAACTTTCTGTCACCATAATGTTATGAAAATGTGTTTTTTTAGCCAGATTTTGACCTTTGCAAAGGATTCTGGGTAACAGAACCTGGTCAGAACCCCACAAGTCACCCCATTTTGGATTCCCCTAGGTCTCTTGATTTCCAAAATGCACAGGTTTGGTAGGTTTCCCTAGGTGCCGGCTGAGCTAGAGGCCAAAATCTACTACTTTGCAAAAAACAGCTCTGTTTTCTGTCAAAAAATGGGATGTGTCCACGTTGCGCTTTGGGGCATTTCCTGTCGCGGGCGCTAGGCCTACCCACACAAGTGAGGTATCATTATTATCGGGAGACTTGGGGGAACGCTGGGTGGAAGGTAATTTGTGGCTCCTCTCAGATTCCAGAACTTTCTGTCACCATAATGTGAGGAAAATGTGTTTTTTTAGCAAAATTGTGAGCTTTGCAAAGGATTCTGGATAACAGAACCTGGTCAGAGCCCCACAAGTCACCCCATCTTGGATTCCCCTAGGTCTTTAGATTTAAAAAATGCACAGGTTTGGTAGGTTTCCTTAGGTGCCGGTTGAGCTAGAGGCCAAAATCTACAGGTAGGCACTTTGCAAAAAACAGCTCTGTTTTCTGTCAAAAAATGGGATGTGTCCACGTTGTGCTTTGGGGCATTTCCTGTCGCGGGCGCTAGGCCTACCCACACAAGTAAGGTATCATTTTTATCGGGAGACTTGGGGGAACTCTGGGTGGAAAGAAATTTGTGCCTCCTCTCAGATTCCAAAACTTTCTGCCACAGAAATGTGAGGAACATGTGTTTTTTTAGCCAAATTTTGAGGGTTGCAAAGGATTCTGGGTAACAGAACCTGGTCAGAGCCCCACAAGTCACCCCATCTTGGAGTCCACTAGGTCTCTAGTTTTCGAAAATGCACAGGTTTGGTAGGTTTCCCTATGTGCAGGCTGAGCTAGAGGCCAAAATCTACAGGTAGGCACTTTGCAAAAAACATATCTGTTTACTTTCAAAAAATGGGATGTGTCCACGTTGCGCTTTGGGGCATTTCCTGTCGCGGGCGCTAGGCCTACCCACACAAGTGGGGTATCATTTATATCGGGAGACTTGGGGGAACGGTGGGTGGAAGGAAATTTGTGGCTCCTCTCAGATTCCAGAACTTTCTGTCACCATAATGTGAGTAAAATGTAATTTTTTAGCCAAATTTTGAGCTTTGCAAAGGATTCTGGGTAACAGAACCTGGTCAGAGCCCCACAAGTCACCCCATCTTGGATTCCCCTAGGGCTTTAGATTTAAAAAATGCACAGGTTTGGTAGGTTTCCCTAGGTGCCGGCTGAGCTAGAGGCCAAAATCTACTACTTTGCAAAAAACAGCTCTGTTTTCTGTCAAAAAATGGGATGTGTCCACGTGGCGCTTTGGGGCATTTCCTGTCGCGGGCGCTAGGCCTACCCACACAAGTGAGGTATCATTATTATCGGGAGACTTGGGGGAACGCTCGGTGGAAGGTAATTTGTGGCTCCTCTCAGATTCCAGAACTTTCTGTCACCATAATGTGAGGAAAATGTGTTTTTTAGCAAAATTGTGAGATTTGCAAAGGATTCTGGGTAACAGAACCTGGTCAGAGCCCCACAAGTCACCCCATCTTGGATTCCCCTAGGTCTTTAGATTTAAAAAATGCACAGGTTTGGTAGGTTTCCTTAGGTGCCGGTTGAGCTAGAGGCCAAAATCTACAGGTAGGCACTTTGCAAAAAACAGCTCTGTTTTCTGTCAAAAAATGGGATGTGTCCACGTTGTGCTTTGGGGCATTTCCTGTCACGGGCGCTAGGCCTACCCACACAAGTAAGGTATCATTTTTATCGGGAGACTTGGGGGAACTCTGGGTGGAAAGAAATTTGTGCCTCCTCTCAGATTCCAAAACTTTCTGCCACAGAAATGTGAGGAACATGTGTTTTTTTAGCCAAATTTTGAGGGTTGCAAAGGATTCTGGGTAACAGAACCTGGTCAGAGCCCCACAAGTCACCCCATCTTGGAGTCCACTAGGTCTCTAGTTTTCGAAAATGCACAGGTTTGGTAGGTTTCCCTATGTGCCGGCTGAGCTAGAGGCCAAAATCTACAGGTAGGCACTTTGCAAAAAACACATCTGTTTACTTTCAAAAAATGGGATGTGTCCACGTTGCGCTTTGGGGCATTTCCTGTCGCGGGCGCTAGGCCTACCCACACAAGTGAGGTATCATTTATATCGGGAGACTTGGGGGAACGGTGGGTGGAAGGAAATTTGTGGCTCCTCTCAGATTCCAGAACTTTCTGTCACCATAATGTGAGTAAAATGTAATTTTTTAGCCAAATTTTGAGCTCTGCAAAGGATTCTGGGTAACAGAACCTGGTCAGAGCCCCACAAGTCACCCCATCTTGGATTCCCCTAGGACTCTAGTTTTCAAAAATGCACAGGTTTGGTAGGTTTCCCTAGGTGCCGGCTGAGCTAGACTCCAAAATCTACAGGTAGGCACTTTGCAAAAAACAGCTCTGTTTTCTGTCAAAAAATGGGATGTGTCCACGTTGTGCTTTGGGGCATTTCCTATCGCGGGCGCTAGGCCTACCCACACAAGTAAGGTATCATTTTTATCGGGAGACTTGGGGGAACTCTGGGTGGAAAGAAATTTGTGCCTCCTCTCAGATTCCAAAACTTTCTGCCACAGAAATGTGAGGAACATGAGTTTTTTTCGCCAAATTTTGAGGGTTGCAAAAGATTCTGGGTAACATAACCTGGTCAGAGCCCCACAAGTCACACCATTCTTGGATTCCCCTAGGTCTCTAGTTTTAAAAAATGCACAGGTTTGGTAGGTTTCCATAGGTGCCAGCTGAGCTAGAGGCCAAAATCTACAGATAGGCACTTTGCAAAAAACAGCTCTGTTTTCTGTCAAAAAATGGGTTGTGTCCACGTTGTGCTTTGGGGCATTTCCTGTCGCGGGCGCTAGGGCTACCCACACAAGTGCGGTATCATTTTTATCGGGAGACTTGGGGGAACGCTGCGTGGATGGAAATTTGTGGCTCCTCTCAGATTCCAGAACTTTCTGTCACCATAATGTGAGGAAAATGTGTTTTTTTAGCCAAATCTTGAGCTTTGCAAAGGATTCTGGGTAACAGAACCTGGTCAGAACCCCACAAGTCACCCCATCTTGGATTCCCCTAGGTCTCTAGTTTTCAAAAATGCACAGGTTTGGTAGGTTTCCCTAGGTGCCGGCTGAGCTAGAGGCCAAAATCTACAGGTAGGCACTTTGCAAAAAACAGCTCTGTTTTATGTCAAAAAATGGGTTGTGTCCTCGTTGTGCTTTGGGGCATTTCCTGTCGCGGGCGCTAGGCCTACCCACACAAGTGAGGTATCATTTTTATCGGGAGACTTGGGGGAACGCTGGGTGGAAGGAAATTTGTGGCTCCTCTCAGATTCCAGAACTTTCTGTCACCATAATGTGAGGAAAATGTGTTTTTTAAGCCAGATTTTGACCTTTGCAAAGGATTCTGGGTAACAGAACCTGGTCAGAACCCCACAAGTCACCCCATTTTGGATTCCCCTAGGTCTCTAGATTTCCAAAATGCACAGGTTTGGTAGGTTTCCCTAGGTGCCGTCTGAGCTAGACTCCAAAATCTACAGGTAGGCACTTTGCTAAAAACAGCTCTGTTTTCTGTCAAAAAATGGGTTGTGTCCACGTTGCGCTTTGGGGCATTTCCTGTCGCGGGCGCTAGGCCTACCCACACAAGTGAGGTATCATTTTGTATCGGGAGACTTGGGGGAACGCTGGGTGGAAGGAAATTTGTGGCTCCTCTCAGATTCCAGAACTTTCTGTCACCATAATGTGAGGAAAATGTGTTTTTTTAGCCAAATTTTGAGCTTTGTAAAGGATTCTGGGTAACAGAACCTGGTCAGAGCCCCACAAGTCACCCCACCTTGGATTCCCCTAGGGCTTTAGACTTAAAAAATGCACAGGTTTGGTAGGTTTCCCTAGGTGCCGGCTGAGCTAGAGGCCAAAATCTACTACTTTGCAAAAAACAGCTCTGTTTTCTGTCAAAAAATGGGATGTGTCCACGTGGCGCTTTGGGGCATTTCCTGTCGCGGGCGCTAGGCCTACCCACACAAGTGAGGTATCATTATTATCGGGAGACTTGGGGGAACGCTGGGTGGAAGGTAATTTGTGGCTCCTCTCAGATTCCAGAACTTTCTGTCACCATAATGTGAGGAAAATGTGTTTTTTAGCAAAATTGTGAGATTTGCAAAGGATTCTGGGTAACAGAACCTGGTCAGAGCCCCACAAGTCACCCCATCTTGGATTCCCCTAGGTCTTTAGATTTAAAAAATGCACAGGTTTGGTAGGTTTCCTTAGGTGCCGGTTGAGCTAGAGGCCAAAATCTACAGGTAGGCACTTTGCAAAAAACAGCTCTGTTTTCTGTCAAAAAATGGGATGTGTCCACGTTGTGCTTTGGGGCATTTCCTGTCGCGGGCGCTAGGCCTACCCACACAAGTAAGGTATCATTTTTATCGGGAGACTTGGGGGAACTCTGGGTGGAAAGAAATTTGTGCCTCCTCTCAGATTCCAAAACTTTCTGCCACAGAAATGTGAGGAACATGTGTTTTTTTAGCCAAATTTTGAGGGTTGCAAAGGATTCTGGGTAACAGAACCTGGTCAGAGCCCCACAAGTCACCCCATCTTGGAGTCCACTAGGTCTCTAGTTTTCGAAAATGCACAGGTTTGGTAGGTTTCCCTATGTGCCGGCTGAGCTAGAGGCCAAAATCTACAGGTAGGCACTTTGCAAAAAACACATCTGTTTACTTTCAAAAAATGGGATGTGTCCACGTTGCGCTTTGGGGCATTTCCTGTCGCGGGCGCTAGGCCTACCCACACAAGTGGGGTATCATTTATATCGGGAGACTTGGGGGAACGGTGGGTGGAAGGAAATTTGTGGCTCCTCTCAGATTCCAGAACTTTCTGTCACCATAATGTGAGTAAAATGTAATTTTTTAGCCAAATTTTGAGCTTTGCAAAGGATTCTGGGTAACAGAACCTGGTCAGAGCCCCACAAGTCACCCCATCTTGGATTCCCCTAGGACTCTAGTTTTCAAAAATGCACAGGTTTGGTAGGTTTCCCTAGGTGCCGGCTGAGCTAGAGGCCAAAACCTACAGGTAGGCACTTTGCAAAAAACACCTCTGTTTTCTTTAAAAAAAATGGGATGTGTCCACGTTGCACTTTGGGGCCTTTCCTGTCGCGGGCGCTAGGCCTACCCACACAAGTGAGGTATAATTTTTATTGGGAGACTTGGGGGAACGCTGGGTGGATGGGAATTTGTGGCTCCTCTCAGATTCCAGAACATTCTGTCACCATATTGTGAGGAAAATGTGTTTTTTTAGCCAAATTTTGAGCTTTGCAAAGGATTCTGGGTAACAGAACCTGGTCAGAGCCCCACAAATCACCCCATCTTGCATTCCCGTAGGTCTCTAGTTTTAAAAAATGCACAGGTTTGGTAGGTTTCCCTAGGTGCCGGCTGAGCTAGAGGCCAAAATCTACAGATAGGCACTTTGCAAAAAACAGCTCTGTTTTCTGTCAAAAAATGGGTTGAGTCCACGTTGCGCTTTGGGGCATTTCCTGTCGCGGGCGCTAGGGCTACCCACACAAGTGAGGTATCATTTTTATCGGGAGACTTGGGGGAACGCTGCGTGGCAGGAAATTTGTGGCTCCTCCCAGATTCCAGAACTTTCTATCACCATAATGTGAGGAAAATGTGTTTTTTTAGCCAAATCTTGAGCTTTGCAAAGGATTCTGGGTAACAGAACCTGGTCAGAGCCCCACAAGTCACCCCATCTTGGATTCCCCTAGGTCTCTAGTTTTCAAAAATGCACAGGTTTGGTAGGTTTCCCTAGGTGCCGGCTGAGCTAGAGGCCAAAATCTACAGGTAGACACTTTGCAAAAAACAGCTCTGTTTTCTGTCAAAAATGGGATGTGTCCACGTTGCGCCTTGGGTCATTTCCTGTCGCGGGCGCTAGGCCTACCCACACAAGTGAGGTATCATTTTTATCGGGAGACTTGGGGGGACGCTGGGTGGAAGGAAATTTGTGGCTCCTCTCAGATTCCAGAACTTTCTGTCCCCATAATGTGAGGAACATGTGTTTTTTTAGCCAAATTTTGAGCTTTGCAAAGGATTCTGGGTAACAGAACCTGGTCAGAGCCCCACAAGTCACCCCATCTTGGATTCCCCTAGGTCTCTAGTTTTCAAAAATGCACAGGTTTGGTAGGTTTCCCTAGGTGCCGGCTGAGCTAGAGGCCAAAATCTACAGGTAGACACTTTGCAAAAAACAGCTCTGTTTTCTGTCAAAAATGGGATGTGTCCACGTTGCGCTTTGGGGCATTTCCTGTCGCGGGCGCTAGGCCTACCCACACAAGTGAGGTATCATTTTTATCAGGAGACTTGGGGGGACGCTGGGTGGAAGGAAATTTGTGGCTCCTCTCAGATTCCAGAACTTTCTGTCCCCATAATGTGAGGAAAATGTGTTTTTTTAGCCAAATTTTGAGCTTTGCAAAGGATTCTGGGTAACAGAACCTGGTCAGAGCCCCACAAGTCACCCCATCTTGGATTCCACTAGGTCTCTAGTTTTCGAAAATGCACAGGTTTGGTAGGTTTCTCTAGGTGCCGGCTGAGCTAGAGGTCAAAATCTACAGGTAGGCACTTTGCAAAAAACAGCTCTGTTTTCTGTCAAAAAATGGGATGTGTCCACGTTGCGCTTTGGGGCATTTCCTGTCGCGGGCGCTAGGCCTACCCACACAAGTTAGGTATCATTTTTATCGGGAGACTTGGAGGAATGCTGGGTGGAAGGAAATGTGTGGCTCCTCTCAGATTCCAGAACTTTCTGTCACCATAATGTGAGGAAAATGTGTTTTTTTAGCCAAATTTTGAGCTTTGCAAAGGATTCTGGGTAACAGAACCTGGTCAGAGCCCCACAAGTCACCCCATCTTGGATTCCACTAGGTCTCTAGTTTTCGAAAATGCACAGGTTTGGTAAGTTTCCCTATGTGCCGGCTGAGCTAGAGGCCAAAATCTACAGGTAGGCACTTTGCAAAAAACAGCTCTGTTTTCTGTCAAAAAATGGGTTGTGTCTACGTTGCGCTTTGGGGCATTTATTGTTGCGGGCGCTAGGCCTACCCACACAAGTGAGGTATCATTTTTATCGGGAAACTTGAGGGAACGCTGGGTGGAAGGGAATTTGTGGCTCCTCTCAGATTCCAGAACTTTCTGTCACCATAATGTGAGGAAAATGTGTTTTTTTAGCCAAATTTTGAGCTTTGCAAAGGATTCTGGGTAACAGAACGTGGTCAGAGCCCCACAAGTCACCCCATCTTGGATTCCACTAGGTCTCTAGTTTTCGAAAATGCACAGGTTTGGTAGGTTTCCCTAGGTGCTGGCTGAGCTAGAGGCCAAAATCTACAGGTAGGCACTTTGCAAAAAACACATCTGTTTTCTTTCAAAAAATGGGATGTGTCCACGTTGCGCTTTGGGGCATTTCCTGTCGCCGGCGCTAGGCCTACCCACACAAGTGGGGTATCATTTTGATCGGGAGACTTGGGGGAACGCTGGGTGGAAGGAAATTTGTGGCTTCTCTCAGATTCCAGAACTTTCTGTCACCATAATGTGATGAACATGTGTTTTTTTAGCCAAATTTTGAGCTTTGCAAAGGATTCTGGGTAACAGAACCTGGTCAGAGCCCCACAAGTCACCCCATCTTGGATTCCCCTAGGTCTCTAGTTTTCAAAAATGCACAGCTTGGGTAGGTTTCCCTAGGTGCCGGCTGAGCTAGAGGCCACAATCTACAGGTAGGCACTTTGCAAAAAACACCTCTGTTTTCTTTAAAATAATGGGATGTGTCCACGTTGCGCTTTGGGGCATTTCCTGTCGCGGGCGCTAGGCCTACCCACACAAGTGAAGTATCATTTTTATCGGGAGACTTGGGGGAACGCTGGGTGGAAGGATATTTGTGGCTCCTCTCAGATTCCAAAACTTTCTGTCACCATAATGTGAGGAAAATGTGTTTTTTTAGCCACATTTTGAGCTTTGCAAAGGATTCTGGGTAACAGAACCTGGTCAGAGCCCCACAAGTCACCCCATCTTGGATTCCCCTAGGTCTCTAGTTTTAAAAACATGCACAGGTTTGGTAGGTTTCCCTAGGTGCCGGCTGAGCTAGAGGCCAAAATCTACAGATAGGCACTTTGCAAAAAACACCTTTGTTTTCGTTAAAACAATGGGATGTGTCCACGTTGCGCTTTGGGGCATTTCCTGTCGCGGGCGCTAGGCCTACCCACACAAGTGGGGTATCATTTTTATCGGGAGACTTGGGGGAACGCTGGGTGGAAGGAAATTTGTGGCTTCTCTCAGATTCCAGAACTTTCTGTCACCATAATGTGATGAAACTGTGTTTTTTTAGCCAAATTTTGAGCTTTGCAAAGGATTCTGGGTAACAGAACCTGGTCAGAGCCCCACAAGTCACCCCATCTTGGATTCCCCTAGGTCTCTAGTTTTCAAGAATGCACAGGTTGGGTAGGTTTCCCTATGTGCCGGCTGAGCTAGAGGCCAAAATCTACAGGTAGGCAATTTGCAAAAAACACCTCTGTTTTCTTTAAAAAAATGGGATGTGTCCACTTTGCGCTTTGGGGCATTTCCTGTCGCCGGCGCTATGCCTACCCACACAAGTGAGGTATCATTTTTATCGGGAGACTTAGGGGAACGCTGCGTGGATGGAAATTTGTGGCTCCTCTCAGATTCCAGAACTTTCTGTCACCATAATGTGAGGAAAATGTTTTTTTTTAGCCAAATCTTGAGCTTTGCAAAGGATTCTGGGTAACAGAACCTGGTCAGAGTCCCACAAGTCACCCCATCTTGGATTCCCCTAGGGCTCTAGTTTTCAAAAATGCACAGGTTTGGTAGGTTTCCCTAGGTGCCGGCTGAGCTAGAGGCCAAAATCTGCAGGTAGGCACTTTGCAAAAAATAGCTCTGTTTTCTGTCAAAAAATGGGTTGTGTCCTCGTTGCGCTTTGGGGCATTTCCTGTCGCGGGCGCTAGGCCTACCCACACAAGTGAGGTATCATTTTTATCGGGAGACTTGGGGGAACGCTGGGTGGAAGGAAATTTGTGGCTCCTCTCAGATTCCAGAACTTTCTGTCACCATAATGTGAGGAAAATGTGTTTTATTAGCCAGATTTTGACCTTTGCAAAGGATTCTGGGTAACAGAACCTGGTCAGAACCCCACAAGTCACCCCATTTTGGATTCCCCTAGGTCTCTAGATTTCCAAAATGCACAGGTTTGGTAGGTTTCCCTAGGTGCCGTCTGAGCTAGACTCCAAAATCTACAGGTAGGCACTTTGCTAAAAACAGCTCTGTTTTCTGTCAAAAAATGGGTTGTGTCCACGTTGCGCTTTGCGGCATTTCCTGTCGCGGGCGCTAGGCCTACCCACACAAGTGAGGTATCATTTAGTATCGGGAGACTTGGGGGAACGCTGGGTGGAAGGAAATTTGTGGCTCCTCTCAGATTCCAGAACTTTCTGTCACCATAATGTGAGGAAAATGTGTTTTTTTAGCCAAATTTTGAGCTTTGTAAAGGATTCTGGGTAACAGAACCTGGTCAGAGCCCCACAAGTCACCCCATCTTGGATTCCCCTAGGGCTTTAGATTTCAAAAATGCACAGGTTTGGTAGGTTTCCCTAGGTGCCGGCTGAGCTAGAGGCCAAAATCTACTACTTTGCAAAAAACAGCTCTGTTTTCTGTCAAAAAATGGGATGTGTCCACGTGGCGCTTTGGGGCATTTCCTGTCGCGGGCGCTAGGCCTACCCACACAAGTGAGGTATCATTATTATCGGGAGACTTGGAGGAACGCTGGGTGGAAGGTAATTTGTGGCTCCTCTCAGATTCCAGAACTTTCTGTCACCATAATGTGAGGAAAATATGTTTTTTAGCAAAATTGTGAGATTTGCAAAGGATTCTGGGTAACAGAACCTGGTCAGAGCCCCACAAGTCACCCCATCTTGGATTCCCCTAGATCTTTAGATTTAAAAAATGCACAGGTTTGGTAGGTTTCCTTAGGTGCCGGTTGAGCTAGAGGCCAAAATCTACAGGTATGCACTTTGCAAAAAACAGCTCTGTTTTCTGTCAAAAAATGGGATGTGTCCACGTTGTGCTTTGGGGCATTTCCTGTCGCGGGCGCTAGGCCTACCCACACAAGTAAGGTATCATTTTTATCGGGAGACTTGGGGGAACTCTGGGTGGAAAGAAATTTGTGCCTCCTCTCAGATTCCAAAACTTTCTGCCACAGAAATGTGAGGAACATGTGTTTTTTTAGCCAAATTTTGAGGGTTGCAAAGGATTCTGGGTAACAGAACCTGGTCAGAGCCCCACAAGTCACCCCATCTTGGAGTCCATTAGGTCTCTAGTTTTCGAAAATGCACAGGTTTGGTAGGTTTCCCTATGTGCCGGCTGAGCTAGAGGCCAAAATCTACAGGTAGGCACTTTGCAAAAAACACATCTGTTTACTTTCAAAAAATGGGATGTGTCCACATTGCGCTTTGGGGCATTTCCTGTCGCGGGCGCTAGGCCTACCCACACAAGTGGGGTATCATTTATATCGGGAGACTTGGGGGAACGGTGGGTGGAAGGAAATTTGTGGCTCCTCTCAGATTCCAGAACTTTCTGTCACCATAATGTGAGTAAAATGTAATTTTTTAGCCAAATTTTGAGCTTTGCAAAGGATTCTGGGTAACAGAACCTGGTTCAGAGTCCCACAAGTCACCCCATCTTGGATTCCCCTAGGACTCTAGTTTTCAAAAATGCACAGGTTTGGTAGGTTTCCCTAGGTGCCGGCTGAGCTAGAGGCCAAAACCTACAGGTAGGCACTTTGCAAAAAACACCTCTGTTTTCTTTAAAAAAAATGGGATGTGTCCACGTTGCACTTTGGGGCATTTCCTGTCGCGGGCGCTAGGCCTACCCACACAAGTGAGGTATCATTTTTATTGGGAGACTTGGGGGAACGCTGGGTGGAAGGGAATTTGTGGCTCCTCTCAGATTCCAGAACATTCTGTCACCATATTGTGAGGAAAATGTGTTTTTTTAGCCAAATTTTGAACTTTGCAAAGGATTCTGGGTAACAGAACCTGGTCCGAGCCCCACAAATCACCCCATCTTGCATTCCCGTAGGTCTCTAGTTTTAAAAAATGCACAGGTTTGGTAGGTTTCCCTAGGTGCCGGCTGAGCTAGAGGCCAAAATCTACAGATAGGCACTTTGCAAAAAACAGCTCTGTTTTCTGTCAAAAAATGGGTTGTGTCCACGTTGCGCTTTGGGGCATTTCCTGTCGCGGGCGCTAGGGCTACCCACACAAGTGAGGTATCATTTTTATCGGGAGACTTGGGGGAACGCTGCGTGGCAGGAAATTTGTGGCTCCTCCCAGATTCCAGAACTTTCTATCACCATAATGTGAGGAAAATGTGTTTTTTTAGCCAAATCTTGAGCTTTGCAAAGGATTCTGGGTAACAGAACCTGGTCAGAGCCCCACAAGTCACCCCATCTTGGATTCCCCTAGGTCTCTAGTTTTAAAAAATGCACAGGTTTGGTAGGTTTCCCTAGGTGCCGGCTGAGCTAGAGGCCACAATCTACAGGTAGACACTTTGCAAAAAACAGCTCTGTTTTCTGTCAAAAATGGGATGTGTCCACGTTGCGCTTTGGGGCATTTCCTGTCGCGGGCGCTAGGCCTACCCACACAAGTGAGGTATCATTTTTATCGGGAGACTTGGGGGGACGCTGGGTGGAAGGAAATTTGTGGCTCCTCTCAGATTCCAGAACTTTCTGTCCCCATAATGTGAGGAACATGTGTTTTTTTAGCCAAATTTTGAGCTTTGCAAAGGATTCTGGGTAACAGAACCTGGTCAGAGCCCCACAAGTCACCCCATCTTGGATTCCCCTAGGTCTCTAGTTTTAAAAAATGCACAGGTTTGGTAGGTTTCCCTAGGTGCCGGCTGAGCTAGAGGCCAAAATCTACAGGTAGACACTTTGCAAAAAACAGCTCTGTTTTCTGTCAAAAATGGGATGTGTCCACGTTGCGCTTTGGGGCATTTCCTGTCGCGGGCGCTAGGCCTACCCACACAAGTGAGGTATCATTTTTATCGGGAGACTTGGGGGGACGCTGGGTGGAAGGAAATTTGTGGCTCCTCTCAGATTCCAGAACTTTCTGTCCCCATAATGTGAGGAACATGTGTTTTTTTAGCCAAATTTTGAGCTTTGCAAAGGATTCTGGGTAACAGAACCTGGTCAGAGCCCCACAAGTCACCCCATCTTGGATTCCCCTAGGTCTCTAGTTTTAAAAACTGCACAGGTTTGGTAGGTTTCCCTAGGTGCCGGCTGAGCTAGAGGTCAAAATCTACAGGTAGGCACTTTGCAAAAAACAGCTCTGTTTTCTGTAAAAAAATGGGATGTGTCCACGTTGCGCTTTGGGGCATTTCCTGTCGCGGGCGCTAGGCCTACCCACACAAGTTAGGTATCATTTTTATCGGGAGACTTGGAGGAATGCTGGGTGGAAGGAAATGTGTGGCTCCTCTCAGATTCCAGAACTTTCTGTCACCATAATGTGAGGAAAATGTGTTTTTTTAGCCAAATTTTGAGCTTTGCAAAGGATTCTGGGTAACAGAACCTGGTCAGAGCCCCACAAGTCACCCCATCTTGGATTCCACTAGGTCTCTAGTTTTTGAAAATGCACAGGTTTGGTAAGTTTCCCTATGTGCCGGCTGAGCTAGAGGCCAAAATCTACAGGTAGGCACTTTGCAAAAAACAGCTCTGTTTTCTGTCAAAAAATGGGTTGTGTCTACGTTGCGCTTTGGGGCATTTATTGTTGCGGGCGCTAGGCCTACCCACACAAGTGAGGTATCATTTGTATCGGGAAACTTGAGGGAACGCTGGGTGGAAGGGAATTTGTGGCTCCTCTCAGATTCCAGAACTTTCTGTCACCATAATGTGAGGAAAATGTGTTTTTTTTAGCCAAATTTTGAGCTTTGCAAAGGATTCTGGGTAACAGAACGTGGTCAGAGCCCCACAAGTCACCCCATCTTGGATTCCACTAGGTCTCTAGTTTTCGAAAATGCACAGGTTTGGTAGGTTTCCCTAGGTGCTGGCGGAGCTAGAGGCCAAAATCTACAGGTAGGCACTTTGCAAAAAACACCTTTGTTTTCTTTCAAAAAATGGGATGTGTCCACGTTGCGCTTTGGGGCATTTCCTGTCGGGGGCGCTATGCCTACCCACACAAGTGGGGTATCATTTATATCGGGAGACTTGGGGGAACGCTGGGTGGAAGGAAATTTGTGGCTTCTCTCAGATTCCAGAACTTTCTGTCACCATAATGTGATGAACATGTGTTTTTTTAGCCAAATTTTGAGCTTTGCAAAGGATTCTGGGTAACAGAACCTGGTCAGAGCCCCACAAGTCACCCCATCTTGGATTCCCCTAGGTCTCTAGTTTTAAAAACATGCACAGGTTTGGTAGGTTTCCCTAGGTGCCGGCTGAGCTAGAGGCTAAAATCTACAGATAGGCACTTTGCAAAAAACACCTTTGTTTTCGTTAAAAAAATGGGATGTGTCCACGTTGCGCTTTGGGGCATTTCCTGTCGCGGGCGCTAGGCCTACCCACACAAGTGGGGTATCATTTTTATCGGGAGACTTGGGGGAACGCTGGGTGGAAGGAAATTTGTGGCTTCTCTCAGATTCCAGAACTTTCTGTCACCATAATGTGATGAAACTGTGTTTTTTTAGCCAAATTTTGAGCTTTGCAAAGGATTCTGGGTAACAGAACCTGGTCAGAGCCCCACAAGTCACCCCATCTTGGATTCCCCTAGGTCTTTAGATTTAAAAAATGCACAGGTTTGGTAGTTTTCCCTAGGTGCTGGATGAGCTAGATGCCAAAATCTACTACTTTGCAAAAAACAGCTCTGTTTTCTGTCAAAAAATGGGATGTGTCCACATTGCGCTTTGGGGCATTTCCTGTCGCGGGCGCTAGGCCTACCCACACAAGTGAGGTATCATTATTATCGGGAGACTTGGGGGAACGCTGGGTGGAAGGTAATTTGTGGCTCCTCTCAGATTCCAGAACTTTCTGTCACCATAATGTGAGGAAAATGTGTTTTTTTAGCCAAATTTTGAGCTTTGCAAAGGATTCTGGGTAACAGAACCTGGTCAGAGCCCCACAAGTCACCCCATCTTGGATTCCCCTAGGTCTTTAGATTTAAAAAAATGCACAGGTTTGGTAGGTTTCCTTAGGTGCCGGTTGAGCTAGAGGCCAAAATCTACAGGTTGGCACTTTGCAAAAAACAGCTCTGTTTTCTGTCAAAAAATGGGTTGTGTCCACGTTGCGCTTTGGGGCATTTCCTGTCGGGGGCGCTATGCCTACCCATACAAGTGAGGTATCATTTTGTATCGGGAGACTTGGGGGAACGCTGGGTGGAAGGAAATTTGTGGCTCCTCTCAGATTCCAGAACTTTCTGTCACCATAATGTGAGGAAAATGTGTTTTTTTAGCCAGATTTTGACCTTTGTAAAGGATTCTGGGGAACAGAACCTGGTCAGAGCCCCACAAGTCACCCCATCTTGGATTCCCCTAGGTCTTTAGATTTAAAAAATGCACAGGTTTGGTAGTTTTCCCTAGGTGCTGGATGAGCTAGATGCCAAAATCTACTACTTTGCAAAAAACAGCTCTGTTTTCTGTCAAAAAATGGGATGTGTCCACATTGCGCTTAGGGGCATTTCCTGTCGCGGGCGCTAGGCCTACCCACACAAGTGAGGTATCATTATTATCGGGAGACTTGGGGGAACGCTGGGTGGAAGGTAATTTGTGGCTCCTCTCAGATTCCAGAACTTTCTGTCACCATAATGTGAGGAAAATGTGTTTTTTTAGCCAAATTTTGAGCTTTGCAAAGGATTCTGGGTAACAGAACCTGGTCAGAGCCCCACAAGTCACCCCATCTTGGATTCCCCTAGGTCTTTAGATTTAAAAAAATGCACAGGTTTGGTAGGTTTCCTTAGGTGCCGGTTGAGCTAGAGGCCAAAATCTACAGGTAGGCACTTTGCAAAAAACAGCTCTGTTTTCTGTCAAAAAATGGGATGTGTCCACGTTGTGCTTTGGGGCATTTCCTGTTGCGGGCGCTAGGCCTACCCACACAAGTAAGGTATCATTTTTATCGGGAGACTTGGGCGAACTCTGGGTGGAAGGAAATTTGTGGCTCCTCTCAGATTCCAGAACTTTCTGTCACCATAATGTGAGGAAAATGTGTTTTTTTAGCCAAATCTTGAGCTTTGAAAAGGATTCTGGGTAACAGAACCTGGTCAGAGCCCCACAAGTCACCCCATCTTGGATTCCCCTAGGTCTCTAGTTTAAAAAAATGCACAGGTTTGGTAGGTTTCCATAGGTGCCAGCTGAGCTAGAGGCCAAAATCTACAGATAGGCACTTTGCAAAAAATAGCTCTGTTTTCTGTCAAAAAATGGGTTGTGTCCACGTTGCGCTTTGGGGCATTTCCTGTCGCGGGCGCTAGGGATACCCACACAAGTGAGGTATCATTTTTATCGGGAGACTTGGGGGACCGCTGCATGGATGGAAATTTGTGGCTCCTCTCTGATTCCAGAACTTTCTGTCACCATAATGTGAGGAAAATGTGTTTTTTTAGCCAAATCTTGAGCTTTGCAAAGGATTCTGGGTAACAGAACCTGGTCAGAGCCCCACAAGTCACCCCATCTTGGATTCCCCTAGGTCTCTAGTTTTAAAAAATGCACAGGTTTGGTAGGTTTCCCTAGGTGCCGGCTGAGCTAGAGGCCAAAATCTATAGGTAGGCACTTTGCAAAAAAAAGCTCTGTTTTATGTCAAAAAATGGGTTGTGTCCACGTTGCGCTTTGGGGCATTTCCTGTCGCGGGCGCTAGGCCTACCCACACAAGTGAGGTATCATTTTTATCGGGAGACTTGGGGGAACGCTGGGTGGAAGGAAATTTGTGGCTTCTCTCAGATTCCAGAACTTTCTGTCACCATAATGTGAGGAAAATGGGTTTTTTTAGCCAGATTTTGACCTTTGCAAAGGATTCTGGGTAACAGAACCTGGTCAGAACCCCACAAGTCACCCCATCTTGGATTCCCCTAGGTCTCTAGATTTCCAAAATGCACAGGTTTTGTAGGTTTCCCCAGGTGCCGTCTGAGCTAGACTCCAAAATCTACAGGTAGGCACTTTGCTAAAAACAGCTCTGTTTTCCGTCAAAAAATGGGTTGTGTCCACGTTGCGCTTTGGGGCATTTCCTGTCGCGGGCGCTAGGCCTACCCACACAAGTGAGGTATCATTTTGTATCAGGAGACTTGGGGGAACGCTGGGTGGAAGGAAATTTGTGGCTCCTCTCAGATTCCAGAACTTTCTGTCACCATAATGTGAGGAAAATGTGTTTTTTAGCCAAATTTTGAGCTTTGTAAAGGATTCTGGGTAACAGAACCTGGTCAGAGCCCCACAAGTCACCCCATCTTGGATTCCCCTAGGTCTCTAGATTTCCAAAATGCACAGGTTTTGTAGGTTTCCCCAGGTGCCGTCTGAGCTAGACTCCAAAATCTACAGGTAGGCACTTTGCTAAAAACAGCTCTGTTTTCTGTCAAAAAATGGGTTGTGTCCACGTTGCGCTTTCGGGCATTTCCTGTCGCGGGCGCTAGGCCTACCCACACAAGTGAGGTATCATTTTGTATCAGGAGACTTGGGGGAACGCTGGGTGGAAGGAAATTTGTGGCTCCTCTCAGATTCCAGAACTTTCTGTCACCATAATGTGAGGAAAATGTGTTTTTTAGCCAAATTTTGAGCTTTGTAAAGGATTCTGGGTAACAGAACCTGGTCAGAGCCCCACAAGTCACCCCATCTTGGATTCCCCTAGGGCTTTAGATTTAAAAAATGCACAGGTTTGGTGGGTTTCCCTAGGTGCCGGCTGAGCTAGAGGCCAAAATCTACTACTTTGCAAAAAACAGCTCTGTTTTCTGTCAAAAAATGGGATATGTCCACGTTGCGCTTTGGGGCATTTCCTGTCGCGGGCGCTAGGCCTACCCACACAAGTGAGGTATCATTATTATCGGGAGACTTGGGGGAACGCTGGGTGGAAGGTAATTTATGGCTCCTCTCAGATTCCAGAACTGTCTGTCACCATAATGTGAGGAAAATGTGTTTTTTTAGCCAAATTGTGAGATTTGCAAAGGATTCTGGGTAACAGAACCTGGTCAGAGCCCCACAAGTCACCCCATCTTGGATTCCCCTAGGTCTTTAGATTTAAAAAATGCACAGGTTTGGTAGGTTTCCTTAGGTGCCGGTTGAGCTAGAGGCCAAAATCTACAGGTAGGCACTTTGCAAAAAACAGCTCTGTTTTCTGTCAAAAAATGTGATGTGTCCACGTTGTGCTTTGGGGCATTTCCTGTCGCGGGTGCTAGGCCTACCCACACAAGTAAGGTATCATTTTTATCGGGAGACTTGGGGGAACTCTGGGTGGAAAGAAATTTGTGCCTCCTCTCAGATTCCAAAACTTTCTGCCACAGAAATGTGAGGAACATGTGTTTTTTTAGCCAAATTTTGAGGGTTGCAAAGGATTCTGGGTAACAGAACCTGGTCAGAGCCCCACAAGTCACCCCATCTTGGAGTCCACTAGGTCTCTAGTTTTCGAAAATGCACAGGTTTGGTAGGTTTCCCTATGTGCCGGCTGAGCTAGAGGCCAAAATCTACAGGTAGGCACTTTGCAAAAAACACATCTGTTTTCTTTCAAAAAATGGGATGTGTCCATGTTGCGCTTTGGGGCATTTCCTGTCGCGGGCGCTAGGCCTACCCACACAAGTGGGGTATCATTTATATCGGGAGACTTGGGGGAACGCTGGGTGGAAGGAAATTTGTGGCTCCTCTCAGATTCCAGAACTTTCTGTCACCATAATGTGAGTAAAATGTAATTTTTTAGCCAAATTTTGAGCTTTGCAAAGGATTCTGGGTAACAGAACCTGGTCAGAGCCCCACAAGTCACCCCATCATGGATTCCCCTAGGTCTCTAGTTTTCAAAAATGCACAGGTTTGGTAGGTTTCCCTAGGTGCCAGCTGAGCTAGAGGCCAAAACCTACAGGTAGGCACTTTGCAAAAAACACCTATGTTTTCTTTAAAAAAATGGGATGTGTCCACGTTGCACTTTGGGGCATTTCCTGTCGCGGGCGCTAGGCCTACCCACACAAGTGAGGTATCATTTTTATTGGGAGACTTAGGGGAACGCTGGGTGGAAGGGAATTTGTGGCTCCTCTCAGATTCCAGAACATTCTGTCACCATATTGAGATGAAAATGTGTTTTTTTAGCCAAATATTGAGCTTTGCAAAGGATTCTGGGTAACAGAACCTGGTCAGAGCCCCACAAATCACCCCATCTTGCATTCCCGTAGGTCTTTAGTTTTAAAAAATGCACAGGTTTGGTAGGTTTCCCTAGGTGCCGGCTGAGCTAGAGGCCAAAATCTACAGATAGGCACTTTGCAAAAAAAAGCTCTGTTTTACAGTATGTCAAAAAATGGGTTGAGTCCACGTTGCGCTTTGGGGCATTTCCTGTCGCGGCCGCTAGGCCTACCCACACAAGTGAGGTATCATTTTTATCGGGAGACTTGGGGGAACGCTGGGTGGAAGGAAATTTGTGGCTTCTCTCAGATTCCAGAACTTTCTGTCACCATAATGTGAGGAAAATGGGTTTTTTTAGCCAGATTTTGACCTTTGCAAAGGATTCTGGGTAACAGAACCTGGTCAGAACCCCACAAGTCACCCCATCTTGGATTCCCCTAGGTCTCTAGATTTCCAAAATGCACAGGTTTTGTAGGTTTCCCCAGGTGCCGTCTGAGCTAGACTCCAAAATCTACAGGTAGGCACTTTGCTAAAAACAGCTCTGTTTTCCGTCAAAAAATGGGTTGTGTCCACGTTGCGCTTTGGGGCATTTCCTGTCGCGGGCGCTAGGCCTACCCACACAAGTGAGGTATCATTTTGTATCAGGAGACTTGGGGGAACGCTGGGTGGAAGGAAATTTGTGGCTCCTCTCAGATTCCAGAACTTTCTGTCACCATAATGTGAGGAAAATGTGTTTTTTAGCCAAATTTTGAGCTTTGTAAAGGATTCTGGGTAACAGAACCTGGTCAGAGCCCCACAAGTCACCCCATCTTGGATTCCCCTAGGTCTCTAGTTTTAAAAAATGCACAGGTTTGGTAGGTTTCCATAGGTGCCGGCTGAGCTAGAGGCCAAAATCTACAGATAGGCACTTTGCAAAAAACAGCTCTGTTTTCTGTCAAAAAATGGGTTGTGTCCACGTTGCGCTTTGGGGGATTTCCTGTCGCGGGCGCTAGGGCTACCCACACAAGTGAGGTATCATTTTTATCGGGAGACTTGGGGGAACGCTGCGTGGATGGAAATTTGTGGCTCCTCTCAGATTCCAGAACTTTCTGTCACCATAATGTGAGGAAAATGTGTTTTTTTAGCCAGATTTTGACCTTTGCAAAGGATTCTGTGTAACAGAACCTGGTCAGAACCCCACAAGTCACCCTATCTTGGATTCCCCTAGGTCTCTAGTTTTCCAAAATGCACAGGTTTGGTAGGTTTCCCTAGGTGCCGGCTGAGCTAGACTCCAAAATCTACAAGTAGGAACTTTGCAAAAAACAGCTCTGTTTTCTGTCAAAAAATGGGTTGTGTCCACGTTGCGCTTTGGGGCATTTCCTGTCGGGGGCGCTATGCCTACCCATACAAGTGAGGTATCATTTTGTATCGGGAGACTTGGGGGAACGCTGGGTGGAAGGAAATTTGTGGCTCCTCTCAGATTCCAGAACTTTCTGTCACCATAATGTGAGGAAAATTTGTTTTTTTAGCCAAATTGTGAGCTTTGTAAAGGATTCTGGGGAACAGAACCTGGTCAGAGCCCCACAAGTCACCCCATCTTGGATTCCCCTAGGTCTTTAGATTTAAAAAATGCACAGGTTTGGTAGTTTTCCCTAGGTGCTGGATGAGCTAGAGGCCAAAATCTACTACTTTGCAAAAAACAGCTCTGTTTTCTGTCAAAAAATGGGATGTGTCCACATTGCGCTTTGGGGCATTTCCTGTCGCGGGCGCTAGGCCTACCCACACAAGTGAGGTATCATTATTATCGGGAGACTTGGGGGAACGCTGGGTGGAAGGTAATTTGTGGCTCCTCTCAGATTCCAGAACTTTCTGTCACCATAATGTGAGGAAAATGTGTTTTTTTAGCCAAATTTTGAGCTTTGCAAAGGATTCTGGGTAACAGAACCTGGTCAGAGCCCCACAAGTCACCCCATCTTGGATTACCCTAGGTCTTTAGATTTAAAAAAATGCACAGGTTTGGTAGGTTTCCTTAGGTGCCGGTTGAGCTAGAGGCCAAAATCTACAGGTAGGCACTTTGCAAAAAACAGCTCTGTTTTCTGTCAAAAAATGGGATGTGTCCACGTTGTGCTTTGGGGCATTTCCTATCGCGGGCGCTAGGCCTACCCACACAAGTAAGGTATCATTTTTATCGGGAGACTTGGGCGAACTCTGGGTGGAAAGAAATTTGTGCCTCCTCTCAGATTCCAAAACTTTCTGCAACAGAAATGTGAGGAACATGTGTTTTATTCGCCAAATTTTGAGGGTTGCAAAAGATTCTGGGTAACAGAACCTGGTCAGAGCCCCACAAGTCACACCCTTCTTGGATTCCCCTAGGTCTCTAGTTTAAAAAAATGCACTGGTTTGGTAGGTTTCCATAGGTGCCAGCTGAGCTAGAGGCCAAAATCTACAGATAGGCACTTTGCAAAAAACAGCTCTGTTTTCTGTCAAAAAACGGGTTGTGTCCACGTTGCGCTTTGGGGCATTTCCTGTCGCGGGCGCTAGGGCTACCCACACAAGTGAGGTATCATTTTTATCGGGAGACTTGGGGGACCGCTGCGTGGATGGAAATTTGTGGCTCCTCTCTGATTCCAGAACTTTCTGTCACCATAATGTGAGGAAAATGTGTTTTTTTAGCCAAATCTTGAGCTTTGCAAAGGATTCTGGGTAACAGAACCTGGTCAGAGCCCCACAAGTCACCCCATCTTGGATTCCCCTAGGTCTCTAGTTTTAAAAAATGCACAGGTTTGGTAGGTTTCCCTAGGTGCCGGCTGAGCTAGAGGCCAAAATCTACAGGTAGGCACTTTGCAAAAAAAAGCTCTGTTTTATGTCAAAAAATGGGTTGTGTCCACGTTGCGCTTTGGGGCATTTCCTGTCGCGGGCGCTAGGCCTACCCACACAAGTGAGGTATCATTTTTATCGGGAGACTTGGGGGAACGCTGGGTGGAAGGAAATTTGTTGCTTCTCTCAGATTCCAGAACTTTCTGTCACCATAATGTGAGGAAAATGGGTTTTTTTAGCCAGATTTTGACCTTTGCAAAGGATTCTGGGTAACAGAACCTGGTCAGAACCCCACAAGTCACTCCATCTTGGATTCCCCTAGGTCTCTAGATTTCCAAAATGCACAGGTTTGGTAGGTTTCCCTAGGTGCCGTCTGAGCTAGACTCCAAAATCTACAGGTAGGCACTTTGCTAAAAACAGCTCTGTTTTCCGTCAAAAAATGGGTTGTGTCCACGTTGCGCTTTCGGGCATTTCCTGTCGCGGGCGCTAGGCCTACCCACACAAGTGAGGTATCATTTTGTATCAGGAGACTTGGGGGAACGCTGGGTGGAAGGAAATTTGTGGCTCCTCTCAGATTCCAGAACTTTCTGTCACCATAATGTGAGGAAAATGTGTTTTTTAGCCAAATTTTGAGCTTTGTAAAGGATTCTGGGTAACAGAACCTGGTCAGAGCCCCACAAGTCACCCCATCTTGGATTCCCCTAGGGCTTTAGATTTAAAAAATGCACAGGTTTGGTGGGTTTCCCTAGGTGCCGGCTGAGCTAGAGGCCAAAATCTACTACTTTGCAAAAACAGCTCTGTTTTCTGTCAAAAAATGGGATGTGTCCACGTTGCGCTTTGGGGCATTTCCTGTCGCGGGCGCTAGGCCTACCCACACAAGTGAGGTATCATTATTATCGGGAGACTTGGGGGAACGCTGGGTGGAAGGTAATTTATGGCTCCTCTCAGATTCCAGAACTGTCTGTCACCATAATGTGAGGAAAATGTGTTTTTTTAGCCAAATTGTGAGATTTGCAAAGGATTCTGGGTAACAGAACCTGGTCAGAGCCCCACAAGTCACCCCATCTTGGATTCCCCTAGGTCTTTAGATTTAAAAAATGCACAGGTTTGGTAGGTTTCCTTAGGTGCCGGTTGAGCTAGAGGCCAAAATCTACAGGTAGGCACTTTGCAAAAAACAGCTCTGTTTTCTGTCAAAAAATGTGATGTGTCCACGTTGTGCTTTGGGGCATTTCCTGTCGCGGGTGCTAGGCCTACCCACACAAGTAAGGTATCATTTTTATCGGGAGACTTGGGGGAACTCTGGGTGGAAAGAAATTTGTGCCTCCTCTCAGATTCCAAAACTTTCTGCCACAGAAATGTGAGGAACATGTGTTTTTTTAGCCAAATTTTGAGGGTTGCAAAGGATTCTGGGTAACAGAACCTGGTCAGAGCCCCACAAGTCACCCCATCTTGGAGTCCACTAGGTCTCTAGTTTTCGAAAATGCACAGGTTTGGTAGGTTTCCCTATGTGTCGGCTGAGCTAGAGGCCAAAATCTACAGGTAGGCACTTTGCAAAAAACACATCTGTTTTCTTTCAAAAAATGGGATGTGTCCATGTTGCGCTTTGGGGCATTTCCTGTCGCGGGCGCTAGGCCTACCCACACAAGTGGGGTATCATTTATATCGGGAGACTTGGGGGAACGCTGGGTGGAAGGAAATTTGTGGCTCCTCTCAGATTCCAGAACTTTCTGTCACCATAATGTGAGTAAAATGTAATTTTTTAGCCAAATTTTGAGCTTTGCAAAGGATTCTGGGTAACAGAACCTGGTCAGAGCCCCACAAGTCACCCCATCATGGATTCCCCTAGGTCTCTAGTTTTCAAAAATGCACAGGTTTGGTAGGTTTCCCTAGGTGCCGGCTGAGCTAGAGGCCAAAACCTACAGGTAGGCACTTTGCAAAAAACACCTCTGTTTTCTTTAAAAAAATGGGATGTGTCCACGTTGCACTTTGGGGCATTTCCTGTCGCGGGCGCTAGGCCTACCCACACAAGTGAGGTATCATTTTTATTGGGAGACTTGGGGGAACGCTGGGTGGAAGGGAATTTGTGGCTCCTCTCAGATTCCAGAACATTCTGTCACCATATTGTGAGGAAAATGTGTTTTTTTAGCCAAATTTTGAGCTTTGCAAAGGATTCTGGGTAACAGAACCTGGTCAGAGCCCCACAAATCACCCCATCTTGCATTCCCGTAGGTCTTTAGTTTTAAAAAATGCACAGGTTTGGTAGGTTTCCCTAGGTGCCGGCTGAGCTAGAGGCCAAAATCTACAGATAGGCACTTTGCAAAAAACAGCTCTGTTTTCTGTCAAAAAATGGGTTGTGTCCACGTTGCGCTTTGTGGCATTTCCTGTCGCGGGCGCTAGGGCTACCCACACAAGTGAGGTATCATTTTTATCGGGAGACTTGGGGGAACGCTGCGTGGCAGGAAATTTGTGGCTCCTCCCAGATTCCAGAACTTTCTGTCACCATAATGTGAGGAAAATGTGTTTTTTTAGCCAAATCTTGAGCTTTGCAAAGGATTCTGGGTAACAGAACCTGGTCAGAGCCCCACAAGTCACCCCACCTTGGATTCCCCTAGGTCTCTAGTTTTAAAAAATGCACAGGTTTGGTAGGTTTCCCTAGGTGCCGGCTGAGCTAGAGGCCAAAATCTACAGGTAGACACTTTGCAAAAAACAGCTCTGTTTTCTGTCAAAAATGGGATGTGTCCACGTTGCGCTTTGGGGCATTTCCTGCCGCGGGCGCTAGGCCTACCCACACAAGTGAGGTATCATTTTTATCGGGAGACTTGGGGGGACGCTGGGTGGAAGGAAATTTGTGGCTCCTCTCAGATTCCAGAACTTTCTGTCACCATAATGTGAGGAACATGTGTTTTTTTAGCCAAATTTTTAGCTTTGCAAAGGATTCTGGGTAACAGAACCTGGTCAGAGCCCCACAAGTCACCCCATCTTGGATTGCCCTAGGTCTCTAGTTTAAAAAAATGCACAGGTTTGGTAGGTTTCCCTAGGTGCCGGCTGAGCTAGAGGCCAAAATCTACAGGTAGGCACTTTGCAAAAAACACCTTTGTTTTCTTTAAAAAAATGGGATGTGTCCACGTTGTGCTTTGGGGCTTTTCCTGTCGCGGGCGCTAGGCCTACCCACACAAGTGAGGTATCATTTTTATAGGGAGACTTGGGGGAACGCTGGGTGGAAGGAAATTTGTGGCTCCTCTCAGATTCCAGAACTTTCTGCCACAGAAATGTGAGGAACATGTGTTTTTTTTATCCAAAGTTTGAGGTTTGCAAAGGATTCTGGGTAACAGAACCTGGTCAGAGCCCAACAAGTCACCCCTTTGTGGATTCCCCAAGGTCTGTAGTTTTAAAAAATGCACAGGTTTGGTAGGTTTCCCTAGGTGCCGGCTGAGCTAGACTCCAAAATCTACAGGTAGGCACTTTGCAAAAAACAGCTCTGTTTTCTGTCAAAAAAATGGGTTGTGTCCACGTTGTACTTTGGGGCATTTCCTGTCGCGGGCGCTAGGCCTACCCACACAAGTGGGGTATCATTTATATCGGGAAACTTGAGGGAACGCTGGGTGGAAGGGAATTTGTGGCTCCTCTCAGATTCCAGAACTTTCTGTCACCATAATGTGAGGAAAATTTGTTTTTTTAGCCAAATTTTGAGCTTTGCAAAGGATTCTGGGTAACAGAACGTGGTCAGAGCCCCACAAGTCACCCCATCTTGGATTCCACTAGGTCTCTAGTTTTCGAAAATCCACAGGTTTGGTAGGTTTCCCTATGTGCTGGCTGAGCTAGAGGCCAAATTCTACAGGTAGGCACTTTGCAAAAAACACCTTTGTTTTCTTTCAAAAAATGGGATGTGTCGACGTTGCGCTTTGGGGCATTTCCTGTCGCCGGCGCTAGGCCTACCCACACAAGTGGGGTATCATTTTGATCGGGAGACTTGGGGGAACGCTGGGTGGAAGGAAATTTGTGGCTTCTCTCAGATTCCAGAACTTTCTGTCACCATAATGTGATGAAAATGTGTTTTTTTAGCCAAATTTTGAGCTTTGCAAAGGATTCTGGGTAACAGAACCTGGTCAGAGCCCCACAAGTCACCCCATCTTGGATTCCCTTAGGTCTCTAGTTTTCAAAAATGCACAGGTTGGGTAGGTTTCCCTAGGTGCCGGCTGAGCTAGAGGCCAAAATCTACAGGTAGGCACTTTGCAAAAAACACCTCTGTTTTCTTTAAAAAAATGGGATGTGTCCACGTTGCGCTTTGGGGCATTTCCTGTCGCGGGCGCTAGGCCTACCCACACAAGTGAGGTATCATTTTTATCGGGAGACTTGGGGGAACGCTAGGTGGAAGGAAATTTGTGGCTCCTCTCAGATTCCAGAACTTTCTGTCACCATAATGTGAGGAAAATGTGTTTTTTTAGCCACATTTTGAGCTTTGCAAAGGATTCTGGGTAACAGAACCTGGTCAGAGCCCCACAAGTCACCCCATCTTGGATTCCCCTAGGTCTCTAGTTTTAAAAACATGCACAGGTTTGGTAGGTTTCCCTAGGTGCCGGCTGAGCTAGAGGCCAAAATCTACAGATAGGCACTTTGCAAAAAACACCTTTGTTTTCGTTAAAAAAATGGGATGTGTCCACGTTGCGCTTTGGGGCATTTCCTGTCGCGGGCGCTAGGCCTACCCACAAAAGTGGGGTATCATTTTTATCGGGAGACTTGGGGGAACGCTGGGTGGAAGGAAATTTGTGGCTTCTCTCAGATTCCAGAACTTTCTGTCACCATAATGTGATGAAACTGTGTTTTTTTAGTCAAATTTTGAGCTTTGCAAAGGATTCTGGGTAACAGAACCTGGTCAGAGCCCCACAAGTCACCCCATCTTGGATTCCCCTAGGTCTCTAGTTTTCAAGAATGCACAGGTTGGGTAGGTTTCCCTATGTGCCGGCTGAGCTAGAGGCCACAATCTACAGGTAGGCACTTTGCAAAAAACACCTCTGTTTTCTTTAAAAAAATGGGATGTGTCCACTTTGCGCTTTGGGGCATTTCCTGTCGCCGGCGCTAGGCCTACCCACACAAGTGAGGTATCATTTTTATCGGGAGAATTGGGGGAACGCTGCGTGGATGGAAATTTGTGGCTCCTCTCAGATTCCAGAACTTTCTGTCACCATAATGTGAGGAAAATGTTTTTTTTTAGCCAAATCTTGAGCTTTGCAAAGGATTCTGGGTAACAGAACCTGGTCAGAGTCCCACAAGTCACCCCATCTTGGATTCCCCTAGGTCTCTAGTTTTCAAGAATGCACAGGTTGGGTAGGTTTCCCTATGTGCCGGCTGAGCTAGAGGCCACAATCTACAGGTAGGCACTTTGCAAAAAACACCTCTGTTTTCTTTAAAAAAATGGGATGTGTCCACTTTGCGCTTTGGGGCATTTCCTGTCGCGGGCGCTAGGCCTACCCACAAAAGTGGGGTATCATTTTTATCGGGAGACTTGGGGGAACGCTGGGTGGAAGGAAATTTGTGGCTTCTCTCAGATTCCAGAACTTTCTGTCACCATAATGTGATGAAACTGTGTTTTTTTAGTCAAATTTTGAGCTTTGCAAAGGATTCTGGGTAACAGAACCTGGTCAGAGCCCCACAAGTCACCCCATCTTGGATTCCCCTAGGTCTCTAGTTTTCAAGAATGCACAGGTTGGGTAGGTTTCCCTATGTGCCGGCTGAGCTAGAGGCCACAATCTACAGGTAGGCACTTTGCAAAAAACACCTCTGTTTTCTTTAAAAAAATGGGATGTGTCCACTTTGCGCTTTGGGGCATTTCCTGTCGCCGGCGCTAGGCCTACCCACACAAGTGAGGTATCATTTTTATCGGGAGAATTGGGGGAACGCTGCGTGGATGGAAATTTGTGGCTCCTCTCAGATTCCAGAACTTTCTGTCACCATAATATAAGGAAAATGTTTTTTTTTAGCCAAATCTTGAGCTTTGCAAAGGATTCTGGGTAACAGAACCTGGTCAGAGTCCCACAAGTCACCCCATCTTGGATTCCCCTAGGTCTCTAGTTTTCAAAAATGCACAGGTTTGGTAGGTTTCCCTAGGTGCCGGCTGAGCTAGAGGCCAAAATCTACAGGTAGGCACTTTGCAAAAAACAGCTCTGTTTTCTGTCAAAAAATGGGTTGTGTCCACGTTGCGCTTTGGGGCATTTCCTGTCGCGAGCGCTAGGGCTACCCACACAAGTGAGGTATCATTTTTATCTGGAGACTTGGGGGAACGCTGCGTGGATGGAAATTTGTGGCTCCTCTCAGATTCCAGAACTTTCTGTCACCATAATGTGAGGAAATTTTTTTTTTTTAGCCAAATTTTTAGCTTTGCAAAGGATTCTGTTTAACAGAACCTGGTCAGAGCCCCACAAGTCACCCCATCTTGGATTCCCCTAGGTCTCTAGTTTAAAAAAATGCACAGGTTTGGTAGGTTTCCATAGCTGCCGGCTGAGCTAGAGGCCAAAATCTACAGATAGGCACTTTGCAAAAAACAGCTCTGTTTTCTGTCAAAAAATGGGTTGTGTCCACGTTGCGCTTTGGGGGATTTCCTGTCGCGGGCGCTAGGGCTACCCACACAAGTGAGGTATCATTTTTATCGGGAGACTTGGGGGAACGCTGCGTGGATGGAAAGTTGTGGCTCCTCTCAGATTCCAGAACTTTCTGTCACCATAATGTGAGGAAAATGTGTTTTTTTAGCCAGATTTTGACCTTTGCAAGGGATTCTGTGTAACAGAACCTGGTCAGAACCCCACAAGTCACCCCATCTTGGATTCCCCTAGGTCTCTAGTTTTCCAAAATGCACAGGTTTGGTAGGTTTCCCCAGGTGCCGGCTGAGCTAGACTCCAAAATCTACAGGTAGGCACTTTGCAAAAAACAGCTCTGTTTTCTGTCAAAAAATGGGTTGTGTCCACGTTGCGCTTTGGGGCATTTCCTGTCGGGGGCGCTATGCCTACCCATACAAGTGAGGTATCATTTTGTATCGGGAGACTTGGGGGAACGCTGGGTGGAAGGAAATTTGTGGCTCCTCTCAGATTCCAGAACTTTCTGTCACCATAATGTGAGGAAAATGTGTTTTTTTAGCCAAATTGTGAGCTTTGTAAAAGATTCTGGGGAACAGAACCTGGTCAGAGCCCCACAAGTCACCCCATCTTGGATTCCCCTAGGTCTTTAGATTTAAAAAATGCACAGGTTTGGTAGTTTTCCCTAGGTGCTGGCTGAGCTAGAGGCCAAAATCTACTACTTTGCAAAAAACAGCTCTGTTTTCTGTCAAAAAATGGGATGTGTCCACGTTGCGCTTTGGGGCATTTCCTGTTGCGGGCGCTAGGCCTACCCACACAAGTGAGGTATCATTATTATCGGGAGACTTGGGGGAACGCTGAGTGGAATGTAATTTGTGGCTCCTCTCAGATTCCAGAACTTTCTGTCACCATAATGTGAGGAAAATGTGTTTTTTAGCCAAATTTTAAGCTTTGCAAAGGATTCTGGGTAACAGAACCTGGTCAGAGCCCCACAAGTCACCCCATCTTGGATTCCCCTAGGTCTTTAGATTTAAAAAAATGCACAGGTTTGGTAGGTTTCCTTAGGTGCCGGTTGAGCTAGAGGCCAAAATCTACAGGTAGGCACTTTGCAAAAAACAGCTCTGTTTTCTGTCAAAAAATAGGATGCGTCCACGTTGTGCTTTGGGGCATTTCCTATCGCGGGCGCTAGGCCTACCCACACAAGTAAGGTATCATTTTTATCGGGAGACTTGGGGGAACTCTGGGTGGAAAGAAATTTGTGCCTCCTCTCAGATTCCAAAACTTTCTGCCACAGAAATGTGAGGAACATGTGTTTTTTTCGCCAAATTTTGAGGGTTGCAAAAGATTCTGGGTAACAGAACCTGGTCAGAGCCCCACAAGTCACACCCTTCTTGGATTCCCCTAGGTCTCTAGTTTTAAAAAATGCACAGGTTTGGTAGGTTTCCATAGGTGCCAGCTGAGCTAGAGGCCAAAATCTACAGATAGGCACTTCGCAAAAAACATCTCTGTTTTCTGTCAAAAAATGGGTTGTGTCCACGTTGCGCTTTGGGGCATTTCCTGTCGCGGGCGCTAGGGCTACCCACACAAGTGAGGTATCATTTTTATCGGGAGACTTGGGGGAACGCTGCGTGGATGGAAATTTGTGGCTCCTCTCAGATTCCAGAACTTTCTGTCACCATAATGTAAGGAAAATGTGTTTTTTAGCCAAATCTTGAGCTTTGCAAAGGATTCTGGGTAACAGAACCTGGTCAGAGCCCCACAAGTCACCCCATCTTGGATTCCACTAGGTCTCTAGTTTTCGAAAATGCACAGGTTTGGTAAGTTTCCCTATGTGCCGGCTGAGCTAGAGGCCAAAATCTACAGGTAGGCACTTTGCAAAAAACAGCTCTGTTTTCTGTCAAAAAATGGGATGCGTCCACGTTGTGCTTTGGGGCATTTCCTATCGCGGGCGCTAGGCCTACCCACACAAGTAAGGTATCATTTTTATCGGGAGACTTGGGGGAACTCTGGGAGGAAAGAAATGTGTGCCTCCTCTCAGATTCCAAAACTTTCTGCCACAGAAATGTGAGGAACATGTGTTTTTTTCGCCAAATTTTGAGGGTTGCAAAAGATTCTGGGTAACAGAACCTGGTCAGAGCCCCACAAGTCACACCCTTCTTGGATTCCCCTAGGTCTCTAGTTTTAAAAAATGCACAGGTTTGGTAGGTTTCCATAGGTGCCAGCTGAGCTAGAGGCCAAAATCTACAGATAGGCACTTTGCAAAAAACATCTCTGTTTTCTGTCAAAAAATGGGTTGTGTCCACGTTGCGCTTTGGGGCATTTCCTGTCGCGGGCGCTAGGGCTACCCACACAAGTGAGGTATCATTTTTATCAGGAGACTTGGGGGAACGCTGCGTGGATGGAAATTTGTGGCTCCTCTCAGATTCCAGAACTTTCTGTCACCATAATGTGAGGAAAATGTGTTTTTTAGCCAAATCTTGAGCTTTGCAAAGGATTCTGGGTAACAGAACCTGGTCAGAGCCCCTCAAGTCACCCCATCTTGGATTCCCCTAGGTCTCTAGTTTTAAAAAATGCACAGGTTTGGTAGGTTTCCCGAGGTGCCGGCTGAGCTAGAGGCCAAAATCTACAGGTAGGCACTTTGCAAAAAATAGCTCTGTTTTCTGTCAAAAAATGGGATGCGTCCACGTTGTGCTTTGGGGCATTTCCTATCGCGGGCGCTAGGCCTACCCACACAAGTAAGGTATCATTTTTATCGGGAGACTTGGGGGAACTCTGGGTGGAAAGAAATTTGTGCCTCCTCTCAGATTCCAAAACTTTCTGCCACAGAAATGTGAGGAACATGTGTTTTTTTCGCCAAATTTTGAGGGTTGCAAAAGATTCTGGGTAACAGAACCTGGTCAGAGCCCCACAAGTCACACCCTTCTTGGATTCCCCTAGGTCTCTAGTTTTAAAAAATGCACAGGTTTGGTAGGTTTCCATAGGTGCCAGCTGAGCTAGAGGCCAAAATCTACAGATAGGCACTTTGCAAAAAACATCTCTGTTTTCTGTCAAAAAATGGGTTGTGTCCACGTTGCGCTTTGGGGCATTTCCTGTCGCGGGCGCTAGGGCTACCCACACAAGTGAGGTATCATTTTTATCGGGAGACTTGGGGGAACGCTGCGTGGATGGAAATTTGTGGCTCCTCTCAGATTCCAGAACTTTCTGTCACCATAATGTGAGGAAAATGTGTTTTTTAGCCAAATCTTGAGCTTTGCAAAAGATTCTGGGTAACAGAACCTGGTCAGAGCCCCACAAGTCACCCCATCTTGGATTCCCCTAGGTCTCTAGTTTTCAAAAATGCACAGGTTTGGTAGGTTTCCCTAGGTGCCGGCTGAGCTAGAGGCCAAAATCTACAGGTAGGCACTTTGCAAAAAACAGCTCTGTTTTCTGTCAAAAAATGGGATGCGTCCACGTTGTCCTTTGGGGCATTTCCTATCGCGGGCGCTAGGCCTACCCACACAAGTAAGGTATCATTTTTATCGGGAGACTTGGGGGAACTCTGGGTGGAAAGAAATTTATGCCTCCTCTCAGATTCCAAAACTTTCTGCCACAGAAATGTGAGGAACATGTGTTTTTTTCGCCAAATTTTGAGGGTTGCAAAAGATTCTGGGTAACAGAACCTGGTCAGAGCCCCACAAGTCACACCCTTCTTGGATTCCCCTAGGTCTCTAGTTTTAAAAAATGCACAGGTTTGGTAGGTTTCCATAGGTGCCAGCTGAGCTAGAGGCCAAAATCTACAGATAGGCACTTTGCAAAAAACATCTCTGTTTTCTGTCAAAAAATGGGTTGTGTCCACGTTGCGCTTTGGGGCATTTCCTGTCGCGGGCGCTAGGGCTACCCACACAAGTGAGGTATCATTTTTATCGGGAGACTTGGGGGAACGCTGCGTGGATGGAAATTTGTGGCTCCTCTCAGATTCCAGAACTTTCTGTCACCATAATGTGAGGAAAATGTGTTTTTTAGCCAAATCTTGAGCTTTGCAAAAGATTCTGGGTAACAGAACCTGGTCAGAGCCCCACAAGTCATCCCATCTTGGATTCCCCTAGGTCTCTAGTTTTCAAAAATGCACAGGTTTGGTAGGTTTCCCTAGGTGCCGGCTGAGCTAGAGGCCAAAATCTACAGGTAGGCACTTTGCAAAAAACAGCTCTGTTTTCTGTCAAAAAATGGGATGCGTCCACGTTGTGCTTTGGGGCATTTCCTATCGCGGGCGCTAGGCCTACCCACACAAGTAAGGTATCATTTTTATCGGGAGACTTGGGGGAACTCTGGGTGGAAAGAAATTTGTGCCTCCTCTCAGATTCCAAAACTTTCTGCCACAGAAATGTGAGGAACATGTGTTTTTTTCGCCAAATTTTGAGGGTTGCAAAAGATTCTGGGTAACAGAACCTGGTCAGAGCCCCACAAGTCACACCCTTCTTGGATTCCCCTAGGTCTCTAGTTTTAAAAAATGCACAGGTTTGGTAGGTTTCCCTAGGTGCCGGCTGAGCTAGAGGCCAAAATCTACAGGTAGGCACTTTGCAAAAAACAGCTCTGTTTTATGTCAAAAAATGGGTTGTGTCCTCGTTGCGCTTTGGGGCATTTCCTGTCGCGGGCGCTAGGCCTACCCACACAAGTGAGGTATCATTTTTATCGGGAGACTTGGGGGAACGCTGGGTGGAAGGAGATTTGTGGCTCCTCTCAGATTCCAGAACTTTCTGTCACCATAATGTGAGGAAAATGTGTTTTTTTAGACAGATTTTGACCTTTGCAAAGGATACTGGGTAACAGAACCTGGTCAGAACCCCACAAGTCACCCCATCTTGGATTCCCCTAGGTCTCTAGATTTCCAAAATGCACAGGTTTGGTAGGTTTCCCTAGGTGCCGTCTGAGCTAGACTCCAAAATCTACAGGTAGACACTTTGCAAAAAACAGCTCTGTTTTCTGTCAAAAATGGGATGTGTCCATGTTGCGCTTTGGGGCATTTCCTGTCGCGGGCGCTAGGCCTACCCACACAAGTGAGGTATCATTTTTATCAGGAGACTTGGGGGGACGCTGGGTGGAAGGAAATTTGTGGCTCCTCTCAGATTCCAGAACTTTCTGTCCCCATAATGTGAGGAACATGTGTTTTTTTAGCCAAATTTTGAGCTTTGCAAAGGATTCTGGGTAACAGAACCTGGTCAGAGCCCCACAAGTCACCCCATCTTGGATTCCCCTAGGTCTCTAGTTTTAAAAACTGCACAGGTTTGGTAGGTTTCCCTAGGTGCCGGCTGAGCTAGAGGTCAAAATCTACAGGTAGGCACTTTGCAAAAAACAGCTCTGTTTTCTGTAAAAAAATGGGATGTGTCCACGTTGCGCTTTGGGGCATTTCCTGTCGCGGGCGCTAGGCCTACCCACACAAGTTAGGTATCATTTTTATCGGGAGACTTGGAGGAATGCTGGGTGGAAGGAAATGTGTGGCTCCTCTCAGATTCCAGAACTTTCTGTCACCATAATGTGAGGAAAATGTGTTTTTTTAGCCAAATTTTGAGCTTTGCAAAGGATTCTGGGTAACAGAACCTGGTCAGAGCCCCACAAGTCACCCCATCTTGGATTCCACTAGGTCTCTAGTTTTCGAAAATGCACAGGTTTGGTAAGTTTCCCTATGTGCCGGCTGAGCTAGAGGCCAAAATCTACAGGTAGGCACTTTGCAAAAAACAGCTCTGTTTTCTGTCAAAAAATGGGTTGTGTCTACGTTGCGCTTTGGGGCATTTATTGTTGCGGGCGCTAGGCCTACCCACACAAGTGAGGTATCATTTTTATCAGGAAACTTGAGGGAACGCTGGGTGGAAGGGAATTTGTGGCTCCTCTCAGATTCCAGAACTTTCTGTCACCATAATGTGAGGAAAATGTGTTTTTTTAGCCAAATTTTGAGCTTTGCAAAGGATTCTGGGTAACAGAACGTGGTCAGAGCCCCACAAGTCACCCCATCTTGGATTCCACTAGGTCTCTAGTTTTCGAAAATGCACAGGTTTGGTAGGTTTCCCTAGGTGCTGGCTGAGCTAGAGGCCAAAATCTACAGGTAGGCACTTTGCAAAAAACACCTTTGTTTTCTTTCAAAAAATGAGATGTGTCCACGTTGCGCTTTGGGGCATTTCCTGTCGCCGGCGCTAGGCCTACCCACACAAGTGGGGTATCATTTTGATCGGGAGACTTGGGGGAACGCTGGGTGGAAGGAAATTTGTGGCTTCTCTCAGATTCCAGAACTTTCTGTCACCATAATGTGATGAACATGTGTTTTTTTAGCCAAATTTTGAGCTTTGCAAAGGATTCTGGGTAACAGAACCTGGTCAGAGCCCCACAAGTCACCCCATCTTGGATTCCCCTAGGTCTCTAGTTTTCAAAAATGCACAGGTTGGGTAGGTTTCCCTATGTGCCGGCTGAGCTAGAGGCCACAATCTACAGGTAGGCACTTTGCAAAAAACACCTCTGTTTTCTTTAAAAAAATGGGATGTGTCCACGTTGCGCTTTGGGGCATTTCCTGTCGCGGGCGCAAGGCCTACCCACACAAGTGAAGTATCATTTTTATCGGGAGACTTGGGGGAACGCTGGGTGGAAGGAAATTTGTGGCTCCTCTCAGATTCCAAAACTTTCTGTCACCATAATGTGAGGAAAATGTGTTTTTTTAGCCACATTTTGAGCTTTGCAAAGGATTCTGGGTAACAGAACCTGGTCAGAGCCCCACAAGTCACCCCATCTTGGATTCCCCTAGGTCTCTAGTTTTAAAAACATGCACAGGTTTGGTAGGTTTCCCTAGGTGCCGGCTGAGCTAGAGGCCAAAATCTACAGATAGGCACTTTGCAAAAAAAACCTTTGTTTTCGTTAAAAAAATGGGATGTGTCCACGTTGCGCTTTGGGGCATTTCCTGTCGCCGGCGCTATGCCTACCCACACAAGTGAGGTATCATTTTTATCGGGAGACTTGGGGGAACGCTGCGTGGATGGAAATTTGTGGCTCCTCTCAGATTCCAGAACTTTCTGTCACCATAATGTGAGGAAAATGTTTTTTTTTAGCCAAATCTTGAGCTTTGCAAAGGATTCTGGGTAACAGAACCTGGTCAGAGTCCCACAAGTCACCCTATCTTGGATTCCCCTAGGGCTCTAGTTTTCAAAAATGCACAGGTTTGGTAGGTTTCCCTAGGTGCCGGCTGAGCTAGAGGCCAAAATCTACAGGTAGGCACTTTGCAAAAAATAGCTCTGTTTTCTGTCAAAAAATGGGTTGTGTCCACGTTGCGCTTTGGGGCATTTCCTGTCGCGGGCGCTAGGGCTACCCACACAAGTGAGGTATCATTTTTATCGGGAGACTTGGGGGAACGCTGCGTGGATGGAAATTTGTGGCTCCTCTCAGATTCCAAAACTTTCTGTCACCATAATGTGAGGAAAATGTGTTTTTTTAGCCAAATCTTGAGCTTTGAAAAGGATTCTGGGTAACAGAACCTGGTCAGAGCCCCACAAGTCACCCCATCTTGGATTCCCCTAGGTCTCTAGTTTTCAAAAATGCACAGGTTTGGTAGGTTTCCCCAGGTGCCGGCTGAGCTAGAGGCCAAAATCTACAGGTAGGCACTGTGCAAAAAATAGCTCTGTTTTCTGTCAAAAAATGGGTTGTGTCCACGTTGCGCTTTGGGGCATTTCCTGTCGCGGGCGCTAGGGCTACCCACACAAGTGAGGTATCATTTTTATCTGGAGACTTGGGGGAACGCTGCGTGGATGGATATTTGTGGCTCCTCTCAGATTCCAGAACTTTCTGTCACCATAATGTGAGGAAAATTTGTTTTTTTAGCCAAATTTTGAGCTTTGCAAAGGATTCTGTTTAACAGAACCTGGTCAGAGCCCCACAAGTCACCCCATCTTGGATTCCCCTAGGTCTCTAGTTTTAAAAAATGCACAGGTTTGGTAGGTTTCCATAGGTGCCGGCTGAGCTAGAGGCCAAAATCTACAGATAGGCACTTTGCAAAAAACAGCTCTGTTTTCTGTCAAAAAATGGGTTGTGTCCACGTTGCGCTTTGGGGGATTTCCTGTCGCGGGCGCTAGGGCTACCCACACAAGTAAGGTATCATTTTTATCGGGAGACTTGGGGGAACGCTGCGTGGATGGAAATTTGTGGCTCCTCTCAGATTCCAGAACTTTCTGTCACCATAATGTGAGGAAAATGTGTTTTTTTAGCCAGATTTTGACCTTTGCAAAGGATTCTGTGTAACAGAACCTGGTCAGAACCCCACAAGTCACCCCATCTTGGATTCCCCTAGGTCTCTAGTTTTCCAAAATGCACAGGTTTGGTAGGTTTCCCTAGGTGCCGGCTGAGCTAGACTCCAAAATCTACAGGTAGGCACTTTGCAAAAAACAGCTCTGTTTTCTGTCAAAAAATGGGTTGTGTCCACGTTGCGCTTTGGGGCATTTCCTGTCGGGGCGCTATGTCTACCCATACAAGTGAGGTATCATTTTGTATCGGGAGACTTGGGGGAACGCTGGGTGGAAGGAAATTTGTGGCTCCCCTCAGATTCCAGAACTTTCTGTCACCATAATGTGAGGAAAATGTGTTTTTTTAGCCAAATTGTGAGCTTTGTAAAGGATTCTGGAGAACAGAACCTGGTCAGAGCCCCACAAGTCACCCCATCTTGGATTCCCCTAGGTCTTTAGATTTAAAAAATGCACAGGTTTGGTAGTTTTCCCTAGGTGCTGGCTGAGCTAGAGGCCAAAATCTACTACTTTGCAAAAAACAGCTCTGTTTTCTGTCAAAAAATGGGATGTGTCCACATTGCGCTTTGGGGCATTTCCTGTCGCGGGCGCTAGGCCTACCCACACAAGTGGGGTATCATTATTATCGGGAGACTTGGGGGAACGCTGGGTGGAAGGTAATTTGTGGCTCCTCTCAGATTCCAGAACTTTCTGTCACCATAATGTGAGGAAAATGTGTTTTTTTAGCCAAATTTTGAGCTTTGCAAAGGATTCTGGGTAACAGAACCTGGTCAGAGCCCCACAAGTCACCCCATCTTGGATTCCCCTAGGTCTTTAGATTTAAAAAAATGCACAGGTTTGGTAGGTTTCCTTAGGTGCCGGTTGAGCTAGAGGCCAAAATCTACAGGTAGGCACTTTGCAAAAAACAGCTCTGTTTTCTGTCAAAAAATGGGATGTGTCCACGTTGTGCTTTGGGGCATTTCCTATCGCGGGCGCTAGGCCTACCCACACAAGTAAGGTATCATTTTTATCGGGAGACTTGGGGGAACTCTGGGTGGAAAGAAATTTGTGCCTCCTCTCAGATTCCAAAACTTTCTGCCACAGAAATGTGAGGAACATGTGTTTTATTCGCCAAATTTTGAGGGTTGCAAAAGATTCTGGGTAACAGAACCTGGTCAGAGCCCCACAAGTCACACCCTTCTTGGATTCCCCTAGGTCTCTAGTTTAAAAAAATGCACAGGTTTGGTAGGTTTCCATAGGTGCCAGCTGAGCTAGAGGCCAAAATCTACAGATAGGCACTTTGCAAAAAACAGCTCTGTTTTCTGTCAAAAAACGGGTTGTGTCCACGTTGCGCTTTGGGGCATTTCCTGTCGCGGGCGCTAGGGCTACCCACACAAGTGAGGTATCATTTTTTCGGGAGACTTGGGGGACCGCTGCGTGGATGGAAATTTGTGGCTCCTCTCTGATTCCAGAACTTTCTGTCACCATAATGTGAGGAAAATGTGTTTTTTTAGCCAAATCTTGAGCTTTGCAAAGGATTCTGGGTAACAGAACCTGGTCAGAGCCCCACAAGTCACCCCATCTTGGATTCCCCTAGGTCTCTAGTTTTAAAAAATGCACAGTTTTGGTAGGTTTCCCTAGGTGACGGCTGAGCTAGAGGCCAAAATCTACAGGTAGGCACTTTGCAAAAAAAAGCTCTGTTTTATGTCAAAAAATGGGTTGTGTCCACGTTGCGCTTTGGGGCATTTCCTGTCGCGGGCGCTAGGCCTACCCACACAAGTGAGGTATCATTTTTATCGGGAGACTTGGGGGAACGCTGGGTGGAAGGAAATTTGTGGCTTCTCTCAGATTCCAGAACTTTCTGTCACCATAATGTGAGGAAAATGGTTTTTTTTAGCCAGATTTTGACCTTTGCAAAGGATTCTGGGTAACAGAACCTGGTCAGAACCCCACAAGTCACCCCATCTTGGATTCCCCTAGGTCTCTAGATTTCCAAAATGCACAGGTTTGGTAGGTTTCCCTAGGTGCCGTCTGAGCTAGACTCCAAAATCTACAGGTAGGCACTTTGCTAAAAACAGCTCTGTTTTCCGTCAAAAAATGGGTTGTGTCCACGTTGCGCTTTGGGGCATTTCCTGTCGCGGGCGCTAGGCCTACCCACACAAGTGAGGTATCATTTTGTATCAGGAGACTTGGGGGAACGCTGGGTGGAAGGAAATTTGTGGCTCCTCTCAGATTCCAGAACTTTCTGTCACCATAATGTGAGGAAAATGTGTTTTTTAGCCAAATTTTGAGCTTTGTAAAGGATTCTGGGTAACAGAACCTGGTCAGAGCCCCACAAGTCACCCCATCTTGGATTCCCCTAGGGCTTTAGATTTAAAAAATGCACAGGTTTGGTGGGTTTCCCTAGGTGCCGGCTGAGCTAGAGGCCAAAATCAACTACTTTGCAAAAAACAGCTCTGTTTTCTGTCAAAAAATGGGATGTGTCCACGTTGCGCTTTGGGGCATTTCCTGTCGCGGGCGCTAGGCCTACCCACACAAGTGAGGTATCATTATTATCGGGAGACTTGGGGGAACGCTGGGTGGAAGGTAATTTATGGCTCCTCTCAGATTCCAGAACTGTCTGTCACCATAATGTGAGGAAATGTGTTTTTTTAGCCAAATTTTGAGCTTTGCAAAGGATTCTGGGTAACAGAACCTGGTCAGAGCCCCACAAGTCACCCCAACATGGATTCCCCTAGGTCTCTAGTTTTCAAAAATGCACAGGTTTGGTAGGTTTCCCTAGGTGCCGGCTGAGCTAGAGGCCAAAACCTACAGGTAGGCACTTTGCAAAAAACACCTCTGTTTTCTTTAAAAAAAATGGGATGTGTCCACGTTGCGCTTTGTGGCATTTCCTGTCGCGGGCGCTAGGGCTACCCACACAAGTGAGGTATCATTTTTATCGGGAGACTTGGGGGAACGCTGCGTGGCAGGAAATTTGTGGCTCCTCCCAGATTCCAGAACTTTCTGTCACCATAATGTGAGGAAAATGTGTTTTTTTAGCCAAATCTTGAGCTTTGCAAAGGATTCTGGGTAACAGAACCTGGTCAGAGCCCCACAAGTCACCCCACCTTGGATTCCCCTAGGTCTCTAGTTTTAAAAAATGCACAGGTTTGGTAGGTTTCCCTAGGTGCCGGCTGAGCTAGAGGCCAAAATCTACAGGTAGACACTTTGCAAAAAACAGCTCTGTTTTCTGTCAAAAATGGGATGTGTCCACGTTGCGCTTTGGGGCATTTCCTGTCGCGGGCGCTAGGCCTACCCACACAAGTGAGGTATCATTTTTATCGGGAGACTTGGGGGGACGCTGGGTGGAAGGAAATTTGTGGCTCCTCTCAGATTCCAGAACTTTCTGTCACCATAATGTGAGGAACATGTGTTTTTTTAGCCAAATTTTTAGCTTTGCAAAGGATTATGGGTAACAGAACCTGGTCAGAGCCCCACAAATCACCCCATCTTGGATTCCCCTAGGTCTCTAGTTTTCAAAAATGCACAGGTTTGGTAGGTTTCCCTAGGTGCCGGCTGAGCTAGAGGCCAAAATCTACAGGTAGGCACTTTGCAAAAAACACCTTTGTTTTCTTTAAAAAAATGGGATGTGTCCACGTTGTGCTTTGGGGCATTTCCTGTCGCGGGCGCTAGGCCTACCCACACAAGTGAGGTATCATTTTTATAGGGAGACTTGGGGGAACGCTGGGTGGAAGGAAATTTGTGGCTCCTCTCAGATTCCAGAACTTTCTGCCACAGAAATGTGAGGAACATGTGTTTTTTTTATCCAAAGTTTGAGGTTTGCAAAGGATTCTGGGTAACAGAACCTGGTCAGAGCCCCACAAGTCACCCCTTTGTGGATTCCCCAAGGTCTGTAGTTTTAAAAAATGCACAGGTTTGGTAGGTTTCCCTAGGTGCCGGCTGAGCTAGACTCCAAAATCTACAGGTAGGCACTTTGCAAAAAACAGCTCTGTTTTCTGTCAAAAAAATGGGTTGTGTCCACGTTGTACTTTGGGGCATTTCCTGTCGCCGGCGCTAGGCCTACCCACACAAGTGGGGTATCATTTATATCGGGAAACTTGAGGGAACGCTGGGTGGAAGGGAATTTGTGGCTCCTCTCAGATTCCAGAACTTTCTGTAACCATAATGTGAGGAAAATTTGCTTTTTTAGCCAAATTTTGAGCTTTGCAAAGGATTCTGGGTAACAGAACGTGGTCAGAGCCCCACAAGTCACCCCATCTTGGATTCCACTAGGTCTCTAGTTTTCGAAAATGCACAGGTTTGGTAGGTTTCCCTATGTGCTGGCTGAGCTAGAGGCCAAAATCTACTGGTAGGCACTTTGCAAAAAACACCTTTGTTTTCTTTCAAAAAATGGGATGTGTCCACGTTGCGCTTTGGGGCATTTCCTGTCGCCGGCGCTAGGCCTACCCACACAAGTGGGGTATCATTTTGATCGGGAGACTTGGGGGAACGCTGGGTGGAAGGAAATTTGTGGCTTCTCTCAGATTCCAGAACTTTCTGTCACCATAATGTGATGAAAATGTGTTTTTTTAGCCAAATTTTGAGCTTTGCAAAGGATTCTGGGTAACAGAACCTGGTCAGAGCCCCACAAGTCACCCCATCTTGGATTCCCCTAGGTCTCTAGTTTTCAAAAATGCACAGGTTGGGTAGGTTTCCCTAGGTGCCGGCTGAGCTAGAGGCCAAAATCTACAGGTAGGCACTTTGCAAAAAACAGCTCTGTTTTCTTTAAAAAAATGGGATGTGTCCACGTTGCGCTTTGGGGCATTTCCTGTCGCGGGGCGCTAGGCCTACCCACACAAGTGAGGTATCATTTTTATCGGGAGACTTGGGGGAACGCTGCGTGTCAGGAAATTTGTGGCTCCTCCCAGATTCCAGAACTTTCTGTCACCATAATGTGAGGAAAATGTGTTTTTTTAGCCAAATCTTGAGCTTTGCAAAGGATTCTGGGTAACAGAACCTGTTCAGAGCCCCACAAGTCACCCCACCTTGGATTCCCCTAGGTCTCTAGTTTTAAAAAATGCACAGGTTTGGTAGGTTTCCCTAGGTGCCGGCTGAGCTAGAGGCCAAAATCTACAGGTAGACACTTTGCAAAAAACAGCTCTGTTTTCTGTCAAAAATGGGATGTGTCCACGTTGCGCTTTGGGGCATTTCCTGTCGCGGGCGCTAGGCCTACCCACACAAGTGAGGTATCATTTTTATCGGGAGACTTGGGGGGACGCTGGGTAGAAGGAAATTTGTGGCTCCTCTCAGATTCCAGAACTTTCTGTCACCATAATGTGAGGAACATGTGTTTTTTTAGCCAAATTTTTAGCTTTGCAAAGGATTATGGGTAACAGAACCTGGTCAGAGCCCCACAAATCACCCCATCTTGGATTCCCCTAGGTCTCTAGTTTTCAAAAATGCACAGGTTTGGTAGGTTTCCCTAGGTGCCGGCTGAGCTAGAGGCCAAAATCTACAGGTAGGCACTTTGCAAAAAACACCTTTGTTTTCTTTAAAAAAATGGGATGTGTCCACGTTGTGCTTTGGGGCGTTTCCTGTCGCGGGCGCTAGGCCTACCCACACAAGTGAGGTATCATTTTTATAAGGAGACTTGGGGGAACGCTGGGTGGAAGGAAATTTGTGGCTCCTCTCAGATTCCAGAACTTTCTGCCACAGAAATGTGAGGAACATGTGTTTTTTTTATCCAAAGTTTGAGGTTTGCAAAGGATTCTGGGTAACAGAACCTGGTCAGAGCCCCACAAGTCACCCCTTTGTGGATTCCCCAAGGTCTGTAGTTTTAAAAAATGCACAGGTTTGGTAGGTTTCCCTAGGTGCCGGCTGAGCTAGACTCCAAAATCTACAGGTAGGCACTTTGCAAAAAACAGCTCTGTTTTCTGTCAAAAAAATGGGTTGTGTCCACGTTGTACTTTGGGGCATTTCCTGTCGCCGGCGCTAGGCCTACCCACACAAGTGGGGTATCATTTATATCGGGAAACTTGAGGGAACGCTGGGTGGAAGGGAATTTGTGGCTCCTCTCAGATTCCAGAACTTTCTGTAACCATAATGTGAGGAAAATTTGTTTTTTTAGCCAAATTTTGAGCTTTGCAAAGGATTCTGGGTAACAGAACGTGGTCAGAGCCCCACAAGTCACCCCATCTTGGATTCCACTAGGTCTCTAGTTTTCGAAAATGCACAGGTTTGGTAGGTTTCCCTATGTGCTGGCTGAGCTAGAGGCCAAAATCTACAGGTAGGCACTTTGCAAAAAACACCTTTGTTTTCTTTCAAAAAATGGGATGTGTCCACGTTGCGCTTTGGGGCATTTCCTGTCGCCGGCGCTAGGCCTACCCACACAAGTGGGGTATCATTTTGATCGGGAGACTTGGGGGAACGCTGGGTGGAAGGAAATTTGTGGCTTCTCTCAGATTCCAGAACTTTCTGTCACCATAATGTGATGAAAATGTGTTTTTTTAGCCAAATTTTGAGCTTTGCAAAGGATTCTGGGTAACAGAACCTGGTCAGAGCCCCACAAGTCACCCCATCTAGGATTCCCCTAGGTCTCTAGTTTTCAAAAATGCACAGGTTGGGTAGGTTTCCCTAGGTGCCGGCTGAGCTAGAGGCCAAAATCTACAGGTAGGCACTTTGCAAAAAACAGCTCTGTTTTCTTTAAAAAAATGGGATGTGTCCACGTTGCGCTTTGGGGCATTTCCTGTCGCGGGCGCTAGGCCTACCCACACAAGTGAGGTATCATTTTTATCGGGAGACTTGGGGGAACGCTGCGTGGCAGGAAATTTGTGGCTCCTCCCAGATTCCAGAACTTTCTGTCACCATAATGTGAGGAAAATGTGTTTTTTTAGCCAAATCTTGAGCTTTGCAAAGGATTCTGGGTAACAGAACCTGTTCAGAGCCCCACAAGTCACCCCACCTTGGATTCCCCTAGGTCTCTAGTTTTAAAAAATGCACAGGTTTGGTAGGTTTCCCTAGGTGCCGGCTGAGCTAGAGGCCAAAATCTACAGGTAGACACTTTGCAAAAAACAGCTCTGTTTTCTGTCAAAAATGGGATGTGTCCACGTTGCGCTTTGGGGCATTTCCTGTCGCGGGCGCTAGGCCTACCCACACAAGTGAGGTATCATTTTTATCAGGAGACTTGGGGGGACGCTGGGTGGAAGGAAATTTGTGGCTCCTCTCAGATTCCAGAACTTTCTGTCACCATAATGTGAGGAACATGTGTTTTTTTAGCCAAATTTTTAGCTTTGCAAAGGATTATGGGTAACAGAACCTGGTCAGAGCCCCACAAATCACCCCATCTTGGATTCCCCTAGGTCTCTAGTTTTCAAAAATGCACAGGTTTGGTAGGTTTCCCTAGGTGCCGGCTGAGCTAGAGGCCAAAATCTACAGGTAGGCACTTTGCAAAAAACACCTTTGTTTTCTTTAAAAAAATGGGATGTGTCCACGTTGTGCTTTGGGGCATTTCCTGTCGCGGGCGCTAGGCCTACCCACACAAGTGAGGTATCATTTTTATAGGGAGACTTGGGGGAACGCTGGGTGGAAGGAAATTTGTGGCTCCTCTCAGATTCCAGAACTTTCTGCCACAGAAATGTGAGGAACATGTGTTTTTTTTATCCAAAGTTTGAGGTTTGCAAAGGATTCTGGGTAACAGAACCTGGTCAGAGCCCCACAAGTCACCCCTTTGTGGATTCCCCAAGGTCTGTAGTTTTAAAAAATGCACAGGTTTGGTAGGTTTCCCTAGGTGCCGGCTGAGCTAGACTCCAAAATCTACAGGTAGGCACTTTGCAAAAAACAGCTCTGTTTTCTGTCAAAAAAATGGGTTGTGTCCACGTTGTACTTTGGGGCATTTCCTGTCGCCGGCGCTAGGCCTACCCACACAAGTGGGGTATCATTTATATCGGGAAACTTGAGGGAACGCTGGGTGGAAGGGAATTTGTGGCTCCTCTCAGATTCCAGAACTTTCTGTAACCATAATGTGAGGAAAATTTGTTTTTTTAGCCAAATTTTGAGCTTTGCAAAGGATTCTGGGTAACAGAACGTGGTCAGAGCCCCACAAGTCACCCCATCTTGGATTCCACTAGGTCTCTAGTTTTCGAAAATGCACAGGTTTGGTAGGTTTCCCTATGTGCTGGCTGAGCTAGAGGCCAAAATCTACAGGTAGGCACTTTGCAAAAAACACCTTTGTTTTCTTTCAAAAAATGGGATGTGTCCACGTTGCGCTTTGGGGCATTTCCTGTCGCCGGCGCTAGGCCTACCCACACAAGTGGGGTATCATTTTGATCGGGAGACTTGGGGGAACGCTGGGTGGAAGGAAATTTGTGGCTTCTCTCAGATTCCAGAACTTTCTGTCACCATAATGTGATGAAAATGTGTTTTTTTAGCCAAATTTTGAGCTTTGCAAAGGATTCTGGGTAACAGAACCTGGTCAGAGCCCCACAAGTCACCCCATCTTGGATTCCCCTAGGTCTCTAGTTTTCAAAAATGCACAGGTTGGGTAGGTTTCCCTAGGTGCCGGCTGAGCTAGAGGCCAAAATCTACAGGTAGGCACTTTGCAAAAAACACCTCTGTTTTCTTTAAAAAAATGGGATGTGTCCACGTTGCGCTTTGGGGCATTTCCTGTCGCGGGCGCTAGGCCTACCCACACAAGTGAGGTATCATTTTTATCGGGAGACTTGGGGGAACGCTAGGTGGAAGGAAATTTGTGGCTCCTCTCAGATTCCAGAACTTTCTGTCACCATAATGTGAGGAAAATGTGTTTTTTTAGCCACATTTTGAGCTTTGCAAAGGATTCTGGGTAACAGAACCTGGTCAGAGCCCCACAAGTCACCCCATCTTGGATTCCCCTAGGTCTCTAGTTTTAAAAACATGCACAGGTTTGGTAGGTTTCCCTAGGTGCCGGCTGAGCTAGAGGCCAAAATCTACAGATAGGCACTTTGCAAAAAACACCTTTGTTTTCGTTAAAAAAATGGGATGTGTCCACGTTGCGCTTTGGGGCATTTCCTGTCGCGGGCGCTAGGCCTACCCACAAAAGTGGGGTATCATTTTTATCGGGAGACTTGGGGGAACGCTGGGTGGAAGGAAATTTGTGGCTTCTCTCAGATTCCAGAACTTTCTGTCACCATAATGTGATGAAACTGTGTTTTTTTAGCCAAATTTTGAGCTTTGCAAAGGATTCTGGGTAACAGAACCTGGTCAGAGCCCCACAAGTCACCCCATCTTGGATACCCCTAGGTCTCTAGTTTTCAAGAATGCACAGGTTGGGTAGGTTTCCCTATGTGCCGGCTGAGCTAGAGGCCACAATCTACAGGTAGGCACTTTGCAGAAAACACCTCTGTTTTCTTTAAAAAAATGGGATGTGTCCACTTTGCGCTTTGGGGCATTTCCTGTCGCCGGCGCTAGGCCTACCCATACAAGTGAGGTATCATTTTTATCGGGAGACTTGGGGGAACGCTGCGTGGATGGAAATTTGTGGCTCCTCTCAGATTCCAGAACTTTCTGTCACCATAATGTGAGGAAAATGTTTTTTTTTAGCCAAATCTTGAGCTTTGCAAAGGATTCTGGGTAACAGAACCTGGTCAGAGTCCCACAAGTCACCCCATCTTGGATTCCCCTAGCTCTCTAGTTTTCAAAAATGCACAGGTTTGGTAGGTTTCCCTAGGTGCCGGCTGAGCTAGAGGCCAAAATCTACAGGTAAGCACTTTGCAAAAAACAGCTCTGTTTTCTGTCAAAAAATGGGTTGTGTCCACGTTGCGCTTTGGGGCATTTCCTGTCGCGGGCGCTAGGGCTACCCACACAAGTGAGGTATCATTTTTATCTGGAGACTTGGGGGAACGCTGCGTGGATGGAAATTTGTGGCTCCTCTCAGATTCCAGAACTTTCAGTCACCATAATGTGAGGAAAATTTGTTTTTTTTAGCCAAATTTTTAGCTTTGCAAAGGATTCTGTTTAACAGAACCTGGTCAGAGCCCCACAAGTCACCCCATCTTGGATTCCCCTAGGTCTCTAGTTTAAAAAAATGCACAGGTTTGGTAGGTTTCCATAGCTGCCGGCTGAGCTAGAGGCCAAAATCTACAGATAGGCACTTTGCAAAAAACAGCTCTGTTTTCTGTCAAAAAATGGGTTGTGTCCACGTTGCGCTTTGGGGGATTTCCTGTCGCGGGCGCTAGGGCTACCCACACAAGTGAGGTATCATTTTTATCGGGAGACTTGGGGGAACGCTGCGTGGATGGAAATTTGTGGCTCCTCTCAGATTCCAGAACTTTCTGTCACCATAATGTGAGGAAAATGTGTTTTTTTAGCCAGATTTTGACCTTTGCAAAGGATTCTGTGTAACAGAACCTGGTCAGAACCCCACAAGTCACCCCATCTTGGATTCCCCTAGGTCTCTAGTTTTCCAAAATGCACAGGTTTGGTAGGTTTCCCTAGGTGCCGGCTGAGCTAGACTCCAAAATCTACAGGTAGGCACTTTGCAAAAAACAGCTCTGTTTTCTGTCAAAAAATGGGTTGTGTCCACGTTGCGCTTTGGGGCATTTCCTGTCGGGGGCGCTATGCCTACCCATACAAGTGAGGTATCATTTTGTATCGGGAGACTTGGGGGAACGCTGGGTGGAAGGAAATTTGTGGCTCCTCTCAGATTCCAGAACTTTCTGTCACCATAATGTGAGGAAAATGTGTTTTTTTAGCCAAATTGTGAGCTTTGTAAAGGATTCTGGGGAACAGAACCTGGTCAGAGCCCCACAAGTCACCCCATCTTGGATTCCCCTAGGTCTTTAGATTTAAAAAATGCACAGGTTTGGTAGTTTTCCCTAGGTGCTGGCTGAGCTAGAGGCCAAAATCTACCACTTTGCAAAAAACAGCTCTGTTTTCGGTCAAAAAATGGGATGTGTCCACGTTGCGCTTTGGGGCATTTCCTGTTGCGGGCGCTAGGCCTACCCACACAAGTGAGGTATCATTATTATCGGGAGACTTGGGGGAACGCTGAGTGGAATGTAATTTGTGGCTCCTCTCAGATTCCAGAACTTTCTGTCACCATAATGTGAGGAAAATGTGTTTTTTAGCCAAATTTTGAGCTTTGCAAAGGATTCTGGGTAACAGAACCTGGTCAGAGCCCCACAAGTCACCCCATCTTGGATTCCCCTAGGTCTTTAGATTTAAAAAAATGCACAGGTTTGGTAGGTTTCCTTAGGTGCCGGTTGAGCTAGAGGCCAAAATCTACAGGTAGGCACTTTGCAAAAAACAGCTCTGTTTTGTGTCAAAAAATGGGATGCGTCCACGTTGTGCTTTGGGGCATTTCCTATCGCGGGCGCTACGCCTACCCACACAAGTAAGGTATCATTTTTATCGGGAGACTTGGGGGAACTCTGGGTGGAAAGAAATTTGTGCCTCCTCTCAGATTCCAAAACTTTCTGCCACAGAAATGTGAGGAACATGTGTTTTTTTCGCCAAATTTTGAGGGTTGCAAAAGATTCTGGGTAACAGAACCTGGTCAGAGCCCCACAAGTCACACCCTTCTTGGATTCCCCTAGGTCTCTAGTTTTAAAAAATGCACAGGTTTGGTAGGTTTCCATAGGTGCCAGCTGAGCTAGAGGCCAAAATCTACAGGTAGGAACTTTGCAAAAAACACCTTTGTGCAGTGCTTCCCAAACATTTTCTACCCACGGCTCCCTTGACATACTGGGCTTTAGCTGCGGCTCCCCATCGTGTTAGGGTTTGTTTTTTTGGCTGGTGGGGGGATGTAATCCCAGATTACGGAGTACTTCTGTTTTTCTCCCTGAAAATAATTGGGATGAAGCAGATGAAGGTATTGTCATTATAGATATAACAAACTAAAATTAAACAGTTTAATAGAAAATGTAATTGGCTGAGTGAGAAACAATACTCGAGCACTGGGGTCTGCATGCCATATGGAATGTTTTTAAACTACTTTTCTTTAAAATAATTGCTTTTGGTGACCACAGTGTATGCAATTTGCAGGGGGACCTCCCATTTTAAATAGCTGCCACCACACCCTCAGTTACTACTGCTGTATCAAAACATATTCAGTTGTGTTTTGTTTCTGTAGTAAATACTGAAAAAATAATTGATTAGGCAAACCAGTATTTTCTTTCACTTTGAAGATTTTTTAAGCCTTTTATTGCTTCTATTGTCTTTTCAGTTTTGCCACCACTATTGAATATCATGATACAGTTCATTAGATTATGGCCAATACTGTTTGTGTGATGTGTATATGATTTTCAAAGGAAACCATTGCGGTTAAAAAGGCTTTCTTTGGCTATTTTATTATTGCATGGGAAGTTGAAAAGACATTCACCTGCCCATTATAAGGATTATACATACAATGGACATTGTGCCTTCATTTTGCACTCAAGAAGGAGGGTGTGTTGGATGTTGATGTAATGTTATTATAGCATGCCATCACTATTGATGATTTTGCAATGCACAATGTTCACTTTGATTGAGCCCACATTTGCTGCTCTGTCTCATTTCCATCTGGATATCTGCCTAAAAGAGGTGTTCCAAATATTGTGTTCACGTAGTTTGCAAGATTCTGTGAAAACCTATTGCACTGTTCAGCCTAATCATTTTCAAAGTGCTGTGCCTATTCTGCCATCTTGTGATTACAGCCTTTAACGTATTTTCAAAAATAATTTTTTTGTGAAACAAACAGAACAGGCCTTGAAGGTGACAATACCACTTTTTCCTGATATTCCACATGTATTCCATTTACGAATCTAATCACAAACTAGGGTTAGGGTCCACAATGAAATTCTGAGTAACTTTAATGAGGTCAGTTTATTGGACTAGCTCTAAAGACTGGGCCCTTTTCGAAGACCACTTCTCATGTACTTGTCATATTCACCTCTAGCCATCACAAACTCCTTGGCATGGTCAGACTTCAATTTAATAATAAGCTATACATGGTGGAAACGCCTAAGCACTGTCCTGCTAATGGGGAAGGCAGAGCTTATACCACCCAACTAAATGAACCAAGGCAATTATCAATGCCATGATTTGTACATGTTAGATTCGTTTTTCACAGATACAGAATATCTGGCCTCACTTGTTAAGTACATGCTCGTAGCCGGAGTCTTTGTATCCATGATGCTGATGCCAAGTCCGAGGGACACAGAAAAGCTCTTCCACAGCAGGGATTATTTTGATATTAAGTTCAGTCCCTGCCCCGGGCACAGGCTGTCATGATCCCGGAGGAGGCGAAGGCAAGAGACCCGCCAAGACCAGGCTGCAAAGGGTCAATAAATCACACCTCCATGTGTTATTCCTAGCAACAGATAGTTTCCATTAATGTGTTTTTAGTATTTTCAAGTGTGTGCTTTAAGAAATATTTGAACAGAAATATTTACTCTTTACCAAGTGGGCATTGAGTTAGAATAGTAAAAACACACTTCCCTGGAGCGGAGGGCTTGTCCTTTTGAATGTAGAGAGTGTGTGGGTGCACACGCATGTCTCCCCCTGCGTAAACATCAAGGCACTGCTGTTGCTCTGACAGCATTTTTCTCAAAATTGTTACGGTTTCAGGAAAGTGATTCATCAAAGCAGTGACAGAATCGCCCTGTGATCCACTTCTTGAGAGTAAGGCCTGCAGTACGGGTTTGCTTAATTTTGTTGTGCAGTGGCTCCCAAACTGTGTGCGGCGCCCCTGGCTAGTTTTGACGGTGCACCAGGGAGTCGTGGCGCACAGATTGGGAACCACTGCCTTTGTGGGATGTGTCCACGGTGCGTTTTGGGGCGTTTCCTGTCGCGGGCGCTAGGCCTACCCACACAAGTGAGGTATCATTTTTATCGGGAGACTTGGGAGAACATAGATTAGCAAAACAAGTGTTATTGCCCCTTATCTTTCTCTACATTCTTTCCTTCCAAATATAGGAGAGTGTGTAAAAAAGACATCTATTTGAGAAATACCCTGTAATTCACATGCTAGTATGGTCACCCCAGAATTCAGAGATGTGCAAATAACCACTGCTCCTCAACACCTTATCTTGTGCCCTTTTTGGAAATACAAAGGTTTTCTTGATAGCTATTTTTTACTCTTTATATTTCAGCAAATTAATTGCTGTATACCCGGCATAGAATGAAAACGCACTGCAGGGTGCAGCTCATTTATTGGCTCTGGGTACCTAGGGTTCTTGATGAACCTACAAGCCCTATATATCCCCGCAACCAGAGGAGTCCATCAGACGTAACGGTATATTGCTTTCGAAAATCTGACATTGCAGGAAAAAGTTACAGAGTAAAACATAGAGAAAAATTGATGTGTTTTTCACCTCAATTTCAATATTTTTCTTTTTCAGTTGTTATTTACTGTAGGAAACCCTTGTAGGATCTACACAAATGACCCCTTGCTGAATTCATAATTGTGTCTACTTTTCAGAAATGTTTAGGTTTCTGGGATCCAATATTGGTTTCATGCCCAATTCTGTCACTGAATGGAAGGAGGCTGAAAGCACAAGAAATTGTAAAAATGGGGTATGTCACAGTAAAATGCCAAAATTGTGTTGAAAAATTGTTTTTTTCTGATTCAAGTCTGCCTGTTCCTGAAAGCTGGGAAGCTGGTGAGTTTAGCACCGGAAACCCTTTGTTGATGCCATTCTCAGGGGAAAAACCACAAGCCTTCTTCTGCAGCCACTTTTTCCCATTTTTTTAAATAAACTAAATTTTCACTGTATTTTGGCTAATTTCTTGGCCTCCTTCAGGGGAACCCACAAAGTCTGGGTACCTCTAGAATCCCTAGGATGTTGGAAAAAAAGGACGCAAATTTGGCTTGGTTAGCTTATGTGGACAAAAAGTTATGAGGGCCTAAGCGCGAACTGCCCCAAATAGGCAAAAAAAGGCCTGGTACAGGAGGGGGAAAAGGCCTGGCAGCGAAGGGGTTAACAAAGACTTGCTTGTACACAGAAGTCCACATAATGACAAGAATGGTCAACAGATTTCGACGTCTGTCCAGTATGCGTGCATTTGCCTCCACCTTTTTATTCAGAACGCAAGTTATACGCTCACCAGGCAGTATTGCATAGAAAAGGACCATCCGCCCACTGTAAGTTATATCATCATGCACGGTCGCTGTGCTAGTGAAACTCATCTAAGTATCATTACACAGTAAGCAATGCTCAATCTATGCACCTCGGTGAGCCAGTAGTATGACATTGATTGTTGCGTAATACTGTGCCCCATATCGATATACCGCTTCATGTAGAAATGTAAATAGGCATTTGCAGTGCCGGTGATCTGCCATTGACAGCTGATTAAGTGCATAGTAATGTGCCCCAAATTGGAATGCCATGCAAAGATTAGGGTAGCTATCACACTTTGTTGATTATTCTTTGATGTAAGCTCATCTGTATTTAGGGAACCACCCTGCTACTCACAGAGGAGGCGGGGGCACGGCTTTGTAGTCACATACTGAAACATAACATAGTGTTTTAGCCACCAGAGTCACCTCCATGGCCAAGACAGAGGTTCTGTGAGCCATCCAGTGCCACCTTGTGCCCACAGACTTACTTTGTCAAGGGGACCGAGTTGCAACTAATACCTGCATTCCTCTTCACTCCTCTGGGCTCTCACCACACTTTGCGGTAAAGAGCTGAGCCTCTAGGGCAGTGGTTCCCAACCTGTGCGCAACGACTCCCTGGTGCACCGTCAAAACTAGCCAGGGGCGCCGCACACAGTTTGGGAGCCACTGCACAACAAAATTAAGCAAACCCGTACTGCAGGCCTTACTCTCGAGAAGTGGATCACAGGGCGATTCTGTCACTGCTTTGATGAATCACTTTCCTGAAACCGTAACAATTTTGAGAAAAATGCTGTCAGAGCAACAGCAGTGCCTTGATGTTTACACAGGGGGAGACATGCGTGTGCACCCACACACTCTCTACATTCAAAAGGACAAGCCCTCCGCTCCAGAGAAGTGTGTTTTTACTATTCTAACTCAATGCCCACTTGGTAAAGAGTAAATATTTCTGTTCAAATATTTCTTAAAGCACACACTTGAAAATACTAAAAACACATTAATGGGAACTATCTGTTGCTAGGAATAACACATGGAGGTGTGATTTATTGACCCTTTGCAGCCTGGTCTTGGCGGGTCTCTTGCCTTCGCCTCCTCCGGGATCATGACAGCCTGTGCCCGGGGCAGGGACTGAACTTAATATCAGAGTGATCCCTGCTGTGGAAGAGCTTTTCTGTGTCCCCTGGACTTGGCATCAGCATCATGGATACAAAGACTCCGGCTACGAGCATGTACTTAACAAGTGAGGCCAGATATTCTGTATCTGTGAAAAACGAATCTAACATGTACAAATCATGGCATTGATAATTGCCTTGGTTCATTTAGCTGGGTGGTATAAGCTCTGCCTTCCCCATTAGCAGGACAGTGCTTAGGCGTTTCCACCATGTATAGCTTATTATTAAATTGAAGTCTGACCATGCCAAGGAGTTTGTGATGGCTAGAGGTGAATATGACAAGTACATGAGAAGTGGTCTTCGAAAAGGGCCCAGTCTTTAGAGCTAGTCCAATAAACTGACCTCATTAAAGTTACTCAGAATTTCATTGTGGACCCTAACCCTAGTTTGTGATTAGATTCGTAAATGGAATACATGTGGAATATCAGGAAAAAGTGGTATTGTCACCTTCAAGGCCTGTTCTGTTTGTTTCACAAAAAAAATATTTTTGAAAATACGTTAAAGGCTGTAATCACAAGATGGCAGAATAGGCACAGCACTTTGAAAATGATTAGGCTGAACAGTGCAATAGGTTTTCACAGAATCTTGCAAACTACGTGAACACAATATTTGGAACACCTCTTTTAGGCAGATATCCAGATGGAAATGAGACAGAGCAGCAAATGTGGGCTCAATCAAAGTGAACATTGTGCATTGCAAAATCATCAATAGTGATGGCATGCTATAATAACATTACATCAACATCCAACACACCTTCCTTCTTGAATGCAAAATGAAGGCACAATGTCCATTGTATGTATAATCCTTATAATGGGCAGGTGAATGTCTTTTCAACTTCCCATGCAATAATAAAATAGCCAAAGAAAGCCTTTTTAACCACAATGGTTTCCTTTGAAAATCATATACACATCACACAAACAGTATTGGCCATAATCTAATGAACTGTATCATGATATTCAATAGTGGTGGCAAAACTGAAAAGACAATAGTAGCAATAAATGGCTTAAAAAACTTCAAAGTGAAAGAAAATACTGGTTTGCCTAATCAATTATTTTTTCAGTATTTACTACAGAAACAAAACACAACTGAATATGTTTTGATACAGCAGTAGTAACTGAGGGTGTGGTGGCAGCTATTTAAAATGGGAGGTCCTCCTTCAAATTGCATACACTGTGGTCACCAAAAGCAATTATTTTAAAGAAAAGTAGTTTAAAAACATTCCATATGGCATGCAGACCCCAGTGCTCAAGAATATTGTTTCTCACTCAGCCAATTACATTTTCTATTAAACTGTTTAATTTTAATTTGTTATGTCTATAATGACAATACCTTCATCTGCTTCATCCCAATTATTTTCAGGGAGAAAAACAGAAGTACTCAGTAATCTGGGATTACATCCCCCCACCAGCCAAAAAAAAAAACCCTAACATAATGGGGAGCCGCAGCTAATGCCCAGTGTGTCAAGGGAGCCGTGGGTAGAAAATGTTTGGGAAGCACTGCTCTAGGGCCTTCATTTAGGCATCCATGCCCCTGCTATGTGACCCCATCTCAGCCAATGACGGACCGTCAGCAGAATCCTTGCATTATGGCCGACGCCCGGCCACTAAACCGCCCCATGTTTTTCCATCACACCTCTGTCTGACTGTTATTATTTGTGAAACTATCCACAGGTTGGGGGGTCGCATTTCTAATTTTAATGCATTTACTGAGCCATCACTGGTCAGATTCATAAAACCTGGTATTGGGGTATTATTGTATTGGTATGCAGGGTTTTCTAAAAACACTCAACCAAGGATGGTTAAGTTTGCAATAGGACTGATATTATCTACTATACCCATTTGTGATTATTATTGGGGCGGAGCACGCACATTTGGTATCTAGTGCCCGATTGACATACACTGGGTTGCCATCTAGTGGGAAGCTGGACCATAAAGTCAACCCCAGTAGTGTTCTCGGCAAGCAGAGTGTTAACATTAGAAATTAGCGATAATTATTCTCTTGTGTATACCACTATTGTTCATATATAAGCAGGGATATCCCTGCAGATATGTGCATGATTACACCTTTATTAATTTAGTGGGTAGGTCCAGAGTTCAATGTTATGCTGTACTATCGTGTCTGGCGGGGAGGCTGCAGTGTCATTCCCAGGATTCATACCAGGCTCTTCCATAAGGTTAATCTCACTAGTGTTCCTGGTTGACAGAGTTCCACGGTATGTCATCATTTAAACATATATATATGGGTTTTCAATCTGTAAATCCAACGTTGCTCCTTCTCCAGGAGTAGTCGTGCAAGTGACCGGATCTGTGTCACTTTTTCTATCACTGTCCATCTTAAATTCTTGTCATTAGGTCCCATCCCTAAGAAATGGGCTGTGAGTTTGGCAGATGTCTTCTTGCATCGTATCGTGCTTTTGTGCTCCCCGATCTGCAATTTACCCTTCCGGTTGTCATGCAGACATACTTCAGATCACAAGGGCATGTTATTAGGTATACTACATTCTCTGTGTTGTAGTTTGTGTGCGTCCTTTGTTGCCAGAGTTTTTTTTTTAAGTGAGATTCGCTGTTCTTGAGGCTTTTGCTATGGGACAGACCAAACAGTGACTACAAGGTTAGTGTACCTGTACAAGGGGTAAGCCCCACAATTCTGTCTGTTGTCAAGTTTGTGTCTCCTTTGGCCTGGTATGGACAAGATTGTCCCATAGGCTTCCATTCCTTTTGAAAGGGAACATGGGTTTTGTGAGCTCCAGTGAGGTCAGAATTCTCCAATGTTTGTTTATGATTTTCTTGATCTTGTTTGACTGGTCATTATATGTGGTTAAACATATGATTGCATCCTTGTGTTTAGGGATTCCTGGGTCTAGTAATGACTCCCTTTGAGTATTACATGCATGTTTGTTTGCTTGCTTAATGATGCGAGTAGGGTAATTCCTCTCCTGCAGTTTCTTTGTCAGACAGTTAGCTTCTTTTTTGAAGTCCTCCAGCTTGGAACAGTTCATTCGAATGTGTAGGAATTGCCCTAATGGGAGGTCCTCTCTGAGGGACCAGGGATGGGCACTTCTTAAGTCCAGCACACTATTTTTGTAAGCAGGTTTTCTGTATAAGGTAGTGGACAGATGGCCTAATTCAGTGGTCACCTTAACATCCAGGAAAGATTCCTCTTTCTGATCATAAGTCATATTGAAAGACAGAAAAGTGTTTCCTTTATTTAACCACTGTCCAAACTAATTAAGTTCCTGTTCATTGCCATGCCATATCATTAATATATCGGTGCCAGGTCTTGATATTTGATCTGAATGGGTTGTTCGACTAGATGTTGTTCTCTTTAAATTTGTGCATATACAGGCAGGCAATGCTTGAAACAAAGGTACTCCCCATAGATATACCATACACTGTAAGTACAACTGCCTTTCAAAGGCAAAAAGATTATCAGTCAATGTCAGCCATGCCAGCTCCATGACCCAGTCAATGGTTGCTTTCTAGTTCCACTCCTTTGATTTTAATGCATATTCTATGATCTTCAAACTTTCTTCTTGGGGAATGTTGGTGTATAATGCTTCCACATCAAAGCATTCCAGGATCTTTGTTTCTGAGTTAAAGGACACATCCTTTAGGAGATTCAAAAAGTGTTTGGTATCCCTAATGTAAAAGCGTGTCTGTGCAACTAAAGGGTGGAAGAACCAGTCTGTGTATTGAGATAGGGGTTCTAGTACAGAACCTATGCCTGAGAGTAATACAAGCCAATTATTTTGGCCTGTGTTTCATTACTCAACATGTATCACTATACACAGGGCGATGCAAGGTGCAATTGCATATATTGGTTACTGTCATTCACTGTCTGGGTTCATCCTTGTGCATCTTTGTGTGGAACAATTACAATAAAAATCCATGAGGAGTATGGACGCCAGTATCTAGCTAGTATTAGTACAACCATCCAGAGTTATGTATTGTTGCTTTTCTTTTCTGTGAGCAGTGAATTGTTCACATTTGGTAACAATGTTGTCAACTTTCTTTTATAACATATATGTGGAAACAGTATTTTGGCCTCACATATCTCACACATCCCATTTAAAGGTAGTAATATTTGATGTACTTTGAAAGAACCTTCTCATTGTGTGTCTATCAAGAAAAAGCATCTTGTTGATACACTCTGACATTCATTGATTCAAGAAAGTGACTTTGGCTGCTATAGTTACATTATGTATGTATACATTTGAGGAACAACCATACAAATCTCATAATGGTTCCTAAAAATATATAATTTTATTAGTCAAGAGGTTCATATCCGCACATTACATGTGAGTAGTTTTTTTAAAAAACAACATATATGTCAATTTTTTTATGTATAGTGTCTAAAGAATGCCAAAACATTTAGGGATGTAAACCTAGGGAGAATTATGTGGTCCCGTACATCAATCTCCCTACATGAACCTATAACTGAATCAAGATACACTGTTCCAAAAGAACAGACTCCATTCCACCAATTAGGGTAGGGGTCTTTCCAGTCACCACATGGATTAGTCTTAGAGGAACAGTACCCCTCACTCACCCTTGGTTGACATGCTTCATCATCGGGCCATGCTCCTTGTCAGGCCGGCACTGCAGTGCCTGATGAGCCCTAATAAAGGGTTTTTTGCCTGAGATCTTTTTAACCTCTTAGCTGCTGAAGGGCAGAGCTCTTAAGCTATCCACACCAAAATTGTGTCCTTTTTTCGAACATCCGAGGGATACTAAAGGTACCCAGAATTAGAGGATTCCCCTGGAGGAGACCAAGAAATTAGCCAAAATACAGCTAAAATGATATTTTTTAAAACAAATGGGAAAAAATAGCTTTTTCGTTGAAAATGGCACCAACATAGGGTTTGCAGTGCTAAAATCACCATCTTCCCACCTTTCAGGAACAGGCAGACTTGAATCAGAAAACCACATTTTTCAACACAATGTTGGCATTTTACTGGGACATACTTCATATTTACTATTTTTGGTGCTTTCAGCCTCCTTCCAGTTAGTGACAGGAATGGGTGTGAAACCAATACTGGATCCTGGAATGCTAAGCATTTATACAAAGTAGACAAAATTCTGAATTCAGCAAGGGGTCATTTGTGTAGATCCTACAAGGTCTTCCTACAGAAAATAACAGCTGAAATAAAAAAATATTGAAATTGAGCTAAAAAAACAGCCATTTTTCTCCACATTTTACTCTGTAACTTTTTCCTGCAATGTCAGACTTTTTAAAGCAATATACCCTTACGTGTCCTGGACTCTTCTGGTTGCAGAGATATATAGGGCTTGTAGGTTCATCAAGATCCCTAGGTACTCAGAGCCACTAAATGAGATGCACCTTGCAATGGGTTTTCATTCTATTCCGGGCATACAGCAATTCATTTGCTAAAATATAAAGATTGATAAATAGGTATCAAGAAATCCTTTCTATTTCCAAAATGGGCATAATATAAGGTGTTGAGAAGCAGTGGTTATTTGCACATCTCTGAATTCTGGGCTGCCCATAATAGCATGTGAATAACAGGCCACTTCTCAAATAGACATCTTTTTTACACATTGTCTTACATTTGGAAGGACAAAATGTAGAGAAAGACAAGGGGCAATAACAGTTGTTGTGCTATTCTGTGTTCCCCCAGTCTCTCGATAAAAATGGTACCTCACTTGCGTGGGTAGGCCTAATGCTCGCGACAGGAAAGGCAATGTGGACACATCACATTTTTACATTGAAATATGACGTGTTTTTTGGAAAGTGCCTAGCTGTAGATTTTGGCCTTTAGCTCAGCCGGCACCTAGGGAACCACCTAGAGAAACCTACCAAACCTGCACATTTTTGAAAACTAGACACCTAGGGTAATCCAGGATGGACTGACTTGTGGGGTTTTCACCAGGTTCTGTTACCCAGAAGCCTTTGCAAACCTCACAATTTGACCAAAAAAACACTTTTTCCTCACATTTCGTGACAGAAAGTTCTGGAATCTGAGAGGAGCCACAAATTTCCTTCCACCTAGCGTTCCTCCAAGTCTCCCGATAAAAATGGTACCTCACTTGTGTGGGTAGGCCTAGCGCCTGCGACAGGAAATACCCCAAAACACAATGTGGACACATCACATTTTCCTTAAGAAAACAGAGGTGTTTTTTGCAAAGTGCCTAGCTGTGGATTTTGGCCTCTAGCTCAGCTGTCACCTAGGGAAACCTACCAAACCTGCGCATCTTTGAAAACTAGAATCCAAGGGGAATCCAGGATGGGCTGACTTGCTGGGCTTTCACCAGGTTCTGTTACCCAGAGCTCTTTGCAAACCTCAAAATGTGGCCAAAAAAAAACCTTTTTCCTCATATTTCTGTGACAGAAAGTTCTGGAATCTGAGAGGAGCCACAAATTTCCTTCCACCCAGCATTCCCCCCAGTCTCCGATAAAAATGGTACCTCACTTGTGTGGGTAGGCCTAGCGCCTACGACAGGAAATGTCACAAAACACAACGTGGACACATCACATTTTCCTAAAAAAAACAGAGCTGTTTATTGCAAAGTGCCTAGCTGTGGATTTTGGCCTCTAGCTCAGCCGGCACCTAAGGAAACCTACCAAACCTGCACATTTTTTAAAAATAGACACCTACAGGAATCCAGGATGGGCTGACTTGTGGGACTCTCACCAGGTTCTATTACCCAGAATCCTTTGCAAACCTCAAAATGTGACCAAAAAACACTTTTTCCTCACATTTCGGTGGCAGAAAGTTCTGGAATCTGAGAGGAGCCGCACATTTCCTTCCACCCAGCATTACCCCAAGCCTCCCGATAAAAATGGTACCACACTTGTGTGGTGTAGGAGGCTGGACTGGCTTGTAGTGAGTACCAAGGGGTACTTGCACCTTGCACCAGGCCCAGTTATCCCTTATTAGTGTATAGGGTGTCTAGCAGCTTAGGCTGATAGATAATGGTAGCTTAGCAGAGCAGCTTAGGCTGAACTAGGAGACGTGTGAAGCTACTACAGTACCACTTAGTGTCATATGCACAATATCATAAGAAAACACAATACACAGTTATACTAAAAATAAAGGTACTTTATTTTTATGACAATATGCCAAAGTATCTTAGAGTGCACCCTCAGTGAGAGGATAGGAAATATACACAAGATATATATACACAATAGCAACAAATATGCAGTATAGTCTTAGAAAACAGTGCAAACAATGTATAGTTACAATAGGATGCAATGGGGAAACATAGGGATAGGGGCAACACAAACCATATACTCCAAAAGTGGAATGCGAACCACGAATGGACCCCAAACCTATGTGACCTTGTAGAGGGTCGCTGGGACTATTAGAAAATAGTGAGAGTTAGAAAAATAACCCTCCCCAAGACCCTGAAAAGTGAGTGCAAAGTGCACTAAAGTTCCCCTAAGGACAAAGAAGTCGTGTTAGTGGAATAATGCAGGAAAGACACAAACCAGCAATGCAACAAATGTGGATTTCCAATCTAGGGTACCTGTGGAACAAGGGGACCAAGTCCAAAAGTCACAAGCAAGTCAGAGATGGGCAAATGCCCAGGAAATGCCAGCTGCGGGTGCAAAGAAGCTTCTACTGGACAGAAGAAGCTGAGGTTTCTGCAAGAACAAAAAGGGCTAGAGACTTCCCCTTTGGTGGACGGATCCCTCTCGCTGTGGAGAGTCGTGCAGAAGTGTTTTCCCGCTGAAAGAACGCCAACAAGCCTTGCTAGCTGCAAATTGTGTGGTTAGCGTTTTTGAACGCTGCTGAGGCCCAGGAGGGACCAGGAGGTCGCAAATTGGACCAACAGAGAGAAGGGACGTCGAGCAAGACAAGAAGCCCTCTCTGAAGCAGGTAGCACCCGGAGAAGTGCCAGAAACAGGCACTACAAGGATGCGTGAAATGGTGCTCGCCGAAGTTGCACAAAGGAGTCCCACATCGCCGGAGACCAACTTAGAAAGTCGTGCAATGCAGGTTAGAGTGCAGTGGACCCAGGCTCGGTTGTGCACAAAGGATTTCCGCCGGAAGTGCACAGGGGCCGGAGTAGCTGCAAAAGTCGTGGTTCCCAGCAATGCAGCCCAGCGAGGTGAGGCAAGGACTTACCTCCACCAAACTTGGACTGAAGAGTCACTGGACTGTGGGGGTCACTTGGACAGAGTCGCTGGATTCGAGGGACCTCGCTCGTCGTGCTGAGAGGAGACCCAAGGGACCGGTAATGCAGCTTTTTGGTGCCTGCGGTTGCAGGGGGAAGATTCCGTCGACCCACGGGAGATTTCTTCGGAGCTTCTGGTGCAGAGAGGAGGCAGACTACCCCCACAGCATGCACAAGCAGGAAAACAGTCGAGAAGGCGGCAGGATCAGCGTTACAGAGTTGCAGTAGTCGTTTTTGCTACTATGTTGCAGTTTTGCAGGCTTCCAGCGCGGTCAGCAGTCGATTCCTTATCAGAAGGTGAAGAGAGAGATGCAGAGGAACTCGGCTGAGCTCATGCATTCGTTATCTAAAGTTTCCCCAGAGACAGAGACCCTAAATAGCCAGAAAAGAGGGTTTGGCTACCTAGGAGAGAGGATAGGCTAGCAACACCTGAAGGAGCCTATCACAAGGAGTCTCTGACGTCACCTGGTGGCACTGGCCACTCAGAGCAGTCCAGTGTGCCAGCAGCACCTCTGTTTCCAAGATGGCAGAGGTCTGGAGCACACTGGAGGAGCTCTGGACACCTCCCAGGGGAGGTGCAGGTCAGGGGAGTGGTCACTCCCCTTTCCTTTGTCCAGTTTCGTGCCAGAGCAGGGCTAAGGGGTCCCCTGAACCGGTGTAGACTGGCTTATGCAGAATTGGGCACCTCTGTGCCCAACAAAGCATTTCCAGAGGCTGGGGGAGGCTACTCCTCCCCTGCCTTCACACCATTTTCCAAAGGGAGAGGGTGTCACACCCTCTCTCAGAGGAAGTTCTTTGTTCTGCCATCCTGGGCCAGGCCTGGCTGGACCCCAGGAGGGCAGATGCCTGTCTGAGGGGTTGGCAGCAGCTGCAGTGAAACCCCAGGAAGGGCAGTTTGGCAGTACCAGGGTCTGTGCTACAGACCACTGGGATCATGGGATTGTGCCAACTATGCCAGGATGGCATAGAGGGGGCAATTCCATGATCATAGACATGTTACATGGCCATATTCGGAGTTACCATTGTGAAGCTACATATAGGTAGTGACCTATATGTAGTGCACGCGTGTAATGGTGTCCCCGCACTCACAAAGTTCAGGGAATTGGCTCTGAACAATGTGGGGGCACCTTGGCTAGTGCCAGGGTGCCCTCACACTAAGTAACTTTGCACCTAACCTTTACCAGGTAAAGGTTAGACATATAGGTGACTTATAAGTTACTTAAGTGCAGTGTAAAATGGCTGTGAAATAACGTGGACGTTATTTCACTCAGGCTGCAGTGGCAGGCCTGTGTAAGAATTGTCAGAGCTCCCTTTGGGTGGCAAAAGAAATGCTGCAGCCCATAGGGATCTCCTGGAACCCCAATACCCTGGGTACCTCAGTACCATATACTAGGGAATTATAAGGGTGTTCCAGTACGCCAATGTAAATTGGTAAAAATGGTCACTAGCCTGTTAGTGACAATTTGGAATGAAATGAGAGAGCATAACCACTGAGGTTCTGATTAGCAGAGCCTCAGTGAGACAGTTAGTCACTACACAGGTAACACATTCATGCACACTTATGAGCACTGGGGCCCTGGGTTACCAGGGTCCCAGTGACACATACAACTAAAACAACATATATACAGTGAAAAATGGGGGTAACATGTCAGGCAAGATGGTACTTTCCTACACAACCCCCCCCCCAAACGAAGGACAATAAGACTAGTCATGACCTGATGAGTCTTCATTGTCTAAGTGGAAATATCTGGAGAGTCCATCTGCATTGGAGTGGCTACTCCCAGGTCTATGTTCCACTGTATAGTCCATTCCCTGTAGGGATATGGACCACCTCAACAATTTAGGATTTTCACCTTTCATTTGTTTTAGCCAAAGTAGAGGTTTGTGGTCTGTCTGAACAATGAAGTGAGTGCCAAACAGGTATGGCCTCAACTTCTTCAGTGCCCAGACCACAGCAAAGGCCTCCCTCTCAATGGCAGACCAACGCTTTTCTCTAGGGGTCAACCTCCTACTAATAAAAGCAACAGGTTGATCCTGGCCCTCAGAATTAAGTTGTGATAGGACTGCCCCTACTCCTAATTCAGATGCATCAGTTTGGACATAGAATTTTTTAGAGTAACAAGGGCTTTTCAGGACAGGTGCAGAGCACATGGCCTGCTTCAGCTCCTCAAAAGCTTTCTGACAGTTTGCTGTCCATAATACCTTTTTAGGCATTTTCTTGGATGTGAGGTCATTAAGAGGGGCTGCAATGGAGCCATAGTTCTTAATGAACCTCCTGTAATACCCAGTGAGGCCTAGGAAGGCTCTCACCTGAGTCTGAGTGGTAGGGGGAATCCAATCAATAATTGTCTGGATTTTCCCCTGAAGTGGTGCAATCTGTTCCCCACCAACAAGGTGTCCCAGATAAACCACCTTACCCTGCCCTATCTGGCACTTTGAAGCCTTGATAGTGAGGCCTGCCTTTTGCAGGGCCTCCAAAACTTTCCATAGGTGGACCAGGTGATCATCCCAGCTGGAGCTAAAGACAGCTATATCGTCCAAATATGCTGCACTGAAAGCTTCCAGCTCTTGCAGGACTGTGTTCACCAACCTCTGAAAAGTGGCAGGTGCATTTTTCAAACCAAAAGGCATTACAGTAAACTGGTAATGTCCTCCAATGGTAGAAAATGCAGTCTTAGGTTTAGCATCTTCTGACAATTTGATCTGCCAATACCCTGCAGTCAAATCAAAAGTGTTTAGATACTTGGCAGATGCCAGTGTATCTATGAGCTCATCTGCCCTGGGTATAGGGTGAGCATCAGTTTTGGTTACCAAGTTGAGACCTCTATAGTCTACACAAAACCGCATTTCCTTCTTTCCATCTTTGGAATGGGGTTTTGGTACCAGTACCACAGGAGAAGCCCATGGACTGTCAGACTGCTCAACCACTCCTAGTTCTAACATTTTCTGGACCTCTTGCTTTATGCAGTCCCTGACATGGTCAGGCTGCCTATAGATCTTACTTTTGACAGGTAAACTGTCTCCAGTATCTATAGTGTGCTCACACCAAGAAGTGGTACCTGGCACAGTAGAGAAGAGTTCAGAGAATTGATCTAGGAGATTTATGCAATTATCTTTCTGCTCAGCAGTAAGACAATCAGCCAAAACTACACCTTCCACAAGAGCATCTTGTTCTGTGGAAGAGAAGAGATCAGGTAGAGGATCACTGTCTTCTTCCTGTCCCTCATCTGTTGCCATGAGCAGGGTGAGATCAGCCCTGTCATAGCAGGGTTTCAGGCGGTTGACATGGAGCACCCTAAGGGGACTCCTGGCAGTGCCTAAGTCAACTAAATAGGTGACTTCTCCCTTCTTTTCAACAATTGTGTGGGGTCCACTCCATTTATCTTGGAGTGCTCTTGGGGCCACAGGCTCCAAGACCCACACTTTCTGCCCTGGTTGGTACTGAACCAAAACAGCCTTCTGATCATGCCATTGCTTCTGGAGCTCTTGGCTGGCCTGAAGGTTTTTACTGGCCTTTTTCATGTACTCAGCCATCCTTGATCTGAGGCCAAGTACATAATCCACAATATCCTGCTTAGGAGCTTTTAAAGGTTGTTCCCAACCCTCCTTTACAAGTGTGAGTGGACCCCTAACAGGGTGTCCAAAAAGAAGTTCAAAGGGGCTGAAGCCCACTCCTTTCTGGGGTACCTCCCTGTAGGCAAAAAGGAGGCATGGTAGAAGGATATCCCATCTCCTGCGGAGTTTTTCAGGGAGACCCATAATCATGCCTTTGAGAGTTTTATTAAATCTCTCCACCAGTCCATTTGTTTGTGGATGATAGGGTGTTGTGAACTTGTACGTTACACCACACGCCTTCCACATGGCCTTTAAGTATGCAGACATGAAATTGCTTCCCCTGTCTGATACTACTTCCTTTGGGAAGCCCACCCTGGAAAATATTCCCAGGAGGGCCTTTGCCACTGCAGGTGCTGTAGTGGTCCTTAAAGGAATAGCTTCAGGATATCTTGTGGCATGGTCCACTACCACCAAGATAAATCTATTGCCTGAAGCAGTAGGAGGGTCAAGGGGGCCAACTATGTCAACCCCTACCCTTTCAAAGGGAACCCCAACCACAGGCAGTGGAATAAGGGGTGCCTTTGGGGTGCCACCTGTCTTGCCACTGGCTTGACAGGTTTCACAGGACTTACAAAATTCCTTTGTGTCCTCAGACATCCTAGGCCAATGAAACAATGGAACCAGTCTGTCCCAAGTTTTCATTTGACCCAGGTGTCCAGCTAGGGGAATGTCATGTGCCAGGGTTAGGAGGAACTTTCTGTACTCCTGAGGAATCACTAATCTCCTGGCAGCTCCAGGTTTAGGATCCCTATGCTCAGTGTACAAGAGGTTGTCCTCCCAGTAAACTCTGTGAGAGTCACTGACATCCCCATTAGCCTGTTTGACAGCTTGCTGTCTGAGACCCTCTAATGTGGGACAGGTTTGCTGTGCCACACTCAGCTCCTCTCTGGCAGGCCCCCCTTCACCCAAAAGCTCAGCAGTGTCTGCTTCCAGCTCCTCTGGTGTAGGTTCTGCACAGGGAGGGAATTCTTCTTCCTCAGAAGTAGAATCCACTGTAGAGGGAGGGATAGTAGGAAGTGGTTTGCTTCTACTAGCCCTAGCTTTAGGGAGCACTTGGTCCATTGTTCCAGGATCCAAGCTTCCCTGTCCTTTTTGCTTTTTGGCCTGAGCCCTCTCCAAAGCAAAAATATGCCCTGGGATGCCCAGCATTGCTGCATGGGCCTCCAACTCCACATCTGACCAAGCTGATGTCTCCAAATCATTCCCTAATAGACAGTCTACAGGTAAATCTGAAGCTACCACAACTTTCTTTGGACCAGTAACCCCCCCCCAGTTGAGATTTACAACAGCCATGGGGTGGCTAAGTGTGTTGTTGTGAGCATCGGTTACTTGGTACTGGTGACCAAGTAGGTGTTGTTCAGGGTGGACCAGTTTCTCTATGACCATAGTCACACTGGCACCAGTGTCCCTGTAGGCCTGAACCTCAACACCATTTATTAGGGGTAGCTGCTTGTACTTATCCATATTAAGGGGACAAGCAACTAAGGTGGCTAAATCAATAGCCCCTTCAGAGACTAACACAGCCTCTGTGGCCTCCCTAACAAGGCCAACCCCAACTAAGTTACCAATAGTGAGCCCAGCTACTCCCTTGGATTGGCTATTAGTAGGTTTGCTCCCACCACCACTGCTATTAGTAGGGACACTAGGTGTAGCAGTAGGGGTTGTAGTGGTAGGAGGCTTGGTGCCTTTCTTTGGACAACTGGGATCTGTTGTCCAATGGCCTTTTATTTTACATAAATAGCACCATGGTTTCTTTTCCTTGTTCTGATTAAAAGAGGATTTGGGCCCACCACCCCCACCAGAGTGTTTTTGTGGGCCTGATGAAGACTCATTTTTAGATTTGTCCCCACCCTTGTCAGAAGACTTACCATCCTTCTTTTTGTTGCCATCTTTGTCACCCCCTGTATGAACTTTTCTGTTCACCCTTGTTCTGACCCATTTGTCTGCCTTCTTTCCCAATTCTTGGGGAGAGGTCAGATCAGAGTCCACCAAGTACTGGTGCAACAAATCAGACACACAATTATTAAGAATATGCTCTCTCAGGATCAAGTTATACAGGCTGTCATAATCAGTAACTTAGCTGCCATGTAACCACCCCTCCAAGGCCTTCACTGAATGGTCAATGAAATCAACCCAGTCTTGTGAAGACTCCTTTTTGGTCTCTCTGAACTTTATCCTGTACTGTTCAGTGGTTAAGCCATAACCATCCAGGAGTGCATTCTTAAGAACTTGGAAATTATTAGCATCATTTTCTTTCACAGTAAGGAGTCTATCCCTACCTTTTCCACTAAATGATAGCCATAGGATAGCAGCCCACTGCCTTTGAGGGACATCCTGTACAACACAGGCCCTCTCAAGTGCAGCAAACCACTTGTTAATGTCATCCCCCTCCTTATAAGGGGGAACTATCTTATGCAGATTCCTGGAATCATGCTCTTTTGCAGGATGACTATGGGGAATACTGCTGCTGCCACCATGGGTTTCTAAACCCAGTTTCTGTCTCTCCTTCTCTACTTCTAAAGTCTGTCTATCCAAATCCAGCTGTTGCTTCTTGAGCTTCAGTCTGGTTTGTTCCACTCTCAATCTATTGAGCTCCCTTTCTAACAATCTGTCATCAGGGTGGGTGGGAGGGACATGCTTTGAAACAGAAGTATGGTCAGAATGGACAGAAGGAGACCTGTCCCTTACAGAAGCCACCCTAACAGCTTGGCTAACAGAAACATCACTACCAGTATGGTGACAATAAATGCTTTTGCTATGATGTGAGACAACACTATTTATATGGTGTGGCTCATCATCATTACCAACTATGCTAGACTGTCTAGTAATGGGCAGGCTAGGAAGTTTCTTTCCTGAATCTTTTCCTGGGGGAGTCCCTGGATCAGATTGAGAACCATTAGCTACTTTTTCAACATATTGGGCACTTATGGCCTTATCCTGTACTCTAAGCATGTTAATTAACAGTTCTAAGGAAGGATTCTTCCCTACACTCAAACCTCTCTCTATGCAGAGATTCCTTGCTCCTTTCCAGCTAAGGTGATCATATGCAAGTTTGGACAGATCAACATTTTGGCCTGTGCCAGACATTTTTAGAGAGAGTTAAAGTGATAGTAAAAGATAAAAAGTTTGTCAGAGCTTTTAGAAAGACAGAGAAAAAAAACTTTTTTAAACTTTTTAGAACTTTTTAGAAAGTTAGAAGTACTTTTCAGCACTTAGAAAAGAGTGAAAAGAGGAAATGCAAAACTTTTTGGCTATGTGTATATACACTGACCTTGTTTTGTATATTTTTCTCTTATGAAAAGTACAATGACAAGAGTGGTAAGTAGTCTCAAAGCACTTATCCCACCGCTGCACAACCAATGTAGGAGGCTGGACTGGCTTGTAGTGAGTACCAAGGGGTACTTGCACCTTGCACCAGGCCCAGTTATCCCTTATTAGTGTATAGGGTGTCTAGCAGCTTAGGCTGATAGATAATGGTAGCTTAGCAGAGCAGCTTAGGCTGAACTAGGAGACGTGTGAAGCTACTACAGTACCACTTAGTGTCATATGCACAATATCATAAGAAAACACAATACACAGTTATACTAAAAATAAAGGTACTTTATTTTTATGACAATATGCCAAAGTATCTTAGAGTGTACCCTCAGTGAGAGGATCGGAAATATACACAAGATATATATACACAATAGCAAAAAATATGCAGTATAGTCTTAGAAAACAGTGCAAACAATGTATAGTTACAATACGATGCAATGGGGAAACATAGGGATAGGGGCAACACAAACCATATACTCCAAAAGTGGAATGCGAACCACGAATGGACCCCAAACCTATGTGACCTTGTAGAGGGTCGCTGGGACTATTAGAAAATAGTGAGAGTTAGAAAAATAACCCTCCCCAAGACCCTGAAAAGTGAGTGCAAAGTGCACTAAAGTTCCCCTAAGGACAAAGAAGTCGTGTTAGTGGAATATTGCAGGAAAGACACAAACCAGCAATGCAACAAATGTGGATTTTCAATCTAGGGTACCTGTGGAACAAGGGGACCAAGTCCAAAAGTCACAAGCAAGTCGGAGATGGGCAAATGCCCAGGAAATGCCAGCTGCGGGTGCAAAGAAGCTTCTACTGGACAGAAGAAGCTGAGGTTTCTGCAGGAACGAAAAGGGCTAGAGACTTCCCCTTTGGTGGACGGATCCCTCTCGCCGTGGAGAGTCGTGCAGAAGTGTTTTCCCGCTGAAAGAACGCCAACAAGCCTTCCTAGCTGCAAATCATGCGGTTAGCGTTTTTGGATGCTGCTGAGGCCCAGGAGGTCGCAAATTGGACCAGCAGAGAGAGGGGACGTCGAGCAAGACAAGGAGCCCTCTCTGAAGCAGGTAGCACCCGGAGAAGTGCCAGAAACAGGCACTACGAGGATGCGTGAAACGGTGCTCGCCGAAGTTGCACAAAGGAGTCCCACGTCGCCGGAGACCAACTTAGAAAGTCGTGCAATGCAGGTTAGAGTGCCGTGGACCCAGGCTTGGCTGTGCACAAAGGATTTCCGCCGGAAGTGCACAGGGGCCGGAGTAGCTGCAAAAGTCGTGGTTCCCAGCAATGCAGCCCAGCGAGGTGAGGCAAGGACTTACCTCCACCAAACTTGGACTGAAGAGTCACTGGACTGTGGGGGTCACTTGGACAGAGTCGCTGGATTCGAGGGACCTCGCTCGTCGTGCTGAGAGGAGACCCAAGGGACCGGTAAGGCAGCTTTTTGGTGCCTGCGGTTGCAGGGGGAAGATTCCGTCGACCCACGGGAGATTTCTTCGGAGCTTCTGGTGCAGAGAGGAGGCAGACTACCCCCACAGCATGCACAAGCAGGAAAACAGTCGAGAAGGCGGCAGGATCAGCATTACAGAGTTGCAGTAGTCGTCTTTGCTACTATGTTGCAGTTTTGCAGGCATCCAGCGCGGTCAGCAGTCGATTCCTTATCAGAAGGTGAAGAGAGAGATGCAGAGGAACTCGGCTGAGCTCATGCATTCGTTATCTAAAGTTTCCCCAGAGACAGAGACCCTAAATAGCCAGAAAAGAGGGTTTGGCTACCTAGGAGAGAGGATAGGCTAGCAACACCTGAAGGAGCCTATCACAAGGAGTCTCTGACGTCACCTGGTGGCACTGGCCACTCAGAGCAGTCCAGTGTGCCAGCAGCACCTCTGTTTCCAAGATGGCAGAGGTCTGGAGCACACTGGAGGAGCTCTGGACACCTCCCAGGGGAGGTGCAGGTCAGGGGAGTGGTCACTCCCCTTTCCTTTGTCCAGTTTCGCGCCAGAGCAGGGTTAAGGGGTCCCCTGAACCGGTGTAGACTGGCTTATGCAGAATTGGGCACCTCTGTGCCCAACAAAGCATTTCCAGAGGCTGGGGAAGGCTACTCCTCCCCTGCCTTCACACCATTTTCCAAAGGAAGAGGGTGTCACACCCTCTCTCAGAGGAAGTTCTTTGTTCTGCCATCCTGGGCCAGGCCTGGCTGGACCCCAGGAGGGCAGATGCCTGTCTGAGGGGTTGGCAGCAGCAGCAGCTGCAGTGAAACCCCAGGAAGGGCAGTTTGGCAGTACCAGGGTCTGTGCTACAGACCACGGGGATCATGGGATTGTGCCAACTATGCCAGGATGGCATAGAGGGGGCAATTCCATCATCATAGACATGTTACATGGCCATATTCGGAGTTACCATTGTGAAGCTACATATAGGTAGTGACCTATATGTAGTGCACGCGTGTAATGGTGTCCCCGCACTCACAAAGTTCAGGGAATTGGCTCTGAACAATGTGGGGGCACCTTGGCTAGTGCCAGGGTGCCCTCACACTAAGTAACTTTGCACCTAACCTTTACCAGGTAAAGGTTAGACATATAGGTGACTTATAAGTTACTTAAGTGCAGTGTAAAATGGCTGTGAAATAACGTGGACGTTATTTCACTCAGGGTGCAGTGGCAGGCCTGTGTAAGAATTGTCAGAGCTCCCTATGGGTGGCAAAAGAAATGCTGCAGCCCAGAGGGATCTCCTGGAACCCCAATACCCTGGGTACCTCAGTACCATATACTAGGGAATTATAAGGGTGTTCCAGTAAGCCAATGTAAATTGGTAAAAATGGTCACTAGCCTGTTAGTGACAATTTGGAAAGAAATGAGAGAGCATAACCACTGAGGTTCTGATTAGCAGAGCCTCAGTGAGACAGTTAGTCACTACACAGGTAACACATTCAGGCACACTTATGAGCACTGGGGCCCTGGGTTACCAGGGTCCCAGTGACACATACAACTAAAACAACATATATACAGTGAAAAATGGGGGTAACATGCCAGGCAAGATGGTACTTTCCTACATGTGGGTAGGCCTAGTTCCTGCGACAGGAATAGATCACTCAATGGTCAATGTTGGTCCTTACATGAGGCAACTGTTGACCCTAGGGTGATCCATTCCTTACGCAGGCACTAGGTATAGGCACTCAAGTGGGGGAGTGTTTTTATCAGGACAAGTGAGGAATCACTGGGTGGTAGAAATTTTGTGAATCCCAGCATATTCCTGTAGTTTGGGTGACAGAAATGCAAGAAAAACAGAGTTTTTCTTCAACATTTCAGTTTTGCAGGGTATTCTGGGTATGAAAACTTTAGGGAATCCACACAAGTCACACCTCTGTGGACTCCCCTGGATGTCTAGTTTCCGGAAAGGTTTGGCTTTAGTATGTTTCCCTATATGGCCACCGAACCTAGGACCAAAAACATAGGTGCCTGCCTTACAAAACCAGTTTGTTTGGTGATAGATAATTTTGATGTCTCCACAATACGATTTGGGCAGTGGAATTTGGGGCTGAACTAAATTGGGGAGCTCCCAAGAAAGCACTCTCTCTCTGTGCTTGCTGCTGCATTCACGTGTTCTCTGGGTTGGGCTAACCCACTATTGCCCCGTTGCACAGACTGTGCTTGCGAAGGGACAGCAGGACTTTCCTCATCACCTCCCTCCTCATTTACTGGGAGAGGAGTTATCCAATGGGACTCCTCTGACTGAAAAATCACTCCCAGAGTCTGCGCCATTGTCCTATCCCTCAGATGCTGTCTCAGTATCTGCTGTCTCAGTCTCTGATCCTATGTCGGGGCTGTCCTCTATAACCCGAGTGACGGCATCAGCAGCAGTCATCCATCAAGATGCCATCTCTGCTATAGGCTAAACTGTTGCTCTAAAACACTAGCCTACGTAGATAGTCACAAAATTGCTGGTGTGTGTGTTATGTGCAACAGTAGAGGCCACCTTACCTGCACTTCTTCCCTCAATCAGCACGTTCTTTCAAGACACTCAAAAAACACCTTGTCACATACCATTCGTCAGTCTTTAGCACCTCCTGCACCCAGTCCAGCAATTATTATTGGTGCTCCTACTCTCATGTCCGCCTCCTCGGATTCCCTCATTACCACCCAACAAAAGTGCGCTTCGTCTCTCCATAGCCGTCCCCCGAAATACATTTCATTTGTATTATAGCGCACGCAATGGCTGACTTTACTAATGTACTCAGCTATTTACATAAAATACATATTTGCTCTTTGCAGTGGGCATATAAACCTTCTGCGCTTCTTCATGGCACTAAAACTGCCACTAGACAAAAGTCTGATCCTTTTGTAGCAGAAACATAACCACACGACTTACTTGACTTTTTTATTGCTGCCCAAAAGCTACAGTTGAAATGCGTCAGTTGAAGTATGTGCATTGCTTTGAAGATGCAAGCTGCAACTGCAAGACAACTGGTGGCAAATATATATATATATCACTTTTATATGTGGGTCTGGTTTTCCTGGGGGCCACTCGCAGCCCCTAGGGAAACCACACATGCATTGACAATATATATATATATATATATAGCCATAGATATATCCATGTAGATAAATATATCTATCTACATAGATATATATATATATATATATATATATATATATATATATATATATATATATATATATATATATATATATATATATATATATGCATATATATATATATATATATATATATATATATATATATATATATATATATATATAGATCTATATATATATATATATATTTTTTTTTAGTAGTTGTATGTTTTCCTTGGGGGCCAATTGGCCCCCAGGGAAACCCTACAACTACTAAAAAAAAGTATTGCCCCCACAGGGGGTCGCCCTGCCCACGGGCGACCCCCTGTCAATTTCTTTCTTTTTCAAAAAATAAATAATTTAGCCCGGGGGGGTGCGATCGAGTGCAATCGCCCCCCCCCCCGGGACACCTACCTCCATATAAAAAAAATATGCCCCCTGGGAGGGGGCGGCCAGTTTTCTGAGGAGGCCAACCCCCCCAAGTGAAATCCCTGGTGTCTAGTGGTGTTTCCTGGCCCTTGATCAAACCTGTGCTGCGATCGAGGGCCAGGAAACACATTCAGGAAGGCCTTGTGTGAAAGGGGAGAGTCTCCCCTTTCATACAAGGCCTTCCCGAACATCGGGAAGGCCGTTTGGGGATGTTTTCCCCATCGGAGCCTTATGGCCGCTTCCTGCTCCGATGGGGAAAACAACAATGTGACGTCAGCGCACCTCACGGCGCGCTGACATCACGAAGGGGCAGGTGGGGGATGGGGAGAGACATGGAAGAGCTTCCGTGTCTCCCCGGGGTTGGATTTTTTAACCCCCCTCGTGACCCGCACCAGGGAGGTAGTTCCCACAGCAAAGGGGTTAAGAAAGAATGTCGGTAGTGGGTAGATGTGAAAGGGGCTGGGAAAACTGCTAAAATTGGCTAAGGGTGCCCAAGAAAACTAGGGGGAAGTACAGAAAACAATGATCTGGTTCCCTACCAACAACTAAATGTATGTCTACCACTCTAATTAGAGATTTAGATATTATGGAACTGTCTGCGGGTATTCCATACACTACAGAACTGTTTGTCAAGGTCAAAATGTTTCTCACCGCTCTTCTATCAAGACAATTTAAGTGAAGAATGCCATGGTCAGTCTGACCTACCCCGTCATCCAAGTTCCCCTTCAGGTAAATTGTCTTGCTAGAAGAACGGCCAGCATCCTTGCGATCCCCAAGGGGCCCAAGTACCTTTTCTAGGAAGGTCTCCACATTCAGATTTTTATGATTACAACGTAAGATTTCAGTGATTTCTTACATAGGCAATAGGAGTAGAGTTTCTTTCCCTCTTAGTGAGGGCTAGGCATAACAATAGATCCTGAAGAATCACCATCTGATCCATGTGACTGTATTAGGCTAGAAACTGTTATAGGTTTGTGTGTAAACATACATTTGGTTTCACATTTATGTGTGTGTAGTGAGATCAGTGAGGAGGAGAAAACTGCCATAATCAAGTGTAGCAGATTACTTAGGAGCACAAGTGGACAAGACAAACTACTTCACAAACAAAAAGTACTGTACTGGGTTCCAAAGAAGGTGGCACGATGTCCTACACAGCAAAGATCGGAAAACTGGCCAGAGTGCATTCACAAATGTTTATAAGGACGTTCTTCATCAGAAACTGGGGAACTCTATTTCTTCCTCCTCTGATGCACGCTCTGCCTCCCCTAGAAGTTGGGGTGTTGGAATTGCAAGCAGCTGGTAGATGTTACTAGCCTCAGGCACACTCGCATTAGAGGCAAAAGATTAAGGGGGTCATTACAACCCTGGCGATCAAAGACTGCCGGGGCTGTTCTGGAGGAAGCACCGCCAACAGGCTGGTGGTGGTTGACAGGGAATTACGACCGCGGCCGAAGTTCCGCGGTCGCACCGCCGGGACCGTCAGTTTACCGCCACAGTGGTCACAGGGGATCTCATAATGGCAGCAGCGGGAGTGCTGCTGCATTGACGGCGGTCCGGCGGTCCAACCTTGGTGGGCGGCTGTAATGAGGGCCTATATCCCATGTTCTCAACAACATTTGTAAGTGCCCGTATGACAGCATGGTAGTCCCTGGCAAGGGTTTGCTGGTTAGCCGATAAAGCAATGACATTGCTATTGAGGTCACTCTTTGATGTAATGAATGAGTCAATCTTGGCCTTCAGGTAATGGATGATGTATTGATGGCTCCCAGCTGCCTGATGACTTCACTGGTGTCAGATGTTGAAAACTGTTGTTATTTTTCATTCTGCATCATGACACCAGCGATGTCACCTAGGGTTTCATCAATATCATGGGGCCACAAGTAGGTGTCTGTGATTTCCTTAGTCAACCCCTTTACTAGGGCTAATTCACCTACAGACTCCTTCAAGAGTGGTCTCTATCCCCAGCTAGACTTTCTCAGCCATTCATTGCTGGACTCCTTCCACTCACCACTGAAAAGTCACTTGGGGGTTCTCAGAGTCCTTAGCTGTAATTTGACTGGTTGATGGTCCATGTCCAGTTTGTTTGGTTCATCTGGAGACCCAACAATGTGGTCTTCCCTTTCAAGTTCCTATGGAGAAGTTTCAATACTGTTCAGGAGCTGTTGGAAGGTGCCTTAATCTATGAGGGGTAGGATGGTGTCCTCAACAGGTATGGCTTCATGGACAGGCTGAGTTTTAGATTAACCCTCTGGAAAGAAATAGAAATTTGCCATTAAGATTACCTGATTAAATATGACATACATGTTTTTGGTTACATTGCGACAGTATTTATGTTCAATTTCAAGTACACAGGGATATGTGGAACATATGTCTCTTGCAAGCGTCATTCAGACCCAGGAATTCAACATCATTGCTTACACTGAAGACACCCAATTCATACCTTAACTCTGAGGAAAAAATACCAACACCACCAAATGTTGTTACATCATGCCGTTGACCAACATGGCTAACTCTATGTCAGTTTAGTTGATCATACTGAACCTGACAAGATAGAAGTGATAATATTCTCCCACATGAACTTACCCTGGTTGCACAGAAAACTAGGCCAGAACCCCTCATCCTTCAACCACCCCAGAAACCTGACCATTATCCTGGACACCAAACTCACTATGAGACTTCAAATTACCACTATCACCGCTACCTGCTTTCATCGCTTTTGCATTTCTTCATATGGCACCCTCCTGCCACCTGTAGGGCAATCGCCCAGGCCCTCATCACATGTAGACTGTACTATACCAATGTCCTGTACTACAGCATCTCTGCACACCTACTACACAAGAGGCAAATTATCCAATATACCAATGCCAAACTATTACTGAACCTACCAGGACGCACATCAAACCTCACCTCAGGAAAATATACCTGTCCTTTCAGACACACTGCCAGTTCAATATGCTTAGCCACACTTACAAGGCACTACAATACCAGGGACCCACCTAGACCACCCACCATCTATACTTCTGCCAACCAAACATGTCCCTCCACTCTGCATCATATTAACAAGACAGGGGGCATTGTGTTCTCTTACACAGCAGGTTACACCTGGAACAATCTCACCCAGCACATCAGGACAGCTGCAACAAATATGGATTTATGATAGTAACTGTACACCTGGTTTTCAAGTGATCCTACTTGTGGAACATGTACCTACTTAGCACCTGGATATCCTCTCAGGTGACAGGTTGACCCTCTACAAGGCCATATTTACTGATTTTCCATTAATGGTAACCCTTAGCTGCCTAGCTCCAACACAAGCACACTTGAGTCATGGTGCGAGGGGGCTTGATTTGGCATTGGCCTATGTGCATATTTGCAAAGTACTATGCATGATGTGCTGCTCCAGTCAAAGGTTTTGATTTTATATTGTGAGGCTTATAGTCCTGCACGATGAGTTAATACATTACACTACAAGGGCCTAATTATGAGTACGCCGGTCCTAAGAATGGCGTACTCAGGGTGGCAGTCTGACCGCCGCAATCTTGGCAGTCTGATAACCAGATTACGATGCTGGCAGTCAGACTGCCAGGAGACTGCCACCACCACCAAGGTAATGGATCCCAGTGGGTTGGCGGCAGTGCAAGTCGTGGTCAAGCACGTCTGTGTTGATGTCAGCACCGCCGTGCTGATCATGACATGCCTTTCCGCCAACCTTTTCATGGTTGGGTCACCGCCATGAAAAGGCTGGTGAAAAGGCAGGAACAGGGCAACAAGGTGGCCCTGCACTGCCCATGACCATGTTGTGGACAGTGCAGGGGACTCCCTGTCAGCACACACGGAATGCGCACAGTCTGCCATGGCAGGGAGAGCCGAGGCCAATGCTGCCACACTGTCGGTGCTGGCCAGCCCAGTGGGGAAGTCATAATACAGCGGTGGGGAGGCCGCTGGCATGGCTGCTGCTTCCCGATTGCCACGTTAGCAATCCGGCAGTTGAGCCGCCCGGATCATAATTAGCCCACCAAGTCTCAAGATTCAAAAGAAAAACCTGGACTGGAGTAGCACATCATGCATGGACCTGGCAAACTTGGCAGGGCTGGACTGGGCTGGGAAAATAGTTACTGCCAAAGGAAAGAACATTTATATGATGGATAATTGAATGTGTGGCATTGCAGCTCTTTCCCTTTTGACAGCGCAGGCAGCAAAATGTCTTGCTGCACTGCATGACCATTTGAACAACATGGTCCCTTGCTTTTCGCTCACCCTGGACTTCTTGCTGGTCCTCAACTTCAGCACTATCCGGACATTCCACTCTAGCTACCAAGCTCCTCCAATGGGTCCTAATCCTCCAAGACATCAGGTCCTCCTTCTGTACTCACGGTTGCCTTAGGGAACCTGCCAGATTTTTTTGTCCTACACTTGTAGCCATGCCACCCCTTCTTACACTCAAGGATTGCCCTCTTAGTTTGTGCAACGCAGTTTATCTTGTCCACTATGGTTTGCCATATGTCATCCTTCCTTGGTAATGGCAATTTTGAGGTGACAAATAACAGTTGTTCATTTTGTGTCATCTCACTGATTAGAATCTGGTTCTCCTCCTTACTGAAGTTGGTCTTCCTCTTCCCCAGGGCTGTTGGCAAGTCTTTTGGGTTGAGGTTGCTCCCCTCCTGGCTCCCTGTGGCCCCTTCTATGCTTCTCTGTATTAAGGAGTATTATTGTGTAGATTGCGTCGCGTTTTCAAGTGCACCCTCATCACTAGGCACTCCTACGTGATGCATCGCTGATTTGCAGCATGGAGATGTGCTTTACGACACACAAATCAACTTTGTATCATGAAAGGAGTACTTGCGTTGCAGTACTTTGCACCATTCATAATACCGTTGTGCCAAAATTCGCGATGCATCTCTGGTCCTTGCACCATGGTGTGCCATAAATACACCACATCCATGGCACATGGAAATGCGGCAACTGTGTGCAGACGTTTCTGAGACAATGCTGTGTTGCGCAGGTTTGCATAAGTTGTGATAAATGTGCGCATACATATATTTATTTCTATATCATATTTCACTCCACCTTACATCCACTAAGTACATTTTTATTGTACTAAGAATACACATTACAATAAACCATAGCTATAATGGTGATCCAATATAAGACCAGAAATCCAATAACATGAAAACTATTAATAAAATACTGCAAAATTAAGATGTGTAAATGTAAGGACAGACAGACACATAGATAGATAGATAGATAGATAGATAGATAGATAGATAGATAGATAGATAGATAGATAGATAGATAGACAGATAGATATTATCCAGTGGTAGTCGAAACTGCGTAGTTGTAGTTAAGTCACCGTTTCAATAGGAAATGCATTTTTGCATTGCCAATAACTTTGGTACCATTTGACAAAACTCCACAAAACGGTTCTTTTTTGCCTAGTTTGCCATGGAAAGTTTCGGGGTGACCTGTAAAGCGGGGGCAGAGAAAAAAGGAGGGAACTAAAACACAAAATCTCCATGCATTTTCCATAAAGTTCTTTAAGAAGCGCTACTACAAAACCTGTTTAACAGAATTGCATCAACTTTGGCAGAAAGTTAGATCTTGGTCCATATAGTTTGTATTTTGTGATAGAGCTTTCTGGTTGGGCTGATGAGCTTTTTTCTCATTGAGTTGTCTCGCTTCCCCGGGAGTCAGACTCCTTCGAGAGCAAGCTTTTGGATTGGTTGTCACCAACACGAGAAAAATGTTGCTACCATCAATTAAAGGACTCGAGGACTTGGGTGGTCATTACAACCCTGGAGGACGGTGTTAAAGCGGCTGTAAGACCGCCAACAGGCCGGCGGTAAATAAATTGGAATTATGACCGTGGCGGAAACCGCCAACAAAGACAGCCACTTTAACACTCCGACTGCCACAGTGGTATAAACAAACAGCGCGGCAGTCACCGCCAACAGACAGGCGGAAGACAATGTACCGCCCACAGTATCACAACCTACCAATCCGCCACCTTTTCCGAGGCGGATTCACCGCGGATAAAAACACGGCGGAAACAGCCATTTCAAAGGGAAAACACTCACCTCTACACACTCCATGAGGAAGGAGGGCACCGTGGAGCCGGAACTCCATATTCTGCCAACGCTAGTCTTCCTGCTCCTCTACGAGGATCATCAACGCCGGTGGCAAAGACCACGGTGAGTACTGCACCTACGACATAGGGGAGGGGGGAGGCAAAAACACAGGGACACACACAACCAACATCCCAACCCCCACCCGACCCTCACCCTCTACAACACACACACCAATGCATATCTATACATTACAGTAACACCCCACAACCCCCCCAGAAGAATGCAAAGACAAAAGGAAATGAGTGGAACCATTGTAATATATCAAAATACAGTAAGCAAATATATTCATATATATATACACAATAAACAAAATATACACCACGATTAATAGTGCAGGTATTGCACCATTCATAGTCCGTGGACCACTGGGCCCAAAATGCATGGGCGAGGCCCACACAAGAAACCCGGAGAGAACACTGCAGGGGCATCAGATCGAAATACAACAGGCACCTCAGGGGGAAGGGAAGGGGTGGCACTTCAGCCGGATCAGTGCACCACGCCAGATCCACGAGGGGGCTCCATGCCCATTGATGTATCCTGGGGAGTGCAAAGCCACAGTCTCTCAAGTCTCACAAGTGGGTGGGTTGCCCACTGTGCAATCCTGGGGAGTGCAAAGCCAGAGTCTCTCAAGTCTCTACAGTGGGTGGGTTGCCCACTGTTCAATATTGGGGAGTGCAAAGCCACAGTCTCTCAAGTCTCTACAGTGGGTGGGTTGCCCAATGTTCAATCCTGGGGAGTGCAAAGCCACAGTCTCTCAAGTCTCTACAGTGGGTGGGTTGCCCACTGTTCAATCCTGGGGAGTGCAAAGCCACAGTCTCTCAAGTGGATGCAGGTCTCCACTGGTTCTGGAGGGGGACTGGTGCCCGGAGTGCTTCATCCTGCCAAGGACAGACGGAGTGGATGCTGTTCTCCACTGGTTCTGGAGGGGGACTGGTGCCCAGAGTGCTTCATCCTGCCAAGGACAGACAGAGTGGATGCTGTTCTCCACTGGTTCTGGAGGGGGACTGGTGCCCAGAGTGCTTCATCCTGTGCAGGACAGACGGAGTGGATGCTGTTCTCCACTGGTTCTGGAGGGGAACTGGTGCCCAGAGTGCTTCATCCTGCAAAGGACAGATGGAGTGGATGCTGTTGTCCACTGGTTCTGGAGGGGGACTGGTGCCCAGAGTGCTTCATCCTGTGCTGGACAGACGGAGTGGATGCTGTTCTCCACTGGTTCTGGAGGGGGACTGGTGCCCAGAGTGCAGCACACACCCCGTGACGGTCTCAGTTGCGTCATTGCCCCTGCCGCAAATGGGCTAGCGGTGCTTTCCATGGCGGTCTTTGCCCTGTTCAGCGGTCCTTGGCCTGTTCAGCGGTGCTTGAGTTGCCAGTGTCAGACCTGTTCAGCGGTGCTTTCCATGGCGGTCTTTGCCCTGTTCAGCGGTCCTTGCCAAGGCGGTCCTTCATTGCCCAGCAGGGCTGTGGCTGGTTGTCCTTCATGGGTCAGCTGGGCTGTGGCTTGCGGGGCACTCCTGGCCAGTTGGGCTATGGCTGGCAGTGGCCTCCTGGGCAGTGACTCTGGCGGTGGCCTCCTGGGCAGTGACTCTGGCGGTGGCCTCCTGGGCAGTGACTCTGGCAGTGGCCTCCTGGGCAGTGACTCTGGTGGTGGCCTCCTGGGCAGTGACGATGGGGCTGGCGGTGGCCTCCTAGGCAGTAACGATGAGGCTGGCGGTGGCCTCCTGGCCAGTGACTCTGGGGCTGGCAGTGGCCTCCTGGGCAGTGACGATGGGGCTGGCGGTGGCCTCCTGGGCAGTGACGATGGGGCTAGCGGTGGCCTCCAGGGCAGTGACTCTGGGGCTGGCGGCGGCCTCCTGGGCAGTGATGATGGGGCTGGCGGAGGACTCCTGGGCAGCGGGGATGGTGGTGGTCTTCTCCGCCGTGCTGCTCCTCCCAGACTTTGGAGATTTCTTCTGCACCTTCCCCACCTTGGGAGGAGTCACAGCTGAGTCGACACTCCCCCCGGGACCCCTGTGAGCGGCTTTGCTGGCTGGAGTCTTTCCCCTCTCCCGCCGGGCACTGTCCAACTTCCGGGGCTTCACGGGGGGGACTGGCTGTGCTGTGGCTCCGTGCCACACTGGCTGGCCTGGTGGCCGGTGCACTCCACATACCTGTAACAACAGGCACCACTGGTCCCGGAGATTTTTTGGCTGAGGTGCTAGTACGGGACCTATGAGTTGGACGGGGGTGGGGAAAAAGGATAAGGGTGGACAGGAAAAGTTTTTGGGAGACACTGGGACGGGTAGCTGGAGGGGGTTTGGGAGTGGAGGAAGAGGTGGTGGTTGTAGGAGGTGTAACTTGTGGATTTGGGTGAAGGTGCATGGACTGGAGGCTGTCGTGAGGTGGATGGCTGTTGGGTGGGTGTGTGCCTGCGTTTGTGTATCTTCGGAGAGAGCGTCACAGACACACTGGGAGAGGACACAGGGGACGTGGAAATGGTAGTGGGGGTGGTGACTGCACGTGAGCGGGGTGTGGTGGTGGGTGTGCTGGTGCGGGATGTAGTGGCTGTAGTGGTAGTGCATGCAGGTGTGAGTGTAGACGAGACTGGGAGGGAGGAGGGAGATGAGGAGGAGGGGGACACAGTGGAGGCAGTGGATGTTGGTGAGTCTGTATGTGTGTGATGCTTGCGTGAGTGCCTGTGGGATGTGTGGTGCTTATGTTTGCCTGAGCTTCCCTTGTGTGGTGAGGTGTGTGCAGGCTGGTCTGATGGTGTGCTTGGGATAGGCTGGGGTACAGGGGATTGGGTCTGGGTGGAGGAAGTTGGAGAGGGGAGGCTAGACACAGGGACAATGGCTGCCATCAGTGCTGAGGCCAGAGTTTGCAGGGTTCGAGGAAGGGCAGCCTGACCAGAATGAATGCCCTCCAGGAATGCATTTATGTGTTGCAACTCCCTTTCTACACCCTGGATGGCATTCAAAATGGTAGACCGCCCAACAGTGAGGGACCTGAGGAGGTCAATGGCCTCCTCACTGAGGGCAGCAGAGGTGACAGGGGCTGAGGTGCCTGGGGCGAAGGTGATGCCCACCCTCCTGGGTGAGCGGGCATGGGGCGAAGGCTGAGGGGCTGCTGGGAGGGCGGTGCTGGTAGGGGGGGTGGCGGCTGTACCTGTAGAAGTGGGGGGAACAGATGTTGCCGCCACCACAAGGGAGCTCCCATCGGAGGATGAGTCCGTGTCGCTGGTTGCAGATCCTGTGACCGCCGTGGTGCTCCCCTCGCCCTCCGTCCCACTGGTGTATTCTGAGTCCGTGGTGTGGCCCTCCATGGCCATGTGGGATGCAGCTCCCTCGTGCTCCGGTGCCACTGTACCTCCGCCTGATGATGCTAATGCACACAAGAACAGGGAGACCACAAAAAGGGGGACGACAACAGAAGAAAGACAGGTTGAGTGCATGGCTTACCACTACCGTTGGCGGACAATACAGACACAGCAGCCCCCTGCTCTACTTCGCGCTGTTGGACTCTACAGATGCAATTCCTGGGAAATGGCCTACATGGCTATGGACGACATCTGCACACATAGATGACACAGGGGCATGAATACCTGTACTTGGCACTCTACAGAGGTGGGGTGGGGTGCCACATGGCCTGCATTACGGAGGGGCCTAGCCTACAGAACTCGCCCTGGCCTAGGGAAACCCACAGCCCTCCTCCCCCACCCAGACACCTTCACTGCATGCAAAGTCCACTGAATGATAGTGTACTCACCCCCTTGTGTCTGCTGTGATGCCCTCAAGCGCCCATTCAACTCAGGGTAGGCCACCGCCAGGATCCGGAACATCAGGGGGGTCATGGTTTGACGGGCACCCCTCCCAAGTTGGGAGGCCATCCCAAGCTGAGCCTCCGCCGTCTTCTTGCTCCAGCGGCGAATGTCCTCTCATCTTTTCTGGCAGTGGGTGCTCCGTCTGTGGTGGACCCCCAGGAGACACGTGTTTCGTCACTCAGGTGACTTCATCAAGGCTGGGCCGTCTGGCCAAGGAGACGAAACTTGAAACAAACCTATGGTAAGGTAAGTGGGTCTTATGCGGTAGGTAGAAAGGATAGGTAGGTCGAAGGGTAGCGCGTCTATGGGTCACCCATAGACGAGCTATCCTTCGACAACGCTAGTGCTCCGGCCCTGTTCAGAGGGTCTTGGCTTAAGGTTTATCAGGGCCTTCCTCAACTTTACCTGGTCGCCACTGGGACCCTCAACACCTTTTCTATGAGGTTACCACCTTTCTCATACTCCCTACTCTACAAGATTTCTACCTACTGCATAATACCCACTTACCTTACCATAGGTTTGTTTCAAGTTTCGTCTCCTTGGCCGGACGGCCCAGCCTTGATAAAGTCACCTGAGTGACGAAACATGTGTTTGCTGTATCTTGAAGACTGCATAATCCTGAGGCAAACTGTGCCTACAATTAAAGACACTGTCCATTACCAACTTGGGTTCTTCACATTTTGTTCTCTCCATCCTCAACTACACTACCATGGATACATACCCTGACAAAGTAATTGGACTACATTTTCTGTGTGCTGTGGTCACATTGTTTTTACATGCGGAGCTATATCGTTTTCCCTCAGGTGGAGGACTTGCCTACAGTGAAAGGTGACTTCTATGCCCTTAGACATATCCCCAACATCATAGGTGCCATTGATGGGCCCATGTAGCTCTTGTCCCCCCCTACAGAAGTGAACAGGTGTACAGGAACCGGAAGAGTTATCATTCCATGAATGTACAGATGGTATGTTTGGCAGACCAGTACATCTCCCAGGTAAATGCTATATTCCCTGGCTCTGTGCATGACGCCTACATCCTGCGGAATAGAAGAATCCCTTATGTGATGGGTCAACTCCAGAGGCACCGGGTGTGGCTATTAGGGGACTCTGGTTACCCCCAACCTATCATGGCTACTGACCCCAGTAAGGAATCCCAGGACCAGGGCAGAGGAACGCTACAATGAGGCCCATGGGCGGACTAGGAGGGTGATCGAACGCACCTTCGGTCTCCTGAAGGCCAGGTTCAGGTGCCTCCATATGACAGGTGGTTCCCTATTCTACTCACCAAAGAAGGTGTGCCAGATCATCGTGGCCTGCTGTATGCTTCACAACTTGGCTTTGCGATGACAGGTGCCTTTTCTGCAGGAGGATGGTCCAGATGGCGGTGTTGTGGCAGCTGTGGAGCCTGTGGACAGTGATGAGGAGGAAGCAGTGGAAGAAGACAATGACAACAGGACCTCAGTCATCAGCAATATTTCCAGTGACACACAGGTGAGAAAACATTCCTGCCTACTACAAGTACTTTAACACTTCTACCTCTATCCTGTCTGTCGATTTCAACCAGTATATGGTCACTGAGTTGTACATTTCCCTTACAGTTTCACAGGTGTGGTTTCCAACGTGTGTCATCTGCTTAGATTCCTCATGGACTTGAGATGTGTGACATAGGTATGTTGACATTACATTTGAAAAAGCATTTTGTCACTGTCATTGCTAATAGACAATTTCGAAATCACAGACTGACTCCAGATTGTTTTGTGCTTCAAGGGTGTTTATTGAAGTGCTCAATATTGGAGGGGGTTGAAAAATGGTGAGGGGTGATGGTGGAGGAATGTCCATGGCAGAGTCCAGTCTATTAGTCTCACAAGTGCATTGCCCATATGGGCATAGGAAGTGGAGCTGGGGCAGTTCAAATATGGACAGGGTTACAAAGTGGGGCAGTGGTTTGACAATCAGGGTGGTCTCATTTCTTGGCGGGGGTCTTGGCATCGTGCTCTGTCTTGTTCCTGGATCTCAGGGACCGCTTGCAGGGTGTTTCTCCGTCTGCAGGGGGGGGTGCTGGTGTGGTGGTCCTGTGGCGGTGCCTCCTGTCCACTAGCGCCGGCGGAGGTGGTGGGCAGTTCATCGTCCATGCTAGTGTCAGGGGCCCCTTGTAGTGCCACAGTGTCCTTCCTTCAGCACCCCTACGATGGTGCCCAGGGCGGAGCTGATGGTTCTGAGTTCCTCCCTGAAGCCCAAATACAGATCCTTCTGCATGCGCTGGGTCTCCTGAAACTTGGCCAGGACCGTAGCCATCGTCTCCTGGGAGTGGTGGTATGCTCCCATGATGGAGGAGAGGGCCTCGTGGAGAGTGGGTTCCCTTGGCCTGTCTGCCCCCTGTCGCACGGCAGCCCTCCCAGTTCCCCTGTGTTCCTGTGCCTCCGTCCCCTGGACCGTGTGCCCACTGCCCCCAGGTCCCTGTTGTTGTTGGGGTGGTGGGTTATCCTGGGTTCCCTGTAGTGGTGGACACACAGCTGATTGACGTGTCCTGGGGACGGAGGTATGGGCCCGGTGGGTGCTGTGCTGGTGTTACCAGAGGGTGGAAGGTCTGTTGTGGGCTGTGCCTGTGTGAGGGGAACCGACTGTCCCGAGGCCCACGATGGTCCGGGCTGGTCATCTGGATCCAGTTGGACAGAGCTGCTGTCATCACTGTGGGCCTCTTCTGTGGGTGGGGTGGGGATATCTGGACCCTCCTGTCTGGTGACATTGGGTAGTGGTCCTGCAGGGGTGTAAAAGCATGATTATTGCATCTGTGTGTGTCATGGTGTGCAATGGGTGGGTGACCATGTACCCCAATGCTAGCATTCCTTTGTGGGGGCTTGTGTGATGATGGTTGAGGGGGGTGTTATGGGTATGTGCAGTGGGCATGCTTTAGTGATGGGTGTCCATGCTTTGTTGTGTCATGCAGGGCTTGGTGTTGGGATGTGTGGTTTGTGTTATTAGTACATTTGTGAGGAGTTGGAGTGATAGGGGAGGGGGCGAGGGTGGGGGTCTGTGATAGCATGCAGGTAGGGTGGGGGATATGATAGTTAAAGGTTTGACTTACCAGAGTCCATTCCTCCACTGACTCCTGCGAGGCCCTCAGGATGCAGAATCGCCAAGACCTGCTCCTCCCATGTTGTTAGTTGTGGGGGAGGAGGTGTGGGTCCGCCGCCAGTCCGCTGTACCGCCGGGTGGTGTCTAGAGACCACGGAACGCACCTTTCCCCGTAGGTCGTTCCACCTCTTCCTGATGTCATCCCTATTTCTTGGGTGCTGTCCCACTGCGTTGACCCTGTCGACTATTCTTCACCATAGCTCCATCTTCCTAGCTATGGAGGTGTGCTGCACCTGGGATCCAATTAGCTGTGGCTCTACCCGGACGATTTCCTCCACCATGACCCTGAGCTCCTCCTCCGAGAACCTGGGGTGTCTTTGCCGTGCCATGGGGTGGTGTGGGTGATGTGTGGGGTGGTGTGTGTGGTGATCAGTGCGGTGATATGTAGTGGTGTGTGGTGTTTTGTGCGTGGAAGTTGTGTGGGTGATGGTGTTGAGTGCCTGTGGCTGCTAGTTTGTGGATGGTGGTGTCTCTCTCTGGCCTTCTTTCGGAAATCTTTGTTGTAGGGGATTGTGGGTGATGTGAGTGTGTTTTTTATATTGTATTGAGTGTGTGGGAGTGGTGTGTGTATGTGTATCAGGAGTATGTATTTGGAATTGTCCAATGTGGCGGTGTTTTGTATGCGTGTGTGTATTTTGAGTGCAGCGGTGTGTACCGCCAATGGAATACCGCGGTTGAAAGACCGCCGCGTGGATTAGTGGGTCGTGATAGCATGGGCGTATTTCTGTTGGCGTGACGGTGGAGGTTTTGTTTTGGCCAGTTTATCACTGACCTTTGGTGTGGCGGACTTGTGTGGGTGTCTGTATTTTGTCAGATTTTGAGATGTGGGTCATAATAGCTGTGGCCGAATTCCACGGCCGCGGCGGTGTATTGGCGGTCTTCTGCATGGCGGTAAGTGGCTTTTACCGCCAATGTTGTAATGACCCCCTTAGTCCCCTGTCATGAATTAACAAACAAAAAAGTTATATAAAGGGGCAGGGTAGGAATACCATGTCCCCTAGGCTCCATGGGGGAACCCTGAAGGACCCACCCCTTAGGCCCAAATTGAGGGATTGTGGGGAAAAAATGGTGGATTGAGCTGCATTCTTTAATTAAGGGGAAGAGATTGTTTGGGCCACCCTACTGGAGCCATTTTCAGACCCAGGGACTCCATCCACCAGGACTCAATTTAGTTAGTTAGTGGAAGGGGGCCAAGCGAGACCTCATCCTCAAGCCTTAAAAAGATCCTGAGGACCCCATCCTCTAGTGCCATAGCTTACGTTTAAAGGAAAGGGAAGCACATGATCCCCATCTCCCTGAGCCTTTAATGGACATGGAGACTCCATCCCCCGGGGCCAACACACTTGCTGTGTCCTGGGGATCCCACCCACAGGTGACTGTGGTTTCCCTAGCAACACAGACAGGGACAGTTGTCTTGGCACCCATCTGGCGACGGCATTTTCAAATCTCCTGCCAAACAGGAGTAAATACAAAGGGGCATTTTTATACTCTGTTTGCGCTGGATTTGCGTCGTTTTTTTTTACGCACATTCGGCGCAAACACTGCCCCATATTTATACTTTGACGTCCGACGCAGCGGGCGTCAAAGTTCCACCATGTGCTCCATTTTTTAGAAGAGGGAACCAGCCTTGCGTTAATGATATGCAAGGTAGGCGTTCCCTTCTAAAAAATGACTCCCAGGCCTGTGCGCCATATTTAAACTCCCGTACAAAAATGACGCACAGGAGTTGGCGGGTCAAAAAAAATGACATCCAGCCGCGTTTGCGTCATTTTTTAACGCCTGCTCAGGGCAGGCGTTAAGGGACCTGTGGGCTCGGAAGGAGCCCAGAGGTGCCCTCCCATGCCCCCAGGGACACCCCCTGTCATCCTTGCCCACCCCAGGAGGACACCCAAGGAAGGAGGGACCCACCCCAGGGACATTAAGGTAAGTGCAGGTAAGTATATTTTTGCGTAATTTTTTTGTGGCATAGGGGGCCTGATTTGTGTCCCCCTACATGCCACTATGCCCAATGACCATGCCCAGGGGACATAAGCCCCCTGGGCATGGGCATGGGCATTGGGCAAGGGGGCATGACTCCTGTCTTTGCTAAGACAGGAGTAATGTCAATGGCGTCTGGGCGTCAAAAAAAAATGACGCAAATCGGGTTGAGGCAATAATTTTGCCTCAGCGTGACTTGCCCCATTTTTTGACGCCCACGCTCCATTTTCCCCTATGCCGGCGCTGCCTGGTGTGAGTCATTTATTTTGACGCACACCACTCCACAGCGCCGGCTAACGGCGGCTAACGTCATTCAATAAATACGGCACCCGCATGGTGCTTTGGAATGGCGTTAGCCGGCGTTAAAATTTTTTACGCACAACTGCGTTGGCGCAGTTGTGCGTCAAAAAGTATAAATATGGCCCAAAGTAAGCTCCTAGGGGTGGGAGCTTTAAAAATGCTCCAATGGCTAGAGCAGACTTGTGTTCCGTTTCCCAACCCACACTGATGAACAGCAGATAGCTCATGTCCGATGGGAGCAGCAACATGCAGGGAGCATGCTGGGGCTGCGGGGTTGCTGCAGCTCTCCCCATAGCCTCCAACGTATGCATGGGTCGGCACCCGGGCACCCACCAATTATAAAGAGTGGCCCAGGAGGATGGGTTCCCTTGGGCCATAATAGGCTCAGTGAGGGGGCTGTGTGCCCCCCTCCACTTTAATGCACATTTTAGACACAGGAATGGGCTCTCTGGAGCCTATAATGGTTCAGGAGGGGGATTTGTGTTCCCTCCCCTTAATCAGTAAATTGTGCTTCATGGTATGAGCTCTCTGTAACTGCATGCCCCATTCCCTTAAATATACCCAGCATCCGAGGATGGGGTCCCAGGAACCCTAAATGGACTGGTTAGGGAGCCCTATTGGTGTCCCCTCTCCCTATATGTATTTTATAAAATGCAGCTGCCATTTTGTTTTGTTTTGTTTGTTTTTTTTTCTAAGGTACGGCCTTGGGACCCTATTACTATATAAATTTGATAAAATGGAGCTGCCATTTTGTATAGGATCTCTGGGCCTATAAAGGCTTGAGGAGTAGGGGGGTGCATGCCCCCAACCCTTTTCTTTACATCTCAGCCTGAGGGAAGAAGTCTCTGGGCCTGATTAGGGTCAGGGACAGTGGCCACATGCCCCTCCCCTTTTTTATTTAATTTGGCAACAGGTAATGTGTGACCTCACATATTACATCACTTATGACATGTTCTATGATGTTTATGACATCGCTGATGGCATCTCAAATGACATAATTGATGATATCACTGATGTCATCATCCAAGTTTCTTTTGTACACATTACTCTATAAACTAGTATGGGATTAGAGGCCCAAAAATAAGTATGTAAGTACAAAATAGTTATGAATAATATATAGCATCATTAATGCCATCACAGATACAACTTTCTTAGGTGTAGCAAGCATGTGTTATGTGCAACATTGACCCTATCACATACACTTCATGGGTAGCTGAGTTCCGAAGAAAACCAAGGGCCAGATTTACAAGGCCCTAGCTCCTCTGAGCCCCACACTAGCGCCATTTTTTATGCTATGGTGGCTTTAAGTATGCCATTTTCCTTCTCCATATTTACAAAGTGGTGCACTGCATGCATTGCACCACTTTGTAACCCTTTGCACACATTATGACTGTGCCAGGCCTAAAATATGCAAGGGTGGCTTTCCCATGCAGGGATGCCCGTAAAAATGCTGCAGAGAAATTTTCAACATTTCACTCTGCCATTTTTGGAGTCATTTTTAACGCCTGCCGTAATGACGCACCCATTACTTTGAATGGGCCTTCCTTTACTTTGCAGGATTAGCACCACAATTATGGCATTAATCCTACAAAGTACCACAATAGCATAATAAATTGTAACGCTATTGTCCTAACATGCGCTATGGTGCACCGTATTGTAAATACGACCCCATTTATGGTGTCATTAGTAAGGCACAGTGGGCGCAAGAAATGTGGCGCATCAAAGCTGATGCGCCACTTTCTTGTAAATATGGCCCCAAGTTCCTCAAGATACTCAACGTCATTTCCAAAATTCATGCCCTAGTATGACAGCTTTTATCTGTATTAAACCTCTCGCAGTTACCAAACCTACATTGAGAAATGAAGTTGATATGAGTAGAAAAGTGGGTACTGTAAACAGTGGTTACTCTATGGAGAGAAATTACTCTGTAGCACACTTTGCAGACAGTGAAACTTTAATGAGAAATACACCATAGAGTTTTAAAAAGTATCTTGTGGGGGGCGTGGCCTTAACGGGCATGTAGCAAGATGTGCAGCTGTGAGCTCCTGCTAAAAAGAATGCGTCAGGGGCCATAAATCCTGGCCAATGGGGACAAAATATTACTGTAGTGGTAGGGTAGGACCCACATGACTTGTGGTGGCCACCCTATCAGTGTAGCTGGTCCCAATATTGCACCGCAAAACACACCTGGAGACACATGGACCGAGGCTGCAAGAGCATAAAATGGCAGACCACAGTGCCTTTTTGTACACAGCGTTAGGCTGGGGGAGATTGAGAGAGGAGCACAGCATGGTGCAATACCCACTGAGACACAGGAGCGGTGGTGAGGTAACAAAGGCAGCTGTGGATACTCAGACCCTGCCAGAGGGCTGAGCCACAAGACCCCACTACAGAAGGAGGATGGCTCACTCTTTCGGAAGATACCATCCATGATCGATCATTCGGCAAGTGAACATCACTGTGCTTGTAATCAGGGCCTGAGTGGAGCTTAAATACTCAGTCAAAAGAGTGCTGAGACTGGGAGGAAAGCCCTCACTAGGACTTGGTCTCGCAGATCACATAAATAAAGGCAGCAGAGGTGATTGTGCTGGGCTGGTAATTTGAGATAGGTTGATAGACACTATGGGGGCCATTACAACCTCGCAGTCTTTTTGCAAGACCACCGAGGTACCGCCGTGCTGAAGACCGCCAGTGGTGGGGGTCTTCCCCGCCGCGCATTATGACCGCTGGCAGCCATACTGGCGCACAGCGGGAAAGTGGAGGTTGCTCAACCTCCACCGCCACGTCAACAGAACACCGCCCACTGAATCAAGTCCGATGATTCGGTGTGGCGGTGTTCTGGTGACGGTGTTCTGGTGGCGGAACTGCCCCATGGATCCTGTCCCCTCCCAGAGGATCAACGGACAAGGTAAGTTGATCGTCCGTTAGGGAAGGGGGTGGGTGGGTGTTGTGTTGTGTGCGTGCATGGGGGTGTGCGTGTGAGAGTGTAGAGGGGTTGAGTGAGTGAGTGTATGCGTGCAGGGGGGTGTTGTGTGTATGGGAAATGTGTGCGGGTCGGATGGTGTACATGTCTGTTTGTATGTGTGCGGGTATGTGTAGTCGGGGTGTATGTGTGCGTGTAGGGGTGTGTATATGTGCATGTTGGGGGTGTTTGCGTGTAGGGGTGTGTATATGTGCATGTTCAGGGTCAGGGTGGGGAGGGGGGTTGTGCCACCTTTGGGGGGTGGGAGGGGGGTAGGGGTTGTGGGGGGAGGATTTGTGGGGGTAGCGGGGGTGGGGGAGACCCCTATCAGTGCCAGGGAAGGAATTTCCTGGCACTGATAGTGCCTACCGCCATGGATCTCATGGCGGTTCCCAACCACCCGAGATCCATGGCGGTATGCAGGGTCCTGCAATCTCCAGCCCAGCGGTCTTCACCGCCATGGCGATCGGAATGGTGAAGTGGCAGATGACCGCGGCGGTAACCGCCACGGTCATAATTCCATTTTTTTTTTCGCCGGCCTGTTTGCGGCCTTACCGCCGCTTCACCACCGACCGCCAGTGTCGTAATGACCCCCTATGTCAGTACATCTGCTATTAATATCCCTGATTATTGTAAAATAGAGACTGGCTTGAGACCTCAAGAGGCACAGTATGAATGACAGACAGATTATTGGTGCAAATCCTTCTCACTACATGGAAACTGCAGGCATTTGGAAGGAAGGGAGATTTTGGGCACACTTCTTCAAATACAGTTGCCTCCCCCCAACGCATGTGCTGTTCAAATGAATAGTCTAGCTGCAAAAGTACCAGGAGGGACCTTGGGTGCACTGAGGACACAGCTTGGAAATACAATACCTGCCACAGTGAGGAGACAGCGCTTTAGGAAGAAATGGCTGTTTCAGTGACTGCAACCCCAGACCAGATGGAAAACCCAGGGGAATCCTTGGCCAAACACTCGCCACAGTATTTAACGAGGTGGGACTGCAGCGAGAGGACCTTAAAAAACTGACTGAAAGAGTTCAAGAGACAGAAACACAGCTTGCCACCATACACCCGAATGTTAAAGACCTCATAACTAGATGTGCACGTATGGGGAGGGAAGTGAAAACACTAACAGACCGATTGCAAGACACAAAAAGCTGATGCCGAAGCTGTATTGTGTGACTGGTAGGAGTGCCTGGGAACAAAGGGACCTAGTGTGGAACTGATGATTGAAAATGGTTAGCAGAAACTGTACTTAATGGACAGCCATCAAAATGTTTCTCGCTCCAGAGAGCACATTGCATGTCCATGAAACCACCAGTCCTGGGAGCAGAGCCACGGACCATAATAATACGCCTCATGAACTTCCAAGACACAAACATCATTTTGTAAAATGCCAAGAAACATGGACCCTGGAAACTGGGAGCCAGAGAGGTCAAGCTCTATCCGGACGATACCTACAGGTTCAGCAACGGAGAGGAGCATTTTTGCAAGTTAAAAGAATCCTCCGACAATTCCAAACAAATTTGAGGATTGTACACATGGACAAGACAGCTCAGGAGGCATTGACATGGCTGGAGCAATTGGGGCTGTGGTTGAATCTGCTACCCACAGTGAGAAGCAGCACAGAGTGGGAATCAGCACCCAACAGGTGCCAAAAAAAGAAAGGCAACGTCATTCCCGATCAAGGAACAAACAAAGGAGGCACAGGAGTAAAAGATGCAAGAGATTAGGAAAAGCAACCCGGCCCTGGATAATAACAAATGGACGACGCTGGCACTTGAGACTGGGAGTAGCGGCTCTGAGCACACTGAAACCAGAACAGATACAGAAGAACAGCTGCAGAAGTTCATCCTGATGACAGCCGCGGATCTTGGATAGGAACAGCTAATGAGAGGGAAAGGCTGAGCGAGAAGTGGTGAATGGCTCAAACAAGACCACACCAGAACACTATGACACACAGATACCTGTTTGTGAACTATAGTGAGAACTCATGCTGACCACCAAAACCCACTTCTGGCTAGTGGGGTCCACATGCAAATTAGTGGGAGACCTTTAGTGATTAAGGTACTGGATTACTGAGACTGGGACTTGTTGGCTCCCACAACCGCCAACAACTGCCCGATTGCACACGGCAACAAGCAGTTCACATGTTATTCAAAGTTTAGGGTTACACATAATGTGAATTGGGGGGATGGTCAGTTGTAAAATCATGGCACAGTAAGGTAAGGAAGGGGTAGTTCAAGGGATTGTTTATAATGCATCGCTGTGTCAATTTATCAGGGAAGGTGATGAAAGGGAATGTTTAGATAGCAGGAGGGACTAAGTACCAGGGGTATTTTGGACACCATGATGAGTTCTCAACAACTAACACTGTTAACATGGAATGTTAAAGGGTTGTGAAATAAAGTAAAGAGAAGGTTGATCATCAAAATGCTTATTATCCGCCGAAATAAAAATCCCATTATATCCTATGGGATTCACAGTTCAGCAGACAAAATATCCGTCACCATTGTGACAGAGTAACCCCTCCGCCAAACTCCAAGGGGCAGATTTAAGAGCCTCTAGTGTCTCCTAGTGCCACATTAGCATCATTTATTTATGTTAATGTGGCCCAACGAGGCAAAAATCGCTGTGCACAAGTTTCAAAGTGGTGCAATGCATGCATTGCACTACTTTGTAACCCCTTGCTCCACATTATGCCTGCAACAGGCATAATGTATGCAAGGGGACGTCCCCCTGTTTGGTGGACTGCAAAAATGCATTGCCCACTTTGTGAATGATTTTGGCCTCACTGGGCCACATTAGTCTCATAAAAAATTTCGCTAATGTGGTGCAAGGAGGTGCTAGGCCCTCTTAAATCTTGTCCTAAGTCTCTTACACCCCACAGATGCCTGGGTAAAAAACAAGAAAAACAAGAGCCCCTGACGGAACCAGCTCACCACTCGAAATATTGCCGACATCATGTGCTCCACCCACTCAGGATCTCTCACGCACGCCTGTCCACACCACATGTACAACCTCAGCAACAGCACCCTCAGCAGCAAACTCAGTGACACCGTCAACACGTCCATCACCTCAGCCACCCATCCAGATGAATGGAAACATGCCAGAATCAAGGAACCTTCTGCCAACCCCAACAAGCAAAAAAATACCAACTGATCTCCCTGTTCCCCTTTCCTGCCAAAGTCCTTGAGAAAGCTATCAACCAGCAACTCACGGAATACCTAGAGAACAATGATCTTCTGGACGCAACTCAATCTGGAGCTGTAGGAAAGTACCATCTTGCCTGGCATGTTACCCCCATTTTTCACTGTATATATGTTGTTTTAGTTGTATGTGTCACTGGGACCCTGGTACCCAGGGCCCCAGTGCTCATAAGTGTGCCTGAATGTGTTACCTGTGTAGTGACTAACTGTGTCACTGAGGCTCTGCTAATCAGAACCTCAGTGGTTAAGCTCTCTCATTTCTTTCAAAATGTCACTAACAGGCTAGAGACCAATTTTACCAATTTACATTGGCTTACTGGAACACCCTTATAATTCCCTAGTATATGGTACTGAGGTACCCAGGGTATTGGGGTTCCAGGAGATCCCTATGGGCTACAGCATTTCTTTTGCCACCCATAGGGAGCTCTGACAATTCTTACACAGGCCTGCCACTGCAGCCTGCGTGAAATAACGTCCACGTTATTTCACAGCCAATTTACACTGCACTTAAGTAACTTATAAGTCACCTATATGTCTAACCTTTACCTGGTAAAGGTTAGGTGCAAAGTTACTTAGTGTGAGGGCAGCCTGGCACTAGCCAAGGTGCCCCCACATTGTTCAGGGCCAATTCCCCGGACTTTGTGAGTGCAGGGACACCATTACACGCGTGCACTACATATAGGTCACTACCTATATGTAGCTTCACAATGGTAACTCCGAATATGACCATGTAACATGTCTATGATCATGGAATTGCCCCCTCTATGCCATCCTGGCATAGTTGGCACAATCCCATGATCCCAGTGGTCTGTAGCACAGACCCTGGTACTGCCAAACTGCCTTTCCTGGGGTTTCACTGCAGCTGCTGCCAACCCCTCAGACAGGTTTCTGCCCTCCTGGGGTCAAGCCAGGCTTGTCCCAGGATGGCAGAACAAAGGACTTCCTCTGAGAGAGGGTGTTACACCCTCTCCCTTTGGAAAATGGTGTGAAGGCAGGGGAGGAGTAGCCTCCCCCAGCCTCTGGAAATGCTTTCATGGGCACAGATGTGCCCAATTCTGCATAAGCCAGTCTACACCGGTTCAGGGGACCCCTTAGCCCTGCTCTGGCGTGAAACTGGAAAAAGGAAAGGGGAGTGACCACTCCCCTGACCTGCACCTCCCCTGGGAGGTGTCCAGAGCTCCTCCAGTGTGCTCCAGACCTCTGCCATCTTGGAAACAGAGGTGCTGCTGGCACACTGGACTGCTCTGAGTGGCCAGTGCCACCAGGTGGCGTCAGAGACTCCTTCTGATAGGCTCCTTCAGGTGTTGCTAGCCTATCCTCTCTCCTAGGTAGCCAAACCCTCTTTTCTGGCTATTTAGGGTCTCTGTCTCTGGGGAAACTTTAGATAACGAATGCAAGAGCTCATCCGAGTTCCTCTGCATCTATCTCTTCACCTTCTGCCAAGGAATCGACTGCTGACCGCGCTGGAAGCCTGCAAAACTGCAACATAAAGCAAAGACGACTACTGCAACTCTGTAACGCTGATCCTGCCACCTTTTCAACTGTTTTCCTGGTGGTATATGCTGTGGGGGTAGTCTGCCTCCTCTCTGCACTACAAGCTCCGAAGAAATCTCCCGTGGGTCGACGGAATCTTCCCCCTGCAACCGCAGGCACCAAAAAGCTGCATTGCACGACTTTCTAAGTTGGTCTCCGGCGACGTGGGACTCCTTTGTGTAACTTCGGGTGAGCACCATTTCACACATCCTTGTAGTGCCTGTTTCTGGCACTTCTCCGGGTGCTACCTGCTGCTGAGAGGGCTCCTTGCCTTGCTCGATGTCCCCTCTACCTCCTGGCGCAATTTGCGACATCCTGGTCCCTCCTGGGCCACAGCAGCATCCAAAAATACTAACCGCACGATTTTCAGCTAGCAAGGCTTGTTGGTGTTCTTTCGGCGGGAAAATACTTCTGCACGACTCTCCGCAGCGTAAGGGATCCGTCCTCCAAAGGGGAAGTCTCTAGCCCTTGTCGTTCCTGCAGAAACCTAAGCTTCTTCTGTCCGGTAGAAGCTCCTTTGCACCCACAGCTGGCATTTCCTGGGCATTTGCCCATCTCCGACTTGCTTGTGACTTTTGGACTTGGTCCCCTTGTTCCACAGGTACCCTCAACTGGAAATCCATTGTTGTTGCATTGTTGGTTTGTGTCTTTCCTGCATTATTCCCCTATCACGACTTCTTTGTCCTTTGGGGAACTTTAGTGCACTTTGCACTCACTTTTCCGGGTCTTGGGGTGGGCTGTTTTTCTAACCCTCACTATTTTCTAATAGTCCCAGCGACCCTCTACAAGGTCACATAGGTTTGGGGTCCATTCGTGGTTCGCATTCCACTTTTGGAGTATATGGTTTGTGTTGCCCCTATCCCTATGTGTCCCCATTGCATCCTATTGTAACTATACATTGTTTGCACTGTTTTCTAAGACTATACTGCATATTTTTGGTATTGTGTACATATAACTTGTGTATATTTGCTATCCTCACTCTGAGGGTACACTCTGAGATACTTTGGCATATTGTCACAAAAATAAAGTACCTTTATTTTTAGTATAATTGTGTATTGTGTTTTCTTATGATATTGTGCAAGTGACACTGGTGGTACTGTAGGAGCTTCACTCGTCTCCTAGTTCAGCCTAAGCTGCTCTGCTAAGCTACCATTATCTATCAGCCTATGCTGCTAGACACCCTATACACTAATAAGGGATAACTGGGCCTGGTGCAAGGTGCAAGTACCCCTTGGTACTCACTACAAGCCAGTCCAGCCTCCTACATTGGTTGTGCAGTGGTGGGATAAGTGCTTTGAGACTACTTACCACTCTTGTCATTGTACTTTTCATAAGAGAAAAATATACAAAACAAGTTCAGTGTGTGTACACATAGCTAAAAAGTTTTGCATTTCCTCTTTTCACTCTTTTCTAAGTGCTGAAAAGTACTTCTAAACTTTCAAAAGGTTCTTAAAAGTTTTTAAAGTTTTTTTTTTCTGTCTTTCTAAAAAGTTCTGAAAACTTTTTTCTCTTTTTCTATCACTTTAACTCTCTCTAAAAATGTTGATCTGTCCAAAATTGCATATGATCACCTTAGCTGGAAAGGAGCAAGGAGTCTCTGCATAGAGAGAGGTTTGAGTGTAGGGAAGAATCCTTCCTTGGAATTGTTGCTTAATATGCTTAGAGAACAAGATAAGGCCAAAGGGGCCACATCTGTTGAAAAAGTAGCAAATGGTTCACAATCTGATCCAGGGACTCCCCCAGGAAAAGATTCAGGAAAGAAACTTCCTAGCCTGCCCATTACTAGACAGTCTAGCATAGTTGGTACTGAGGTTGAGTCACACCATACAGATAGTGTTGTCTCACATCATAGCAAGAGCATTCATTCACATCACAGAAGAAATGATGTTTCTGTTAGCCAAGCTGCTAGGGTGCCCTCTGTAAGGGACAGGTCTCCTTCTGTCCATTCTCATCATACTTCTGTGTCTAAGAATGTCCCTCCCACCAACCCTGATGACAGAATGTTAGAAAGGGAACTCAATCAGTTGAGAGTGGAACAAACCAGACTGAAGCTTAAAAAGCAACAGCTGGATTTGGATAGACAGTCTTTAGAACTAGAGGAGGAAAGACAGAAGTTGGGTTTTGAAACCCATGGTGGCAGCAGCAGTATTCCCCATAGTCATCCTGCAAAAGAGCATGATTCCAGGAATCTGCATAAGATAGTTCCCCCTTATAAGGAGGGGGATGACATTAACAAGTGGTTTGCTGCACTTGAGAGGGCCTGTGTTGTACAGGATGTCCCTCAAAGGCAGTGGGCTGCTATCCTATGGCTATCATTTAGTGGAAAAGGTAAGGATAGGCTCCTTACTGTGAAAGAAAGTGATGCCAATAATTTTACAGTTCTTAAGAATGCACTCCTGGATGGTTATGGCTTAACCACTGAACAATACAGGATAAAGTTCAGAGAGACCAAAAAGGAGTCTTCACAAGACTTAGTTGATTTCATTGACCATTCAGTGAAGGCCTTGGAGGGGTGGTTACATGGCAGTAAAGTTACTGATTATGACAGCCTGTATAACTTGATCCTGAGAGAGCATATTCTTAATAATTGTGTGTCTGATTTGTTGCACCAGTACTTGGTGGACTCTGATCTGACCTCTCCCCAAGAATTGGGAAAGAAGGCAGACAAATGGGTCAGAACAAGGGTGAACAGAAAAGTTCATACAGGGGGTGACAAAGATGGCAAGAAGAAGGATGGTAAGTCTTCTGACAAGGGTGGGGACAAATCTAAAAATGAGTCTTCATCAGGCCCACAAAAACACTCTGGTGGGGGTGGTGGGCCCAAATCCTCTTCTAATCAAAACAAAGAAAAGAAACCATGGTGCTATTTATGTAAAATAAAAGGCCATTGGACAACAGATCCAGGTTGTCCAAAGAAAAGCACCAAGCCTCCTACCACTACAACCCCTACTGCTACACCTAGTGTCCCTACTAATAGCAGTGGTGGTGGGAGCAAACCTACTAATAGCCAATCCAAGGGAGTAGCTGGGCTCACTATTGGTAACTTAGTTGGGGTTGGTCTTGTTAGGGAGACCACAGGGGCTGTGTTAGTCTCTGAGGGGGCTATTGATTTAGCCACCTTAGTTGCTTGTCCCCTTAATATGGATAAGTACAAGCAGCTGCCCCTAATAAATGGTGTTGAGGTTCAGGCCTACAGGGACACTGGTGCCAGTGTGACTATGGTCATAGAGAAACTGGTCCACCCTGAACAACACCTACTTGGTCACCAGTACCAAGTAACCGATGCTCACAACAACACACTTAGCCACCCCATGGCTGTTGTAAATCTCAACTGGGGGGGGGGGGTTACTGGTCCAAAGAAAGTTGTGGTAGCCACATATTTACCTGTAGACTGTCTACTAGGAAATGATTTGGAGACATCAGCTTGGTCAGATGTGGAGTTGGAGGCCCATGCAGCAATGCTGGGCATCCCAGGGCATATTTTTGCTTTAACCAGGGCTCAGGCCAAAAAGCAAAAAGGACAAGGAAGCTTGGATCCTGGAACAATGGACCAAGTGCTCCCTAAAGCTAGGGCTAGTAGAAGTAAACCACTTCCTACTATCCCTCCCTCTACAGTGGATTCTACTTCTGAGGAAGAAGAATTCCCCTCCCTGTGCAGAACCTACACCAGAGGAGCTTGAAGCAGACACTGCTGAGCTTTTGGGTGAAGGGGGGCCTGCCAAGGAGGAGCTGAGTGTGGCACAGCAAACCTGTCCCACATTAGAGGGTCTGAGACAGCAAGCTGTCAAACAGGCTAATGGGGATGTCAGTGACTCTCACAGAGTTTACTGGGAGGACAATCTCTTGTATACTGAGGCAAGGGATCCTAAATCTGGAGCTGCCAGGAGATTAGCGATCCCTCAGGAGTACAGAAAGTTCCTCCTAACTCTTGCTCACGACATTCCCCTAGCAGGACATCTGGGACAAATGAAAACTTGGGACAGGCTTGTTCCCTTGTTTCATTGGCCTAGGATGTCTGAGGACACAAAAGAGTTTTGTAAGTCCTGTGAAACCTGTCAAGCCAGTTGCAAGACAGGTGGCACCCCAAAGGCACCCCTTATTCCACTGCCTGTGGTTGGGGTTCCCTTTGAAAGGGTAGGGGTTGACATAGTTGGCCCCCTTGACCCTCCTACTGCTTCAGGCAATATGTTTATCTTGGTGGTAGTGGACCATGCCACAAGATACCCTGAAGCAATTCCTTTAAGGACCACTACAGCTCCTGTAGTGGCAAAGGCCCTCCTGGGAATATTTTCCAGGGTGGGCTTCCCAAAGGAAGTAGTATCAGACAGGGGAAGCAATTTCATGTCTGCATACTTAAAGGCCATGTGGAAGGAGTGTGGTGTGACTTATAAGTTCATTACACCCTATCATCCACAAACAAACTGGTGGAGAGATTTAACAAAACTCTCAAAGGCATGATTATGGGTCTCCCTGAAAAACTCCGCAGGAGATGGGATGTCCTGTTACCATGCCTCCTTTTTGCCTACAGGGAGGTACCCCAGAAAGGAGTGGGCTTTAGCCCCTTTGAACTTCTTTTTGGACACCCTGTTAGGGGTCCACTAACACTTGTCAAGGAGGGTTGGGAACAACCTTTAAAAGCTCCAAAACAAGATATTGTGGATTATGTACTTGGCCTCAGATCAAGGATGGCTGAGTATATGAAAAAGGCCAGTAAGAACCTTCAGGCCAGCCAAGAGCTCCAGAAGCAATGGCATGATCAGAAGGCTGTTTTGGTTCAGTACCAACCAGGGCAGAAAGTGTGGGTCTTGGAGCCTGTGGCCCCAAGAGCACTCCAAGATAAATGGAGTGGGCCCCACACAATTGTTGAGAAAAAGGGTGAAGTCACTTATTTAGTTGACTTAGGCACTGCCAGGAGTCCCCTTAGGGTGCTCCATGTCAATCGCCTGAAACCCTACTATGACAGGGCTGATCTCACCCTGCTCATGGCAACTGATGAGGGACAGGAAGAAGACAGTGATCCTCTACCTGATCTCTTCTCTTCCACAGAGCAAGATGCTCTAGTGGAAGGTGTAGTTTTGGCTGATTGTCTTACTGCTGAGCAGAAAGACCATTGCATAATTCTCCTGGGTCAGTTTTCTGAACTCTTCTCTACTGTGCCAGGTACCACTTCTTGGTGTGAGCACACTATAGATACTGGAGACAGCTTGCCTGTCAAAAGTAAGATCTATAGGCAGCCTGACCATGTCAGAGACTGCATAAAGCGAGAGGTGCAGAAAATGTTAGAACTGGGAGTGGTTGAGCACTCTGAAAGTCCATGGGCTTCTCCTGTGGTACTTGTACCAAAACCCCATTCCAAAGATGGAAAGAAGGAAATGCGGTTTTGTGTAGACTACAGAGGTCTCAACCAGGTAACCAAAACTGATGCTCACCCTATACCCAGGGCAGATGAGCTCATAGATACACTGGCATCTGCCAAGTATCTAAGCACTTTTGATTTGAATGCAGGGTATTGGCAGATCAAATTATCAGAAGATTCCAAACCTAAAACTGCATTTTCAACCATTGGAGGCCATTACCAGTTCACAGTAATGCCTTTTGGATTGAAAAATGCACCTGCCACTTTTCAGAGGTTGGTGAACACAGTCCTGCAAGGGCTGGAAGCTTTCAGTGCAGCATATTTGGACGATATAGCTGTCTTTAGCTCCAGCTGGGATGATCACCTGGTCCACCTATGGAAAGTTTTGGAGGCCCTGCAAAAGGCAGGCCTCACTATCAAGGCTTCAAAGTGCCAGATACGGCAGGGTAAGGTGGTTTATCTGGGACACCTTGTTGGTGGGGAACAGATTGCACCACTACAGGGGAAAATCCAAACAATTATTGATTGGGTTCCCCCTACTACACAGACTCAGGTGAGAGCCTTCCTAGGCCTCACTGGGTATTACAGGAGGTTCATTAAGAACTATGGCTCCATTGCAGCCCCTCTTAATGACCTCACTTCCAAGAAGATGCCTAAAAAGGTATTATGGACAGCAAACTGTCAGAAAGCTTTTGAGGAGCTAAAGCAGGCCATGTGCTCTGCACCTGTCCTGAAAAGCCCTTGTTACTCTAAAAAATTCTATGTCCAAACTGATGCATCTGAATTAGGAGTTGGGGCAGACCTATCACAACTTAATTCTGAGGGCCAGGATCAACCTGTTGCTTTTATTAGTAGAAGGTTGACCCCTAGAGAAAAGCGTTGGTCTGCCATAGAGAGGGAGGCCTTTGCTGTGGTCTGGGCACTGAAGAAGTTGAGGCCATACCTGTTTGGCACTCACTTCATTGTTCAGACAGACCACAAACCTCTACTTTGGCTAAAACAAATGAAAGGTGAAAATCCTAAATTGTTGAGGTGGTCCATATTCCTACAGGGAATGGACTATACAGTGGAACATAGACCTGGGAGTAGCCACTCCAATGCAGATGGACTCTCCAGATATTTTCACTTAGACAATGAAGACTCATCAGGTCATGGCTAGTCTTATTGTCCTTCGTTTGGGGGGGGCTTGTGTAGGAAAGTACCATCTTGCCTGGCATGTTACCCCCATTTTTCACTGTATATATGTTGTTTTAGTTGTATGTGTCACTGGGACCCTGGTACCCAGGGCCCCAGTGCTCATAAGTGTGCCTGAATGTGTTACCTGTGTAGTGACTAACTGTCTCACTGAGGCTCTGCTAATCAGAACCTCAGTGGTTATGCTCTCTCATTTCTTTCAAATTGTCACTAACAGGCTAGTGACCAATTTTACCAATTTACATTGGCTTACTGGAACACCCTTATAATTCCCTAGTATATGGTACTGAGGTACCCAGGGTATTGGGGTTCTAGGAGATCCCTATGGGCTACAGCATTTCTTTTGCCACCCATAGGGAGCTCTGACAATTCTTACACAGGCCTGCCACTGCAGCCTGAGTGAAATAACGTCCACGTTATTTCACAGCCATTTTACACTGCAATTAAGTAACTTATAAGTCACCTATATGTCTAACCCTTACCTGGTAAAGGTTAGGTGCAAAGTTACTTAGTGTGAGGGCACCCTGGCACTAGCCAAGGTGCCCCCACATTGTTCAGGGCCAATTCCCCGGACTTTGTGAGTGCGGGGACACCATTACACGTGTGCACTACATATAGGTCACTAGCTATATGTAGCTTCACAATGGTAACTCCGAATATGACCATGTAACATGTCTATGATCATGGAATTGCCCCCTCTATGCCATCCTGGCACAGTTGGCACAATCCCATGATCCCAGTGGTCTGTAGCACAGACCCTGGTACTGCCAAACTGCCTTTCCTGGGGTTTCACTGCAGCTGCTGCTGCTGCCAACCCCTCAGACAGGTTTCTGCCCTCCTGGGGTCAAGCCAGGCTTGTCCCAGGATGGCAGAACAAAGGACTTCCTCTGAGAGAGGGTGTTACACCCTCTCCCTTTGGAAAATGGTGTGAAGGCAGGGGAGGAGTAGCCTCCCCCAGCCTCTGGAAATGCTTTCATGGGCACAGATGTGCCCAATTCTGCATAAGCCAGTCTACACCAGTTCAGGGGACCCCTTAGCCCTGCTCTGGCGCGAAACTGGACAAAGGAAAGGGGAGTGACCACTCCCCTGACCTCCACCTCCCCTGGGAGGTGTCCAGAGCTCCTCCAGTGTGCTCCAGACCTCTGCCATCTTGGAAACAGAGGTGCTGCTGGCACACTGGACTGCTCTGAGTGGCCAGTGCCACCAGGTGACGTCAGAGACTCCTTCTGATAGGCTCCTTCAGGTGTTGCTAGCCTATCCTCTCTCCTAGGTAGCCAAACCCTCTTTTCTGGCTATTTAGGGTCTCTGTCTCTGGGGAAACTTTAGATAACGAATGCAAGAGCTCATCCGAGTTCCTCTGCATCTCTCTCTTCACCTTCTGCCAAGGAATCGACTGCTGACCGCGCTGGAAGCCTGCAAAACTGCAACATAGTAGCAAAGACGACTACTGCAACTCTGTAACGCTGATCCTGCCGCCTTCTCAACTGTTTTCCTGGTGGTGCATGCTGTGGGGGTAGTCTTCCTCCTCTCTGCACTAGAAGCTCCGAAGAAATCTCCCGTGGGTCGACGGAATCTTCCCCCTGCAACCGTAGGCACCAAAAAGCTGCATTACCAGTCCCTTGGGTCTCCTCTCAGCATGACGAGCGAGGTCCCTTGAATCCAGCAACTCTGTCCAAGTGACTCCCACAGTCCAGTGACTCTTCAGTCCAAGTTTGGTGGAGGTAAGTCCTTGCCTTCCCACGCCAGACTGCATTGCTGGTAACCGCGACTTTTGCAGCTACTCCGGCCCCTGTGCACTTCCGGTGGAAATCCTTTGTGCACAGCCAAGCCTGGGTCCACGGCACTCTAACCTGTATTGCACGACTTTCTAAGTTGGTCTCTGGCGACGTGGGACTCCTTTGTGTAACTTTGGGTGAGCACCGTTTCACACATCCTTGTAGTGCCTGTTTCTGGCACTTCTCTGGGTGCTACCTGCTGCTGAGAGGGCTCCTTGTCTTGCTCGATGTCCCCTCTACCTCCTGGCACAATTTGCGACATCCTGGTCCCTCCTGGGCCACAGCAGCATCCAAAAACTCTAACCGCACAATTTGCAGCTAGCAAGGCTTGTTGGAGTTCTTTCGGCAAGAAAACACTTTTGCACAACTCTTTACGGCGTAAGGGATCCGTCCTCCAAAGGGGAAGTCTTTAGCCTTTGTCGTTCCTGCAGAAACCTAAGCTTCTTCTGTCCAGTAGAAGCTCCTTTGCACCCACAGCTGGCATTTCCTGGGTATTTGCCCATCTCCAACTTGCTTGTGACTTTTGGACTTGGTCCCCTTGTTCCACAGGTACCCTCGACTGTAAATCCATCGTTGTTGCATTGTTGGTTTGTGTCTTTCCTGCATTATTCCCCGATCACGACTTCTTTGTCCTTTGGGGAACTTTAGTGCACTTTGCACTCACTTTTCAGGGTCTTGGGGTGGGCTATTTTTCTAACCCTCACTATTTTCTAATAGTCCCAGCGACCCTCTACAAGGTCACATAGGTTTGGGGTCCATTCGTGGTTCGCATTCCACTTTTGGAGTATATGGTTTGTGTTGCCCCTATCCCTATGTGTCCCCATTGCATCCTATTGTAACTATACATTGTTTGCACTGTTTTATAAGACTATACTGCATATTTTTGGTATTGTGTACATATAACTTGTGTATATTTGCTATCCTCACTCTGAGGGTACACTCTGAGATACTTTGGCATATTGTCATAAAAATAAAGTACCTTTATTTTTAGTATAACTGTGTATTGTGTTTTCTTATGATATTGTGCAAGTGACACTGGTGGTACTGTAGGAGCTTCACTCGTCTCCTAGTTCAGCCTAAACTGCTCTGCTAAGCTACCATTATCTATCAGCCTATGCTGCTAGACACCCTATACACTAATAAGGGATAACTGGGCCTGGTGCAAGGTGCAAGTACCCCTTGGTACTCACTACAAGCCAGTCCAGCCTCCTACAGGAGCCCGTACCAATCACAGCACAGAAACAACCCTCAACATCGCCACAGACAACATCAGAACCCTGGTGAACAAAGGAGAATTGGTTGCCCTTATCCTCCTCGACCTCTCATCAGCATTTGACTCAGCCTCCTGCCACACCCTACTCAAGAGGCTCCATCACATTGGCATCTAAGGTGACGCCCTCAAATTAATCAGATCCTTCCTCTATGGTAGAACTCCTGCATCCTTTCACATCAAAGCCCAAGAAAATCATCTGTGGCGTCCTTCAAGATTCATCCATCAGCACCACCCTCTTCAACACCTACATGACCCCCTTGGCCAACATTGTCAGAAACCACGGACTGAGCATCATCTCCTATGAAGACAACACCTAGTTCATCCTCTTGCTATCTAATGACCCTTCCACAGCAAAGTCCAGCTTCCACCTCTGCATGACTAGCATTGCCAACTGGATGCTAGACAAAACAAAAGTTGTGATCTTCGAGAGCCCCGCCTCACCATGGGATGACTCCTGGTAACCTGCCCACATGGGACCCTCTCCCAGTCCCACAGACCAACACCAAAACCTTGGCATCATCCTGAACAGCAAACCCAAAGTGAGAAAACAGATTAACGTAGTCTCCTCTGCCTGCTTCCTCACCCTCAGCATGCTACATAAGATCTTCAAGTGGCTGCTAATCTTCACCAGATGAACCATCACGGAAGCCCTCACCACCAGCCTCCTGGACTATTGAAACACACTGTACGCTGAATCACATCACACCTCATGAATATACTTCAAATCATACAGAACTCAGTGGCCAGACTCATCCTGAACCTCCCCAGAGGGACCCACATCACCCCCCTCTGAGGAACCTCTACTCACTCCCCAAACACAGGAATTCAGAAGGGGACTCGAGTCCTGGCTCTTCGGCTGAAGAGCGAGAATCCAGACCAAGCACCTGGATACCCTCACAGGTGATTAGCGCACTTCACAAATCCTGATTGAGTGATTAATTGAAATTTGTTTTCTCTCTTGCAACATGAGCCACATTTAAAAGAGCAATATATAAAAAAAAATCACTCAGCACAAGGCAGAAAGACACCTGCCTCCACTGTGAGAAAGGGAGAGGGCAGGAATGAGGCATATCAATCAAGATATGGCACATTCCTGCTATCTTCTTGCACTGGCACACTTTTTACTGCCTAGCGCCAATGCAGGAACCCTTTCATCATGATGCAAGGGTGCCTGTGTTGCAGGCAGAATTGCTTTTGTGGAGGAAGGTGTATCTTCCTGAACAAAAATGATCCTTTGAAGCTTTTTCCTCGTTCTAAGTGAGCTACGTAATGCAGGCCATATACAACGAGGAAAAATTAGGAGAAATAAAGATATGTCTTCTCATTATGTCTTCCTTGGGAAAGCATATCATGTTGATACATTCCTAGGTCTACCACTCATTGTAAATCTCGGAATACACCAAAATCTATATGTGGATGCGTGGGAACATGCACGCCCCTCCCCCTCCACCCAGGGGGAATGCCTCCGTGAGACAGGTGAACACAAGCCGGAGACTTGCACAGCTTTGCTTTACTCCAGATTTTAAAGCCATGCAGGGAACTCACTGTGGCTTTGTGTGGCTTGGTAAATCTCATTCTAGGTTTTGAGTTGCCCTTCATCCCCTAGCAAGTGTGACACAAAATCTTTGATAAATCTGGCCCTCAGTTTTCACGACAAAAAGAAGTAGTTTTACCTGAAATGAAAGAAAGCCTTCTGCTCCTGCCCATAAATTTAAGTAATTCACTGAATTGGCAGCCTTGATATTGGTGTATTTTTTAAACAGCAGCCTATTCACAAGTAAATCTTGAAGAGTGTGCAAAGGGGTCTTGTCCTGGAGGTAATCTGAATAATATTATAGAATGGGCTCACAAAACGTGTGAGGAGGAAGAAACGTAAACTACAAGAAAATCCACATAAAACCTTCCACATATGAGTAATTTTCTTAATAATACTGCATACAAAAACATTGTATATTTTTTTTCAAATAATTAATTCAGTGTCTTCCATGTAGTATATAAATCTGGCAGCTGTCAAAACAAAGATTGCTTTTCCTAACAAAGATGCTCTGCCTTTTCCTCGGAGAGCAGGTATTTTGCTCTGGTGTTTATTCATAGGTCAGAATTTCACACTTCACAGAAAAACATTAATTTCATAATCTGTGAAAAGCCATATTTGAACGAAGGGAAAGGGATGACACATACAAGAATCACCTTAACACTTAATCCCTTCATCCAGATCTTCAAGAAAATGCCAGGCTCCCCCCGCTTCTAAAAATAAACACTCCTTGTTTCTTAATGAAGCAAAGTATGCAGAGGTGCTCTCCAACTAAGATAACTGCTGCACCCAGGTTTCCTGTACCTTCATTGTTTATTTTTTGGCACTGATAACCTACCTTCATGACCCTAAATGTCAGTGGCCCTTTCAGTCTATGATTTGACCCTCACGTGGCCAGAGCAGTTTTGCACTTGACTTGGAGGCTTTTTTGGTGCGAGGTAAATAGATACTACAGTTGACGTTCTGGTGTGCAAGCTTCCCTACAAAAGTTTGGTAAATATACCCCAAAGTGTGTTTATATACAGACCAATTTGAGACAGCATTTCTAGTGGTAGCTATGGGCCCTGAATTGATGTGTGACTGGCTGATGGCACCATGACCCTGTTTTCACAGCAGAGTTCTACCCCTGCATTATTACCTTGGTAGTCTTCCTTCTCACATTCCTTAGTCCTGGTGGGTGTGTCTCACATTGGAGACAAGTCTGCCATTTTTCTACCCGAGCAGATGGCATAGGCATCGACGGTGTGTAAGGTGCAGTGTCACTGGGGCCTCGGGTGTGTGTGTGAGAGAGTGAGGGAGAGAGAGAGAGAGAGAGAGAGAGAGAGCGAGAGAGAGCTGCATTTTACTCCAATTAGTGTATGTTTTTTAACTTCAAACCAGTGGAGGTAGGTCCATTTTTCTTGTTTGTAGTGGGACCTGTGGTTCATACAGTTGATTCTCAAGAAACTTTCAGTTTTTATAAAAGTTCTACTTCTTTAACTACAAAAGGGCACCATGTCTCTTCCTTTTCCTGTGTTTTTTCTGTCTCTGTCCAACAACAACCACTTTGTGCCTACATTCTGCCCTTGGCCAGTAGATGTTTGGTGTTGTTTCTGCTTTACTCAAGCAGGAGGAGATAGCCCCTCTAGGTCCCTTGGGGCCCAGTAGTTTAGTTTTACCTGTTGCAGGGCGAGACCTCTGTAATGGTGGAGTTCTGGCATAAGAGCACAGGCTCCCTCGTCCTACTCCTTCTTCCTCATCAAATTATGTTGGGCTTGGTTAAGCGTGCCGGAGGGTGGTTAGCATGCTCTTAACGAGGTCTGTGCATTTCTGGCACTTCTTTTGCAAAACTAGGCATCAATTGTTATGTGCAGCTGAGCCTGGCCTTAAGTAGGTCCCTTTTGTTGCTCACAGATCCTTAGCTGTTTTGTTTGAGCTAATATTCTCAGGTATCATTTGTCTGGTGTGGGCACCTCCATCATCTTGCCGTATTCAGCAGCTGTCACATGGTTTGTAGGCTGGGGGGAGGGGTCGTGTAGATCCTGTCCTGTGGTGATAGGTAAACCTAGAAAACGCCTCTACTGCCTACTGTTAGACTTTCTTGTTTACCTTGGAGGTCCTGTCTCTCCATCAAAGGATCCAGTGTTTGGCTTCCTAGACAGGCTTTGATTTTTATGCCTCGTCTTTCCTTACTAATGCCCAGGCTGTCTGCTCTTCACCCTTCCTGCACGGTTCTCATTGCAGAGGGTAACTCTGGGCATCTATTCTTTGTGAGCTTCAAGGGGTCTGTCTCTATTTCTGCTAGCTGCTCATGCTGGAACCTGGGTTTTAGAGGTCGTTTTCCTGAGATGTCCACCTAGCACTGGTGATTCAGTAGAACTTTTTAATTTCTTCCAGCTTTTGACCCGAGCCCTCAGGGTGTGTCTCTACGTTTCTTCGGTCGGGGCTTCCTCTTCAGCCCATCTCTTGGCTTCGTGTGTGTGCTTTGCTTTGGGCCCTCGTTCACAGTGCACTGGACGACTGCATTAATGGTGCCACACTTGTGAACCATTCCTGGTTCGAAGTGGCCTGAGCACATCAGCAGTGGAAGTGGTTTCACTTCCATGACTTCGTTGCTCGATGTATGCTTCGCTACATGCATCTCATTGTGAGTTTGGGATGTCATGTTGGGATCTCAGCTTTTTTTGCTTGCCTGCCCCCACAGTGACTGGATGGGTTCAAACTTGCTGTGGTCTGAGAGTTGGGAGGTTTTCAACATTGCTCGATCTACTTGAGTTCCAGTTTTCTTGTGGAGGCGATTGCCCTGTTTTGTTCTTAACTGCTGGTGCAGATTAGCCCTGCCTCTGCCTCCTGTTGTTTGTTTGACGTGTTACTCTCCTGTTGGAGGGTTTCTTCTGTGCATTCCCAAGGTACGGTTGCTTTGCAACTTGTGGTGGCGTTCCCTTGTGGAACAAAAAGTTTTGTTTGCCACCTGTGGCATCTTCTTTGTTTCCAGGGATTTCAGTTCCTGGTTGTTATCTACCTCTTTTTGTTCTCTGCTTCGATTGTTTTCCTGTGCATTTGGGGTATGGCCTTAGTTTGGATGCCTATTGACTCAATTGTTTTCCCACTTGCAGGAGACCACATTTTGTCCCGTTTGAGGGCCACAGTTCTGCGGTTGTGTGTGAGCATGTATCTACGTTATAATGCTGTACTTTCCCTGTCGTTGACTGTTGTCCCTTCTTGCTGTTTGCCCTTGTTTGTGGCCGGTGGAGAGTTGCGTGTCATTGTCTGTTGGGTGCATTTCTTTACTGGGCACATCGTGACGGACCTTGTTTTGATTCCCCTTTCTGGAGCACCTGTATGTATCTTTAATCCGACACATCCTAATATTTACACTTCTTTTAATACAAAAACATACCTTCTAATCACTAAACAAACCATCTATTATGGAATATCCAGGTGCTACTTAGCAATAAAAGTTGCACAATACATCTTTCATTAACCATTCTATATCATGCCTTCTGTTCCTTCTTCCGAAGGGGTGTTCTGTGGCCTTTTGTAACACACACTTCCTCTTGGTCTTACGAAGACATTTGTAGCTTCCTCATTCTGTCACGCACTTTCTTGTCTCCATTGTGTCACACTCTAAACATCCTGTTTTCAGAGGGCTATCATCTGTCACTCAGTCTAAACTAATACTAACATAAGTCATGTTGCCCATTCTATATTGATTCTCCTTTCACAGGCTTGAAAGATTGTTATAGTTGGTTTAATACAATGTTTAGTCTTTGTTTACATATGTTCTAATAATATGGCACAGACAATTTAGGCCTAGTCCACAAAGATTATGCTGAGAGTAGAAGTAATATACTCTTGTAGTATCCCTGGCAGTACACCTGCATGCCGTGAGTAAGTGAGGAATGGAACTTAAGAGTAAACCAGGAGAATTACAAGAGAAAATGAAGGCAAAATCTATATGAATCGGAAAGAGGGAATGCTGTTTTGGGAGGGAAAAACACAAAATCGACAAGGTAAGACTTGAACAACAAGCGGGCAAATGAGAACGACAAGGGAGGCTAACCAATGGTAAACTGAAGGCAGGCTCCACACACCTCTGTGTTAGAGGCAAATCACACTACGCCTCACGAATGACAGCACATGCGCTGTCTAGGAGGCATGGTTTAAGAACGAAATGTGATGTTTGCTTTTTCTGCTCTGTTTTGCTAGATGAATAGTGATAAGCAGAATGGAGCTATTTATGGCAATATGTTTACTTTTCCCCACTTAGGCAATTATAGAAAGAATAGAGTCTCTCTGCATGCTTGTACACATCCTGAGGTACAGTGTTTTTTTTTTTTTTAAGCTGGTCTAAATGCCTTTTCGCAACAAATACCTAACTGAACATTCTCCAGTAAAAGGAAGTAATTCGTTTTCAGCCTTGTTCCTGTGTATGGTCAAGGAGCTCCTCTGTGACCTTATCATTTATGGCAGGGGTATTGTATACCATATATATGGCCATCTGGGAGATCAGGTGACATCTGTAAACCCTTTGGTCTTCAGCCTTGTGGTTTGTAAATGTCATCACAACTCCTCAATGGCAATATAGGCCCATATAACATATTACTGTAATGTATTCTATCTATATCCAGTATACGTATTGGTAAACTGTGTAATATGGTGCAATATTGCCATCGACACTTTCTTTGAAGCCATAAATCATGAGGCCAAAGGCAAAGTGGTTTGTAAATGTCACCAGACTCCTGAGATGGCAATATCAGACCATCTTACAAGTTACCCTTTATGAATTTTTGATATTCTATGTTTATTTTGAGGTAGTTATCTAAAAATCTGTTTATATTGGATTTAATTAAGGGTATTGATTGTAATGAAAATATTTAGGTTTATACGACATGAAACAATTGTTGACAAATCAAGGGCCTTTCTTTTGTGAGGGCCATAGGATTTATGTGACTATGTGGCTGCAGCAGTTACCATATAATCATACATTTTCTGATTTACCACATAAATGTTTTCAGTATGATTTGCAAAATGTGCACATTTCACGTGGATTGCTTCTAACTAAAGTGCCAGAAAATAATACTGCCAGATAATGTGCTCCGTAATTTGGAGTTTTTGAGACACAATTGGCACATGATTTGTTCCTCTATGGTTCATCATCATCAACAGTTTATTTGGGATTCAAGAATCCTTAAAAAATATATACAGCACAATCGCATAAAAACATTAATGTTAAAATCTCATAAATATGGTAAAATAGCAGTAAAAATACAACTATTTAGTTGTAGCTCATCATGACACCAATAAACACACAAGCTTGAATCCTTTTGAGAAAACGTACAAGTGCGTGAAAAGCAGCAAAGCATTAGAAATGCTACCTACAAATCCCATAGAATAAATACACTTAGCTATGTGCCACTACTAGCACCATTTGTGAAAGCATACTTCAATCATTTGGGAACCTCGTAAAGTGCAATGCCTTAGCAACAGTCCGTTTGAACCACGAAAAGAGACGCATACGTCATTTTGCAAAGTCATAGCTAAAACCAGTGCAAAGAGGCATTTTTGTTAAAGTGATAAGGAGCCACTCTACTAGGACAGCTCTGGGTCGACTTCAGCGCTAGGGCTCTCTTCTGAATTGACCATGCAGAGGATAAGAATTTGGTGACATTGATATAGATCTTTTCATCACTGTTCTATCTCATTATTCTTAAAGCATGGTCTAGTCTCCTTACGCCTAACAGAAGGCACATAGGCTTAATCCACTTCTTGCGAGAGCAGATATAAGCTTGACAAAAGAAGAAGAAATGATGTAAAGATTCCTCCTCAAGAACACAAGTAGGACATAATAAGCTGTACACTTCTGACCAAACAGCGATTTTATCAAAGGCTACCGTTTTTCAGTATGAATGACACAAATGGCTCACAGCTAAAATAATGTAATTGTACCTGGCTATACCCAAATACTGACGTTAACAGCTACAAATGATTCTTCAAAACCTAGCAAGAGTGTTACTAGAACTCTCTAGATGGTCCCCTGTGTCAGACCATTTAAAACAGCTGCCGTGGCTAACAATAGAAAAAAATGATAATATTTAAAACACTATGGGGGTGATTCTAACTCTGGCGGGCGGCGGAGGCCGCCCGCCAGAGTTCCCCCCTCCAGAATACCGCTCCGCGGTCGTAAGACCGCTGCAGTGATTCTGGCTTTTCCACTGGGCTGGCCGGCGACCGCCAAAAGGCCGCCCGCCAGCCCAGTGGAAAATACCCTTCCCACGAGGACGCCAGCTCCGAATGGAGCCGGCGGAGTGGGAAGGTGCGACGGGTGCAGTGGCACCCGTCGCAAATTTCACTGTCTGCAATGCAGTGAAATTCTTTGTGGGGCCCTCTTACGGGGGCCCCTGCATTGCCCATGCCATTGGCATGGGCACTGCAGGGGCCCCCAGGGGCCCCACGACACCCCATACTGCCATCCTGTTCCTGGCGGGCGAACAGCCAGGAACAGGATGGCGGTATGGGGTGTCTGAATCCCCATGGCGGCGCAGCAAGCTGCGCCGCCATGGAGGATTCAGAAGGGCAGCGGAAAACCGGCGGGAGACCGCCGGTTTTCCACTTCTGACTGCGGCCGAACCGCCGTGGTCAGAATGCCCTGCGGGGCACCGCCAGCCTGTTGGCGGTGCTCCCGTCATTTTAGCCCTGGCGGTCGACGACCGCCAGGGTTAGAATGACCCCCAAAGTGCTGGTGCAATAATTTGATCCCCAGCGTATACAGAATCTATTAATAGGTAACATGCCCTATCAAAATTGTAAAAACAGCTACTTTGTTAATCGAGAAGTAATCTTATCTAAAAAAAAAGCTCAAAAGATGGAACTATTTAAATATCTAAAAATAATCTATGCAGCTACCACAATTGTCTTATCTCCTCTTCCCAAAGAAAATATTTCAATTTATGTTTTAACGTATATTTGGTGGTAGAGGGAGCAACATTAGGTGAATTACAAAGAATAGCTAGATCTAGCTTAAGGAGCATTTCCTCAATACATCTTAACCAAGTGCTCTTCCACTAAGTATTTGGAATTATAAAATCTACAAAAGCGAGCCTACATAATGCCAGAGCTTCTTTAGACCACAGCCTATGCCAATAAAGCAGGGGTCAACATTTGCAAACTAGGGCTATTGGGAATATGGCCACATCTATTATCTGCACAAGACAAGGGTAAGTTTAGCAAAGCCCTCATAATTTTGTTTTCTGCTACTGAGAAACGTTTTATTGTTTTATATCCCCAAAGCTCTGCGCCATACAAATCTGAACCCTTCAACTGCCGAAGAGAGTGATCTGGTTTTAGTCTCATTTATCCACATAAGGATCACCCTCCACTCTTGCTGTAACTGAGGTCTTCACTTCTCTATATGTGGAGATCAAGCTAACTTATTAGTAAGCGTAGCCCCCGATATCTGAAGTCTTTAACTTGTCATAGCACCTCATTCTGGGCGGAAATACTACACCTTAAAAGACATACATTTTGTCTTGTGAATATTTAGTTCCAAACTCCTCTCTGCACAAAATTGTAGCAAACAGTTCACCAGGACTTGCAAACCTGAATGGGTTTTTTAAATGAGCAAGGAGTTATCCGCAAATAACAATGTTGGGATTTTTAGTGCCCCAATTTTAGGTGCATCATTACTCGGGGCATCTAAATGATTCACATATTCTTTTAGAAGACGAGAGAGAAGAGAGTGGAGGCTAATACAGAGCCTTGTCACACTGCCTTTTGTCTTCAGATGGGGTTCGTCAATTTCCCTTTTCTACCACATCCGACCCAGGCATAATTTACCTCATCCCGTCTTATAATTATTGATAGAATCCGAACAGACACCCCCATCTTTCCCAAAGTCTTCCATAACTTGTGTTTTGGGATTAAATCAAAGGCTGATTTCAGGTCTACAAAGACGACATGTAGGTGGCCCTTCTCTTTTATCACTGATTTCCAATAAATTGTACAAAGGCAGAAGGTTTGGTTTACAGTACTTATGTTTATGTTTTATGCGAAAGCCAGATTGGAACTCGGAGAGTACATTATTCTCTTGGATCCTCTATGATTTACAATCATAGAAGTCCAGGTATTGTTAAAGCTCTGCAAAGTGATTTGGGGTCTGTCATTACAATGAAAAAAATCCATATTTCACAGGGAACTATGAAGTAGTTCCCATTTCACTCTAAAAATATAAGTTTTATACCACTGTCTTTTGTACAAGAAAAGCACCAAAATATACAAATATTATATCACCTACTGTTGCCAGTACGTAACTATAGTTAGGATCTAGGGCTACATGTACGAAATAATTGATTTGCGACTTGCAATTTGCAAGTCGCAAAACCTTATGTTGTACAGTGTCAATGACACTGTTTGCAATTTGCAAGGGGGTCGCAAATGTCCTTCCTCATGAATATTCATGAGGTAGGTCGCAATTTGCGACCCCTTGGGAATGGCCGTCCTCACAGGAATGGTGGTCTGCTGTACACAGCAGACCACCATGTCTGTGACTGCTTTTAAATAAAGCAGTTTTTTTTTAAAATGCAGCCCGTATTCCTTAACCCCTTCGCTGCCAGGCCTTTTCCCCCTTAGGTCCTAAGCCTTTTTTTGGCTATTTGCGGCAGGGCGCGCCTAGGCCCTCATAACTTTTTGTCCACATAGGTTACCCATGCCAAATTTGCATCCTTTTTTCCAACATCCTAGCGATTCTAGAGGTACCCAGATTTTGTGGTTTCCCCTGAAGGAGACCAAAAAAATTAGCCAAAATACAGTGAAAAATTTGTTTTTTTAACAAAAATGGGAATAAAGGGCTGCAGAAGAAGGCTTGTAGTTTTCCCCCTAAAAATGGCATCAACAGAGGGTTTGTGGTGCTAAAATCACCAGCTTCCCAGCTTTCAGCAACAGGCAGACTTGAATCAGAAAACCCAATTTTTGAACACTATTTTGGCATTTTACTGGGACATACCTATTTTTATGTTTTTTTGTGCTTTTAGCCTCCTTCCAGTCAGTGACAGAAATGGGTGTGAAACCAATGCTGGATCCCAGAAACTTAAACACTTCTGAAAAGTAGACAAAAGTTTGAATTCAGCAATGGGTCATTTGTGTAGATCCTACAAGGGTTTCCTACAGAAAAATAAAAAAATATTGAAATTGAGATAAAAAAAACAACCATTCTTCTCTATGTTTTACTCTGTAACTTTTTCCTGCAATGCCAGGTTTTTCTGAAGCAATATACCGTTACATCTGCTGGACTCTTCTGGGTGAGGGGATATATAGGGCTTGTAGGTTCATCAAGAACCCTAGGTACCCAGAGCCAATAAATGAGCTGCTCCTTGCAGTGGGTTTTCATTCTATACCTGGTATACAGAAATTTATTTGCTGAAATATAAAGAGTGAAAAATAGGAATCAAGAAAACCTTTGTATTTCCAAAATGGGCACAAGATAAGATGTTGAGGAGCAGTGGTTATTTGCACATCTCTGAATTCTTGATTGACCATACTAGCACGTGATTTTCAGGGCATTTCTCAAATAGACGTCTTATATTTGGAAGGAAAAAATGTAGAGTAAGACAACAGGCAATAACACTTGTTTTGCTAGTCTATGTTCCCCCAAGTCCCCCAACAAAAATGGTACCTCACTTGTGTGGGTAGGCCTAGCGCCTGCGACAGGAAATGCCCCAAAACACAACGTGGACACATCACATTTTTCCAAAGAAAACTGAGGTGTTTTTTGCAAAGTGCCTACCTGTGGATTTTGGCCTCTAGCTCAGCCGGCACTGAGGGAAACCTACCAAACCTGTGCATTTTTGAAAACTAGAGACCTAGGGGAATCCAAGATGGTGACTTGAGGGGCTCTCATCAGGTTCTGTTACCCAGAATCCTTTGCAAACCTCAAAATTTGGCTAAAAAAACACTTTTTCCTCACATTTCGGTGACAGGAAATGCCCCAAAACACTATCTGGACACATCAAAGTTATCAAATACAAAACTACCTGTTTTTGCGTGGGGGCACCTGCATTTATGGTCCTGAGCTCAGCAGGCATCTAGGGAAACCTACCAAACCCAGACATTTCTGAAAACTAGACACCTGAGGGAGGTGTGACTTGTGTGGATCCCCCAATGTTTTCTTGCCCAGAATCCTCATCAAACTTCAGATATAGCTACTACAAAATCATTTTTTTCCCACATTTCTGTGTGGGATCACTGCACCAGGACAAATTTCCTACCACCCAACGTTCCCCTCAGTCTTCTGGTAAAAATGATACCTCACTTGTGTAGGTGGGCCAAGTGCTTGTGATAGGGAAGAGCCAAAAACATGTCGAAATTGAGGGGGAACCAAAGTGGGGCCAAAAGGGCAGTTTGGAAAAAAAAAATTGAGGCTGACAAGTGCAGCAGAAATTTTATCGGTATAGATGAGACAATGCTGGGTGGTAGGAATTTTGTGGATTCCTGCAGATTCCGGAAGGTTCCATCACAAAAATGTGGGAAAAATGTGTGCTTTCCAGCGAAGCTGCAGGTTTGCAGGGCATTGTGGGTAAGGGAATGGTGCGGAGTGCATGTGAAGCACACCACCCTGGAATCAACTAGATGTTGAGTTTTCAGATGTGTCTACGTCTTGTGGATTTTTCTACATGGCAGCGTCCCAAGGTAAAAAAAAACAGTGCAGCCCTCACCATTCCAAGTGGGACACTTTTGAGAGTTACCAAGCTCTTATGGCCCAAATGTAAAACAAAAAACAAAAACAATCAAATGTCCTCTTGGTTGCCATGTGATAAGATGTTTTAGTGTGCGGGGGAGAGCTGGAAGACTCTTAGCCCCTTCAGTTCGGGTGGGGCATAACCAGGCCCATACTGGTTGGTAGCTACCACCCCAATATTTTATTTTACTTTTTTTATTCCCTGGCATCTAGTAAACTTTCTGTCTCCCATGGTGTGGATCGGGGTATATTTCCCAATCTGCCCACTGGTGGGCAGAAAAACTTTGGCCCCATTTATTTGGGGTGAGGGTATGGCCATACCCCCAACCTCTTATTTTGAAAAAAAACCTTCTGTGGTCTCTGGTGGGGTTTCTGCCCCCCTTGGGGGCAGATGGGCCTTCCAAAAATAGGCCAATCTGCCCCGAAGGGGGACAGTTATGGCCAACAGTAATGTGCCCCCAAGGGGAGCGACCCTTGCCCAAGGGGCTGCCCCCCCCAAACAAAACACACACACACACACACACAACAATCCATGGTGTCTAGAGGTTTCTGCCCCCTTTGGGGGAAGATTGGCCTAACAAAAATAGGCCGATCTGCCCCCAAGGGTGGCAGAAATGGCCTAAATACAATTTGCCCCCCAGGGGAGCGACCCTTGTCTAAGGGGTCACTCCCCATACATAAAAACATAAAGTAAATAAAAAATATATATATCCCTGATGTCTAGAGGTTTCTGCCCCCTCGGGCAGATCCGCCTAATTATATTGGGCCGATCTGCCTCCAGGGGGGTCAGGAAAGGCCTAAAAATATTTTTCCCCCCCAGGGAGTAGCCCTTGCCAAAGGGGCTGCTCCCCTTATGCGTTAGTATGAATAAAATAAATAATCCCTGGTGTCTAGTGGTGGTTTCTGCCCCCCGGGGGCATAAATGGCCTAAAAATAATTTGCCACCCTGGGGAGCGGCCCTTGTCCAAGGGGCCGCTCCCCTTATGTGCAAGTATGAATAAAATAAATAATCCCTGGTGTCTAGTGGTTTCTACCCCCACTGGAGGCAGATCGCAAGAGGGCAGAAATGGCCTAATAATAATTTGGCCCCCCGGGAGTGACCCTTGTCTGAGGGGTCGCACCCCAAACATAAAAAAATAAAAATAAACAAATGTTTTTTTATCCCTGGTGTCTAGTAGGCCGATCTGCCAGAAATGGCCTAGAAATCATTTGCCGGCCTGGGGAGCGGCCCTTGCCCAAGGGGCTGCTCCCCTTATTGAAATATGCAACAAAAAAAAATCCCTGGTGTCTAGTGGGATGCGATCGGGCAGCAGAAATGCTGTGAGAGACAAGAAAGGAAAGGTCTTTCCTTTCCTTTCTTGTCTCTCCCTCCCCACCTCCAGGTCGGAAAAGAAATGCAAAAGCATTTCTCTTCCGGGATCCTAGGTGACCTCGGATGAGGTTAGCGTGCGATTTGCGCGCTGATGTCATCAGACGTCTCTGGAGGGGTGGGGAGATCGGGGGTGAATGGGGAAGCGATTCCCCTTTCATCCCTGACAGAGGAGTGAGGGGCCCATGGGGGAGCGCTAGTGCTTCTCCCATGGGCCCGGTGCAGGACACGGCAACCGTGTGCCTGGACAAGACCAGCTCATCCGGGGCATGGGTGGGGTTAAAGGAAAACAAGATGCATTTCAAAAACAAAACATGAAACGTTTTTGTTTAATTTTTTCAGAGCAGGCAGTGGTTAGTGGAAAAATGTTTTTCCTGCCATTCATAAAGAGGAAGGGGTTCCATGGAGACCCCTTCCCGTTTGCGAATGGGTTAGCACCAGCGTGACACTGGTGCTAACTGCAATTGTTTAGTGACCGCTTCTGCGGTCACAAAACAATTATACATGAGACTGCAACTCGCAATTAGGAAGGGAACACCCCTTCCTAATTGCGACTCGCAATCCCTTTTTGCGATTCGGTAAATAGTTTACCGAATCGCAAAAACGGGTTTGAACATACCAAAGTGCATTTTGCATGTCGCAAACGGCCCAATTTGCTGTTTGCAATGTGCAAAATGCTACATACATGTAGCCCTTAGTTTCTAAAGAAAAAGCATTTTTTTACTTGCCTATATCTTTGGTGCTGCTTGGCGAATCTTCATGACATTTTCCCAAAAAAATGTGATGCTCAAGTCTTGGGGTGATCCTCCAAGTTGAGGCTGAGAAAAAGGTGGGGGGGTAAAAAAAAGTGTGTTTTCCAAGTTAAACCCCAAAGGGATTTTGAACATGACCACTGGATGGAATTACACTAATTGGGCAAGAAGGTAGCTCTTGGTCCAGAAAGTGCCCATTTTGTTATTTGGTGTAAATCCATTCAGTAGTTTTTTAAATATTAAAGAAAAAACAAATTTCTATAGATAGGGAAGTGAGGGCTCTGTGAACCCTCCCGATCTCGTGCTGAGATCTGATCGGCTCACAACATTTCAACAAGGAAGTGTTGGCAGCCATACTGAAAAAATGTTTAACAAAGCAAAAGGGGCCAGGGTAGAGTTACACTGACCCCTTAGCTCTGGTGGTGAAATCCCAGAGGAACCCCCCCCCCCCCATCCCCCCCCACCTGAGCAAAAAAATTTTTTTTTTAATTTTTCATCAGTAGCAGCAGCAGATCCATGTATCCACTGAAATTATACAAAAAAATCAAGCATGTTTAAATGCTGCCCCCGGGTGGGCCAGGTCCTTGGGTCATAGTCATTTTCAATACGGGGGCCACACGGCCACCCTGTAGCCCCTGGGACTGCCACTTTCCCAGTGCAGATTTTACAGAGAAATGCTGGGGGGGGACACCCAGCCCCCTGCAGCCTCGTGGACCGCCAACTCCCCAGGGCAGATTGTAAAATTTAATGTAGGGGGGCACTCTCCCCCACACAGCCAAAGGGGACCACAACCGTCACCTCCCTGGGGCTTCACAGTAAAAGAATGCAGGGGGGGCTGTCTGGCCCCTTTACAGCCCTGGGGACTGCCACCACCCTGGGGCTTCACAGTAAAAGAATGCAGGGTCCGTTTTGGACCGACGGTCCTCAGGACCACCATCTCATCTCCCTAGGGTAATTAAAGTTGGAGGGAGGCTGCGTGGCCCCCATCGAGAAGCCAATAATGGCTCTGGGGACCACCACCCCCAGCTCCTGCTATGTCCTGGGTTCCCAAGCCTGGGACATAGCTCTTTGCTCGGACTTGGCAGGAGCTTTGACAGCTCCCACCAAACACTCCGCTCACAGCGAGGAAGAGCTGTCAAGCAGCTCTCCCTTGCTGCAAGCGGAGGTTTCCTCTGTTTCCTTGCCTGCATAGATGCAGTCAGGGAAACAGAGGAAACAATTGCTTTCACAGCAGCTCCCTCTCTGTGACAGCAAGGGGGCTGGGAGCGGGGTTTGGGGCCTTCAGGCTCCCACCACGGTCCCCAACATTGTGGCTGGGTGCCCTGGGGTTACCCAGGTCACATGGATGGGCCCTGGGGGATGAGGTCCCTAACATTAGGATCAGCCCCCAGAACAAATACATTTTTGGGCGGGCCATGGGGTCCTCGGGCTGAGATCGGTACCTCCCCGGGACAGATTTTGAGAAGAAATGCAGGGGGACTGCTTGGCCCCCCATGGCCCCACGGACTGCAACCTCCCCGGGGCTAAAATTTTAATAGCATAGGGGGTTTCTGGGGACCACCATCTCCCCGGTGCTATTAAAGTTGGAGGGGGGCTACCCGTCCCCCCTCGAAGAGCCAATAATGCCACCTTCCAGAGCTGGCTCCTGCTATGTCCCGGGGTGCCCCACCCCAGGGCATATCTGTTTGTTCTGACTTGGCAGGAGCTTTGCTAGCTCCCACCAAGTCAGAGCAAACACTCCACTCGTAGTGAGGGAAAGCTGTCAAACAGCTATCCTTCGCTGTAAGCAGAGGTTTCCTCTGTTTCCCTGACTGCAGAGATGCAGGCAGAAAACACAAGAAACAATTGCTCTCACAGCAGCTCCCTCTCTGTGAGAGCAATGCCGACTCCAGCAGGAGATGGGGAGTTTGTTGGTACCATGGGGGCCTTCAGACGTCCCCCACGGTCTCAAGCATTGTGACTGGGTGCCCTGAGGTCCAGATAGTGTCCTGAGGATTGTGTCAGGGATGCTACAGTTATGCCTGGCACCAGCGAAAGGCTGGGGGTGACTCCTGGCTCTATCTTAATTAATGGGGTAGAAGTTCCCAGGATCAACCCTACCCACTTTTGCATCAGTTCCTGTTTGCCCTTTTGCTAACAATCACTCAGTGCACCTTATTCCCAAAATCTTTGGTGGGGAAACTCTTATCCCCTGTGCAGTGCCTGTGTGCCTTCCCAGAGAAATGGCCAATGTAATGACCAGTCCCCTTCACTGTGGTAATTTAAAATCAATAGTTCTGGGGATAGCTTTCCTCTCACTTTGTTTGGTTGCAGCCTCTGGGAACAATAGCTGGGCCATTCAAGGCGTTGCATGATATTTACTCAGGACTGAGTAGGCCTTTTGAAGCTAATTAAGTTCCTGGGCCCACCCCAGCTGGTCTTCCTGCCAAGGGAAGAAAACATCCTCCTCAATGATAGCCCACTGTCTCTGCTCTGACAGCAGTTTTCACACCTCATTATGATAAAGTACTTGATTGATAATTGTTGGAGAAATAAGGTAAATTATGCTCCAGGAACGTCAGGCAAGGAAAAAGTAACTGGGGCCAGTTGAATTGAGCTTTAATAAACATTAAAAATAATAATTGAACTATTTTTCTAGCTGGTCACAAACCCAAGATACAGATTTAATATGTTAATACTTACTCTGGGTTTCTGTAAAGGGCCGCCAGCAACACTGTATCACTGTAGCAACACTTTGACATTAATTTTCATGCCCTACTTTTAAATGCCATGCATCCTACCTTGTGGGCTACAAGGCCTATATAGGGGTGACCTATTAATATTTAAAGGGGAAGTCTATAAAAAAGGGGTATTTTGACAGATCACATTGCAGGTTTTACATTGAAGCATTCAGGGCCACCGTGGTAGAATATCTGAATTGCACAATAGGTGCTGCAAGCCATAGATGACATTTAACTTCCGGACCTGGCGTACATGTCCTGTCCCATAAGCTGTGGACTTATAGCCACATTTGAGTAAGCCAATTTAACCATGTATAAAGGGAGAGCACAGATACTTTACCTATGTTTAGCAGGGGTGAAAATACAGAGTTCTAAGTCCAACAAAACTAGGGTCCCTAAATCTGGAGTGACCACACAGAAAAGGTAAATTTCCTACATAAGTGGTTTGCTCTGATTAGCCAACTTAGAGGGGTTCGATCAGTTCTTTTTGGGAGACCTCAACATGAACAATATTTTGTGGCAGCCATCACAGGACCTAGGACCATGGTCCCTGCATCCTGAAAATTAATTTCATGGCAGGATGGTGAGCACACCCTGACCTCCAGGGGAATGGGGGGTCCTAAATAACCCATGAGATGTTAAATTACATAATTGATGTCATCACTCAATGGACCAGGGAACCCCATCCTCTATGGCCAAATTCAATTGAGAAAGGAAAGGGAACCACCGGGCCCCACTCCCCTAGCCTCATTAAGTTCTGGGGACCCCACCCCAAGGGCTGAATCTTATTTAAAAATGGAGCCTTCTCTGGCCTGGGAGACCCCATCCCCTGAGGCCTCTCTTTATAACACATGGGTGCTAGGTGTCCACATGGGGCACCCGGCGTCCAACACTTTAGGAGGCACAGGGTGAGCCCCAGGGCCCCCGAAGGCCCAGCAGGCTCCCCGCATGGTGTAAGAGCCAGCATTGCTTCCCATGGAGGGAGCAGTCAACTATGTTTGCTCCCTCCGGACAAGAGCACTATGCGTTTTATTTTCCTGCCCCAGGAGAGCGGGCAGGGAAACAAAGCACAAGTCTGCTACCAGATGACGGAAGCATGTTTAAATATCCCACCCGCTGGGAGAAGACTTGATTGTTTGTTCCCGTTTGGTCAGAGATTTAAAAATGCTCCTGCCAGATGAGAGCAAACCTATGTTCCCCTGCCAGGACTGTTGTGGGCAAGGAAACTACTGTACCTCGGGGGTGGGCTCCCTGGCACACAGTTACTGAGCCGAATTAGGTCCCCGGGGCCTTTAAAGGCTCAGGGAGGGGAAGTGCATGGCTACCTCCCTTTTTATTGACACTCCGCCCTGGGAAATTGTATCCCAGGGCCTAATTAGGCTCATGGAAGGGGTTCCCGGGGGCTTTTTACACTTGTGAAGGGGGACATGCGCCCCCTCTCTTGTTTTTTACCTCAGCCCCAGGAATGAGGTCCCTAGGGCCTCTCAGAGGCTTGGGGAGGGTAGCCATGTGCCCCTTCCACAAAACAAAAAGACATGCATTGCCCCCAGCGAGGTACCTCTGCACCCCAGACTCTTTGACTCATTTGAGTAGGGAATATTTTGGGGTGATCTATCAAGCCATGGCCCAGAACAAGAGGTGATCCCAAAATGCATTTTCCCCATTTATTTTTCCATTGGAGATTTAGACACAGCTACAGCCCAAACCGCTAAAGGGATTCACACCTGTCAGCCTTAGGGTGGTGTTCCCCAACATTTTGGCCAGTTTGCCTCACATGTTTGATGTATCTTTTTGTTGACTTTAGGACTCTGAGTACTTTACCACTGCTGGCTAGTGCTAAAGTGCATGTGCGTCTCCCCTAAACATGGTAACATTGGTGTATCCAGAATTGGCATATTTAATGTACTTGTAAGTCCCTTATAAAGTGGTATACCATATACACAGGGCCTGTAAATTAAATGATGCTAGTGAATATGCAGCACTGAATGTGCCACCCATACAAGTGGCCTTTCAAACCTGTTTCAGACCTGTCACTACAGGGCCTGTGCGTGCAGTTTCACTTCCACTTTGACTTGACATTTACAACCCCTTGCCAAGCCTTAATCTCCCGTTTTATTACATAGACACGTCACACCTAAGGTAGGCTCTGGGTAACCCATAGGTCAGGGCGCTATGTAACTAAAAGGTAGGACATGTACATTTACGTTTTACATGTCCTGCTTGTGAAAAACTCACAAAGTCATTTTTCACTACTGTAAGGCCTACTCCTCTCAGAGGCCAGTATTGGGAATTCCTTAATATACTTTTTTTAAATTTGTTTATTCACATTTAAGTGTGTATAATTAGCCTTACTGCAGCCCCAACAGAAGGCAACCTAATACAGCAAATTTCCATCATTAGTCATACAGGGTCCTAAACAGTATACCAGCAGTTCCTGTAGCTACTCGCTCAGCAGGGATGGCCAGAACTTGGGGCTGTGGACCCTTAAAGTAGGGGGAAAGGGGGCAGGGTCTTGCTATCAACCATCACAATGGGTAACCTTGCCCACCAATGGCATAACTGAGACAATGGGGGTCATTACAACATTGGCGGAAAAAGCTGCTTACCACCGTGCAGAAGACCGCCAATACACCGCCGCACCCGTGGAAAACCGCCACAGCTATTATGACCCACATCTCGGAATCTGCCGAAATTTAGACACCCACACAAGTCCGCTCCACCAAATGTCAGTGATAAACTGGCGAAAACAAATCCTCCACCGTCACGCCAACAGAAACACGCCCATGCTATTACGACCCACGAATCCACGTGGCGGTCTTTCAACCGCGGTATTCCATTAGCGGTACACACCGCCGCGCTCAAAATACACACACATCTCCAAAACACCGCCACATTGGACATTTCGAAATACACACAACTGATACACATACAAACACCACTCCCACACACCCAACACAATATATAACGCACACCCACATCACCCACAAACCCCTACGACCAAAAAATAGAGAGGAAGGCGACAGAGAGAGCACAGCAATAGACAACCCCACCACACAGAGGCACACAACACCATCACCCACACAACATCCACGCACAAAACACCACACACCACTACACATCATCACACTCATCACCACATACACCACCCCACACATCACCTACACCACCCCATGGCACGCCAAAGACACCCCAGGTTTTCGGAGGAGGAGCTCAGGGTCATGGTGGAGGAAATCGTACAGGTAGAGCCACAGCTATTTGGATCACAGGTGCAGCACACCTCTATAGCTAGGAAGATGGAGCTATGGCGAAGAATAGTCGACAGGGTCAACGCAGTGGGACAACACCCAAGAAATCGGGACGACATCAGGAAGAGGTGGAACGACCTACGGGGGAAGGTGTGTTCCGTGGTCTCCAGGCACAACATCGCAGTACAGCAGACTGGGGGCGGACCCCCACCTCCTCCCCCACAACTAACAACATAAGAGGAGCAAGTCTTGACCATAATGCATCCAGAGGGCCTCGGAGGAGTCGGTGGAGGAATGGACACTGGTAAGTCAAATCTTAACTATCATATCCCCCACCCTACCTGCATGCTATCACACACCCCCACCCTCACCCCCTCCCCTATCACTCAAACTCCTCACTAATGTACTAACAACACAAACAACCCATCCCAACACCAAGCCCTGCATGACACAACAAAGCATGGACACCAATCACTAAAGCATGCCCACTGCACATACCCATAACACCCCCTAACCATCATCACACAAGTCCACACACAGGAAATGCTAGCACTGAGGTACACGCTCACCCACCCATTGCACACCATGACACACACACATGCAATAATCATGCTTTTATACCCCTGCAGGACCACTACCTAACGTCACCAGACAGGAGGGTCCAGACATCTCTACCCCACCCACAGAAGAGGCCCACAGTGATGACAGCAGCTCTGGCCAACTTGATCCAGATGACCAGCCCGGACCATCGTGGGCCTTCCACCCTCTGGTAACACCAGCACCCACCCAGCGGGCCCATACCTCCGTACCCAGGACACGTCAATCAGCTGTGTGTCCACCACTACAGGGAACCCAGGATAACCCACCACCCCAACAACAACAGGGACCTGGGGGCAGTGGTAGTGGGCACACGGTCCAGGGGACGGAGGCACAGGAACACAGGGGAACTGGGAGGGCTGCTGTGCGACAGGGGGTGGACAGGCCTAGGGAGCCCACTCTCCACGAGGCCCTCTCCTCCATCATGGGAGCATACCATCACTCCCAGGAGACGATGGCGATGGTCCTGGCCAAGTTTCAGGAGACCCAGCGCATGCAAGACGTATTGCAACTGTATTTGGGGTTCAGGGAGGAGCTCAGAACCATCAGCTCCGCCCTAGGCACCATCGTAGGGGTGCTGAAGGACATACAGAAGAACATGAGGGACACCGTGGCACTCCAAGGGGCCCCTGACACTAGCCTGGACGATGAACTGCCCACCACCTCCGCCGACGCTAGTGGACAGGACGCCCCGCCACAGGACCACCACACCAGCACCCCACCCCCTGCAGACGGACAACCACCCCGCAAGCGGTCCCTGAGATCCAGGAACAGGACAGAGCAAGATGGCAAGACCCCCGCCAGGAAATGAGACCACCCTGATTGTCATCCCACTGTCCCACTTTGTTACTGTGTCCAGATTGGAACATGGTCCAGCTCCACTTCCTATGCCCATATGGGAAGTGCACCTGTGAGACTAATAGACTGGACTCTGCCATGGACATTCCTCCACCATCACCCATCGCCATTTTGCCACCCCCTCCAATAATTAGCACTTAAATAAACACCCTCGAGCCACAAAACAATCTGGAATCAGTCTGTGATTATGAAAATGTGTATTAACTATGACAATGGGCAAATCCGTTTGAAAATGTAGTGTCAACATACCTATGTCACACATCACAAGTCCATGAAGGATGCAAGCAGATGACACACGTTGGTAACCACACCTGTGAAACCGTAATGGAAATGTACCACTCAGTTAGCAAATAATGCTTCAAATTGACAGACAGGATAGAGGTAGAAGTGTGAAAGTATATGTAATAGTAAAAAAATTGTTCTCACCTGTGTGTCACTGGAAATATTGCTGTATGACAGAGTCCCTGTTATCAATGTCTTCTTCCTCTGCTTCCTCCTCATCACTGTCCACAGGCTCCACAGCTGCCACAACACCGTCATCTGGACCATCCTCCTGCAGAAAAGGCACCTGGCGTCGCAAAGCAAGATTGCGAAGCATAGAGCAGGAGATGATGATCTGGCACACCTTCCTCGGTGAGTAGAATACGGAACCACCTGTCATATGGAGGCACCTGAACCTGGCCTTCAGGAGGCCGAAGGTGAGTTCGATCACCCTCCTAGTCCGCCCATGGGCTTCATTGTAGCGTTCCTCTGCCCTGGTCCTGGGATTACTCACTGGGGTCAACAGCCATGACAGGTTGGGGTAACCAGAGTCCCCTAATAGCCACACACGGTGCCACTGGAGTTGACCCATCACATTAGGGATGCTGCTATTCCGCAGGATGTAGGCGTCATGCACTGAGCCAGGGAACATAGCATTTACCTGCGAGATGTACTGGTCTGCCAAACATACCATCTGTACATTCATCGAATGATAACTCTTCCGGTTCCTGTACACCTGTTCACTCCTGTGGGGGGGGGACCAAAGCCACATGTGTCCCATCAATGGCACCTATGATGTTGGGGATGTGTCCAAGGGCATAGAAGTCACCTTTCACTGTAGCCAAATCCTCCACCTGAGGGAAAACGATGTAGCTCCTCACATGTTTCAGCAGGGCAGACAACACTCTGGACAATACGTTAGAAAACATAGGCTGGGACATCCCTGATGCCATGGCCACTGTTGTCTGAAATGACCCACTTGCTGGGAAATGGAGTATTGACAGCACCTGCACTTGAGGGGGGATACCTGTGGGATGGCGGATTGGTGACATCAGATCTGGCTCCAACTGGGTACACAGTTCCTGGATTGTGGCACGGTCAAACCTGTAGGTGATGATTAAATGTCGCTCCTCCATTGTCAACAGGTCCACCAGAGGTCGGTACACCGGAGGATTCCGCCATCTCCTCACATGTCCCAGCTGACGGTACCTAGGAAGGACAACAGGGACCACAGAGTGAACCAATTCTGAGGTATGTACCCACAGCTACACAGAACACGACACAAAATTCAAAAATCTTCCTGTATGTGTGTTGAGTCCAGGCCTAGGTATGTGTGACGCAGTTGTAAATGAAGCCATGTGGGTCCCTGAAATGGTGGATGCCTGACCTCTAAACTGGGACAATGGGATGTGAGGTAACTGCGCTGGCGTTGTACACCGTCGCAGTAGGCGGTCGAAGACTGCGGCACAATGCTGCATTGGTTAACAATGGACCCTATGGATCCCAGGAGCCAATGACGAAGTGCGCCGGCGGTGATGATACGCACCGCCGCGGACGTCACCGCCGCGGACTGACCGCCATTTTCTATCTGTTCAATCACCCGATACCTGAGAGGACCTACACTGCAAGTGCTGCTGTGACCTCGGTCTGGAAGAGACAATGGCACGTGCGTCTGGGGAAAGGGCCCCTGCCTTCACTGCACAGGAGTTGGAGAAGCTCGTGGACGGGGTCCTCCCCCAGTACACGCTACTCTACGGTCCTCCAGACCAACAGGTGAGTGCATAGGGTGCAAGTTGTATGGGCTATGCCTGGGTGGAGAGGGCTGGATGTAAGTAGGAAGGGGGCCGAGTTATGCAAACATGAAGGATTGTGAATGCATGTGCCACATGGTAAGGGTAGGGATGTGAGCCACTCACTTCGACGGTGCAGTTGGTAATGACTTCTCTTCTTCCCCTGTACATTTCATGTAGGTCAGCACCCACCAGAAGAAGGATATTTGGCGTGCCATAGCCAAGGAAGTCGGAGCACCCACTGCCGGAAAAGATGGGAGGACATTCGCCGCTGGAGCAAGAAGACGGCGGAGGTTCAGCTGGGGATGGCCTCCCAACGTGGGAGAGGTGCCCGTCCCACCATGACCCCCCTGATGTTCCGGATCCTGGCGGTGACCTACCCGGAGTTGGATGGGCGCATGAGGGCATCACAGCAGACACAAGGGGGTGAGTACACTCACAATTTAATGACTTTGCACGCAGTGGAGTGGTCTGGGTGGAGGAGGAGGGCTGTGGGTTTCCCTAGGCCAGGGCGAGTTCCGTAGGCTAGGCCCCTCCGTAATGCAGGCAATGTGGCACTCCAGCCCACCTTTGTAGAGTGCCAAAAACAGGTATACATGCTCCTGTGTCATCTATGTGGGCAGATGACACTCATAGGCAAGTAGGCCATATCTCAGGAACTGCATCTGTAGAGGCCAAGAGCACAGCGTAGTGCAGGGGGCTGCTGTGTCTGTATTGTCCGCCAATGGTAGCGGTAAGCCATGCACTCAACCTGTCTTTCTTCTGTTTCCCCATCCCTGTTCTTTTGTGCATCAGCATCATCAGGCGGAGGTACAGGGGCACCGGAGCACAAGGGGGCTGCGTCCCACATGGCAATGGAGGGCCACACCACAGACTCCGAATACACCAGTGGGACGGAGGGCGAGGGGAGCACCACGGCGGTCAGCGGATCAGCATACAGTGACACAGACTCGTCCTCCGATGGGAGCTCCCTTGTGGTGGCGGCACCATCTGTGCCCCCCACTTCTACAGGTACAGATGCCACCCCCCCTACCAGCACCGCCCTCCCAGCAGCCCCTCAGCTTTCGCCCCGTGCCTGCTCATCCAGGAGGGTGGGCATCACCTTCGCCCCAGGCACCTCAGCCCCTGCCCCTGTCACCCCAGCTGCCCTCAGTGAGGATGCCATTGACTTCCTCAGGTCACTCACTGTTGGGCAGTCTACCATTGTGAATGCCATCCAGGGTGTAGAAAGGGAGTTGCAACACACTAATGCATTCCTGGAGGGCATTCATTCTGGTCAGGCTGCCCATCATCGAACCCTGCAATCTCTGGCCTCAGCACTGATGGCAGCCATTGTCCCTATGTCTAGCCTCCCCCTCCAACTTCCTCCACCCAGACCCAATCCCCTGTACCCCAGCCTATCCCACGCACACCATCAGACCAGCCTGCACACACCTCACCACACAAGGGCTGCTCAGGCAAACATAGGCACCACACATCCCACAGACATTCACACAAGCATCACCCACGTACAGACACAGCAACATCCACTGCCTCCACTGTGTCCCCCTCCTCCTCGTCTCCCTCCTCCCTCCCTCCTCCCTCCCAGTCTCATCTACACTCTCACCTGCATGCACTACCACAACAGCCACTAGGACTCGCACCAGAACACCCAGCACCACACCCCGCTCACCTGCACTCACCACCCCTACTACCATTTACACGTCCCCTTTGTCCTCTCCCAGTGTGTCTGTGATGCCCCCTCCCAAAGTACACAAACGCGGGCACACACACACCCAACATCCATCCACCTCAAGACAGCCTCCAGAACATGCACCTGCACACAAATCACCAAAAGTTACACCTCCTACAACCACCTCCTCTTCCTCCACTCCCAGACCCCCTCCAGCTACCCGTCCCAGTGTTCGTCAGAAAATTTTCCTGAGCAACCTTGACCTCTGTCCCTTCCCCCCACCCTCCAATTCATAGGTCCCGTAGTAGCACCTCAGCCAAAAAGATTCCGGTACCAGTGGTGCCTGTTCGAGGTATGTGGAGTGCACCGGTCACCAGGGCAGCCAGTGTGACACGGAGCCAAAGCACTGCCAGTCCACCCCCTGTGAAGCACCAGAAGTTGGACAGTGCCTGACGGGAGAGGGGGAAGACACTTGCCGGGAAAGCCCCCCTCAAGGGTCCCAGTGGGAGTGTCGAGTCAGCTGTGACTCCTCCCAAGGTGGTGAAGGGGCAGAAGAAGTCTCCAAAGTCTGGGAAGAGCAGCACGGCGGAGAAGGCTGCCATCCTCCCCGCTGCCCAAGATGACACCGCCAGCCTCATCGTCACTGGTCAGGAGACCACCGCCGGAGTCAGTGCCCAGGAGGGCAGCACTATCGTCACTGGCCAGGAGACCACCGCCAGAGTCAGTGCCCAGGAGGGCAGCACTATCGTCACTGGTCAGGAGACCACCGCCAGAGTCAGTGCCCAGGAGGGCAGCACTATCGTCACTGGTCAGGAGACCACCGCCGGAGTCAGTGCCCAGGAGGGCCCCGGCAGCCACAGCCCCGCTGGGCAATGAGGGACCGCCATGGCACACACCGCAGCACAGGTCAGAGACAGCAAAGGCAAGCACCGCTGAACAGGGCAAAGACCGCCATGGCAAGCACCGCTGAACAGGGCAAGCACCGCTGAACAGGGCAAGCACTGCTGAACAGGGCAAAGACCGCCATGGCAAGCACCGCTGAACAGGGCAAGCACCGCTGAACAGGGCAAAGACCGCCATGGCAAGCACCACTGAACAGGGCAAAGACCGCCATGGCAAGCACCGCTGAACAGGTCAGAGACAGCAAAGGCAAGCACCGCTGAACAGGGCAAGCACCGCTGAACAGGGCAAAGACTGCCATGGCAAGCACCGCTGAACAGGGAAAAGACCGCCATGGCAAGCACCGCTGAACAGGGCAAAGACCGCCATGACAAGCACCGCTGAACAGGTCAGAGACAGCAAAGGCAAGCACCGCTGAACAGGGCAAGCACCGCCAACTCAAGCACTGCTAGCCCATGAGCGGCAGGGGCAGTGACGCAACAGGGACTGTCACGGGGTGAGTGATGCACTCTGGGCACCAGTCCCCCTCCAGAACCAGTGGAGACCTGCATCCACTCTGTCTGTCCTTGGCAGGATGAAGCACTCTGGGCACCAGTCCCCCTCCAGAACCAGTGGAGACCTGCATCCACTCCGTCTGTCCTTTGCAGGATGAAGCACTCTGGGCACCAGTCCCCCTCCAGAACCAGTGGAGATCTGCATCCACTCCGTCTGTCCTTGGCAGGATGAAGCACGACTTTTATCCACTTGTGAGACTGTGGCTTTGCACTCCCCGGGATGGTACAGTGGGCAAACCACCCACTGTAGAGACTTGTGAGACTGTGGCTTTGCACTCCCCATGATACAGTAGTGGGCAAACCACCCACTGTAGAGACTTGTAAGACTGTGGCTTTGCACTCCCCAGGATGGTACAGTGGGCAAACCACCCACTGTAGAGACTTGTGAGACTGTGGCTTTGCACTCTCAGGATGGTACAGTGGGCAAACCACCCACTGTAGAGACTTGAGAGACTGTGGCTTTGCACTCCCCAGGATACAGCAGTGGGCAAACCACTCACTGTAGAGACTTGAGAGACTGTGGCTTTGCACTCCCCAGGATACATCAATGGGCATGGAGCCCCGTCGTGGATCTGGCGTGGTGCAGTCATCCGGCTGAGGTGCCCCCCCTTCCCCCTGAGGTGCCTGTTGTATTTCTATCTGATGCCCCTGCAGTGTTCTCTCCGTTTCAGGACAGATATCGTGTGTGGGCCTCACCCATGCATTTGGGGCCCAGTGGTCCACGGACATTGAAATGTGCATACCTGTACTACTAATCGTGATGTATATATTTGGAATGTGTATATATTGATGTATATATGAGCTAACTGTTTTTTGATGCATTACAATGGTTGAACTCATTTCCTTTTGTCTTAGCATTCTTCCCGGGGGGTTGGGGGTTGTTACTGTGATGTTCGAAAATGCATTGGTGTGTGTGTTTTAGTGGGTGAGGGTCGGGTTGGGGGTGGGGGTGTTCCATGTGTGTGTCCGTGACTTTTGCCTCCCCTATGTCGTAGGTGCAGTACTCACCGTTGTCTTCAGCGACGCTGTTGCTGCTGTTCGTAGAGGAGCAGGAAGACAAGCGCAGGGAGTATTTGGAGTTCCAGCTCCATGGTGCCCTCCTTCCTCGTGGAGTTTGTTCAGGTGAGCGTTTTCCCATTGAAAAAGCTGTTTCCGCCATGTTTTTATCCACGGTGAATCCGCCCTGGAAAAGGTGGCAGATTGGACTGTTGTAATACTGTGGGCGGTACTTTGTCTTCCGCCTGTCTGTTGGCAGTGACCGCCGCGCTGCTTGTCTGTACTGACGTGGCAGTCGGAGTGTTAAAGTGGCTGTCTATGTTGGCGGTTTCCGCCACGGTCATAATTCCCTTTTTTTTCCCGCAGGCCTGTTTGCGGTATTACCGCCGCTTTAACACCGTCCTCCAGGGTTGTAATGGCCCCCAAAATCTGAGAATGTCGGAGGAGGAAAAGCATTTACACAGTATTCCAGCTAGTATCTTCCACATGCAGGCACTCATCTACAACATTCCCAGATTTCTAGTTCTCATTGGTAGGGTCCTGGGTGTCTCCACCAGTCCTTTTAAGCATATCCACCCCAACAGGCATCCCATGTGCAACATCTGCTCACTCTCCAGGTGAGCTCGGGCCAAGCTAGTAGATAGCACTGTCTCTCCCCTTCAGGCAGTCCACCATATCACCCCGGAGCTCCAGATCTCGCTTGGCTTATACATTTGTTCGGACCTTCTGGACTCTGCATTCTTTTGCCAGGAAGTCAGTATGCCATTTCTTATGTGTCAGAGAGGTCGGGCTGGCCCAGGGATTGGCAACACGCCATCTTGCAAAGCAGCCCCAGTTGGGCAAATCCGTACTGCATTTTCTTGCCTTTCTTAGGGAGAGGTAGTATACCTAATAGGAAATAGTGAATTGCAAACTCCATATTTACTGCTGTCATTCTGCTCAACTCCCTTATGATTGCGGTCCAGAAGTGCTGCAGCTCCTGCAGTCCCATGTGATTTGACCAAATGTGGCCAGACATTCTGAGGGGTGCGTTTGGTAAATCCTATGTAGCTGCTGCGGCATCAGGTATGCTCTTTGTAGGTAGTAAAATTGTGCCAATTTAAACCTAGCATTACTTTCCACCTCTTGCACTTGTGCCTGGGCTCAACTCCACTCTTGATAGTTGAGTGGTGCTTCTAAATCTGCACCCCAAAAACTTTGTACCAATGACACATCTGTCCAACTGTCTTTCTTAAGGGCCTTATATAGGCAGGAAAGGAGGACCTTGGCTGAACCAGGATCCAATAGCATCTGTAGAATGTGAGATTCACCAGGCCCCTCCGGGATAATCGCCCAAATTTCATGAGATGTACGTGACACGCTTGAGTATTGCAAAAATTGCCCTTGATCTTTTCCAAAATAAGTCCATACTCTTCCGGGGACATGAAGGTGCCATTTCGAACGCATCTCCTGCTCTTTGACAGCAACCGTCCAACCATCTTGAGACATCCATAGAGTCCCTCATATGTACGAATGGGCACAACCACCAAAGTGGTAGAAGCCTTGCATAGGGTGCCCGTTCCAGGTCCCCCATGACCGCCCCCTCCCATGCCTTGGCAACCTAATAAATGGCAAAGAGGGTACCTGTCTGGTGTCTGGAACCAGGCACAAGTAACATGGGGAGCTCATCTAAGACCACCTAGCCTCCAACAACATTTTCTCCCAGTTGCGACCATCCTTGCATCACAGGGCCACATACTGGAGCAGGCCCGCCAGATAGTAGAAGTGAAGGTCTGGGAGGCCCAGACTAACGTCGCCTAGGTCCAATTAAAAAAACACAAGGCGGACTCTGCATCTCTTTCCGGCCCATACCAAGGACACCAATAGTGTCAAAATACAGATGGTGGTAGCACGCAGAACAAATTTTGCATTGTTTAAAGGTGCTGGGGCAACAGAATCATCTTGCTCAGGCAACCCTGCCCATGACTGAGAGAGGCAACGCAGTCCAAAACTAGTCATAGGCTGATAAGCTGTCAAACACTCTATCCACGCTCAGTTCATATTGTAACAGATAATCGTGGGTTACCTGCATCCCTAGATAGCAAAACAATTGGGTCTCCCAAGTCAGGTACACCACAGGAAGGTTGGACGCCATACGTCCAGCCTGGGCCGCCAAGGGGAAGAGCACCTTCTTGTGTTGGTTGATATGAAGGCCTGAGACCTCCCTAAATCATCATGGAGGAGGGACACCGATTGTTTAGGTTCCAATGCATATATCAGGGTGTCATCAGCATATAGTGACACAATATGTGTCACTGTACGCACTAGTATACCACAATCCTGGAGTTCAGTCCTCAGAAATATCACCAGTGGCTCCATTGTGAGCGCAAAGAGAAGTGGCGACAGTGGGCAACCCTGCTGTTTACCTCTCTCAATGTGGAACGAATCACAGACCACTTGTCCAGTGCACACTCTAGCTCCTAGGGCTGTGTATAACAGGCATACCCACGATAGGAAGCCCAGCCCGAACCCCATCCGCCTCATCACTTCCCACAGAGATTCCCAGGATAGGATGACAAATGCCTTTTCAATATCCAAGGCGATCAGTGTAGCCCGCAGCTCCGTGTCCCAGGTTTCATGCATCACATGGGAGAGCCTTTGCAGGTTCATATGGGTACCTTCCCCAGGCATAAACCCACATTGATCTTCATGAATTAGGTGGGTAATCACCCGACCCAACCTCTTTGCTAGAACCTTTGCAAATAATTTAATGTCCACATTGAGCATAGACAGTGGCCAGTAGGAGTCGGGATCTACAGAGTCCCTGCCTGGTTTTGGCAGCATAATTATAAGGGCTTCCTGTATGTGGGACGCAATGCTCCTGCCCTATGCGCTTCACAGGTCTCTAGCAAACCAGGGAGCAAAGAGACGGAATATGCCTGATAATACTCGACCTGGAATCCATCCGTGCAGTTTCCACAGCTCCTGTACCTCCTCCAATTTTATGACTTCATCCAGACCCTGGGCATGGGCCTCCGTCAATCTAGGGACTGTGCTTTCACTAAGAAAGGCTCCTACCTTGCTAATCGCTGTTCATGTCGGTGATTTATACACTCCTACCAACTGTTTCCGTGACAGGGAATTGATTGGCACTTGCCCCACAGCCAACTCTCCGTCTGGTCTACAAAAGGAGAGAATCAGTGGCAGGGTCTCTCACATTTAAGCAACCATGCCAACATGCGGCCTAACCAGTCCCCCTCCCGATGTAACCACTATCTGCACTCTCTCTGGACATGACAGTCCAGCCGGCCCCAAATGGCCTCTACTTGTCTGTGTGCCTCCAAGAGTTCCGCATCTGTCTCAGCTTGCTCCACCACATGCCACTGCAGTCAATTAAGAGCATCTTCTTCTCATATTAATTCCTGCTCCAGTCTCTTTCTGGTGCCATAGATCTTACTGAGGCTCTCACCCCATAACACTACCTTAAGGGTGCACCACTTTGCCCATCATGTCTGAGTTGTGTTCCAGTTGGTGTCAAAAACCCCTGTACTGCTGCTAGCTTTGTATTCTGGGTCCCCCAATGACTCAGGTCACAGACACCACAGGGGGATAGTCAGCCTATGTGCCCGTAATCCACATTCCAGTAGCAGGGGGGCATGATCTGATAAAATGCACACCTGCTAGGTTGCCCTATTAGACATTTAAGGTGCCATCGTTTACCAGTAAGAAGTGATCCAGGTGACTGTGTGTCCTGTGCATGGGGGTATAGCAAGAAAACTCCTTGGACATGGGGTGAAGGTCCCTCCATATGTCAACTAACTGCAGTGTGGTCATAGTCTCTGTGGTCTTGCTACCATTCTGGGTTTTGTACCCAGTTTGGGAGGCTCTCTATCAAGACAGCTGCCCAAAATGCAATTGAAGTCTCCCACCTGAATAATGGGAATTCCAACATAAGGCAGCAATTTTAATTCCAGGTCCTTTAAGATCCCATCGTCATTAGTGTTGGGAGCATAAAGGTTCAGAATGCATAACTCCTGGCTATCCAGTGCAACATGAAGGAGCACAAAATGACCTGCCGCGTCCGCCACCTGACCCTTCAAATGAAACAGCACCCCAGGGGCAAACCACACATACACCCCATAGCATAAGAGGAGTAGATGGCCCTTCCATTTTTTCTGTAGTTTCTGGGCTTCAGTATCTAGCAGTTTCCTACAGGACCACGATGTGTACTCCTACAAGTTTGAGGTACGTGTGCATTCTATACCGTTTTACAAATGAATTCAATCCTCTCACATTTCAGGTGAGTAAACTCATCGGTTCAACCATTGCAAGATATCACATCCCACACAGCTTCCAATCTCCTTCCACACGACCCCCTTTTTGGCCACCCCAATCCCCCCTGCGAGCAAACAGGGCCCACCACTCCACACACATCCAAGATCTGTTACTTCCATTCACTCCCTGTAAAACGCAATTCTTCATCTTCTGTATTAAAGAACAAACCCCCCCAACATCATATCCAACCTCCCATCTCCCTCCCTAGGTAAACACCTCAGAACTAAACTAGAGTCTTCCTAGCCATTTTGGAACATATCCCGTCTGTGTAATAAACCAAAAGGGCATCAGTGTGCTAAAACCAACTCTTGTGTCCCCTTAGCAGCAATAGTATCCCAGGTATAGGGTGCGGTCTGGGCCACTAAACCAGTGGTCCGACCCACAGTCCAATCCTCTAGAACACCTTGGTCCACACACTTGTTCACTCTTAAACTAGCCCAACCACAAGGTATCAAAGGGATGGAGGTGTGGCAGTTGGTGAGGCCTTAACCCTGAATACAATGCAGTCCTGGTGTTCTGCAACCTACAGTTAGGAGTAAAAAGCAGCAGCAGAGTTTTAATAAAGAGTCAGGATCTGCATGCACTCCCATACCAGAGCTGACTTTTAAGATGCATTGCACAGTACCTTCTGCATCGACTACTCAACTCCCGGCATCCCTGCCATTACCAGAAATAGTTCCTGCAGTTGTGCTGGCAAATCATGATACACTGTATCATAGTTCAATTCAAAGTATTTTCATCATCAGGGGATAGGGCATCGTCTCCCTGAACCAAACTGGTGCAGGAGGATGTCACTGAGGTCACGGTCTCCATTAGTGCCCTGGCCTCCTCTTTCTCCTGCCACTGTTGTTTGAAACTCAGGGTGCCATCCAAACGTACCACCACCTTTTCACTAGGGCCAGATTGTCGCTGTCGCCTGCCTGTCCTCTGCGTTGTGGTCCCCCTGATCTACTGCCCCAGGTACCTCCACCAGCACTCCTCAAGGGTGTAGCCGGGATCTGATCACCTCCCTGGACCTCCAACCAGTCCCATGCATCTTCTGGTGTAAGAAAGAAGAGTGAACAACCAGCCTGTAACACTTTGAATTTAGCAGGTTAAAGCAACATATAGGTGAGTCCCATTACTTTCAGCTTTTGTTTGACACCACTGAAGGATTGCCGGTGGAGCCTAAATGCTCTGGTATAGTCCAGGAAGATGTGTATGTGTGATTTTCAAAGGATGGGTCACTTCGTTTGTGCACCTCCTGTGATATGGTGTCTCACTCCCTATAATTAAGAAATTTGACAATGACAGCTCTAGGGGTGCCCCTTGCCGCAGTGCCAGTGATCTATGCGCCCTTTCCACAACAAAGACCTGCAACAGAGCCTCGGACAGGTGTTTCTCTCGGATCCAACCCTCCAGAAATAACTCCAGGGTGCCCCCTTCGTCCTCTTCAGAGAACCCCACAAATCTCAAATTACACCCGCATGATCTTCATTTGGCCTCCTCCGCTCTTGCCTCCATCTTATGAGATCAGGCCTCAAACTTGGCAACCTTGGTCTTCAGGGCACTCATGTTGTCCCACTTTATGGACACCTATTGCTCTGTTGGTATGGGCCGCTCTGCCACTGCTGGGCCTGGAGCCTCGATGACTGCTAAAAATATGGGCACCTTGTTCCATCTGCAGGCCTCCACCAGCATCCATTTTGGTTGTTGTGTACTCTTGGCTGGCCTGTCCTTGGCCATGGTGCATGAGGAATTCAGGCAAGTCAGCCAAGCCCGGGATCCCCTTCAGTGGGGGCAACAGAAGAGACCAGCACTTCCACAGGTGCACACAGATCCCCCACCATCCGTACACACAGATTTCCAGCTGGTGGGGGGTCACATCTCTTTGCTCAATGATTCCCTCCCGTTCACGTGGGTGCGTGGTCTTCCTCTGTGTGTACTCAGCATCTGTATCTAGATTGACAGATGGGCCAACCAGGCTGCAATTTTCCCAGCACTCCAAGGGGACTGAGGAACTTAGTAGTGCTGTCAGTAGTGCACATTCCATACATCAAATTATGTTGATTCCCCAGGAGAGACAAGGCTAAGTTCACAATGGCACCCCAGGCCAGCCTATGGAGGTCCTCTCAGCACTCCGAGCACCAATCAGGGTGCAGGCGATCAAAGTGTAGTTCCAGGGTACTCTCCATGAAGCAGCTCAGCCACCCCACTACAGTCAATCAGCGCACCCCTTCACCATCTCCTCACTGTCTCTCAAGTCGCTCCTCCAGGAGTCCTTGGGGGACATCGACTGTGCCTCCAGAATATCGGGCGCACTGTTCCGGTCTCACACGTATGGGTAGGTGCACAACAGTGTGATCAACAGCACCTTTGATCCATGTAGCTGTGAAAGCTGGAGAGGGGGTAGAACACCCCAACACCTGCAGTCCAAGGACATATTTAGTGCAGGCAATGTTCAGGTGGGGGGTCCCAGTCTTTCCACGAGGTCCTCACTGCTTACATATAAATAATACGCCAAGGGGCAGGAAAGCAGGACCCGGCTTGGTGGTATCAAGTCAGGTGGCCGGCCCCACAACAGTGCTCTCCCTGCGTTCCTTCTTCGGCAAGTGAAGGGCTATCTGGGCCCCAACCACAGGCCTTGACACCCTTCATTCTCCACAGTAGCCAGCCAGGCCTCACCTCCACCCCCCGGCAGTGCAGAGAATCAACACATGTGGGGTTCGGCCTCGCCCATCGTCAGCCACAGCAGTGGGCCACCGGGTGTCAGGTGCCACCGCAGCACTCCTCCGCAGGTCAGTTTACCCTGCAGGCAACGTCCATCTCCAGATGGTCTGGGCCACATATAGGATCAGATCCCGCAGGATGTCCCGTCTGCCATTTTTTGCCCAGGCTGCTCAGAGCCACAATTTACAGCTTCTGTAGGAAAGTACCCTCATTCTTGCTATAGTTACCCCCTATTTATGCCTGATGTCAGCGTGTTTGACTGTGCTCACTGGGATCCTGCTAACCAGGACCCCAGTGATTATTCTTTCTCACCCAAAACTCTGCGTTTCATCCCACAATTGGCACACTGGTGCCTTATTGTAAGTCCCTAGTATGTGGTACCTAGGTACCCAGGGCATTGGAGTTCCATGGGATCCCAATGGACTGCAGCATATATATTACCACCCATAGGGAGCACAAGCAATGGGTTCTACAGGACTGCCATTGCAGCGTGCGTGAAAAGGTGCAAGCACCCTTTCACTGCCACTTTTCACTGAACCAGGTCACTCCTAAGTCACCCCTATGGCAGGCCTTCTAGCCCAGAGGGCAGGGTGCAAAGTACCTCTGTGTAAGGGCACCCCTGCACTAGCAGAGGTGCCCCCACGAACTCCAGGCCCATTTTCCCAGACTTCGTGAGTGCAGCAACACCATTTTATGCGTGTACTGGACATAGGTCATGCCTATGTCCAGCTACATAATGGTAACTCCAAACATAGGCATGTTTGGTATGAAACATGTTGAAATCATACCCAATGCTTTTGCAAGCATTGGTTGTATGATCCCATGCACTCTGGGGGCACCTTAGAGGACCCCCAGTATTGCCATTACAGCCTTCTGAGGGTTTCTGGACAGCCCAAGCTGCTGCCACCACCCATACAAGTTTCTTCCCTCGTGTTGCTTGAGAAGCTCAAGGCCAGGAAGGTAGAACAAAGGATTTCCTTTGGGAGAGGAGGGTTGTTAAACCACCTCCCTTTGGAAATAGGTGTTAAAAGGCTTGGGAGCAGTAGCCTCCCCAAACCACTGGTAATGATTTGAAGGGCACATTTGGTGACCTCCTTGCATAAAGCAGTCTACATCTGTTCAGGGATCCCCTAGTCCCTGCTCTGACGAGAAACTGGACAAAGAGAAGGGGAGTGACCACTCTCCTGTCCATCACCACTCCATGGGTGGTGCTCAGAGCTCCTCCAGAGGATCCCTTGGTTTTGCCATCTTGGATTCAAGGTTTGCAGGGAACTCTGGGAGTACCTGAGTGGCCAGTGGCAACGGGTGACGTCAGAGCCCCCTCCTGATAGGTGGTCATCCAACTAGGTGACCAATCCCACTTTCAGGGCTATTTAGGGTCTCCCTCTTGGGTGGTTCCTCTGATTTAGTTTGCAAGATTCCAGCAGGATTCCTCTGCAACCTCCACTTTGACTTATGACCGAAGAAACTGCATTGGGGCACTCCAGGACCCGACAAGCTGCAACAAAGAAGCAACTGCAAAGACAACAGACAGAGTGGATCAGGTGGTGCACTGAAGTGGTCCCGACGGTCCTTTCTTCCAGCTGCCCAAACTTGCCTGGAGGTAAGCCATTGCCTGCCCACACAGGACAGTACCCCTGTGCACTGCGTCATTTGCAGCTGCCAAGGCTTGTTGGCATCTTTTCCAATGTATCTTCAAGCATGTTGAAGATCCAGCCGCCAGCACTCCATCCTGTGATGCACAGCTCCCTAAGTGGTTCTCTGGTGGCGTGGGAGCCCTTTTGGTAGTGCTGCATGGGCCCCTTCTTTTACTTTTATTTCCCCATCCTGTGGGACTCCTGTGGGTATTGCCTGTGCTTCTGTGGGCTCTCTGTGTTGCTGAAAGCCCTCTCTGACTCCCCCGCCTGGGTAGAGTCCACCTGGTCCTTCCGGGTCCCAGACAGCTCCACTTTCTGCTAACTGCGAATTTTGAGCGTGCTAAGGCTTGTTGGCGGAATCCAAAGATGCAAACCCAACTGCAATCCTCCTTCCGGCGTAGGACATCACCTGCATCCTCCAGGAACTCGAATTCATCTCCTTAGGTTCAGTACTGACAGCTCCTGCAGTGGCCAAAGACCTTCTGAGAATCTTTTCCAGGGTGGGTTTCCCAAAAGAGGTTGTATCAGACAGAAGTAACAACTTCATGTCTGCATACTTGAAAGCTATGTGGACAGAGTGTGGTGAAACTTATAAATTCACCACACTTACCATCCCCAAACAAATGGGTTGGTTGAGCATTTTAACAAAACATTCAAAGGCATGATTATGGGACTCTCTGAAAAACTCAGGAGGAAATGGGATGTCCTAATACCATGCCTCCTCTTCGCCTACAGGGAGGTACCCCAGAAGGGATTGGGCTACAGCCCCTTTGAACTCCTTTTTGGGCACCCTGTTAGGGGTCCACTTGCTCTTGTGAAGGAGGGATGGGAACAATCTCTGAAGCCCCATAAACAAGATATAGTGGATTATGTACTTGGCCTCATATCAAGGATGGGTGAGTACATGAAGAAGGCCAGTAAAAACCGCAGGCCAGCAAAGAACTGCAAAAGCAGTGGCATGACCAGAAGTCTGTCCTAACTGTGTACCAACCAGGAGAGAAAGTGTGGGTCCTGGAGCCTGAAGCTCCCAGAGCACTCCAAGACAAGTGGAGTGGACCACACACCTTTGTGGAAAAGAAGGGTTAGGTCACTTATTTGGTGGACCTTGGCACTCCAAGAAGTCTCCTCAGGGTACTTCATGTGAACCGCCTTAAGCTCTACTGTGACATGGCTGACTTAACCCTGACTTAACCCTGCTCATAGCCACTGATGAGGGACAGGAAGAAGAGAGTGACCTTCTCCCTGATCTCTTCTTCAATTCTGCAGCTGACGGCCCAGTTGAGGAGGTAGTCCTAGCAGATTGCCTTTCTGAGTCTCAAAAATAAGACTGTAGAAATTTCTTAGGGCAGTTGTCAGAACCGTTTTCCCTTATACCTGGACAAACCACTGTAGGAGGCTTGCTTGGTTGGTAGTGGGTACCAAAGGTACTTACACCTTCTACGAGGTCCAGTTATCACTTATTAGTGAAATGTAGTCAGTGTCTAGAAGCCAGGCTGTGTAGAGGTAACTGTAGGCAGAGCAGCCAAGGCTAAACTAGGAGAAATGCAGTACTCACACACATGGAAGACAATACTCAGTGTTACACAAATAAAGGTACTTTAGTTTAGTCACACAATGCCCAAAATACTTTGGAGACTATACTCCCTTAGGAGGTAAGTACATTACACAATATATACAATAGTAACCAAAAACGGGTAAGTAAATAGTCAGAAAACAGTGCAAATAGTGAAAATCACAATAGGTTGCAATGGGCCTGAGGGAACACAAACCACATACTAAAATAGTGGAATGCGAAAGTTGATTGCCCACCTAGGCAAGTGTAGTGTGTAGAGGGGCTCTGGGAGTGTAAGAAAATACTAAAGGTAAGTGATATACCCCACCCCAGAGCCTAGGAAAGCAGGAGTAAAACACAGCAAGTTTCCTAAAACACACAAGAAGTTGTGATAGAAGATAATGCAAGAACCAGAAGAGACTGCAAGACACCAACGATGGATTCCTGGACCTGAATACCTGTGGAAGAAGGTGACCAACTCCAAGAAGCACTGAAGACTCCAGGGAGAACAGGAGCCCCTGCTAACCCAGATGAAGGTGCAAAAGAAGAACTACCGGTGAGAAGTCAAAGTCAGTTATGCTCCCAAGAAGACAGATGCAGGTTCCTGGTTGGTGCGGAAGCTGTCCCACGCCGGATGGAAGATTGCAGTCTGGTTTGCGTCACTGAATCCTGTCAACAAGCCTTAGTACATGCAAAGCTCGCGGTTAATGGAAAATGTTGCTGCCCGGGACCTGGTGGCCTCTACCCAGGAGAGGGAGGCAGAGGGAGCTCTCAGCAATTCAGAGAGCCCCCAGAAGACTAGGCAGCATGCAGATGAGTCCTACAGCACAGGGACAAAGAAGGTGCAAATGGAGGCCCATGCAGCACGACACAAAGGGATCCCACACCGCCAGAGAACCACTCAGGAAGCTGTGCATCACAGAATGGGGTGCTAGGAGCCTAAGCTGTGCTGTGCATGAAGAACGTCTTAGAAGGTTGCACACAAGCCTTGGCAACTGCATGCACTATTTCACACAGGCTGCAATGGCAGTCCTGTAGAAGCCTTGGCACGGGCTCCCTATGGGTGGCAAAAGAAATGCTGCAGCCCAGAGGGATACCCTGGAACCCCAATGCCCTGGGTACCTAGGTACCATGTAGTAGGGACTTATAATTGGGCACCGGTGTGCCAATTGTGGGATGAAATGCAGAGTTTTGAGCGAGACAGAATAATCACTGGGGTCCTAGTTAGCAGGATCCCAGTGAACACAGGACCAGTATGCCAATTTGGAGTGAAATACTAAGTTACCAGTATGTAGTGACAAATTTGGGGACAGAGAGAGCATGAGCACTGGGGTCCTGATTAGCAGGACTCCATTGACAATTTGGAAAACAGTGAAACATACTGACAAGCAGGCCATAAACCATAAGCACTGAGGTCCTAATTAGCAGGATCCCAGTGACACAGTCAAAAAGACTGACATCTGGCAGAAATTGGGGGTAACATGCCAAAAAGAGGGTACTTTCCTACTCACCCCCCCAAAACAAGGGACAATAAGGCTAACCTTGCCCAGATGAGTCTTCATTGTCTCAGTGGAAATATCTGGAGAGTCCATCTGCATACAGACCAAGAACGGCTCTGACCTGGGTTTGAGTAGTAGGGGGAGGCCAGTCTAAAATAGTCTGGATCTTCCCCTGTAGTGGTCCAATCTGTTCCCCACCAACTAGGTCACCCAGATACACCACCTTCCTCTGCTCTATCTGGCACTTTGAAGCCTTGATAGTGGGGCCTGCCTTTTACAGGGACTCCAAAAGATTCCACAGGTGGACCAGGTGGTCATCCCAGGAGGAGCTGAACACAGCAATATCATCTAGATATGCTGCACTGAAAGCTTCCACACCTTGGAGGACTGTATTCATCAGCTTTTGGAAAGTGGCAGGTGTATTCTTCAGGCCAAAGGGCATAACTGTAAATTGGTAATGCCCTCCAATGGTTGAGAACGCAGTTTTAGGTTAAGCATCTTCTGATAGCTTGATCTGCCAATACCCTGCAGTCAAGTCAAAAGTGCTCAGATACTTGGCAGATGCCAGTGTATCTATCAGCTCATCTGCCCTGGATATGGGGTGAGCATCAGTATTGGTGACTGTGTTGAGCCCTCTATAATCAACACAAAACCTCATCTCCTTTTACCCATTCTGAGAATGAGGCTTTGGTACTAGTACCAGTGGGCTGGTCCAGGGCCTATCTGAGTGTTCAATCACTCATAAGTCCAACATCTTCTGAACTACAGATTTAATACAGTACCTGACATGGTCAGGCTGTTTGTAAATCTTACTTTTGACAGGCAAACTGTCTCCAGTATCTATGGTGTGTTCACACCAAGTGGTCTGACCAGATGTCAGAGAAGATAGCTCAGAAAATTGACCTAGGAGGTTCCTGCAGTGCTCCTTTTGCTCTGCTGTAAGGCAGTCTGCAAGGACAACTCCTTTCACTGAGCCATCAGCTGCAGTGTTGGAGAAGAAGTCAGGGAGAGGGTCACTCTCTTCCTCCTGCCCCTCATCAGTGGCTATGAGTAGGGTCAAGTATGCCCTATCATAGTAGGGCTTCAGGTGGTTCACATGAAGTACTCTTAGAGGACTTCTCGGAGTGCCTAGGTCCACCAAATAGGTGACTTCATGAGATGTGGACCACTCTATTTGTCTTGGAATACTCTTGGTGCCACATGCTCCAATACCCATGCCTTGTGGGGACCAACAGGTACACAAAACACACTCTCAGCAGCACAGGGGCTAAGTAGGCATCGGGTTTGCTATGGGAAGCAATGGAGGGACCTGGGGGTCACTTAGGTGATGCGGGCAAGACACAGGGGGGCTTCTCGGGCCAGCCACGACTGGGCTAGGAAGAGGGCCGCCTGCTGGTCACTCCTGCACTGGTGGGTGGTTCTTCTCAGTCCTAGGGGCTGCAGGTGCAGTGCTTGGTCCAGGCGTCAGGTTCCTTGTTACCAGGCAGTCGCAGTCAGGGGAGCCTCTTGAGCCTCTCTGCAGGCGTTGCTGTGGGGATGCATGGAGGTTGACTCAGGTTACTCACTTCGTCGCAGTCACCTGGGAGTCCTCTCTGCGGTGCTAGTTCTCTGGAGCTCAAGCCGGGGGCATCAGGGTCAGAGTGAGAAGTCTCACACTTCCGACGAGAAGAGAGAGGTCTTTCAAAGTTGCTAAAAAGTTGCAAAGTTGTTGCTGTTTTTGAACAGTGCACTGTTCTCTAGAGTTTTTTGGTCCTTCGGTTTCAGGGCAGTCCTCAGAGTCCTCAGAGGTCGCTGGTCCCTGTCGGATGCGTCGCTGTGCAGGTTCTTTGAGTCTGGAGACAGGCCGGTAGGGCTGGGGCCAAGTCAGTTGTTCTCTCCGTCGTCTCTGCAGGGCTTTCAGGTCAGCAGTCCTTCTTCTTTCTCCAGGTTGCAGGAATCTGATTTCCTGGGTTCAGGGTTGCCCCTAAATACTGAATTTAGGGTTGTGTTTAGGTCTGGGGGGCAGTAGCCAATGGCTACTGTTCTAGAGGGTGGCTACACCCTCTTCGTGCCTCCTCCCTGAGGGGAGGGGGGCACATCCCTATTCCTATTGGGTGAATCCTCCAAATTCAAGATGGAGGAATTTCTAAAGGCAAGGGTCACCTCAGCTCAGGGCACCGTAGGGGCTGTCCTGGCTGGTTGGTGACTCCTCCTTGTTTTCTCATTATTTCCTCTGAACTTGATGCCAAAAGTTGGGGCTGTGTCCATGGGGCAGGCATCTCCACCAGCTGGAGTGCCCTTGGGTATTGTAACACGAAGCCTGAGCCTTTGAGGCTCACTGCTAGGGGTTATAGTTCCTGCAGGGGGGAGCTGTTAAGCACCTCCACCCAGTGCAGGCATTGTTTCTGGCCTCAGACAGCACAACAGCTCTCACTCCAGGGGGTCAAAAACTTGTCTCAGTGGTAGTCTGGCACAGACCAGTCAGTCCTGCACTGAAGGATTGGGTAAAATTACAGGGGGCGTCTCTAAGAGGCCATCTGTATGCATTTTTTTATAAATCCAGCACTGGCATCAGTGTGGGTTTATTATTCTGAGAAGTTTGATATCAAACTTCCCAGTATTCAGTGTAGCCATTATGGAACTGTGGAGTTCGTTTTTGACAAACTCCCAGACCATAAACTTAATATGGCCACACTGTACTTACAATGTCTAAGAATAGACTTAGAAACTGTAGGGGCATATTGCTCATGCAGCTATTCCCTCGCCTGTGGTATAGTGCACCCTGCCTTAGGGCTGTAAGGCCTGCTAGAGGGGTGACTTACCTATGTCACAGGACGCATTTTGTGTGCATGGCATTCTGAGGAGGATGCCATGTCGACTTTGCCTTTTTCTCCCCACCAACACACACAATCTGCAATGGCAGTGCCCATGTTTTAGGTGAGGAGTCCCTTAGGGTGGCACAACACATGCTACAGCCCTTAGAGACCATCCCTGGTCACAGGGCCCTTGGTACCTTTGGTACATTTTACAAGGGAGATATCTGTGTGCCAGGGGTGTGCCAATTGTGGAAACAATGGTACATTTTTAGTGAAAGAACACTGGTGCTGGGACCTGGTTAACAGGGTCCCAGCACACTTATCAGTCAAGTTAGCATCAATATCAGGCAAAAAGTGGGGGGTAACTGCAACAGTGAGACATTTTCCTACAACAGCCTTCTGGTCATGCCATTGTTTCTATGACTCTTGTCTTGCCTGAAGGTTTTTAGTGGCTTTTTTCATGTACTCAGCTGTTGGAAATGGCCTTTCTGCAGGGTCACCCCCAGACTTTTTGCCTTCCTCCTTCTCTTTTTCTGACCTCATTTTTGCTGGCTTTAAGACTCTGCGCACTTTACTACTGCTAATCAGTGCTAAAGTGCATATGCTCTCTCATTAAACCATGGTGACAATGTCTCATACCCAATTGGACTATTTAATTGACTTATAAGTCCCTAGTAGAGTGCACTATATGTGCCCAGGGCCTGTAGATTAAATGCTACTAGTGGGCCTGCAGCACTGGTTGTGCCACCCACTTAAGTAGCCACTTAACCTTGTCTCAGGCCTGTCATTGCAAGGCCTGTGTGTACAGTTTCACTGCCAATTTGACTTGGTATTTAAAAGTACTTGCAAAACCTAAAACTCCCATTTTCCACCCATAAAACACCCCTAAGGAATGCCCTAGGTAACCCATAGGGCAGGGTGTTGTGTAGGCAAAAGGCAGGACATGTACCTTTGTAGTTAACATGTCCTAGTAGTGTAAAACTCCTAAATGTGTTTTTACACTGCTGTGAGGCCTGCTCCCTTCATAGGCTAACATTGGGGCTGCCCACATACATTGTTTGAGCGGTAGCTGCTGATCTGAAAGGAGTAGGAAGGTCATATTTAGTATGGCCAGAATGGTGATACAAAGTCCTGCTGACTGGTAAAGTTGGATTTTATATTACTATTTTAGAAATGCTACTTTTAGAAAGTGAGCATTTCTCTACACTTAAATCCTTCTGTGCCTTCCAATCCACGTCTTGCTAGGTTTAATTGACAGCTACCTTGTGCATTCACTCAGACACACCCCAAACACAGGATACTCAGCCTCACTTGCATACATCTGCATTTTTGAATGCATCTTCCTGGGCAGGGATGGTGGAGGGCTTGACACTTGCATGTCAAAGGAAAGGGGCCTGCCCTCACACAAAGGACTGCCACACCCCCTACTGGGACCCATGCAGACAGGATGGAACTGAAAGGGGACCTTGTGCACTTCTGAGCCACTCTTTGAAGTCACCACCACTTCAAAGGCACATTTGGGTATTTAAGCAGGGTCTCTGACCCTACCAACTTAGACACTTCTTGGGGTAGACACTCTACCTCACAGACACTTCCTGGAAAAGAGAGCCTGAACTAGAACCTGCATCCTGCCAAGAAGACCTGCCTGTCTGCTCAGAGGACTCACCTGTCTGCTTTCTGTGAAGGACTGCTGCCTCGCTGTTGCTCTGCTGCCTTGCTGCTCTCTGGCTGTGGTGAAGAAGTGCTCTCCAAGGTCGTGGATAGAGCTTGCCTCCTGTTCCCTGAAGTCTCAGGACCTAAAAGACTTCATCTCTACAAGAAGGACTCCTTGTGCGGGGAAATTGGACGTACAGCCTTCAAAAAACAACGCACACCCTGCCCGCGGTGAAAATTTCAACGCACGCCGAACTGAACTATGCAGCCTGACTTCGCAATGAGAAGATCTACGTAGCACCAGCATAGCGAACTGAAATTCGACGCACAGCCTCACTGGATCGACGCACAGCAGAGCCATAACGACACAGCCCGATTTCCAGAGAGAATTCAACGCAGCTCCTGCCGTTCAGTAGAAAATTAGACGCAACACCCACCAGATCGACGCAGCTCCTGTGACTTCGTCCTGCCGGCGCCGAAAATCCAACCATCGTCCCTGGTGCATCTGAAAAACCCTGCAAACTGAAGAGGATCCACAACAAGCGCCGAAAATCGATGCACAACTGTCCCTTCGTGAAAACTAAATGACGCATCACTGTGTGCGGCCCGAGAAATCGACGCACACCCCTTTGTTTCCACACATCTCCTACTCTGCGGTTCTTTATGGAGATTTTTCACGCAAACCAGGTACTTTGTGCTTGAAAGAGACTTTGACGGTCATTATGAACATGGCGGGAAAGACCGCCGACCGCCGTGTCGGTGGTAAACAGAATCCCGCCGTTGGTGGTGAATGTTAAACCCACCATATAATAGATGAAAACCCCAACCCCGCCAAAGATTCCCAGACCACCACTCCCCGCCATGACTCTGTTGGCGGGCATCCCGGCCCACCCCACCCCGCCACCTCCAAGCACACCCACATCCCGCCCTCCAAATAATGATGCACAAATCACCTCGGTGGACAGTGGAGGCCAGACGATCATTGGTGGCTGCGACCACCACGGGCGGCAAGTGGACTCAACAGCAACAAGTGCACACATTGGATAGGCGTATCACCCACACACCTGACACACATCCAGAACCCCATAAAACACCCGCAGACACACCCCACAATCCCTTGCAACAAAACCAGGACCAGAAGACGGAGAGCACCAGAGCCAGAGAGCGAACAGCAGCATATAGGAGACGCACATCGACCCACAGAGGAGCACCCTTACCCCATCCCCAGTCCCGACGCCGTCCACCACACTCACCATGTCACCGCCCAAAAATCCACACTTCACCGAAAGGGAGCTAAGGACCATGGTGGACGAGATCCTGAAGGTGGAACCACAAATATTCGGGCCGAGGTGCAGCACACACCCATCGTGCGGAATTTGGAGCTGTGGCAGACCATTGGCAACAGGGTGAATGCAGTGGGACACCATCCACGCACCAGGGACGACATCCGGAAAAGATGGAACGACCTGCGGGGGAAGGTCAGGGCCATGGCATCTAGGCACCACATCGCAGTGCAGAAGACTGGGGGATGGCCACCACCAACACCACCCGACTACACTGACTCGGAGGAGAAGGTCCTCGCCATCCTGCACCCAGAGGGACTCACTGGAGGACTGGACCTGGGTAAGTCATCTACAATTACCCCATATACAACAAATCTGCAATGCATGCACCACCCCACCCCACCCACACCCACCCGGACCTACACCCCACCCAGCCATTACCCACCACATCCACCACCCTGCATTACCTACAACCCACTAACAGGCCCACATCACTCTCGCTGTGCACAGCCACCCACCCCTGCACGTACCCACAATGGAACAATACCCCCCACCACAATGCAACCCCACCACTGACGCTAAATGCTATGTCACCCTCACAAAGGCACCCTGGAAGGCCACTGAAATTAACACCAGCACAAAATAGCACAGTACTGTATACCTCAAACCTACATGCATATGTAACAGACATGTGCATGTCCCCCAACAGGCACCACCACACATGTAACCCTAACGGACGGGACAAGGAGTGCCACTGCCCTCCAGGGAGACAGAGCCACCTCACAAGACCTTGGCGAAGGATCCCTGGACACTGTTGAACAGGCAGGCCCCTCACACAGTCCTGGATTCTCACCATGCAGCAGCCCAACCCAGGAAACCACTGTCACCCCTAACACCCACTCAAGACCAGAGGGCCAGTTGAGGCTTACCCACACCAGTGTTAGCAGGGCACAGACTGGTGGAACACAGCTACAGAGGCCACAGTCTCCCACTCCCAACATGCAGGAAGGCGAGGGCCCCAGTACAAGTGGCACGTCCAGACCTGTGCAGGGGACACAGGCACAGGGGGCTAGGGCAAGTTCGAGTGTCCCAGTGGGCCAGGGGGGAGGCCACAGGATGGATGCAGCAGCCCAGGACGTTATTGCAGAGGTATTGGAGGCCTACCAACATACCCAAGACAGATTGTGTCCACCCTGGAGCAAAGTCAGGGGATGCAGCAGCAAAACACCAACAGGCCATGGAGCAGTGGAAAGAGCACAATGCCACAATGGCCACCTTTGCTAGAGCACTGCTGCAGTTGGTAAAAAAACAGTCTGACACCCACACCGGAAAGAGACCCCCACAACAGCCCTGGACAACCAGCATCTGATGACCCAAGCAGCAGAAACATCCCAGGAAATACCCTCCCAGGAAACCCAAGGGCCAACCATGCCACCCCAAGAAGCTCCACAGCAGGTGCCCAAACATATTCTTAGGCCAAGATATGGCACTGGAAACCCAGTTAAGAACAAGGTCCCCTCCAACAATTGACTCTGCTGCTAATGCAAAGCAACCATCTCACCAATTCACCAACAACACTTATCTGAGGGCAATATGAAGTACTGTTCGACAAAATGGACCCATCTAAACCATCCAACAAGGCTGCCACCAAGTTGGTTTTGAAGACACCCAACCCTCATGACTCCCATCACTGTATATAGCACAATTCACTAAATTCTACCAATAAAACACATTTCACACCTGTAACACTGTCCCCTGTCTTAAATTGTGAACAAAGTGGAGTATGGATGCAACTGGCAGAGAACCACTTTATTGTCAATTTGTGCTTGATGGTGGTACAGTGTGCCCAAATGGTGGCAAGGAGGGAATGCATATACTTTCTGTCAGTACCATGCAGAAGCGGTCCATGTATCGCCTATCATAACCACTCCCCCCTATATGACAGAGCACACTGACAGTATTAGTCACTAACCCCAAAGACAAGCTTAAGTCCCAAACAGCTATTGGAAGTAAAGTTGTATCAGTTGGTTCCTGGAATGGACATCTTCCCCTTCCTCATCCTCACCATCACTCTCCTCACCTCTCTGAGGTAGCTGATCTGGACCCATAGCACCCTCCACCTCCAAGAGAGGGATAGAATGTCTCACTGTCACATTGTGCAGAATGCAGCAGGCCACCACTATTCTACATACCTTATCAGGCCCATGGGCCAGGGAACCCCCAGATATATGTACACACCGGAATCAGAAGACCTATAGTACGCTCTATTACCCTCCTAGTACGTCCATGGGCCTCATTGTATTTCATCTCTGCATCCGTACTGGGATTCCTCACTGGTGTCAGGAGCCAACGCAAGTTTGGATAGCCAGAATCACCTACAAGATGGTTCAATACAGACTCGTCATTGTTATGTCCCTTAGTTAGACAGGCTGGTTTTCTGCAATGTGTCAGTTATTGACAGGCAAACTTACCCATGATCCACCCTCTGTCCTCTTGTAGTTGTTCCATTTTCTGTGGCACACTACTGTTTCTCAACACAAATGAATCATGGACTGAACCTGGAAACATGGCATTCACATGTGAAATGTACTGGTCTGCAGTACACACCAATTGGATGTTCATGGGGTAAAAGTTCTTCCTGATTTTGTACACCTGTTCACTCACTATTGGGGGGATGACGGGGATGTGTGTGCCATCGATGGCACCTATGACATGGGGAATGTTTGCAAAGGCATAGAAGTCAGACTTGATGGCAGGGAGGTCAGTACTTTGGGGAAAACGCACATAGGATTGCAGAAGTTGTACAAATGCATTCAGAAGTCTTGTCCGTACCTGGCCAAACATTGGCTGTGAGAAACCAGCACCCATGCCCACTGTCACTTGAAATGAGCCTGTGGCCAGGAAATGGAGTGCAGAGAGCACCTGCACCTCAGTTGGAATGGCATGCTGATTACTATTTCCCGGAGTTAGTGCAGGATCCAGTAATGCACAAAGGTCCTGAATAGTTGCACGTGTGAGTCTGTAAGTGATTATGATCTGACGCTCCACCATGGTCCCCAAATCCACAAGTGGTCTGTACACCGATGGTGCCCTTCCTCGCCACAAGGGTCGGTACCTAGGAGGGTTTACAAAAAGGAGTGATAAAGACACATACATAGGCACACGTCTCAACATTTCTGCACTGCATTGTTCATTGTAGTGTCTCTACAATAACTGCTACATGACAGATATACATGTACATCACTAGGAGGGAACAGAGTAATTCATGTGTGCTACTATACGGAATGGATAGAGGCCTAGGTGCCTCATGTGGCTAGTAGGCCCTACATTGGGAGTAGTAGGAAATTCAAGATGCGTAGGTAATGGCAAAATGTCTGCCCACCGTAGATCTGCCCCTTCGTTGTGGAAGTGACCTCATACCGCTAGCGGGTGACGTCACAGCGTAAGGCGGAGTTGACCAATGTTCACACCCTCATTGGCTAACATGGATGCCAATGGGGAATGCTGGCGTATCATGATCGCCGCCGGCAGAGACGGTGCATACCGCCGCGGAACATACGCGCGTTTGATCACTTGACACTCTGATCTCGTGCGGACAGGTACTCCACTCTGTGTACTGCTGTGGCCTGCCTCTGGCTATGGATGTGCCACGTGGTGCAGGTGAAAGACCTCCTTCACCCAGGAAGAACTGGAGAAGCTAGTGGACGGGGTCCTGCCTCTGTACGGCAAACTCTACAGACGGCCAGAGGTACAGGTGAGTCTGGGTTTGGAGGGCACTGTGTGTTTAATGGATGATGTGGATTGGACATACGTGTGCTCCTCTGAGCCTGCATGGGCCATGGTGCATGGAATGCTGCGTGCGACTGTCCTGTATGTCTGAGAGTACTGTCAGTCCAATGTTGGACAATTTGCCAGCTGTTCCTATCGTGCAAGTGCCTGACCTCTGTGTTCCATTTCTGTGTCGCCCTTCTAGGTCAGCGCCCACCAGAAGAGGGCACATTGGCATGGCATCACCAAGGAGGTGTGGACCCTGGGGGGCTACAACCGGCAGAGCACCCACTGTCGGAAGAGGTGGGAGAACCTGCGGCACTTGGAGCGAAAGATCAGTGAGGCCCAGCTGTGGAAGTCCTCCCAACATGGAAGGGGTGCCCGTCGGGCACTGACCCCCCCCTCATGCGACGGATCCTGGTGATGGTGTACCCAGAACTGGATGGGCGCTTGAAGGCTTCACAGCAGTCACAAGAGGGTGAGTACTCATTGACCATACTTCAGTCTGGAAGGATGACTGGGTGTGCAATAGGGCTCATGCTGCTTAGAGCAGGGAATTTGACTGGTGTCCATCTACTGTATGTTCCCCAAGGGGTGTAGAGGTGTCCCTGTCAGGTTTCACCTACCTCAGCTCCAAAAGTATTTCAGGGGATGGGTGTAGAGCAGTATTCTGGTCAGTCATCAGGGGCATGGGCATGGGCATAGTGTACGGTGCTGCCTAGTGGGTGTGTTTGCTGGGTGGGTGTATGTCTGGCCATTCTTTATCTGCATTCAGCTAATTACAAGTGCCTCTCCTGTTTTGTCTCCCTATCCCTGTTCTCTTGTGTTGGTTTGGTACAGCATCAACATCAGGCGAGGGAGCTGAGGCACCGGCAAGTGGGGAGGCAGCGGCTCACGGATCCTCCGAGGCAGAGACAACAGACGCCCAGGGGACCAGTGGGTGGGAGGGCGAGGGGACTTCTATGAGGGAGGCTACTACCACAGGAGGTAGTGACTCTGAGACCTCCTCCGATGGGGGTCCCCAGTCATTGGCGGACACTAGTGCACACACCACTACTGTGAGATCTTCCACCTCCCCATACCATCATCGCCCTCCTTCTGCTCCCAACCGAGTTGCCTGTGCCCGCCCACCCAGAAAGGTGGGCGTCTCCTTCGCCCCCAGGCACCCCCTCCCCTGCCCCAGTCAGTCCTGCTGCCCTCACAGAGGAGGCTATTGACCTCCTGAGAACCATCTCTGTAGGGCAGACAACAATCGTCAATGCCATCCAGGGGCTAGTATCAGAGGTGCAGCAGACCAATGCCTATCTGGATGGCATTCACAGTGCTGTGTCTGCCCTACAGAGATTTTTTCAGGCTCTGGCCTCCTCTCGGGTGGCAGCCAGTTTCCCTGGCCATTCCGTCCCCCCTACAACCTCCTCTACCCCTTCCGGCACCCCACTCCCTTCACCCGTCCAAAGCACACAATCAGACCCGCTGACAGGCACATCAACACACAAGAAGCACACTTCAAAACACAAGCACCATACCTCCCACCACAAGCATTCACACAGCCAACAGACACCTGCCCACACAACAACGTCCATTTCCCCCAATATGCCCACCTCTTCTGCCTCCCTGTCTGTCTCCTCCACATCCACACCCTCATGCACTTCACCTTCACTCACTGTTACTACTCCTCTTCCTGCACTCACAATAGCAGACAGCCATATATGCACCCCATACACCACACCTGCACTCTCCACTTCTACTGTAGTTGACACATGCAGCATACTCACCTGTGGAAGAAGGTGACCAACTCCAAGAAGCACTGAAGACTCCAGGGAGAACAGGAGCCCCTGCTAACCCAGATGAAGGTGCAAAAGAAGAACTACCGGTGAGAAGTCAAAGTCAGTTATGCTCCCAAGAAGACAGATGCAGGTTCCTGGTTGGTGCGGAAGCTGTCCCACGCCGGATGGAAGATTGCAGTCTGGTTTGCGTCACTGAATCCTGTCAACAAGCCTTAGTACATGCAAAGCTCGCGGTTAATGGAAAATGTTGCTGCCCGGGACCTGGTGGCCTCTACCCAGGAGAGGGAGGCAGAGGGAGCTCTCAGCAATTCAGAGAGCCCCCAGAAGACTAGGCAGCATGCAGATGAGTCCTACAGCACAGGGACAAAGAAGGTGCAAATGGAGGCCCATGCAGCACGACACAAAGGGATCCCACACCGCCAGAGAACCACTCAGGAAGCTGTGCATCACAGAATGGGGTGCTAGGAGCCTAAGCTGTGCTGTGCATGAAGAACGTCTTAGAAGGTTGCACACAAGCCTTGGCAACTGCATGCACTATTTCACACAGGCTGCAATGGCAGTCCTGTAGAAGCCTTGGCACGGGCTCCCTATGGGTGGCAAAAGAAATGCTGCAGCCCAGAGGGATACCCTGGAACCCCAATGCCCTGGGTACCTAGGTACCATGTAGTAGGGACTTATAATTGGGCACCGGTGTGCCAATTGTGGGATGAAATGCAGAGTTTTGAGCGAGACAGAATAATCACTGGGGTCCTAGTTAGCAGGATCCCAGTGAACACAGGACCAGTATGCCAATTTGGAGTGAAATACTAAGTTACCAGTATGTAGTGACAAATTTGGGGACAGAGAGAGCATGAGCACTGGGGTCCTGATTAGCAGGACTCCATTGACAATTTGGAAAACAGTGAAACATACTGACAAGCAGGCCATAAACCATAAGCACTGAGGTCCTAATTAGCAGGATCCCAGTGACACAGTCAAAAAGACTGACATCTGGCAGAAATTGGGGGTAACATGCCAAAAAGAGGGTACTTTCCTACTCACCCCCCCCAAAACAAGGGACAATAAGGCTAACCTTGCCCAGATGAGTCTTCATTGTCTCAGTGGAAATATCTGGAGAGTCCATCTGCATACAGACCAAGAACGGCTCTGACCTGGGTTTGAGTAGTAGGGGGAGGCCAGTCTAAAATAGTCTGGATCTTCCCCTGTAGTGGTCCAATCTGTTCCCCACCAACTAGGTCACCCAGATACACCACCTTCCTCTGCTCTATCTGGCACTTTGAAGCCTTGATAGTGGGGCCTGCCTTTTACAGGGACTCCAAAAGATTCCACAGGTGGACCAGGTGGTCATCCCAGGAGGAGCTGAACACAGCAATATCATCTAGATATGCTGCACTGAAAGCTTCCACACCTTGGAGGACTGTATTCATCAGCTTTTGGAAAGTGGCAGGTGTATTCTTCAGGCCAAAGGGCATAACTGTAAATTGCTAATGCCCTCCAATGGTTGAGAACGCAGTTTTAGGTTAAGCATCTTCTGATAGCTTGATCTGCCAATACCCTGCAGTCAAGTCAAAAGTGCTCAGATACTTGGCAGATGCCAGTGTATCTATCAGCTCATCTGCCCTGGATATGGGGTGAGCATCAGTATTGGTGACTGTGTTGAGCCCTCTATAATCAACACAAAACCTCATCTCCTTTCACCCATTCTGAGAATGAGGCTTTGGTACTAGTACCAGTGGGCTGGTCCAGGGCCTATCTGAGTGTTCAATCACTCCAACATCTTCTGAACTACAGATTTAATACAGTACCTGACATGGTCAGGCTGTTTGTAAATCTTACTTTTGACAGGCAAACTGTCTCCAGTATCTATGGTGTGTTCACACCAAGTGGTCTGACCAGATGTCAGAGAAGATAGCTCAGAAAATTGACCTAGGAGGTTCCTGCAGTGCTCCTTTTGCTCTGCTGTAAGGCAGTCTGCAAGGACAACTCCTTTCACTGAGCCATCAGCTGCAGTGTTGGAGAAGAAGTCAGGGAGAGGGTCACTCTCTTCCTCCTGCCCCTCATCAGTGGCTATGAATAGGGTCAAGTATGCCCTATCATAGTAGGGTTTCAGGTGGTTCACATAAAGTACTCTTAGAGGACTTCTCGGAGTGCCTAGGTCCACCAAATAGGTGACTTCATGAGATGTGGACCACTCTATTTGTCTTGGAATACTCTTGGTGCCACATGCTCCAATACCCATGCCTTGTGGGGACCAACAGGCACACAAAACACACTCTCAGCAGCACAGGGGCTAAGTAGGCATCAGGTTTGCTATGGGAAGCAATGGAGGGACCTGGGGGTCACTTAGGTGATGCGGGCAAGACACAGGGGGGCTTCTCGGGCCAGCCACGACTGGGCTAGGAAGAGGGCCGCCTGCTGGTCACTCCTGCACTGGTGGGTGGTTCTTCTCAGTCCTAGGGGCTGCAGGTGCAGTGCTTGGTCCAGGCGTCAGGTTCCTTGTTACCAGGCAGTCGCAGTCAGGGGAGCCTCTTGATCCTCTCTGCAGGCGTTGCTGTGGGGATGCATGGAGGTTGACTCAGGTTACTCACTTCGTCGCAGTCACCTGGGAGTCCTCTCTGCGGTGCTAGTTCTCTGGAGCTCAAGCCGGGGGCATCAGGGTCAGAGTGAGAAGTCTCACACTTCCGACGAGAAGAGAGAGGTCTTTCAAAGTTGCTAAAAAGTTGCAAAGTTGTTGCTGTTTTTGAACAGTGCACTGTTCTCTAGAGTTTTTTGGTCCTTTGGTTTCAGGGCAGTCCTCAGAGTCCTCAGAGGTCGCTGGTCCCTGTCGGATGCGTCGCTGTGCAGGTTCTTTGAGTCTGGAGACAGGCCGGTAGGGCTGGGGCCAAGTCAGTTGTTCTCTCCGTCGTCTCTGCAGGGCTTTCAGGTCAGCAGTCCTTCTTCTTTCTCCAGGTTGCAGGAATCTGATTTCCTGGGTTCAGGGTTGCCCCTAAATACTGAATTTAGGGTTGTGTTTAGGTCTGGGGGGCAGTAGCCAATGGCTACTGTCCTAGAGGGTGGCTACACCCTCTTCGTGCCTCCTCCCTGAGGGGAGGGGGGCACATCCCTATTCCTATTGGGTGAATCCTCCAAATTCAAGATGGAGGAATTTCTAAAGGCAAGGGTCACCTCAGCTCAGGGCACCGTAGGGGCTGTCCTGGCTGGTTGGTGACTCCTCCTTGTTTTCTCATTATTTCCTCTGAACTTGACGCCAAAAGTTGGGGCTGTGTCCATGGGGCAGGCATCTCCACCAGCTGGAGTGCCCTGGGGTATTGTAACACGAAGCCTGAGCCTTTGAGGCTCACTGCTAGGGGTTATAGTTCCTGCAGGGGCGAGCTGTTAAGCACCTCCACCCAGTGCAGGCATTGTTTCTGGCCTCAGACAGCACAACAGCTCTCACTCCAGGGGGTCAAAAACTTGTCTCAGTGGTAGTCTGGCACAGACCAGTCAGTCCTGCACTGAAGGATTGGGTAAAATTACAGGGGGCGTCTCTAAGAGGCCATCTGTATGCATTTTTTTATAAATCCAGCACTGGCATCAGTGTGGGTTTATTATTCTGAGAAGTTTGATATCAAACTTCCCAGTATTCAGTGTAGCCATTATGGAACTGTGGAGTTCGTTTTTGACAAACTCCCAGACCATAAACTTAATATGGCCACACTGTACTTACAATGTCTAAGAATAGACTTAGACACTGTAGGGGCATATTGCTCATGCAGCTATTCCCTCGCCTGTGGTATAGTGCACCCTGCCTTAGGGCTGTAAGGCCTGCTAGAGGGGTGACTTACCTATGTCACAGGACGTATTTTGTGTGCATGGCATTCTGAGGAGGATGCCATGTCGACTTTGCCTTTTTCTCCCCACCAACACACACAATCTGCAATGGCAGTGCCCATGTTTTAGGTGAGGAGTCCCTTAGGGTGGCACAACACATGCTACAGCCCTTAGAGACCGTCCCTGGTCACAGGGCCCTTGGTACCTTTGGTACATTTTACAAGGGAGATATCTGTGTGCCAGGGGTGTGCCAATTGTGGAAACAATGGTACATTTTTAGTGAAAGAACACTGGTGCTGGGACCTGGTTAACAGGGTCCCAGCACACTTCTCAGTCAAGTTAGCATCAATATCAGGCAAAAAGTGGGGGGTAACTGCAACAGTGAGCCATTTTCCTACAACAGCCTTCTGGTCATGCCATTGTTTCTATGACTCTTGTCTTGCCTGAAGGTTTTTAGTGGCTTTTTTCATGTACTCAGCTGTTGGAAATGGCCTTTCTGCAGGGTCACCCCCAGACTTTTTGCCTTCCTCCTTCTCTTTTTCTGACCTCATTTTTGCTGGCTTTAAGACTCTGCGCACTTTACTACTGCTAATCAGTGCTAAAGTGCATATGCTCTCTCATTAAACCATGGTGACAATGGCTCATACCCAATTGGACTATTTAATTGACTTATAAGTCCCTAGTAGAGTGCACTATATGTGCCCAGGGCCTGTAGATTAAATGCTACTAGTGGGCCTGCAGCACTGGTTGTGCCACCCACTTAAGTAGCCACTTAACCTTGTCTCAGGCCTGTCATTGCAAGGCCTGTGTGTACAGTTTCACTGCCAATTTGACTTGGTATTTAAAAGTACTTGCAAAACCTAAAACTCCCATTTTCCACCCATAAAACACCCCTAAGGAATGCCCTAGGCAACCCATAGGGCAGGGTGTTGTGTAGGCAAAAGGCAGGACATGTACCTTTGTAGTTTACATGTCCTAGTAGTGTAAAACTCCTAAATGTGTTTTTACACTGCTGTGAGGCCTGCTCCCTTCATAGGCTAACAGTGGGGCTGCCCACATACATTGTTTGAGCGGTAGCTGCTGATCTGAAAGGAGTAGGAAGGTCATATTTAGTATGGCCAGAATGGTGATACAAAGTCCTGCTGACTGGTAAAGTTGGATTTTATATTACTATTTTAGAAATGCTACTTTTAGAAAGTGAGCATTTCTCTACACTTAAATCCTTCTGTGCCTTCCAATCCACGTCTTGCTAGGTTTAATTGACAGCTACCTTGTGCATTCACTCAGACACACCCCAAACACAGGATACTCAGCCTCACTTGCATACATCTGCATTTTTGAATGCGTCTTCCTGGGCAGGGATGGTGGAGGGCTTGACACTTGCATGTCAAAGGAAAGGGGCCTGCCCTCACACAAAGGACTGCCACACCCCCTACTGGGACCCATGCAGACAGGATGGAACTGAAAGGGGACCTTGTGCACTTCTGAGCCACTCTTTGAAGTCACCACCACTTCAAAGGCACATTTGGGTATTTAAGCAGGGTCTCTGACCCTACCAACATAGACACTTCTTGGGGTAGACACTCTACCTCACAGACACTTCCTGGAAAAGAGAGCCTGAACTAGAACCTGCATCCTGCCAAGAAGACCTGCCTGTCTGCTCAGAGGACTCACCTGTCTGCTTTCTGTGAAGGACTGCTGCCTCGCTGTTGCTCTGCTGCCTTGCTGCTCTCTGGCTGTGGTTAAGAAGTGCTCTCCAAGGTCGTGGATATAGCTTGCCTCCTGTTCCCTGAAGTCTCAGGACCTAAAAGACTTCATCTCTACAAGAAGGACTCCTTGTGCGGGGAAATTGGACGTACAGCCTTCAAAAAACAACGCACACCCTGCCCGCGGTGAAAATTTCACCGCACGCCGAACTGAACTATGCAGCCTGACTTCGCAATGAGAAGATCTACGAAGCACCAGCATAGCGAACTGAAATTCGACGCACAGCCTCACTGGATCGACGCACAGCAGAGCCATAACGACACAGCCCGATTTCCAGAGAGAATTCAACGCAGCTCCTGCCGTTCAGTAGAAAATTAGACGCAATACCCACCAGATCGACGCAGCTCCTGTGACTTCGTCCTGCCGGCACCGAAAATCCAACCATCGTCCCTGGTGCATCTGAAAAACCCTGCAAACTGAAGAGGATCCACAACAAGCGCCGAAAATCGATGCACAACTGTCCCTTCGTGAAAACTAAATGACGCATCACTGTGTGCGGCCCGAGAAATCGACGCACACCCCTTTGTTTCCACACATCTCCTACTCTGCGGTTCTTTATGGAGATTTTTCACGCAAACCAGGTACTTTGTGCTTGAAAGAGACTTTGACGGTCATTATGAACATGGCGGGAAAGACCGCCGACCGCCGTGTCGGTGGTAAACAGAATCCCGCCGTTGGTGGTGAATGTTAAACCCACCATATAATAGATGAAAACCCCAACCCCGCCAAAGATTCCCAGACCACCACTCCCCGCCATGACTCTGTTGGCGGGCATCCCGGCCCACCCCACCCCGCCACCTCCAAGCACACCCACATCCCGCCCTCCAAATAATGATGCACAAATCACCTCGGTGGACAGTGGAGGCCAGACGATCATTGGTGGCTGCGACCACCACGGGCGGCAAGTGGACTCAACAGCAACAAGTGCACACATTGGATAGGCGTATCACCCACACACCTGACACACATCCAGAACCCCATAAAACACCCGCAGACACACCCCACAATCCCTTGCAACAAAACCAGGACCAGAAGACGGAGAGCACCAGAGCCAGAGAGCGAACGGCAGCATATAGGAGACGCACATCGACCCACAGAGGAGCACCCTTACCCCATCCCCAGTCCCGACGCCATCCACCACACTCACCATGTCACCGCCCAAAAATCCACACTTCACCGAAAGGGAGCTAAGGACCATGGTGGACGAGATCCTGAAGGTGGAACCACAAATATTCGGGCCGAGGTGCAGCACACACCCATCGTGCGGAATTTGGAGCTGTGGCAGACCATTGGCAACAGGGTGAATGCAGTGGGACACCATCCACGCACCAGGGACGACATCCGGAAAAGATGGAACGACCTGCGGTTGAAGGTCAGGGCCATGGCATCTAGGCACCACATCGCAGTGCAGAAGACTGGGGGATGGCCACCACCAACACCACCCGACTACACTGACTCGGAGGAGAAGGTCCTCGCCATCCTGCACCCAGAGGGACTCACTGGAGGACTGGACCTGGGTAAGTCATCTACAATTACCCCATATACAACAAATCTGCAATGCATGCACCACCCCACCCCACCCACACCCACCCGGACCTACACCCCACCCAGCCATTACCCACCACATCCACCACCCTGCATTACCTACAACCCACTAACAGGCCCACATCACTCTCGCTGTGCACAGCCACCCACCCCTGCACGTACCCACAATGGAACAATACCCCCCACCACAATGCAACCCCACCACTGACGCTAAATGCTATGTCACCCTCACAAAGGCACCCTGGAAGGCCACTGAAATTAACACCAGCACAAAATAGCACAGTCCTGTACACCTCAAACCTACATGCATATGTAACAGACATGTGTATGTCCCCCAACAGGCACCACCACACATGTAACCCTAACGGACGGGACAAGGAGTGCCACTGCCCTCCAGGGAGACAGAGCCACCTCACAAGACCTTGGCGAAGGATCCCTGGACACTGTTGAGCAGGCAGGCCCCTCACACAGTCCTGGATTCTCACCATGCAGCAGCCCAACCCAGGAAACCACTGTCACCCCTAACACCCACTCAAGACCAGAGGGCCAGTTGAGGCTTACCCACACCAGTGTTAGCAGGGCACAGACTGGTGTAACACAGCTACAGAGGCCACAGTCTCCCACTCCCAACATGCAGGAAGGCGAGGGCCCCAGTACAAGTGGCACGTCCAGACCTGTGCAGGGGACACAGGCACAGGGGGCTAGGGCAAGTTCGAGTGTCCCAGTGGGCCAGGGGGGAGGCCACAGGATGGATGCAGCAGCCCAAGACGTTATTGCAGAGGTATTGGAGGCCTACCAACATACCCAAGACAGATTGTGTCCACCCTGGAGCAAAGTCAGAGGATGCAGCAGCAAAACACCAACAGGCCATGGAGCAGTGGAAAGAGCACAATGCCACAATGGCCACCTTTGCTAGAGCACTGCTGCAGTTGGTAAAAAAACAGTCTGACACCCACACCGGAAAGAGACCCCCACAACAGCCCTGGACAACCAGCATCTGATGACCCAAGCAGCAGAAACATCCCAGGAAATACCCTCCCAGGAAACCCAAGGGCCAACCATGCCACCCCAAGAAGCTCCACAGCAGGTGCCCAAACATATTCTTAGGCCAAGATATGGCACTGGAAACCCAGTTAAGAACAAGGTCCCCTCCAACAATTGACTCTGCTGCTAATGCAAAGCAACCATCCCACCAATTCACCAACAACACTTATCTGAGGGCAATATGAAGTACTGTTCGACAAAATGGACCCATCTAAACCATCCAACAAGGCTGCCACCAAGTTAGTTTTGAAGACACCCAACCCTCATGACTCCCATCACTGTATATAGCACAATTCACTAAATTCTACCAATAAAACACATTTCACACCTGTAACACTGTCCCCTGTCTTAAATTGTGAACAAAGTGGAGTATGGATGCAACTGGCAGAGAACCACTTTATTGTCAATTTGTGCTTGATGGTGGTACAGTGTGCCCAAATGGTGGCAAGGAGGGAATGCATATACTTTCTGTCAGTACCATGCAGAAGCGGTCCATGTATCGCCTATCATAACCACTCCCCCCTATATGACAGAGCACACTGACAGTATTAGTCACTAACCCCAAAGACAAGCCTAAGTCCCACACAGCTATTGGAAGTAAAGTTGTATCAGTTGGTTCCTGGAATGGACATCTTCCCCTTCCTCATCCTCACCATCACTCTCCTCACCTCTCTGAGGTAGCTGATCTGGACCCATAGCACCCTCCACCTCCAAGAGAGGGATAGAATGTCTCACTGTCACGTTGTGCAGAATGCAGCAGGCCACCACTATTCTACATACCTTATCAGGCCCATGGGCCAGGGAACCCCCAGATATATGTAGACACCGGAATCAGAAGACCTATAGTACGCTCTATTACCCTCCTAGTACGTCCATGGGCCTCATTGTATTTCCTCTCTGCATCCGTACTGGGATTCCTCACTGGTGTCAGGAGCCAACGCAAGTTTGGATAGCCAGAATCACCTACAAGATGGTTCAATACAGACTCGTCATTGTTATGCCCCTTAGTTAGACAGGCTGGTTTTCTGCAATGTGTCAGTTATTGACAGGCAAACTTACCTATGATCCACCCTCTGTCCTCTTGTAGTTGTTCCATTTTCTGTGGCACACTACTGTTTCTCAACACAAATGAATCATGGACTGAACCTGGAAACATGGCATTCACATGTAAATGTACTGGTCTGCAGTACACACCAATTGGATGTTCATGGGGTAAAAGTTCTTCCTGATTTTGTACACCTGTTCACTCACTATTGGGGGGATGACGGGGATGTGTGTGCCATCGATGGCACCTATGACATGGGGAATGTTTGCAAAGGCATAGAAGTCAGACTTGATGGCAGGGAGGTCAGTACTTTGGGGAAAACGCACATAGGATTGCAGAAGTTGTACAAATGCATTCAGAAGTCTTGTCCGTACCTGGCCAAACATTGGCTGTGAGAAACCAGCACCCATGCCCACTGTCACTTGAAATGAGCCTGTGGCCAGGAAATGGAGTGCAGAGAGCACCTGCACCTCAGTTGGAATGGCATGCTGATTACTATTTCCCGGAGTTAGTGCAGGATCCAGTAATGCACAAAGGTCCTGAATAGTTGCACGTGTGAGTCTGTAAGTGATTATGATCTGACGCTCCACCATGGTCCCCAAATCCACAAGTGGTCTGTACACCGATGGTGCCCTTCCTCGCCACAAGGGTCGGTACCTAGGAGGGTTTACAAAAAGGAGTGATAAAGACACATACATAGGCACATGTCTCAACATTTCTGCACTGCATTGTTCATTGTAGTGTCTCTACAATAACTGCTACATGACAGATATACATGTACATCACTAGGAGGGAACAGAGTAATTCATGTGTGCTACTATACGGAATGGATAGAGGCCTAGGTGCCTCATGTGGCTAGTAGGCCCTACATTGGGAGTAGTAGGAAATTCAAGATGCGTAGGTAATGGCAAAATGTCTGCCCACCGTAGATCTGCCCCTTCGTTGTGGAAGTGACCTCATACCGCTAGCGGGTGACGTCACAGCGTAAGGCGGAGTTGACCAATGTTCACACCCTCATTGGCTAACATGGATGCCAATGGGGAATGCTGGCGTATCATGATCGCCGCCGGCAGAGACGGTGCATACCGCCGCGGAACATACGCGTGTTTGATCACTTGACACTCTGATCTCGTGCGGACAGGTACTCCACTCTGTGTACTGCTGTGGCCTGCCTCTGGCTATGGATGTGCCACGTGGTGCAGGTGAAAGACCTCCTTCACCCAGGAAGAACTGGAGAAGCTAGTGGACGGGGTCCTGCCCCTGTACGGCAAACTCTACAGACGGCCAGAGGTACAGGTGAGTCTGGGTTTGGAGGGCACTGTGTGTTTAATGGATGATGTGGATTGGACATACGTGTGCTCCTCTGAGCCTGCATGGGCCATGGTGCATGGAATGCTGCGTGCGACTGTCCTGTATGTCTGAGAGTACTGTCAGTCCAATGTTGGACAATTTGCCAGCTGTTCCTATCGTGCAAGTGCCTGACCTCTGTGTTCCATTTCTGTGTCGCCCTTCTAGGTCAGCGTCCACCAGAAGAGGGCACATTGGCATGGCATCACCAAGGAGGTGTGGACCCTGGGGGGCTACAACCGGCAGAGCACCCACTGTCGGAAGAGGTGGGAGAACCTGCGGCACTTGGAGCGAAAGATCAGTGAGGCCCAGCTGTGGAAGTCCTCCCAACATGGAAGGGGTGCCCGTTGGGCACTGACCCCCCCTCATGCGACGGATCCTGGTGATGGTGTACCCAGAACTGGATGGGCGCTTGAAGGCTTCACAGCAGTCACAAGAGGGTGAGTACTCATTGACCATACTTCAGTCTGGAAGGATGACTGGGTGTGCAATAGGGCTCATGCTGCTTAGAGCAGGGAATTTGACTGGTGTCCATCTACTGTATGTTCCCCAAAGGGTGTAGAGGTGTCCCTGTCAGGTTTCACCTACCTCAGCTCCAAAAGTATTTCAGGGGATGGGTGTAGAGCAGTATTCTGGTCAGTCATCAGGGGCATGGGCATGGGCATAGTGTACGGTGCTGCCTAGTGGGTGTGTTTGCTGGGTGGGTGTATGTCTGGCGATTCTTTATCTGCATTCAGCTAATTACAAGTGCCTCTCCTGTTTTGTCTCCCTATCCCTGTTCTCTTGTGTTGGTTTGGTACAGCATCAACATCAGGCGAGGGAGCTGAGGCACCGGCAAGTGGGGAGGCAGCGGCTCACGGATCCTCCGAGGCAGAGACAACAGACGCCCAGGGGACCAGTGGGTGGGAGGGCGAGGGGACTTCTATGAGGGAGGCTACTACCACAGGAGGTAGTGACTCTGAGACCTCCTCCGATGGGGGTCCCCAGTCATTGGCGGACACTAGTGCACACACCACTACTGTGAGATCTTCCACCTCCCCATACCATCATCGCCCTCCCTTCTGCTCCCAACCGAGTTGCCTGTGCCCGCCCACCCAGAAAGGTGGGTGTCTCCTTCGCCCCCAGGCACCCCCTCCCCTGCCCCAGTCAGTCCTGCTGCCCTCACAGAGGAGGCTATTGACCTCCTGAGAACCATCTCTGTAGGGCAGACAACAATCGTCAATGCCATCCAGGGGCTAGTATCAGAGGTGCAGCAGACCAATGCCTATCTGGATGGCATTCACAGTGCTGTGTCTGCCCTACAGAGATTTTTTCAGGCTCTGGCCTCCTCTCGGGTGGCAGCCAGTTTCCCTGGCCATTCCGTCCCCCCTACAACCTCCTCTACCCCTTCCGGCACCCCACTCCCTTCACCCGTCCAAAGCACACAATCAGACCCGCTGACAGGCACATCAACACACAAGAAGCACACTTCAAAACACAAGCACCATACCTCCCACCACAAGCATTCACACAGCCAACAGACACCTGCCCACACAACAACGTCCATTTCCCCCAATATGCCCACCTCTTCTGCCTCCCTGTCTGTCTCCTCCACATCCACACCCTCATGCACTTCACCTTCAGTCACTGTTACTACTCCTCTTCCTGCACTCACAATAGCAGACAGCCATATATGCACCCCATACACCACACCTGCACTCTCCACTTCTACTGTAGTTGACACATGCAGCATACTCACCAGACTTGCAGACACCCACCCAACATACATCCACACTAGCTGTTTGTCTTCTCCCACTGTGTCCACTGCTGCACCTCCCAAGACACACAAACGCACCAAGACACCCACCCATCAGACATCCACCACACAACAGCATACTGAGCAGTCACCTGCACCCACTACACGCACCCCTACACCCCATACATCCACTCCCTCTGCCTCCACTCCCATTCCCTCATCCACGCCCACCCAGTTGCTCCCAAGAAACTTTTCCTCTCCTGTGCTGACCTCTTCCAACCCACTGGTCCTTCCACATCACAGCCCACCCCGGTCCACCCTTCACATTCCCAATCCCCTTCCCCAAAGAAGAAGAACCGGTCAGAGCCTAGGCCATCCAGCTCCACCTGAGCCAAACAGCCCCCACCCCCTTCAAAGGAGAAGCCCACCCCCTCCACCCTCCACAAGAAAGTCAAAGGCCCACCCCGTCGAAAATCCCCACCCCCACCGCCCCCTGCCCCCCTTCCGTGAGGTGCCTGGATCCCCATATGGTGCCCCGTTCTGTGGAGTACCCAGCACTTGTGGGAGTCAGGTGTGGCCCGGTGTGGCCCATGACATTTGGGATTTTACAGACTGGCCATTGGCCCTGTTTGCACTGTTTGGCTCAGTGAGCTTCTTATTAAAGTTTCTGTGTGGCCTGTGTTTGGGCTGCACGCAGTTACACCCTGGTGTTTGTTTAGATTTTTTTATGGGTGTTAGGCTTTTGTATATACTATGGTCAAGTTGCATTAGCCTTCGGTTGGGTACATACCTCTTGGTGTGGGGTGTATGACTTGTGTTGCTGGGAAGGGCTGGGGGGGCGTTGCCTGATGAGTGGAGTGGGTGGGTATGTAACTGTGTCCTTTCCTCTCTTGTGTCGTAGCTTACGGTATTTATCATCGTCATCTTCACCGGCGGTCTCGGTCATGTAGGTATATGGCAAGGAGCAGGGCTGGCATGATCTATAGCTCTCTATCCATGGCTGCCAATGCACATTCTGTGGGACTCCGGTACGTGGTTCCTTATATGTGGTTCATTTCCGCCTGGCTTTGTGTGGCGGTGGTTCCCGCCCCAGAACTGGCGCCTGAATGGTGGTTCATTCTTTGATGGGCGGGTTGGGCCTTTCCGACTGACTGTCGGCGGACTCCTGCCGTCATCAGCGGGACTCCTCTCCTGGCGGTGGATGGTTCGCGGGATACATGTGTTTTGTTTGGATCATTATTTGGCGGTCCGGTCCGCTCCTCTGTTTGCGGTTTCTACCGCCACCGCTGGCGTAGCGGAACGGACCGCCATGTTCGTAATGAGGGCCTTTGTTTGCTTTTAAAAGTGTAAGGAACATAGATCAACACCTATGTCCAGCTAAATAATGGTAACTCTGAACAAAGGCATGTTTGGCATCAAACATGTTGGAATCATACCCCAATGCTTTATCAAGTATTGGTGGTAAGATCCCATGCTCTCTGGGGGCACCTTAGATGGCCCCCAGTATTGCCATTACAGCCTTCTGAGCGTTTCTGTGCAGCCCAAGCTGCTGCCACCACCCAGACAAGTTTTTTCCCTCGTGTTGCTTGAGAGGATTTCCTTTTGGGAGAGGAGGGGTGTTACACCACCTCCCTTTGGAAATAGGTTTTAAAAGGCTTGGGAGCGGTAGCCTCCCCAAACCACAGGTGATGCTTGTAGGGCACATTTGGTGACCTCCTTGCATAAACCAGTCTACATCTGTTCATGGACCCCCAGTCCCTGCTCTGGCGAGAAACTGGACAAAGTGACCACTCTCCTGTCCATCACCACCCCAGGGGTGGTGCTCAGAGCTCCTCCAGAGGGTCCCTGGGTTTTGCCATCTTGGATTCAAGGTTCACAGGGATTTCTGGGAGCATCTGAGTGGCCAGTGCCAGCAGGTGGCGTCAGAGCCACCTCCTGATGGGTGGTCACCCACCTAGGTTACCAATCCCCCTTTCATGTCTATTTAGGGTCTCCCTCTTGGATGGTTCCTTAGATTCGGTTTGCAAAACTCCAGAAGGGTTTCCTCTGCAGCCTCCACTTCGAGTTCTGACTGAAGAAACTACATCTGGATGCTCCAGGACCGGACAAGCTGCAACAAAGAATGAAGACACCTCCTGTAATATTATATCCAATGCTCCTTTCAGCACTTGCAACATTTCCCCAGTCGTGCATCCTAGGAGGAGAGCCCATCTTCAGCCTGCACCAGAAAGAAGAAAGAATTTCCCTTGGGGTGAAGGAGTCACTCCATTGCTTCTGCAGGCACCAACTGCAACGACGACCGGCTGTGTGGATCCCCTCTCCTGCAGAGCTGCGTGGATCCTGCATCACAGGTGGTGGACTGAAGTAGTCCTGATGGTCTTCTCTCCCAGCTGTCCAACTTGGGTGGAGGTAAGCCCTTGCGTGCCCACACAGGACAATACCTCCCATGCACCACATCCTTTGCAGCTGTCAAGGAGTGTTGGCATCTTTTCCAATGGATCTTCAGGCATCTTGAAGCTCCAGCCCCCAGCATTCCATCCTGCGATGCACAACTCCTTGAGTGGTTCTCCGGTGGCGTGGGATCCCTTTTCGTAGTGCTGAGTAGGTCCCTTCTTTGACTTTCGTGTCCCCATCCTGTGGGACTCCTGTGGGTGCTGCCTGGGCTTCTGTGGGCTCTCTGTGTTGCTGAGGACCCCTTTGACTCCCCCTCCTGGGTAGAGTCCACCTGGTCCTTCCTGGTCCTGGGCAGCTCGACTTTCCACTAAAAGCGAGTTTTGCATGTGCCAAGACTTATTGGAGTAATCTGAAGACACAAACCTGACTGCAATCCGGCGTGGGACATCACCTGCTCAACTTCATCTGTTTGGGTGCAGTACTGATTCTCCATCCTCACCGTCTACTCATCTCTTGTATCTTCAGTCTGGTGGGTAGAGGCTCCTGCCCTTCCTGGTCTCTGCTGTGCTTGTTGGACTTGTTCCCCATCTTCCACAGGTCCTCTTGTCCAGGAATCCACTGTTGGTGTCTTGCAGTCTCTTCTGGAGTTTGCATTATTCTTCTTCTCTTCCAAGTGGGTGTTTTGGGGAATGTAACGGGAGTGCAACACCGCCAGGGTCATAATGAGGGCCTGAGTGTTTTCTTTCATGTGTGTAAGTACTGTGTGAATACAGTGGTATTGCATGAGCTTTGCAGGTCTCCTAGATAAGGCTTGGCTGCTCATCCACAGCTACCTCTAGAGAGCCTAACTTCTAGACAATGACTACACTACACTAATAAGGGATACCTGGACCTGGTATAAGGTGTAAGTACTATAGGTACCCATCACACACCAGACCAGCCTCCTACAGCTTCGCAGTCTGTGGGGGGTACTTTAAGCTGTAATTCCTGATCAGAAAGGAGTAGCTGCATCATGTTTCACATCATTGGGATTTTCACTATTTTAGAAATGCCACTTTAAAAAGTGGGCATTTCACTGTCCTTACAGCTCTGTGTGCCTGCACCCTGTCTCCAATACACATCTGGGGTGGGTGACAGCTACACTTTGTGCATTCCCTCTGGACAGCTACAAACAGGCAGGATAGGTGTGTCTGAGTACTCATCTGCACTCATCTGTATTCTGATGGCTCTTCCTGGGTAGGAAGGGTGGAAGGAAGCTGACACTTACACGTGAAGAGGAAGTGCATGCTTGTCCCCATACAAAAGACTGATAGTCTGGAGCCAGGGCTGAGGAAGAAAGGACCTCTTTGCTCTTCAAAGATCCTTTTTTGAAGTTACCCCCACTTCAAAGGCAAATTTAAGTATCAGAACTGGGTCTCTTACACTACCAGATCAGTACACTACTTGACCTGTGAAGAACTCTGCTGGGAGTAAGGACTGCTGTGCTACAAGGAGTGCCACGCAGCTGGACTGCTTTTCAAGAAAGACTGATCTCTGCTTTAAATGAGTTGCCCTGCTGCCTGCTAATCTCTGCTCCTTCCTAAGGGGACTGGACCCCTCTCATTTGAACCCCATGGTGATCCCAAGGGATTGTTGGCTTGTCCCCTGTTCTCCAGTAGTCTCAGGGACATCAAAGACTGCCTCAAACCTGCAAACAGCACCTGGGCTCTGCCTGCTGTGATACCTGCTCTGCCAAGAGGTGCCAATCTAGTCTTGGGCCCATGGAAGAGAGTATCTGTGCTGCAACCTAAGGAAAACCTATGCATCAACAATGTTGCATTAATCAGAACTGGTGCATTTCCAGTAGACGTTGACTTATCACCACTTTAGCTTGAGCCACTGACACCGCTTTGTGGACTGCGTAACTCATCGCCCTTGGATTTCGATGCATCTTTGACCTTGTGCAGCTTGCACCGATGCTTCGCTCCAACACTACATCGCCTCGATGACTAACACAACCTTATCTTCAAAGCCTTCTAGGTGCTCCATAGCTCAGAACCAATTGCATCCCCTACAAATCCTTGATCGACAAGGATGCCTCTCCTCTTCTGCTCCACTCATCAAGTGCTCGAAGCCGATGCTTTTACCATGCAAAGTACTTTCTCAGTGGCCCCTTCGTGGGTCCGGTGGCCACCCTGCCCTCCATCGCGGATGGCCTGAACTTTGTGCTTACTGTGGTCTGGCACGATCTCAAATATCCTATCAGTGATATTAACTTCTGAGCACTATTTTTGGTTTATTCTTTACAAATCCATATCTCGGCTGCCACTGATTGGATATTTGTCATGTTTGCCTTGTTCTACTCATAGAAATATAGGGGGTCATTACAACATTGGCGGTAAAAGCTGCTTACGGCCGTGCAGAAGACTGCCAACACACCGCCTGAGCAGCAGAATTCCGCCACAGTCATTATGACCCACAGCTCGGAATCCGCCAAAATCCAGACACCCACACAAGTCCGCCACATCACCCACAAACCCTTACGTCAACAATTGCGACTGAAGGCCAGAGAGAGACACACCACCATCTACAAACTAGTATCCACAGGTACTCAACACCATCACTCACACAACATCCAAGCACCTCATACAACACACCTCTAAATATTACCCCACACATCACAACACACACCACCCCACACATCACCCACACCACCCCATGGCCCCGCAAAGACACCCCAGGTTCTCTTAGGAGGAGCTCAGGGTCATGGTGGAGGAAATCATCCGGGTAGAACCACAGCTCGGATCACAGGTGCAGCACACCACCATAGCTATGAAGATGGAGCTATGGCGAAGAATCGTGGACAGGGTCAATGCAGTGGGACAGCACCCAAGAACACGGGATGACATCAGGAAGACGTGGAACGACCTACGGGGGAAGGTGTGTTCCGTGGTCTCAAGACACCACATTGCGGTTAAGAGGACTGGCGGCGGACCCCCACCTCCTCCCCCACAACTAACGACATGGGAGGAGCAGGTCTTGGCTATACTGCATCCTGAGGGCCTCACAGGAGTAGCTGGAGGAATAGACTCTGGTAAGTCAAACCTTTAAATACTTCATACCCCACCCACCTGCATGCTATCACATACCCCCACACTTGGCCTCACCCCCATCACTCCAACTCCTCACGTATGTCCCAATATCACAAACCACACATCCCAAACCCAAGCCCTGCATGTAACACCAAAGCATGGCCACTACAAATACCCATACACCCCCTAAACCATTATCACACAGGGCCCTACACAGGAATGCAAGCACTGGGGTATACGGTCACCCACCCATTGCACACCATGGCACACACAGATGCAATAATCATGCCTTTACACGCCTGCAGGACCCCTACCCAACGTCACCAGACAGGAGGGTCCAGATATGTCCACTCCACCCACAGAAGAGGCCCACAGTGATGACAGCAGCTCTGTCCAACTGGATTAAGATGACCAGCACGGCCCATCTGGGACCTCGGGACAGTCGGTTCCCCTCACACTGGCACAGGCCACTACAGAGCTTCCACCCTCTGGAAACACCAGCACAGCACCTACCCAGCGGGCCCATACCTCTGTCCCCAGGACACGTCAATCAGAAGTGTGTCCACCACTACAGGGAACCCAGGCTAACCCACCACCCCAACAACAGGGACCTGGGGGCAGTGGTAGTGGGCACATGGTTCAGGGGACAGAGGCCCAGGAACACAGGGGAACTAGGAGGGCTGCTGTGCAACAGGGGGAGGACAGGCCCAGGAAACCCACTCTCCACAAAGCCCTCTCCAACATCATGGGAGCCTACCACCATTCCCAGGAGATGATGGCAACGGTACTGGCCAAGTTTCAGGAGACCCAGCGGCTGCAGGAGGAACAGTATTTGGGGTTCAGGGAGGAACTCAAATCCATCAATTCCACCCTGGGCACCATTGTAGGGGTGCAGAAGCAACTCATGAACACCAGGAGGGACACTGTGGCACAACAAGGGGCCCCTGACACTAGCCTGGAGGATTAACTGCCCACCACCTCCGCCGGCGCTAGTGGACAGGAGGCACCGCCACAGGACCACCACACCAGCACCCCACCCCCTGCAGATGGAGAACCACCCCGCAAGTGGTCCCTGAGATCAGGACAAAGACATAGAACAATGCCAAGACCCCCGCCAAGAAATGAGACCATCCTGATTGTCATCCTTCTGTCCCACTTTGTCACCCTGTCCCTACTTAAACTGCCCTAGCTCCACTTCCTATGCCCCTTTGGACAATGCACCTGTGAGACTAATAGACTGGACTCTGCCATGGACATTCCTCCACCATCACCCCTGACCATTTTACAATCCCCTCCACTATTGAGCACTTAAATAAACACCCTTGAATCACAAAACAATCAGGAGTCTGTCTGTGCTTTTGAAAAAGTGTATTAGCAATAACAGTGGCAAAATGCTATATCAAATGTGATGTCAACATACCTATGTCACACAGCTCTAGTCCATGCGGAAACAAAGCAGATTGCATACAGTGGGACCCACTGAAATACGTGAAATCGTAAGGGAAAGTGACAACTCAGTGACCATACACTGGTTGAAAATGACAGACAGATGAGAGGTAGTAGAATTAAATCAGATGTAGCAGGTAGTGTTGTCTTCTTACCTGTGTCTCACTGGAAGTATTGCAGGATCACCGTGTTCCTGCTGTCTATGTCCTCTTCTTCTGCTTCCTCGTCTTCACTGTCCACAGGCTCCACAGCTGCCACAACACCTCCATCTGGACCATCCTCCTGCAGAAAAGGCACCTGTCGTCGCAAAGCCAAGTGTGAAGTATACAGCAGGCCACGATGATCTGGCACACCTTCTTTGGTGAGTAGAATAGGGAACCACCTGTCATATGGAGGCACAGGAACCTGGCCTTCAGGAGGCCGAAGGTTCTTTTTTATAATCCTCCTAATTCGCTCATGTGCCTCATTGTAGCGTTCCTCTGCCCTTGTCCTGGATTCCTCACTGGGGTCAGTAGCCATGACAGGTTGGGGTAACCAGCGTCACCTGCAAATGTCGAGGGACAACTGTTAGACACACACTAACTCTTAGGGACATCCCCAGACCCAGACACCTAGTCACACTGTATAGGGTCCATGTCCTCACCTAATAGCCACACACGGTGCCTCTGGAGTTACCCCATCACATAAGGGATGCTGCTATTCCTCAAAATGTAAGCGTCATGCACTGAGCCAGGAAACGTATTCACATGGGAGATTTACTGGTCGGCCAAACACGCCATCTGCACATTCATCGAATGGTAACTCTTCCGGTTTCTGTACACCTGTTCACTCCTGTGGGGGGGGCAAGGCCACATGTGTCCCATCAATGGCACCTATGATGTTGGGGATATGTCCCAGGGCATAGAAATCACCTTTCACTGTAGGCAAATCCTCCACGTGAGGGAAAACGATGTAGCTCCGCATGTGTTTCAGCAGAGCAGACAACACTCTAGACAACATGTTGGAAAACATAGGCTGGGACATCCCTGATGCTATGGCCACTGTAGATTTAAAAGAACCACTTGCTAGGAAATGGAGTACTGACAGCACCTGCACTTCAGGGGGGATTCCTGTGGGATGGTGGATAGCTGACATGAGGTCTGGCTCCAACTGGGCACACAGTTCCGAGATTGTGGTACGATCAAGTCTGTAGGTGCTGATCACATGTCGCTCCTCCATTGTGGACAGGTCCACCAGTGGTCTGTACACTGGAGGATGCCGCCATCTCCTCACATGCCCCAGCGGACGGTGCCTATGGAGGAGAACAGCGAGCAGAGAGTCAACCAACTCTGAGGTATGTAAACACAGCTTAATCGGAAAATATTAGCAAATCGGCATACGCCTGTATTAGTGTTTAAGCAAGGCCTAGATATGTGTGACGCAGTCCAAAATAATGCCATGTGGGCCCATGAAATGGCGGCTGCCTAACCTGTAAAGTGGGACCAGGGGATATGAGGTAACTGCGCTGGCATTGTACACCGTCGCGGTAGGTGGTCGAAGACCGCGGCGCTATCCTGCATTGGTTAACATTGGACCCTATGGGTCCCAGGAGCCAATGACGATGTACGCCGGCGACGGTATGCACCGCCGCGGACGTAACCGCCATTTTCTCTCTGTTCAATTACTTGATACCTGATCTTCGACAGGACAGGACCTACACTGCAAGTGCTGCTGTGACCTCAGTCTGGAAGAGACAATGGCCTGTGTGTCTGGGGAAAGGGCCCCTGCCTTCAGCACGGAGGAGTTGGAGAAACTAGTGGATGGGGTCCTCCCCCAGTACACGCTACTCTACGGTCCTCCAGACAAACAGGTAAATACACTGTGAGCATGCTGTATGGGGAATGCCTGTATGGAGTGGTGTGGATGAAAGATAGGGGGGGGTGAGAATGAGGCATGCATGAAACGACAGTGAGTGCATGTGCTTCATGGCAAGGGTAGGGATGCGGGCCAATGACTGTAACGGTGCGGACGGTAATATCTTCTCCTTTTCCCCTGTACTATTCCTGTAGGTCAGCGCCCACCAGAAGAAGGACATTTGGCGTGCCATCGCCAAGGAAGTCCGGACCCTGGGGGTCTACCACAGACGGAGCACCCACTGCCGGAAAAGAACGGAGGGCATTCGCCGCTGGAGCAAGAAGAGAGCGGAGGCCCAGCTGGGGATAGCCTCCCAACGTGGGAGGGGTGCCCGTCGCACCATGACCCCCCTGATGTTCAGGATCCTGGCGGTGGCGTACCTGGAGTTGGATGGGCGCTTGAGGGCATCACAGCAGCCACAAGGGGGTGAGTACACTCTCATTCAGCTGATTCAGCGCGCATTGGAGGTGTCTGGGTGGGGGAGGTGGGCTGTGGGTTCCCCTGGGCCAGGGCGAGTTTAGTAGGCAAGGTCCCTTCTTAAGGCAGGCCCTGTGGCACCTCACCGCACCTGTGTACAGTGCCAACTACACCTAGTCAGGCTCCTGTGACATCCATGTGTGCAGCAATCGGGCATAGCCTTGTAATCCATGTCCCTGGGATTGATTAGGGAACTCCAAGTGCATGGCGTAGTGCAGGGGGCTTCTGTGTATGTAGTGTCCACCAACGGTAGCGGTATTGCATGCACTGAACATGTCTTTCTTCTGTCTTCCCCCCCTTTTTGTGGTCTCCCTGTTCTTGTGTGCATTTGCATCATCAGGCGGAGGAGCAGTGGCACCGGAGCAGGAGGGAGATGAATCCCACATGGCCCTGGAGGGTGACAAAACGGAGTCTGAATTCACCAGTGGAACGGAGGGCGAGGGGAGCTCCACGGCGGGGACAGGAGCTGATGTCAGCGATACTTACCACTCCTCTGATGGGAGCTCCCTTGCGGTGGTGGGCCCATCTGTGCCCCCCGCATCTACAAGTACGCCTACCAGCACCGCCCTCCCAGCAGCCCCTCAGCACGTGCCCCGTGCCCGCTCACCCAGGAGGGTGGGCATCTCCTTCTCCCCAGGCACCTCAGCCCCTGCCCCTGTCACCCCTGCTGCCCTCAGTGAAGAGGCCATTGACCTCCTCAGGTCCCTCACTGTTGGGCAGTCTACCATTTTGAATGCCATCCAGGGTGTAGAGAGGCAGTTGCAACAAACCAATGCATACCTGGAGGGCATTCATTCTGGTCAGGCAGCCCATCAGCGAGCTTTTCAGACTCTGGCCTCAGCACTGATGGCAGCCATTGTCCCTGTCTCTAGCCTCCTCCCTCCAACTTCCTCCACCCAGACCCAGACCCAAACCCCTGTACCTCAGCCTATCCCAAGCACACCATCAGTCCAGCATGCACACACCTCAACACACAAGGGAAGCTCAGGCAAACATAAGTACCACACACCCCACAGGCACTCACGCAAGTATCATACACATGCAGACACACCAACATCCACTGCCTCCACTGTGTCCCCCTCCTCCTCGTCTCCCTCCTCCCTCCTTGTCTCGTCTCCACTCACACCTGCATGCACTACATCCTCGGCCACTACGTCCATCACCTGCACACCCACCACCACACCCCGCTCACGTGCAGTCACCACCTCCACTACCATTCACACATCCCCTGTGTCCTCTACCAGTGTGTCTGTGAGCCCACCTCCCAAGGTACACAAACGCAGCCACACACCCACCCAACAGCCATCCACCTCACAACAGCCTCCAGCCCATGCACCTTCACCCAAAGTCACCAAACGTACACCTCCTACAACCACTACCTCTTCCTCCACTCCCAAACCCCCTCCATCTACCCGTCCCAGTGTTCCCAAAAAACTTTTCCTGTCCAACCTTGACCTCTTCCCCTCACCTCCCCCACCCCTTCAGTCTCTTATGGGCCGCCTCACCAGGTCCCAACCCAGCACCTCAGCCACAACATCTGCGGGACCAGTGGTGCCAGTAGTAACCGGCTTCTGGAGTGCGCCAGGCAGCAGGGCAGCCAGTGTGGCAAGGAGCCAGAGCACGGACAGTCCCCCACCTGTAAAGCACAAAACGTTGGCCAGTGCCTGGTGGGAGAGAGGAAAGAAATCAGCCACCAAAGCCACTCCCAGGGGTACAGTTGGGAGTGTGGAGACAGCTGCGCCACCATCCAAGGTGGGGAAGGGGCACAGTAAAACCGGCAAGTCTGGGAAAATCTGCACAGCGGACAAGACCGCCACCAGCCCTGCTGCCCAGGACATCGCCGCCACCAGCCCCGCTGCCCAGGACACCGCCGCCACCAGCCCCGCTGCCCAGGACACCGCCTTCACCAACACCGCTGCCCAGGACACCGCCGCAACAAGCACCGCTGCCCAGGACACCGCCGCAACAAGCACCACAGGCCAGTGGGCGCCAAAGATTCCAATGAGACTGAGGCCGCCACGAGCAGGATGAAGCACTCTGGGCACAAAGCCCCCTCCAGAACCAGTGGAGAAAGGCATCTACGACCTCAGTCCTTGGCAGGATGAAGCACTCTGGGCACAAAGCCCCCTCCAGAACCAGTGGAGAAAGGCATCCACTACCTCTGTCCTTGGCAGGATGAAGCACTCTGCACTCTGGGCACAAAGCCCCCTCCAGAACCAGTGGAGAATGCTATCCACTTGAGAGACTGTGGCTTTGCACTCCCCAGGATTAAGCAGTGGGCAAACCACCCACTGTAGAGACTTGAGAGACTGTGGCTTTGCACTCTCCAGGATTGAACAGTGGGCAAACCACCCACTGTAGAGATTTGAGAGACTGTGGCTTTGCACTCCCCAGGAATGAACAGTGGGCAAACCACCCACTGTAGAGACTTGAGAGACTGTGGCTTTGAACTCCCCAGGATTGAACAGTGGGCATGGAGCCCCCTCGTGGATCTGGCATCATGCACTCATCCGGCTGAGGTGCCCCCCCCCTTCCCTTCCCCCTGAGGTGCCTGTTTTTTTTAATCTGATGCCCCAGCAGTGTTCTCTCCGTCTTGTTCGGGTATCTTGTGTGGACCTCGCCCATGCCTTTTGGGCCCAGTGGTCCACGGACTATGATAGTGGAATACCTTGGACTTGCATTCTTGCTGTATATATTTGTTTATAGTGTACATATCTTTATATATGTATATATTTTTGATTACTGTATTTGAATATATTACAATAATTCGACTCATTTCCTTTTGTCCTTGCATTCTCCCAGGGGGGGTTGGGGGTGTAACTGTAATGTATCATGATGTATTAGTGTGTGTGTTGTCGTGGGTGAGAGTGGAAGTGGGGGTTTTGCGTGTTGCGTGTGTGTGTCACTGTTTTTTCCCTCCCCTGTGTCGTAGGTGCAGTACTCACTGTGATCTTTGCCGCCGGCGTTCGTGCTCCTGGTAGAGGAGCAGGAGGATAAAGGCTGGAAGAATCTGGAGCTCGGGTTTCATGGCGTCCTGTTTCCACGTGGGGTGTGTAGAGGTGAGCGTTTCCCCTTCCAAGTCCTGTTTCCGCCGTGTTTTTGTTTGCAGTGAATCTGCCCCGGAAAAGGTGGCGGATTGGACTGTTGTAATTCTGTGGGTGGTACATTATCCTCCGTCTGTCTGTTGCCGGTTACCGCTGCGGTGTTTGTTTGTACCGCCTTGGCAGTCGGAGTGTTAAAGTGGCTGTCTATGTTGGCAGTTTCCGCCACGGTCATAATTCCATTTTTTTTCCTCTGGCCTGTTGTAGCCGTTTTACCACTGCTTTAACACCGACCGCCAGGGTTGTAATGACCACCATAATCTATTTTCCAAGCCCTGTTTGGAGTACTTGTTATGGTGTTTTCAATATGCCACTGTGTGTGTGTGTTGCACAAATTCTTTACACATTGCCTCTTTAAATAAGCTTAACTACTCTGTGCCAAGCTACCAGAAGGTGAGCATATGTTATCTCTAAGTGTGTATCTAGCTCACCCTGTCTAGAGTGGTGGTTCCGGCTTGTACAGGGTGCATACTATGACAGCCAGCAACACCAGTTCTTAAAAGTGCTTTTTGTGATTTAGTGTAAAGGCATTTAGTAGTTTCTGAGCAATTTGTGCACAAAAACGTTACATAGTTCATACTGCAGAACCTCTGCGGACCCGAGAAATTTCAAGCTGAGATCTGATTGGCTGCCACCACATAAACAACGATGTGACAACAGCCATCTTAGGACTCAGGGCTCAGTCCAGCACAATTGAAAAAAAAACATTTATGAGCCCAGATTCTTTGACTAGTTTGTGCATGGAACGTTTTGAGGTGATCCATCACGTGGAGGCTATGAAAAAGTTGTGATCCCAAAATGCATTTTCGCCATTAATTATTCCATAGTAACTTTAGGCACAGCTACAGCCCAAACTGCTGAACTGATTCACACCAAATTTGACAGAAAGCTAGATCTTGGTCCTGAAAAAGTGCGTTTTGTGATTTGGTTTAAAGCAAATAAATAGTTTTTGAGCAATTAATGGTCTAAATCTTTGTATATTTCATGCCACGAAAGCTCCGCAGAACAGAGATATCTCAAGCTGAGATCTGATTGCCTGACACCACATCATTGATGACGTTGCAACAGCCATCTTAGGGCTTAGGACCCAGTCCAGAGTCCTAAGCAAAAAAAGGTAAACAAAAAAAAAGACAAAAAGAGGCAGGGTAGGTATACTTAGACCCCATAGGCCTGATGCCAGAAGGACCCCTCTAGGGCACAAATATTTTTCTTATAATTTTGCAGTGTATACGCAGAAGATTCTAATTTACCCTCATCCACCTAGGGTGGTCCAAGGCTCTGAGGCGATGGTAGGTTTTTATTTTAGAGAGATGGGGCATGTGGTCTCTCTTCCTGAACCTCTGAGAGGCCCTAGGGACATTATCTCCCTGGGCTTCAGTAAAAAAAAAAAAAGAGTGGAGGTGCATCTCCCGCCGGGGCCTAATTGGACTCTGGTGACCCCATCCTTGGGTTCGAAATGCATAATAAAAGGGGAGAGGCCAAGTGGCCCTCATTCCCGAACCTTAAAAAGGGACAGTGAACCTCATCCTCCAGGGCCATAGCAGAAATTAAAAGGGAGGAGGCCACGCACTCTCCTCCCTGAGCCTTTAAAGGCCTAGGAAACCCCAACCCCTGGGGCTGGCTCAGTGACAAAGTGGGCAGGGAAACATATGTTTGCTATCATCTGGCCAGAGCATTTTAAATCTCCTGCCAAACAGGAGCAAAAAAGCAAGTCTGCTCCCAGTCTAATCCCCCTTGGTTGGCTCATTTACTGTGTCGCTGGCAGGAGCATTTTTCATTCTCCTGCCAGATGAGAGCAATTATGCCTTTCCTACCCTTCCGTTTCCGCAGGAGTGTGGGCAGGGAAAGCAAGTCTGCTCTAACCAGGCAAGAGATTTAAACATGATCCCGCTGGCTAAGAGCAAACGTTTGTCCTATTTCCCTACCCAAATTGCTGGGGGCATGAAAACAAAACAGCAAAAAGCTACTCTCTCTGACAGAAGCATTGCTGGCTCCAGCCTAAGCAGGACGCCGCTGGGGCCGCAGGGGCCCAGGCGGCAGTCCCAGGCCCACCGGCACACTGGCACTGACTCACGCTCATAAACGCTTTTATTCTCCCACAGCACAGACGCTAACAGCAGCAGATCTAGTCTTGTGGGGAAACTGCAGGTCCCTGCAGCACCAGGGCCCCAGGAGGTGATCCAATGCCCACCGGCACTGACTCGCGCTCATGAGCACTTTCATTCTCCGGTAGCGCGGGACGCTAACAGCAGCGGATCCAGTTTTGTGGTGAAACTACAGGTCCCAGCAGGCCCAGGACCTCAGGAGGTGGTCCAAGGCCCACGGGCACACTGCCACTGACTCGCTCTCATAGGCGCTTTCATTCTCCCGCAGCGCGGGACACACCCGTACCATGCCTAGGTTGTGCCCGGGCCAAGGGCGGGCCCATCAGAGCCCAAAGGAGGCTGTATTGGGCCACACCCCTAACATTTTTTATTTTTTGAAGCAGATTCTTTTCAGGTCCCACTGTACTGTTGCATTTATAACTGGGACTGCATTATTGACCTATTTGATCATAACGGGCCCTCCCTTATATTGAATATAGCATTACTGATGGGTAAAAGGAAGGCGACAGAGGGCTGGGGTGGTGCAAGAAAAAAACCAAGAAGCAGAAGCATGCAGCAAATAATTGTGTAATGGAAAGGATTGATAATCTCCTGGTTGAATGTGAGGAAATATTATCCTTGCCCCGGATAATGTCCCTAAAGACACCCAGAGTGTACGCTCTCCAGCTGACGTGGGTGCGTATCACAGGAAAATTCCAGATATGTTTAAAAAATGTGAGACACAGGATTGAGCTCCCATAGGTAGGGCGGGGGACATGCTACCACCCACACTTCCTCAGTGCTGGTGGGTAGGCCATTGTATGTTAATGGTGATGTCCTTCATTGTAGCAATCTCTTTAGCCCTTTAAATGATATTTTAGGTCCACATGATGATCCTGACATAGGTACCATAGCAGGTGTGGTACTAGATGCAAATATAAACCCTATTATGTCTGAAGCCCAGTAGACTTCCCACATGCAATACCTAAAGTGTGAGGTGGCTGAGCTTAAATCTATGGTAAATATCTTAACATCTATTGTTAAACAATTATTGCCAAAAGATGCGATGACTATTTTTCATTGTGTCCATAGTTCCACGCACAGTTCTTCAGGCCTCTTGGCACTGTTGCCTAAATTGCATCTGTCTACCTGCAATATGAATCATACTTGTGTCACCTGTCCTGCCGCCGTCAGCTCAGTTCCCTCTGATGGTCACTATTCAGCTGCTGGCAGGACTGGGAACTCTAGACAGGCTCCCACATGTAATGGTCTGGGTTCGGTTAAGGAACCCACAGCCTGCTGTCAATTTTCAACATCTGTGGATGACAATGTCTCCAATCGTGTTGTACTAATACTGTCTTGATGGTTAATGTGCCCAAATTACAGCCAGCAGCTTCTAGGGAAGGGGGAGAATCTGTCAGAAATAAGGCGATTCATTGGATCCGTCATGTGAGAGGTTGTTACTCTGTGATACATGAGGAAATAATTGAGGCAGTTAGAAGGCCTGATCCTGATACACATTATGATATGATTGAGTTAACATTAAGGGACAAGAGTATAGTAGACAGTTTGGTGGCCCTAGATGCTAGAACAAGTCACCATAGGCATTCTTGCATTTGTTTTAAATATCCTAGGCTTTTCTCACATCACAAGGTTCGACTTACCCCCCATTTGGGGTGCAGCTCATTCGATTCAATTTAATTTAAATGTGACTGATTGATTTGCTGTACTACCTGGGTTCCCCCTTCATTTGACGTAATCGGCTCTGGTATTGGTCTGCCCCCTACTCGTGACTTTGTGACTACCTACTCCTCTTTCCCTGATATACCTGATCAGTCAACTCAGGATCATCTAGCCAATCGTGTTAACATTACATCTATGGCTAGGGCAGGTTCTCAAAGTGTTGCAGTGCAATATGCTTCCTGGAATGTGGCAAGTTTAAGATCTGTTGTCACCCTTCCAGCCTTTATTTCTTTAATTGAAGACCATGACGTCTGTCTTTTCCAGGAAACTTGGGCAGTTGATCCATTGTTTCGGTCTGGCTATATAAACCTTTTCACTCCAGCACTTTCTAGTAATAGGAGCAGACAGTCTAGCAATCTAATCACATGGGTCAGAACATCATTAAACTGCCGTATATCTCAGCTATCCATTGACTCCCCTGACATTCTAGGCATCTGGTTACTATTTGGGGTCACCACAGGTGTGATTATTCTTAACATCTATGCAAGAGGGGGTAGGGGAGGTTTGGCGTCTGATGCCCTCCGCATTTTGGAGACATTCCTAAGGCAATGTACTTGACACTTCAATATCATTGCGGCAGGTGACTTTAATGTCACGTTCGAATTTCTTGACTGGGAGGATCTTGGGTTTACTTGTGAGGAGGATAGGGCGTGGTCCGCCCCTTCCTTGGACATTCCACCCACTAAAGGTGGTCGCAAGTTGCTGTCCAGTTAAAAACCTTGACTATTAAATTTGGGCTTGGAGCACTCAATTGCAGGACAAAATCTGACACAAAGGGCTGTCACACTTATAGCAAGGTTAGCCACGCAAGTAGAATAAACTATTGTTTAGTTGATATAAGATTGTGACCTTTAGTTATTGATATGACAGTTATCGAGAGAACCAAGAGTAATCATCATCCACTATCGGTCCAAATGTTTGCCCTGTGTAATCAAATGTCTACGACCAATAACTCTTGTATATTATCATTGTGTATTAGTATGACTAATGATAAGCGCCACTTAAAGTGAGTAAGGTATCAGCACAGCCGGACATTATGAGCTCTGCGAATGCTGCTCAGAGGACTTCACTGGTGCATTTAGAGGCTGGCCTTGCAATCACTGGTGATCAAATAATTACATCTAAAGCTGAATGTTTTGAGAGTATTGCAGCCCACTTCATATCAGATAATGGTTCTGGTGGTGGAAGGACTAAAGGGAAACATCATTGGTTCAACAAGGAATGTCAAGTTTCAAATAAACTCTTAATCCAGGCCATCAAATCGAAGGATGCAGTTGCTATCTGTATAACTAGGAAGTCTTATAAGTCTGCTATATGTAAAGCCAAATGCGAGCAAGACAATAAGGGGTGGGCAGCATTAAATGATGCTGTGCGTGAGAAGAACTGCACTAAATTCTGGTCTTTGGCTGCCCGTGGCCCTGATAATGGTATATTGAATGTTACTACGAGCATTGCTGCAGTGGGTAGACCAATTGGGTAGACCAAGTGGGTAGACCAATTTAGCCTACTATATTTGGATGATCACCTCAGTATACTTTGTGAATCTGATAAGGTTTCGAGTACCCCTACTGACCAAACTCTGAGCCCTTTACCTCTGAAATTGTTTACTCTTTTGGAAGTTTTGCATTCACTAGGTACCTTAAAGCGCAGCAGGCCCTCTTGCCCAGATGGCGCTCCAGCAGATTTTTCCCTAACGGATATTGAAATCTGGTTGAGATACATTACTATCATATCCAATGAAATAGAGGCGGGGGCACCAATTCCTGAGTCGTGGAATGGTGCTTTTGTAGTTCCCACTGTCTAAAAGGGTGACAGAGCCCTACCTTGTTACTATAGACCAATTAGCCTACTGGACTGTGTGCAAATAGAGTTCTGCCACTGCCTTCCGGTGGAAGATTTAGGACTGGATGCCCGAGCGGGATTTCCCTAGCCCAGTGCAAGCTAGCTTTTGCAAGAAAACTTCAGCTCTTGGTCAAGCTTTTAGGTTTTTGCTACTATATTAGAAGATGATTTTTATTGGTAAGGGGAATCTGTACATTGCCTTTGTTGATTTGAAGTCCACGTTTGACTTAGTGCCTCGCAAAAAGATGTGGGAAGTTCTTTCCGGGATGGCAATTCCTGCCCACATTCTTCCTTGCTAGTACGGCTCCATGAGAGCAACTATGCACGTCAGGTGGGGCGACTTGGGGCGGCTTACTGATAAAATTCCTGTGTCAAGGGGAGTACGCCAAGGGTGTGTCGTTGCTCCAACTCTGTTCTCTTTATATATTAATGACATAGTTTCTTTCTTACTCAAGGTGGAGGCAGATGCACCATTTCTAGACACACATAAAGTTCCAGTCTTGCTTTTTGCAGATGACACCCTTTTGAGATCTAAGACCCGAGTAGTTTACAGAAACTCCTCATGTGTTTTGAGGAATTCTATTCCGCTCGGGGATTGGAAATCAACACCTCCAAATCTAAAATTATGGCATTCAGTCCCCATAGATCTTTTAAAGGGAAGGTTACACTTTGAAGAACTCCACTTGAGAATGTGAAATCGTTCAGTTATCTTGGCCTAATGCTATTGTAGAACATGTCTTGAAAGCCACACATCACTAAGCAGGTGTTGACACAAAAGCAGATTGCAGGGGTTTTAATCAAGGATTTTGGCCTTGCTTACGATAAGCCGATTTGTCCAGCACTCCAGATCTATGAAGCCAAGGCTGTGAGCTCTGCTCTTTATGGTACAGAATTATTGGGCCATGCCAAAGCCCAAGAAGTATCAACTGTTGAGAATACCTTCATAAGAAACCTCATGTCTCTTCCTTTGACCACTCCATTGCTCCCTCTTTTCAAGGACCTGGGCATTAAGAGCAGAGGTCATAGGCCCGCTTACACCCTCTTTTGTACTGGAGGAGGCTGTGGACTATACCAGAGCTTTGCCTCCTACACTGTAGTCCTGCAGGCCATAATGGTAGCTGATCGCTCCCTTAGCATTTCTTGACTCAGATATATTAAACAGCCACTATATATGCTTAGGTTCAGTGAGCTCTGGGATTCCCTAAGTATTGCTCCCTTTCCATCGAAACTTGTCCTTAAAAAACAATACCGGAGGGCAGTAGACTCTGAGGAGTTGGGCTTTTTGGGATGCAATTCTGGTTCCCAAAGACAGGAAGTTGTACTTCCAATTTTGTGTAGGAACCTTACATTAGGATAATTTTCCAGTTATTGTGCATCTGAAGGGGTGACCACTTGTCCAGCTTGCAATGCTCCTACCGAAAATCTGCCTCATGTTTTATTTGTTTGCCCTGCTTATACAACCCCTTGCAGGAAATGGCTTGCTCCTGCCTGTAGGTTGTTGGGAGTTCGTAAGTCCTTTGTTGCTCTTCGAATCCTTAGATCAGATACTCATCTGGCATTATGTACTGAAGAATGCTCATGAGAAGTATCCAGGTCTTCAGTTTTTTTTTACTCTTTTTATATAATTTATTGTAATGATTTTATACATATATATATATATATATATATATATACATACATATATATCTTTGTATTTGCTATGCACTTTTATGGCCTGTGTGGCTGAAATAAAGTCTTTTGATGATGATGATGATGACATCTGACCGATCTGTAGTGGATAACAGTCAGGTAAACAGTTTTACACTGTGGATCAACTGAGTCACCAATAGCCATAAGCTAGTAAGACAAGATGAGATTAAAGCACTCATTTGCAGCTTCAGAAAGTATTTTCCCAGTGTAAGATGGCCAAGAAGGTTCTTCTATAAAGATAATACTTGGGTATAAAGAGGACTGCCTCTAAACTATATGTAACCAAATGATAAGGTAGAAAGTAGATCCTGGAAGGGGGATCTGATAACTTTGGATGGTTGTTAGGGCTGGTGCTTGATGTAGGAGAGTACATGTGATCCTCAGGTCAGACACACTCTATTCAACTGGGATAGATAGATCATCAATAGTCCCTAAAGAATGTCTGCCATATACGGAGGAAAAACATACTTCATGCCATCTCCACATTGAACCATCCTCAAAGTCCAGTTACACAAAACTGAAAATGATAGAAGATGTAACAGATGTAAAAAGTGGGGAAATAATGTGCTCATTTAAAACTGACACGCTGAGCGAGCACCGACCTGGTCTGGAAACTGCAATTCTGAAGCTGCACCCAAGCATATTTCTTGTTGTTACATATTTTGTGAACTGAACCATCCTTAGAACGTGACCACATCCCCGCAACATTTGAATGGGTACTATGATCTGTTGCAGCACAGACTGATTCCACTTGTGACAGATGTTGAAAATAGGGCAAGTTGGGATTAGCTGTTCTGAGAAAGTGGTTTATTATTTGGGGTGGATTGAGGCCCACCACAAATAATAAAGGCTCTATCTAGTTAAGTCCAGCTAAAGATTGCAGTAATTTAAACCTGAGCTCAACCCATGGTGGCTATGGTGCAGTAAAACTCCCACTTCAATTAATAAAAATAGAGAACGATTTCAGGAACAAAATGACACCAAAACAACAGGAATTCTATTAGGGGAACCAAAGGTATGAATTTTAGATGATTCTAGTAAAGATAATGCTGAAAATCACTAGGGGCCTGATTTAGAGTTTTCTGGATGGGGTTACCCTGTAACAAATATGACAGATATCCCATCCTTGTAATATGGCCAGCAGGATATCCATCACATTTGGGACAGAGTAATCCCCTCCGTCAAGGTCGTAATCAGGCCCTTAATCTCTTTTTCCAGAGCTCAGAATCCTCCAGTGGGGCAGGGCTGTGGGCTGTGTCTGATGAGGGCCAGATACCTTCTTGGCAAAGTCCAGCTGAAATTGATTTTCTGCTGCAGACAATCCCTGAGTGGGGGAAACCTGTTTCTTCAGCCCAGCTAAATTGTGTTGGGTGGATTAGCTCGGAAGGTCTGTCCTGGTTCTTCAGAGGTCTTGAGGTCCTAAAATTAAATGAAGAATGTTTGATGATCAAATTATGTATTTCCTTGATTATTGTTTAAAGTAAATATTTATTCCTTTTATGCACAAATTGAGTAGTTGTCAACATCAGGACAGTGAGCGCTCTACGGGTGACAAAAATGCAAAAACCCAGCCTTTATGCAAGAGCATAATTCATGCATTGTGTTTATTTGCAGTATGTTAACGTTTTGCATTACAGACTTTAACCATGAAAAAACACTATTAATGATGTTTGCAATAACTGTTCATTTGCAAGGTATTGTTGCAGGCTTACCGAGTGTGTTAGGGTGTGGCCCCTTTCTAGGACCTTCTAGAAGCTTTCCCTGCAGCATGACTGGGTGTGGTTTGTGGGCTGGGCCAGACTCTATATAGGGGAGCCAGCCCAACTCCACGTGCTCACTATTCAGAGGTCCCGGTGCAGAGCAGCAGCAACTTCCTGAGCTCATGTTCCGGAGGCCTACCTTGACGTTCCAGGCCTGCCCCACATTGTATTGGTGATCCTTGAGCAGGGCAGTAAGGCAGAGGTCGGGCTGTAAAACTTTCAGAGTGAGCGAGGCATTGCTCTCATGTAAACCTTGATGTTCAGATCAGAAACAGCTTGCGTGATCATTTCATGGCATTTGCATATTCTTGTTCGAATCGGCAGTGTGCGCGATTTATTTCCCGCATGTAAACCTTGATGTTCAGATCGGTCACAGCTTGCGCGATCATTTCAAAGCATTTGCATCTTCTTGTTCGAATCAGCAGTGTGCAAGATTCATTTCCCGCATGTAGACCTTGATGTTCAGATCGGCAACAGCTTGCGCGATCATTTCATGGCATTTGCATATTCTTGTTCGAATCTGCAGTGTGCGCGATTTATTTCCCGCATGTAAACCTTGATGTTCAGATCGGCCACAGCTTGTGCGATCATTTCATGGCATTTGCATATTCTTGTTCGAATCTGCAGTGTGCTCGATTCATTTCCCTCATGTAAACCTTGATGTTCAGATCGGCCACAGCTTGCACGATCATTTCATGGCATTTGCGTATTCTTGTTCGAATCGGCAGTGTGCGCGATTCATTTCCCGCATGTAAACCCTGATGTTCAGATCGGTCATAGCTTGCGCGATCATTTCATGGCATTTGCGTATTCTTGTTGACATCAGCAGTGTGCGCGATTCATTCCCTGCATGTAAACCTTGATGTTCAGAGCAGCAACAGCTTGTGCGTTCATTTCATGGAAATTGCATATTCGTGTTCAAATCGGCAGTGTGCGCGATTCCCTTCCAGCATGTAAAACTTGATCTTCAGATCAGCTACAGTGTGCGCGATCATTTCATGGCAATTAAAACTTTGGTTTGTTGTGTTTGTAGAGGTGAACACATTTATCCTGAGCTTTTGGGTTTCCCGTGAAGATGCTTAATTCAAAGTGTGACCTTCTTTGTGCATATTAAGTTCCTAGTACAGTTCCTGTTGTTTCCAGGGAATGTTTCAGATAGCCTTTGTCCTCATGTAAAAATGCAATGTTTGTTCTGAAACATTATTCTAGAAGGTTCTTGTATTCTAGACAGTACGTGATATTTCATGAAAAGCTCATGTGAAAACATTGTATTAACCATTCTTGATTTTTTTTCCAGGTACCTAGATTTCTTGAGGTTTAGTTATGGTCATTTCTTAGTTTATCCATGGTTACGGTATGAGAACGCTTAGAACCATAGTCTAGTGAAAGTCAATGTGATTATATTGTGATATTGTGTTGTTTAACCTTTTGCTTCCTACAGGTCTCCTTCCCAGCTGTTCCCTTCCTAATCCCCTTTTCCCCCACTTGGACTCTCTCAGGCTCTGTGATATTTCTATGGGCGTTTTGGAGCTGTCTAGTGGTGGACATGTTGGGAACATGTGCAGGCCCCGAGGATCTGGTCTCCCTGACAGAATAGTGAGCCCCCAAATTTATTATCCTCCTGGTTTGCGTGTGTTCTCAGCATGGCCACATTGGACGAGTTAGTCAAAGGTACCACGCAGCTCCAAGCAGAGGTAGTGTCATCAAAGGACATAGCAGCCAGCTTAGCTGAGAGAGTGAGTCAGTTGCAGGAAAGGGTAGAAAAGAAGGAACAAAGTCCTTTGGGTGTGTCTTTGCCTGGTCCTTCTTCCCAAGCTTCTAGAGGTAATCCTACTACGAACATTTCCCTCAACGTTCCCTCAGCTATCCCCTTGGCTCCTCCAGAACGTGTTTCAGGCGATCCCCTGAAAGCGCAATCTTTCTTAGTTCAAGTGGAATTATATTTTATCTGCCGACCACACACTTTCCCTGATGCCCAATCCAGGGTGGCCTTCTTGTTATCTTACCTGACTGGGGACGCAGCCACCTGGGCAATCCCTCTTGTGCGTAAAGACAGTCCCCTGCTTTACAATTGGAGAAATTTAGTTTGTGAGTTTGAACGGGTGTTTGATCGAAGAACAGTAACATTGTCGGCAGATCGTGAACTATTAGACTTGCAACAAGGTAACCAAGATCTAGTTTCTTACTTAGCTAATTTTAATCGGCTGGTAGCCGAGACATCTTGGCCTGAAGAAAAGCAAGCGGCCTTGTTTTACAAAGGACTCAAGAACGAGTTAAAGGACATTCTTGCCCAGATAGACCCGCAGCCTACAGATTGTCAAGATCTAATAAGCCTTGTTTTGAGACTAGATCATCATCTAGCAGAATGAAGGGGAACACGCAAAAAGACTGAGAAATATTCCTGGCGTGTTCACGACCATAGAGAAACGAGAACCCAGAAAGATAGAACTCCAGAACCTATGGAAATCAGAACTATCAGGAGACCTTTGACCAAAGACGAAAAGAACCTACGTAGAAAGAATTGACAATGTCTTTATTGCGGGCGCAAGGGTCATTTCGCCAAAGATTGTCCAATCAAACCAAAGAGCAAACAAGGTCCTGTCCAGAAAATTGCAGCCAATGTACAAGTCGAGCCGGAAAACTAGATCACCCAAGATGTAAAGAAGGGTTGCTCTTGGGTGTCACCGTGGACCCTTCACAGTCTAGACATCTCAAGCTGGGCAGAAAAGTTCAAGTAAAGAAAAATAACTATTTCAAGAAAGCCCTCGTAGATTCTGGGGCTAACAAGAACTTTGTTGATGCCCAATTGGTTCGCACAAGGGGGATCCCCTGCACCAAGAAGAAGAATCCAGAGGTAATACAAGCAGTGGATGGAAAACTCTTGACTGGAGGCCCAGTAATTCTTCAGACTGTCCCCTTGTCAGTGATCTGTGATGGGGGAAATCAAAGAACCAAACAAGAAGAGAAACTCATCTTTGACATGATCCATGCTCCGCAGAATGGAATTATCCTTGGCTTACCATGGTTAACTCATCACAATCCTGAGATTAACTGGGCAGAATGGAAAGTCGTGTTCTCTTCCACTTTATGTAGTAAGAAATGTCTCCAGATGTCTCAAGTCACCAAGAATTGCAACTCTCACATAGCCACTACAGCGCAGAAAGAAGTAAAGTTGCCCAGGCAGTATTCATCCTATGAAGATGTATTTGATGAAAAAGAAGCAGAAGCCTTATGACTGCCAAATTGATCTAACTCCAGGTGCGATACTCCCTAGCTGTCGTGTGTATGCCTTTTCAGAACATGAAAACCAACACTTACGGAGGTACCTAGATCAATTCTTAGAGAATGGCTTCATCCACCCTTCCAAGTCTCCTGCAGCTTCTCTTTTGTTTTTTGTCCCTAAGGCATAGGTGGACCTTCAAACCTGTATTGACTATAGGGGTTTGAACAAGGTCACAGTCAAGAACAAATACCCCTTGCCTCTGATTCCTGTCTTGTTGGATTAAGTGAAAAAAGCAAAGATTTACACTAAGCTCGATCAATGGGGTGCTTACCATTTAGTCAGAATGAGAGAAGGCGACGAATGGAAAACTGCGTTCAAGACAAGATATGGTCTCCTTGAATACACCGGAATGCCCTTTGGACTGTGCAACGCTCCAGTTGCATTTCAATTTTTACTGAATGACGTCCTTAGAGAATATCTCAACATATTTGCAATAGTCTATATCAATGATATTTTGATCTACTCTGACAATGAAACCGAACATGTACAACATGTCAAGAAGATTCTCACAGCTGTTTGAAAGCATCATTTATATTGCAAACTAACCAAGTGTGAGTTTCATGTTACCACAGTTGAGCTTTTAGGGGTTATCCTTACCCCTCAAGGGATGGTCATGGCAGAAAAGAAAGTACAAGCTGTATCTGATTGGCCTACTCCAAAGGCTGTTCGAGATGTACAGTGCTTCCTGGGTTTTTCAAACTTTTATTGCAGGTTTATAAACCATTTCTCTCAAACAGTGGCGCCAATCACCAAGTTATTGAGAAAAAAGGAAAAAAATGTATGGTCTCCAGAAGCTGACAGAGCCTTTTCAACTTTGAAAGAAGTTTTTTCCACTGACCCAGTCTTGATTCACCCTGATGTGGATCATCCATTCATAGTCGAAGCAGATGCCTCAAATGTGGCAATTGGTGCAGTCTTGTCACAACGAAGTAAAGACACTGGCCAACTCCATCCTGTAGCTTACATGTCTCGAAAGCTGAACGAAGCCGAACAGAACTATGTCATTGCTGAAAAAGAGCTTCTGGCGATCCGTGATGCCTTTAAAGAGTGGAGGCATCATTTGTTGGGTGCCAAGTACACTATCACAGTATATACTGATCATCGCAATCTCCAGTTCATGAGTTCAGCTAGATTTTTGACTCCTCGGCAATTACGCTGGATGCTGTTTTTTGCCAAGTTCGATTTTGTGGTAAATTTTCCCCCTGGTAAAGAAAATCACAAAGCAGACACCTTGTCCCGCCAAGAGTCTACCACGTTGCCTACAATCCAGCCTTCCAGAGCTATCATAGCTCCAGACAAAGTCCTCTGCATCATAAAAATGGCTGAAATAAAGTCTTTTGATGATGATGATGATGACATCTGACCGATCTGTAGTGGATAAAAGTCAGGTAAACAGTTTTACACTGTGGATCAACTGAGTCACCAATAGCCATAAGCTAGTAAGACAAGATGAGATTAAAGCACTCATTTGCAGCTTCAGAAAGTATTTTCCCAGTGTAAGATGGCCAAGAAGGTTCTTCTATAAAGATAATACTTGGGTATAAAGAGGACTGCCTCTAAACTATATGTAACCAAATGATAACGTAGAAAGTAGATCCTGGAAGGGGGATCTGATAACTCTGGATGGTTGTTAGGGCTGGTGCTTGATGTAGGAGAGTGCATGTGATCCTCAGGTCAGGCACACTCTATTCAACTGGGATAGATAGATCATCAATAGTCCCTAAAGAATGTCTGCCATATACGGAGGAAAAACATACTTCATGCCATCTCCACATTGAACCATCCTCAAAGTCCAGTTACACAAAACTGAAAGTGATAGAAGATGTAACAGATGTAAAAAGTGGGGAAATAATGTGCTCATTTAAAACTGACACGCTGAGCGAGCACCGACCTGGTCTGGAAACTGCAATTCTGAAGCTGCACCCAAGCATATTTCTTGTTGTTACATATTTTGTGAACTGAACCATCCTTAGAACGTGACCACATCCCCGCAACATTTGAATGGGTACTATGATCTGTTGCAGCACAGACTGATTCCACTTGTGACAGATGTTGAAAATAGGGCAAGTTGGGATTAGCTGTTCTGAGAAAGTGGTTTATTATTTGGGGTGGATTGAGGCCCACCACAAATAATAAAGGCTCTATCTAGTTAAGTCCAGCTAAAGATTGCAGTAATTTAAACCTGAGCTCAACCCTTGGTGGCTATGGTACAGTAAAACTCCCACTTCAATTAATAAAAATAGAGAACGATTTCAGGAACAAAATGACACCAAAACAACAGGAATTCTATTAGGGGAACCAAAGGTATGAATTTTAGATGATTCTAGTAAAGATAATGCTGAAAATCACTAGGGGCCTGATTTAGAGTTTTCTGGATGGGGTTACCCTGTAACAAATATGACAGATATCCCATCCTTGTAATATGGCCAGCAGGATATCCATCACATTTGGGACAGAGTAATCCCCTCCGTCAAGGTCGTAATCAGGCCCTTAATCTCTTTTTCCAGAGCTCAGAATCCTCCAGTGGGGCAGGGCTGTGGGCTGTGTCTGATGAGGGCCAGATACCTTCTTGGCAAAGTCCAGCTGAAATTGATTTTCTGCTGCAGACAATCCCTGAGTGGGGGAAACCTGTTTCTTCAGCCCAGCTAAATTGTGTTGGGTGGATTAGCTCGGAAGGTCTGTCCTGGTTCTTCAGAGGTCTTGAGGTCCTAAAATTAAATGAAGAATGTTTGATGATCAAATTATGTATTTCCTTGATTATTGTTTAAAGTAAATATTTATTCCTTTTATGCACAAATTGAGTAGTTGTCAACATCAGGACAGTGAGCGCTCTACGGGTGACAAAAATGCAAAAACCCAGCCTTTATGCAAGAGCATAATTCATGCATTGTGTTTATTTGCAGTATGTTAACGTTTTGCATTACAGACTTTAACCATGAAAAAACACTATTAATGATGTTTGCAATAACTGTTCATTTGCAAGGTATTGTTGCAGGCTTACCGAGTGTGTTAGGGTGTGGCCCCTTTCTAGGACCTTCTAGAAGCTTTCCCTGCAGCATGACTGGGTGTGGTTTGTGGGCTGGGCCAGACTCTATATAGGGGAGCCAGCCCAACTCCACGTGCTCACTATTCAGAGGTCCCGGTGCAGAGCAGCAGCAACTTCCTGAGCTCATGTTCCGGAGGCCTACCTTGACGTTCCAGGCCTGCCCCACATTGTATTGGTGATCCTTGAGCAGGGCAGTAAGGCAGAGGTCGGGCTGTAAAACTTTCAGAGTGAGCGAGGCATTGCTCTCATGTAAACCTTGATGTTCAGATCAGAAACAGCTTGCGTGATCATTTCATGGCATTTGCATATTCTTGTTCGAATCGGCAGTGTGCGCGATTTATTTCCCGCATGTAAACCTTGATGTTCAGATCGGTCACAGCTTGCGCGATCATTTCAAAGCATTTGCATCTTCTTGTTCGAATCAGCAGTGTGCAAGATTCATTTCCCGCATGTAGACCTTGATGTTCAGATCGGCAACAGCTTGCGCGATCATTTCATGGCATTTGCATATTCTTGTTCGAATCTGCAGTGTGCGCGATTTATTTCCCGCATGTAAACCTTGATGTTCAGATCGGCCACAGCTTGTGCGATCATTTCATGGCATTTGCATATTCTTGTTCGAATCTGCAGTGTGCTCGATTCATTTCCCTCATGTAAACCTTGATGTTCAGATCGGCCACAGCTTGCACGATCATTTCATGGCATTTGCGTATTCTTGTTCGAATCGGCAGTGTGCGCGATTCATTTCCCGCATGTAAACCCTGATGTTCAGATCGGTCATAGCTTGCGCGATCATTTCATGGCATTTGCGTATTCTTGTTGACATCAGCAGTGTGCGCGATTCATTCCCTGCATGTAAACCTTGATGTTCAGAGCAGCAACAGCTTGTGCGTTCATTTCATGGAAATTGCATATTCGTGTTCAAATCGGCAGTGTGCGCGATTCCCTTCCAGCATGTAAAACTTGATCTTCAGATCAGCTACAGTGTGCGCGATCATTTCATGGCAATTAAAACTTTGGTTTGTTGTGTTTGTAGAGGTGAACACATTTATCCTGAGCTTTTGGGTTTCCCGTGAAGATGCTTAATTCAAAGTGTGACCTTCTTTGTGCATATTAAGTTCCTAGTACAGTTCCTGTTGTTTCCAGGGAATGTTTCAGATAGCCTTTGTCCTCATGTAAAAATGCAATGTTTGTTCTGAAACATTATTCTAGAAGGTTCTTGTATTCTAGACAGTACGTGATATTTCATGAAAAGCTCATGTGAAAACATTGTATTAACCATTCTTGATTTTTTTTCCAGGTACCTAGATTTCTTGAGGTTTAGTTATGGTCATTTCTTAGTTTATCCATGGTTACGGTATGAGAACGCTTAGAACCATAGTCTAGTGAAAGTCAATGTGATTATATTGTGATATTGTGTTGTTTAACCTTTTGCTTCCTACAGGTCTCCTTCCCAGCTGTTCCCTTCCTAATCCCCTTTTCCCCCACTTGGACTCTCTCAGGCTCTGTGATATTTCTATGGGCGTTTTGGAGCTGTCTAGTGGTGGACATGTTGGGAACATGTGCAGGCCCCGAGGATCTGGTCTCCCTGACAGAATAGTGAGCCCCCAAATTTATTATCCTCCTGGTTTGCGTGTGTTCTCAGCATGGCCACATTGGACGAGTTAGTCAAAGGTACCACGCAGCTCCAAGCAGAGGTAGTGTCATCAAAGGACATAGCAGCCAGCTTAGCTGAGAGAGTGAGTCAGTTGCAGGAAAGGGTAGAAAAGAAGGAACAAAGTCCTTTGGGTGTGTCTTTGCCTGGTCCTTCTTCCCAAGCTTCTAGAGGTAATCCTACTACGAACATTTCCCTCAACGTTCCCTCAGCTATCCCCTTGGCTCCTCCAGAACGTGTTTCAGGCGATCCCCTGAAAGCGCAATCTTTCTTAGTTCAAGTGGAATTATATTTTATCTGCCGACCACACACTTTCCCTGATGCCCAATCCAGGGTGGCCTTCTTGTTATCTTACCTGACTGGGGACGCAGCCACCTGGGCAATCCCTCTTGTGCGTAAAGACAGTCCCCTGCTTTACAATTGGAGAAATTTAGTTTGTGAGTTTGAACGGGTGTTTGATCGAAGAACAGTAACATTGTCGGCAGATCGTGAACTATTAGACTTGCAACAAGGTAACCAAGATCTAGTTTCTTACTTAGCTAATTTTAATCGGCTGGTAGCCGAGACATCTTGGCCTGAAGAAAAGCAAGCGGCCTTGTTTTACAAAGGACTCAAGAACGAGTTAAAGGACATTCTTGCCCAGATAGACCCGCAGCCTACAGATTGTCAAGATCTAATAAGCCTTGTTTTGAGACTAGATCATCATCTAGCAGAATGAAGGGGAACACGCAAAAAGACTGAGAAATATTCCTGGCGTGTTCACGACCATAGAGAAACGAGAACCCAGAAAGATAGAACTCCAGAACCTATGGAAATCAGAACTATCAGGAGACCTTTGACCAAAGACGAAAAGAACCTACGTAGAAAGAATTGACAATGTCTTTATTGCGGGCGCAAGGGTCATTTCGCCAAAGATTGTCCAATCAAACCAAAGAGCAAACAAGGTCCTGTCCAGAAAATTGCAGCCAATGTACAAGTCGAGCCGGAAAACTAGATCACCCAAGATGTAAAGAAGGGTTGCTCTTGGGTGTCACCGTGGACCCTTCACAGTCTAGACATCTCAAGCTGGGCAGAAAAGTTCAAGTAAAGAAAAATAACTATTTCAAGAAAGCCCTCGTAGATTCTGGGGCTAACAAGAACTTTGTTGATGCCCAATTGGTTCGCACAAGGGGGATCCCCTGCACCAAGAAGAAGAATCCAGAGGTAATACAAGCAGTGGATGGAAAACTCTTGACTGGAGGCCCAGTAATTCTTCAGACTGTCCCCTTGTCAGTGATCTGTGATGGGGGAAATCAAAGAACCAAACAAGAAGAGAAACTCATCTTTGACATGATCCATGCTCCGCAGAATGGAATTATCCTTGGCTTACCATGGTTAACTCATCACAATCCTGAGATTAACTGGGCAGAATGGAAAGTCGTGTTCTCTTCCACTTTATGTAGTAAGAAATGTCTCCAGATGTCTCAAGTCACCAAGAATTGCAACTCTCACATAGCCACTACAGCGGAGAAAGAAGTAAAGTTGCCCAGGCAGTATTCATCCTATGAAGATGTATTTGATGAAAAAGAAGCAGAAGCCTTATGACTGCCAAATTGATCTAACTCCAGGTGCGATACTCCCTAGCTGTCGTGTGTATGCCTTTTCAGAACATGAAAACCAACACTTACGGAGGTACCTAGATCAATTCTTAGAGAATGGCTTCATCCACCCTTCCAAGTCTCCTGCAGCTTCTCTTTTGTTTTTTGTCCCTAAGGCATAGGTGGACCTTCAAACCTGTATTGACTATAGGGGTTTGAACAAGGTCACAGTCAAGAACAAATACCCCTTGCCTCTGATTCCTGTCTTGTTGGATTAAGTGAAAAAAGCAAAGATTTACACTAAGCTCGATCAATGGGGTGCTTACCATTTAGTCAGAATGAGAGAAGGCGACGAATGGAAAACTGCGTTCAAGACAAGATATGGTCTCCTTGAATACACCGGAATGCCCTTTGGACTGTGCAACGCTCCAGTTGCATTTCAATTTTTACTGAATGACGTCCTTAGAGAATATCTCAACATATTTGCAATAGTCTATATCAATGATATTTTGATCTACTCTGACAATGAAACCGAACATGTACAACATGTCAAGAAGATTCTCACAGCTGTTTGAAAGCATCATTTATATTGCAAACTAACCAAGTGTGAGTTTCATGTTACCACAGTTGAGCTTTTAGGGGTTATCCTTACCCCTCAAGGGATGGTCATGGCAGAAAAGAAAGTACAAGCTGTATCTGATTGGCCTACTCCAAAGGCTGTTCGAGATGTACAGTGCTTCCTGGGTTTTTCAAACTTTTATTGCAGGTTTATAAACCATTTCTCTCAAACAGTGGCGCCAATCACCAAGTTATTGAGAAAAAAGGAAAAAAATGTATGGTCTCCAGAAGCTGACAGAGCCTTTTCAAATTTGAAAGAAGTTTTTTCCACTGACCCAGTCTTGATTCACCCTGATGTGGATCATCCATTCATAGTCGAAGCAGATGCCTCAAATGTGGCAATTGGTGCAGTCTTGTCACAACGAAGTAAAGACACTGGCCAACTCCATCCTGTAGCTTACATGTCTCGAAAGCTGAACGAAGCCGAACAGAACTATGTCATTGCTGAAAAAGAGCTTCTGGCGATCCGTGATGCCTTTAAAGAGTGGAGGCATCATTTGTTGGGTGCCAAGTACACTATCACAGTATATACTGATCATCGCAATCTCCAGTTCATGAGTTCAGCTAGATTTTTGACTCCTCGGCAATTACGCTGGATGCTGTTTTTTGCCAAGTTCGATTTTGTGGTAAATTTGCCCCCTGGTAAAGAAAATCACAAAGCAGACACCTTGTCCCGCCAAGAGTCTACCACGTTGCCTACAATCCAGCCTTCCAGAGCTATCATAGCTCCAGACAAAGTCCTCTGCATCATAAAAATGGCTGAAATAAAGTCTTTTGATGATGATGATGATGACATCTGACCGATCTGTAGTGGATAAAAGTCAGGTAAACAGTTTTACACTGTGGATCAACTGAGTCACCAATAGCCATAAGCTAGTAAGACAAGATGAGATTAAAGCACTCATTTGCAGCTTCAGAAAGTATTTTCCCAGTGTAAGATGGCCAAGAAGGTTCTTCTATAAAGATAATACTTGGGTATAAAGAGGACTGCCTCTAAACTATATGTAACCAAATGATAAGGTAGAAAGTAGATCCTGGAAGGGGGATCTGATAACTCTGGATGGTTGTTAGGGCTGGTGCTTGATGTAGGAGAGTGCATGTGATCCTCAGGTCAGGCACACTCTATTCAACTGGGATAGATAGATCATCAATAGTCCCTAAAGAATGTCTGCCATATACGGAGGAAAAACATACTTCATGCCATCTCCACATTGAACCATCCTCAAAGTCCAGTTACACAAAACTGAAAGTGATAGAAGATGTAACAGATGTAAAAAGTGGGGAAATAATGTGCTCATTTAAAACTGACACGCTGAGCGAGCACCGACCTGGTCTGGAAACTGCAATTCTGAAGCTGCACCCAAGCATATTTCTTGTTGTTACATATTTTGTGAACTGAACCATCCTTAGAACGTGACCACATCCCCGCAACATTTGAATGGGTACTATGATCTGTTGCAGCACAGACTGATTCCACTTGTGACAGATGTTGAAAATAGGGCAAGTTGGGATTAGCTGTTCTGAGAAAGTGGTTTATTATTTGGGGTGGATTGAGGCCCACCACAAATAATAAAGGCTCTATCTAGTTAAGTCCAGCTAAAGATTGCAGTAATTTAAACCTGAGCTCAACCCTTGGTGGCTATGGTACAGTAAAACTCCCACTTCAATTAATAAAAATAGAGAACGATTTCAGGAACAAAATGACACCAAAACAACAGGAATTCTATTAGGGGAACCAAAGGTATGAATTTTAGATGATTCTAGTAAAGATAATGCTGAAAATCACTAGGGGCCTGATTTAGAGTTTTCTGGATGGGGTTACCCTGTAACAAATATGACAGATATCCCATCCTTGTAATATGGCCAGCAGGATATCCATCACATTTGGGACAGAGTAATCCCCTCCGTCAAGGTCGTAATCAGACCCTTAATCTCTTTTTCCAGAGCTCAGAATCCTCCAGTGGGGCAGGGCTGTGGGCTGTGTCTGATGAGGGCCAGATACCTTCTTGGCAAAGTCCAGCTGAAATTGATTTTCTGCTGCAGACAATCCCTGAGTGGGGGAAACCTGTTTCTTCAGCCCAGCTAAATTGTGTTGGGTGGATTAGCTCGGAAGGTCTGTCCTGGTTCTTCAGAGGTCTTGAGGTCCTAAAATTAAATGAAGAATGTTTGATGATCAAATTATGTATTTCCTTGATTATTGTTTAAAGTAAATATTTATTCCTTTTATGCACAAATTGAGTAGTTGTCAACATCAGGACAGTGAGCGCTCTACGGGTGACAAAAATGCAAAAACCCAGCCTTTATGCAAGAGCATAATTCATGCATTGTGTTTATTTGCAGTATGTTAACGTTTTGCATTACAGACTTTAACCATGAAAAAACACTATTAATGATGTTTGCAATAACTGTTCATTTGCAAGGTATTGCTGCAGGCTTACCGAGTGTGTTAGGGTGTGGCCCCTTTCTAGGACCTTCTAGAAGCTTTCCCTGCAGCATGACTGGGTGTGGTTTGTGGGCTGGGCCAGACTCTATATAGGGGAGCCAGCCCATCTCCACGTGCTCACTATTCAGAAGTCCCGGTGCAGAGCAGCAGCAACTTCCTGAGCTCATGTTCCAGAGGCCTACCTTGACGTTCCAGGCCTGCCCCACATTGTATTGGTGATCCTTGAGCAGGGCAGTAAGGCAGAGGTCGGGCTGTAAAACTTTCAGAGTGAGCGAGGCATTGCTCTCATGTAAACCTTGATGTTCAGATCAGCAACAGCTTGCGTGATCATTTCATGGCATTTGCATATTCTTGTTCGAATCGGCAGTGTGCGCGATTTATTTCCCGCATGTAAACCTTGATGTTCAGATCGGTCACAGCTTGGGCGATCATTTCAAAGCATTTGCATATTCTTGTTCGAATCAGCAGTGTGCAAGATTCATTTCCCGCATGTAAACCTTGATGTTCAGATCGGCAACAGCTTGCGCGATCATTTCATGGCATTTGCATATTCTTGTTCGAATCTGCAGTGTGCGCGATTTATTTCCCGCATGTAAACCTTGATGTTCAGATCGGCCACAGCTTGTGCGATCATTTCATGGCATTTGCATATTCTTGTTCGAATCTGCAGTGTGCTCGATTCATTTCCCTCATGTAAACCTTGATGTTCAGATCGGCCACAGCTTGCACGATCATTTCATGGCATTTGCGAATTCTTGTTCGAATCAGCAGTGTGCGCGATTCATTTCCCGCATGTAAACCTTGATGTTCAGATCGGTCATAGCTTGCGCGATCATTTCATGGCATTTGCGTATTCTTGTTGACATCAGCAGTGTGCGCAATTCATTCCCTGCATGTAAACCTTGATGTTCAGAGCAGCAACAGCTTGTGCGATCATTTCATGGAATTTGCATATTCGTGTTCAAATCGGCAGTGTGCGCGATTCCCTTCCAGCATGTAAAACTTGATCTTCAGATCAGCTACAGTGTGCGCGATCATTTCATGGCAATTAAAACTTTGGTTTGTTGTGTTTGTAGAGGTGAACACATTTATCCTGAGCTTTTGGGTTTCCCGTGAAGATGCTTAATTCAAAGTGTGACCTTCTTTGTGCATATTAAGTTCCTAGTACAGTTCCTGTTGTTTCCAGGGAATGTTTCAGATAGCCTTTGTCCTCATGTAAAAATGCAATGTTTGTTCTGAAACATTATTCTAGAAGGTTCTTGTATTCTAGACAGTACGTGATATTTCATGAAAAGCTCATGTGAAAACATTGTATTAACCATTCTTGATTTTTTTTCCAGGTACCTAGATTTCTTGAGGTTTAGTTATGGTCATTTCTTACTTTATCCATGGTTACGGTATGAGAACGCTTAGAACCATAGTCTAGTGAAAGTCAATGTGATTATATTGTGATATTGTGTTGTTTAACCTTTTGCTTCCTACAGGTCTCCTTCCCAGCTGTTCCCTTCCTAATCCCCTTTTCCCCCACTTGGACTCTCTCAGGCTCTGTGATATTTCTATGGGCGTTTGGAGCTGTCTAGTGCTGGACATGTTGGGAACGTGTGCAGGCCCCGAGGATCTGGTCTCCCTGACAGAATAGTGAGCCCCCAAATTTATTATCCTCCTGGTTTGCGTGTGTTCTCAGCATGGCCACATTGGACGAGTTAGTCAAAGGTACCACGCAGCTCCAAGCAGAGGTAGTGTCATCAAAGGACATAGCAGCCAGCTTAGCTGAGAGAGTGAGTCAGTTGCAGGAAAGGGTAGAAAAGAAGGAACAAAGTCCTTTGGGTGTGTCTTTGCCTGGTCGTTCTTCCCAAGCTTCTAGAGGTAATCCTACTACGAACATTTCCCTCAACGTTCCCTCAGCTATCCCCTTGGCTCCTCCAGAACGTGTTTCAGGCGATCCCCTGAAAGCGCAATCTTTCTTAGTTCAAGTGGAATTATATTTTATCTGCCGACCACACTTTCCCTGATGCCCAATCCAGGGTGGCCTTCTTGTTATCTTACCTGACTGGGGACGCAGCCACCTGGGCAATCCCTCTTGTGCGTAAAGACAGTCCCCTGCTTTACAATTGGAGAAATTTAGTTTGTGAGTTTGAACGGGTGTTTGATCGAAGAACAGTAACATTGTCGGCAGATCGTGAACTATTAGACTTGCAACAAGGTAACCAAGATCTAGTTTCTTACTTAGCTAATTTTAATCGGCTGGTAGCCGAGACATCTTGGCCTGAAGAAAAGCAAGCGGCCTTGTTTTACAAAGGACTCAAGGACGAGTTAAAGGACATTCTTGCCCAGATAGACCCGCAGCCTACAGATTGTCAAGATCTAATAAGCCTTGTTTTGAGACTAGATCATCATCTAGCAGAATGAAGGGGAACACGCAAAAAGACTGAGAAATATTCCTGGCGTGTTCACGACCATAGAGAAACGAGAACCCAGAAAGATAGAACTCCAGAACCTATGGAAATCAGAACTATCAGGAGACCTTTGACCAAAGACGAAAAGAACCTACGTAGAAAGAATTGACAATGTCTTTATTGCGGGCGCAAGGGTCATTTCGCCAAAGATTGTCCAATCAAACCAAAGAGCAAACGAGGTCCTGTCCAGAAAATTGCAGCCAATGTACAAGTCGAGCCGGAAAACTAGATCACCCAAGATGTAAAGAAGGGTTGCTCTTGGGTGTCACCGTGGACCCTTCACAGTCTAGATATCTCAAGCTGGGCAGAAAAGTTCAAGTAAAGAAAAATAACTATTTCAAGAAAGCCCTCGTAGATTCTGGGGCTAACAAGAACTTTGTTGATGCCCAATTGGTTCGCACAAGGGGGATCCCCTGCACCAAGAAGAAGAATCCAGAGGTAATACAAGCAGTGGATGGAAAACTCTTGACTGGAGGCCCAGTAATTCTTCAGACTGTCCCCTTGTCAGTGATCTGTGATGGGGGAAATCAAAGAACCAAACAAGAAGAGAAACTCATCTTTGACATGATCCATGCTCCGCAGAATGGAATTATCCTTGGCTTACCATGGTTAACTCATCACAATCCTGAGATTAACTGGGCAGAACGGAAAGTCGTGTTCTCTTCCACTTTATGTAGTAAGAAATGTCTCCAGATGTCTCAAGTCACCAAGAATTGCAACTCTCACATAGCCACTACAGCGGAGAAAGAAGTAAAGTTGCCCAGGCAGTATTCATCCTATGAAGATGTATTTGATGAAAAAGAAGCAGAAACCTTATGACTGCCAAATTGATCTAACTCCAGGTGCGATACTCCCTAGCTGTCGTGTGTATGCCTTTTCAGAACATGAAAACCAACACTTACGGAGGTACCTAGATCAATTCTTAGAGAATGGCTTCATCCACCCTTCCAAGTCTCCTGCAGCTTCTCCTTTGTTTTTTGTCCCTAAGGCATAGGTGGACCTTCAAACCTGTATTGACTATAGGGGTTTGAACAAGGTCACTAAGGCATAGGTGGACCTTCAAACCTGTATTGACTATAGGGGTTTGAACAAGGTCACAGTCAAGAACAAATACACCTTGCCTCCGATTCCTGTCTTGTTGGATTAAGTGAAAAAAGCAAAGATTTACACTAAGCTCGATCAATGGGGTGCTTACCATTTAGTCAGAATGAGAGAAGGCGACGAATGGAAAACTGCGTTCAAGACAAGATATGGTCTCCTTGAATACACCGGAATGCCCTTTGGACTGTGCAACGCTCCAGTTGCGTTTCAATTTTTACTGAATGACGTCCTTAGAGAATATCTCAACATATTTGCAATAGTCTATATCAATGATATTTTGATCTACTCTGACAATGAAACCGAACATGTACAACATGTCAAGAAGATTCTCACAGCTGTTTGAAAGCATCATTTATATTGCAAACTAACCAAGTGTGAGTTTCATGTTACCACAGTTGAGCTTTTAGGGGTTATCCTTACCCCTCAAGGGATGGTCATGGCAGAAAAGAAAGTACAAGCTGTATCTGATTGGCCTACTCCAAAGGCTGTTCGAGATGTACAGTGCTTCCTGGGTTTTGCAAACTTTTATTGCAGGTTTATAAACCATTTCTCTCAAACAGTGGCGCCAATCACCAAGTTATTGAGAAAAAAGGAAAAAAATGTATGGTCTCCAGAAGCTGACAGAGCCTTTTCAACTTTGAAAGAAGTTTTTTCCACTGACCCAGTCTTGATTCACCCTGATGTGGATCATCCATTCATAGTCGAAGCAGATGCCTCAGATGTGGCAATTGGTGCAGTCTTGTCACAACGAAGTAAAGACACTGGCCAACTCCATCCTGTAGCTTACATGTCTCGAAAGCTGAACGAAGCCGAACAGAACTATGTCATTGCTGAAAAAGAGCTTCTGGCGATCCGTGATGCCTTTAAAGAGTGGAGGCATCATTTGTTGGGTGCCAAGTACACTATCACAGTATATACTGATCATCGCAATCTCCAGTTCATGAGTTCAGCTAGATTTTTGACTCCTCGGCAATTACGCTGGATGCTGTTTTTTGCCAAGTTCGATTTTGTGGTAAATTTGCCCCCTGGTAAAGAAAATCACAAAGCAGACACCTTGTCCCGCCAAGAGTCTACCACGTTGCCTACAATCCAGCCTTCCAGAGCTATCATAGCTCCAGACAAAGTCCTCTGCATCATAAAAATGGCTGAAATAAAGTCTTTTGATGATGATGATGATGACATCTGACCGATCTGTAGTGGATAAAAGTCAGGTAAACAGTTTTACACTGTGGATCAACTGAGTCACCAATAGCCATAAGCTAGTAAGACAAGATGAGATTAAAGCACTCATTTGCAGCTTCAGAAAGTATTTTCCCAGTGTAAGATGGCCAAGAAGATTCTTCTATAAAGATAATACTTGGGTATAAAGAGGACTGCCTCTAAACTATATGTAACCAAATGATAAGGTAGAAAGTAGATCCTGGAAGGGGGATCTGATAACTCTGGATGGTTGTTAGGGCTGATGCTTGATGTAGGAGAGTGCATGTGATCCTCAGGTCAGGCACACTCTATTCAACTGGGATAGATAGATCATCAATAGTCCCTAAAGAATGTCTGCCATATACGGAGGAAAAACATACTTCATGCCATCTCCACATTGAACCATCCTCAAAGTCCAGTTACACAAAACTGAAAGTGATAGAAGATGTAACAGATGTAAAAAGTGGGGAAATAATGTGCTCATTTAAAACTGACACGCTGAGCGAGCACCGACCTGGTCTGGAAACTGCAATTCTGAAGCTGCACCCAAGCATATTTCTTGTTGTTACATATTTTGTGAACTGAACCATCCTTAGAACGTGACCACATCCCCGCAACATTTGAATGGGTACTATGATCTGTTGCAGCACAGACTGATTCCACTTGTGACAGATGTTGAAAATAGGGCAAGTTGGGATTAGCTGTTCTGAGAAAGTGGTTTATTATTTGGGGTGGATTGAGGCCCACCACAAATAATAAAGGCTCTATCTAGTTAAGTCCAGCTAAAGATTGCAGTAATTTAAACCTGAGCTCAACCCTTGGTGGCTATGGTACAGTAAAACTCCCACTTCAATTAATAAAAATAGAGAACGATTTCAGGAACAAAATGACACCAAAACAACAGGAATTCTATTAGGGGAACCAAAGGTATGAATTTTAGATGATTCTAGTAAAGATAATGCTGAAAATCACTAGGGGCCTGATTTAGAGTTTTCTGGATGGGGTTACCCTGTAACAAATATGACAGATATCCCATCCTTGTAATATGGCCAGCAGGATATCCATCACATTTGGGACAGAGTAATCCCCTCCGTCAAGGTCGTAATCAGGCCCTTAATCTCTTTTTCCAGAGCTCAGAATCCTCCAGTGGGGCAGGGCTGTGGGCTGTGTCTGATGAGGGCCAGATACCTTCTTGGCAAAGTCCAGCTTAAATTGATTTTCTGCTGCAGACAATCCCTGAGTGGGGGAAACCTGTTTCTTCAGCCCAGCTAAGTTGTGTTGGGTGGATTAGCTCAGAAGGTCTGTCCTGGTTCTTCAGAGGTCTTGAGGTCCTAAAATTAAATGAAGAATGTTTGATGATCAAATTATGTATTTCCTTGATTATTGTTTAAAGTAAATATTTATTCCTTTTATGCACAAATTGAGTAGTTGTCAACATCAGGACAGTGAGCGCTCTACGGGTGACAAAAATGCAAAAACCCAGCCTTTATGCAAGAGCATAATTCATGCATTGTGTTTATTTGCAGTATGTTAACGTTTTGCATTACAGACTTTAACCATGAAAAAACACTATTAATGATGTTTGCAATAACTGTTCATTTGCAAGGTATTGCTGCAGGCTTATCGAGTGTGTTAGGGTGTGGCCCCTTTCTAGGACCTTCTAGAAGCTTTCCCTGCAGCATGACTGGGTGTGGTTTGTGGGCTGGGCCAGACTCTATATAGGGGAGCCAGCCCATCTCCACGTGCTCACTATTCAAAGGTCCCGGTGCAGAGCAGCAGCAGCTTCCTGAGCTCATGTTCCGGAGGCCTACCTTGACGTTCCAGGCCTGCCCCACATTGTATTGGTGATCCTTGAGCAGGGCAGTAAGGCAGAGGTCGGGCTGTAAAACTTTCAGAGTGAGCGAGGCATTGCTCTCATGTAAACCTTGATGTTCAGATCAGCAACAGCTTGCGTGATCATTTCATGGCATTTGCATATTCTTGTTCGAATCGGCAGTGTGCGCAATTTATTTCCCGCATGTAAACCTTGATGTTCAGATCGGTCACAGCTTGCGCGATCATTTCAAAGCATTTGCATATTCTTGTTCGAATCAGCAGTGTGCAAGATTCATTTCCCGCATGTAAACCTTGATGTTCAGATCGGCAACAGCTTGCGCGATCATTTTATGGCATTTGCATATTCTTGTTCGAATCTGCAGTGTGCGCGATTTATTTCCCGCATGTAAACCTTGATGTTCAGATCGGCCACAGCTTGTGCGATCATTTCATGGCATTTGCATATTCTTGTTCGAATCTGCAGTGTGCTCGATTCATTTCCCTCATGTAAACCTTGATGTTCAGATCGGCCACAGCTTGCACGATCATTTCATGGCATTTGCGTATTCTTGTTCGAATCGGCAGTGTGCGCGATTCATTTCCCGCATGTAAACCTTGATGTTCAGATCGGTCATAGCTTGCGCGATCATTTCATGGCATTTGCGTATTCTTCTTCACATAAGCAGTGTGCGCGATTCATTCCCTGCATGTAAACCTTGATATTCAGAGCAGCAACAGCTTGTGCGATCATTTCATGGAATTTGCATATTCGTGTTCAAATCGGCAGTGTGCGCGATTCCCTTCCAGCATGTAAAACTTGATCTTCAGATCAGCTACAGTGTGCGCGATCATTTCATGGCAATTAAAACTTTGGTTTGTTGTGTTTATAGAGGTGAACACATTTATCCTGAGCTTTTGGGTTTCCCGTGAAGATGCTTAATTCAAAGTGTGACCTTTTTTGTGCATATTAAGTTCCTAGTACAGTTCCTGTTGTTTCCAGGGAATGTTTCAGATAGCCTTTGTCCTCATGTAAAAATGCAATGTTTGTTCTGAAACATTATTCTAGAAGGTTCTTGTATTCTAGACAGTACGTGATATTTCATGAAAAGCTCATGTGAAAACGTTGTATTAACCATTCTTGATTTTTTTCCAGGTACCTAGATTTCTTGAGGTTTAGTTATGGTCATTACTTAGTTTATCCATGGTTACGGTATGAGAACGCTTAGAACCATAGTCTAGTGAAAGTCAATGTGATTATATTGTGATATTGTGTTGTTTAACCTTTTGCTTCCTACAGGTCTCCTTCCCAGCTGTTCCCTTCTTAATCCCCTTTTCCCCCACTTGGACTCTCTCAGGCTCTGTGATATTTCTATGGGCGTTTTGGAGCTGTCTAGTGGTGGACATGTTGGGAACGTGCGCAGGCCCCGAGGATCTGGTCTCCCTGACAGAATAGTGAGCCCCCAAATTTATTATCCTCCTGGTTTGCGTGTGTTCTCAGCATGGCCACATTGGACGAGTTAGTCAAAGGTACCACGCAGCTCCAAGCAGAGGTAGTGTCATCAAAGGACATTGCAGCCAGCTTAGCTGAGAGAGTGAGTCAGTTGCAGGAAAGGGTAGAAAAGAAGGAACAAAGTCCTTTGGGTGTGTCTTTGCCTGGTCCTTCTTCCCAAGGTTCTAGAGGTAATCCTCCTACGAACATTTCCCTCAACGTTCCCTCAGCTATCCCCTTGGCTCCTCCAGAACGTGTTTCAGGCGATCCCCTGAAAGCGCAATCTTTCTTAGTTCAAGTGGAATTATATTTTATCTGCCGACCACACACTTTCCCTGATGCCCAATCCAGGGTGGCCTTCTTGTTATCTTACCTGACTGGGGACGCAGCCACCTGGGCAATCCCTCTTGTGCGTAAAGACAGTCCCCTGCTTTACAATTGGAGAAATTTTGTTTGTGAGTTTGAACGGGTGTTTGATCGAAGAACAGTAACATTGTCGGCAGATCGTGAACTATTAGACTTGCAACAAGGTAACCAAGATCTAGTTTCTTACTTAGCTAATTTTAATCGGCTGGTAGCCGAGACATCTTGGCCTGAGGAAAAGCAAGCGGCCTTGTTTTACAAAGGACTCAAGGACGAGTTAAAGGACATTCTTGCCCAGATAGACCCGCAGCCTACAGATTGTCAAGATCTAATAAGCCTTGTTTTGAGACTAGATCATCATCTAGCAGAATGAAGGGGAACACGCAAAAAGACTGAGAAATATTCCTGGCGTGTTCACGACCATAGAGAAACGAGAACCCAGAAAGATAGAACTCCAGAACCTATGGAAATCAGAACTATCAGGAGACCTTTGACCAAAGACGAAAAGGACCTACGTAGAAAGAATTGACAATGTCTTTATTGCGGGCGCAAGGGTCATTTTGCCAAAGATTGTCCAATCAAACCAAAGAGCAAACGAGGTCCTGTCCAGAAAATTGCAGCCAATGTACAAGTCGAGCCGGAAAACTAGATCACCCAAGATGTAAAGAAGGGTTGCTCTTGGGTGTCACCGTGGACCCTTCACAGTCTAGATATCTCAAGCTGGGCAGAAAAGTTCAAGTAAAGAAAAATAACTATTTCAAGAAAGCCCTCGTAGATTCTGGGGCTAACAAGAACTTTGCTGATGCCCAATTGGTTCGCACAAGGGGGATCCCCTGCACCAAGAAGAAGAATCCAGAGGTAATACAAGCAGTGGATGGAAAACTCTTGACTGGAGGCCCAGTAATTCTTCAGACTGTCCCCTTGTCAGTGATCTGTGATGGGGGAAATCAAAGAACCAAACAAGAAGAGAAACTCATCTTTGACATGATCCATGTTCCGCAGAATGGAATTATCCTTGGCTTACCATGGTTAACTCATCACAATCCTGAGATTAACTGGACAGAACGGAAAGTCGTGTTCTCTTCCACTTTATGTAGTAAGAAATGTCTCCAGATGTCTCAAGTCACCAAGAATTGCAACTCTCACATAGCCACTACAGCGGAGAAAGAAGTAAAGTTGCCCAGGCAGTATTCATCCTATGAAGATGTATTTGATGAAAAAGAAGCAGAAACCTTATGACTGCCAAATTGATCTAACTCCAGGTGCGATACTCCCTAGCTGTCGTGTGTACGCCTTTTCAGAACATGAAAACCAACACTTACGGAGGTACCTAGATCAATTCTTAGAGAATGGCTTCATCCACCCTTCCAAGTCTCCTGCAGCTTCTCCTTTGTTTTTTGTCCCTAAGGCATAGGTGGACCTTCAAACCTGTATTGACTATAGGGGTTTGAACAAGGTCACTAAGGCATAGGTGGACCTTCAAACCTGTATTGACTATAGGGGTTTGAACAAGGTCACAGTCAAGAACAAATACCCCTTGCCTCTGATTCCTGTCTTGTTGGATCAAGTGAAAAAAGCAAAGATTTACACTAAGCTCGATCAATGGGGTGCTTACCATTTAGTCAGAATGAGAGAAGGCGACGAATGGAAAACTGCGTTCAAGACAAGATATGGTCTCCTTGAATACACCGTCATGCCCTTTGGACTGTGCAACGCTCCAGTTGCATTTCAATTTTTACTGAATGACGTCCTTAGAGAATATCTCGACATATTTGCAATAGTCTATATCAATGATATTTTGATCTACTCTGACAATGAAACCGAACATGTACAACATGTCAAGAAGATTCTCACAGCTGTTTGAAAGCATCATTTATATTGCAAACTAACCAACTGTGAGTTTCATGTTACCACAGTTGAGCTTTTAGGGGTTATCCTTACCCCTCAAGGGATGGTCATGGCAGAAAAGAAAGTACAAGCTGTATCTGATTGGCCTACTCCAAAGGCTGTTCGAGATGTACAGTGCTTCCTGGGTTTTGCAAACTTTTATTGCAGGTTTATAAACCATTTCTCTCAAACAGTGGCGCCAATCACCAAGTTATTGAGAAAAAAGGAAAAAAATGTATGGTCTCCAGAAGCTGACAGAGCCTTTTCAACTTTGAAAGAAGTTTTTTCCACTGGCCCAGTCTTGATTCACCCTGATGTGGATCATCCATTCATAGTCGAAGCAGATGCCTCAGATGTGGCAATTGGTGCAGTCTTGTCACAACGAAGTAAAGACACTGGCCAACTCCATCCTGTAGCTTACATGTCTCGAAAGCTGAACGAAGCCGAACAGAACTATGTCATTGCTGAAAAAGAGCTTCTGGCGATCCGTGATGCCTTTAAAGAGTGGAGGCATCATTTGTTGGGTGCCAAGTACACTATCACAGTATATACTGATCATCGCAATCTCCAGTTCATGAGTTCAGCTAGATTTTTGACTCCTCGGTAATTACGCTGGATGCTGTTTTTTGCCAAGTTCGATTTTGTGGTAAATTTTCCCCCTGGTAAAGAAAATCACAAAGCAGACACCTTGTCCCGCCAAGAGTCTACCACGTTGCCTACAATCCAGCCTTCCAGAGCTATCATAGCTCCAGACAAAGTCCTCTGCATCATAAAAATGGCTGAAATAAAGTCTTTTGATGATGATGATGATGACATCTGACCGATCTGTAGTGGATAAAAGTCAGGTAAACAGTTTTACACTGTGGATCAACTGAGTCACCAATAGCCATAAGCTAGTAAGACAAGATGAGATTAAAGCACTCATTTGCAGCTTCAGAAAGTATTTTCCCAGTGTAAGATGGCCAAGAAGGTTCTTCTATAAAGATAATACTTGGGTATAAAGAGGACTGCCTCTAAACTATATGTAACCAAATGATAAGGTAGAAAGTAGATCCTGGAAGGGGGATCTGATAACTCTGGATGGTTGTTAGGGCTGGTGCTTGATGTAGGAGAGTGCATGTGATCCTCAGGTCAGGCACACTCTATTCAACTGGGATAGATAGATCATCAATAGTCCCTAAAGAATGTCTGCCATATACGGAGGAAAAACATACTTCATGCCATCTCCACATTGAACCATCCTCAAAGTCCAGTTACACAAAACTGAAAGTGATAGAAGATGTAACAGATGTAAAAAGTGGGGAAATAATGTGCTCATTTAAAACTGACACGCTGAGCGAGCACCGACCTGGTCTGGAAACTGCAATTCTGAAGCTGCACCCAAGCATATTTCTTGTTGTTACATATTTTGTGAACTGAACCATCCTTAGAACGTGACCACATCCCCACAACATTTGAATGGGTACTATGATCTGTTGCAGCACAGACTGATTCCACTTGTGACAGATGTTGAAAATAGGGCAAGTTGGGATTAGCTGTTCTGAGAAAGTGGTTTATTATTTGGGGTGGATTGAGGCCCACCACAAATAATAAAGGCTCTATCTAGTTAAGTCCAGCTAAAGATTGCAGTAATTTAAACCTGAGCTCAACCCTTGGTGGCTATGGTACAGTAAAACTCCCACTTCAATTAATAAAAATAGAGAACGATTTCAGGAACAAAATGACACCAAAACAACAGGAATTCTATTAGGGGAACCAAAGGTATGAATTTTAGATGATTCTAGTAAAGATAATGCTGAAAATCACTAGGGGCCTGATTTAGAGTTTTCTGGATGGGGTTACCCTGTAACAAATATGACAGATATCCCATCCTTGTAATATGGCCAGCAGGATATCCATCACATTTGGGACAGAGTAATCCCCTCCGTCAAGGTCGTAATCAGGCCCTTAATCTCTTTTTCCAGAGCTCAGAATCCTCCAGTGGGGCAGGGCTGTGGGCTGTGTCTGATGAGGGCCAGATACCTTCTTGGCAAAGTCCAGCTTAAATTGATTTTCTGCTGCAGACAATCCCTGAGTGGGGGAAACCTGTTTCTTCAGCCCAGCTAAGTTGTGTTGGGTGGATTATCTCAGAAGGTCTGTCCTGGTTCTTCAGAGGTCTTGAGGTCCTAAAATTAAATGAAGAATGTTTGATGATCAAATTATGTATTTCCTTGATTATTGTTTAAAGTAAATATTTATTCCTTTTATGCACAAATTGAGTAGTTGTCAACATCAGGACAGTGAGCGCTCTACGGGTGACAAAAATGCAAAAACCCAGCCTTTATGCAAGAGCATAATTCATGCATTGTGTTTATTTGCAGTATGTTAACGTTTTGCATTACAGACTTTAACCATGAAAAAACACTATTAATGATGTTTGCAATAACTGTTCATTTGCAAGGTATTGCTGCAGGCTTATCGAGTGTGTTAGGGTGTGGCCCCTTTCTAGGACCTTCTAGAAGCTTTCCCTGCAGCATGACTGGGTGTGGTTTGTGGGCTGGGCCAGACTCTATATAGGGGAGCCAGCCCATCTCCACGTGCTCACTATTCAAAGGTCCCGGTGCAGAGCAGCAGCAACTTCCTGAGCTCATGTTCCGGAGGCCTACCTTGACGTTCCAGGCCTGCCCCACATTGTATTGGTGATCCTTGAGCAGGGCAGTAAGGCAGAGGTCGGGCTGTAAAACTTTCAGAGTGAGCGAGGCATTGCTCTCATGTAAACCTTGATGTTCAGATCAGCAACAGCTTGCGTGATCATTTCATGGCATTTGCATATTCTTGTTCGAATCGGCAGTGTGCGCAATTTATTTCCCGCATGTAAACCTTGATGTTCAGATCGGTCACAGCTTGCGCGATCATTTCAAAGCATTTGCATATTCTTGTTCGAATCAGCAGTGTGCAAGATTCATTTCCCGCATGTAAACCTTGATGTTCAGATCGGCAACAGCTTGCGCGATCATTTTATGGCATTTGCATATTCTTGTTCGAATCTGCAGTGTGCGCGATTTATTTCCCGCATGTAAACCTTGATGTTCAGATCGGCCACAGCTTGTGCGATCATTTCATGGCATTTGCATATTCTTGTTCGAATCTGCAGTGTGCTCGATTCATTTCCCTCATGTAAACCTTGATGTTCAGATCGGCCACAGCTTGCACGATCATTTCATGGCATTTGCGTATTCTTGTTCGAATCGGCAGTGTGCGCGATTCATTTCCCGCATGTAAACCTTGATGTTCAGATCGGTCATAGCTTGCGCGATCATTTCATGGCATTTGCGTATTCTTGTTCACATAAGCAGTGTGCGCGATTCATTCCCTGCATGTAAACCTTGATGTTCAGAGCAGCAACAGCTTGTGCGATCATTTCATGGAATTTGCATATTCGTGTTCAAATCGGCAGTGTGCGCGATTCCCTTCCAGCATGTAAAACTTGATCTTCAGATCAGCTACAGTGTGCGCGATCATTTCATGGCAATTAAAACTTTGGTTTGTTGTGTTTATAGAGGTGAACACATTTATCCTGAGCTTTTGGGTTTCCCGTGAAGATGCTTAATTCAAAGTGTGACCTTCTTTGTGCATATTAAGTTCCTAGTACAGTTCCTGTTGTTTCCAGGGAATGTTTCAGATAGCCTTTGTCCTCATGTAAAAATGCAATGTTTGTTCTGAAACATTATTCTAGAAGGTTCTTGTATTCTAGACAGTACGTGATATTTCATGAAAAGCTCATGTGAAAACGTTGTATTAACCATTCTTGATTTTTTTCCAGGTACCTAGATTTCTTGAGGTTTAGTTATGGTCATTACTTAGTTTATCCATGGTTACGGTATGAGAACGCTTAGAACCATAGTCTAGTGAAAGTCAATGTGATTATATTGTGATATTGTGTTGTTTAACCTTTTGCTTCCTACAGGTCTCCTTCCCAGCTGTTCCCTTCTTAATCCCCTTTTCCCCCACTTGGACTCTCTCAGGCTCTGTGATATTTCTATGGGCGTTTTGGAGCTGTCTAGTGGTGGACATGTTGGGAACGTGCGCAGGCCCCGAGGATCTGGTCTCCCTGACAGAATAGTGAGCCCCCAAATTTATTATCCTCCTGGTTTGCGTGTGTTCTCAGCATGGCCACATTGGACGAGTTAGTCAAAGGTACCACGCAGCTCCAAGCAGAGGTAGTGTCATCAAAGGACATTGCAGCCAGCTTAGCTGAGAGAGTGAGTCAGTTGCAGGAAAGGGTAGAAAAGAAGGAACAAAGTCCTTTGGGTGTGTCTTTGCCTGGTCCTTCTTCCCAAGGTTCTAGAGGTAATCCTCCTACGAACATTTCCCTCAACGTTCCCTCAGCTATCCCCTTGGCTCCTCCAGAACGTGTTTCAGGCGATCCCCTGAAAGCGCAATCTTTCTTAGTTCAAGTGGAATTATATTTTATCTGCCGACCACACACTTTCCCTGATGCCCAATCCAGGGTGGCCTTCTTGTTATCTTACCTGACTGGGGACGCAGCCACCTGGGCAATCCCTCTTGTGCGTAAAGACAGTCCCCTGCTTTACAATTGGAGAAATTTTGTTTGTGAGTTTGAACGGGTGTTTGATCGAAGAACAGTAACATTGTCGGCAGATCGTGAACTATTAGACTTGCAACAAGGTAACCAAGATCTAGTTTCTTACTTAGCTAATTTTAATCGGCTGGTAGCCGAGACATCTTGGCCTGAGGAAAAGCAAGCGGCCTTGTTTTACAAAGGACTCAAGGACGAGTTAAAGGACATTCTTGCCCAGATAGACCCGCAGCCTACAGATTGTCAAGATCTAATAAGCCTTGTTTTGAGACTAGATCATCATCTAGCAGAATGAAGGGGAACACGCAAAAAGACTGAGAAATATTCCTGGCGTGTTCACGACCATAGAGAAACGAGAACCCAGAAAGATAGAACTCCAGAACCTATGGAAATCAGAACTATCAGGAGACCTTTGACCAAAGACGAAAAGGACCTACGTAGAAAGAATTGACAATGTCTTTATTGCGGGCGCAAGGGTCATTTCGCCAAAGATTGTCCAATCAAACCAAAGAGCAAACGAGGTCCTGTCCAGAAAATTGCAGCCAATGTACAAGTCGAGCCGGAAAACTAGATCACCCAAGATGTAAAGAAGGGTTGCTCTTGGGTGTCACCGTGGACCCTTCACAGTCTAGATATCTCAAGCTGGGCAGAAAAGTTCAAGTAAAGAAAAATAACTATTTCAAGAAAGCCCTCGTAGATTCTGGGGCTAACAAGAACTTTGTTGATGCCCAATTGGTTCGCACAAGGGGGATCCCCTGCACCAAGAAGAAGAATCCAGAGGTAATACAAGCAGTGGATGGAAAACTCTTGACTGGAGGCCCAGTAATTCTTCAGACTGTCCCCTTGTCAGTGATCTGTGATGGGGGAAATCAAAGAACCAAACAAGAAGAGAAACTCATCTTTGACATGATCCATGTTCCGCAGAATGGAATTATCCTTGGCTTACCATGGTTAACTCATCACAATCCTGAGATTAACTGGGCAGAACGGAAAGTCGTGTTCTCTTCCACTTTATGTAGTAAGAAATGTCTCCAGATGTCTCAAGTCACCAAGAATTGCAACTCTCACATAGCCACTACAGCGGAGAAAGAAGTAAAGTTGCCCAGGCAGTATTCATCCTATGAAGATGTATTTGATGAAAAAGAAGCAGAAACCTTATGACTGCCAAATTGATCTAACTCCAGGTGCGATACTCCCTAGCTGTCGTGTGTACGCCTTTTCAGAACATGAAAACCAACACTGACGGAGGTACCTAGATCAATTCTTAGAGAATGGCTTCATCCACCCTTCCAAGTCTCCTGCAGCTTCTCCTTTGTTTTTTGTCCCTAAGGCATAGGTGGACCTTCAAACCTGTATTGACTATAGGGGTTTGAACAAGGTCACTAAGGCATAGGTGGACCTTCAAACCTGTATTGACTATAGGGGTTTGAACAAGGTCACAGTCAAGAACAAATACCCCTTGCCTCTGATTCCTGTCTTGTTGGATCAAGTGAAAAAAGCAAAGATTTACACTAAGCTCGATCAATGGGGTGCTTACCATTTAGTCAGAATGAGAGAAGGCGACGAATGGAAAACTGCGTTCAAGACAAGATATGGTCTCCTTGAATACACCGTCATGCCCTTTGGACTGTGCAACGCTCCAGTTGCATTTCAATTTTTACTGAATGACGTCCTTAGAGAATATCTCGACATATTTGCAATAGTCTATATCAATGATATTTTGATCTACTCTGACAATGAAACCGAACATGTACAACATGTCAAGAAGATTCTCACAGCTGTTTGAAAGCATCATTTATATTGCAAACTAACCAACTGTGAGTTTCATGTTACCACAGTTGAGCTTTTAGGGGTTATCCTTACCCCTCAAGGGATGGTCATGGCAGAAAAGAAAGTACAAGCTGTATCTGATTGGCCTACTCCAAAGGCTGTTCGAGATGTACAGTGCTTCCTGGGTTTTGCAAACTTTTATTGCAGGTTTATAAACCATTTCTCTCAAACAGTGGCGCCAATCACCAAGTTATTGAGAAAAAAGGAAAAAAATGTATGGTCTCCAGAAGCTGACAGAGCCTTTTCAACTTTGAAAGAAGTTTTTTCCACTGGCCCAGTCTTGATTCACCCTGATGTGGATCATCCATTCATAGTCGAAGCAGATGCCTCAGATGTGGCAATTGGTGCAGTCTTGTCACAACGAAGTAAAGACACTGGCCAACTCCATCCTGTAGCTTACATGTCTCGAAAGCTGAACGAAGCCGAACAGAACTATGTCATTGCTGAAAAAGAGCTTCTGGCGATCCGTGATGCCTTTAAAGAGTGGAGGCATCATTTGTTGGGTGCCAAGTACACTATCACAGTATATACTGATCATCGCAATCTCCAGTTCATGAGTTCAGCTAGATTTTTGACTCCTCGGCAATTACGCTGGATGCTGTTTTTTGCCAAGTTCGATTTTGTGGTAACTTTTCCCCCTGGTAAAGATAATCACAAAGCAGACACCTTGTCCCGCCAAGAGTCTACCACGTTGCCTACAATCCAGCCTTCCAGAGCTATCATAGCTCCAGACAAAGTCCTCTGCATCATAAAAACCAAAGACTTCTTTGAAGACATCCGTAATTCCTTCACCATTGAGAAATGGCAGGCATGGGCTCAAGCAGATCCCAAAATATCAATCAAGCAAGGACTATCTTTCCATGACACACGTCTGTTCGTGCCCACTACCAAGCTTCGCAAGTTAGCATGTCATTGGTTGCATGTTATACATACGGCAGGTCGCCCAGGCACTCCTAAAACTCTTGAATTAATCCAACGCTACTTTTGGTGGCCTACTCTGACAAAAGACGTCAAAACAACGGTCACTAACTGCAAAGTCTGCGCTTGCATCAAGATAAGTCATTAAACACCGAAAGGTTTGTTGCAACCGCTTCCAACTCCACGTTGACCTTGGGAACACATCTCGTTAGACTTCATTACAGGTCTACCAGTTGTTTAACAGCACTCAGTAATCCTAGTGATGGTGGATAGTCTCACGAAATATGGACATTTCATTAACTGTAAGAAATTGCCCACCTCCAGTGAACTGGAAACCATCCTACTGAATAGAGTGGTCCGTTATCACGGGCTACCGAGAATGATTCTCTCTGATCGAGGATCACAATTTCCTCCAACTTCCGGAAAACGTGGTGCAAAACGCTTCAAGTTACATCCACACTACCTACTAGCCATCATCCTCAAACAGATGGCCAAACTGAGAGACTGAATCAGACATTAAAGCAATACCTGCGTGCCTACGCTGAGAAAGCACTTCATTCCTGGACATCATTGCTCTGGTTAGCTGAACTAGCCTACAATAACTCGTCTCACACCTCCACTGGTGTCACACCCTTTTTTGGCTTGTTCGGCTATCATCCTGATACCTTGCCCATCACGATTCTTCAAGAAAGTTCTCTTACACCAGCTGTGTCGGAAACCATTCAGCACCTCCAAAAAAAAAACAGAAACTGATTCAACAGCATCTAGAAAAACTAAACAAAAATACAAAAAGCATTACGACAAAAAACATTGTGAAGGACCTCAGTATCAACCAGGTGATAAAGCGTGGCTTTCTACAAGACATATAGGCCCTCATTACAACCCTGGCAGTCGGTGTTAAAGCGTTGGTAAAACCGCCAACAGACCGGCGGTAAAAAAAAATTGAATCACGACCGTGGCGGAAACAGCCAACATAGACAGCCACTTTAACACTCTGACCGCCACGGCGGTACAAACAAACACCGCGGCGGTAACCGCCAATAGACAGGCGGAACACAATGTACCGCCCACAGTATTACAACAGTCCAATCCGCCACCTTTTCCGGGGAGGATTCACCACGAACAAAAACACGGCAGAAACAGGACTTGGAAGGGAAAATGCTCCCCTCTACACACCCCACGAGGAACCAGGACGCCTTGGAACCCAGAACTCTAGATTCTCCCAGCCTTTGTCTTCCAGCTCCTCTACCAGGAACATCAAAGACGGCGGTGAAGACAACGGTGAGTACTCCCCCTATGACACAGAGGAGGGGTGAGGGAAAAAAGAGTGACACACGCAACACCCCCACCCCCACCCTCACCCACTACAACACACACACAAGTACATGTTGATACATTACATTTACAACCCCCAACCCCTCCTGAAAGGATGCAAGGACAAAAGGAAATGAGTTGAACGTTTGTAATCTATTAAAATACAGTAATCAAAAATATATATATACACTATAAACAAATATATACACCAAGAATACAAGTCCAAGGTATTCCACCATTAAAGTCCGTGGACCACTGGGCCCAAAATGCATGGGCGAAGCCCACACAAGATACCCAATCAAAACGGAGAGAACACTGCTGGGGCATCAGATAGAAATACAACAGGCACCTCAGGGGGAAGGGAAGGGGGGGCACCTCAGCCGGATGAGTGCACGATGCCAGATCCGCGAGGGGGGCTCCATGCCCACTGCTTTATCCTGGGAAGTGCGAAGCCACAGTCTCTCAAGTCTTTCCAGTGGGTGGTTTGCCCCCTGCTTTATCCTGGGGAGTGCAAAGCCACAGTCTCACAAGTCTCTCAAGTGGGTGGTTTGCCCACTGCTGTATCATGGGGAGTGCAAAGCCACAGTCTCTCAAGTCTTTTCAGTGGGTGGGTTGCCCACTGCTTTATCCTGGGGAGTGCAAAGCCACACTCTTACAAGTCTCTCAAGCAGGTGGTTTGCCCACTGCTGCATCCTGGGGAGTGCAAAGCCACAGTCTCTCAAGTGAATAACAGTCTCCACTGGTTCTGGAGGGAGTTTGTGCCCAGAGTGCTTCATCCTGCCAAGGACTGAGGTAGTGGATGTCATTCTCCACTGGTTCTGGAGGGGGCTTTGTGCCCAGAGTGCTTCATCCTGCCAAGGACTGAGGTAGTGGATGTGATACTCTACTGGTTCTAGAGGGGGCTTTGCGCCCAGAGTGCTTCATCCTGCCAAGGACTAAGGTAGTGGATGCCTTTCTCCACTGGTTCTGGAGGGAGCTTTGTGCCCAGAGTGCTTCATCCTGCCAAGGACTGAGGTAGTGGATGCCTTTCTCCACTGGTTCTGGAGGGGGCTTTGTGCCCAGAGTGCTTCATCCTGCCACGGACTGAGGTAGTGGATGTGATACTCCACTGGTTCTGGAGGGGGCTTTGTGCCCAGAGTGCTTCATCCTGCCAAGGACGGAGGCAGTGGATGCCTTTCTCCACTGGTTCTGGAGGGGGCTTTGTGTCCAGAGTGCTTCATCCTGCCAAAGACTGAGGTAGTGGAAGCCTTTCTCCACTGGTTCTGGAGGGGGCTTTGTGCCCAGAGTGCTTCATCCTGCCAAGGACTGAGATAGTGGATGCCTTTCTCCACTGGTTCTGGAGGGGGTTTTGTGCCCAGAGTTCTTCATCCTGCCAAGGACTGAGGTAGTGGATGTCTTTCTCCACTGGTTCTGGAGGGGGCTTTGTGCCCAGAGTGCTTCATCCTGCCAAGGACTGAGGTAGTGGATGTGATACTCCACTGGTTCTGGAGGGGGCTTCTTGCCCAGATTACTTCATCCTGCCAAGGACTGAGGTAGTGGATGCCTTTCTCCACTGGTTCTGGAGGGGGCTTTGTGCCCAGAGTGCTTCATCCTGCCAAGGACTGAGATAGTGGATGCCTTTCTCCACTGGTTCTGGAGGGGGCTTTGTGCCCAGAGTGCTTCATCCTGCTCGTGGCGGCCTCAGTAGTGTCGGAGCTTTTGGCGCTCATTGGCCTGCGGTGCTGGTGGCAGCGGTGTCCTGTGAAGCGGTGCTTGTGGCGGCGGTGTCCTTGGCAGTGGTGCTGGTGGTGTCCTGTGAAGTGGTGCTTGTGGCGGCGGTGGCCTTGGCAGTGGTTTTGGTGGCGGCGGTGTCCTTAGCAGTGGTGCTGGTGGCGGCGGTGTCCTGTGAGGTGGTGCTTGTGGCGGCGGTGTCCTTGGCAGCGGTGCTGGTGGCGGCTGTGTCCTTGGCAGCGGTGCTGGTGGCGGCAGTGTCCTTGGCAGTGGTGCTGGTGGCAGCGGTGTCCTTGGCAGCGGTGCTTGTGGTGGTCTTGTCCGCCGTGCAGGTTTTCGCCGACTTGCCTGTCTTTCTCTGCCCCTTCCCCACCTTGGATGTTGGCGCAGCTGTCTTCCCACTCCCAACTGTACTCCTGGGAGAGGCTTTGGTGGTAGATGTTTTGCCTCTCTCCCGCTGGGCAGTGGCCAACTTTTTATGCTTTTGAGGTGGGGGACTGTCCGTGGTCAGGCTCCTTGGCACACTGGCTGCCCTGCTGCTTGGCGCACTCCAGAAGCCGGTTACTGCTGGTACCACTGTTCCCGCTGATGTTGTGGCTGAGGTGCTGGGTTGGGGCCTGGAAAGGCAGGCCCTAGGGGACTGAAGGGGTGGGTTAGGTGAGGGGAAGAGGTCAAGGTTGGACAGGAAAAGTTTTTGGGACACACTGGGATGGGTAGATGGAGGGGTGTTTGGAGTGGAGGAAGAGGTAGTGGTTGTAGGAGGTGTACGTTTGCTGACTTTGGGTGAAGGTGCATGGGCTGGAGGCTGTTGTGAGGTGGATGGCTGTTAGGTGGGTGTGTGGCTGCGTTTGTGTACCTTTGGAGGTGGGCTCACAGACACACTGGGAGAGGACACAGGGGATGTGTGAATGGTAGTGGGGGTGGTGAGTGCAAGTGAGCGGGGTGTGGTGATGGGTGTGCTGGTGATGGACATAGTGGCTGAAGATGTAGTGCATGCAGGTGTGAGTGGAGACGAGACAGGGAGGGAGGAGGGAGACGAGGAGGAGGGGGACACAGTGGAGGCAGTGGTTGTTGGTATGTGTGCATGGGTATGACGCTTGTGTGAGTGCCTGTGGGATGTGTGGTGCTTATGTTTGCCTGAGCTTCCCTTGTGTGTTGAGGTGTGTGCATGCTGGTCTGATGGTGTGCTTGGGAAAGGCTGAGGTACAGGTGTTTGGGTCTGGGTGGAGGAAGTTGGAGGGGGGAGGTTGGACACAGGGACAATGGCTGCCATCAGTGCTGGGGCCAGAGTCTGAAAAGCTTGCTGTTGGGCTGCCTGACCAGAATGAATGCCCTCCAGGTATGCATTGGTCTGTTGCAACTCCCTCTCTACACCCTGGATGGCATTCAAAATGGTAGACTGCCCAACAGTGAGGGACCTGAGGAGGTCAATGGCCTCCTCACTGAGGGCAGCAGGGCTGACTGGGGTAGGGGCTGAGGTGCCTGGGGCGAAGGAGATGCCCACACTCATGGGTAAGCGGCCACGGGGCACACACTGAGGGGCTGCTGGGAGGGCGGTGCTGGTAGGGGGGGTGGCAGCTGTACCTGTAGATGCGGTGGGCACAGAGGGGCCTGCCACCGCAAGGGAGCTCCCATCAGAGGAGGAGTCAGTGTTGCTGGTCTCAGCTCCTGTCCCCGCCGTGGAGCTCCCCTCGCCCTCTGTCCCACTGGTGGCTTCTCACTCCATTGTGTCGCCCACCAGGGCCATGTGGGATGCAGATTCCTCCTGCTCCAGTGCCACTGCTCCTCCGCCTGATGATGCTAATGCACACAAGAACAGGGAGACCACAAAACGGGGAGGAGACAGAAGAAAGACATGTTGAGTGCTTGCAATACCGCTACCGTTGGCGGACACTACAGGCACAGAAGCCCCCTGCACTACGCCGTGCACTTTGAGTTCCCTAATTAATCACAGGGACATGGGGTACAAGGCCTATGCCCGATTGCTGCACACATGGAAGTCACAGGAGCCTGACTAGGTGTAGTTGGCTCTGAACACAGGTGGGGTGGGGTGCCAAATGGCCTGCCTTATGAAGGGGCCTTGCCTACTAAACTCACCCTGGCCTAGGGGAACCCACAGCCCACTTCCCCCATCCAGACACCTCCAATGCGCGCTGAATCAGCTGAATGAGAGTGTACTCACCCCCTTGTGGCTGCTGTGATGCCCTCAAGTGCCCATCCAACTCCGGATATGCCACCGCCAGGATCCGGAACATCAAGGGGGTCATGGTGCGACGGGCATCCCTCCCACGTTGAGAGGCAATCCCCAGCTGGGCCTCCGCCGTCTTCTTGCTCCAGCGGCAAATGTCCTCACATCTTTTCCGGCAGTGGGTGCTCCGTCTGTGGTGGACCCCCAGGGTCCGGACTTCCTTGGCGATGGCACACCAAATATCCTTCTTCTGGTGGGCGCTGACCTACAGAAATAGTACAGGGGAAAAGGAGAAGATATACCCATCCGCACCATCACAGTCATTGGCCCGCATCCCTAACCTTGCTATGACGCACATGCACTCACCGTCGTTTCATGCACGCCTCATTCCCCCCCTATCTTCCATCCACACCACTCCACACCACTCCACACAGGCATTGCCCATTCGGCATGCTCACAGTGTACTTACCTGTTTGTCTGGAGTACCGTAGAGTAGCGTGTACTGGGGAGGACACCACCCACTAGTTTCTCCAACTCCTCTTTGCTGAAGGCAGGGGCTCTTTCCCCACACACATGAGCCATTGTCTCTTCCAGACTGAGGTCACAGCAGCACTTGCAGTATAGGTCCTCTCCTGTCGAAGATCAGGTATCACGTGAGTGAACAGAGAGAAAATGGCAGTGACGTCCGCGGTAGTGCGTACCGTCACCGCCGGCGTATATCGTCATTGGCTACTGGGACCCATAGGGTCCAATGTTAACCAATGCAGGATTGCGCCGCGGTCTTCGACCACCTACCGCGACGGTGTACAACGCCAGCGGTTACCTCATATCCCCTTGTCCCACATTACAGGTCAGGCAGACGCCATTTCAGGGGGCCACATGGCATTAATTTGAAATGCGTCCCACATATCTAGGCCTTGCATACACACTAATACAGGCACATAGCGGTTTTAAAAAATTGTGGAATAAAGTTGTGTTTACGTACCTCAGTGTTGGTTGACTCTCTGCTCGCTGTTCTCCTCCATAGAGCATGTCCGCTGGGGCAGGGGAGGAGATGGCGGCATCCTCCGGGGTACAGACCGCTGGTGGGCCTGTCGACAATGAATGAGCGACATGTAATTGTCACCTACAGACTTGATCGTGCCACAATACTGGAACTGTGTGCCCAGTTGGATCCAGACCTGATGTCCGCTATCCGCCATCCCACAGGAATCCCCCCTCTAGTGCAGGTCCTGTCAGTACTCCATTTCCTGGCAAGTGGGTCTTTTCAAACTACAGTGGCCATAGCATCAGGGATGTTCCAGCCTATGTTCTCCAACGTGTTGTCCAGAGTGTTGTCTGCCCTGCTGAAACACATGCAGAGCTACATCGTTTTCCCTCAGGTGGAGGATTTGCCTACAGTGAAATGTGACTTCTATGCTCTGGGACATATCATTGGTGCTGTTGATGGGACACATGTGGTCTTGGTCCCCCCCGCAGCATCCCTTATGTGATGGGGCAACTCCAGAGGCACTGTGTGTGGCTATTAGGTGAGGACATGGACCCTATACAGTGTGACTAGGTGTCTGGGGATGTCCCTAAGAGTTAGTGTGTGTCTAACAGTTGTCCCTCAACATTTGCAAGTGACTCTGGTTACCCCAACCTGTCATGGCTACTGACCCCAGTGAGGAATCCAGGACAAGGGCAGAGGAACGCTACAATGAGGCACATGGGCGAACTAGGAGAATTATAGAAAGAACCTTCGGCCTCCTGAAGGCCAGGTTCCGGTGCCTCCATATGACAGGTGGTTCCCTATTCTACTCACCAAAGAAGGTGTGCCAGATCATCGTGGCCTGCTGTATGCCTCACAACTTGGCTTTGCAACGACAGGTGCCTTTTCTGCAGGAGGATGGTCCAGATGGAGGTGTTGTGGCAGCTGTGGAGCCTGAGGACAGTGAAGACGAGGAAGCAGAAGAAGAGGACATCGGCAACAGAAACATGGTGATTCATCAATACTTCCAGTGAGACACAGGTAAGAAGACATCACAGCCTGCTACATCTGATATAATTGTTCTACCTCTCATCTGTCTGTCACTTTCAACCAGTGTATGGACCCTGAGTTGTCACTTTCCCTTTCAATTTCACAGATGTGGGTCCCACTGTGTGACATCTGCTTTGTTTCCGCATGGACTAGAGCTGTGTGACATAGGTATGTTGACAATACATTGGATATAGCTTTTTTCCACAGTAATTGCAAATACACATTTTCGAAAGCACAGACTGACTCCAGATTGTTTTGTGCTTTAAGGGTGTTTAATAAATGCTAAATATTGGAGGGTGTTGTAAAATGGTCATGGGTGATGGTGGAGGAATGTCCATGGCAGAGTCCAGTCTATTAGTCTCACAGGTGCATTGTCCAAAGGGGCATAGGAAGTTGAGCTGGGGCAGATTAAGGATGGAAAGGGTGACAAAGTGGGACAGAAGGATGACAATCAGGGTGGTCTCATTTCTTGGAGAGGGTCTTGGCATTGTTCTCTGTCTTTGTTCTGGATCTCAGGGACTGTTTGCGGGGGGGTTCTCCATCTGCAGGGGGTGGGGTGCTGGTGTGGTGGTCCTGTGGCGGTGCCTCCTGTCCAATAGCGCCGGCGGAGGTGATGGGCAGTTCATCGTCCAGGCTAGTGTCAGGGGCCCCTTGTTGTGCCACAGTGTCCCTCTTGGTGTTGACGAGTTCCTTCAGCACCCCTACAATGGTGCCCAGGGTGGAATTGATGGATTTGAATTCCTCCCTGAACCCCAAATACTGTTCCTCCTGCAGCCGCTGGGTCTCCTGGCCAGTACCGTTGCCATTGTCTCCTGGGAATGGTGGTAGGCTCCAATGATGTTGGCGAGGGCCTTGTGGAGAGTGGGTTCCCTGGGCCTGTCCTCCCCCTGTCGCACAGCAGCCCTCCCAGTTCCCCTGTGTTCCTGGGCCTCTGTCCCCTGAACCGTGTGCCCACTGCCACTGCCCCAGGTCCCTGGTGTTGTTGGGATGGTGGGTTAGCCTGGGTTCCCTGTAGTAGTGGACACACTGCTGCTTGACGTGTCCTGGGGACAGAGGTATGGGCCCGTTGGGTGGGTGCTGTGCTGGTGTTTCCAGAGGGGGGAAGCTCTGTAGTGGTCTGTGACTGCATGAGGGGAACCGACTGTCCCGAGGTCCCAGATGGGCCGGGCTGGTCATCTAGATCCAGTTGGACAGAGCTGCTGTCATCACTGTGGGCCTCTTCTGCGGGTGGAGTGGACATGTCTGGACCCTCCTGTCCGGTGACGTTGGGTAGGGCTCCTGCAGGGGTGTAAATGCATGATTATTGCATCTGTGTGTGCCATGGTGTGCAATGGGTGGGTGATCCTGTACCCCAGTGCTTGCATTCTTGTGTGGGACCTTGTGTGATAATTGTTTAGGGGGGTGTGTGGGTATGTGCAGTGGCCATGCATTGGTGATGGGTGTCCATGTTTTGGTGTTGCATGCAGGGCTTGGTGTAGGAATGTGTGGTTTGTGATAGTGGGACATATGTGAGGAGTTGGAGTGATGGGGGTGAGGGCGAGGGAGGGGGTATGTGATAGCATGCAGGTAGGGTGGGGGATCAAGTAGTAAAGATTTGACTTACCAGAGTCCATTCCTCCAGCGACTCCTGCGAGGCCTTCAGGATGCAGTATAGCCAAGACCTGCTCCTCCCATGTTGATAGTTCTGGGGGAGGAGGTGGGGGTCCGCCGCCAGTCCTCTGAACTGCAATCTGGTGTCTTGAGACCACAGAACGTACCTTCCCCCGTAGGTCTATCCACCTCTTCCTGATGTCATCCCGTGTTCTTGGGTGCTGTCCCACTGAGCTGTCCCACTGCGTTGACCCTGTCCACGATTCTGCGCCATAGCTCCATCTTCCTAGCTATGGAGGTGTGCTGCACCTGTGATCTGAATAGCTGTGGCTCTTCCCGGATGATTTCCTCCACCATGACCCTGAGCTCCTCGTCAGAAAACCTGGGGTGTCTTTGCGGTGCCATGGGGTGGTATGGGTGATGTGTGGGGTGGTGTGTGTTGTGATGTGTGGGGTGATGTTTAGGGGTGTGTGGTGTTTTGTGCGTGGATGTTGTGTGAGTGATGGTGTTGAGTGCCTGTGGATGCTAGTTTGTAGATGGTAGTATCTCTCTCTGGCCTTCTGTCCCATTTGTGGTCATAAGGGTTTGTGGGTGATGTGGGTGTGTGTTTTATATTGTATTGAGTGTGTGGGAGTGGTGTGTGTATGTGTATCAGGTGTGTGTATTTGGAATTGTCCAATGTGGTTGTGTTTGTATATGTGTATGTATTTTGAGCGTGGCGGTGTGTACCACCAATGGAATACCGCGGTTGAAAGACTGCCGCGTGGATTTGTGGGTCGTGATAGTGTGGGCGTATTCCTGTTGGCGTGACGGTGGAGGTTTTGTTATCGCCAGTTTATCACTAACCTTTGGTGTCGCGGACTTGTGTGGGTGTCTACATTTTGGCAGATTCCGATCTGTGGGTCTTAATAGCTGTGGTGGAATTCCGCGGCTGCGACGGTGTGTTGGTGGTCTTCTGAACGGAGGTAATCAGCTTTTACCGCCAATGTTGTAATCACCCCCATTGACTTCAAGAAAAAGCACATGTTTCATCCCAAATTCATAGGTCCTTACACTGTCCTCCAGCAAATGAATCCAGTGACCTATAAACTGCAGTTGCCCCGGTCACTACGTATTCACCGGGTGTTCTATACTTCCCTCCTGAAAAAAGCAGTCCAGAAGGTACTTCAGGTACCAACAGGTGTTGGACTCCAAACTTAGAGTTCGTAACCTGTGGTAACTGATCTCTTGGAAAGGTTATGGTCCTGAAAGTAACTCATGGGTCTCCGCATTTGACATTCATGCTCCACGACTAGAAAGACGTTTTCATCGTCTTAACCCAGACAAACCAGGCCCTAGAGCGCGTTTGGGAGAGGGGAGTACTGTCAACATCAGGACAGTGCGTGCTCTACGGGCGACAAAAATGCAAAAACCCAGCCTTTATGCAAGAGCATAATTCATGCATTGTGTTTATATGCAGAATGTTAACCTTTTGCATTACAGACTTTAACCGTGAAAAAACACTATTAATGATGTTTGCAATAACTGTTCATTTGCAAGGTATTGCTGCAGGCTTACCGAGTGTGTTAGGGTGGGGCCCCTTTCCAGGACCGTCTAGAAGCTTTCCCTGCAGCTTGACTGGGTGTGGTTTGTGGGCTGGGCCAAACTCAAAATAAGAGAGCCAGCCCAGCTCCACGTGCTAACTATTCAGAGGTCCCGGTGCAGAGCAGCAGCAACTTCCTGAGCTCCTGTTCTGGAGGCCTACCTTGACGTTCCAGGCCTGCCCCGCATTGTATTGGTGATCCTTGAGCAGGGCGGTAAGGCAGAGGTCGGGCTGGGCCCCCGACCCCGTTCTCAAAGACTCTTGAGTTTTGGGCCCACTTGTAAAACTTTCAGAGTGAGCGAGGCATTGCTCTCATGTAAACCTTGATGTTCCGATCGGCAACAGCTTGCGCCATCATCTCATGGCATTTGCATATTCTTGTTCGAATCGGCAGTGTGCGCGATTCATTTCCCGCATTTAAACCTTGATGTTCAGATCGGCCACAGGTTGCGCGATCATTTCATGGCATTTGCATATTCTTGTTCGAATCAGCAGTGTGCGCGATTCATTTCCTGCATGTAAACCTTGATGTTCAAATCAAGAACAGCTTGCGCGATCATTTCATGGCATTTGCGTATTCTTGTTCGAATCGGCAGTGTGCGCGATTCATTTCCCGCATGTAAACCTTGATGTTCAGATCGGCCACAGCTTGCGCGATCATTTCATGCCATTTGTGTATTCTTTTTCGAATCGGCAGGGTGCGCTATTCATTTCCCGCATGTAAACTCCGATGTTCAGATTGGCCACAGCTTGCGCGATCATTTCATGGCATTTGCATATTATTGTTCGAATCGGCAGTGTGCGCAATTCATTTCCCGCATGTAAACCTTGATGTTCAGATCAGCCACAGCTTGCGCAATCATTTCATGGAATTTGCATATTCTTGTTCGAATCGGCAGTGTGCGCGATTCCCTTCCAGCATGTAAAACTTGATCTTCAGATCAGCTACAGTGTGCGCAATCATTTCATGGCAATTAAAACTTTGGTGTGTTGTGTTTGTAGAGGTGCACACATTTATCCTGAGCTTTTGGATTTCCCGTGAAGATGCTTAATTCAAAGTGCGACCTTCTTTGTGCGTATTAAGTTTCTAGTACAGTTCCTGTTGTTTCCAGGGAATGTTTCAGATAGCCTTTGTCCTCATGTAAAAATGCAATGTTTGTTCTGAAACATTATTCTAGAAGGTTCTTATATTCTAGACAGTATGTGATATTTCATGAAAAGCTCATGTGAAAACATTGTATTAACCATTCTTGATTTTTTTTCCAGGTACCTAGATTTCTTGAGGTTTAGTTATAGTCACTTATTAGGTTATCCATGGTTACAGTATGAAAACGCTTAGAACCATAGTCTAGTGAAAGTCAATGTGATTATATCTTGATATTGTGTTGTTTAACCTTTTGCTTCCTACAGGTCTCCTTCCAAGCTGTTCCCTTCCTAATCCCCTTTTCCCCCACTTGGACTCTCTCAGGCTCTGTGATATTTCTATCAGAGTTTTGGAGCTGTCTAGTAGTGTTAATGTTGGGAACGTGCGCAGGCCCCGAGGATCTGGTCTCCCTGACAGTAGTCCAACATCTTGTGTACTTTAGGACCCACCCTTTCCCTGTAGGGACCATAACTTAACTCTCTAAAGCAGGTTTTCACCTAAACAGAACCTCATTTTACTCACAAATTGCTTTTCTTAAACACACAATCTATTTGCATGTCACATGCAGACTTTGTCCTTATTCCTCTTAGCTATGTAACCCCACTTCAAAATATGTCTGAAAAGGAGACACTTTCATACACAGGCAATCACATTACAAAGGTATTTGCTACCCCACTCCATTTTCCATCAGCAAAACTAAGCACCTCGGCAGAGAAAAAAAATGAAGCAGATAGACTGCTTCAACCAAAGAAAAATATAGCAGAACAGAGTTCATGCTCCCATCCTTCCACAGCATCTGAATGCAGGGCAATCCCTTGGTGACTCTAAGTGTACAACGCCCCTGTAATTTTTATCATAGATCCCATATATCAAAAATACTTCAGAATTATTGGTACAAAGTGTGACAGTGATTCAAATAACCTTCCAATTCAGACAGCACAAAGTCTCTTCAAAAAGGAGCGAGAAACAATTTTACAACCAGAAAATCAAATTAGAGACAATCTCCTAACAAAAGCAAAGCCCTGCTTTACTCAAACAAATTGAGGAGATGTAAGATTTTAAAGACTTCACTGTAAATCAAAAACTGATGAAACTTAAGAAAGACAAAAAATGTTTGCCATCAAGACAGGGTATCCATATTTAATAGAGAACTTTTACTCTAAGCTAGAGGCACGTTGAGCACTTCCTGAATATTAGGCTAGATTAAAACAGCAATACATCACCTCCAAAGACATCTTCCACAAAATCTTTTAGTGAACAAGATGAAGTTGAAGGACTATCAAATCAAGATTATCAACCTTGACAACCTCAGCAACCTTCTTTAGGACTAGAACAAAGAGCAAGCAGCAGATACAAACCAACAAATCAACAATGAGAAAAGTGGACATGCCAACAGACATACAAGAACAATGAGAAAAATGATTGTCAATCTCTCTACAGTTTCCATAACAAAAGACCAACTCTTCCTATTGGATAAAGAAATATCATTTCCACCATGTGCAAAAACAGGCTTCATCAGACTTAAAAGTGAGACAATCCAACTTGTTAAAAAAATGTGACTGAAAGTCTTCTTGAACAATAAATGACCAACACAAAATCTTGGATTATGGAAAAAAAATAATTCTGTCTTCCCATACCTGGTACCCCAGGCAAAGTTCTTGCCATTGGAAAAATGGTTCTATCCACCATCACAAAACTAGAAAATAAAACTGAATCTTATAGGCGAAACCTATCCGGTGCACAAAGAAAAGCCATAATTAAACTGAAACAGGAAATTCAATCACTAGACATAAAGTTCAACATGGTTAAAGGAAAATCATACATACATTTTCATGTCACTAAAATAAAACAATGTGAGAATGCACTGTGTACCACACTATTTAAATAAATTCAATTACAAAAATAGTGCCTTAAATCACCGAAGTTGTCGTCCTAGGAGCTCACGAGACAATCTCCTTTACAGCCATTTTTTCTGAATCCATTATAACTGTATCACTAAAGATTACTATTTTCATGCAAGTTCACTTCTAGATAAAATAAATGCAAAGGGGTACCCCAAAAACATATAAAAAATAAATTCATTGAAAAGAGCTTTGTTCACTCCACATGAAGCACTGCTAGGAAAAACATTAAAAAAACTGAGACTGACAGGATAATTTGTGCATCCAGCTTTAGGTCTGGTACCAATGGGTTAAAAAAATATTATAAAAAATTGCCATATTCTTAATAATCGTGGATGCAAGCTTGAAAACCTCCTTTTGCAATTAAAAAATGCAGTATTGAAAGTCAGCTAGTAGGAGCCCATATGCCAAAATAATCATTAAAAAAGACACTATGGGTCTCATTACGACTTTAGAGGTCTTTTGGCAAGACCGCCGCAGTGGCGGCTGCCAAAACACCTCCATGTTGGTGGTAATCCGACCACTGTATTATGACTCACACAGTGAAGTCCACTAAACTCCAGCCAAATATACGAAACGGCCAGGACACTGGAGGGTGGGAAAGCACCGCCAGCCCACCAAAAAAACCTCAGATCCTTTTACAACCCACAAATCACAATAGCGGTTGTTCCAACAACGGTGGGAACTGCGGTTGTCGGCGGTCACACCGTAATACACCACACCACAGTGGATAGTTTGAAAACCTGGCACATCCACACACCCTACACACCTACACATTGCACTATAAAGCACACCCCTTCGCACCCCACAATTCTTTGTAACCAGAACACCATACACTGCTAGATAGAGGGCACACAAAAAATAATTACTAACCATAGAATAGGCACCCCTACACACTTCACATAGCACTCATCCCACACCTGCACAACACACCCAACACACAGATTAGGACCCCACACATTCAACACCAACAACTCATATCGCAGCACACACACCTCATAACCAATTGATTTTTCATACTATTTTTTTCTTCCTCACCATCTCATCCAACACTACCATGTCCCCACAAAAACATCCTCATTTCACTAATGATTAATTGAGGGTCATGGTGGATGAAATCACCAGAGTAGAGCCACACCTATTTGAAGTATAAGTCCAGGGAACTTCTATCATGAGGAAAATGGAGCTGTGGCAAAGAATAGTCGACAGGGTGAATTCTGTGGGCAGCTACCCTCACACAAGGGAGGACATCAGGAAGAGGTAGGACGGCCCCAGGGGGAAGGTGCGTTCTATAGCCGATAGGTGCCATCTGGCGGTCCTCAAGACTGGTGGTGGGCCTCCACCTCCTCCCACAACTTTCACATTATAGGAAGAGAAGGTCTTGGACATCCTGCATCTTGAGGGCTTGTCAGGAATACCTGGGTGAGTGGAGTCGGGTAAGTCACACTACAACAACTGTCACCAAACTGAAATGTCCTGCATACTCACTGATCACATTTTGGCCACCTTAACAGCCACTCCACTCGCCACCCCATATTTAACTGTCATCTATAACACCTCTTGCACAAAAATGTTTCTCTCAAATGTAAGACATTTGTAATGTTCCATCTCACATGTACTGCTTAATCAGGGTAGAATTTGCTTTGAATAATAATGATAGATATAACTCAAATCACTTACATTGAACTTTACAACATATAGGTTGTGAGAATGCCAATGAACACACAGTGAAGTACTGCTGCTCACTTCAGTGTTTCAGCATATGTGTAAATCACTACCACCCCATAGACTACTGAAGTTTGGGACATGTCAGTCTTCCACTATAGGAACAGGCAAACATATTGTTTCAATGTATCACCAGCTAAAGCCTTATAACATACCCATACCATAGTTCCAAAATGACCATATACCATGATACGGACAGAGGTCAGTACAAATGTCCCCAGTCATGGAACATTCCACTTACCATGTTCATGTATCAGTAGGCATGCCACTCACCTATGTCAGTCTTGATACACATGCACAGTGGCCTGCAGTGAGGAAACACAGTGACAGCTACATACAAGTTTGTTATTACCAATACAAACCATTCTGATTGTTGAGGGTATGGATAGCAGAGGATGACATGTGTGAGAGACAAATGAACACACACATGGCACCATTGAACAAACCTCCAATGCCAAACAGGTTTATTGAGTTGAATAGGACACTACCATCCCACTGTCCTGACAGTCTGGGCATAGAACTCACACATCACAAATCTCATTCTTGACAGTACGTGGCTCAATCCATGTTCCCTCCACTTGTCAGTCTGAAAATCCCACCTGCCTGTGACACTGTCTGATATTGCCAAATGAGGATGACCTTGTGAAGTAATCTGCAAATACTACATGTCAAACATAAGGTTAGGCCACATTGAAACAAATACATTATACAGCCAATTCCTATGTACAATGGTAACTCAGATTGTGTATGGTGATCAAAAGGCTGCACACAACTCCATGTAATATTCTGCATGCACATATGAGTTATGCGCTTTGAAGCTACTTATGACCTGTCTGATGGTCATACTAAAACCCTTATCAAGCATTCCTAACCCCACCAATAACCCACTGAGGTATTTAAATTACATAAAATCACGTACCTAAAGACAGGTGAAGTACTGATTGATGAGGTCTGCACTGATGTCTCCAGCTTCATTTTCATCATACTCATCCTCACTTGACAAATCTGCATTCTGAACCTCAAGAACTGCTGGCTCTCCCTCATCAGGTATAAATAGGATTTGATATCTCAGGGCGAGGTTTTGGAGCATGCAGCAGGTGACAATAATTTGACATACTTTGGTGGGCAAGTAGAGTAGGGCTCCACCAGACTTATCGATGCTATGTGAATCTTGCCTTCAGGAGTTAAAATTCTGCTCCACAACACGCCTTGCCCTTCCATGGGCCTCATTGAAATGGACTTCCCGTGGCGTGTTTGGGTACCTCACTAATGTCAACAACCAGGGACAGTTTGAGTAACCCAAATCCCCTGTAAAGAAGGGTTTAGAAAGGCAAACAGAAGTAACAGACATCCACACATTTGTTAGCAGATAAAGGTTACAGACACACATGAAATATGTGATTAACCAACCAGCCAGGCCCTCTCTGTGTATTGTCGTGTCATCGGCTGTCGGATATTGCTCTTACATATGATGAAGGAATCATTGACTGACCCCGGGTACCTTGCACAAACTTGTGAAATGTAGAGGTCAGCAAAACAGACCACTTGGAAATTAATGGGGTGGAAGTTTTTCCTGTTCCGATACACCTGTTCGTTGGCATTTGGGGGAACCAAGGCTACATGGGTGCCATCTATGGTTCCAAACATATGTGGAATGTGTCCCAAAGCATAAAATTCTGCCTTTACATGGGCCAAATCTCCATGTTGTGGAAATCTGATGTAGCTGTCCATGTGTTTCTACAATGCAGACAGTACATCCTTCAAGACCAGACTGAACATAGGCTGAGGCACCCCTGCAATTTGGGCCACTGTATTTTGAAAGGAGCTTGTGGCCAGGAAGTGCAGCACTGATATAATGGGCCTGATTACAACTTTGGAGGAGGTGGTAATCCATCCCAAATGTGACGGATATACCACCAGCCGTATTACGCGTTCCATAGGATATAATGGACTCGTAATACGGCTGGTGGTATATCGGTCACATTTGGGACGGATTAACACCTTCCTCCAAAGTTGTAATCAGGCCCAATGTGTACAATGGGGGATATGGGATTACGAGATTACGAATGGCAAGCACCAGATCTGGCTCCAACTGATGACAGATTCCCATGATTGTATGCCTATCCAGGTGGTATATCTGAATCACATGTCACTCCTCCATGGTCTGCAGGTCTGCTAGTGGACGGTACACTGGAAGCTCTCTCACTCTTCTCAAGCCTGGGTAACTATGTGGGAGAAAACCAGAATGTATGTGTATCACTCATCCTCAACATCATAATACCTATGTCACATATAATGCTCTAAATAGCCACATGAATCTGTTAAAAAGTTGTACACTGAACATTCCTAGGAAATAATGTTTTATCACTGCATTCACATCCCCTTTCCTCTATCATATTTTAAAAATGGAAAAGCATGTCACTGACAGTCTATGTGACATCAACATTCTTAACATGTTGCACATATATGCAACACATATGCCATATGTCAGATTGTCATTGCTCTGCTGACAATGCTACTACATTTACATTATGTAAACACCTCAATCTTACATCCGGTACATACTTTGTGCACATTTCTACATGTTTGCTCAAAGCCAGCAGTGAACACAATGTCGTAGATATCTTTCACAACTTGTGACACAACTTTTAAATATTTTTTTCATTCATATATGAACCTTAAAATGTCAGCCTCCTGACCTACTGTACTGGACATTAGGAAGTGACTTAAATCCGCCGGCGGAAGTCGTCATGGCAGAAAGCGAATTCAACCGCAGTGGACATTGACATTGAAACACATTGCTGCCTTTGGCGGTCTTGGGCCAATGTCGATGTCTGCCAGCGGTGACGGTCTGTTACCTGGCAGACGTGACTGCCATCTCATACCTTATGTCTCACTTGACTCCTGACACTACTGCCATCAAGACCTCCACAACCTGAGGTGCTGTGTACTGCCTCTGGAAGCAATCATGCCACATCCTTCAGGCAATAGGGTCCCTGCCTTCTCCCCAGAGGAGCTTGATAAGCATGTGGAGATACCAGAATTGCAATGCAATTGCAATGTTTGAAAGCTTAAGTGTATGAAGATTTCCAGGAAATGTGGTGGAATGAAGGATTGTGGTAATATCTGTGGGTAGATGGGCATGTGCATATGTGTACAGATAGATTTTGAGTCCTGAGACATAGTAGAGTGTGTGATGTATGTATCCTGACCCAAATGCAGACTGTAATACATGATCATTTTAGGTGGTGTGAAAAATATTAGAAAATATATGCCATGTTGAGAGATATCCTTGTGATCTGGTCACATGTTTCAAGCAAACACCTGGTGCTGGATATGCATGTTATATTGTTGTCTCAACATCATACATGGCCTGGCTGCAGATGGTCATGGCTCATTGAAGGGGATGTTGAAGGCAGTCTGTGTTTGGCTAGTTACACTAACTTGTATTTTCACCCTGCATGTTTTGGTATTGTGTTTGTGGACATGACATTCTCTTCTTGTCTGTGTCATCCATGCAGGTCAACGCCCATCAGAAAAAGGAGTTTTGGTGTACCATCACCAAGAAAGTGCAGATCCTAGGGGTCCACAGCCGGCGGAGCACCCACTGTAGGAAGTAGTGAGAAGACCTGAGACGCTGGGCCCAGAAGACTGCAGAGGCCCAGCTAGGGATGTCCTCCAAAGGAGGACTGGGTGCACGTCGGGCATTGACCCCCCCTAATGGCCTGCACATTGGCGGTGCCCTACCCGGAGTTGGATGGGCGTTTGAGGGCAGAACAGCAGCCACATGGGGGTAAGTACAGACTTACTACATCTTCATCCCTTTACCAGGTTAGTGTCTGATGTGAAGGTTTCTAAACTGTGACAATGTGGTAAGTGCAAAGGGTCAAAGATCTCCAATGAACACATTGATGTACAGTCCTCAACATTGGTACAGAGGTTTGTACATTATAATTTGTATAGGGACACATTACTCTCCTATGCTGTCCCCTCTGTACAGAAGCATGTGATGATGCACATGTGACTGTGTCATATGTGTACCACCATACAGCTTTTCATACCCTGGTGGTTGTTCCTGTCCACTTACAGGTCAATTCTCCCAGTATCATGATGGTCAGTTGTTCAGGTCTTTGTCCTCTGCCCATTCCAATGTCCCTTGATCCATGTCTATGTGCAACATAGAGTCTGACAATTGGAAGTCATACCTACTTTTCAAAAGGTTTCTCATGAGTGATAGCATAATGTGAAGCTCTGATGTCCATCTGACATTTCACATGCCATACTTGCAAAACTTATTCAGACATGTTACAAGGTGAACCCCTTTGGTAAGTGAGGGATGTACATAGGCCTCTGTAATGTGTCATCTGAGTGGACATTCTACATGTTGGTAACCATGGAGGTGTTGGTAGACTCCTATTTGATCACATACATTGGTGTCAGGCCTATGAATGTTAGTACCATTTTCATGTTCTGTAAGTGGGAAGTGGCTTCACAGCTATTTCCTAAGCCATAGTGTTGTAGGCATGATAAATAGGCCAAGACATATTAATCACAGTTACAATCTTAACTGTTTTTGACAACATCATGTGTAGATTGAAAGATTATGTCATGATTCCACATTGTAATGAGTCACAAACATACTTTCTGTTACTATTTTGGGTATGTTTTGAGTCCTTGTATGGAAACCTATTGTTTGCACTGACACCAATATGGTGCAGATGTGGTAGTTCACATGCACGTGAGAGTGGTATGGTATGTGTATTCAGTAATTTGGCTTGCATCATGGTGGGTGTACCTGTCATGGTAGCCTCAGATGTAGTTTGTCTCTCTGATTTTTTCCCAAACAGATATAAGGATGGTCATGTCTGAAGTGTGGATAGTGATGTTGCCACTCAGTCATTGGGCTATTGATGGAATACTTGCATGATACATTGAACTGTATATCACCTTCATGCACATGACAGGTGTCCGTTGACTTGAAAGAATAGATATACTACCTGTGGTAGTGTGTGAATAAATGCTCTCAGTGTGAGATACTTTGTTTTCAGGAGGACAATGACTTAGATTACTTGGTCCACAGAGTATGTTAAACCCTTTCCTACATCACTATTGGTACATGTATAGGTGATGTGTTCTGACTCTTTCATCTTCTAAAATTTGGTTATGCCAATTCAAGTAGTTGCTTGTTTTCAAATTTCCATTGTGAAGGTTGTGAACTCAGTGACTTGAAGTGGGTACGTCTTGTGTGCAACATGCCAATTTGTTAGTATGTGTTTAGTCTGTGTATGCAATATGTGGAAATCTATGTTAAATGTATTTCCCATAGCTTGGTTGTTGGTTGACTATGTTGCTGTGCATAGGGACCCAGTATCATGTGGCCGAGTCACCTTTCCATGGAATTGTTGGTGTGATAGCTATACTGATATCATTGTATAGTAAGTGTGAGATAGGTTTGCTTGAATGGTGTGTGACTATGTTATGATTAAGGGTTGTACATTGTATCTTGTTGTGACATGATGTTGGCAATAAACTGCTACTAGCTGGGAGTGTTGTACAACTAGATGTGATGTTACTGATCTGTACAATGTGATGTAAGTGGTATGCAAAGAATGTGATGACCCCACCTCACTTTCTGTTTCCCAGCCTCAGCATCGGTAGGCGAAGGAGACAGGGCACACCCGAGTGGGGAAGCCTTTGGCCACGGGAACTTTAGTCACAAGAACATGGACACCAAGGGACCCAGTGGCCTGGAGGGTGAGGGGAGTGCCACGGGGGAGACTGGATCCAGTTCATCATCTTTGAAATCCTCCTCTAGTGGACACTCCCTGGCAGTGGTGGACCCATCTGGGACCACCCCAGCACCATCTCTGTCCACCACCCCCCCGTCTATCACCGTCCTCCCTGTAACTCCCCACCCAGTTAGCCATGCCCCCTCACCTAAGAGAGTGGGCATCTCCTTTGGCAGAGGCACCTCTGCCCGAGCCCCTGTTAGCCCTGCTGCCCTCAGCGAGGAGGCTTTTGACCTTATAGGGGTGACTTCTGTGGGTCAGTCGACCATCATGAATGCCATCAAGGGACTGTCAACTCAGATACAAAGAGTAATTTATTCCTGGAGGGCATTCACGGTGCACTGGCTGGTCCACAGAGATCTTTTCAGACTTTGGCCTCCACACTGACGGCAGTAAGTCACCCTTTGTCTACAGTCCATCCTCCACCTTCCTCTTCCCAATCCCAATGAAGCCTTCCCCAACCCAGCCAAAACACACAAACAGACTGGCACGCAACCACCTCAACATCCAAGAGTAGCACAGACAAACGTAAGCACCACAAGACACATCACTGGCAAACACAAGCAACATACACCTGCACACACAGCAACAGTCACAACCTGCCCTGACATCCTTACCACCCCCAGCATCACAGACACAACACCTGACACACCTACAGATACCACATCAACATTCATTGATCCAGCCACCACACCTATCCTACCCGCAAACAACACCTCAGCAGACCTTCAAACATCCAACCAAGTCACCACACTTGCTGACACCACAACCACTGACATGCCTACATGCAGCACATCCAGCACACCTACAGTCACCACCCCAAAAGAGAGACACCCACCCACCATGGCATCACCAAGCACCTCCACCCCCCCTCAGCCCAAAACACATAAACGCCCTCACCCAACCACCCAACAGACACCAACCACCCACAAGCATGCCTCCCACAAGAACGCACCCAAAACATCCACACCAATACCTCATACAACCACTCCCTCTCCCTCTACACCCAAACCCTTTTGTTATGACTGTCCACGTGTGTGAAAAAGCTTTCCTCTTGGAGTTTGACCTTTACTCTACTCTTCACCCCCATGTGACACCCCTCATTTGTCAGTTTCCCCTCCACAAGGCCATCACTTCCACCTCCTACTCCCCTGCCAGTACCCAGGACCCTTCCCCTGCCAAGAAGTCGGCCCCTTCCAAGAATACCCAACCCTCCCCCAAGCCTAAACCAATTGCGATGTAGAATAATATATTCAGACCAACCAGTTGTTGGTTTTCTGGTTACATCTTTGTCCTGCTTTTCCTTTCCTATGTTTGAGTTCCTCCTGCCTGACATTGGTTGTGTGCGAGTAATTGTGTGTTTATGGTGCTTGTGCTTTCTTTATTGTTTGGGCAGTATATGAGGGTGTGTGCAGTGCTTTTGACCCCAGGGATTGGTAGTTTGTTGTGTGATGGGCATGAGTAAGTTACAGACATGTTGTTGTGATGGTACTGTGTGGTGTTGACATGTGCTTTTTGTTGTGGTGTGTGGCTTTGTGTTCTTTGACTGTGTGAGCATGCGTGTATTATGCATGGCATTATAGGTATGATGTGCTGTGTGTGTGTCAATTGCTAAGTTGAATGATTGTGTAAATGTGTGTGTTCATTCCCTGTTGCTTGTACATTATGCTGCATGTGTTATGAGTCCCTGGCCAGTGACGGTTGTGAGTGTCTGACAATGTGTTTATGATGGTACAGTTGTGGTGTTGTTGTAACGTGTTGGTATGTTGTATGGGATTGTGTGAGACTGGGCCTATGCTGTATTGCCATACGTAAGGGCGTTTTCTTGATGTGTGGTGTGTGTGTGTGCTGGCTGCAGTGTGTGTGCTGTGTATGTGTCGGTGTCTTTGTTGTATGTGTGTGTGTGGATCAGTGTACTGTTACATGTGAGTGTTACCCTTGCAGATCCATCCCTATGGTATGTTATGTAACTGTACAAAATGTCACAATATAGAACTGCAACAGGTAAGTGTGTGTGTACATACGGTTGCTGTCCTCATCGGCGGCGAAGAGTACGTTGTCTTTCGGCAAGCTGGAGCAGCTGGATGACGTCTAGTTGTGGTTCCATGGAGGCTCCGGACGAGTATGGCTTTCTAGAGGTGAGTAGTGTCTCCTTTTATACAGTTTGTTTCCTCCTGGGTTTCTGTGGTGGTCCGACCATGGTGCAAATGTTGGTGGTGTGCAGCACTGTAATGAGTCTGACTGAAACATGGTCTCTGCCGGACTGTTGGTGGCTCCAACTGTCCGCTGCAGTCTGACCACACTGGCGGTGGTTTGGCTGTATGCAGTTGGCTAAACCGCCAAAGTCATAATTTGGCGGTCCTCTCCGCCAGCCTGTTGGCAGTCTGACCGCCATCGTCAACATGGTAGTCCTTGGACAGCCAAAGCCATAATGAGGCCCTATGTGATTATTGGACTTGGCTCCACTGCAAAGGCATTGAAAATGAGGGTGCTGCATAGTCTGTGATACAACCATTGAAGGTACAGTTTTCTCAACACAAAGCCATGAAATGGACTCATATTTCTTTCTCCAACTTTAAGACAAGAATGTACGCCTGTGCAAAAGTCGGTATTGACAAGACTAATGAAGAAGTGTGCCACAGAATAATCCAGCACAAATCTCACATCCATTGCAACAAAATAACAGCCCCTAAGTGAATCTTTTTGGCATGTTTAGTCATCGTCCCAGTGATATAAGATGGACAGTGCTGGATTTAACTATCTGTAATCTTAGAGGGGTAAACATGAAGGCGCTACTGTTGGAAAAAGAAGCAGGTTTAATACTGCGATTTAACAAAGTATCTACTGGACTAAGAACGATTTCTAAACTTTAGCACATAGCACTTTGGGCACTCACTCCTAAATGGAAACTACAGGTCATGACTAAAAAAACACATCAGTACGCCACCACCAACTCCAGGTTCCAAAACAAGCTCTGATGTATAGTACCGTCCTGGTCACCCCATATTGCAAGGATGCAGAGCTTTCCCTCTGGGGTCAGAGGCAGCCCCATGACCCTCATGAGGGTATGTACCACTTTCCTTCATTATGGCTGCAATGCAGGACAGTCCTAGATTGTGTGCAGAAAAGTTCCACTCTGTCCACACTCCCGGAGGCACTCTTTGCTACCTATCCTGCCAATCCTTCCAATAGTGTTCTAGTGAAGTAGATTATGACTCCACCCATTTATTATCTGATAGCTCACCAAGATCTTGCTCTCAGATTCCATTCGGAGCTAGTAGAGTAACAAGTAGGTGGTTTGTGAGCTTCCTATAGATCAGTGAAAGTGCCTTGAGTCTCAGTGGTTCCTCTAGTATTCTACCCTCTAGTGGATTGGTACTCGGTACCTGGGTGCACTCCGGGACGTCCCTGGTGAGGAGCATGCCGAAGGCACAAATAACGGACAACCTCCCATTCAGGTATCTTGTACCCTAGCACTCGAGAACACTTCATGGTTGTGCCTATCGTCTGTTGTTAATTTTGGAATTGGAACAGCAGTCTAAGAGTTATTGAAATTCCCAACATTTTATGCCTACTTTGATTGGTGATGGAATACTAGCACTGTGCACTTTGTACTTTTTGTGACTTACAATTGTTTTGTGTTTACCATGTGTTATGCCCATGTGCATGATTTTGTTGATGAGTATGCTTTGAAAAATGTGGCTCAAATTCATTAGCGCAAGATCACGAAAAATACTTTTTGATGGTCGAATGATGTATTGCTGTGATCACTGTTTAAAGGAAACTAGCTTTCATTAGTGACAATTAAGAGATGTACTACTTCCTTTGTTTCCGTATAATGGAGGTGTTTTTGGCACCATATATTATTTGGTTATAGGAAAGTTAAATATGTAAATTAGGATTTAACCACTTTCGAAATGTTTTAGTGGTCAGAGCACATGAACTGAATCTGTTTAGCAGTGTCCTAGTTCAGAAAGTTAAAAAAACAGCAGCATCAGTTCCCAAAAATTGGGAGTGACTGGACAAAAAGGTGTACCTTTTTCACAGCTGTACTGTATCAAATACAATGTGTGCAACACATGCAGTGGCTGAGTAAGTCTTGGCAATACTGTTGCACAGCACCTACCTTCCAAGGCACCTTCACCTAACAGCACCTGCTTTCTGCCCCTGCGAGCAAGCTTTGCTCAAATGTAAAATTACTTCATCCTGGTGCACTTTTACATAGAAGTATATCTTTTACGTAGTGTAAATTGACATTTGGAAGTATAAAATGTGAATTTCCAATGTAAAAACAAGTCATTTTCACACATTGGTTCAACTGAGGTGCACTAATGGCTCAGAGAATTGAAACCTTTGTGTAGAAATTAACAATCAGGCACTGTTACGCCATGCTAATAATAACCTAGCAACACCTAGCTTCCTTTACAGACTTGAACCTTTACCCCTATAGTGGTTGAAATGTAGTGCAGACAAATATGAAATGAGAAGTTACAGCCGATTGCAGCGTGATTCCGCAGACATGTGGTGTAATTGCACACTCAATGACGTGCCAAAACCCACATCCTCCAGAAAACCGAATTCTCTAACAAAGTGGTGCTGCAGGAAGCAAATACAATAAGTGATCAATGTGGTGAGCCTGGAGCAAAACAGTCAGAAGCAGCTGGCGTTATGGGATACTCCTAAGAGCAACCTCAAATCCCACCAACCACAAACTCCATCACTCCCCCAGAGTAGCACATGTTCTCAAAGGGAACACGTGGAACAAAAATACAGAAATCAGCACTGTGCCTGATTCATGTGCTTTACACTTTTGAATAAGTTTACTACTTTTTAGCTAGTCACAAAATCCGAGTGTGAATTAACTTCAAAAGTGTAACTCAAAATTCTCGACAAAATTGAAGAGCCTGGGACTGTACACGTTTAAGTAATTTTCACTTCTCAGTAATTATATTACCTTTTGGCTTTTCACGAAATGTAAGTGTAAATTTACTACAAAAGTGTAATTTACACTTTTAATTTGGGGGAGATGTGTAAATTAGACCTTTGGAGTGAACTTTTGCTCGGATTTTGGAAACAGCCAAAAAAGTAGTAAACTTACTACAAAGTGTAAATTGCTCAAAAAGTGTAAATTACTATTGTGAACCAGGCCACATTATTCACACTATTAACTACATTTGCCACTACCCACCCCTAGAATCACAACCATTCCCGACCTTGGTGGTAAAGTGAAGTGCATGGAAAAGTTGACAAACTGCACATTTTCTCCTTAATCGAAAATTCAGAAGTAAATGCACATTGCACAAAAATCCAGAAGCCAATGCGATTATGTAACATTTTTATGAAGCTTCCCCCAATTACTTTAATCTAGTGTTGAAGTAAAGTCCATGTAAAATGGAAAAAGATGGCACAAATGGTGCAAAGATCCGAAAGCAGATAATGTAAAATCTTTGAATAACATAACTGAAAACACTTGCCTCGGCCCCAAGAATTTCAAGAAATTCACCAACCATGTTCCTGCCTGCCAAATGACCCAATGCCGATGTTCTATGAAAGCTTTGACAAAATGTTTAAAACGTTTACAGATTTGGCAAAGCAGGTATTTTATTCGGACAGCTCGAGTTTTAAATAAATGAGTGCCTCAAAGTGGAGGAGCAAATACAGCGCACTTCCTGTGAAGAAAAGGTCCGATGCTTGTATTTGGAAGATTATCATCCAGATAATAAAAACATGGACTTGAAGCCTTCTTAGTTGGCGTGTATTTCACTCAGCAATTTAGAGCTTCATGGCGCTATGATTATGAATTAGGAAATTCGTTTTCTGAGTGTTAGTATTGAAGTGTGGTTGACTCAGTATGTTGGATCACCCTCAGAGGCGTAGCTAGATATCACCAGGGCCTAACAATATTAGTGACGCAATGCACCTAAATTAAGGCTGTATTTTACAGTCCATTCTACAAATATAGGGGCCCATTTACGTGACTTGCACTAGGGGCCATGACACCATTGCTCTGCCACTGATCACCACCGATTATTGTTTTACACAATAGCAGTTTCTTACTTTGGATCTGTATCTAAGGGCATCCACACTTTTAACTTTGAAGCAAACTTTGTGAAGTGCTGTAAAAGATTAAACATTTCCATACCATGGTAGCAGTGCTTAATTTGTGCTTGTTGTTTCCGGTGCTGAGCACCAGCACTTATTTTTGAGGGCCGGCACTTATTCTTCTGCCCCAAGCATTTGCTGCGAGCAAAAGACACATATGGTAAAGAAAGAGGAGGAGAAAAACGAAAAAGCGTTACAATGGGAGAAAGCAGAAAGCTGCAAGAGTGAGCAGAAGGGGCAGGGAGTGCCTTTAAATGTATTGAAAAGGCCCGATATGGCTTCCGGATTACGCTGCCTCAGTACTCCGTGTTCCCACATTTAATTGCAGCAGCTGCGTGTTTAAGAGGAGGGCTTTGGGCACCGGCATGTTTTTGCTTAGAAATTAAGCACTGCCTGGCAGGAATATGGCATGTATGCCAACTACCTGCCTCTTTAGTCCGCGACTGAGTACCTCAGCCTATTCTATTAATCTTGACAGAGTTACTCCTTCCTGCTCCTCTGAAATTTTCTTGTCCCCACTGCAAAGAAGTGCTCTGAAGTGGTCCTCAACCAGTATGACCACTACATGTACAAAGAAAATGTGTATCTACAGCTGCATAATCAAAATAACTCAAAAATAAATGTCACCATTTAGGATAGACAAGTGGCGCATGATCCTTCAAATTTATTTGAATACAAGGATCTGTATTTACTTAAATATTTACTAGAGTTTGCATGGTATTCTGCATCTTCAAATGTTTACGGCCCGATTCACAAAGATTTTGTTGTGACTTTTTGCGGTGTCTCTGCCTTAGATGTTGCTGTGACTTACTCTTGCAATACTTCTAACATAGGAGTCAGGAATACTACAAGAGTAAATCACAGCAAACTCTTTGTGAAGTGGGCAATAAATATTTATGTTTTCAAGAATGTGCAGAATTAAAATTTCGCTGACAAACTGTGAGCAGTTAGCAACCATATGTAAATCAGTGTTGATCCTACTCCAATAGGTTCAATACGTGTTTTTGTTGGAAAATGTACATTTCGGTGGTTGATTCTGGGGACTGTTTTTTCTGTAAAACCATGTAATATTAGTGAGTTCTTTTCATACACTGCTCTTAAATTTCACATATTTTGAAAATCGTAAATTAAAAAAAGAAACTTCACAGAAATTGCAGACATGATGTCTGGTAATTTGGCACACCACTACTAATTATAACAAAAATGTGCAGAAACCATCACTGCATTTGGAGGAGCAGCATAAGACTGAATGGTACACATGCACAACCCAAAATGTGCAAATTAAATATACCTAATACGATATATGTTTGTGCCCTTTCTGCAATCATTCTGAAGTATTTCTTTATGGAGATTTATAAACATAAAACCCTACCTGTGAAGTACCTATGAACAATAGACCATGAGGTAAGGGTACTGGGTGTGCTGCAGCACCCCTGTAATAATATGCTGGAGTTTTAAAGGTGAATGAGCAGCAATGATGCCTTTAATTTTATTCAAAGACAGCAATAAAGTACCAGGCTATGCTTTCTGACAAACTACTGCTTATTCTTTTAATATGGAAAGTGATGTTTACTTTACCTTCTCTGATTCAATCCAAAGTAAGAGGATTATATTAATTGAATGATGTTATAATATTGCAGGTGAAAGAAAAGGCTACAGGATGTCTTTTTTTCTAACACACAAACTTTTAGCATCTAAAAATGAACTGTACAAATATTTCAAAATATAAATGCAGTTAGGAAAGCACAAATGAAGTGCCTTTTTTGTAATTCTGAAGTCTAATGGAAACAAAGATTGAATACGAACAAAACTTAATTTGGTGTTGTAAAAATAACAAATATTGCCTGAAACCAATTTCTACGCAATACTGTTCGTGCACTATATAGTTTTACCAGTAAAACTGTATGGGGGTCATTACAACATTGGCGGTAAAATGCGCTTACCGCCGTGCAGAAGACCGCCAATACACCGCCGCTGCCGCGGAACTCCGCCACAGCTATTATGACACACATCTCGGAATCCGCCGAAATTCAGACACCCACACAAGTCCGCCACACCAAAGGTCAGTGTTAAACTGGCGAAAACAAAACCTCCACCACCACGCCAACAGAAACACGCCCATGCTATTACGACACAGGAATCCACGCGGCGGTCTTTCAACTGCGGTATTCCATTGGCGGTACACACCGCCGCGCTCAAAATACACACACATCTCCAAAACACCGCCACATTGGACAATTCAAAATACACACACCTGATACACATACACACACCACTCCCACACACCCAACACAATATAAAACACACACCCACATCATCCACAAACCCCTACGACCAAAACTGATTGACAAAGGCCAGAGAGAGAGCACAGAATAGACAATCCCACCACACAGAGGCACACAACACCATCACCCACACAACATCCACGCACAAAACACCACACACCACTACACATCACCACACACATCAACACTGACACCGCCCCACACATCACCCACACCACCCCATGTCACGCCAAAGACACCCTCGGTTTTCTGAGGAGGAGCTCCTGGTCATGGTGGAGGAAATCCTACAGGTAGAGCCACAGCTATTTGGCTCACAGGTGCAGCACACATCCATAGCCAAGAAGATGGAGCTATGGCGCAGAATAGTGGACAGGGTCAATGCTGTGGGACAGCATCCAAGAAATAGGGAGGACATCAGGAAGAGGTGGAACGACCTACGGGGGAAGGTGTGTTCAGCAGTCTCCAGGCACAACATCGCAGTTCAGCGGACTGGCGGCGGACTCCCACCTCCTCCCCCACAACTAACAACATGGGATGAGCAAGTCTTGACCATCATGGATCCAGAGGGCCTCGGAGGAGTCGGTGGAGGAATGGACACTAGTAAGTCAAATCTTAACTATCATATCCCCCACCCTACCTGCATGCTATCACACACCCCCACCCTCGCCCCCTCCCCTATCACTCCAAATCCTCACTAATGTACTAATAACACAAACCACCCATCTCAACACCAAGCCCTCCATGACACAACTAAGCATGGTCACCCCTCACCAAAGCATGCTCACTGCACATACCCAGAACACCCCCCCAACCATCATAACACAAGCCCCCACACAAGAATGCTTGCACTGGTGTACACGGTGAGCCACCCATTGCACACCATGACACACACACATGCAATAATCATGTTCTTATGCCCCTGAAGGATCACGAAGGACCGTCACCACACCGGAGGGTCCAGACAACTCCACTCCACCCACAGAAGAGGCCCACAGTGACGATAGCAGCTCTGCCCTACTGGATCCTGATGACCAGCCCGGACCATCGTGGGCCTCAGGACAGTCGGTTCCCCTTGCACAGGCACAGCCCAACACTGACCTTCCACCCTCTGGTAACACCAGCACAGCACCCACCCAGCGGGCCCATACCTACGTACCCAGGACAGGTCAATCAGCGGTGTGTCCACCACTACAGGGAACCCAGGATAACCCACCACCCCAACAACAACAGGGACCTGGGGTCAGTGGTAGTGGGCACACGGTCCAGGGGACAGAGGCACAGGAACACAGGGGAACTGGGAGGGCTGCTGTGCGACAGGGGGCGGACAGGCCAAGGGAACCCACTCTCCACGAGGCCCTATCCTCCATCATGGGAGCATACCACCACTCCCAGGAGACGATGGCAAAGGTCCTGGCCAAGTTTCAGGAGACCCAGCGCCTGCAGGAGGAGGAGCAGTATTTGGGGTTCAGGGAGGAGCTCAGGACCATCAGCTCCGCCCTGGGCACCATCGTAGGGGTGCTGAAGGACATACAGCAGACCTTGAGGGACACCGTGGCACTCCAAGGGGCCCCTGACACTAGCCTGGACGATGAACTGCCCACCACCTCCGCCGCCGCTAGTGGACAGGACGCCCCACCACAGGACCACCACACCAGCACCCCACCCCCTGCAGACGGACAACCACCACGCAAGCGGTCCCTGAGATCCAGAAACAGGACAGAGCAACATGGCAAGACCCCCACCAGGAAATGAGACCACCCTGATTGTCCTCCCACTGTCCCACTTTGTTACCCTGTCCATACTTTAACTGCCCCAGCTCCACTTCCTTTGCCCATATGGGCAGTGCACCTGTGTGACCAATAGACTGGACTCTGCCATGGACATTCCTCCACCGTCCCCCATCACCATATTACAACCCCCCTCCATTTTTTAGCACTTAAATAAACACCCTTGAAGCACAAAACAATCTGGAGTCAGTGTGTGATTTTGTAAAATGTATTATCAATGACAGTGTCAAAATGCGTTTCTAGTTGTAAAGCCAACATACCTATGTCACACATCACAAGTCCTGGAAGGATGCAAGCAGATGACACACGTTGGTAACCACACCTGTGAAAGCGTAATGGAAAGGTACAACTCAGTGACCAAATACTGCTATGAAATGACACACAGGATAGAGGAAGACGTGTGACAGTGAATGTAATGGTACAAATGAAAATATTCTCACCTGTGTGTCACTGGAAATATTGCTGTATGACTGACTCCCTGTTGTCGATGTCTTCATCCTCAGCTTCCTCCTCATCACTGTCCACAGGCTCCACAGGCTCCACAGCTGCCACAACACCGTCATCTGGACCATGCTCCTGCAGAAAAGGCACCTGGCGTCGCAAAGCAAGATTGTGAAGCATCGAGCAGGCGATGATGATTTGGCACACCTTCTTCGGTGAGTAGAATAGGGAACCACCTGTCATATGGAGGCACCTGAACCTGGCCTTCATGAGGCCGAAGGTCCGTTCGATCACCCTCCTAGTCCGCCCATGGGCCTCATTGTAGCGTTCCTCTGCCCTGATCCTGGGATTCCTCACTGGGGTCAATAGCCAGGACAGGTTGGGGTAACCAGAGTCCCCTAATAGCCACACACGGTGCCTCTGGAGTTGACCCATCATATCAGGGATGCTGCTATTCCGCAGGATGTAGGCGTCATGCACAGAGCCAGGAAACATAGCATTTACCTGAGAGATGTACTGGTCTGCCAAACATACCATCTGTACATTCATAGAATGATAACTCTTCCGGTTCCTGTACACCTGTTCACTCCTGTGGGGGGGACCAGAGCTACATGGGTCCCATCAATAGCACCTATGATGTTGGGGATATGTCCAAGGGCATAGAAGTCACCTTTAACTGTAGCCAAATCTTCCACCTGAGGGAAAATTATGTATCTCCTTACGTGTTTCAGCAGGGCAGCCAACACTCTGGACAGCACGTTGGAAAACATAGGCCATGGCCACGGCCACTGTTGTCTGAAAAGACCCACTTGCAAGGAAATGGAGCACTGACAGCACCTGCATGTCAGGGGGGATTCCAGTGGGATGGCGGATTGGTGACATCAGGTCTGGCTCCAACTGGGTACATAGTTCCTGGATAGTGGCACGGTCAAACCTGTAGGTGACGATTAAATGTCGCTCATCCATTGTCAACAGGTCCACCAGCGGTCGGTACACCAGAGGATTCCGCCATCTTCTCAATTGTCCCAGCTGACGGTGCCTAGGAAGGACAACAGCGACCACAGAGTCAACTATATTCCAGGTATGTACCCACAGATACACAGAACATGACACCAAACACAAAACCCTTCCTGTATGTGTGTTGAGTGTAGGCCTAGCTATGTGTGACGCAGAAGTAAATGAAGCCATGTGGGCCCCTGAAATGGCGGCTGCCTGACCTCTAAACTGGGACAATGGGATTGTGAGGTAACTGCGCTGGCGTTGCACACCGTCGCGGTAGGCGGTCGTAGACCGCGGCGCAATGCTGCATTGGTTGACATTGGACCCTATGGGTCCCAGGAGCCAATGAAGAAGTGCACCAGCGTTGGTGATACACACCGCCGCGGACGTCATCGCCGCGGACGTGACCCCCATTTTCTATCTGTTCAATCACTCGATACCTGATCTTCGACAGGAGAGGACCTACACTGCAAGTGCTGCTGTGACCTCGGTCTGGAAGCGACGATGGCGGCTGCGTCTGGGGAAAGGGCCCCTGCCTTCACTGCTCAGGAGTTGGAGAAATTAGTAGAAGGGGTCCTCCCCCAGTATACGCTACTCTACGGTCCTCCAGACCAACAGGTAAGTACACAGGGAGCACGTTGTATGGGCTAGGCCTCGGTGGAGAGGGCTGGTTGTAAGAGGCAAGGGGGCAGAGTTCAGGGAACATGAATGCATGTGAATGCATGTGACACATGGCTAGGGTCGGGAGGGGGGACACTCACATCGACGGTGCAGTTGGTAATGACTTCTCTTCTTCCATTGTGCATGTCATGTAGATCAGCGCGCACCAGAAGAAGGACATTTAGCATGCCATCGCCAAGGACGTCCGGACCCTGGGGGTCCACCAGAGACGGGGCACCCACTGCCGGAAAAGATGGAAGGACATTCGCTGCTGGAGCAAGAAGACGGCGGAGGCTCAGCTGGGGATGGCCGCTGCCTTCACTGCTCAGGAGTTGGAGAAATTAGTAGAAGGGGTCCTCCCCCAGTATACGCTACTCTACGGTCCTCCAGACCAACAGGTAAGTACACAGGGAGCACGTTGTATGGGCTAGGCCTCGGTGGAGAGGGCTGGTTGTAAGAGGGAAGGGGGCAGAGTTCAGGGAACATGAATGCATGTGAATGCATGTGACACATGGCTAGGGTCGGGAGGGGGGACACTCACATCGACGGTGCAGTTGGTAATGACTTCTCTTCTTCCATTGTGCATGTCATGTAGATCAGCGCGCACCAGAAGAAGGACATTTGGCATGCCATCGCCAAGGACGTCCGGACCCTGGGGGTCCACCAGAGACGGGGCACCCACTGCCGGAAAAGATGGAAGGACATTCGCTGCTGGAGCAAGAAGACGGCGGAGGCTCAGCTGGGGATGGCCTCCCAACGTGGGAGGGGTGCCCGTCGCACCATGACCCCCCTGATGTTCCGGATCCTGGCGGTGGCCTACCCGGAGTTGGATGGGCGCTTGAGGCATCACAGCAGACACAAGGGGGTGAGTACAACCTCATTCTGGGTACTTGGCGTGCAGTTGAGGGGCTGGCTGAGGGAGGAGGGCTGTGGGTGTACCTATGCCAGGCAGAAATACGTAGGCTAGGCCCCTCCGTAATGTAGGACATGTGGCACTCCACCACACCTCAGTAGTGGGCCAAGTACAGGTATAGATGCCCCTGTGGCATCCATGTGTGCAGATGTCCACCATAGCCATGTAGGCCATATCCCAGGATTTGCTTCTGTAGAGGCCAAGAGCATGGCGTAGTGCAGGGGGCTGCTGTGTCTGTATTGTCCGCCAACGGTAGCGGTAAGCCATGGACTCAACCTGTCTTTCTACTGTCGTCCCCTCCCCCTTTTTCTGCTCTCCCTGTTCTTTTGTGCATCAGCATCATCAGGCGGAGGTACAGTGGCACCGGGGCACGAGGGAGCTACATCCCACATGGCCATGGAGGGCCATACCATGGACTCAGAATGAACCAGTGGGATGGAGGGTGAGGGGAGCTACACGTCGGTCACCAGATCACCAACCAGCGACACGGACTCCTCCGCCGATGGGAGCTCCCTTGTGGTGGCGGCACCATCTGTGCCCCCCACTTCTACAGGTACAGCCACCACCTCCCCTACCAGCACCGCCCTCCCAGCAGCCCCTCAGCATTCGCCCGTGCCCGCTCATCCAGGAGGGTGGGCATCACCTTCGCCCCAGGCACCTCAGGCCCTGCCCCTGTCACCCCTGCTGCCCTCAGTGAGGAGGCCATTGACCTCCTCAGGTCCCTCACTGTTGGGCAGTCTACCATTGTGAATGCCATCCAGGGTGTAGAAAGGCAGTTGCAACACACTAATGCATTCCTGGAGGGCATTCATTCTGGTCAGGCTGCCCATCATCGAACCCTGCAATCTCTGGCCTCAGCACTGATGGCAGCCATTGTCCCTGTCTCTAGCCTCCCCCTTCCAACTTCCTCCACCCAGACCCAATCCCCTGTTCCCCAGCCTGTCCCAAGCACACCATCAGACAAGCATGCATACACCTCAACACACAAAAGTAGCTCAGGCAAACATAGGCACCACACAACCCACAGGCACACACACAAGCATCACACACATGCAGACACAGCAACATCCACTACCTCCACTGTGTCCCCCTCCTCGTCGTCTGCCTCCTCCCTCCCAGTCTCGTCTACACTCTCACCTGCATGCACTACATCTACAGGCACCAGGACTCGCACCAGAGCACCCAGCACCACACCCCGCTCACCTGCACTCACCACCTCCACTCCCATTTACACGTCCCCTGTGTCCTCTCCCAGTGTGTCTGTGACGCCCCCTCCCAAAGTACACAAACGCGGGCACCCACACACCCAACATCCATCCACCTCATGACAGCCTCCTGTACCTGCACCTGCACCCAAAACACCTAAAGTGACACCTCCTACAACCACCTCCTCTTCCTCCACTCCCAGACCCCCTCCAGCTACCCATCCCAGTGTTCGTCAGAAACTGTCCCTCTGCAAAGTTGACCTTTTTGCCCCCACCCCTCCAATTCATCAGTCCCGTCGTAGCGCCTCAGCCAAAAAGCCTACAGTACCAGTGGTGCGTGTTACAGGTGTGTGGAGTGCACCAGCCACCAGGGCAGGCAGTGTGACACGGAGCCAAGGCACTGCCAGTCCACCCCCTGTAAAGGCTCTGAAGTTGGAAAGTGGCCGACGGGACCGGGTGAAGAATCCTGGATGAAAAACAACTCACAGGGGTCCCAGGGGGATTGCAGAGTCAGCTGTGACTCCTCCAAAGGTGGGGAAGGGCCCGAAGAAGTCTGCACAGCCTGGTGTGAGCAGCACAGCGGAGAAGGGTGGTATCCTCCCCGGCGGCCGGGACGCCACCGCCAGCTCCGTCGTCACTGGTCAGGAGACCACCGCCGGAGTCATTGCCCAGGAGGGCACAAGTATCGTCACTGGTCAGGAGACCACCGCTGGAGTCATTGCCCAGGAGGGCACAAGTATCGTCACTGGTCTGTAGAACACCGCCGGAGTCATTGCCCAGGAGGGCACAAGTATCGTCACTGGTCTGGAGACCACCGCCAGAGTCAGTGCCCAGGAGGGCAAAAGTATCGTCACTGGTCAGGAGACCACCGCCGGAGTCATTGCCCAGGAGGGCACAAGTATCGTCACTGGTCAGGAGACCACCGCCAGAGTCAGTGCCCAGGAGGGCCCGACAACCACAGCCCTGCTGGGCAATGAGCGACCGTCATGCCACACACCAATGCACAGGTCAGAGACCGCCATGGCAAAGCACCGCTGAACAGTCCAGAGACCGCCATGGCAAAGCACCGCTGAACAGTCCAGAGACCGCCATGGCGAAGCACCGCTGAACAGTCCAGAGACCGCCATGGCGAAGCACCGCTGAACAGTCCAGAGACCACCATGGCAAAGCACTGCTGCACAGGGCAAGCACCGCTGAACAGGGCATGCACCGCTGAACAGGGCAAGCACTGCTGAACAGGGCATGCACCGCTGAACAGGGCAAGCACCGCTGAACAGTCCTGAGACCGCCATGGCAGAGCACCGCTGAACAGGGCAAGCACCGCTGAACCGGGCATGCACCGCTGAACAGGGCAAGCACCGCTGAACAGGGCATGCACCGCTGAACAGGGCAAGCACCGCTGAACAGTCCTGAGACCGCCATGGCAGAGCACCGCTGTACAGGGCAAGCACCGCTGAACAGGGCATGCACCGCTGAACAGGGCAAGCACCGCTGAACAGGGCATGCACCGCTGAACAGGGCTAGCACCGCTGAACAGTCCTGAGACCGCCATGGTGGAGCACCGCTGAACAGGGCAAGCACCGCTGAACAGGGCGTGCACCGCTGAACAGGGCAAGCACCGCTGAACAGGCCATGCACCGCTGAAGAAGGAAAAGACCACCACATCAAGCATCGTTGTCCCATGTGCAGCTGGCACAGTGACAGGACAGGAACTGTCACGGGGAGACTAATCCAGTCTAGGCACCAGTCCCCCTCCAGAACTAGTGGAGAGATCCATCCACTACCTCTGTCCTTCACAGGATGAAGCACTCTGGGCACCAGTCCCCCTCCAGAACCAGTGGACAGATCCTTCCACTACCTCTGTCCTTCACAGGATGAAGCACTCTGGGCACCAGCCCCTCCAGAACCAGTGGAGGCTGTTATCTACTTGAGAGACTGTGGCTTTGCGCTCCCCAGGATGGTACAGTGGGCAAACCACCCACTGTAGAGACTTGAGAGACTGTGGCTTTGCACTCCCCAGGATGTTACAGTGGGCAAACCACCCACTGTAGAGACTTGAGAGACTGTGGCTTTGCACTCCCCAGGATGGTACAGTGCGCAAATCACCCACTGTAGAGACTTGAGAGACTGTGGCTTTGCACTCCCCAGGATGGTACAGTGGGCAAACCACCCACTGTAGAGACTTGAGAGACTGTGGCTTTGCACTTCCCAGGATACATCAATGGGCATGGAGCCCCGTCATGGATGTGGCGTGGTACTGTAATCCGGCTGAGGTGCCCCCCCCTTGCCTTCCCCCTGAGGTGCCTGTTGTATTTCTCTCTGATGCCCCGGCAGTGTTCTCTCCGTTTGTGGACAGGTATCTTGTGTGGGCCTCGCCCATGCATGTTTGGCCTAGTGGTGCACGGACATTGATATGTGCATATCTGCCCTACTTCTCGTGATGTATATACCTTTGTATAAGTTTATATATATCTGTATATATTTGACACATGTATTTTGATACATTACAATGTTTGAACTGATTTCGTTTTGTCTTTGCATTCTTCCGGGGGGTTGTGGGTTGTTACTGTGATGTTTGTACATGCATTGGTGTGTGTGTTGTAATATGCGAGGGTGGGGGTGGGGGTGTTGCGTGTGTGTGTCCCTGACTTTTGCCTCCCCCCTCCCCTATGTTGTAGGTGCAGTACTCACCGTTGTCTTCGCCGCAGCTGCTCTTCGTAGATGAGTAGGAATACAAGGGCAGGAAGGATTTGTAATTCAGGCTCCATGGTGTCCTCCTTCCTCGTGGGATGTGTTAAGGTGAGCGTTTTCCCATTTCAGAAACTGTTTCTGCCGTGTTTTTATCCACAGTGTATCCGCCCCGGAAAAGGTGGCGGATTGGCGGGTTGTGATACTATGGGCGGTACATTGTCTTCCACCTGTCTGTTGGCGGTGACCGCCGCGCTGTTTGTCTGTACTGCCGTGGCGGTCGGAGTGTTAAAGTGGCGGTCTTTGTTGGCGGTTTCCGCCACGGTCATAATTCCCTTTTTTTGTCCGCCGGCCTGTTTGCGGTATTACCGCACCTTTAACACCGTCCGCCAGGGTTGTAATGACCACCTATGTCTTTGCAAATTTAGTGGCTGATTTAAGAGCCCTTAGCGACTCCTAGCGCCACATTAGTGTCATTTTTTTTACGCGAATATGGCCCATCAAGGCCAAAATGGCCACTGCAGATGTCCAGAGCAGGCGTTAAAAGGAGGCACACCATTGTTTACAATGGGCCTCCATGGGATTTGCAGTATTAGCATCAACATTTTTGGCACTAATCCTGCAAAGCTAGGAACTAACGTCAAAAATGTTGACGCCATTTTCCACAACAAACGCCATGGTGCACCATATCTTAGATAAAAAACCAAGAGGCAGAGGCAGAAGAGACAAGGGGGCAAAAGAAACTCAGATCGACGAAGGAGGAAAGATGACTCGAAGCAACAAACGGTATTGACGGATGACAAAACGGTGGTCAATCTGTCAAATATCATGTTAGATGAAGAGGACAAAGAGAACTTATCATTAGGCCTCTCGTACTGCCAGCCCAATGATTTTGACTATGTGCAAAGTCGTATAGATTTGTTTTTATTTATACGGAAATTGAAATTGTTAAAAATCCACACAGTCAAAAACAAGAGGATATCATCACAGGGAGACAGTATTGAAGGGACAAGCATAGACATGGAGAGGCAAACAAGGCACAATTTACTAATTGAAGATGTGATGTTAATGAGAGATCTATGGGAATTGGAAGACAGTTCAATGGAAGAATTAGATGAAGAACAAGTAATTGGTAGACTGGAATCAGAGGGTGTGTGCTTAGATGAAGAAGGGACATCAGGATTGAAGCCCAAGTCCAGAACTGTTCCATCATATAGTGTAGATATGATTGATCAATTTTCAGACACTCTAATCAAAGGACTTAAGATCTTGAGGTCCCAGTCGTCGAATAAAGTAAAAACACAGAACAGTGGGTACTATAAGACATTGAACAAATTGTCTAACAATTCAGAAATTGTGGTGAGAAGTTCTGACAAAGGAGGGAACATTGTAATTTGGTCCACACAACATTACATGGAAGAGGCTTACAAACAGTTGAATGACACAAAATGTTATAAAAGAATTGATTTGGAGCATGTCGAGAATGTAAAAGCACAATTTGATTCAGAACTGGCACAATGGAGAGACAGAGGTCTTATAAGTGAGCAAGAGCATAGGTTTCTTAAAGTAGATTTCCCTAAATTACCTGTATTTTATTTGATACCAAAGATTCGTAAAAATGCACTTAAACCACCAGGGAGACCTATAGTGTCTATAAAAGGGAGTTTGTTCGAATTTGTATCTCAGTACATAGATACGTATTTACAACCGTTAGTCAGAAATGTATCACCTTACTTGCAGGACAGCAGTGATTTTTTGAGAAGGATGTTTGATGTAAGCTGGGAAAGTGAATTTCTTTTGATGACATTAGATGTAACAGAGTTATATACAAGCATCCCACACAATTTGGGAGTGAAGGCGGTTGAGTACTTTCTAAGAAAGAGATCTATAAACGTTTATCATCACAGTAAAATGTTGTTAAAAATGATACAATGGTGTTTACAACATAACATGTTTTATTTTAACAATGAGATATTTGAGCAGGTATGTGGTACAGCGATGGGAACATGCTTTGCTCCCAGTTATGCCAACTTATTTATGGGTTGGTGGGAGGAACAGATCTTAAATAACTTCCCGTTGGAAAAATGGAGCAACAATATTATCATGTGGCTCAGGTACATTGATGATATTTTTATAATTTGGAAGGGAGACTCAACCACTGCCAACAATTTTATTAAAGAAATCAACATCAATGAATGCAATTTGAGATTCACAGGCAAAATTGATAAACAAGCAATTGAATTTCTTGATATCAAAGTGAACGTTGTAGATAACAAGATTGAAACCACACTATTTAGGAAGGCCACAGCTGGCAATAGTATTTTACATGCCAGAAGTCACCATCCACAGTCACTGAAAAACAATATCCCCTTTGGAGAGTTATTGAGAGCTAAAAGGATCTGCAGTAAAGAACAAGAAAACGTACAGAAAAATATGACAGAGAGATTAAGACAGAGGGGATATTCCAATGAGATTTTAGAAAATAGTACCACAAGAGTTAAATCCCGTACCAGGGACCAATTGCTGTTCACCACAGATAGGATAGGAAGGGTAATTCTTCGGGTATAAAGAAAAACGACAAACAAAAGATACTGGAAATGTAAGATTTATAACTACCTTTAATACTGCCCATGAATCTGTAAGAAAGTTATTACAGAAACACTGGCATATGCTCTAAAGTGATCCTGTTATAGGTACGGAATTAAAAAAACAGGCCGGTTATAACATGTAGGAAAGGGACATCCATGAGAGATATATTGGTCAAAAGTGATGTAATACAAGGCAAAACTTCCAAAACCAGCTGGTTTAAGTCACAAGATGGATTCTACAAATGTACTAAATGTAAGGCGTGCAAAAATGGGGAAAATATCAAAACCATTAGGCAAGCACATAGAGCAATACACACAATTAAAGGCAGATATGACTGTAAGAGCGAATATGTAATCTATATTTTGAAATGCAGTTGTCCCAAGTTACACGTAGGAAGTACCAAACTACAAGTACACAAAAGGATATTACAACATCTCAGGGCAATAGTCAACAAAGATGAGTCTTACCCGGTTGCCCGTCATATGCACAAGTTCCATGGTGGACGTGTAGAAGAGGTTAAATATAGTGTAATCGATGGGATAAGAAAGGATATACATGGAGGTGACAGGGAGAAACATTTGAGAAAACTAGAGTCTAGATATATATTGGCATTAGATTCAAGAGAACCAGTGGGGTTAAATTCAAGTGAAGAGCTATACATACATTTGAGCTAATGTGTTTATTTTTATGATTTAACAGTTGTTTGCATCTTGTGATAGGAAAAGTTCAGAATTATTTCAGTAACACTAAGTACACTATAATAACATGTTTCCCCTTTCACGAAGACTGGATATTTGACAATGGTATTACCGTCGAGTCTGCCATAGTTTTGTCATAGTTTCAATTGTTTTGAGCTAGATTAATTAGATGGCCCAGCATGAACTATGGAATTTGAATGGTTATATATTTCTTCCAAATAATTTAAAATTCAATAGATTATCTCATGATTGTTCTCACCCAGCTTTAATAGATGACTAATATTTCATCCAGACATTGTTTATTTCTTAAATGGCATTTATACAATGTGTTTCTGTGATTTATGGAGTTATGTATCCATTTATTTGTGATTTATTCGTAGTTTGTGTTACACATTATATTTTAATGTATTGTGTTGCTTTAAGTGAACTAATTACAGCCAAACACTTAGGGTATATAAAGGGGGCTAAAATGGCGGCCCGCAGGTTGGTAAAGGCAGTCACGCCGAAACGCGTTCCTGTTTTGTTTAAATAAACCTTTGTTTTGCCAATCGCGGAGTGCTGGTTGCCTTAATGAATCTTAAGGTATCGTGTTTTATGTAAGACGTGGTGGCGCGTGTCCAATTCCAGCACCATTGGCGTTCAGGTGCGGCGAGGGAAATGCTAAATGAAGTGTTGTCATATCTTAGATACAGCGCACACATGATGGAGTTAGGGAGGAGCTAAGGGGCGCAAGAAAAGTGGCACTGCACTGGGTGCAGAGCCACTTTTCTTAAATCAGGCCCTTAGTATCCATTTTAATGGGGAACTTACTGTATGTACATGTAACATTAATGACAGCACACCCACTTTAAAAATTGTTCCAATACCACTGTTATTTATCCCTGCAGGTTTTTGGGTCCTATCACTAGACTATTGGTCCCAGCGGTTGCCAGTGTGGGGCATCCACACTCATTTATGTTTTATTTTTGTATAAATATGTGTGGTATATATGAGTATGAATGCTGTGGAGTGAGAGTTTTTCCAGTGAGTGTTGAGTGTTCATCTTTAATTTTTTATATATATATATGTGTGGATATTTATGTGCTATCATTACAAATAAACAGAATTGTTACATAATGTACACATTGATATCTGTTGCAGCTCAACGGTTTGTTGAATCAATTTTGTTTGGATTCCTTTTGGAACCATGATAGGAGGTGGGTTTGTTTTTCTTTATTATTGTTGATTGTCACCATCCCGCTCCTGATTATTGATTGGGGTACCCTTTTCTCATTTTTGGACTAATCAAAGCTTGAATCACAATGCATTCTGAAGCATCAGTACAAATCATTAGTAAAACCAATTTAAAAAAGACTGCAGTATCCACAGAGTTCAGCAAAATAGTTTGTCAACCATTTGTCCCTGAAAATGTCAGTCGTAATTTGAATAGCTTTATCTCACTCCGTTTAGCATCAACATGTGGGGCTTCATGCAAAAACAATTTAGAACACAAATTTGGAAAACATCTACCTAAAGAAAACTATGAAGACAGCGCAGTTAGTACCTGGAATAAAAAAGGCACAAAAAGGCAATTCAGTCACATTGTCATATCTACCTCTCCACGGTATGGGTCAGCAAGCAGAGTCAGTCTTCGTCCTCAGGTCATCAATCAATCAGCAAAACATCAAGCTCTCAGTCAGAGAATAGGAGCCCAATGACAGAATCTCAAATCTCTTCTTCAGTCAATATCCCATCTCAAAATCGGGTAAGATCAAATCTGTCTGTGTTCTCCTCTGTCACCTTGTTATAGCAAAGTCCCCCAAACTATCCCCTAATTTCCAATTGGTCAATTAATCGTACGGTATTACTCTGTGCAATAATTTTCATATTCCAAATCTATGAATTCTAGTATTTCACACTTCACACGTTGTTGACTGGTCTACTTTACGATGTTCTCATCATCCGGCTCATCAGGTATCGAATTTGTTGCATCTTCGTCTCCAGTCAGTGTCTTCATTGTTCGTGTCCTGGGAAAGAACCTCTAACACATATTACACACATTTTGGTACATTTCTACAGGCATGATCTCCTGTCCGTCGTTCCCATTGAAAGCTTCTGCTAAGCATTTTATCAAACAATGAGTAGTTCACAGTTAGTTCACTCTGTCAGCATTTTTCATTAAACGCTAAGAAATACAGCTTCTGCATGAGGCCTGGCAAAACTAGACCAAGACACTCGCCAAGCTAAGGCCTACCATTAATAAGCTAGAACACACTTTATAATCCTTAATATGACATATTACTACATTAATCTAGTACATTTTCAATATTTCATGTATATTAATAATTATTTGTACATTTCATGAACACTGTTGGCCATTCTTCGAGGTCACATTTTCAAACGTGCACATTATTTTTCTCTACGTTATTTTTTTTTTAACATAAGTCATTATGGAAATACGTTCTGTGCAATAGTGTTCGTGCACTATATAGTTTTACCAGTAAAACTGTGTGTCTTTGCAAATTTAGCGGTTGATTTAGGAGCCCTTAGCGCCTACTTGCGCCACATTAGTGTCATTTCTTTTTACGCTAATATGGCCCATCTAGGCCAAAATCGCCACTCCAGATGCTCAGAGCAGGCGTTAAAAGGAGGCACACCATTGTTTACAATGAGCCTCAATGGAACTTGCAGTATTAGCATCAACATTTTTTACGATAATCCTGCAAATCTAGGAACAGCGTCAAAAACGTTTTTTCCGCTAGTTTCCCCAACTAACGCTGTGGTGCGTCATATCTTAGATACAGCACACACATGATGGAGTTCGGGAGGCGCTAAGGGGCGCAAGAAAAGTGGCGCTGCACTTAGTGCAGCGCCGCTTTTCATAAATCAGGCCCTTAGTATCCATTTTAATGGAGAACATACTGTCTGTACATGTAACATTAATGGAAGCACACCCACTCTAAAAATTGTTCCAGCACCACTGTTATTCATCTTTGCAGGTTTTTGGGTCCTATTGGTGCCAGCGGTTGCCGGTGTGGGGCATCCACACTCATTTTTTAAGACTAGGACTGATTTTTCATCAGTACACTTTGATCCAGGGCAAAAAAAAGAGAAAGGAAGAAAGGGTAGAAACAACTTGGAAAGAAAGATGAGAAAACAGTAACAAGAGGGAAAGATAAGGATGAAAAAGAACCAGAAAAAGTGAGATAAAAATAAATTAAGTTTAACTGGGTGGAGGAGTCATCGGGTGGAACCAAAGCTCTACGGCCTCCATGCAGTAACGCCTTATCCAATTTCAAGAAATTCTTTAATCCCTATACATTTTTTAAGAAATTAAGCATGCCGTTTTTGACAGATAACTAATTTATGTTGTTAGGTAACTGAATGTTTCTCTATGACCGACCTCTGCAGGATAACATTTTTTGTGGGCCCACTAGGATTCAAGCCAGAGACAATGAATTTAAACAAAGATCCCTGAAGTGGCTATCTTATTCCACGAAGACACAAAACTGGCTGGTCTGTTCTCCATGATCTGTCTGTATATCAGTAGCACAATTTTTCTGCCTGAATACGACAGAGAGAAACTATTTTTAGTCAGGAAATTCTTATTAAATGCATCAAAGCAAATACTTTGTAGGAGCGTGGGAAAGGAAATGTCAATGGACAGAGGGTTCTGCTTACATGATTTTTCCACGAATGATAGTCACATGCAAGTAAAATTAAAGACAGTTTGACAATAAAGTATCATATAAAAAAGGAGTTTAACATGTGCAGAAAGAGAAATTAAAAAATGTCCTTGGCAAAGCTTTTGAACTACACACCATAGTTGTGGCATCTGTTAATGGTGGACTGCCTAATAGGAAGATATCTTAACTGCTGAAAGAATGTTTTTAATTGTATCTAGCAATTTGTAAACATCATTTGCCTTTAATGGAACAAATATAAAGGGGCGTAGCTTTGTCTGTAAAATTGGGGGCGGGGTGAGCTTCACATTTCCCAACAATCACGCTGATGAATAATGTTGAAATACATTATAAGACAAGCTGATGCACAAGAGGGGCTTAGGGACAGCGGAAAAGGAGAGGAATGCACATTGAAAGGTACACTAAGGCCCATATTTATACTTTTTAGCGCTGCATTTGCGTCATTTTTTGACGTAAAAGCAGCACAAACTTACAAAATACAATTAGATTTTGTAAGTATCTGCTGCTTTTGCGTCACAAAATGACACAAAAGTGGCGCTAAAAAAGTAAAAATATGGGCTTAAGCGAGAGAAAGCACATTTTGTGAAATACCCAAAAAATGTTATGTATTCCCAAATAGACTGGGAGAGAGAGAGTGTGTGTGTGTGTGTGTAAAATTCTTGGTGAAATCCGACATGACATCTCATCATACCCGACCAAAAGCCCTTGTACTCAACAATTTATCACAAGATACATTTGTCTGGGGGGGTATAACGCCCCACACCTCACCGCCCCTTGAAGCTACGCCCCTGCAAATATTTCACCAAATTACTCTCATCACACCAAGTAACTACCTGCACAAAAAAGATAATCTATGTTTCTTCAAGTTGGCAAAACAGGAGCAATAACAATATGGTTAATACTTCTGGAAGTAGATTTATTAATGTTTGAACAGGTGCTAACGCGGAGCAACTTTGTGTTGCACTTGTTGGCTTTTATAGTGCAGAGTAAATAGGTGCTACGTTTTTCATTGTGTATCACCACACGTGCGCCAGTGCAGACATTTATTAAATCAACCACACCCACCTCCCACCCACACATTTAACAGAATAGTCTTAAGAACTGTTTGTGTATCAAGCACCAGTAATTACCAGAAAACATCCCACCCAGCGAAGCACATCGCAGACGTCCACCAAGTTCGGTTAGCAGAAAGAAAACAACAACCTGTAAATTTACTGCGGATAATAACTAATTTTGTGTATCATGAGGGTCAGTTGAACCTCAATCAATGTTTCAGGCGGGGACGTGGAGTGGCTTGGCGCCGATGGAGTATGTCTTCAGCTGCACCACTCCCAGCTGAACCCCGCCATCCAGGCCCATCTGACATCATCAGTGCCCAACTCACCCTAGAACTTGGAGGAGTTCTAGCGCCTTCATTCATTCTGATCCCGAGGTGGGTCCCGGTCAAGCCCGCTGTGGCCGAAGCATCTGAACTGCCAAGAGAAGCAGGTAGGAGACAAGAAAGCAGCATGCCCTGGGACTGACAGCCGCAAACGACCTTGCCCGTGGCATGGGTGAGCGGAGCACCTTGGGGCCCACAACAATGGCCACAGGGGCCCTAAATGATGGTCTAGCTCCAGCAAGTCCCCAATTGTGGATGGTGCGGAGGTGAGGAGTGACTGTGACCTCTGGAGGACACCAAACGGGTCTGCATAGGGGTCAATGGCCTGGGAGTGCATGGGGGAAAGTGGTAGCTAGAGGATCGGGGACTTCTCACCTGCATCTGCAATCTCCTGACCAGGCAGTGGTGGCCCCAAGGCCCACAATTATGGAGAGGAACCCATTGCCCTGCAGTGGTCTAACTTTTCTGGACCTGGGAGGAGGAAAAACTAGGAGGAGAGGTGAAGGGAGCCAGGAAGGGAGCCAGCAACGCAGTGATTGCAGAGAATTGGTGGTGAACCTGGTGATACTGCCTTTGAGAAGCTCGACGTGTTGCCTGCTCCTCTGGGGAATGTGCACTGGTGCAGCAGTGCTCTTCAGGTTAAGGGGTTCAGGGAACCCATGAGGTAGGTCGGGGATGTAACTGGCACCCCTCTTCTCCACCAATTGAGCCTCCCCTTGCATCTGTGCTCAAACCCACCGTGGCCAGAGTTGGGGAGCTATGATGCCTGGGGTAGTGGTCAGCATACGGTGCGACCCGAATTGGGAACCTCTTTACAGACGACGAGTTGTTGAGGTTCGATGACTTCTCCGTGACCTTCCAGATGCTTAGAGGCAAGTTTCTGCTGCACCGCGCAGTGGTTGCTACGATGCATGCTCACTGAAGACATGGCACACCTGAACCACCCGTCCATCACTGCTTTCAAGTTTCCTGAACAACGAATGTTCAGATTAAGGCTGTTACTTGTCTGTACTAGGCCCTGAGAGCGGATATCATCATACCTCTGACTGACTTACAAGAGAAATGTGAAACAGTTGCTGCATCCCAAATTATGGAGGCAGACTGGAACAAGATATTATCCTACACTTATATGGTGTCCCAAAACACAAAATTCAAATCGATCAATTTCTACATATTACACAGAGCCTACCTCACCCCAGGGAAGATCATTAGGGTCTTTGGGGCTACAGAAGTGAACTGTCCTAGATGTGGTGCACAGGGAGCTGAGATGCTACTCATGGTATGGTCCTTCCTGGCACTGGTGACCTTCTGGATGGAAGTGGTGGAGACCATTAATGAGATAACCCAGCAAACAATTCAATGCACGCTCCTGGCTTGCCTATTAGGGTGGTTCCTCACACCCAAAAAAACATAAGGTTACCACCAGATTTGTGGACCTGGCCCTGGTCCTTGCCAAGTGAGAAATAACAATGCACTGAAAAGCCACAAGAGTACTGCACACACCTACTAGATGTAGGTTCTCACCCGGTGGGTAGGTTATGAGAGTACAGCACTACTCTAGGAGGAGAGATGGGGCCGAGACTCAAAAGATGTGGCACAAGGCCTAGGAACACCTAGTTGATTCCCTTAAGGAGCCAAAGGAGGGATCTCCTTTTGGCTCCCCCATCTGCAGATGACGCGTACAGAGGGCAGCCTTAACTAAATTCCATAATGGTCTCATGAACTGTGGGGCCATTGCTGGAAAACGGGTTGCCCACTTGCTGAGACCACATCTCATGCAATGGTATATAGAGGGGTAAAGATGGAGGCACAGGGTGGGGAGGGTGGGAGGGAAGGAAAGGGGGAGGGTGGTGGCAAGGAGGAAGCTTGATAAGACGATTGCACCATATATATATATACACCATACAGCCTGTATTTGTACTTGCAATGATAAGATGTTTCACATTTTGATGTGGTGTGCTAATCATCCTTTCAGAACTGAGTTCCTCACTGTGTTGCATGTACCGTTGGGAAAAACTAATAAAGTTTGTTTTTAAAAAGAAAAAGAAAAAAATAAATCAGTGTTTCAGGTAAAAGCCAGATTTTATAAACTGCAAGGATTGTGCTGTTAAGCTTTATGTTACATACCGTATGGGTTTTATCCTTTACTCAATTTATTTTTGTGATATTTGGTGCTACAAAGAATTAACGTTCTTATCTTGCCTGCATAGAAAAAATATTTTATGCTACTAACATGGATTTTATGTCAAGACCGGAGGCTCCTATTATGCGTTTCTTTTCTTACTTTATTCTATAGCAGCATTCAAGAAAAACTATACATCCCATGAGGCTAACCATGAACAGCCAATGGGATTCAAAACGTAGTTCCAAACATAACAACCATAGGGGTACACATGTAGCATTATGATGTCACTTGACTGCGAGCAGCCCTCTTTTCTTGCGAAAGAAGTAAATCAGATGTAAATAAAGGGAATAAGGAACAAAGAATAAACAGAGCCATAGCAAAGGCTAACACATCAGAACAGAAGTCCAAAAATCCATTGAGGTAAGTACGCTCCGAAAATCCAGATGGTGATATTCCAGAACTTGAAGGGATCGAAGAGTTCGGCTGAAACATAGCGTTGGAGCAGGATGGACAGCTAGGAAGCCAGTTGATTGGTGGAAACTGGCGCTGGAAGAAAGGGAGGGAGAAAAATATTTATACCTGAGGTGGGAAAATACTTGCCTCCGTGTCTTTAATAAAATTAAGACTTTCCGTCATAGACTAGGAAAATCTACATTTTATGTCAAGACCGGAGGCTCATATTATGCGAGTTTAAAGCATATTTATTACATTGAATGAAACACTATCAACAGTCTTGCAATAAAAAAATTAAATATATTATCATTAGACCAATCTGCAGATTTCAGAATATCCTCCAGGCGGGAACCAGCCCAAAAGGCTTTGGAAGCCATAGCTCCTCTGGAAGAATGAGCTCCAAACATGGAAGTGTCAATACCCACTAAGGACATGATCCATCTAACCCAGCGGGCTAAAGCAGCAGCAGAAACAGGATTATAGGGTTTCCTGAAGGAGATAAGGAGTTGTGAATCAGAGGATGTTCTCAAATCTGCAGTCTTTTGTTCATAAACCTTTAAACATAGACCCACACATAATTTCAGATGTTGTGGAAAATAGGGATAGAAAACTGACGTTAGGTTAGTCTTTAGGCATAATACTCGCCTCTGTGTCTTTAATAAAATAAAGACTTTCCGTCATATACTAGGAAAATCTACATTGTTACTGCAGGAAACCAGTGATGACTGCTAGAAATGAAATGGAACAAAATAGCATATTCATTAAAACATGCAAAACTGTGCTAAACAGCACCTTTGTGCAAGTTGACGCTAATGGACAGTTGGTGTCCATGCCAGGTACCATTCAATTTAAAGTGGACTGGATAGACAGTATACGGTTCGACATACAATTTCCAGTGAGACAAGGATCAGAGTCTATATTACAATCATAATAATTTATTTTTGGTGTTGAATGTAATTAAAAGATTGACCCAGCCAACACGTGTTTCGCCCTTGAGCAGCACGGGGTTTTTGGAAGGCTAACGGAAAGACAGGTTGTTTTTCTTCATGTAGGGGTCCTTAGATATCGAGTTGAAATGAGTGAAGAGGGTCTGTCTGCTGTGCTTGTCCCAATACAAAAGTAGTGTTTATGTACTGAGGAAAAAGTGAGGATCTGTGACCTATGTCAATGTTGCCAGGGTCCCGGGCAGGCCCTTTTATTAAATAGCATGCAAGCAGAATGAAAGTACTAGTCCCTGTAACATTCCAGCAAAATCACTGTGGTTCAAGTTAAAGTACTGTTGATGTTCTTGTGGTGCGATCAATGTCAGGGGATCATTTTTAAGGCTGGATAGGCCTTTTATTCATCCAGGCATTTACCCAGTAGGCTGGATACCTTAGAGGCTGTTTTTTAGGGTAGGCAGTCGTTCAAATTGTCTCTGTCACATTCTCCAGCTCCCCAAAGTTAATTGCAGCAGGTAGAGGGAGGCTTCAAGAGAGAGAGAAGAAAGAGTAAGTGGAAAGAAAGTGATCAGAGGGAGAAGAGACAGAGAGAAGAGAAGGAGAGAGAGAGAATGGATAGAAGGAGAGAGGGAGAATGGATAGATCTAAAGACGGAGATAGTCGGAGGAGACAAAAGGAGCAGGTCTAGTTTGAGGACTTTTGTCGCAGCCTGTGTCAAATGAAAACCAGGATAGATTTAGCTCAGCCAAAATAGTTTAAAGGACTTTTTAAGGCTGTGTTTATTCCTCCACGGAATATCAGTCTCAACTAGTGTGGATATCGAGTAATTTGAGGTTATGCTATATAGGATTTTGGGAGAAATTGCTCACAGCCAGCAAAATCAGCAACGCCAAAAAGTTCTGGGGAACAATCAATAACCTTCAAAAAGGTCAGGTATCTGCCAACAATGCACACATCTATGAAGACACCTGGGTCACATACGTTTGATCATCACTGACCTGGCCTGAGAACTGCAACTCTGAGGAGCAGTCAGGAATATCACCTGCTACCACATATTCTGCAAACAGAAACACCCTTAGAATCTGACCAGATCCCTTCACCATCAGAATGGGTACTGTGATCTGTTGCAACACAGAACTATGCTGTACCTTTCCACATGAGGCAGACTTTGAGGCTAGAACAATTTGCCTTTCAGCTGGCTATGGTGAAGTGCATTCAATGTGCTAATTGTAGTGAGTATCCACTGTCCTGAGAGTGGTTTATTAGTTGAGGTGGGTTGAGGTCCACGACAAATAATCAAGGCACTAGTGTGTTAAGACCAGCTAAAGGTTTCAGTAATATAAACCTGAAATCTTTCCATGGTGGATTTAGCACAGAGCAGATTCGCTCAACTTAGAGAAAATATGTATAGCACTTATAAGTACCAAAATAGTTAAAAGGTTGAAAACACAATACAATAAAAGTCCCACTCCACATGATAAAAACAGCGAATAATTTAATGAACAAAATTACACCAAAATAACAAGAATCCAATAAGGGGAGCCAGAGATATGAATTTTAGGTGGTTTCAGCAAAAATATTGCCAAAAAATGCTAAGCACCGTAAACCGGGACCTAGACACGATTTCAAGCCAGGCACAATGGGGCATGGGTTAGATATACCAATCAAGTTTGACCGGCTTGTAGGTTTTATCTTGAGGCTTAGTCTCAAAGAAGGAAGTTAAAATCCTCCAGCGTGTTGAGGGAGCACATTGTGTCTGAAGAAGGCTCCACCAACTCAGATAGAAGTTGAGCAAGGTCCAGGTGAAGCCATTAGTCTTGGCGGGAACATCTCTGGGTTGGAAAATTCAAAAGTCATGCCTGCGGAAGTCCTTACACCAGCCAGCTAGCTTTGATGCCTTCTCCTAGTCAAGAATTCTACCTATGGACTTAATCTCTTTTTCAGAGCTCAGAATCCTCCAGCGGGGCAAGGCTGTGGGCGGTGTCCAGATAACTTCTGGGTGAGGTCTAACTGAAACAGATTTTCTGCTGCAGACAAGCTCAGAGTTGGGAAAGCCTGTTTCTTTAGCCTAGCTGTTGTGCCTTGGGTGGATTGGCTTGATAGGTTTGTTCTAATTCTTCAGAGGTCTTGAGGTCCAAAAATGTTCTCAGTCCTAGGTTTTCAGAAATATTAGGAGAAGTTCAGTCAGACACAGCCAAGGGTCCCAGGACCTCAGAAACAGCTTGGTGTCAAGAGTCTCTCCAATGGAGTCCACCAGTACGCTCCAGGCTAGGTCATGTTGGTACTGGTTGTTAGACCTGACAGCCTTAGGGTGGTCACCCTCAACTTTTTGCCTACCTCCCTCCACTTTTTTAAACTGTTTTTGCTGGTTTTAGGACTCTGCGCACTTTACCACTGCTAACTAGTGCTAAAGTGAATATGCTCTCTCCCTTAAAAATGGTGACTTTGGCTTGTACCCAATTGGAATATTTAATTTACTTGTAAGTCCCTAGTAAAGTGTACTGCAGGTGCTCAGGGCTTGTAAATAATTAAATGCTACTAGTGGGCCTGCAGCACTGATTGTGCCACCCACATAAGTAGCCCCTTAACCATGTCTAAGGCCTGACATTGCAAGGCCTGTGTGTGCAGGTTCACTGCCATTTTGCTTGGCATTTAAAAGTACTTGCCAAGCCAGAAACACCCCTTTTTCTACATATAAGTCACCCCTAAGGTAGGCCCTACACAACCCCCAGGGCAGGGTACTATGTAGGTAAAAGGCAGGACATATATCTGTGTTTTTTATATGCCCTGGTAGTGGAAAACTCCTACATTTATTTTCCACTGCTGTGATGCCGACTCTGTTCATAGACTAACATTAGGGCTACACTCCTATACAGTTTGAGTGGAAGGTTCTGATCAGAAAGGGGTAGATAGGTCATATTTAGTATGGCCAGAATGGTAATACAAAATCCTGCTGACTGGTGAGGTTGGATTTTATATTACTATTTTAGAAATGCCACTTTTAGAAAGTGAGCATTTCTCTGCACTTAAAATCCTTCTTTGCATTATAGCCTGTCTCCGATCCACGTCTGGGCTGGGCTGGTTGACAGCTCCCTTGTGCATTTCACCCGGACAACCATAAACACAGGATGCTCAGTCACACCTGCACACATCTGCATACTGAATGGGTCTTCCTGGACTGGAAGGGTGGAGGGCCTGAGACATTTCAAAGGACAGTGGCCTGCCCTCACACAATGGACTGCCAAACCCCCTACTGGGACCCTGGCAGACAGGGTTGTACGGAAAGGGGATCTTGTGCACTTCAAAACCATTCTTTGAAGTCTCCCCCACTTCAAAGGCACTTTTGGGTATATAAACTGGGTCCCTGAACCTACCAACTTAGACACTTCCTGGGACAGATCCTCTGAACCAGATCCTGCAACCTGCCAAGAGGAGCTGCCTGGCCGCCCAAAGGGCTCACCTGGACTGCTTTGCTGCTATGGACTGCTGTCTTGCTGTTGCTCTTCTGCCTTGCTGGCCTCTGCCTCTTCTAAGAAGTGCTCTCCAATGGCTTGGATTGAGCTTGCCTCCTGTTTCCTGAAGGGCCAAAAAACTTCACCTCTGCAAAGGATTTCCTTGTGTTGCGAAAATCGATGCACAGCCTGCTGGAATCAACGCACAGCCTGCCTAGCGGTGAAAGAATCACCGCATCGCCGAACCGGAATGACACAGTCCAGCTCTCGAGTGGAGATCGACACGGCACCAGCGCTGCGACCGGAACTTCAACTCACAGCCTACTGGATCGACTCATTGCCGAGCCAGAACCATGCAGCCCAACTTCCTGCGTGAAGAATCGACGCATTGCTTGCCGTGTGACAGAAACTCCGACGTATCACCCGCCGGATCGACGCAGCACCTGTAACTTTGTCTTACAAGCCCAGGATTTCCACGCACCGTGACTGGGAGTCAAAAGTGCCTGCATCGCAAAGAGGATTAAAGCCTGCACGCTGGAATTTGATGCAAAGTCCTTGCTGTGTGGAAAATAAACGATGCATCATCTGTGTGCGCCCGGAAATCCGATGCACGCCCTTTGTTTTCCTCGCATACCCTCCTCTGTGGTCTCTGTGCATGTAATTTTGACACATTCCAGGTATTTTGTTCTTGCAAGAGGCACTTGTTGCTTTTTAAAGACTTAAGACTCTTCTTATCATTACAAAAGTGATATCTCAACTTTTACTTATCAAATTTTGATCACTTTGACCTCAATTCACTCACATAAATATCTGATATTTTCTATACCGGTGTGGTGTGTTGTTGTGGTGTTTTAACTGTGTTATTGCATGATTTATTGCACAAATACTTTACACATTGCCTTCTAAGTTAAACCTGACTGCTCAGTGCCAAGCTACCAGAGGGTGGGCACAGGATAATTTGGATTGTGTGTGACTTACCCTGACTAGGATTGTGGTCCCTACTTGGACAAGGGTGTATACCTCTGCCAACTAGAGACCCCATTTCTAACACTGGTCAGCTGGGAATTTTCGGGAAAAGGCCACTTATAGCTGTTTGTATCCCTGTAGCCAAACAGGAGGTCATTCAACTGTCCCTTGGAGTTCATTTCTTTGTACAAGGTACAAGAGAAAACAGGTCCAGTCATTAAGGGCTCCTCTAGGTTCAAAGACAATAGGTCCAGTCCTTTTCTGCTCTTCCTCAGGTCCAGTAGTGTTCTGAAGAAGGCATCCTGGGGAGCCAGGCTTATGTCTGACGTTAACTTGTGTGTGGGAGTTGCTTCTAATACTTCCTTAAGCAACAGTATAAGGGTTTCCAGGGGTAACCTTTGCAGTGGTTCCTGTGTGGTCTACCTCAAACAGTCCCAGGTGCCCTCACTCTCGAAATCCAAGATGTAGAAACCATTTCCCCCTTCTTCAGATTCTTTGTGGCCACTCAGAGGTGTAGTCAGAGTAATGTGCAGCCCCTCCTCTGTGGTCACTCAAAACCAGTTCTAGGGATAGCTCACCCCCCCACTGGTTTTGGTGCCTGACTGACTAAGAGGAGCCTGTCCAGGTGTCATCGGACATCTGCTGGCAACAGGGAGGCTGCTTTGCAGTATGTTAAGGTCCTGGGCACCACTCAACCGGTCTTGCTGTCAGGGGAACAAAAATAATTCCACATACCCAAGCCATTGTCTCTGTTCTGGGAGCAGCTTTCACACCTCATCAGGGATAAACACTCATCTGGCCACTTCTAGAGAGCTAATGCAAATTAGTCTCCAAGAACTTTAGGCATTGGAACATGTAACTTTCTAAAAGTTACTTATCCTTATAAATATTACAAATCCAACTTCACTATTGAGCTGGGCTTTTAATAATCATTAAAGAACTGTGATTTAATGCTATATCTCATTGGTGTCAACCAGGTATATGTTTGGATTTGTACGGATTAATCACACAAGAGACATTGATCACTCCACTGTTGTTAATTGTGGAACTGAAACAGAAGTCTATGATTTATTGAAAGTCCCAGATTTTTGGCATATATTGATTGGTGATAGAATACTAGCACTGTGCACTTTGCACTATTTTGTAACTTGTAATTGTTTTGTGTTTACCATGTAATGTGGCCATGTGTAGGTTTTTATGGAGCAAGTGTGCTTTGAAAAGTATGACTCAGTGTGAATAGCACAAGATCATGAAGAATAATTGAATCGATGATTAAACTAAGTATGGCCTTGATCATTGTTTAAAATAAAGTCATTTTCATAGTGAAACTTATGAGAATTATTTCTTCCTTTCATAGATACATTAAGTAGTCTAACCTCTTGTGTACTCTGGGACCTACCCCCTTCCATCTAGGGCCCATTGCTTATCTCTCTAAAACATACACATGGGAACACTTTTTTACTCACAAATTGTTTTTTCTAAAACATTCAAGCTACCCTCATTGAACTTTGTCCTTATCTCTCTGAGCTATATGGACCACCTTTAATGGCAGGGACAATCCATTGAGGACTCTAAGGGGCAGATTTATGGGCGCAGCACCAAGTGCAGCGCCACTTTCCCTGCACCCCTTAGCACCCCCCTACTGTCACCATTTGTGTGCTGTATGTAAAATACGGCGCTCCATGGCACAGGGTAGGGGACAATAGTGTACTTTTTTATGATGCTATTGATATACTCTGCAGGAGTAAAATATTGGTGCTACTCCTGCAGAGTACATAGGGGCCCATTCTAAAGAATGGAAGCCCTCTTTTAATGCCTGCTCTTGAGCAGGTGTTAAAAGTTCCGTAATAGATGGCGCAAGGAAATCCCATAGACTTCTTTGTACCATTTTACCGGCTCCCCTAATGGGGGAACGCCCCCTTTGCATACATTATGCCTGGCGTAGGCACAATGTGGCACAAAGGATTACAGAGTGGCGCAATGTATGCATTGCGCCACTCTGTTAATAAGGCGTGGGGATTTTGGCCTCATTGGGCCACATTAACGTCAAAATAAATGACGTTAATGTGGCGCAAGATGGTGCTAGGGGCATATAAATATGTAATATGTAATAAACCATGTAATTTCCATTAAAGATCCCATATACTGAAAATAGTTCAGCTATATGTTAAAAAGTGTAGCCATGACTGGATTGTCCTTACGAATGAGACAATATCAAGACTCTTCAAAAAGGAGGTAGAAGAAATTGTATTATTTGAAAATCAAATTAGAGACAATAAAGCCCCTACCAAAAGGAAAGCCCTACTCAAAATAACTGAGAAGGACCTCAATGATTTTAACAACGTCACCGTAAATCAAATACTGCTGTAACTTGAAAAAGACAAAATAAATGTTTACATCAAGATAGTAGATCCATATTTAAAAGAAGACTTTTACTCTAGGCCAGTGATGCGCTGAGCATTTCCTGAATATAAGGCTATATTAAAACAGCAATTCATCACCTTCTCAGACACATCTTTCACAGAATATTCTGGTGAACAGGATGGAGGCAGAGGACCAGCAGATCAAGATTAGCAGCTTCAACAACATCAACAACCTTTTTCAAGATGAGAATAACAAACAGCAGGAAGAAGATACAAACAAACAAATCAACCATGAGAAAAGCAAACACGCCACTAGACATACATGAAACAATGAGGACATTTATTGTTTGTCATATTTTCTCTTTTGTCTTATTTTCATGTTATGTGCAACAATATCATACTAAGCATATCCATTAGGTAAGGTATGGAAATTATCTCCTTTTCTTACTTAACTATTGGGTAGCTCACAAACTGCAACTATTAGTCACGTGCTTTGTTCCATGCTTTGCCAACACAGTCCCAGTTCCAAGTCCTGAGAAGACCTCTTTACTATTAGGGGTTGAAACGTGTCAACACCCTCAAGGTGGGGCTCTAGGCAACGAAGACTCTTGAGGAAGCTAACAAATAGGACGTCTGAAAGGACACCCTGCTTCCTGGAAGATTATTGTCACCATCCCCTGCATTTCTATATTTTGAAATTGTATGGACTAATCACACACGAGACATTGATCGCACCTCTCCTCTGTTGTTAGTTTTGGAACTGAAACAGCAGTTAAAGAGTTATTGAAATTCCCTGCATTTTTTCCGATAGAATATCAGCATTGTGCACATTGCACCTTTTTCTGACTTATAATTGTTTTGTGTTTACCATGTTTGATATCCATGTGTACGATTTGGTGATTAAGTATGCTTTGGAAAATATGGCTCAGTTTGCTTAGCACAAGATCACACAGAAGAAAGATTGGTGATCAAATGTTGTTTTGCCTTGGTCGTTGTTTAAAGTAAACTAACGCTCCTTAGTGACAATTATGAGATGTATTTCTTCCTTTTTACACATAATGGGTGCATTTTGAGAACCATATACTATGGGCTTAGAGGAAAGTTAAATATGCCAATTAGGAATTAGCCAATTTTGCCACACTTGTGCGGTCAGTGTACTTGCACTGAGGCCTGGTTAGCAGTGTCCAAATGCACAGAGTCCAAAGCACATTTAAACAGCCCTATTGTATCACATACAGTGTGTGCAAGACATGCAGTGGCTGAGTTAGTTTTGTCAGTACTATTGGACAGCACCTACTTTCCAAGTCTCCCCCATCTAGCACCACCCCCTTGCTGCCCTCACAAGCAAGGATTGCTGAAATGTGAAACTATACCATGCTAGTGTGATTTGACATGTGAGTAAAACTTTTACTAATCGTAAACTAACATTTTCTAGGTACACTATGTGAATTTCTACTGTTGCAACAAACCATATTGGTTCAATATAGGTGCACTAATGGCTCAGAGAATCTGGACCTTAAAGCACAAATTAACAATGAGGCACTGTTACTCCACGTTAATAATGACCTGGAAATACCTACCTTCCTTTGCAGACCTGAACGTTTCCTGTCATAGTGGTTGAAATGTAGTGCAGACGTGTGACCTGAGAAGTTAGAGCGCTTGTGGCTTAAATTCACAGGCATGTGGTGTAGTTTCACACTCTCGATGGCCTGCCAAAAGCCACATCCTCCCAAAAATGTAATGCTCTGACAAAGTGGTGCTGCAAAGAATTAAATACAATCTGCGATCAATATGGTGAGCCTAGAACAAATCATTGAGAAGCATGTGGTGTTATGAGATATTTTGAACAGCAACCTCAAATCCCATCTACTGCAGACTCTAGCACTTCCCCAGACGAGCACACTATGTGAAGGGAACACATGTGACAAAAATACAGAAGCCAACACTGTGTGCCTGATATACAAAGGAAACATACAATTTTAAGTACTTTACACTTTTGAGTAACTTTACTACTTTTTTGGCTATTCACAAAATTCAAGTATGCAAAACTGTAAGTTCACCGCTTTTTGGCTATTCACAAAATGTAAGAATAAATTTACTTAAAAAGTATAACTTACACTTAGATTTTGTGACTAGCCACAATGTAGTAAATTTACTCAGAAGTGTAAATTACTCAAAAGTGTATACTCATTAATCCTTTTAATTTGGTGGAGATGTGTAAGTTACACTTTTGGAGTAAATTTCCCCTCGCACTTTGTGAACAGCCAGTAAGTAGCTAACTTACTCCAAATTGTAAATTACTCAAAAGTGTAAATTACCATTGTAAATCAGGCCACTTTATTCACATGCTTAATGAAATCTGCTACTATCCACCCATCTTTACAGTCAATATAATTCCCTAAATTGGTGGTAAAATGAAGTGCACGGAAAAGGTGACAAATTGCACATTATCACCTTGCCCATAAATTCACAAGCAGGTGTAGATTACACAAAAAAATCCAAAAGCTGATGCGGTTACGCAACACTCCTGAAAAGTTTCTTCCACTAATTATAATGCTCAATCACAGTAGTGGCGAAATTAAGTGCATATAAAATGGAAAAATTTGTGACAACTGGTGCAAAAATCTTTCAATAACGTTACCGAAAAACAATACCTGCTTCTGCCATAAGAACTTCAAAAGCCACAACATCCACCACCCTTGTTTCTGCCTGTCAACCTTTCAAATGCTGATGTTCTATGAAAGCTTTCACAAAACCCTTAAAACATTCCCAAGCTTGGTGAACTCCAAATATTTTTACCGATGGCTGGAGTATAAATAGCAACGGGTTTCAAAGCGGAGGAGCAAATACAGCACACTTCGGGTGAAAAAAGGGTCCATAGTGCATTTTTTATGGGAGATTATCATCTAGATCATAAAAACATGGATTTAAAGGCTTCTTAGCTGTCATGTGTTTCGCTCAGCGATATGGAGCTTCATCGCACTATGATTATGAAACAGGAAATTAGTTTTTCGTGTGTCGGCATTGAAGCATGGTTGAATCAATGTGTGGGATCTCCAAAAGAGTTGTAGCTAAATATGATGCAGCAGGTGTAGTGGAACCAGGGCCAAGGGAGTTAGCAACACACTGCATCCAAATTAAGCCTGCAATTGAGAGTCCCATTTACCTTGCTTACAATATGGCTCATAGCAGCACTGCTCTGACACTGATCACCACTGATTATTATTTTACACATTGGCTGTTTCAAAGTTTGGCTCTGAATCTAAGGGCACCCGCAAACACTTTTCATTTTAAAGCAATCTTTGCTAAATGATATAAAAGGCTAAGGCCCATATTTAAGAAAACTTTGTGCCGCCTTTGCTGACGCAACAGCAGAGCTAACCAAGCGCCATATTTATATATGTCGCTAGACCCACTTTGCGTTGTTTATCAACAATGATATGCAAGGTAGCCCTCCAGCGCCATATTTACTGCCAGATGCAAATACAACGCAAGTTAAGGAACCAGTCCGAAAAAATGACGCAAAGTCCGATTAGCGTCAAATTTTAACACCTGGTCAGACAAGATGTTAAAATGAGGACCACACACTACTACATAAGGACAACACACAGTAGGAGCATTGGCAACCCCCTGGACAACATGGATCTGTAATTGCTCCAGCTTGGTACACATTGTAGATGACAGCAATGACAACATGTCCTACCAGCACCACCGCAGAATTCTCAAATGCCACCACAGCAGCCACAAAGGCAGCACAGAAGGAGGGAGAGTATATTTTGACAGTGCACAACCATTCTTGCACTCAGCGAACAAGATGTCATTAGAACCTACCGTCTGAAGCAGGAGTCCATTGTACATCTACTGCACCACATTGCGCCAGACATCACTGCAAGGTGGAAAATCCAAAACGTTTCCCCCATGACCAAACTCCTGGCTGTCCTCCATATGCTGGCATCAGGATCGTTCTAGACAACTGGGGCATAAGTGGGTGGTATCTCCCAGCCATCCTTCTCGGCCTTCATCCAAAGGTTCTGGATGCAATCATCCACCTCACACCCCACCACATCTGGTTTCCCAACACCCAGCAACTGCAGCAGAGGATGAAGCAAGGTTTCTACCAAATTGCTGGGTTCCCGCAAGTGCTGGGTGTAATGGACTGCACCCATGTCCAACATGTGCCACCTTCTGCAACGGAACATCTCTACAGGAACCGTAAACACACCCATTCTGTAAATGTGCAGGCCATTGTGGATCTCTGTGTGTTCTTCACAAACATCCTAGCCAAATATCCTGGCACCATCCGTGATGCCTACATATTCCAGCACTCCACCATCAATGAGTGGTTCCAGGATGGGCAATATGGCAATAGGCTACTTGTAGGTAAGCCACCATACCAATCATTACACAGTAAACACAGCAACCTTGTAGGACAAAAAAATACATACACCACACTAAACACACATGGACAGGGGAACACAGATGTACAGACAACAACACATATGCCACATGCCACACTACACCATATTCATTGTACATCACACACACACATACACCCATATGTACATAATATAGGCACAACCTGACTGGCACACCACATGAAGGACAGGTGGAGCCATGTCCCCTTTGCATACATAAGCTGGGCTGAACCCATTGCATGTTTAAAAGTGTCCAGTGGTTGCCAACTAAATACAGACCTCACACACATAACACCTAACAAGGAATAGCTCAGCTATGTGAATGGCATTGGCCATGTCAATGTAAAGAAAATCACATATAGGCACAGCCCTACATTTTTCTTGGCGTCTAAACCTCCGGCGGCACCAATATCAAATACCATCCAAGTGTTGCCATCACCAACTACATATCACCTACACATACCATACATACCTATTGTGGTCACCTTCACCTGTCTGGTGCATTGTGCCACATACATAGGAATATAACAATACCAGCCATGAAAGACCATGTGTAGGGATGGACACTTCACACCACACCTACAATCATACCCGGTAATTCCACAACTCACTAAAATGATACCATGGTACCAACAGGACACTGTGGGAGCTGGACTACTGACGATGTATTGGGAGAGGCCAGAGATGCATGTGAATGAGGAGACATGGGAGTTAGCAGGACTGGTCATGCGATGCAGGGCATTGCAAAAAACAGATAATTTCCTCTCCTGTCACACAGGAGTCTGAAAATGCATGCATACATCACTAAACATACCATGCAACCATGCCACACTGTGCCCATGATTCACATGCAGATACGTATGCCAGCCTGCAATTGGCAACAACAAAACTTTGTGCAAGGGAGCTTTTCTAGGGGAAAAGTGGTGGAAATCACATGCTACACACAGGGCACAACACCTTTGTCATGGCACACAATGCACAAAATAGGTTCAAAGTCCCTGAACATCACTTTTCTTCAGGTCTAAATTGAAGAATTGAGGGCCACATGTCTGGAATGTGGCACAGCATCGACAGTAGCGCCACTGTAATTGTGCCCCTCTGCTGCACCCTACTACCACCATGTGGGCCCATATACAATAAATGGCGCACATTGGCACAGATTAGGTGCAATAGTGTCAAGATAATGGATCCCAAAGTTGGACTCTGTAAGAATACTGACAAAATGCCTGGCCATTTAAGGTACAGTTCATAGGGACCCATGCAAAACTATGGTGTCCCCCCTCGTAACGCCTGCTCTGTGCATGATAAATCATATCTGGGAACCTTGGAGAATCCTATGCACCAAATTTGCTAGTCCTCCTATTGTGTGAATCTCCCCCTTGTACTCATGAAGGCTAGCACAGGCATAATCTGCCACAAAGGGTCACTGAGTGTCGCACTGCATGCATAGTGCCACGTGAAAACATGGTGGTCTGAGTTTGGCCTTATGATGGGAAAATGTTGCAGTAGAATATGTGTACAAAGGCTAAGCAGTCTAAAGAATGCCTGCAATGTAGGACCAAATCAGTTCCAAACAAGAAATGCTGTTACTGTTGAAGAAGGAACACACATAGACCAATACTGACTGTACAACACTACAATGTTACCATGTGATCACCAGACATATACTCAGAGAGGATGTTTAGGTCAGTAAATAACCCATTCATGTTTTCAACAACAACACTGTAGTTTCCCATCGCATAGTTTTGTGACAGAAGGCAGTGACAGATAACATCATCTGTCCCCTTGATTGGAAAACATAAGCAAGTTACACTACATATAAATTCTCTAACTAAGCTTCATATGAAAAATACAAAAAATGTATAACCATTTGTGTCAAACTATGCAAAATGATGAGACATGTCCTGCACATACAAGCAGCCAGTCCCCTGTACATGATAGGGCAAGTCTGACATCAAGTACCCCCAAAGGAAACAAAACATGCCAGACCATGGAATCACATTTGTACAGGTGCAAGTCTGCAGGGACTGTGCAATGCTCTGCTGAAGAGCAATCATGATGAAGGCAGATCCCCACTCTACAACCCCTAACTCTACTGCTGAGGCTACATTGAGTCTTGACACAGTCAGAGGCCTGATGCTTGTGCACAGTGGACTGAGCTGAGTGGAGCACCGTCAACTTGTGTCAATACATGCAACCATAGGACTGTGTGGGCACACAGAGTGCTTCAGGAGCAATGATGACTAGGGTGTCATCATTGCCTGACAGCAACCCTGCAATATAGTTGTATGCCATTGTATGTAACAGTCAAAACAAACATGCTTTGGTTGATTCTATGTACCATGTTTGTGCCTTTCACACATATGTCTGCACACATGTACCACTTCAATGGTTCAGGCCTGGTATCGAGTATTGGAGTAGGCACAAAAGTCAACTTCCCACTATTGAAAATGTATATGTATCACATGATCATACATACGTGTATATGACCTACAGATATGTTCCCATATAGGGAAATATAGGTGGCCCTGGTATGAATACACAGTCATGAAACAATGGCCAACATATGTCCACAGTGGAAGATAGATTTAGGAGGTTACATATCCCATGAACACATCGCGTTGACATTCCTTACACATATTACACTATACATATCTTTACACACACACATCCTATACCGAACTTCATTGACACATGTCAGTACACCATCTCCTGCATCATATATGCATGGGGAACCATATGTTACTTGTGTAGCATAGCATCATGACCCCTGAACCATACAACACACCACAGTGTGGACACACAAGCACACTGGGTTACGTGAAAGCAACACAGCCATAGTCCACTGCACCCTTTGAGTATGATTTATCAAGGGTATCACATGCATGAACATGTATTGGACAAAGCCCATCATATCTAAAGTGGTGTTGTCAAATGTACATTTGGAAATCAGACATGACAATGTGGTAGACCCACAATTATGTGTTACATCACATATGCACACTCCCAGTACACATGTATTAACATGTATGTGGAAAAGTCTACCAGTCATCCCATGCATCACACACTCGTACAAACATATGGTAACACATACCGATGTTACTGTTACACATAGCCATACCACACTGACTACATACATGCATAACCCCTGTAACAAGGAATGTGAATCTGGGTGCACTGTTAGCCTTTCCAACGAAATCCATGCATTCCTGTTATGCATTAACATTTTTGACACAAACAGCAATTCTTCCCACATCGCTAATCAATAAAATGCCTCTGCACATCAATCGCAAGTCAACAGGCCTTGTCAGCCTACATGTTGAGTATGGGTGGCCAGGTCATCCAGGGCTACCCAAAGGAGGCAAGGAAGCTGCGGTGGGGTAAGGTGCTCCACCACCTACGGAGGAACTTTGGTGTCATGTGGAGGGACCACCAAATCAAACACCATCGGACAGACATAGCACATGAGGGAGATCTACTGGATCACCTGGTGATTCAGATTGGTGGACCAGTTGGTAAGCACTCCTTTTGCATTGCAACAACCTCATTTGCATGTGCATGACAAGGGGACATAAGGTTAACTGCAGCATGTTTTGTGAAGGGTCAGGACATGAAGTATAGTGTCTAAAGCAAACATCTTTTAAGAGAGCTTAGCTATGATGCAGTTGCAGACACATTGCGCATTCCTCTTCGTGTACATTGTGTATCACATATGCCCCTTAAAGAATCACATATCAGACACACATGTGCAGTGGTGCAAGGGTACATGTTTCCAGTGCACAAAATTACATGTCCATCGTGGTCATTACAACTGTGTAAATGGGGTAAGTAAAGTTAAAGTGATGGGAAACGTGACCATATGACAAAATTTGACAAGTGCAAGCATTGTAGCAGTGTGAAAGGCTGGTGCCACATGACGGCAGAACCTGGCCTGAGGAAGGCAAGCTGTATATTCCAGCTGTAGGTGGCACACAAAAAATATAGCCTTAACATCAACTTGGTTACACTGTTCCCTTATTGGATTCAACTCATATTTATGCCTAAGGCTGGTTAATTACATGACTGTCCCCTTGTCATCAGGAAGCCAATTTCCACTTTGCTTGTGTAGCATATTCATGTATGATGTTAAACATACCAAGTGCATCCAGACTGACAAGGTTTTCAACATGAGTTTCCTGACATCCACCATGGTGTGCCATATGTTACATATGGCACGCACATAATGGAGGTATGTGTTGGCGCTATGTGATTGAAAACAGGCAAGCATATGAGTTGTTGTCTGCTTCTTCACATGGATGAACTACTAGAGTCAATGCATTAGCCAATGGCCATTATCCTGTTCCCTATATTGTTATATATATGTATCTGAAACATGTACATATGTTTGTGCACAGTGGACTGAGCTGAGTAGAGCACCGTCAACTTGCTTCAATACATGCAACCATAGGACTGTGTGGGCACACAAAGTGCTTCAGGGGCAATGATGACTAGGGTGTCATCATTGCCTGACAGCAACCCTGCAATACAGTTGTATGCCACCCACATTTGTGCATGTTCTTGTGTGATAACTATGAGCCACATATGTGAGAAACAAGTGCAGCGCAATGCTTTGCCAACATGCTGCGCTGGATTTTAAACACAGGCCTTCCCTGTGTTATCTAGAGTACAGGGCAGGCCTGCGTCTGCGCTTTCCCCAGCACATAACTCAGCAGCCAGCACCAAGCAGGCATACTTGGACCACAGTGCAAGTGTTTCTGTGTTGAGGAGAGTGTCTATGTGCGGGTAGGTATCCCTTCCTGGACATAACATCTACAATGGTGATATGCCACTTCTATGGGTGCTGCAGAATGCAGCCCACATAGTAGTGCTGAAACATCCCGTTAGACTTTTCATCCTTGGCATGGTCTCCCTTAACCTTTTGCCTGTTTCCGAGGTTGCTGATGTGTGCTGGACTCTAATTTTGCTGTTTTTGTTACTCTGGGCACTTTACCACTGCTAACCAGTGCTAAAGTGCAAGTGCTCCTTTACCAAATGTGTATGTAATTGGCTTATCCATGATTGGCATATTTGATTTATTAGTAAGTCCCTAGTACAGTGCACTAGAGGTGCCCAGGGCCTGTAAATCAAATGCTACTAGTGGGCCTGCAGCACTGGTTGTGCCACCCACCTTAGCTCTGTAAGCATGGCTCAGACCTGCCTTTGCAGTGTCTGTGTGTGCAGTTTTAAACTGCCAATTCGACTTGGCAAGTGTATCTACTTGCCAGGCCTAAACCTTCCCTTTTCTTACATGTAAGGCACCCCTAAGGTAGGCACTAGGTAGCCCCAAAGGCAGGGTGCAGTGTATGGTTAAGGTAGGACATTTCATAATGTGTTTTATATGTCCTGACAGTGAAATATTGCTAAATCTGTTTTTCACTGTTGCAAGGCCTATCCCTCTCATAGGTTAACATGGGGGTACCTTTAAATCTGATTAAAGTGTAGATTCCCTTTGGGAGCAGATGGACATGTGGAGGTTGGGATCTCTGAGCTCACAATTTAAAAATAAATATTTCAGTGAAGTTGATTTTAAGATTGTGTGTTAAAAAAGCACTTTTAGAAAGTGAGCATTTTCTTGCTTATACCATTTTCTGTGACTCTGCATGTTTGTGGATTGCCTGTCTGAGTCAGTTTCACAGTTGGGCTGGTTGCACCTCACACTAGACAGTGACACAAAGGAAGCTGGGGTGTAGTCTGCATATCCTGATGAGCCATCTGTGCTAGGAGTGAGGGAAGGAGTGGTCACTCACACCTAAAAGGGCTGTGCCTGCCCTCACACAATGCAGTCTCCAACCCCCTGGTGAGTGTCTGGGGCCTGGCCTGGGCAAGGCAGGATTTCACATTCAAGAGATATTTTACTTTGAAGTAGGCCTTCTTCAAAGGAGAAATTGGGTTTAAGAAGGGCACCCAAAACCACAGACTTTAGAACACTTCTGGAAACCAAGAGGAACCTCTGCCTGGAGAAGAGCTGAAGAGCTGAGGAAGAAGAGCTGCCCTGCCTGTGCTTTGTGGAGCTATCCTGCAGTTGCTGCTTCTGCCTGAGTAAGAGGGCAAAGACTGGACTTTGTGTGCCTTTCATCTTGTGACGATCTCCAAGGGCTTCATTTAGAGCTTGCCTCCTGATGTTTGAAGTTTCAGGAACAGCAAAGACTTCTCTCTGCCAGGACCTGGAGTCTCTGGCAAGACTCCTACTTTTTCCTGTGGTGCCCATCCAGTTCCTGGGACCCTGGAAAGAGAACCTAGTAGCCTAAGAGGAAGAAATCCTCACACAGAACATCGTGCAGGGAAAGGATTGACACAACTCCGATCTGAGGCTTGGAAATACACGCGCCTCCGGTTTCGCAGCTGAAAATCAACATTTACCTGTAATGCGACTGAAGAGTCAACGCACGGAGCTGGAAAAACGACGTGCAGAAACGCTGACTGAGGCTGGTGAGATCACAACCCGCGCTGCGTGGTTTTCGGATCAGCCGTGCAGCTGAATTTCCAACGCAAACACTGCTGGGCGTATAAAAACAACTCAAGGCCTGCCCAGACACAAGAGTACTGACAGGATCGACGCAACGCTCTCCTGCAGAGAGAAAAAATGACGTGCCCGACCCGACGAAAGGAGAAACAATGCAAGGTCTCGCTTGAGAGTGAAATTGACGCATTGAAAGCCCTTTTTGACACTCACTCGCCCGTGCAGGATTATTTTTGGCACACCCAAGGTACATTTTCACGCCAACATTGTTAGTGTGTGTTTAAAACTACATGAAGACTCTTTTTGCTTTTTAATTGATAACTTGACTTGTGTAATGTGGATTTTTGTCATTTTGGTCTTGTTTTGTTTAGATAAATATTCTCTATTTTTCTAAACCTGCGTTGTGTCATTTTGTAGTGTTTTCATTAAGTTACTGTGTGTGTTGGTACAAATACTTTACACCTAGCACTCTGAAGTTAAGCCTACTGCTCCTGCCAAGCTACCAAGGGGGTGAGCAGGGGTTAGCTGAGGGTGATTCTCTTTTACCCTGACTAGAAGGAGGGTCCTTGCTTGGACAGGGGGTAACCTGACTGTCAACCAAAGACCCCATTTCTAACACATCTGTTATGTAATTTTGTAAATGTGCAGGAATGGACATCTACCTGCACATAAGTAAACATCCATTGCATTTTACCTGTACTGTGTGTGTCTTCAAATGGCGCATACATATAAGAAGCAAAAAACAAGGAGGTATTAAAGCATTCCTCAACTCATTGTCATGCTAACACAACTCCTGGGCTGTTGTTACTCTTTTGGCACTGGCAGTAAGTACAATGTCTTGAAAATCTGGGGCAGTGCCAAACGATATGAGTGTTACAAAGGGACTGCCACTGAGACAACCATTGCATGCCTCCGAGTTAGGGTATTGACATCATGGTTGATGCAATGTTGAGGATTTAAATTAAATTGATTGTTGCACACATGCCTATATGTGCTGCTATGGAATTGTGGGTTTAGGAAAAAGGAAAGTATGCCCACATAGTAAGTGATTTCAGTCAAGATATCTGCTAGAGGTGCTGTTTATCTGATTAGCATGCCTGTTGCCAACACATTTGTCACAGCACATTTTAAAGCACTGTGTGTCACACGTTGCTTTAATTTACTCAGGACATGGTAAAAATGATGTACATGCGTTGAGGACTCTAGGGGGCTTATCAAGGAGACACTTGCGCCACAGGTGCCTCACTACTCTTCAGAAATTAAGGGGCAGATTTAAGGAAAGTGTCGCTGCACCGAGTGCAACGTCACTTTGCCTGCGGCCCTTAGCACCCCCCTATCACCACCATGTGTGCACTGTATTTAAAATGCAGCACACCATGCGCAGGGTAGGGGGTAATAGCATATATTCTCATGACACTATTGATGTACTCTGAAAGAGTAGCGTCAAAATATTGGTGCTACTCCTGCAGGTTACATAGGGACCCATTCTAAAGAACGGAAGCCCTCTTTTAACGCACGCTCTTGAGCATGCGTTAAAAGTGCCGTGAAAAATGGCGCAAGGAAATCTCACAGATTTCCTTACGCCAATTTTTTCGGCTCCCCTAAAGGGGGAACACCCCCTTTGCATACATTATACCTGGTGAAGGCATAATGTAGTGCAAAGGGTTACAGAGTGGTTAAGAGAATGTTATATCCATACGCTGTCTGGTGTGAAGACGGTGAGTACATGCCAAGGTGTAAATGTGACCTGTTATTAAGTTGCTCTAATAATACTCAATAAAGATGTGTATAAAAAAAGGGTTACAAATATGGTGCAGGGATTTCGGCCTTGTTGGGCCACATTAGTGCAAAAAATAATGACGTTAATGTGGCACAAGGTGGCGCTAGGGCATTATAAATATGCCCCCAAGTGATGCAGCAGCTGTGCAAGGAGTCTTATTGTGCTGGGCAACAGTCAGTCGAGTACAGAATGAGATTTCAACTCTGCTCCAGATGGATGTGGGACATGTCTACGGATTGTAGCAAACAAGATGTGTGCAGATTGACCAACATGATCTACCCATCATGATAATTGTCAGTGAGCTTGGTCATGTCACATGTGCATAGAATGTGGATGCTGAGTGTATATGTGGTATGTAGGAGATGTAAAAAATGCTTGTACACAGCTAGTTCAATAAGAAGGAAAACTGTCACTCCACCCAGTGCAGTGCCACTCTCCCTGTGCCCCTTAAGGCACCCATACCGCCATCATGTGTGCGCTGCATAAGATATTTAGCACACCATGCCAAAGGGTAGTGGGCAATAGGTACAAAATCTGTAGACAATATAGATGTACTGTTCAGGCTAAGGGCAAACGATATGGGCACTAACCCTGAACTGTACATAGGGGCCCCTTTTAAGCAATGGTGTGCCTCCTCGTAATGCCTGCTCTGAGCAGGTGTTAACTGAAGGAAACATAAATGATGTATTGGAATTCCTTAAAATTCCCGGTGGCATTTCTCCTGCCTCCTTACGGAGGAACCCCACCGTGCATCCATGATGCCTGGCCAAGGCTTAATGTAGCGCAAAGGGTGTCAAAGTGGTGGAATGCATGCTTTGTGCCACTTTGTGACTATGGCACAGGGATTTGGGACTTGTTGGGCCGCTTGATCCTCACAAGTATGATGACAGGAATGTGGCACAAGGAGGCACTAGTCTACTTACCTCTGGGCCCTAATGGTCAACAATGGATAGCCATTAATCCAATGGCATTAGCATGATACTGTAGATGGCTGGTAGGAAGTTTAGTCTTGATTTGGTATCCAACATTGTTGTGGAATGTCTGGTGGACAGCATGTGTCCTCTCAGTATGCTGTGTCCTTTGCATGTTTGTTCTACCTCTACCCAATGCAGTATTTGATTGCCATGTTCTCCTCAAGTTTTAGCTGCCACTATGACCACAGTATAGAAGTGTGCTTTTGATAAGAGGGCAGAACGTTTCCGCCACATCATGGAGGCAGACAGTATACTGGAAGATGTCCAGTAGAGATCGGCGGGAAAAGTCATCGGTCTTGGCTTGCCTTCCCATATGGGGGACCTCCTAAACAGGCGCACAACAGTTCAGCCCACATTGGCACGATATCAAGGGTCAGGGGTGCCTCAACGGGTCCAATCCCCTCCACATCAAAAGCACCTATGGCAACACATCTACAGCAACAGCCACCTGCAGCAGCCACATCCTCCAACTTTGAGGTGGACATGAGGAGGGACATGGCAACCATTAAGATGAGGTTGGACAAACTTGAGCAGAACAATGCTCACAATTTAAAACTGTTTAAATATTGTAAAACGAAGCTGAAGAAAATGTAATACTGTAAACGCACAGCCCTTCACTTCCTTCCCTTCTCCGGTTGTATTTTGCATGTAGGTTTAGTGGGTTTTAGGTGGGTAGGGACAGGTTAGGTAACATATATTAGGTTAGTTGTAGGATAGAGTAAGTATAGTTGGGGGGTGGGTTTTAGTATCTTTTTTTGTTTTGGGGATTGGTTGGGGGTTATGTATGGGACTCTATGTAAAAAATAAATGCATGAAAAAATTTACAAAAAATGAAATATTTGTTTAAGATATGGATTACCTTAGTATATGTGGAGCTTTAGTTAATGTTGCCCTACTCATATCTTGTCTCTTAAGTGGGGTGGTGGAACAATGTTTAGTGTGTGGCGTTAAATGTATAAGATAAGTTTAGATTTGGATAGATAGTTGTAGGGGTACATTTAGATAAGTTAGTATAGGTTAGCTCAGTGTAGGATAGAGTCTAGTTTAGGTTTTAATAAGGTTATGTTTTTAGGTACCAACAAATCCTGTTATTTATAGACAATTAGATATCCATTTCGATTGAGTGTCTGGGTGTTCTCATGTGAGCACTGGTCAAGTTAGAGGTATGCCTTAGGGTATGCTTTCTGTATTGATTTACATGTATGACTATGCGTATCTCCCGTGACCAAGGAGCTGTCAGATTGGCTGCAATATGACATCAGCTATTCAAAACCTTTCTCATCCCCAGTTCCTGACAATCACATTGTATATATAAGAAACCTTTGACAGGTAAGAATGGAACATCAACTTTCATTGCTGAGGTCTGTCACAAATAATCTTGTAAAGTGTAGCACATATCACTTCATCTTATTTGGGGTATGTATCCTGGTACACTGAGACCTGCCCGTCACTGATCAATTTTGCCTCTTCTGTTCCACACATATTAGTTGCACTGGTGTTCTCATAAGGAAAAGATCCAGACACTTTGTTCTGACCCATACATGCCATATGTCAGCTTGCATGGATATCTGTTCAATACATGCTTTTAAGGCTCTGTAAGCTGGTTGTAGCCCACAACACTATCAGTCATCTTTTTCATGTTAGAGTCCTAAGCCCATATTTATACTTTTTTTGCACCGCATTTGTGTCATTTTTTTATACAGCTTTGCACATGGGAACATTTTGTAGAAAAACTGAATAAGGAAATTTGTGGAATGCTCACAAAAATCTCAGCCACTGGTGATCACTTGGGTTGCATTCCAATATATCTTTGTCAAAGGCACCACTCCTGAGAGGGAACAACCATATGTATTTCACTGTTGCTCTTACTCCAAAGGAATCAATAAGTCTTTTTGTTGGAAAATTCACCTTTTGAAGGTTAATTCTTGGGGTTGGTCTTTCTGCAAAACCATGTAATCTTAATTTAGGGACAGAGTTAAGATGTCCTAGCGCCTCCTTGTGCCACATTAGTGCAGTTTTTTACGCTAATGTGGCCCAACTAGGCCAAAATCGGCACGCCAAATTTACAAAGTGGAGCGCTTCATGCGTTGTGCCACTTTGTAACCCTTTGCACTACATTATGCCTGCGCCAGACATAATGTATGCAAAGGGGTGTTCCTCCATTAGGGAGGCCAAACAAATGGTGCAAAGAAATCTAAGAGATTTCTTTGTGTCATTTTTTGGGGTACTTTTAATGCTTGCTCAGAGCAGGCGTTAATAGGAGGCACACCATTGATTACCATGGGACTCAATGGGCTTTGCAGGATTAGCATCAACATTTTTGACACTAATCCTGCAAAGCTCCAAACTAGCTTAAAAAATGTTGACACTAGTTCCCTAACTACTGCCACGATGCACTGTATCTTAGATTTGGCATACCATGGTGGCGTTTAGGGGGCACTAGGGGACACAAGGAAAATGGCGCTGCACTGGGTGCAGCACCACTTTCCTTAAATCAGGCCCTAAATTCCTCCATGCCGGGGACTTCCCCTTGCCTGATATTCTGGTAATCCATGATGAGGGCATGGAGATGGTCCCCATGGAGAGGCTCAGAGTGCGGGAAGCACTGTTCTCGGTCCTGTCTAAGGTAAGTACGAGACTCCCAGACGTCACCATATTGTAGTCTGAGGCAATACCTCAGGCTGCATAGCTGGGGGGGGCACCCCCTAGAGCCATTAATGATTCCGGGAAGAAGATCAACCACTCAGTGCAGAAGATACTGGCTGTTTTCTCTATGAGCACAATCTGACATTATTTAATTCAGCTTTCCAGCAGGATGGGATGCATCTTTCACCTATGGGCCACAAAGCCTTCACTAACATTAATTTAGGGGCCACAACTGAGGCAATCCAGCAGCAGAAGGGGGTTGGACGAGTTTGCCAGCGACCTCATCCCTCCTGTGGTGGTTGTTTCTAGCAGTTACAAATTGTGAGTGCAGAGAAAGTGGTCTAGCTGCCCCAAAAATTGGACTGATTTCCTGGACTGACCCCTTGGCGGGGTGTTTATTTGTGGGGGCATGGGGCTGGCAGGAGGGGGGACTGACCTACTGATGGTCCTGGGCCTCTATGCCCTACCCTGAGTTGCCTGGAGCTGATGATTTAAGGTGGCTTTCGCCTGGTGACAGGTATCCCAGTAAGGACGGCGTGCTATGGGGTACCCCCGTGTTATGTGTTGGTATCAAACTGCGGGTTACCATCCCTTTGTGCGATAGAGCGGAAGTTGTCAATAAATGTACGCTTTTGCCAATAATCACCCAGGGGAGGGTGTAGGGGATGCATTTGGAAAAAGTGCCTTCTGGCATAATGCATTCTTGAAACATTGCACTGCAATTGATAGTTGAAAAGATAATTGTTGTGCCCCCTGTGCGCCACTTGCCTATTTTGTGTCCTTTATTCTCATAACCAGTGTCTTTGTATCTATAGTCTTCATTCCTTCCTGGAGCTGTGTGCATTATAAGGCTACGTTTTGGTAGAACTACCTAAAGGTATACTGTCTCTCTCCTTGGGGTTCAGGGAGGGTTGTGATGCAGTTTCAGCTGGGTGCAGTGACTTGCATGTTGTGAGCACACTATGGTAGTGAACAACCATTTGTAAATCAGTGTTGTTCCTACTCCAATAGGCTCAATAAGTATTTGCTGCGAAATTTACCTTAAAAGGTTAAGTATGGGTGTTGTTTTTATTGGCAAAACCTTGTAATCTTAGTGAGTTTCTTTTTCACACACTACTTTTAAATTCCATATATTGTGACAATTACAAAGGGCCTGATTTAGATCTCGATGGATGGGATACTCTGCACAAACGTGATGGATAAACTGTGTACCGTATTAGGATCTCCGTGGGATATAATGGGATTGTGATATGGTGGGCAGGATATCCATCTCTTTTGTGATGAAATATTTCCCTCCGCCAAGATCTAAATCAGGCCCAAATTCTGCAAAGTAAAATAAAATCACAAAAATTGCAAACGTAAAGTCTGGTAATTTGGCACACCAACTAATTGTAACAAAAAATGTTTAAATACCTTATATACATTTAAAAGAGCAGAATAAGACTGAATGGTATATATGCTCAGCCAACAATGTGCAAATGAAATATACCTACTAGGATACATGTTTGTGCCCTTTCCACAATCCACATTTGCACTTATTCTGAAGTAAATCTTTATGGAGATTTATCAACATAAACGTCCTACCTGCAGAGAACCTATTCATCATAGACCGTGGAAGTATGGGTGTAAGGGTGTGCTGCACCACCCCCAAAATGATACTCTGGAGTTTGGAAGGTGAATGAGAAGTAATGATGTATTTGAGTTGTGTTCAAATACAGCAGTCAAATATATGGAAAGAGAGGATTACTTTTTGTTCTTTGAGTCACTCCGAAATAAGAGGAGTTTTATAAATTGAACCATGGGACAGTTTTGCTGGTGAAAATGCTGCAGTATGTCACATTTTCTAATACACAGCAACATGTAAATATGTATAAATGAACTGTACAAATATTTCAAAATATATAAGCAGTTATGAGAGACCAAATGAAAAACGTTTTTATTAATTTTGAAGTGGAATTGAAATAAAGATTGATTAGGAGCACAATCAATCAGGACACTTTATTTGGTGGTGTAACAATGTCAAATATTCCCTGGAACCGATTTCAGTGTAATATAATTTGTGCACTCTATAGTTTTATCAGAAATCAATCAATCAAAGATTTCTAAAGTGGTGCAAATCACCCGTGATGGTCTCAAGGCGCTGAAAAAGTAAGGAAAAAAGCAAAGCAGCACCATGTGGAGAGCTGGGCATAAGCCCCCAAAAAATAATTAGTTGGACATTTAGTGGCCACTTTAATTAAGAATATGCTGTCTGTCAATATAAAATTATTGGCAGCATGCCCACTCTGAAAATTGACCCAGCACTAATGCTATTCATACTCATACACGTCTTTGGTTACTATCAGTGGTCAATTGTTGCTGGTGTTTTTCATCAATACACTTTGACCCACAGCAGAAGAGCGGAAAGGGAAGAAATGGGAGAAACAAAGTGGAAAGAAAGATAAGAATACAGTTACAAAATGGGAAATCAGGGGTGAAAAAGAACCAGAAAAAGTGAGATATGAAGTGTAACTTGGTGGAAGAGGTATTAGGTGGAATGAAGGGTGGAGAGCCTCCATGGAGGATTGCCATTTACATGCTCTGAAGAAAAGCTTTGATCTCTATACTTTTTGAAAATAAAACAAGCATGCCTCTTTTCACAGATAACTGATGTATGTTGTTCGGTATTCTCATTTACCGACCTCTGGAAGATGAAAGTCTGAGTGGGTCCGAGACCAAGACTATTCAGTTAAACACAGATCCTCGGAGTGGTTAGCTTAATCCACTAAAACAGCAAATGGGGTGGTTTATTCTCCATGAACTCTGAGCATAATAGAAGCGCAATCCATCTGCCTGAAATATAACAGAGTAAAAGTAATTTTTACTGAGGAAATTCTTATTAAGTTAATCAAAACAAACACTTTGAAGGAGCGTAGGAGAAGGTGTAGAAGGTTCAGCTTACATACCGTTCCCTCATTGATATTCACACACAAGTCAATTTAAAGACAGTTTGACCGCAATGAGTCATGGAAAAAGGGAGTTTAGCATGTCCAGGAAGGAAAATGAAGAAATGTATTTGGCAAAGCTTTTGAACTTCTGCCCACCACAATTGTGCAAGCTGTTTATGGCGGCCTGCCTGAAAGAAAATTAATTGTATCTGAACGTTTTTAGCTACTTCCTACAATTTTTAACCATCAATTGCATTTCAATGGAACAAATATTTCACCAAAATACGCCCATCAAGCCCAGTCACAGCGCACGCTGCGTCATTACCTCATAAATGAGGTCCCCAGTTTTACAAATAGTCTAAAGGACCTTTTCTATATCAAACGCAGTGATGACCAAAAAACACTGCACACATTATGGCCCTCATTACAACATTGGCGGTAAAAGCCGCTTACCGCCGTGCAGAAGATCGCCAACACACCGCTGCGGCTGCGGAAATCCGAACACAGCTATTATGACCCACATATCAGAATCGGCCAAAAGTCAGACACCCACACAAGTCCGCCACACCAAAGGTCAGTGATAAACTGGCAAAAACAAAACCGACACCGTCACGCCAACAGAAATACGCCCACACTATCACGAGACACGAATCCACGCGGCGGTCTTTCAACCGCGGTATTCCATTGGCGGTACACACCGCCGCGCTCAAAATACACACACTCTTACAAAACACAGCCACATTGGACAATTCAAAATACACACACCTGATACACATACACACACCCAATACAATATAAAACACACACCCACATCACCCACAAACCCCTATGACCAAAAATTCAGAAAGAAGGCCAGAGAGAGACACCACCAGCAAGAACAACAGCATCCACAGGCACACAACACCATCACCCACACAACTTCCACGGACCTCACACAACACACCACTACATATCAGCACACTTATCATCACACACTCCACCCCACACATCACCTACACCACCCCATGGCACGGCAAAGACACCCCAGGTTCTCGGAGGAGGAGCTCAGGGTAATGGTGGAGGAAATCGTCCAGGTAGCCCACAGCTATTCGGATCACAGGTACAGCACACCTCAATTGCAAGGAAGATGGAGCTATGGTGAAGAATAGTGGACAGGGCCAACGCAGTGGGACAACACCCAAGAAATCAGGAGGACATCAGGAAGAGGTGGAACGACCTACGGGGGAAGGTGCGTTCCGTGGTCTCAAGATACCACCTGGCAGTTCAGCGGACTGGCGGCGGACCACCACCGCCTCACCCACAACTAGCAACATGGGAGGAGCAGGTCTTGGTGATTCTGCATCCTGAGGGCCTCGCAGGAGTAGGTGGAGGAATGGACTCTGGTAAGACAAAGCTTTACTATTACATCCCCCACCCTACCTACATGCTATCACATACCCCCACCCTCACCCCCAGCACCCCAACTCCTCACATATGTCCCAACATCACAAACCACACATCCCAACACCAAGCCCTGCATGCAACAACAAAGCATGGACACCCATCACCAAAGCATGCCCACTGCACATACCCATACACCCCCCTAAACCATCATCACACAAGCTCCCACACAGGAATGCTAGCACTGGGGTACACGGTCACCCACCCATTGCACACCATTACACACACAGATGTAATAAACATCCTTTTATACCCCTTCAGGACCCCTACCCAACGTCACCGGACGGGAGGGTCCACACATGTCCACACCACCAACAGAAGAGGCCCACAGTGATGACAGCACCTCTGTCCAACTGGATCTAGATGACCAGCCCGGACCATCGGGGACCTCAGGACAGTCGGTGCCTCTCACCCAGTCACAGGCCACCACAGACCATACCCCCTCTGTTAACACCAGTACAGCACCCACCCAGCGGGCCCATACCTCCGTCCCCAGGACACGTCAATCAGCTGTGTGTCCACCACTACAGGGAACCCAGGATAACCCACCACCCCAACAACAACAGGGACCTGGGGGCAGTGGTAGTGGGCACACGGTCCAGGGGATGGAGGCCCAGGAACACAGGGGAACTGGGAGGGCTGCTGTGCGACAGGGGGCGGACAGGCCAAGGGAACTCACTCTCCACGAGGCCCTCTTCTCCATCATGGGAGCATACCCCCACTCCAAGGAGACGATGGCAACGGTACTGGCCAAGTTTCAGGAGACCCAGCGCATGCTGGAGGAACAGTATATGGGCTTCAGGGAGGAACTCAGAACCATCAGCTCCACCCTGGGCACCATCGTAGGGGTGCTGAAGGAAGTACTCAACACCAGGAGGGACACTGTGGCACTACAAGGGGCCCCTGACACTAGCATGGACAATGAACTGCCACCACCTCTGCCGGCGCTAGTGGACAGGACTCCCACCACAGAACCACCACACGAGCACCCCACCCCCTGCAGAGGGAGAACCACCCCGCAAACGGTCCCTGAGATCCCAGGACAAAGACAGAGCACGATGCCAAGAACCCGGCAAGAAATGAGACCACCCTGATTGTCATCCTACTGTCCCACTTTGTCTCCCTGTCCATAATTAAACTGCCCCAGCTCCACTTCCTATGACCATATGGGCAATGCACCTGTGAGACTAATAGACTGGACTCTGCCATGGACACTCCTCCGCCATCACCCCTCACCATTTCACTACCCCCTCCAATATTGAGCATTTAAGTAAACACACCTAAAGCACAAAATGATCTGGTGTCTGTCTGTGATTTCAAAATAGTGTATTAGCAATTACAGTGCTAAAATGTTTTTTAAATAGTAATGTCAACATACCTATGTCACACAGCTCTAGTCCATGAGGAATCTAAGCAGATGTCACACAGTGGGACCCACATCTGTGAAATCGTAAGGGAAAGTGACAACTCAGTGACCATACACTGGGTGAAAACGACAGACAGGAGAGAGGTAGTAGTGTCAAAGTACATGTAGTAGGCAGGTTTGTATTCCTACCTGTGTCTCACTGGAAATATTGTCCCTGTTCTGCATGTCTTCTTCCTCTGCTTCCTCCTCATCACTTTCCACAGGCTCCACAGCTGCAACAACACTGCCACTTGGACCATCCTCCTGCAGAAAAGGCACCTGGCGTCGCAAAGCCAAGTTGTGAAGCATACAGCCGGCCACGATGATCTGACACACCTTCTTTGGTGAGTAGAATAGGGATCCACCTGTCATATGGAGGCACCTGAACCTGGCCTTCAGGAGGCCGAAGGTCCGCTCAATCACCCTCCTAGTTCACACATGGGCCTCATTGTAGCGTTTCTCTGCCCTTGTCCTGGGATTCCTTACTGGGGTCAGTAGCCATGACAGGTTGGGGTAACCAGAGTCACCTGCAAATGGCGAGTGGCAACTGTTAGACACACACTAACCTGGAGGGATAACCACAGACCCAGACAACCATTCCCACTGACTAGCTTCCAGGTGCTCACCTAATAGCCACTCACGGTGCCTCTGGAGTTGACCCATCACATAAGGGATGCTGCTATTTCGCAGGATGTAGGCGTCATGCACTGAGCCAGGGAACATGGCATTCACATGGGGGATGTACTGGTCTGCCAAACATACCATCTGTACATTCATAGAATGATAACTCTTACAGTTTCTGTATACCTGTTCACTCCTGTGGGGGGGGGGTGGGGTGGGGTGGGGAACAAAGCCACATGGGTCCCATCAATGGCACCTATGATGTTGGGGATATGTCCCAGGGCATAGAAATCACCTTTCACTGTAGGCAAATCCTCCACCTGAGGGGGGAAAACGATGTAGCTCCGCTTGTGTTTCAGAAGGGCAGACAACACTCTGGAAAATAGGTTGGAAAACATAGGCTTGGACATCCCTGATGCCATGGCCACAGTTGTTTGAAATGACCCACTTGCAAGGAAATGGAACACTGACAGCACCTGCACTTGAGGGGGGATTCCTGTGGGATGGCGGATTGCTGGCATCAGGTCTGGCTCCAACTGGGTACACAGTTCCTGGATTGTGGCACGGTCAAGCCTGTAGGTGATTATCAAATGTCGATCCTCCATTGTCGACAGGTCCACCAACGGTCGGTATACCGGAGGATGCCGCCATCTCCTCACATGTCCCAGCGGACGGTGCCTATGAAGGACAACAGCGAGCACAGAGTCAAACAACTCAGAGGTACGTACCCACGGTTTACCCATAACACCAATCATACACAAAAGGTGGCCTGTATGTGTGTTGAGTCTAGGCCTAGGTATGTTTGACGCAGTTGAAAATGAAGCCATGTGGGCCCCTGAAATGGCGGCTGCCTGACCTCTAAAGTGGGACAATGGGATGTGAGGTAACTGCGCTGGCGTTGTACACCGTCGCGGTAGGCTGTTGAAGACCGCGGCGCAATGCTGCATTGGTTAACATTGGACCATATGGGTTCCAGGAGCCAATGACGATGTACGCCGGCGGTGACGGTACGCACCGCGGCGGACGTGACCGCCATTTTCTATCTGTTCAATCACTCGATACCTGATCTTCGACAGGAGAGGACCTACACTGCAAGTGCTGCTGTGACCTCGGTCTGGAAGAGACAATGGCTCGTGAGTCTGGGGAAAGGGCCCCTGCCTTCACATCAGAGGAGTTGGAGAAGCTTGTGGATGGGGTCCTCCCCCAGTACACGCTACTCTACGGTCCTCCAGACAAACAGGTAAGTACACTGGGAGCATGTTGTAAGGCTATGCCTGTGTGGAGAGGGCTGGATGTAAGAAGGAAGGGGGCACAGTTCTGCGTGCATGAAGGACTGTGAATGCATGTGCCACATGGCAAGGGTAGGGGTGTGGGCCACTCACTTTGACGGTGCAGTTGGTAATGACTTCTCTTCTTCCCCTGTACATGTCATGTAGGTCAGCGCCCACCAGAAGAAGGATATTTGGCGTGCCATCGCCAAGGACGTCCGGACCCTGGGGGTCCACCAGAGACGGAGCACCCACTGCCGTAAAAGATGGGAGGACATTTGCCGCTGGAGCAAGAAGACGGCGGAGGCTCAGCTGGGGATGGCCTCCCAAAGTGGGAGGGGTGCCCGTTGAACCATGACCGGATCCTGGCGGTGGCCTACCCTGAGTTGGATGGGCGCTTGAGGGCATCACAGCAGACACAAGGGGGTGAGTACACTATCATTCAGCTGACTTTGCGCGCAGTGAAGGTGTCTGGGTGGGGGAGGAGGGCTGTGGGTTTCCCTAGGGCAGGGCGAGTTCCGTAGGCTAGGCCCAACCATAGTGCAGGCCATGTGGCACCCCAACCCACCTCTGTAGAGTGCCAAGTACAGGTATTCATGCCCCTGTGTCATCTATGTGTGCAGATGTCGTCCATAGCCATGTAGGCCATTTCCCAGGAATTGCATCTGTAGAGCCCAACAGCGCGACGTAGTGCAGGGGGCTGCTGTGTGTGTATTGTCCGCCAACGGTGGTGGTAAGCCATGCACTCAACCTGTCTTTCTTTTGTTGTCCCCCCCCTTTTTGTGGTCTCCCTGTTCTTGTGTGCATTAGCATCATCAGGCAGAGGTACAGTGGCACCGGAGCACGAGGGAGCTGCATCCCGCATGGCCATGGAGGGCTACACCATGGGCTCAGAATACACCAGTGGGACGGAGGGCGAGGGGAGCACCACGGCGGTCACAGGATCTGCAACCAGTGACACGGACTCATCTTCCGATGGGAGCTCCCTTGTGGTGGCGGCAACATCTGTGCCCCCCACTTCTACAGGTACAGCCACCACCCCCCCACTAGCACCGCCCTCCCAGCAGCCCCTCAGCGTTCGCCCCGTGCCCGCTCACCCAGGAGGGTGGGCATCACCTTCGCCCCAGGCACCTCAGCCCCTGCCCCTGTCACCTCTGCTGCCCTCAGTGTGGAGGCCATTGACCTCCTCAGGTCCCTCACTGTTGGGCAGTCTACCATTTTGAATGCCATCCAGGGTGTAGAAAGGGAGTTGCAACACACAAATGCATGCCTGGAGGGCATTAATTCTGGTCAGGCTGCCCATCATCGAACCCTGCAAACTCTGGCCTCAGCACTGATGGCAGCCATTGTCCTTGTGTCTAGCCTCCCCCTCCAACTTCCTCCACCCAGACCCAATCTCCTGTACCTCTGCCTATCCCAACCACACCATCAGACCAGCCTGCACACACATCAACACACAAGGGAAGCTCTGGCAAACATAAGCACCACACATCCCACAGGCACTCACGCAAGCAACACACACATGCAGACACACCAACATCCAATGCCTCCACTGTGTCCCCCTCCTCCTCGTCTCCCTCCTCCCTCCCAGTCTCGTCTACACTCACACCTGCATGCACTACCTCTACAGCCACTACGTCCCTCACCAGCCCACCCACCAGCACACCCCGCTCACGTGCAGTCACCACCCCCACTACCATTCACACGTCCCCTGTGTCCTCTCCCAGTGTGTCTGTGACGCCCCCTCCCAAGATACACAAACGCAGGCACACACCCACCCAACAGCCATCCACCTCACGACAGCCTCCAGCGCATGCACCTTCACCCAAAGTCACCAAATGAACACCTCCTACTACCACCACCTCTTCCTCCAATCCCAAACCCCCTCCAGCTAACCGTCCCAGTGTGTCCCAAAAACGTTTCCTGTCCAGCCTTGACCTTTTTCCCACACCTCCCCCACCCCGTCCATCTCATAGGTCCCGAAGTAGCACCTCAGCCAACACATCTCCGGCACCAGTGGTGCCTGTGGTCACCGGTATGTGGAGTGCACCAGCCACCAGGACAGCCAGTGTGGCACGGAGCCACAGCACAGACAGTCCCCCACCTCTGAAGCATCAGAAGTTGGCCAGTGCCCGGCGGGAAAGGAGGAAGACTCCAACCACCAAAGCCGATCCCAGGGGTCCCGGTGGGAGTGTGGAGTCAGCTGTGACACCTTCCAAGGTGGGAAAGGGCCACAAGAAACCCGGCAAGTCTGGGAAGAGCTGCACGGTGGAGAAAACCGCCATCATCCCCGCTGGCCAGGAGGCCACCGCCAGCCCCAGCTGCCCAGGAGGCCACCTCCAGGCCCAGCCCAGCTGGCCAGAAGGCCACCGCCAGCCCCAGCCCAGCTGCCCAGGAGGCCACCGCCAGCTCCAGCCCAGCTGCCCAGGATGCCACCGCCAGCCCCAGCCCAGCTGCCCAGGAGGCCACCGCCCGCCCCAGTCCAGCTGCCCAGGAGGCCACCGCCAGCACCAGCCCAGCTGCCCAGGATGCCACCGCCAGCAAAAGCCCCATTGGGCCATGAAGAACTGCCAGTAAAAGCCCTGTTGGGCATGAAGGACTGCAAGCAAAAGCCCTGTTGGGCCATGAAGGACCGCCAGCAAAAGCCCCGTTGGGCCATGAAGGACTGCCAGCAAAAGCCCCATTGGGCCATGAAGGAACGCCAGTAAAAGCCCCGTTGGGCCATGAAGGACCGCAAGCAAAAGCCCCGTTGGGCCATGAAAGACCGCCAGCAAAAGCCCCGTTGGGCCATGAAGGACCGTCAACTCAAGCACCGCTGAACAGGGCACCGCCAACTCAAGCACCGCTGAACAGGGCCCTGCCAACTCAAGCACCGCTGAACAGGGCACCGCCAACTCAAGCACCGCTGAACAGGGCACTGCCAACTCAAGCACCGCTAGCCCATGAGCGGCAGGGGCACTGACGCAACTGGGTCCTTCACGGGGTGAGTGATGCACTCTGGGCACCAGTCCCCCTCCAGAACCAGTGGAGAGATCCATCCACTACCTCTGTCCTTCACAGGATGAAGCACTCTGGGTACCAGTCCCCCTCCAAAACCAGTGGAGAGATCCATCCACTACCTCTGTCCTTCACAGGATGAAGCACTCTGGGCACCAGTTCCCCTCCAGAACCAGTGGAAAGATCCATCCACTACCTCTGTCCTTCACAGGATAAAGCACTCTGGGCCCCAGTCCCCCTCCAGAACCATTGGAGTGATCCATCCAATACCTCTGTCCTTCACAGGTTGAAGCACTCTGGGCACCAGTCCCCCTCCAGAACCAGTGGAGAGATCCATCCACTATCTCTGACCTTCACAGGATAAAGCACTCTGGGCACCAGTCCCCCTCCAGAACCAGTGGAGAGATCCATCCACTACCTCTGTCATTCACAGGATGAAGCACTCTGGGCACCATGCCCCCTCCAGAACCAGTGGAGACTGTTATCCACTTGAGAGACTGTGGGTTTGCACTCCCCAGGATTCAACAGTGGGCAAACCACCCACTGTAGAGACTTGAGAGACTGTGGCTTTGCACTCCCCAGGATTGAACAGTGGGCAAACCACCCACTGTCGAGACTTGTGGGACTGTGGCTTTGCACTCCCCAGGATTGAACAGTGGGCAAACCACCCACTGTAGAGACTTGAGAGACTTGAGAGACTGTGGCTTTGCACTCCCCAGGATTGAACAGTGGGCATGTGACCCCCTCGTGGATTTGGCGTCGTGCACTCAAGCGGCTGAGGTGCCCCCCCTTTGCCTCCCCCTGAGGTGCCTGTTTTCTTGGTATCTGATGCCCCTGCAGAGTTCTCTCCGTCATGGTCGAGGATCTTGTGTGGGCCTCGCCCATACCGTGTGGTCCCAGTGTTCCACGGACTTTCTTTGTGCAGTACCTGGACTACTATGCCTGGTATTTATTTTGTACATGGTGTATATATATATGTTTTGGCCTACTTGTTTTTAATATATTCAGATGGTTACACTCATTTTCTTTGGTCTTTGCATTCTTCCAGCGGGTTGGGGGGTGTAACTGTGATGTATTTATATGCATTAGTGTCTGTGTTGTAGTGGGTGACGGGGGGATGAGGGAGGTGGGGGTGTTGTGGTGTGTGTGTCCCTGTTTTCTGCCTCCCCCCTCCCCTGTGTCGTAGGTGCAGTACTCACTGTGGTCTTCGCCGCCGGCGTTCGTGCTCCTGGTAGAGGAGCAGGAAGACTATCGCAGGTAGGATTTGGAGTTCCGGTTCCATGGTGTCCTCGTTCCTCGTGGAGTGTGTAGAGGTGAGCGTTTTCCCTTCGAAATTCCTTTTTCCGCCGTGTTTTTATCCGCGGTGAATCCGCCCCGGAAAAGGTGGCGGATTGGCCTGTCAAAATAGTGTTGTCTCCCGACTGTCTGTTGGCGGTGACTGCCGTGCTGTTTGTTTGTACCGCCGTGGCGGTCTGAGTGTTAAAGTGGCTGTCTTTGTTGGCGGATTCCGCCACGGTGGTAATTGCAATTTTTTTACCGCCGGCCTGTTGGCAGTCTTACCGCCGCTTTAACACCGTCCGCCAGGGTTGTAATGACCACCTATGTACTTCAGTCGAGGAGGGTTAGCAGAAAGAAAGAAAAAAAAACTACCCGCAAAAAAGTGCAGGCTATAGATTACTTCTACTATGGTGAGGACCATTAGAACCTCAATCAGTGTTACAGGAAAAGGAGAATTATGTTAACTGAAAAGATGTTGTTTAGCGCAGTGCTTAATTTGTAAACAAAAAGGTGCCGGGACTCAAATCTTTCCACTTAAACACACGGCTGCTGCAGTTAAAAGTGCGAGCACATAATACTGAGGCAGCGTAATCCTGAAGCCAACTCGGCCCTCTTCAGTCCATTTATAGCCAGTCCCTGTCCCTTCAGCTCACTCTGTCAGCTTCCTGCTTTTCCCCTTTCTGACGCTTTTTCCTTTTTCTCTTCTTCCGTCTTTCCCACGTGTCTTTTGCTCGCAGTAAATTCTTGAGACAGAAAACTAAGCGCCAGCCCTCAGAAATAATGCACCGGAAACAACAAACACAAATTAAGCACTGGTTTAGCGTCATGTGACATCATGTACCATGGTGTCATCTTTTGCGCCATTTATTTTTGGGATAATTGGTGGTGCAAAAAACAATGTTCGTATTTTGCCTGCATAGAACAAAAAACATTTTATTCTAATGCCATGGATTTGTGCTGCAGTAAACCAATGCTGCCTACTGCAAAATGAGAGCACATAATAGCACATTAATGCTACATGGGGTATTGTGCTAAGTATCACCTTTGAAGATTACACAAATGGGCAGTTTTTGTTGTCCAGTCCAGTTCATGTCCCTTTGCCATTCCCTGTCAAATGAAGAACAAATAGCCAGATTTAAGAAAAGTGGCGGTGCACCCAGTACAGCACCACTTTTCTTGTGGGACTCAGTGCCCCCTTAATGCCACCATGTGTGCACCATATTGAACATATGGCACACCATGACGGTAGTCAGAGAACTAGAGTCCAAATTTTGGACACTAGTTCGGAGCTTTGAACGATTAGCGTAAAAAATGTTGACGCTATTCCTGCAAAGCCAATTGAGGCCCATTGTAAACTATGGTGTGCCTCCTTTTAACTCCTGCTCTGAGCAGGCATTAAAAGTGGTGAAAAAAATGATGCAAAGAAATCTAAGAGATTTCTTTGCATCATTTTATTCACCACTTTTTTTTTTAACCCCCTAATGGGGGAATGCCCCCATTGCATACATTATGCCTGGCACAGGCATAATGTAGCGTAAAGGGTTACAAAATGGCACAATGCATCCTTTGGACCACTTTGTAAATTTGGCGCAGCAATTTTGCCCTCGTTGTGCCACATTAGCATTAAAAAATAATTACGCTAATGTGGCGCAAGGAGGAGCTAGGGGCTCTTATATCTACCCCAAATTATTGTTCAAGCTTACTGTAAATATTTTAGAGTACCATTTAAGGCTATGTCCTTCTTGTACTGAAGCAGCATGGACCAGTCTGCGTTATTGGAAATTGATTCAAGTGTGGGTATGAAGCAACTTGGATTTTGCTGTATGGAGTAGTGCAGTAGTTCCCAACCTGTGGTCCGGGGACACCTGGGGGTCCGCAACTGCTTAGAAATGTAAACAATATTAACAGATTAGGTCCCCAGCTTTCAGTAATGACTTAGTGTGGGGTCCTCAGACTCCAATAATGAGTGAGTGGGGGTCCCTGGCTTTCAGTAATCATAAAGTTGGGGTCCACAGAAGTCAAAAGGTTGGGAACCACTGGGGTAGTGGATTACTCAGTGAGGAGCGCCAATGTTGCCTCGTGCATATTGCTGCTTTATAAATATCTACATATGTCTATTGGTAATGTTGTACTTATAACTTGATTTTGGCTATCGACCATTAAACCCTTTCTACACTAATATATCCTGCCTCACTTAGATTCTATGCTCCTTGTATTGTTGATTGCCTTATATTTTTATCACGTGCTAATCGCTGACATGCCTCAAAGTGCGAAATAATATGTCATGCCCTCAGGTTAATGCACTGTCACTTCCTTTACATACTTTTGCAGTGTAATCAGATGTAAATAGCAGATACCACATTGCACCAATACCTACCTTTTATACTTTTCTGCAAAAATCCACTGTAATTCCCTAACAAACACTGCACATAAAAAGAATGCTTTGTTATGTCTCCAGTCAACACACGCGTGACTCTTGTCTGGTGTTGTCACATCCTCCTTACATATAGCAACCCAGTTGGGTCTAGTTCATGCTATATATTTAAAGAAAAAAAGAAAAGTAAATAAAATAAAGAGTAAGCATATCTATCAGGTAATTCACTTAAGGTCTCATCTTGGGTTGGCTGATTCTGGTGGGTGAGCCTGCTCAATGCATCTGTTAGAAGGAAGGCATTCACCAAAGTGTCTTCCAAACTACTAAAGTCCAAGATGCGCAACAAATGGTGGGAACATAATCTGGGATACAAAGTATACTATTATTTCTACTAAATCCATAGGACCTACAGTTGCTCAGACCATATATCCATTAGAAACAAGTGAATGGAAGATGTGCACACCTCAGACATTAGCCCGGTTGCTACCTCAGATCATATCCAATCAGGGTAGATAACTACCTGAAACCGAAGGAAAGTAAACTGAAAAAAATGAGGTTTGACCAGGCCTTTGCGACTGATTTGGCATTTAAAGTTGAATAGAAGGATAAGATCTGCAGATTTTCCACATTCAGCTGATAGGTGAAGTCTTGCTGGTCATTACTTGGGAAGCATTCAAAGCTATAGTGAGGACGACACTAATAGACATAACTTCCCATCTACAGTAGATGAGGCTTCTTACCATGGGCAAGCTGGCAGTTTAAATGAAGACATTACATCAGGAATGCAGAGCCACATGAGTATTGCGGATCATGAGGCTACACACATATTAATTACTGGCCTCCATCACCTGTTCTTTTTCGTACCAGAAAAGAGATCCTACAGAATATTTGTAATTGGCCTCTCCAGCTACAATAGCTCCTTTCTCTAGCACCTGCCTGATTTCAAATTCTACAAAGTATTTCAGTTTGTCTTTTAAAACCATATCTCTTGGTTCCTTTACCTGCAGTGGCACCTTCGCAAACTGTATCTGGAATTCCTGAATGGTTTCCAAATCACAAGGATCTTGAGTAAGATTTTGCTATGTTAGCAGAGACTCTCTTCAGTGTCCCCCAACCTTTCTTGCTGAAAAACAAAAACAAGTCACTGTAATCACTTAGGACTCCCCCAGTGGTTTGTCCTTTTACCCAAGCAATCCTGTTCCTTCCTATGTCCTACTTTTCCTCTCTGGGGAAAGAAACCTGTCACAGCTTAAAGCCTCTGTGTGAGCCTCTGGACTGATAAATCTGTTAGGACCGTTGTCATCCTCAGCCAGTAGAAAGTTCCCTCCTGCCAGCTGAACCAAAAACGCTTCCTCCAAAAACCCTGCTGTGGTAACGTCCATTTACTTATGTTCTCATTTATTACTTGTAAACTAGGTGGTGTACTGTTACTATGGGAGCTACTCATTCTTGTTAGCAAGACCGTCCTTGGAATGTAGAATGACATTGAAAGAATCTGTTCTGTGGCAGTTGGGATTGGATGTCTTGCTGACAGGATGAGGCTTCTTGATGTCCTACTTATCTTACAATAAATCAATCTTACCCAACTATTGATGATGAATCCTTTCCTACTGTATTCTCTTAATGGTGCCAAGCATTGCTCTACACTTGATCTTTCATCAGCATATCATCAGATAAAATTACATACGTCAACTCAGGATCTCACATCCTTTATCACTCCCTTTGGGACCTTCAAATTTCTCAGGATGCCTTTCGGTCTAATCTCAGCGGCATCTGTTTTTCAAAAAGCACTTGAAAAGGTCTTGAGAGTGGCAGAAGGTATTAAGATTTATCGAGATGACATTTTAATATATGGAGCTGACTTGACTGAACATAATGAGAAATTAGAGAAGGTATTACACAGATTAAAAGACTCAGGTTTAACTCTAAAATCTGGAAAATGCACGTTTGATATTCCGGCTATTGAATACTTGAGTCATGAAATCTCAGAAAAAGGTATTCCTCCTAAAGCTGCTTTAGTTGACACTATCACCAATGTGCCAGTTCCCGAAAGCAAGGACGAGTTAGTAAAATGTCTTGGTATGGCGGAATTCTATAACAAATTTGTACCAAAATTTGCAGAGAGAACAAAGTGCATGAGAGGTCTTTTGAAGAAAGGTATTGAATTGTTATGGTGTGATCAGTGCATGAATTAATTTCATGATGTGAAGTGTAGTTTGCAAGGTGCATCTGACTTGGGCAGTTTTGATGCCAAAGATGAGATTATCTTGATGTGTGATGCCAGTTCAAAGGGTATTAGTGATGTCCTTATGCAGAGAGCCAAGGGGGTGAATAGGACTATTCTATTTTTGTCAAGAAGTTTGAAGGGAGCAAAATGCAATTATTCAGTGATTGAAAAAGAAGCGCTAAGTGTTTATTGGGCAGTTAGGAAATTGAGAAAAAATTTATGGGGTCGCAACTTTGAAATTATCACGGATCACAAACCATTGAAAGAAGTGTTCAAGAACAAAGGAATTGATTCTGTTTCTCATAGAATTTGTAAGTGGGTTGTAGCTTTACAGGAATTTGAGTATACTATCTCTTATATACCAGGGGTGTTGAATGTCAAGCTGACTGTCTTTCTAGACTTTGCAATGTGTATTCTTCCAAGGGAGTAGGAGTTGAGGATGATGATGATGATGATGATGATGATGGTGATTATTTTGCAGGTGAGGATTTTGATCAGGATGTAAACGTTTGTCTCATAACGAGCGCAGTTATTCAGGAATCAGAATGGAGGGAAGAGTTGTTGAAAGATGATATTCTTCAGAAAGTAATAGATAGGACTATGTGTGGTTGGGGTGCTAGAAAAAGTTGTGAAGAGCTTCTTGTACCTTTCTCGCAGGTAAGAGAAGAATTGGAAGTTATTGACCACCTGCTAGTAAGAGGTAGTAAGTTAATTCCTCCTTATTCTTTGAGGAAGAAATTAGTGGCACATGCTCATGCCAGTCGTATGGGTATTTCCAAAACCAAAGAAAGGTTAAGGGCTACATATTGGTGGCTTGCCATGGACATTATGGTGGAGAGAGAGGTGAGAGATTGCCAAACGTGTGTTCAATCTGATAAAGTTTTAAAATGCAGGGCTCAACCCATGGTGATAAGAGAGGATGTCTTACGACCATGAATGGATGTGACGTTAGATATTCTCGGTCCGGTGAGATTAGGATCAGTAGATTGTTACGTTTTGGTGTCTATTGACATGTATTCCAGGTAGCCTTAAGTAAAGATTGTGGGTTCTGTAGATTCTGGAGATGTGATTGCTTTTCTTGAAGAACTTTTTGAGAGGGAAGGCTTTCCTTCTTCAATTCTTACTGACAATGGGGTCCAGTTTACATCAAAGGTGATGGTGTCCTTTTTGAAGGATAGAGGTATTAAACACAAAAAGGCGGCCGTGTACCATCCTGAGTCGAATGGTGTAGTGGAACATTTTATTAAGGTGCTTAAAGAAAGTATACAACTGGTGCAGGCACAAGGAGTTAAGTGAGAAAATGAAATTTTAAAAAAGGTGTGTGAATATTGCTTAACTCCACCCTCTTCCTGGGGGTAACACCCTTTCATCTGTTTAGAGGAAGATTGCCTTGTCATAAAGTAGCTCCTGGGTGGGTACAAGATAAACGTTTATCTATTGACCATTTTGTCAGTGATATGGATTGATAGAGGAGAAGGTAACAAAGTAAGAAAGTTCAAAGGAAGGAATGGTATGATGTATGCAAATGTGTGAAGGAAACAAGAATATAAATTGGCGATTGGGTAAAGATAAAATCTCCATGACATGAGAGGGGACCCACTAAATTTATGGGACCATTTGAAGTGATAAAATTATTCAAAAATGCTGTGAAAACAAATGACCATAAGATCTGGAACTTAAATAGAGTGGCGAAATGTTGCATTTGTGAACCAAGAGAAACAGGAGAACCTGCTACTCTTGATGGTGAAATAGTTAGGAAGAGTACTTTAGCTGATTTTAATTCAGCTGGTGACTTGTGTTCTAGACCTAAAAGAGTGATAAAGAAGCCAGCGCGATTACAAGACTATTTATGATTTGTTGATGTTGACATGAGATTTCTTATAGGTTTTGAAGCTGTGAATTTGTTGTATTTTATTATTTAATTGTTTTTGATGTTTATAATGGAAGGGAGGTGATTTGGTAACGTCCATTTGCTTACGTTCTCATGTATTACTTGTAAGCTAGGTGGTGTTCTGTTACTATGGGAGCAACTCATTCTTGTTAGCAAGACAGTCCCTGGAATGTAGAATGTGCAATGACATTGAAAGAATCTGTTCTGTGGCAGTTGGGATTGGACGTCTTGCTGACAGGATGAGGCTTCTTGATGTCCTACTTATCTTACAATAAATCAATCTTACCCAACTATTGATGATGAATCCTTTCCTCCGTTACTTCACCTCCACATGTTGATCTGAGCTGAAGCTGTGGACATTAAAAAAATTACTTTCCCAGACTTTTCTCAAGAACCTCACTGAAAACAAGAGCTTTTGCATCCTCACTGGCTCCCTTTGAGTCAAATCACCAAACTTTGCATTAATTTGTATTAAGATAGCCTTCCTTCACTCTGTGATGATCCCTGCTTTGGCATTGGCCAAAAACCAAACAACCCTTTGGCTTCACTTCCTTAATAAATCTAAATCTACATGTAGCCCTTTCAAATGAGTCTCCTCTGACATGTTCAGACAGGGCCGTAGCCATCAGCATATACTTCAGAGTGAACAACCCCTAATCATGATAATAACATAAAAGAAGTAAAGAAAGGTTTGATGGGCAGAGTATCCCCGGTTCAGAAGATGCGGTCTTCACTGCTTCAAGGAATGTTCAGAAAAACTCTTAAAAGAGTGGGTAAGTTTGAACTCACACAAAGCATTTTCTTTTAAAAAAATTGAAAATTATATTCTTCACACTTGAGATTTTCCATTAATGTACTGTTACAAGCAAACGTTTGGAGAAAGGAGGTTTAGACACTCTGAATTTGGCCCTTAACCAAAAAATGTGATTATGGGAAAATCATGTTTTCCTCCCTTGACTGAACTTGTAAATATCTGTAATCCGATAATGTGAAAATAAGAGATGCACAGGATAAAAGCCAAGTTAAAAGTCTTGTTTCCCTTCCACCACAAAATCATTTAATCTGGTTCCTTCTTGACTCCAAATATAATAATGTTCAAAGTACTGTGCATTTTTTAGATGTTCCTGCTGCATATAATAAGTTCTTTGTAAAGGCCTGTACTGTTTCTTCGTGGTTGGTCTGCTCTCTAACAAATAGGTAATGTAAATTATCATTTTACTATCGCCCTTTGAAATTATCCTTCACCCCAATGCAAGTCAATGGACAATATACACAACTCCCTCTAATTATACATCTCACTCTTTTTCAGTTGAGCATTGACCATATTCCACTCCAAGAGCCCTCTATTGGCATTCACCTCACAATGTTACTATCAGTGCAGAAGGCTTGAGCAATACATTTAGCAACCTGCCCAATATGTGCAGTCTTCACTGTCATAGATGTCCAATAAGCAGGAAGGCCTAACATATGAATGCATGATCCAGGTATATGTATGTACAGTCTCTGACATGCACACAGAAGAAATATATAGTATCTGATCATTTTGAATGAATGGAGACTCTGATAAATTTTTGTTAACATTATCAAATTCTGTCTGCATGTTATAACTACAGCGAGAGTTGCCATTAGAATCTGTTGTGATCTGCTGTTCACACATTCAAATCGTAGCAAAGCAAACTCAGCCTTTAATTCTTCTGGGATTGATAAATTGAGTTCTACTGCTTCGAGCAATAGTAGCACATGTTACCTGCAGTGCCATTGAACACCAGAAATGTGATATGAACCACTGCATAAAAAGTACATTTCTATTTTTACATAACAGAGGCTTAAGTACTGTCCATGTGACAGAGGCCTGCATAATGTGATGTGTATTTATGAGGCTTCCATAATAAGGATATATCTAATACCTTCATACATCTACTGGCTGCATATCGTACATATCTCAAAAGCTTGGACTCTTTGCATAACACCTCAGTCTTGCATTCTGTGCTTGAGAATCTTTAGTACTACGGCCTTCATGTACTGAGCAATTTTATGATTGATAAGGCTCAGATTTGTAAAATCAGAGACTTTCCGACTGCAAAATATCATCTTTGAATTCAAACAACCCAACATGCGATTCAGTAATATTTTACTGAATCGCAATTTGTTTTTGGGAATACATACCAAATCAGTATTTGGAAGCGGTGTGTTAAGGGAGTCCCTTCCAGATACAGATACTAATACGGATCTATTAATGTTTGCGACTGAAATCCTGTCATAAAACATTACTGGTTTGCCACTTACTTGAAGGAGGTGGTAAACCACTTGCAAACCGTACTCATTCCTCTTTGTGAATGTTCAAAAAAATATCTTTTAGCAGGGAGCAGTGGTCCATGGTATTACTGACCACTCCTAAAAAAAGGTTTGTATAATTTTTCTCTTTTTTAAACGCATCCTATTTTCCTTTAAGGAAAACACGCCTAAAAAAGCAATTGCTTTATTTAACCAGTCCAGTCTGAACTGACAGGGCAGGTCCTCCCTGAGCCAGAATACAAGCAACTCAGGACCAGTTGTGCCCTAGTAAGGGCCCATCAGCCAGGTGTAGATTGGTTCCAGTAGCACCATGTGCATGGGACCCACGTCTGGGCATACTCATACTACTTGGGTGATACACTGAAGTATAAAAAGCAGTGATGGATGGAATACTGATGAACCCTAACTAGGGTAAAACCGGTCCTGGGTTGCAGTATTCTGGTTCAGGGAAGACTTAGCCTGGCAGTTTGAGCTGGACTGTGCCCATTGAAGCAGGGTCAAGACTGAGGTGAAATTGAGTGCAAAATAACGATGTACTGGGATGTGGCTAAGAATAATTTAGGCATTCCAACCACCATTTTTGGTTTACTTTTATACAATCCATCACCAAAGCCCTATTGCAGAGGAAAGATGATTCTGGTATTTAAGAAACCATCCTAGACTGGATTGTGTCATATTTTAACCCATCCAGCACCATGTCATTCCCATTACACTCTTCATCTCCATTCTACATCACAAAAGGCACATCTCAGGTTCTATCATCTCTCCTCTCCTCTTCGACATACACATAATCTCACTACATTATTAAGCCCTTCAATCTAATTTGTTATAACAATGGCACATGGCACCCAGATAACACACAGGCTAAAAAGAGCCTGACAGGCCTTACTTCTCGGGCACAGACCACTGCCTCCTGTGAATGTTGATCAATTACCTGAAAACATCAAAAACCAAGATCCCCATGGGAGGGAACTTGTAGAATTACCACTCTACCAGGAACGTGGACCACCTCTTATGACAAGTTAGAAATAGCCTGGCAGTGGTCATGGACTCCCACTAATCCCTGGCACCACAAATGAATCAAATTACCTTTGCTTTGCTTTACTCCAAGCTCAAAAGCAGGTATTGGTTTGCTGTAACACAACAGGAGACCAATCCCTTTTTCATGCATAACAATATGTTTTTCCATGCGGACCACATTGTACCAGCCAAGCAACACAATGGAATATATCAGTGTATAAGACTGCATCCCTGCCTCTTTATTTTAGTCTATTCTCAAAAGCAGCTGCAGGTTTTCTGAAACAAAACAGGAATGCCTGTCTTGTCGGTAAGCATGGCAATAACAATGTTTCCACATAAACCAATTCTATTCAATCCAAGAGCAGCACATAGAGTAGCAGCTACAACTTGAATTCCTGTTAAAGCGAACTCAGCATTCCATCCGTAAGAGGTCAGTTGAGTGTTTTACTTTCAATTGGGTAATAATTACACCAGGTTTTACGCTGTTCAGGTAACTCGAATGCTGTACGCAGCACATATAAAATGCAGTTACTATTATTATTCAGGAAGACTGCATGTCTACAACACGGTTTAAAAAACAAAGATGCACATTTTTTTGCTCATTTTTTCCAACCTTTCATGAGAGTCAGCATATTTAAGTGCTGCAAAATCCCATGTCTTTTCAAGGATCTGGTGCACTAGCTATATTCAGAAGTGCTGGATGAGTAGGCTGCTGTTCGAAACTCTCCGGTCATAATTTTCTGTTCAGTAGTGAGGTTCTCATAACTCTTCAGTATACAAAACGCTGTATATGTAGAACTTTAGTAATTGTGGAAGGTGCTTTATCGAAGAGGCAGCAAAATACTATTGTGGAATGCACCACAGTCACCTTGCTAATGTCGATCTAACCAAAACAAACATTTGACACTGGCTCTCTTGTATGTCACATTGAAACCAGCTTATTATGTTGACTAAGTACGGGAGACTTGTAAAGTAATATGGTTAAAACCATCTTTAAATCTTCACTATTCTAACCGTTGATTCAAATAGGGTATCTCAAGGCCTCCAATGAGGCCTGAAAAAACAGCTAGGTATATGATCGTAATGACTGTCTCTTCCCTTCCTTCTCTCCATTGAGGGACTTATCTTTGATTGGATAGTGACTCACAGACAGTGTGCTCATGACTCCATTGTTTCCTGTATTGGTTAAGGGTGCAGGGGTAAATAATGACAACCTGGGCCTTGCTATGTATTTCTAACCAGATCCTTAGCCTGGAAATGCAGGATTTACATGCAACTTATGCAAGCCCATAACATTTAACAATCTAATTCTTTAATTCGGTCAGTTCATTAGTTGAGCTTTTTGTTCTTCCTTCTGGTGGGACTGTCATGGTCTGTACAGGTGCACTAATCTACATGTACATACTGTAGAAGGTTGTGAGAATGCCAATGGGTTGTGAAAGTTCTCTCTATGCCCAAGATGTAGCACTAATGACAAACACTTTTTCCTAGTGTTAGAGTAATAAAATGTCTTTGCAGATAAGGCAGAACGTGTCAGCACTGCGGGGCACACAGAACTCACTCTGTGAGCCCCGCAGAGATAAAATAACTTAATATCCTCAGATTGATTTGTGGGAGCAGCACAAGTGCGTCAAACAGAATACAGTATGGATGACCAGTCTCCTAAAATTTAGAAAAGCCCCAACCTTCCAATTTAAATTAAAATTGATTTTTTTCCCTATATTTGTTTGCAAATTGAATACAATATTTCATTATGTGTGTATTTGTTTGACTTTCTTGTGTTTGTATTTTTTGTGTATTGTTTTGTGCTTCAAATCATTAGAAATGCTTAAACCATGGTCCTCTGTATCTAATAATGACTCAGTGGGGGGTTCCCCAGATTCCAATAATGATTCAGTTGGGGATCCCGGGTTCCAGTTATCATTAATTGGTGGTCCATGTAAGTCAAAATGTTAAGAACCACTGGGATAGACCATCGGTGTACTGTAGTAAGGTACACGAAAAAATGACTGGTTAGACCTTTGTAGTGCTCTCTGATTTAACAGGGTAAACCCGTAGCATGCTCATATAGTTAGATAGTATTGTTGGGTAGACCACACAGTGATGGAATAGAGCTTAATATTCTGAGTGGTGATAGGAGAAGGTTCCAAATTGTGATAAGATGTGGTCCTATGGTGCTTCCTATTGATAATAGTACCGTGGACTACTGTCCAGTGATAGGGTAGGGCCTTGGAGTATTCCGTGTTGAGATAGGAAGATGCCTTGAGAGGCTGTCCATTGTGACAGGTGAAATGAAGTGAGTCCAAACTTAGCCACTTAAATGTGCTGAGACTGACGTGTATGTAAAGGTTACACAAACATTGTTCAATAACCTATGGATATGGAGCAGGTTGGTGTAGAGCTATGATGGGAGTCTTCTACTTCTTACTGAAAACTGTCAGATAAATTAAGTTTGCCACCAAGTGTTACCTTTCCCATCTACAAACTACAGAAAGTGTGAAGGAAGAAATTCAGGCTTAAAGTTTGAAATAATAAGAACCAAAAATGAGAAACTTTCGGTCTGAAAATAAATGAAATTTAATTTGAAGGCACACAGTTTAAAATGTTTCCTCTTTTTTAAATGGAGAACTCAATTATGAACTGTATTCTCCCATTCTGTTAAGTTTAATACTCTCCCGGAATTGCTTTTGCCTCTCATCTTTGATGGTATCTAATCCAGCTGGAGGTAGAGCACACAAACGTAGCTGTTCTAATTGTAAATTTCAGGAAAAGCACTGGTGTGAAACCTTTCACATCAACCCCAAACCAAGGGTTAACAGATGCATTCATTTCATCAAAGACACCATGCTCCAGTTCTCGCCTTTCGTTCACCAAGCAAACATTGATGTCAGGTGTGTTAATACAACTGATCACTTAAAAATTAACCAAGGGTAAAACTCCCAATATGAGCTGGGATAAAAGAAATGTAAGGAAAATAGTGTGTCTGATGACTTGGAGTCACTTTGTGTCCTTAACCAGACCCTCACTGTGCATCACTGAACGATAGAAAACGTGCACTTTTCAGAAGCACAACGATTTTCCTTTGCCTTAAGGTGATGAAAGAGCTCCCGCTTTTATTTTATTCTGCCTCATTTACACGCAATGAAACATTATTGTCATTTAACCAATTTCAGACTTTTTTTTCAAATGTTATGCTTTCAAACGAAAAGTTTTTCAGGCTTAAACATTCAAATGTAATGTCTTCCAAACTATTTATTTAAATCTCCTGATATAATTCACTCTGGACTTCTCATCATTGGGGTTAGAGCCACAAAATGGTCTCTCCAGCATGAGACTTTGCACATAACCTACCAAAGTAGGAAAGCATCACATTTCACAGAAACCAACAAATCAACTACCAAATCAAGCATTACATTATATATTTTTAATAATAGGAAGAGACAAATAAGGTATTGCCTCAGCCATCAAATACTACGACTGTGGCCAAGAGTGCACACAAAAGTGAGAACTGAATCACATTCAGTCACTCCCGGCCTTTTATCCAACTGTGCTTTCAATTCTGATTCTTGAAAAAACATACTCAGGAAACGTTGACTTCCAAGTCACAGAAAGCTAAAAGCAGCTGGCAAAAAAGAAAGATTGGGTGAATGTGTCCCACCTAATGTGGTTCTTGACTACCATGAGCAAACCAAAAAAAACACTTATTAAAGTATCAAAATGGGAGGAAGAAGGAACTTCAGTGCCAGTGCTGCAGTATGGCATGTTGTGGCCACTCATCTCCACGCTTCCCCAAAAGAGAATTTCTAATGTTTACATGCTTACATGAACCCACTAATTCACAGACAGCTAGCACCACACTTAGACCAACCACACTGTCTATCACATTACATTCTGAATCTTATAGTTTTATATTTTACTGTGTTTGAAAGACTCCAAGTTTAAATACAATACCAGTTCAGAAATATAAAAGTACTTTTAAAAGGCTGGTGTTCAGATAAATGGAAGGCAGACACAAAGGAAACATCTGAAGGACCCAGGATTTGTCTTAATGGCCTTAAACGTAAACTCACATTAGGTAGACCAGCACTGCTCCTCCTCCATCATGATAATTTCAGTTTGATGACTGCAAACACTGCAACTTGAAAAGGATTTGCCTTTTTGTCAGACAGCTGTTTATAAGATGTTCTTTTTCAGCTGAATGTGAGGCTCTGGAACTGTACTGAATACAATTTTTGAACTACAGCATTTTATTGGATCCGCCTACTACTATCTTCCAACTCCGTCTGAGCTTTTATCCTATGCCAAATCACTGTACCATGCAGGGGTGGAACAAACCAGCGCAGACCCAGTGCTTGTCCAGAGTAATGGATGCAAGTGCACAGGTCATGCGCAAACTCTCCTGTTATACCATGAAGTGTAAATTGTTCAGGGAGGCGCTACACACGAGGCAGGCATTTTTTAACAGCCGAACAGGAAGTGTGCAAAGAGGCTCCCCTCATCCATTGCAACATTGCCTCTGCTTTACTGCGTCTGCATGCTGCCTGCCTGCTTGTAGGCATGGTGACTTCTACATAATAAACGCAACAGTGGACGCTCAACAGGGCTGTGAACCAACTTCCCTCGCAATGTGTCCAGGCAAAACAATACCTTTGCTCAGGGCCCCATGCGCAATGTGATTATGGTAAATATAAAACATAATGAACACCCCAGAGTCAAGACGAGGACAACATAAAACATGCTATCCTTTGAAAGCCCGTTTGCCGCAGCATCAAAATTGGGGGGCTGCCAGAAATATGGGCTGGCCTGGCCACTGTCGGCCCCCAGGTAGCTACAGCCCTGTGTTTGGAAAAGGAGCAGGGGTTCCAAAAACCTGCTTTGACAATGTTTAATGATCTTTCTAGAGCTCTCTTTGTAGGTTAAACAAAAAAAAGATCAGCTCCGGATCCACATTAGAATGCCACAATTCTTCTCTTCAGTCACTAGCCTTGAACATTCCACTTTCATCACACTCTTCAATTTCTTTTCCAAGCATCTTCTAATACATTTCTTAATCAACAACATTTTCAAAGGGCCATCAGCCTGCACTCTTTTGCAGAAACATAGCGTCCACCAGAAGTGAGACTGCAGAATATAAATGGATTAAATGGGAGTGGTATGAGTAATATAATTCCTACTGCACCATTTACTTCAGAATCAGCGAGGGGTGACCTGAGTCATGAGAGAGTTCAGATGCAGAGTAGTTTTAATGACACATTGAGCAATAGATAACAGTTTGAAATAAACATTCCAGAGGCACAGCCAGATATCCAGACAGTGAGAACAATGGCAAACATAATACTGTAACAGGGTCATCAAGGGACAAAGATAAGAGAACCTGTACATATACAGATTCCACAAATGCAGAGCATGAGAGCAGGACAAACACTGGGAGCTGGGACACTGATGAATCCAGATGCAATTACTGTACCTATTACGATGGGTCCAGTAACTCCATTATATGTTCGAGTAGACAATAGTGGAGACAATTCATTGCTAAATGTACAGAATAGACAGGGACCAAGTTTAAATGACACAACTTCTCTAATAGATTTGACATCTGTTGAGACATCAGGAACAATGGCTCAACAACCAAGTACGAGTTCAGGGCAAGGAGCAGGTGCACAAGCTAGTGGAGTATCACTCAAAGGCCTGTCCACACAAGAAATAACTAAATGGTTGGTGAAAGAGGGTGCAGTTTGTAAATTAATTGGTATTAATCATTGTTGTTCTTTTATCCCTGATAATTCAGGGAAGGTTAAAGAATTAATCACTAATGTGACTAACACTAATAATAAAGATTTTCAAGAACTAACAGAAACTACCATTTGGGAAAAAGCTGCAAAAGGAATTTCAGCTGTGGGAGATTGGTTTAGCAATGTGAAAAGAAATGTTATCCAGAAAATAGCAAAATGGGTGTCAATAATCGTGTTTTGTTTAATTGGGATTTCGGGAACCTATAAAGTAATCAAATGTGTTAAGAAGAGAAAATTATAAAGGAATAAGCAACATTTTGAAATAGAAATGAATAACATTTACAAAGAAAATAAAAAGACAAAAAGAAATAATTCAGAAATAAATGAGACAAAGTTTTGAATTCATTGATAATAAATAAATGTATTAAAGAGTAATGTGATGACATGAATAGTCATCAGAGGAGGGATTGTGAGAGTGTGAATTTTCTAATGTGTTTATTAATAATTTTCATATTAAAATGTGTAATGAACTAACGTGTAAAACGAGAAATCTTATGAAATGTCTGCTTTTCTGTTCTTGGCTAAGCAAAATTCTATTCAAACGCTGTGGTTATTTTCCATGATTCAAAGCTTTCACAATGAGTGTTTTCAAAGCTTGTATAGACGTATCCACAGCTACCTCTAGTGGGTTGCAGTGTTATGTCTTGCAAGGTCATGTCTTAACTGAGCATTGCATACGTTGAAATGTCCTATTGTTTGGATATGTTACTAATATCTGGTCTTTCCTCGAGGATCGAAGTAAATGTATCAGTGAAAGTTTCTTCCTGAGAACAAGATATGCAAGAGGCGGATGAGACAATGGAGTTACAGACGAGACGGAAGAAATAAAGATACATTCGGAGAAGATGTTATAGTTACCGTAGGTTTGTTAGGTTTAGGTCATCAATTTAGTTTAGGTCATCAATTTAGTTGTAGATTGGCTGAAATAAAAGCACCCCATAGACTGACCAATCAGGAGTTGATTAGATTTTAGTATAACAGCCTGGGTAGAATGATTAGGGGAGGGTTCATTAGTTTGGGAGTTAGGAGTTGTCATTCGTCATCCAAGACGAGGTTGGAGATTATCTGTCGTTATGCCCAAATCTTCTGATGAGATAGCTGATGGTGTCCTCAAGCTGAAGCTGATCATTTGCTGTTAACACTATTGTGGTAATGTATGTTATTAAATGTGAATTGTGTCTCTCTTGCTTTCCAGGTACCAGTTGCAACTAATGATTTTATTGCTGCACATTCATAGCTTCTCTCTCTATATATATATCATAATCAAGTTAAGAGTTTTTTTTTAAATTAATGTTACTAACTTCCTTTCACACGAAGCACAACATGTAATGCTAATTTGCGGTCAGTTAGGAAATTAACTGTGATATGTCTATGACTTGTCCTGAGATCATTTGATGCTGAACTAATGTATTCTTTGCCATTATTACCAGTTTTTTTATTATTAATAAGTTTGATTCTTTTGGAGATAATTTGTTTAATCGTATTAATTAGACTAAGATATATAAGCCGTTTTAATCAGCCGCTATTGATCTTATATGCTTACCATTTGTGTTTGAGAGTTATTTTCGTGACATTTGCGTTGTTAATACATGGAAATAAATCTATGATTTTAATGACTAAATTGGTGTAGTTATTGACTGAAACTTTATAATATTGATTGTTGTTGTTATTGATGGTCCTTACACTTTCCATTGGTGACATCCCCACAAACCTATGTTGCTTCGATCCATCATCCTCTCGCGCTGAATCCACTATTCAATATTGATAATAGCTAGGATTCTGTGGCGTGTTAGCAGTTTTTGGTAGCAGATTACAGTTACGTCATTGTTTAGATTATGTCATAATGGGTCTGTGAGATTCGGGTGTATCAAAGTGGTTTGTTTGTTCTTTCTTTCTTTTTCAAAATTGTTAAAAGGATTTAATATGATGAGTGGCTAGTTTGTCTTAAGTGACTTTCCCCGGTTTTTGGAGACCCCCTAGGTTGATGGGTATGTTCTTGGCGGCATTTGATTGTATTTTTTTGAGGAGAATAAAGTGTTTGCACTTGCACAGCTTTCGTTAATTTGCAGATGATTGTGTCAAATATGAGTTTAGAGGAGTGGAGATACTCAAATTAGTGATTAGATGGAGTGGGCGCACTCCTATAGGTATGCGAGTAGGGAAGCAGCGTTCTTCTTTGAGTGTGGTGCTTGATGCAGGAAAAATTATCCACATGGTTGTTGATGACAGACCTAGAGAGAGAGAGGTCTGGGACTCCGGAGTCTAAGGACAAGTGTGGAGAGACACTTGATATATGTTGTAATTCATTCATTTAGTAGACCAATCTGTTGAGATTGGTAAATCGAGTTTGTGAGAAATTGGTGTGAATGAAAATAAACTGAAGACTTGGTGAGTACTAGGTGCACTATACAATAGTCCAAGGAGCAGTGGAGTAGTAAAGTTTGCTGGTCGAAGTTTTCTCGCAATTGTGGGAACTGTGAAAAAGGAGAAAGCGAAAGATGAAGGTTTCTTTGGAAGGTTCCGAAGTGTTTGTGTTACCCTACCTGTAGTAAATGAGTGAATTTGTTTTCTTATTTTTAAAATAGCTCGCAAATTAATATTGCATTGTTTTGCATGTGAGTTGTGAAAGGTTAGTACGATAGACTTTGTCAGCGTCTCAGCGAAGGTGCTGAGGGGAGTGAATGTTTTGAGTGTGACGTAGTAGTGCCGCGCTGGGATTGCTTGATCGACAGAAAGGAGTCACGCACGGATTCGTCAATCAGTCCTATAATAGAATAACGCGATTGGAAGCCAGGGGGTCAAAGAGTATTGTGGGATAGCAGTCACTTTACATGATTGGTCATTCTTTCTTTAACTTCGTTTATTACTTGTTGAGTTGTTTTTGTTCAGGTTGAGTTTGAAAATTCATTTTTGTGGAATACTGAGTTTGGATAAATTGAGCCAAAATGAAGCTTTTCAAAGCTTTGAAATGTGCATTGAGGGGTGATGAATACATTCCAGCATTGGAAGGAGAGATTTGGCTGCCTGAAAATACTCCAGCAGATATTGTGTTTGAGGAGAGAGGTGCAGCGGCATGTCTTTGGCTAAAGCACTGGGTCAAAATCACAAAGAAAGAAGGTTGTTTAGCTTTCCCAGAACATGGTACATTCAATTTAAGAGTTTTGGATAACCTGAAAACAACAGATGTATAGTCTTAAACCTCCACCTAGGCCATCGCAGTATGAGGCATTAGCTGTATGGGAGCTGGTAGCGAAAGGAACAGCAGGCTTTAAATTATGAAAAGAAAATGAGAAGGGTAGAGAAAACACTGTCTGAAACATTGTGGGATGAGGAACAGAAAAGATGGAGAGAAGATACGTTACTTGGGGTTAGGTTATTTCCAGCAAGAACAAATGAAGACGAGGTTAAAACAAAAGATGGAAAGAAAAAGAAGAAGGGTTCATTAGAATAGGACGCAAAAGAGCCGAAAAGGGTCATGTTTAACAATGATGACACGGAGGAAGAAGAAGTGGTTAACCATGTTGTAGAAACATATCTTCCACCAGATGTGAGAACAGCAGAATATAAATGGATTAAATGGGAGTGGTATGAGTAATATAATTCCTACTGCACCATTTACTTCAGAATCAGCGAGGGGTGACCTGAGTCATGAAAGAGTTCAGATGTAGAGTAGTTTTAATGACTCGTTGAACAATAGACAACAGTTTAAAATGAACATTCCAGAGGCACAGCCAGAGATCCAGACAGTGAGAACAACGGCAAACATAATACTATAAAAGGGTCATCAAGGGATGAAGATAAGAGAACCTGTACATATACAGATTCCACAGATGCAGAGCATGAGAGCAGGACAAACATCGGGAGCTGGGACACTGTGCTTCCCATGCCACTGGATTCAAGCTAGCCTGGCTGATGAGGGGTGAAACCCCGAAACCGGTCCCAGGATGCTTGTTTCCAGTCCAGGGAAGACCTGGCCTAGCAGTTCGGGCTGGACTGTTCCCATGGGGAACAGGGTCAAGACTGATTTGCATATGGCTGGGTCCAAACTGGAATGGCATGGGCAGCAAAAAAACGATGGATTTAACCCAGATCTGTGACTGGGGGTGAATGTTTGACAATGTTCAGCATTCCGTCCATCACTTGTTGTTTTTGCATTTGTCGTCCTAAGTGGGAAGGGTATGCCCAGAAGTGGGTCCCGTGCTTCCCATGCCACTGGATTCAAGCTAGCCTGGCTGATGAGGGGTGAAACCCCGAAACCGGTCCCAGGATGCTTGTTTCCAGTCCAGGGAAGACCTGGCCTAGCAGTTCGGGCTGGACTGTTCCCATGGGGAACAGGGTCAAGACTGATTTGCATATGGCTGGGTCCAAACTGGAATGGCATGGGCAGCAAAAAACGATGGATTTAACCCAGATCTGTGACTGGGGGTGAATGTTTGACAATGTTCAGCATTCCGTCCATCACTTGTTGTTTTTGCCTTGGAATAGAAGTGACATCATAAGCTTTACAAATGATTTTCCAAGAATGAGGGAGAAGCCTATGGAGTGGTATCAACAGACAAATAGGTTTGTGAAACTTTCAAAGTGTCTTTGGGAAGATTTGAATACACTTTTTGACATTGTGGCACCAGCAGATTTGTGGATTGAATGTAAAAGGAGTGTTGATTGGCCGACGAGTGAACCGCAAAGAGATTTGAAAAAAGGTGCGCCATCTGCTGAAGTAAAGAAATATTACTATAAAGTCATTGAATTTGTGAAAACGAGAGTTTTGCCGAAAAGCGTTGATTGGCAGCGCATTGATAGAGCAACACAAGAAGGGAAGGAGTGAGTTCATGCTTAATATGAGAGGTTGTTGAAGACATTCAAACAATTTAGTGGTGCAGAAACTATTGAAAAGGAAAACATGAATCATTTGGTGTTCAGATTTGTCACTGTGTTAAAACCAGAAGTGATGATTAAGAGTCATTTGATATGTTGCCAGGCAAAGCCGATTGATGAGGTTCTGCAGTATGCTAAATATTGTAGGGATGAATTTGAGTTATAACAAAAGAAGTTGAAAGAAAAAGCGATGGTGATGCAGATTAAGGCAGCGCAGACAGGAATGCAGGGAAATTTAGAACAGTTGCCACAGGGAAATGGTTTGTTTCTAAATCAAGGTCGTGGTAGAGGACGAGGAATGATGATTCCAGTAGTTATTAAAAATGTGGACTTGGTTGACACAGGAGCAACGCACTCGACGATAAGGACAATGGAAGTACCAGTTTCTGAGAGGAAAGTGCAGATAGTAGGCATTGCAAATAAACAGTTTGTTAATGCCCTTACAGAACCAGTCCTTGTGAAAATTAAGAAATTCCAGAGACTATCATAGTTTTGTTGTTTGTGACTCCAGTCCGGTATCATTGCTGGGAAGAGACTTGCTGTGCAAAATAAATTGTTCAATTATGTGTTAAAGAAAGGGAATAACAATAGAGACCCTTAGTGTTGATGAGGAAGATTTGTCAGCCGATGAGGGAAAAAGGACGAGAGGTTGTGAACTAGCTTTGCTGAATGTGAAGGAGGACCCCTTCCACCCCGACCCCCACCAGTGACGTCTGATGACATCCGCATGCTAGTGCACCACTAGACACCAAGGATTTTGTTTTTGTTCTGTGTGTGTAATTGGCATGAGGGGAGCAATCCCTTGAGCAGGGGTCGCTTCCCAGTGGGGGCCTTTTTTTATAAGGCTTTTTCTGCCCCCTCTGGGGTCAAACTGGCCTATTTTAATCAGGCAGATCTGCCCCCGGGGGTGGCAAAAGCCACTAGACACCAGGGAGGGTTTTTTTTCACATCAATATAGGGGAGCGACCCCTTGAGCAAGGGTCGCTCCGGGGGGGGGGGGGATTTTTTATCAGGCCATTTCTGCCCCATTGTGGGCTGATCGGCCAATTTTAATTAGGAGGGTCGGCCCCCGGGGGAGCAGAAGCCACTTGACACCAGGGATGTAAATAATATTTTTTACATGAACAATGATGGGGAGAGACCCCTTGAGCAAGGGTTGCGCCCCTGGGAGGCAATTATTTATGAGGCCTTTTCTGCCCGCCCCCTAAGGGCAGGTCAGCCTATTTTAATTAGGCCAATCTGCCCCCGGGGGCAGAAGTCACTGGGCACCAGGGATTTTTATTTTTTACAGATGGAAAGCGACCCCTTAGCTAAGGGTCGCTCCCTTGAGGGGAAAATTCTTTTTAGGACATTTCTATATTAGGCCAATCTTCCCCCAAGGGGGGCAGAAACCACTAGACACCAAGGATTTTTTTTTTGTCAGTTTCACGCAAGGGGAGGGACCCCTTATGCAAGGGTCGCTCCCCGGGGGGGCTTATTTATTTTCAGGCCACTTCTGCCCCCTTGGGGACAAATGGCCCATTTTAATTAGGCTGATCTGCCCCCAAGGGGGAGCAGAAACCACTAGGCACCAGGGATATTTTTCTTTTTTTTTTTCACAGATGGGGAGCGACCCCTTAAACAAGGGTCGCTCCCCTGGGGAGGCAGTTTAGCCTATTTCTATTAGGCCGATCTGCATCGGGGGCAGAAACTACTTAGACACCAGGGATTGGTGTGTGTGTTTTGTTTTGGGGGGCAGCCTCTTGGGAAAGAACCGCTTCCCACGGGGGCACATTACTGTTGGCCATTTCTGCCCCCTTAGGGGTAGATTGGCCTATTTGTGTAAGGCCCGTCTGCCCCAAGGGGGGCAGAAAGCCCACCAGAAACCAGGGAAGATCTTTTTTCAATCACGGGGTGGGTGTATAGCCATACCCCCACCCCAAATAAATGGGGACAAAGTTGTCCTCTCATCCTGTGGGCAGATGGGGCAATTACCCCCAATCCACGCCCTGGGGGGCAGAAAGCCTACTAGATGCCAGAGAATTAAAAAACAAATAGTGGGGTGGTGGCTACCAACCAGTATGGGCATGTTTATGCCCCCACTCCAACTGAAGGGGGTAAGAGTATTTCAGCTCTCCCCCCGCATACTAAAAGATCATTTGATTATTTGGGGTTTTGGTTTTACATTTGGGCCATGAAAGCTTGTCTAACTCTCAAAGTCATCCCACTTGGTAGCACAGCTAGGCACTTTGCAAAAAACAAGTCTATTTTCTTTAAGAAATTGTGATGTGTCCATGTTGTGTTTTGGGGCATTTCCTGTCGTAGGAATTAGGCCTACCCACACAAGTGAGGTACCATTTTTACCAGGAGACTTGGGGGAACAAAGAATAGAAGAACAAGTGCTATTGTCCCTTGTCTTTCTCTACATTTTGTCCTTCCAAATGTAAGAAAGTGTGTAAAAAAGACGACTATTTGAGAAATATCCTGTAATTCACATTCTAGTATGAGGACCCTGGAATTCAGAGATGTGTAAAATAACCACTGCTTCTCAACACATTAACTTGTGCACATTTTGGAAATACAAAGGTTTCCTTAATACTTTTTTTTCACTCTTTATATTTCACCAAAAGAATTGCTATAGACCCGGTATACAATGAAAACACAATGCAAGCTGCAGCTCCTTTATTGGCTCTGGGTACCCAGGGTTTTTGATGAACCTACAAGCCCTATATATCCCCGCAACCAGAAGAGTCCATCAGACGTAACGGTATATTGCTTTTAAAAATCTGCCAGAGCTGAAGAAAGTTATAGAAGAAAGCGTCGACAGAAATGGCCCTTTTCCAGCTCAATTTCAATATTTTTTTATTTTAGCTGTTACTTTCTGTAGGAAAACCTTGAAGGATCTACACAAATGACCACTTGTTCAATTCAGGATTGTGGCTACCTTTCAGAAATCTTTAGCTGTCTGGGATCAAGCATTGGTTTCACATCCATTTCTGGCACTAACTGGAAGGAGGCCGAAGCACAAAAAATAGTAAAAATAGGGTCTGTCACAGTAAAATGCCAAAATGGTGTTGAAAAATGTAGTTTTATGATTCAAGTCTACCTCTTCCCGGAAGTTGGGAAGATGGTGATTTTAGCACCACAAACCATTTGTTGGTGCCGTTTTTAAGGAAAAAAACACATGCTTTCGTCTGCAGCCCTTTTTTCCCATTAAAAAAATAAACTAAATTTTCTCTGTATTTTGGCTATTTCCTTAGTGTCCTCCAGGGGAACCCACTAACTCTGGGCACCTCTAGAATCCCTAGGATGTTGCAAAAAAGGACGCAAATTTGGCGTGGGTAGCTTATGTGGACAAAAAGTTATGAGGGCCTAAGAGTGCCCTGCCCCAAATATCCAAAAAAGGCCTGGCACCTGGGGGGGAAAAGGCCTGGCAGCGAAGGGGTTAATTGACGCTAGTGGTCGCATGGACATTTGTTCATCGACAAGGAGAAATTAAAAGGAGTGATCAACTACATCACTCTAATAACATGGTAAATCATTTATAACTTTTAGTACAGTTAATAAAGGGAGTGTTTAGGTTAAAGGGTTTTCTTTTCAGTACTTTTAGAATGTTATAATTTATTCAATAAAAATGTAGTCTCTTACGCATCAGCATTAGAAGTTAACATAATCCAATAATTGATATTTCAATATAAGGTAAAATAGAATATTAGAATATTAGTGAAGATAACAGTGAATGTTCTAATAATACAGCCATTGTGTTCCATAAAGGAAGCCCCCTAAACTAGATGAATTGGAATAATATTGAGTAAGGGTCAGTTCAGATACTCAATAAAGATGAGAGAATCAATGAAAAAGCATGCAGCCTTTTCATAATACGCTGGAAAGTATTTTCAGCTATAAATCAGTAAACATAAATTAAGTAAGCCAAACAACCTCCCATAAAGAGAATGAGTCATCAGCCAGTGGAATGAAAGAAATTAAAAACAACCTCAGTTAAAAGGGGCTCAGAGGAAAAATCCTCCTAGGAGAACAGCTCAGAAAAAAGTCCTGCTCTGCTCTAGGTACAAACACTAATGTAAACACACAATATTCAAATAGCAACAAGTGTCCTTTTGTCTCCTGTATTATCCAATAGAATTGTAGTAAACTCCTTGGCATAGGTAAACTCCCCATCTTCTCACACTTGTGCAATAGTCTTTAGACGTTATACCTTGAAAAGTTAATTTGTTCACATTGTGCGGGCCAGACTGTTCTCATGAATCAACCTTCCTGTAGCCTCCTCTTCTCCCGGTGAGAAACTCACTATCAGTTGTCTAATACAATACAAATGCCTCTCCACTAACAGAAGGTTTCTAGAAGGTTTCTGGAAAGGGAAAAACATCTAGTAGAAAATATTGATTCAATGTAAAAATAGGCCTTTGATTGTCAAAGCACTATTTTTAGTTAACATGGCATCAACAATTAGGCTAACCTACATCAGCACCTATTCAATTCACTTTAAGGCTTTTATCATTAAAGTATGGTTACCTGCTACATATTTTCTGTAGTGCATGTGGTATTTAAATATAGGCGTTTATATATTTTAATCAAAAACTTTTCTGTTTGCTAATCAAAATCACTACAGCACTATCAAAATCTCTGATTCGAGCACACTTCAGAACAAGAAGAAATGTGCTTCATTTTTGTTTTCCTAACTGCTGAATGCTGCGGAATGCTTATGCTTAATTTACACATATTTACATTTTTCTATGTGTTGCAAAAAAAAAACATCCGCCAGATTTTCCTATCACACCTCCTTTACTCCAGCAAGATTGTCACATAATTCACTCTAAAAATGCCTCTCACTTTGCAATCAGCAAAAGAAAACACTATTCCAGTTCCAAAGTTAAAAGAATGAACATCAAGTTGTCAAAAGTCATAGCCTGCATTTGACCTCTGTCTTTTAAGCACTGGCAAATATGATAAGAGAAAGACAGAATTTAAAGGCATCTTTATGTATTGCTCAGACTTTCTAGACCCACCAGAAATCGGCTAGCGACCTACCAGGTGATCACGACCCACAGTTTGGGAAATGTTAGTATAGATTGTAGAGCATTGAACAAACAGTTATCTGTATTTCATTGGTCAGTTGAGAGTGTGTGTTGCAGGTATAAAAGGCAGCCATATATTTACGTGGCGTGTTATTGCTGGTTTCTTCTGGGCAATTGACGGTCATTCAAAGTATCACCATATGCCCCACAGAAGGCATTTTATGTTTACCCACATTGCCTTTGGCTAGGTAAAATGTTTTGCTCAATTCACTGTATTCAATTACAAGACAATATAATACTCAGAAACGAAAACACATTTGTGTATGTGATATACAGGCAATAGGGGGCCTTTTAAGATACAGCTCTCAGAAGTTTGCTGAGGGAGTCACTTCAACTGACGTGAAGGTCGTGGACCTCAGAGAAAAGATTCAGACACTTCAGGATACGGTTGTGCAGCTCCAGAAATAAGGTGACCCAAATGGAAATACGTGTTGAGGATACATAGGGCCGATCCCAAAGAAACAATATAGGATTTATTGGTTTCCTAGAGAAGGCAGAGAGCTCCTCAGCCGAATTATTTCTAGCGGACTGGATACCAAAGTAATTGAGCTCGATCCGACTTTCAAACCTTTTCTCAATTGAGAGGGCACACTAGACTCTGGCTCTTGCCCCCGGCCGGTGTTGCTCCCACACAACTACCTGGAGAGGAGTTAAGATGTAACTGTATAAAGGACACCATTAACTGTTGAATATCTGGTAAATCACTTGTCTTCAGGTGGGTTAAGACCTCAGTCAAAGAGAGTGGAGGTTCTTCAGGAATTAAGGCCACCCACTAATCTGATACAATTTCTCTAATTTCTCTTCCATGTGCTTTATACAGACCATGTCTCACAATCCTTAATACAGCTGTTCATAAAAGAACAGCACTAGTGAGGAAGTTCAGAACAGGAACAGGCAATGAGCAAGACTCTAGAGCAGTACTTAACCTATTGTGAGCAGGAAGCTAGGTATTTCCTGAAGCAAGGTATTTTAACAAATCTTGATCAAGATTCTAGAGCTACTTCTTATGACAGTAAAGTTTAACTCTCTTTGGAATAGAGACTATTTGGATTGCAAGGGAGCATAGCTTTCTGTTGCTTGGGCTGTACGACATTTCATTAGCACAACTATGGCGAGAAACAAGCTTTGCAAATGTGCCATCAACTTGTCATTTTAGTGGGAAGCAGAAACTGAAGTTGTGAAATATGGTACATTCAAGAGTGTTTTTGTGCATCTCCTCATTGCAGCCTTTACATTAATAGTTCACACGCTTTCAATGACAAAAAATGTCAAGGCTTCCATGTGGTTTTTAGGCCTAGCCAGAGACAGATTTACCTTTTTCACCAGCTCATGTGATCAAAAATATAGTTTTGAGTGAGCCCCCTTCATCCATTGGTTTATTTAACTGGCTTTCACATTTTGCTCCACTTACTAGAGCATACCGCAAGGGGTAATGGAGCTGCTCCCTTCAGCTATTGGCTCCCTTGTACTTTGATGGACAGCACTCATTCCTGATCACTTGTGCACATCCACCTCGAAACAAGTACACTAAAGTACCTGGCTGAAGGGGGCATGGCCTGGTAAGATGGCTGAGTAGGCGTGCTCGGGTCAAACTCCAATTCTGCTAATGTAATCCTGCATGATCCTGCCTGATCTGCTCAGTTCACATAGCCCATGGGCCATCACTGCGGTGCTGGAGAAAGAGAAAAGGAAGAGTGAGTGCCGAGTCCTGCGGGGATTTGACTGTCCGAAGCAAAGTTCGGGACAGAAACGGCCTGGCCTGACCTTAAAATGGTGCAGCGTTTCCCTTGAATGAACATTGTCGGGAGACGAGGTGTGAGGGCTGCGCTATTCAGGACCTGAGGAGCGATGGCCTGGTTCATGGCCGTTGGTCGCCAGTGGTGAGTGGTTGCAAGCAGATGGCTGGTGGACCTGGTGCCAAAGTGGAGGCCCCAGCCACCCATGGGGATGACCACGCTGTGAGGAAGAGGATTCGGTGTGGAGCAGAGGGTCCCCCTCACACGGGTCACCCCGCAGAGAGGAGCAGCCGAACTGAGGCCGAGACTGGGTGAGGACACCTGGATCCCCCTGGCGGAGGAGAGGTTCTGGACAGTCCACTGTGAGGCTCTGCACTAATAGATGGGCCCTTGGGGTGAGAATAGGGCTGCCGCGGCGGGACCTGGGAACAAGAAGGGCCCAGGAGTGCAACTGGCAGGCCCGAACAGGCTGGTGAATCCCCAGTGGTCCCCCCGCTGGACCATGAAGTGGCAAGAGTGGTATGCAGAGGCCTCTCAGAGATTTTCCTCACCTATGCGCCTACGAACTGGGGTCTGTTCTTCTGTGAGATCTGGCTGGCAGTGCTTCCAACGAGACAGCGAGGAGACAACAAGGTCAGTGATTTGGGTGGTGGCAGGCCGGCCATATGGGGACAACACCCATGATCCCCATTGATGTGCGGCCATAATCTTGGAGCCCTTTGCTGCGATGGGAAGCTCAGACAACGAAGTGGGAGGAGGTAGCACAGTGGGACACATAGAACGGCTCCTGAGTACCGCTGAGGATAATTGGTCCTGATGTGTGGGTGACCTGATGGGGACGATAGTGTGAGAGCAGAAGGCGACACAGACATAGCCCGATTTGCCAACTATACAAAATCCACAGATCGACAGCGGGCATCGTTCCAGGAAGAAGTGCTGGGGAAGGATAAATCCCAGAGAGGAGAGCAGCCTAACAAAACTTTGCAGTATACTGTCGCTGTCCAGGGTGCAGGCGACCGAGAGGATGGGAGACAGCACAGTCCTGATCATTGAATGCAGACACAAGATACACACAAAATACTGGAGGCCATAAGAGGAACTCATGTAGCTCTTGAAAATAAAATGGATACCATGGCAATGGACATCAATCACCTAAGACGCAACCTATGCAAGTTTGCTGAGGGAATCACTTCAACTGAGGTGAAGGTCGTGGACCTCAGAGTAAAGATTCAGACACTTCAGGATACGGTTGTGCAGCTCCAGAAATAAGGTGACCCAAATGGAAATACGTGTTGAGGATACATAGGGCCGATCCCAAAGAAACAATATAGGATTTATTGGTTTCCTAGAGAAGGCAGAGAGCTCCTCAGCCGAATTATTTCTAGAGGACTGGATACCAAAGTCATTGAGCCTGATCCAACTTTCAAACCTTTTCTCAATTGAGAGGACACACTAGACTCTTGCCCCCGGCCGGGGTTGCCCCCATGGGCCATTGTAGCATGAACGTTCAATCATAGAGACAGAGGTGTAATCCTCTAACATGTTCAGGCGCATGGCCCTCCCCGCTTTGAGGACAAACAAATTCACATTTACCCAGATTATACAAACAAAAGTTCAGGACCTCCATAATAGTTTCCTGGGGATAAAACATATTCTGCAGGAGCATGACATCAGACACAGCCTGATGTTTCTGGACAGGCTCACTGTGCAACATGATGCAAAGGTTCACTTTTTCGAGTCCCCTGCCAAAGCATTGGAATCAATGGACACTGTGGGTCTGAAACAAGCCTAACACAACCAGGACTGGAATGGATGACAAAGGAAAGAGCGTCAACGCCCGGCTCACCAGAGGGCACCTTTGTCGAATTTGGACCTCAATTTAGAGAATCGACCTACAGGGTGAATACTGGTCACTGAAGATGGCACGCTGAGAGCTGAACCCGACCCCCTGGAGACTGGAAACTCCTTTTTGCCACTGAGTCTGTTGCAGGACCCTCAAGATGAGTATAGACTGCTGATGGATGGCCATGGATAGTTGAAGATTGGAGCTTGGAGCGGGACCACCTGTGGTGAGGGTCAGCTGAAAGGGGGGATGATGAATACTGCGATGAGGAAGTAACTGTGTGCCACAAATGAGGGTTCTCCTGGGAGTATGACATAGGAGTGGAACCACCAGTCAGGTCTGAGTAAATACTGCAGGATACTCTGGTTGCCTCACCTGTGCACGACGACCATTCGGTTTAGGCATACTGGTTAGACTGTATTTACAACAGTTACTAGTGTGTCTTTAGTTTAGACTTAAGGGGTGAGAATAGGGAAAAAGAGGGGCCGGTTGGCAGTCCTCTTGCTTATCATTGAACTTGGAGGGATGGGTGGCCACTGCCTAAGGGTGGGGTGGGTGAAGTTCTGCTTGGTGTTTACAGGAGAGGAAACGTTTTTTTCTGGTTGAGATTATTTAGGTGGGGAAGGTTCGGGGAGGGAGAGGGACTACCATGCTGAGAAACTTTGACTGTTTTTGCCGTTTGAAGTGTGATTATACCTCTGACACTGAAACACAAATGGGACTGGGACTGATTATAAAATCATTACATGGAATGTACATGGACTAAATAATTATGTCAAATTAAATTGGATTTATGCCTACTTGAAGAGGTACGGGTGTCAATCGCATTTCTCCAAGAAACTCATCCGTGGGGGACTGTATTAAGAATGTAAGGAGAAGATGGTGGTGGCAAATGTATGTTACCTTTAACTCAGGGTGGCCCCTGCAGTCCCCTTCAATCCCATTAGAACATGTATTGATGTTGAGGGTCGTTATGTGATGGTAGAAGGAACACTTGATGCCCATCCTGTCAGTCTATTGAATGTGTATGCTCTGAATGCAGATGATGTGGACTTCCCGGGGGCCATCCTGGGGAGAGTCTACCCCTCACCTTACACTGGGATTATAATGGCTGGGGACTTCACTTGTATTTTAGGCGGTGAGCTGGATAGAACCCCACCCCGCCGAGGGACTAAACCTAAGTCAGTATCAGCCCTGAGGCAGGTGCAGAATAGTTTAAGCCTGCTAGACTTCTGAAGGAGTCAAAAGCCGACAGCTTGAACTTATTCCTGTTATTACCCGGTGACGAAAATTATTAGCTGCTTGGATTATGTGTTTGTACAGGTGTCAGAAGCACATAAAATAATTGATGCCTAATACCTGGCTTGTTATTTATCTGACCACTCAACATTGCTTATTACATACCCGCTGTCCAGGACGTAACCCCAGATTTCATTGTGGCGATTGAACGCCCAATCACTTGTGGACCCTGTATTTAGAGACCAAGTTACACAGAACTTAACAATTTATTTTGAACACAACTGGGGCTCCACTAATAGACAGGCCATAAAGTGGAACACTATGAAGGTAGTGGTGAGGAGGACCTGTATCTCTGCGACACAGGGAATAAGGCATGTGCTAGAAGAGGACCTATCCACATGGGAACAGTTACTTACACTTGAGCAGTCTCTCACTACAGTGAGGTCAGATGTAGCACAATGAAATGTCCAGCAACAGAAATTAGGGGAGGTGTGGAACAGACTAGATAAGTATGCTAGATCTGTTAATTGTAGGCAGTGGTACTTAGAGGGTGATAAATCCGGACTCCTACTAGCACATGTTATAAAAGTAGGGGACCAATCTTCCCCACTTTTGGAGATCCAAAATGCAAATGGAACACTAGTACACACACAACAGACGATCAGTGATGCCTTTGTGACACATCTGGTAGGGGGTTTACTTGGAGCCATAAAGGGCTGTGGATGACCGGGGAATAGAGACATATTTGAGGGAAATTGCTCGCCCACGCCTGACTCCTGAGAACTGTGAGATCCTGGCAGCCCCAAGCAAAACGAAGCTCTTAGAGACAGTAAAGACTCTGAAGTCAGCTAAATCCCCCAAAGCCGATGGACTCCGAGCAGAATTGTATCGACAATACCCTGACGCGCTGGTAGACAAATTACTCAAAGTTTATGTTGAGACCCTTAATCTAGGTGACCTGCCACCATCCATGAAGGAGGCTGTTATCGTGGGGATCCCAAAGCTGGACAAAGATTCGCCCAAGCCGGGACCCTTTAGGCCTCTATCCATGCTGAATGCAGACCTCAAGCTAATCAGCCATGTCTTGGCAGCAAGATTGGTTCCCTTTCTCCCACAGTTAATACATGAGGACCAGTCGGGATTTATACAGCATAGAAAAACTCTCCGTAATGTCTGCCGGCTAGCCCATGTGATGCATTCGACGACGGGAGAAATTGATGAATATGTGTTAACCTTCCTTGACATACAACAGGCATTTGATACCGTCCGATGGGACTACATTTGGCTGGTGCTTGACAGGTTGGGCTTGGGTCCGCAATATTTTAAATGGATAAAACTGCTCTACACGGTTCCACAGGCCAGGATACGCATGGGGCGTAAATCTCACCCGCTATAGAGCTCCAATGTGGTATCTGACAGGGTTGTCACTTGTCACTTTTGATCTTTGCCCTGGCTATGGAGCCCATGGCATGTTGTATGAGGCAGATGCTTAAGGGATAGGGGATACAAGTGGGTGCACAGAGCACATCATCTCTACTTATGCAGATGATGAGTTGCTTTATCTGCATAGACCGGCTGAGTCAGTCCCATTGGTGCTGACAGAACTAGAGAAGTTTGTGAGGGTCATTGGGCTCCAGGTGAATAAAGCAAAATCTCTCCTATTCTCATTGGGGGTCTGACTGGATCCCTGCAGGGGCGATTCCCACAGGTTGAGTCACCCTGGGTGATAGACAAAATACAATACCTCAGAATTACAGTAATGCTAGAGGAAAACACATGCTATGACCTGAACATAGGACTGGTTATAAGGGGGTTGCATCGATCCATATTTTTTTGGAATATATTGAACTTATCTTTGATGGGTAAGATAGCCTTAATTAAAATGGTGATGTTGCCTGGGGGCCTCTACATCATGCAGGACACTTTTTATGAGATACCCTGAAAAACATTCTGAGAATTAGATTTTCTCCTGGTGGAACTATTGTGGAATGGCAGACGATGCAGGGTAGTTCTTGCCACATTTCAGAGAGAGGGGGGACGGGGGGGCTTAGAGACCCCAGAATGGAAGATGTATAACGCTCAATGGTGCAATAGAAACCTTTGCTCTGGGCACTCGACAGTTTCTCCAATATGCCAAGATGGTGGCCACTGCAAGACGTTTGTTGCCGACGTTCACAGAAGCCCCAGATCCAACTCGCACAGTACTCTGCATGCTGTCAATGGCAGGGGGATTCATATGTATGTGCATTACGAGCAGACAGACCAGTTAAACCACTGAAAGTGGAGGAGAAATGGGTGGCCCTTAGTGATGAACTGCCCTCCCCGGATGATTGGTCTCAAATTCATGCGGAGTTCCAGAGAGTGTCAGTCTGCACAAGATTCAAGCAAATAAAATACATTGTCATTCACATGACTTACCTATCTCCCAACAGACTCCACGCAACTTACCCAGCTCGGGATCCCAGGTGTCCCAAATACTTAGGCCAGGAGGCCAACATTCTGCATTTGATTTGGCAATGCCCAGTGGTAACTCGTCCAGCCCTTATAAATTACCTGTACCTGGACACGTTGGAGGTCGGTGGATCTTTTAACCGAGTCGGGCTCTCCTCATCCTAAAATAGCTGAGTCATTCAGATCAATAATCAATAACTATTGTAATCGATAGTCAATACTCAATTAATAGATCAATATAGCACATCAGAAATCAATAACAGTTGGTATTTCGGCGCACCATGACCTTTCAGTCATGAATAACCACACCAGTTTATTAAAAGTTAGTGAATTTATTTCCCTATATTAACAAAGCTAGCACGATGTATATATGTCTCAAAACCAATTGATATATGTATATGAACATTACTAGCTGTCCATAACGGCGGAAGAAACGCAATCTATGTAAAATCTGAATAATTATACACTCTGTTATCGCAATGCAAATCACCAATATGACTAACTGTATTTGACTAATTGCATACATTGGTCAGCATAACAAGATTTCAATTTAGCATGGTACATTGAATGAATACCTCGACTAACCTCTAATTAGCATCAGCATGTGGGGCTTCATGCAAAACGAATTTAGTCAACACAAATTTGGAAAACTTCTAGCTAGGACCCTACCAAAATAGCAGTTGGTACCTAAAAGGAAAAACACAATGCATAATACATTTATCCTTTCATATTTACCAAATACAATCAGCATTCAAGAAAAGTCTTCGTCCTTCAGGTACCGGTTGATCAGCATGGGGCAAGTTTCAAAGGGGCAAAGTTAAGGGCAAGCTTCCTTGCAGCGGCAAGGAGAATGGGGTAAAGTTACTGCATGGGCAAGATGGGGGCAAATCAAAGTTAAAGTCTCTAGGGTGAGAATTCTTAAAGTCTCTTTCTCTCATATAGAGAAAAGGGTATCAGGGTGTCGTCCAAAATGGAGTCTGGCATCAGGCTTCAAACTGGCATCGAGGAAAATGGCTGACTTCTCTTTGTCCGGTGGGTTTAAGTATGGATCATTCCAAATCCTGCAGGGTCTTCCATTGGAGGGTTCATAGGTTGGCTTCAAATTGTCCAATGAAAAATTATCTTTTACTAGAACTCATCTATGCATACATTAGCCTTGGAGCCTTGGAACACAAGTTGTATCATGGTTTGCCAATTATTTTTGGTATCTGTACCTTCATTGTCCGCACCTGCAGAGACTGACCTTGTATCAAAGGGGATGAAACCGGCCTAGTACGAAACCTTGGAGATAAGTGTATTAGTCATCTCTGTTGGAAAATACAACTTCAAGCAAGAATATATGTTTCATTAGTTCAAGGAAACGCCACGCAGTTAGAATTTGAGACCAGGCAACTAGGCCAAAGCCTGTACTAAATTTAAGCCAAGCAAAACAGTTTTCAAACAAGAATCATGGCATACATTTGTAATTATGACGGATTACTACATTTTCAATACTTCATGATTAATAAAGCTCGTTTACAATGATGACGAACTACCCCGAGGGCACAATTTCCCTTGTACATTATTTTATTTACTAAAATCACACCACAATATATGTTTTGATTATGCAATATGTATGAATATATGTCGGACCTTCTTTTTCTGCGTCATCAATCCCTCCTCTGATGACTAATTATGTCATCACATCAAATCTACCCACAAATTTTATTCCATTAAAATTCTGTATAGTAATTTGGCACTTCAGTCAATTCCCTTTTTCTTTTAGTCCCTTTTGATTTTTCCCTATATATCTCCACCATTTTGTTCTCTATTTTCTCTTCTCTCTTCCTTTTGTTCCTTGCTTTTAATATTTTAATAGTTTTCCATATTCCCCAGGGACCTAACAAACAAATTAATACTATTAATATTCCTTTTACTATTTTTAATAACAATCCGTTCCAAACGTTGCTGAGCCAATTTCCCACGGACGCAAATCCTTTTCCAACATTCTCCCAAACTCCGGGCTCTTTTAATTCCTTCAAGTCTACGCTTTCTTTGGTTAAGTTTGTAAGCATCATTCTAATTTTTCCACTGCTGTCTGGTATATATGTACAACAGTGACACGTACCAAGCATTTTGCAAATGCCGCCATCCTTTGCTAAAAGAATGTCTAAGGCAAGCCGATTTTGAAGAGTCATAGCTCTTTCTGCAGCAAATTCAGCATCCATCAGGATTATAGCTCCTGAAAATTTTGTCAGCATGTTATCCACAATAGTAGACAACTTTCGTATTTTGATTGAATTCAATATGACTCCTACTGAAGGAATCAATGCTCCGAATATATCTCCTACCACACCAGAAGCTGTCTCCCTTTTCTGAACACGATGTGACTCAGACAGCCTTGGAAATTTCTTTAAGTCATCTAGTTGGTAAACCTTTGGGAACACTATTCCCAAATAACATCTCCCATACCATCCTTTAGGAAGACGATAATAGGCGTTGAGTCCACAAATATAATATACCCCTGGAATCACTGGGTCTTGTCCATTCAGCATGAACGTCCACTTAGGTTTAAACGCATACGTGTGTTTACATTCACTCGTTCCCACAAAAACTGTGTCATAATATGATTCAGCTCTATATATACAAAATCTCCCTACGTGCAATGTGTCTAAAGCTATTTTTCCTTGTGTCTTTATTGCAGCAAAAGCATAATTATCTACAGATGTTCTTTCATGTAATTCCCTTTCTAATTTCTCCTTCATTTCATTCTTCCTGTCATCAGTGCGGTCTAAAAATTCTATTTCTACTGGTGAAAGCAAACATGTAAGGTTCTCTCTATGTGCATGAGCTGTGTGAAAAGGTGACATTGGTTCGAAGAATTCCCTCATTAATTTGGCATACCAATCTCTAGCTATTTTACTCAAATGCCCTATTATGGGGACATATGCAAAAGTAACATCGTAATTAGTATAGAAATAATGAATATCCTTTTGACCATAGAATCTAGACGCTATAATACTACATGTAATTCCATATGTAAGAGGCATGCTGTGATATGTTACCCCTTCCACCACTGAGGTAGGTATTTGTGTACACACATAACAATCTTTCGCATCCATGGTCTCAACATACTCGCTCAGCAAGCGATAGAAAACGTTAGATGAAAGTTCCTTTTTATCATGCAAGTGTCTCTCGTCCTGTTCGAGTCTTTTCAGAGCTGTTAGTTCAGTAACGATAGTAGGTTTAGAAGTAGTAGCATCATTCGTCTCATTCTCATTCTTCCCATGCATTCCAAGAACTATTACTACAATGATTAGTACGCATGCAGTTATTAAACCTATACACATGTATTTACAACACTTCATTTTACGCCCCTGTGTAGTGAAACTAGTCATGATCTGTATAGAATCAGAGAGTTGAAGACACCTTATCAAAGCGGTTTTGCAGGTATTTACAAAGCTGAACGAGTTCAATGTTCACACAGTTTTCTTTAGCAGCTTTTGTCTCTCATCGGTCAGCAGCGTTGTCTCAAGATCGGTTTCAAAGTCAATCAAGTTAGCAATGTCTTAGCCGGTTGAAAGTCAATCAGATGGTCAATGTTTTCAATCGACAGAGTCCATGAGGTTTTTATTTCCAAAATGAAGTTCTGCCTCCTCGTACTCGAGACTGAGGGATACGAATTCGTCTGACCAATCGCTATTGGCTACATATGCCCACTCCGGACCGGAATACCTTCTGCTCGGTATCCTTTTTCTTTTCAATTTTGCATCTCTCTTTGATTCTTTCTCGCTGGTACTTTCCTCTTTAGCCAAGTCCTTTTCTTCACTTGGTGCCGGTACTACGACAGATACTTCCTTTCTTTTCTCTTTCACCTTTGGCCCTTCTCTGTCATTTGACGTTTCTCTTATTCTTAGTTTTACAGGTGATATGCTTTGTCTTCTTTTTGCAGTGGGTCCACTTGATGGACCTGCAACCTCTTCCGAAGGAGTTTGAACAGTTTCACTCTGTCTTGTTTCGTCTTCTCCCTCTGGGAAGTCAATCAGGTTTTCCTGTTCCTTTGCTGTGTCGTCTGCTTCTGGGAAAGCCCTCCTCTGATCAGGCTCACCTGCTTCTTCACCTGTTTCGAGCCCTTTGTCACTGTTACTTTCTTCAGGCTCTTTGTCACTTTCATCTGCTTCGGGCTCTTTGTTACCTTCAGCTGCTTCGTCGCTTTCTGAGGCTCCTCCTTGGTATTCTCCAAGTGAATCAGTTGCTTCATCCTCAGAGAATATTTCTCCCTCCTCTATTTCTGCCTGTTCGCTTCTAGTTCTTTTTCGCTCTGTCTCAGCGCTCGGCACTTTGTTATCAGGTACTGGTAACTTCAGCGCTTCAACTTCCTCGTCTGTGGGATACAATACCCTCTTTGTGTGACTGGCGTGAATCCAGTTGGGAACTCCCGCACACTTCACAGCGGTGGTAGTCGTCAGAATCACTTGAAAAGGTCCTTTCCAACGGGGTTCCAAACACGACTTCCTCACGTGCTTCTTTATCACGACCCAGTCACCTGCTTTCAGGGCGTGTCCTGGACCTTGGATCGGTGGCAAGGTGGTTGCCTCCACCTGGTGAGAGAAAGAGCGAACCACATCAGCTAGACCTTTGCAGTAGTCTAACACCATATCATCTGTAATATTCAAAAGCGCATTCGCAGGAACTGCTGGAAGTCTCATAGCTCTGCCCATGAGGATCTCATGTGGGGACAGTCCAGTCTTTCTGTCAGGGGTGTTTCTCATTGACATTAGCACCAAAGGCAACGCGTCAGGCCATTTCAAATTTGTTGATGCGCATATTTTCGCCATTCTTGATTTCAATGTGCCATTCATTTGCTCTACCAGACCTGATGCTTCAGGGCGGTAGCTACAATGCAGCTTTTGCTCAATGTTCAGTGCTGCACAAAGCAATTTTATTACTTCATTATTGAAGTGACTTCCCCTATCTGATTCTAAGGAGATCGGGAATCTGAAACGTGGTATTAGCTCAAGAGTAGTTTTGCAACTGTGAGACTGTCATTTCTGCGTGTAGGGTATGCTTCAATCCAGTGACTAAAAATGCACACAATCACCAACACATACTTCAAGCCTCCATGCACAGGCATCTCAATGAAGTCCATTTGCATCCTGCTGAATGGACCCCCTGCTCTTCCAATGTGGCTCAAATTTACTACGGTTCCCTTCCCTGCGTTCATCTGTTGGCAAATGACGCACCGATGGCAAACTGCTTCAGCAACTTGACGGAATTTGGGGTTAAACCAATCAGTTTTAAACAATCTAATCATGGCATCCCTCCCAAGATGAGCTTGTCCATGATAAAATCTTGCTATCTGTGTCAAAAGGCTGTTTGGAAGAACAAATTTCCCTTCACTTGAAACCCATAAATCATCTAGTCTCTTTACACATTGTGATTTGGTCCATGAGAGTTTCTCATCCTCACTGACATCATGCTGTAAGGATTTCAATTTGTCCATTGTATCTATAACCTTTAGAGCAAAGATTTCGCTTGGTTCAAGTTCTGGTTCACTTATCAAATTCCATTCATCCCTGAGCAATATACAGTTCAATGCGCAAAACCTTGCGACTTGATCCGCATATCCATTTCCCAGGGAAACGTAATCTTGTCCCTTCGAGTGTGCACTGCATTTTACCACTGCTACCTCTCCTGGTAACTGAATGGCATGTAACAATTCTCTTATTCTTTCACCATTTTTCACTGGTGATCCTGAAGAGGTCATGAAGCCTCTCTGTGACCACAATTGTCCGAAATCATGCACTATTCCAAACCCGTACTGGCTGTCAGTGTAAATGGTAACTTTCATTAATGCAGAGAGTTGGCAAGCTCTGGTAAGGGCTACCAATTCTGCTACTTGTGCAGAGTAAACTCCTTGAAGCCAAGATGCTTCCAAAACACCTGTTACAGTACATACAGCATATCCTGCCTTCAATATTCCCAATGCATCTCTTAAACATGAACCATCAACAAAAATGATTTGATCGTTTTCTTCCAATCGGGTGTCTTTGATATCAGGTCTTGGTTTGGTGCAAAATTCAGTCACCTGAAGACAGTCGTGCTCGATGTCTTCAGCGTTCTCAATTTCAGCATTTTCACTGGGAAACAAGGTTGCTGGATTCAACGTAGTGCACCTTTTCAGCTGCACAATAGGTGATCCCAGAATTATTGTTTCGTACCTTGTGAGTCTAGCACCAGTCATGTGCTGTGTTCGGGAACGTGTCAAAAGTATCTCGACTGAGTGAGGGACCATGACTGTTAAAGGGTGTCCCATCACTATTCCTTCACTTTGAGTGAGGCTGATACCAACTGCGGCTACGGCGCACAAACACCCTGGCAGTGCTGCTGCGACCGGATCCAAAGTAGCTGAAAAATATGCTACTGGTCTGTTTACACCGCCATGGGCTTGAGTCAAGACAGACAAAGAGCAAGCATCACGTTCATGACAAAGCAATGTGAAAGGCTTTGTGTAATCAGGCATACCTAAAGCTGGAGCCCTGCACATGCATTCCTTCAATTCAATAAAAGCATCCATCTCATCTCCTTTCAGCTCGATTTCATCCAATGCATCCTTTTGGGTCAGTTTCAGTAAAGGTTTTGCCAGAGTTGAGAAGTTGGGAATCCATTGGCGACAGTAGCTCACCATTCCCAAAAACTTCCTCACCTCCCTCCTCGTCTTTGGGGGACTCATTTGGAGTACACTTGTTATTCTTTCCTTCATTATCCTACGTGACCCTTTTTCTATTTGATGACCCAAATATTTCACTTTCTTTTGACAGAATTGTAGCTTTGAGGGGGACACCGTATGTCCATTTCTTCCCAAATGGTTCAGTAGGGCAATGGTGTCAGCTGTGCAGTCACTTTCTGTCTTGGACGCGATCAGTAAGTCGTCAATGTACTGTACTAGGGTTGACTCGAATGGCAACTCCAGTGATTCCAAATCTTTCTTAAGAATCTGATTGAAGATTGACGGTGACTCCGAAAACCCTTGAGGAATTCGACACCAACTGTAAACTCTTTCTAGGAATTTGAAACAAAAGAGAAATTGGCTGTCCTCATGAAGAGGCACAGAAAAGAATGCTTGCGATAAGTCGATAACTGAGAACCATTCGGCATCACAGGGAATTTGAAACATTATCACAGCTGGATTCGGTACTACGGGACAACATTTTACTATTATGTCATTTATTTTCCTCAAATCCTGAACAATTCGGACCTTTCCACTGGGTTTTATTAGTCCCATTATTGGCGAATTACATGGACTGCTCAACACTTCTTTCAGTACTCCCTGTTTTACAAACTCATCAATGAGTTGGGCAACTTTTATGAGGGTGTCTTGTGCCATGTGGTACTGTGGGGTCTGGGGAAAGGTTACATTGGGTTTTACAGTCACTTTCACTGGTTCCACTCCTTTCACCAGTCCCACCTCTTTCCCTGTCATGTCCCACACTTCCTTTCCGACTGTTTCTTGTAACTCAGCAGGAATGTCTGCCTCAGTGACCATTGGATAAAGGGTAATCAGGGGATACTCTTCATCGACAGTTTTCACTTCATCCCCTCCTACACTGTCCTCTTCTTCCCCATCGCTACTCGTCTGAATTTTAATTCCATCATTTGAACACATAATTGAACATCCCAATTTGCACAATAGGTCTCTCCCTAACAGTGATATCGGGCTTGAGTCACACACCACAAACTTATGTGACCCTCGGTAGTTGCCAATTCTGACTTGTACTGGGTCTGTGATTGGGTTCGTCAGGTACCTATTTGCAACTCCCACTACCTGTACTGTTCTTCCTGAAAGTGGCAAGTTTGGTACTTCAATGCTCCTAACAGTGGAACGTGTAGCTCCTGTGTCAACCAGGAATGAAACGCAATGACCCATAACTGTTCCCTCCACATACGGACCCTTTTGATCAACTTCCAAAGATGCTGCAAGCACACAATTTCCCTCCTCATCTGAACTTTCACTCTCCCATACATCGTTTATTCCATTCTCGCTGTGTAATGGGAACTGGTGTACTGTGTCATTTTGACTCATTCCCTGACCCGCAACCTGTTGAGGAAGCATTGCTTGCTGCTGATTCATTGGTGCTAAGGGTGTTTGCATTTGCTGATTAGTTACCATGTGAAACTGCTGTTGCATCGGCTGCAATTGTGTCATCTGCACACGGGGCATTTGCACCTGTTGCGGTTGCATGGGTTGTAAACCCTGCAGCTGGTTTATATTGTTTTGGAAATTTGGATTTGGACCTCTGAGTTTCGGTCCTCTCATAGTCTGAAATACATTGACATCATTGTTTTGCTGACCTACACCTTCCTGCACCATCATTGGGCACTCCCGTTTCCAATGCCCGACGATTCCGCACGTGTGACATGGCATCACCTTCTTCATTGCCTGTATACCATTTGGAATCATAACCGTATTCAAATCAGGACCATTATTCACAAAACCTCCTCGGCCTCTGCCTCTCATCTGCGGCTGAAACATAGCATTTCCCTGCTGCTGCTGCTGCTGCGGCATCTGTTGTTGAAAACCTTGCAAACCTTGTAAACCTGTCTGAGAAGCTCTGAGCTGCATCACCATCACCTTTTCTTTCAATCTTTTCTGTTTGGTCTCAATCTCATCACTGCAGTATTTCGCATAATGCAACACTTCATCGATCGACTTCGACTGCCAACAAATCAAATGCGTTTTAATCATCTGGCTGATTTCGGGTCTCAACCCTTCCACAAACCTGAACACAAAATGGAGCATGTCCTTTGCCTCAATCGTTTCCGTGCCACTGTAATTTTTAAACGCTTTCAACAACCTCTCATAATACGCATGTATAGACTCTTTAACCTCTTGGGCTGTTCTATCAATCCACTGCCAATCCACATTTTTCGACGCAACCTTGGTTTTCAACCGTGGTGGTACAAGCTCATTACCGTGGGTGATGGCGCACCTGTGTCCCTGTCTCTCTCTGGTTCACTCGTCGGCCAACCTACAGCCCTTTTACAATCTTCCCACAGATCTGCCGGAACCACAATTTCAAACAAAATATTCAAGTCTTCCCAGAGACATTTCACGAGCTTCACAAATCTATCTGTTTGTTGATACCACTCAATCGGCTTCTCTCTCAATTTGGGAAAGTCATCCATAAAGGATTGAATATCGCATCTGTGCCACGGTACATGTACAAGATTTCCCCCTGCTGTCTCTCTCATTGGTAACATAGTTATCAAATCGTCATTATGTTGTTTTTTCTCATTCCTCTCTAGAGTATTTTCTTTCTTTTTATCCTTTTTCTTAACCCATCTGCTTTCCCATTTGTCTAAACATCTCCATACCTGTGCACTCTGCAGTATCTCTTTAAGGTGAGTTTTCATCCCTGCGGATCTCATGGGTTCAAAGTCTTTTGTGTCGAAATCTAACCTGTAACTTCTACTCAGGTGTTTAGTCTTACCTATATCAATCTCGTGTCTGTCTGCAATTTCTTGTAATTTCTTATATATGCTGCTCACTTCTCTTGTAATCCTAGGGCACATGTATCTTAGTTCTTCCTCTGTGTACGATTCTAATCTGTTCAAACCCATTGTTCCCTCAACCAGTTCATCTGCCTCCATACCCAACCTTATTTTATTCAGGTATTCTTCTCCCTTCCCACTAGATGCACTCTGTGGGGAGTTCAGGCTGTTGAACCATTGTGTTAACTGTTGCGTGTTCAGTCCCATCAATGTAGCAGTTACATCAACTGCCACTGACGGTTTCTGTAATGTTTCAGTCTGTGAGGTTAACAGTACTAATAGTGGTGGATGTGACCTTACCACGGTCGACGGTGCACAAATTGGAATTGGACTAAATTCCGACAAGGACCCAGATCCATTTGGCATTGACGCTATCGGAGTAGTCTCTGGAGTGGTTTCTATGCATCTCCTCCCTGTCCCGTTCTGTATCATTGACTCTTTGTCGCTTGTGCTTGAATTTGCCTGTATGTACAGTGGTACTGGTGGACCTACAGTGATAGGTAGAGATATTGCGTCTAGATTCTGTCTGTTCCCCGAATTCTGTGGCATGTTAATTCCCACATTGTGGTTCATCATTGCTGGCATACCTAACTGGCTTTCTATTACTCGCACTTCTTGTGTCTGCTTTTGGGGCATCGAGAACTGTGTTGATTCAGCTTGAATCAATGTCGGTCTCTTATAGTTTTGTCCTCCCTGCGCCATTGAATCGGAAGTCCTTCCCATGTTATGCTCATCACAACAGTGCCTCTGAACCTTTGGCTGATAGTTATCAGCAGGTTTCAATGTAGGCACTTCTGGATAAATTCTCTGAACCTGTGGTATTTGTGGGGAAAAAAGGCATGTCGGAGCTGCTCGGTCTCTGAGATATTCTCAAATTGGGTGTTACATTACCCTGTGTTGGTTCTGGAGGGGCAGTACTGATACTTGAGCCTTGTTCGTTTTCCACATACGGTGGCGGGCGATCATTCAACAATTGCATAATCAACTCCTCATCGTCTGACTCGTCTCCCCTTTTTGAGTTTCTGTTGCTCTCTCTATCTCAGGACTGACTCCTGTTTGTCTTATAGGTAGCTTTCCTTCCTTCCGTTTCCCCTTCGTCAGTAATTGCTGGAAACAATTTAATCCCCTGCAATACGTCCGATCTCCAAACCTTTTGTGTGGTGTCCCATCTAGCATCCGCTAGTGTCTTTTCTTCCTTTCTCATTCTGGTCTCGAACTTCTTTTGTTGTTGGTTTCTAGCTATCAGCTCCCAAATTGCTAGTGCCTCAAATTGTGCTGGTCTTGGAGGTACTTTCATGTCGTATAGCGCAAATCTCAGATTTTCTAAAACCCTCAGATTAAACGACCTGTGGATAGGGAACGCTACACTCCCATGTTTTTCCGTTAATTTGCACCATTGTTTTAACCATAAACATGGCGCTACACCCTTTTCTTCAATGACAATGTAAGCTGGTGTACCCTCAGGCGGTGTTTCTTCTCCTACATTTGCTTTAATATAAACATCTCCCCTCATGGCACTCTTAAATGCTTTGAAAAATTTCATCTTTCCGTCTCTTATTTTTCTTAATATGTGTAATCAATAAGTGACTTTAATTCCCGGAATACTCTTCGCTTGCCTTTCCCCTTCCAATTGCGCTTCGCGGACTGTGTCCAGTCCGTGCGCGACCCTTCTCACCAACCGACCTATCCCAGTGCGGCTCCTAGTGACGTCACACTCACACACTGCAGCTGACAAAGTCCTGCGGCTTGTCTTCCTTCACTCGTTTCTCACTCACAAACTAATTTCTGCAATATAATGCGAGCACTTTACCAATATAATAAAACAAATCTGTCGGTTTACTACAGGAAGGGTAACACAATCGCTTCAGAAACCTTAGGGATTTTTCACTAGCCTCGGCAGTTATTCCATCTTTCTCGGTTTCCCACTTTCGCAAGCAAAATTTGACCCGCAAACTTTACTCTCAACTGATCAATGAACTATTCTAGTGCACTTTAGAATTCGTCAAATCTCAAAGTCGAAGTTTTCTTTCACTCCGCAACATTCATACCGACTCGTTGACCACGCCCGATCAACCTATTAAACCAACCAGATTACAATATTAAACAAGTGTCTCATACACTTTTCAACATACTCCGGAGTCTCTTGACCTCGCAGGGCCCGTCTCAACATCAACAACCACGTGGACAATTTTTCCTGCTCAAAGCGCTACACACACATGAAGTTCGACGACTTCCCTACTCTCACACCTTTAGAATAACACTGCCCTTAACCCCCTAAAATCCTCTCACAAACTCCTCAATTAATCTGCGGCAATAAGCTATGCATGCGCAAAACCCTAACTTCACTCATACCGTCACTAGAAACGCCGAAAACATTCTCACACCTCCATGTCCTCCATTCGCAAGCTCCGAGATCCCGGGAAAGTCACTGGGGACTTAGGGCATCATCATTCCTCCAACTTGTTTAACCAAAGAAAATTCTAACTTGACTCTGTCTATTGTTCGGATGGGGTCCCAAAGGGCAAAACCATCCTCTGCTACCATCTACTGGTAACGCGTCCAGCCCTTATAAATTACCTGTACCTGGACACGTTGGAGGTCGGTGGATCTTTTAACCGAGTCGGGCTCTCCTCATCCTAAAATAGCTGAGTCATTCAGATCAATAATCAATAACTATTGTAATCGATAGTCAATACTCAATTAATAGATCAATATAGCACATCGGAAATCAATAACAGTTGGTATTTCGGTGCACCATGACCTTTCAGTCATGAATAACCACACCAGTTTATTAAAAGTTAGTGAATTTATTTCCCTATATTAACAAAGCTAGCACGATGTATATATGTCTCAAAACCAATTGATATATGTATATGAACATTACTAGCTGTCCATAACGGCGGAAGAAACGCAATCTACGTAAAATCTGAATAATGATACACTCTGTTATCGCAATGCAAATCACCAATATGACTAACTGTATTTGACTAATTGCATACATTGGTCAGCATAACAAGATTTAAATTTAGCATGGTACATTGAATGAATACCTCGACTAACCTCTAATTAGCATCAGCATGTGGGGCTTCATGCAAAACGAATTTAGTCAACACAAATTTGGAAAACTTCTAGCTAGGACCCTACCAAAATAGCAGTTGGTACCTAAAAGGAAAAACACAATGCATAATACATTTATCCTTTAATATTTACCAAATACAATCAGCGTTCAAGAAAAGTCTTCGTCCTTCAGGTACCGGTTGATCAGCATGGGGCAAGTTTCAATGGGGCAAAGTTAAGGGCAAGCTTCCTTGCAGCGGCAAGGAGAATGGGGTAAAGTTACTGCATGGGCAAGACGGGGGCAAATCAAAGTTAAAGTCTCTAGGGTGAGAATTCTTAAAGTCTCTTTCTCTCATATAGAGAAAAGGGTATCAGGGTGTTGTCCAAAATGGAGTCTGGCATTAGGCTTCAAACTGGCATCGAGGAAAATGGCTGACTTCTCTTTGTCCGGTGGGTTTAAGTAAGGGTCATTCCAAATCCTGCAGGGTCTTCATTGGAGGGTTCATAGGTTGGCTTCAAATTGTCCAATGAAAAATTGTCTTTTACTAGAACTCATCTATGCATACATTAGCCTTGGAGCCTTGGAACACAAGTTGTATCATGGTTTGCCAATTATTTTTGGTATCTGTACCTTCATTGTCCGCACCTGCAGAGACTGACCTTGTATCAAAGGGGATGAAACCGGCCTAGTACGAAACCTTGGAGATAAGTGTATTAGTCATCTCTGTTGGAAAATACAACTTCAAGCAAGAATATATGTTTCATTAGTTCAAGGAAACGCCACGCAGTTAGAATTTGAGACCAGGCAACTAGGCCAAAGCCTGTACTAAATTTAAGCTAAGCAAAACAGTTTTCAAACAAGAATCATGGCATACATTTGTAATTATGACGGATTACTACATTTTCAATACTTCATGATTAATAAAGCTTGTTTACAATGATGGCGAACTACCCCGAGGGCACAATTTCCCTTGTACATTATTTTATTTACTAAAATCACACCACAATATATGTTTTGATTATGCGATATGTATGAATATATGTCGGACCTTCTTTTTCTGCGTCATCACCAGTGATTAAGTATTGGGGTGAAGTAGTGGGCCAGCTTAAGGAAGTCACTGGGTGGGATATCCCCCGACCATTAATAGTTGCCTTCTGGGTTTACTGCCTAGAGACCAGAAGCTAAAGCTCAGCAGGCGGTTTGTGTTCTGGGTCTCACGGTGGCTAGGCGAAGAATCGCAATACATTGGATGAGTCACCGGTCCTCAGCCAGAGAGAGAGAGAGACCTGCGGGAGTTGACGTGGAGGAGGACCACATGAGACAGACAAGAAATTATGCTAAATTACCTGAGGTGTTGCTGGCATGGAGATGAATGATACAGGAACTGCTAGGATCCGATCTCGATGGGAAAACCATGCCAGCGAGTAGGCAGACTCCCAACATAGAGGGTGGGCGGGAATAACCTGACCTATTATGAACCTAGTTGCCTGTGTACAAACTAGACTAGCAAATTCTCTAGACTTTACGTGTTTACACGGCAATCTGTTGGTGAAATGTTTGATAGGCGAATGGTCCCGGCATGGAGGGTTTCTTGATGGTTGGGGCGAAAGGGGTTTGTTGGGTTCTTTGTAGATGCATTGTTATGGTGCAGCAAACGTCAGTCAAAGAATTGGCAAAAAATATTGGCAACATGTATAGCTGGAACTGTTTTTTCCGAGTAATGTGTGCTCTTAGATAAAACACCTTAATAAACACATTTTTTTTTAATTTATTGCCGATGAGCTGTTGGTTCACTTTGCCATTTTTTCCATTCCATTCCTACATTTTTAAGTCATCTGTGCGTGTTTAAACTGTATCTTCAAGTTACAGTAATTCAAAGTCAAAATTAAATTTATCTACACCAATAAGGACCATATTTGCCTGTGATGCGATAAAGTTAAGAATGGTTTCTTTACTTATTCTAGGTAAACCTGTCTGCTAGAAAGCAACCATACTGTTCTATTAAAACTATATGCAAATGTATTTCTTTTATTTCAAACGTGCGGTCACCATGTTTAGGTGGTGACGTTTTTTTTTCTGTTTTTTTATTTTTGTGGCATGTGTATGCAATTATATATTTGTTTTAATTAACCATTGCACCAGTTTGCCAAGGCCATACCTAATTTGCTTTATGAAAGGTTATAGATAGGTTTTTTCAATCACCACAAGAAGACAGAAACAGAAGACTGGCTTGAAAAACCGATACAACGTTTATGAATGAAGTGTTTAGATGGTCCAAGTCTTCAAACTTGTTGTCCTTGAATGTTGACAGTATCACATGCTGTTCAAATTGCCTTTCATCATAGCTTTAAACATCTTATCATTTGCATTGACTGAGAATGTTAGTCTAAGCTTTATGTCCCAATTAGTAACATGAAAACTAAGAAAACAGCAAAATGACAAATGCTAGTTATCATTGCATTCCTATTCTTGGCATTACACTGACAATGAAATAACAATTTCATTACAAATAGAGCCATGTCACATAGTTCAAACAAGGACATTACATTTCAAATGAAGAGCAGTAATCATGTGGCATACTCACGCTACTTTGTCATACAAGATCTGGAAAATGCATGATTTGTGCATGATTATTTTGCAGAGATCAGATACACTTACACACCATCTTTGCCTTTGCACAAAGCAATTTAGATGGCCAGCACAACTGCAAAAAACTACTTTAACTCGAGCAGTGCTATTGCCGAAATTGGCACTGAGGATAAAGGGTCTAATTTGCATTTTTGCAGTACAGGAGCATAACCATGAATTCCATGAAAGCTCCTGCCTCCCCAATATTGCTACATCCTTGCTCCAATAAGAGCATCATCTGGGTCTGCCAGTCGAAACCTGTTGACAAGGTGGACCATCCACAACTGAACTGAGAGGTCACAGGTCACAGTGACATTAGCTCTACCATATTTAGAGCAGTATGACATAATTGCTTTTTCCTTCCAGGGACTGCTATGTGAGGCAATGAGTTCTTAGTAAGAAGATGTGAAAATGTCCCGAACGTGCAGGGAGAAGCCTCTTTGCACGTCAAGGACATGTGGCCTTTGCTTTTTAAAAACAAACCACTGCTTTGGAGATTTGTTGCTGGAAAAAACTGAGAATGGCAACTGGCTAAAAAAACAACAAGGTGGCTCATTGGTTATTCAAATGTATTGAAAGTGCACCCTCTGCAATATCAATGCATTTTTATCACAGAAATCCTCACCATGTTGGCAGGGATCTTTAAATATCAGAGATGGTCATCCACCTAGGGAGGAGAGGCCAGGGCCTTATAGCTGACCTGCAAGGCTCATAGCACACTGGCCATATAATACATGACACCCAAATGCTGCTCTAAACCAATAACAGAAATAAAAGCAGTTACCCATCAATCAATCACTTGCAAAGCGCACTACTCCCCCGGTAGGCATTGGGGGAGCTGGGGGAGAGTTGCTACTGCTCAAATAACCAGGTCTTGTGGCATTTCTTGAAGGTCAGAAGGTCCTGGGTCTGTCGTAGGTGGACGGGGAGGGAGAGCCAGGTTTTGGCGGCGAGGGGTGAAAAGAATCTGCCGCCGGCTGTGGTTCGATGGATGCTGGGAACGGTGGCGAGTACAAGGTTGGCGGAGCGGAGTTGGCGGATGGGCACGTGGAAGGTGAGTCACTCGTTGAGGTAGGCAGGGCCTGCATTGTGGAGAGCTTTGTGGGTGTGGATGAGGAGCTTGAAGGTGATCCTCTTGTTGACGGGGAGCCAGTGTAGGTCTCAGAGGTGGGTTGAGATGTGGTTGTGGCGTGGGATGTTGAGGATGAGGTGTGCAAATGCGTTCTGGATACGTTGCAGTTTCTTCTAGAGCTTGGCCGTTGTTCCCGCGTAGAGCGCGTTACCGTAGTCCATTCTGCTGCTGACGAGGGCGTGGGTGACCGTCCTTCTGGTTTCGATGGGGATCCATCTAAACGTCTTGAGAAGCATGTGGATGGTGTTAAAGCAAGAAGATGAAACACCGTTGACTTGCTGGGTCATGGTGAGCGATAAGTCTAGGAGGAAACCTAGGTTGAGTGCGTGGGTGGTGAGAGTTGGTGCGGTTCCTAGGGTCCCTGGCCACCAGGAGTCATCCCATGCGGTGCAGTTGGAGCCAAGTACGAGTGTCTCAGTCTTGTCCGAATTCAGTTTGAGGAGGCTCATCTCCATCCAGTTGGCGATGGCATGCAGTCCATCGTGGAGATCGTTTTTTGCGGTGGCGGGGTCCTTGGTGAGTGAGAGGATCAGCTGGGTGTCGTCTGCGTAGAAGACGATGTTGAGACCGTGAGATCGGACGATGTTGGCGAGTGGAGCCATGTAGATGTTAAAAAGAGTTGGGCTGAAAGAGGATCCTTGGGGAATGCCGCAGATGGTCTTGGTGGCTTCAGACAGGAAAGGAGGGAGGCGGACTCTCCAAGTTCTACCGGAGAGGAAGGATGTGATCCAGTCCAGGGCCTTGTGGCGGATCCCAGCGGCGTGGAGGCGTGTGCGGAAGGTGTGGTGACAGATGGTGTCAAAGGCTGCCGAGAGGTCTAGGAGGATGAGGGCAGCGGTTTCGCCTTTGTCGAGCATGGTCCTGATGTCATTGGTTGCGCCGATGAGTGCAGTTTTGGTGCTGTGGTTCTTACGGAATCCGGATTGGGAGATGTCTTGCATGCTGTTGTCCTCCAGGAAGCGGGTGAGTTGGCCGTTAACGATCTTCTTGATGACCTTCGCTGGGAAGGGAAGGAGGAAAATGGGCCGGTAGTTCTTGAGGTCTCCGGGGTCTGCCTTGTTTTTTTTTAGCAGGGTGCTGACTTTGGCGTGTTTCCAACTCTCCGGGAAGGTGGCGGTCTCGAAGGAGCTGTTGATGATCATACGGAGTTCGGGGGCGATGATGTGGCTTGCTTTGTTGAAGACACAGTGGGGGGGATAGGGGTAGGAGGGTGATCCGGAGTAGATGGTGCTGATGGTCTTGGAGATGTCCTCGTCGTTGTTGTGGGTCCAGGTGATCAAGAGGCCGTGGTGGTAGTGGAGGTCAGAGAGTTGAAGCTGCTGGTGATGTCCGTGATCTTGCGGTGAAGAAAGGTGGCGAGGGAGTTGCAGAGGTCTTGCGAAGGAGGGGGGTCGATGGAGCAAGACTTGGGGTTGTTGAGTTCTTTGACAATGCTGAAGAGCTCTTTGTTGTTGTGCGCGTTGTTGTCGATGCGATCTTTGTAGAAGGATCTTTTGGCAGTCTGGATGAGCTGGTGGTGCTTGTGGATGGCTGTCTTGAGGGCGGCGTGGTTGCTCTCTGTTTGTTCGTGGCGCCACATCTTCTTGATTTTCCGGCACTCCCGCTTGGATGCTTGAAGGTCCGCAGTGAACCAGAGTGCTTTAGTGCTGGTGCAGTTGTTGGAGGGTTTCCTCAGCGGAGCAGGGGTGTTGGCGCAGTCGTTTAACCACTGTTTGAGGTTGAGGGTGGCTGTGTTGGAGTCAGTGGTGCTAGGTGGTGGGGCAAGGGTGGAGATCAGCTGGTCTTCCGAGATCTTGTTCCAGCTGCGGCAGGGGATCTGTTGTGGGCGGTGATGAGCTGTGGGTTTCTGGAAGGTGAAGTGGACACAGCGGTGGTCGGTCCAGTGGAGTTCGGTGGTATGGCTGAAGGTGATGTGGCTGCTGGCGGAGAAGACAGGGTCAAGTGAGTGGCTGGCTGAGTGGAAGGGCGTCGTGACAAGTTGTTTGAGACTGAGGTTGGCGAGGTTGGCGATCAGGGCAGAGGAGTTGCTCTCGTTGGCGTTCTCTAGGTGAAAACTCAAGTCACTGAGGAGAATGTAATCCGTCGAGGCGAGGGCCTGGGTGCTGATTGTGTTGGTGATGGCATTGCAAAACTGTGGTCGGGGGCCTGGGGGTCTGTAGACAAGGGTTTCTCTGAGAGTGGTGTTGGCGTTGACGTGAATCTGGAAGTGGAAGTGTTCGGCGGCATCAATGGTGCCATTGGTGTTGGTTGAGATCCTGATGGTGTTCCTGTGAACTATGGCAATTCCTCTTCCCAGTTTGTTGGTGTGGTCTCTGCGGGTAATCTTATAACCTTCAGGGATGGCTATGGCGATGTCGGGTTCTGAGGAAGGGTTCATCCAGGTTTCGGTGAGGAAGGCGACATCTGGGGAGGCTGAGGTGAGTAGGTCCCAAAGTTCGATGGCGTGCTTGTGGACGGAGCGGGTGTTGAGGAGGATGCAGCTGAGGTGGTTGGGTGTGGTACTGTTGTGGTGCTTGGTAGCTTGGGTGCAGGTGAAACTGCTGATCCGACAGGAGAAGGGTCCATGGGTGTGCCTTGTGGTGGCTTGGACGCAGACGGAGGAACGACCTGGATGTTGAGGGCGTGGAGTTTGTTGGCCCTGTAGCAGCGTTTGGCGATGTGGGGGGGGGCGCTAGGGCCAGAGGGACTGGCGGTGGGCACGATCAAGGCGCGGACGGGCGCAGACGGGCTTGCCTCTGGCGGGAGCTGGGAGCGAATGGGGAAGTAAGGGGGGCGGTGCCGCAGGGACGAAGCGGAGGGAAAGAACGGCTCAGAAGAGCCGAAAACAGGCAGAAAGCGAGCCTAAAAGCAGCAAGGCAGAAAAAAGGGCTAAAAGGACAGAAATAGCACAATTTAAAAAAAGATACAAGCAGATACAAAAACACACTCACAGAACTTACGGAACCCACTAAACACCAGGGATGAGGCACAGGCAGGTGCCTGCGGGTGGTAGAGGGCCACGAACTCACGGCAGCAGCGAGGGCAGGGTGGAAGGCACGGGCACAGTCTGGTGGAGCTGCGTGACGTGAGGCACGAGCTCTAACTCTAAAAGCAGGTCAGTGGTCACTCCACTCCGAGCACCGTGCAGCGACCGCCATTAAGAAGGGGAGGTGGAAGGGAGGAGCAGCTGGGAGGCGGGAGCTGAGGGCGAATGAGGGCGCAAGGGGGGTGGGGCCGCAGAGACGCAGCGGCTGGAAAGAACACTCAGAAGAGCCGAAAACGGGCGAAAAAGCGAGCGCGAAGCGAGCGCAAAAGCAGCAAAGCAGAAAAAAGGTCTAAAAGCACAGAAATGGCACAATTCAAACAAAGTTACAAGCAGATAGAAAAACACACTCACAGAACTTACAGAACCCACTAGACACCAAGGATAAGGCGCCGGTGGGTGCCTGCGGGGGTGGAGGGCCTCGAACTTGCGTATTGTGGAAAGGATCATTTGAAATCATAGACAATTTTCCAGTGCTACACTAAACAAAGGAAGTGCAACCCCAGGGTAATCAATGCTGCAAATAAGTTAATCTGAAGCAACTAAAAATGCCCTTACTTCAGAATGTAGACTTTCCATTTCAAGCACAAACACACCTACAAAATGGGCATTTAGACTCCTAGACTTAATGCAAAGTCTAAATTACATATTCAATGATAATACAGTCCCAGTATTAAATAGCAGTATCTTGTTGGAAAGCAATGTAAGAGAATAGAGTTGACTGTGTTTTCCTTTCTAAAGATCAAAGGGCTTTGGTTCACTGGAGAAAGAAAGAAAACACTGCAATAGAGTTCTTGTACACTGCGACACTTTTACGCTTCGTGAGGTGGCACACTCCCATTGTTACTTTACTCTATCGACCTGCAACACTACACTTTTGATTCTATGGGCTCTGAGACGGTGGCCCAAACACACATGCGCTCTGAGGGGGAGTGCTGTGCATTGTTTATCATGTTTCTACTATAAAGGTTTTGCAGCTGCTGCTGCTGGCAGTGCGGCGATGCTCCTCTGCTATGGCGTAGTAGCCGCCCCTGTGTATTAGCAATTCGTCTTTTGGTCTTACGTGCAGTAGCAGCCTGATTCTGCGATGACTGTCCGATTTATTAAAAGTTACTAAAACAGTACTGCCTTTGCTCAGTCCCCTACAAAACTTTTCCATCCATTTTTAATAGTAGTCAGCTTTGGGTTTGAATGCTAAGATGCTTCAGAGAATGTTAATTATATATGACATAGACCACAGTCCACTGACAGGGATGCACTTGGTCAGAAAATAGGCCTGGACACGAAAATAATAGTGAACCCCAATACCTAATCAGATATCTAAAAAAGTGGCCCATGCTTGCAACAGTTTTGAACTTGTAAAAACATGCTGTGTAAATCTTTTAGAAGATGTGGAGGACTGCGTGGATTTGAGCTTGCTTCAGGCTGTGTTTATTTCAACATCAGATAAATTAACAGTAAAACTCAACCTACCAGACCATAAGATGGGCCCATGAAGAGCAGATGTCCTACTTACCCATGAAAGAAGCCCTTGATACCAAGTTTGGTCTCACCCCTGAGAAGTACAGGCATAGGTTCAGGGACAGCCACAAACTGTGTAGTCAGACTTGGGTGGATTTCTTTAATTATGCCAGTAAGGCCATCTGGTTGGGTGAGGGGCAGCAAAGTATGAGAATATAACAGGCTGTATGATCTGATTCTGAGAGACTACCTGCTTAATAGTTGTTTTAAAGCACCTGAGTGTCTAAGAAGGTACCCGGGAGTGACCCTAAGAAAGGTGGTTCAGGATTCCCCCAAGCAAAGGGAGTGGGTGGTCCAGGGTTACACAGTGAAGACCCTGAGTAAAGTGGGAGGAAAGGGTCCCCATGCCCTTTCTGAGAAACAGGAGGGAGGTTCTGGTGGGCGTTAGCCCAGGTGGGCCCATTTCCAACCATGATGCTTTGGTTGTTCTGAATTAGGACATAAGCAGGGGTACTCTCTCTGCCCAAAGAAAACACTCACTGGTGGGATCTCTAAGGTGATGGCCAATGTGGAATTAGGGAATGTAGGCCCTCATTATGAACTTGGTGGCAATCACCGCCGACTGCTGCGGTGACAGTGAACAGAAGACCGCCAGTGGCGGTAGACTGCACACTGCCAAATTGTGATGCCAAAAAGTTAAACCTCTAAAAATCCTGCAACCTCCACCCACCGCCAGGGCCCACAACGGTGGAAAGGCAGTACACCCTACCCCGCCACTGCCAAATCCTCCACCCAACAAATAATGATGCACAAATCAGCATGGCGGATAGTGGATGCCGAACGACCATTGGCGGTACGGACCGCCACGGCCAGCAATGGGACCCACTAACAACACATTGGCAACTTGGAAACCCACACACCTGACACACATCCACAACACTATAAAACACATACACACATACCCCACAATCCTTTGCATTACCAATAGCACAACTGAGACAGACTACACAACACCCATACACTGGACACAACGTAACACAAGTCACATACACAAATACACTACCAAAACACATACAAACCCCAAACCATTCATCAGCCACACACAACCACACAACAACACCCTCACAAATACCCCCACAAAACACCACCCACAACACACACCATGGCACCCCCTAAGCACCCCCGCTTCACAGATAGGGAGCTAAGGATCATGGTGGACGAAATACTTAAGGTCGAGCCACAACTATTCGGGGCACAGGTGCAGCAGACACCCGTGGCCAGGAAGATGGAGCTATGGCAGACGATTGTCAACAAGGTCAGCGCAGTGGGAAACCATCCACGCACAAGAGAAGACATCTGGAAGAGATGGAATGACCTGCACAAAAAGGTTAGGTCTATGGCATCCAGGCACAACATTGCCGTACAGAAGACTGGTGACGGTCCCCCACCTACCCCCTGAATACACCGACTGGGAGGAGAAGGTCCTAGCTATCCTGCACCCAGAAGGTCTCACCGGACTCACTGGAGTACTGGACTTGGGTAAGTCAACCACAATACCCAAACATCCACCCCACCTATAATGCATGTATCACCCCACCCCTCACACTACCACCAGGACCCCATCCCCAGCATGTCCACATCACCCACATCCAACTACCCTGCACGCCCACTATACCACAAACAGACGTCCATCCTATCCCCTGTACACAGTCACCCCCCGCATGGAATCCCAGTGGCACTACAGCACCCACAATGCACATCCACCCCCCACAAAAAATGCAAAGAAAGTTCACAAAGGGACCTTGCATGCCACAACGGGGAAATATAAGCACAAAATAGGGCAAAGCAGTGCATCAGTTGTCCAGAAACTAAATGACACCCACATGTCTATCCCCCCCCCCCCCACAGGCACCACCACCCATGTCACCAGAACAGAAACACCAAGGAGTGCCAGTGCCCCACACAAAGACAGCGGCCCCACTCAGGGGAGTGCTGAGGGACGTTTTGGATTTGAGAAATACCCAGGCCCATTACACAGTCCTGGACTGTCACCCTCCACCAGCCCCACCCAAGATACCACTGCCTCCATACCACCCAGCCAACATCATCAGTTCTGGCCAAACTACCCCACACCAGTGTCTCCCGGCCACAGACTGGCGGACCACATGTACAGAGGCCAGAGTTTCCACCCACCAACAGGCAGGATGATGAAGGGCCCAGTGCAAGAGGGACTTCCAGACCTGTGCAGGGGACACAGGCACAGGGGGCTAGGCCCAGTGGAAGGACATCAGTGGTCCTAGGAGCATCCCACCTTACCCAGGACAGGATGGGCCAGATCCTGGCCACCTTGGAGCACAATCAGAGGCTGCAGGTAGCACACCACCAGGAGGCCATGGAGCAATGGAAACAGCTCAATGCCACCATGGCCACCATTGCAGGGGTGCTGCTACACCAGTACCACAGCCAGTTTCAGACCTCCACACACCTGCAAGCCCACACCACAAGCCAGGATACTGTCCTGCCATCTACATCTGCAGCAGCTATTGGACTGCCGGCACTGCCAGGGGACACACAGGAAACCAGCACCCTTACCCCTGCAGCCCAGATCCAGCAATGCTAACGTGCCCTCGGACCCAGACATGCCACAGAAACACCAGCCAAGACCAAGCCCACCAGTAGGAAGTGAGTGTGCCCTGAACTGACTCCCTTGTGTGCCACTGTGCTCCCTTGTTGACTTGTCACTGCCATCACAACATCTACCAATGGCCACATGGAACTAAAGCCTATGCTACCAACACTGGAGTAGATGTACCTGCACTTGTTCATACACCATGTGCCCATTCCCTTTCACTGTCCCAACACTTATGTATATTTTGCCACACAATCAATACATGTATACACTTAAATTGTATGCCCTTCATCATTATTATTTAAGATGTGAGAGTGTGTATGCATTAGCCAGCAAATTTCATAATCGTGCCTTTATTGCAGGAAGGGATCCAGGGTACTGTACTGTCTGAAGTATGTCACCCTGTACATAATATTGGGTTACCTGGCACATGTCACTTCAGTCATCAGTCAACAGTGTCAATGACTATAGACACCACATTACCAATTACATTAGTCAGACTAAAATATGCAGTGAAAACATCAGCATCATTGAACAGTACCTTATAGTCACTGGAAGTCTAGGCGGATCAGCTGGTTCCTGGAGGTTACATCTTCCCCTTTTTCTTCCTCACCATCACTCACATCGTCTCTCTGAGGTTAATGGGCTGGTTGTTCAGCACCCTCCACTTCTAGAAGGGGGATAGCTTTCCGCACAGCCAAGTTGTGCAGCATGCAGCAGGCCACCACTATCTTATACACCTTGTCAGGGACATAGCACAGGGATCCCCCAGAGAGATGGAGGCAACAGAATCTAGCCTTCAGGAGACCTATAGTGCGCTTTATCATCCTCCTAGTACGTCCATGGGCTTCATTATAATTCCTCTCTGCATCTGTTCTGGGAGTCCTCACAGGTGGCAGGAGCTATTGCAAGTTGGGGTAGCCAGAATCACCAGCAAATGTAGGTGAAACAGGACCTTAACAAACTGACATTGCATGCACATTGGCTGAATGCCAGCTATGTACAGCTACAGATACAGTGTCATACACACTCACCTATGAGCCATCCTCTGTCCTCTTGTAGATTAAGTGTGGTGCACTGCTGTTTCTCAGGAAAAAGGAATCATGGACTGAGCTTGGGAACATGGCATTGACATGTGATATGTACTGGTCAGCAGTACACACCAATTGTATATTCATGGAGTGATACTTCTTCCGATTCCTGTACACCTGTTAATTCACTCTTGGGGGTATGAGTACAATGTGGGTACCATCAATGGCACCAATCACATGGGAGATGTAGGCAAAGGCAAAAAAATGCAGATTTGATGGTAGGAAGTTCAGCCCTTTGGGGAAACTGGACATATGTTTGCAGGCATTGGACAAATGCATACAAGATGAGTCTGAACATTGGCTGTGAGACCCCTACACCCATGCCCATGGTAACCTGAAATGAGCCAGTAGCCAAAACATGGAGTACAGATAGCACTTGCACAGTTGTAGGGATGGCATGCTGATTCCGATTATATGGTTTCAGTATAGCATCCAACAATACACAGAGGTCATGGATAGTGGCTCTATTGAGTCTGTAGGTGACAACGATGTGACGTTCCTCCATAGTTTTCAAATCAACCAGGGGTCTGTAAACCAATGGGGCTCTTCCTTGCCACATGGGTCTGTACATATGGGGGGGGAAAAGACACATATTGAGTGTGAACATGCATGTGCATCACCTGATGTCACTGTATCTCTGTAAGTGAGACACATAGGTAATACACACATTATCAAATTATGAATTATGAATTACAGCGTCAGGCATATGTGTTCTGAGTAAAATCTGTCATAATGGCAACCCAGTAAGGACACAATTCCAAAGATAGGTGCATGTCAGGATCCTAGACTAATGTCAGCAGGTGACTAAGGTTGTAGATTTTGAGGCCCTGGATGAGGCCCCCTGACTAGGCTATGGAGACGTGGTGCTCGCAAAATGGCAGCCTCCTGCCATCCAGGTATGGTGGTGTGGTAGTGACTTCATTCTGCTGGCTTTAGTCATCATGGCAGAAGGCGGTGTTCACCGCTGTGCACCCGATCATTGGATTCCATGGCTGTCAAAGGGGCCTGGGCCAATCATGACTTGACTCCTGATTGCTGTGCAGGCTAGTACTCCACTTCATATGCTGCTGTGTCCTGACTCTGGTCCCTAAGATGGCATGGGTCACAGGGAAATGGGCCCCGGCCTTCCCCCTGGAGGAGCTGGACAGGGTCCTACCCCTGGATGCAAAGCCGTATGGGCAACCAGAGGAGCAGGTGAGTTGCTATGTGTCCTCCTTATATGTGTGTGAATGTGGCGGATGCCTGTACGCCTTTCTTTTCACTGTGTGACTGCTCACCTGTAGCGTGTCTAGCAGTGTATGTCTTGGAAAATGTCCATATCTATGTCTCAATGGGCCATGTCAGGTTGAACAGGCATGACATATTGGACACCCACACCCACACTGACATCTGTTTCTTTACTCTGTGTGTCCCATGTAGGTCAGCGCCCATCAGAAGAGGGGACTGTGGCAAGCCATCGTCAAGGAAGTGTGGATCCTGGGGGTCTACAACCGGCAGAGCACCCACTGCAAGAAGTGGTGAGAGAACCTGAGGCGCTGGGCCAGGAAGACTGGAGAGGCCCAGCTTGGGAGGCCCTCCCAACGAGGAAGGGGTGCCCATCAGACCCTCACTCTCCTAATGGTCCGCATTCTTGGATGGGCGCTTAAAGGCAGCACAGCAGTCACAAGGGTAAAAGAGTACCAACACTGTTATTATACCGCTTTGATGGATGTATGTTGGTGCCGTTGTATGTCTGAATTCTAGTGCCAGGCACATGGACAGGTGTGTTCCTGCAGTACTACCCCCTAAAAGTCCCTGGAATGGTGTGAGGACTAGTTTGGGCAGTCAACTTAGGCACACAGGGGGTCCCCTTATTGTCATTGGGTATCCTTTTTGGCCTGCATCGGGTGAGCATGGTCTCTCATGGGTGTACTCCACACAGTGTATCAGGCCTGTGTTGTTTCTGTGGGTAATTTCCCCTATTCTAGGGTAATGGCCACTAGTCAGGGACACAGTCATGACTAATGTTGTAGGTGCTGTGTGTAGGTGTGCGACCTGGGTGGGAGTGTGTGGGCCAGCGATGTACATATATTCAGTTTTTGACCAAGTTGTCCCTTTGTTTTGTCTCTCCACCACTGTGCTCTTGTGTCCTTTGTGTACATCAGCATCATCTGGTGAGGGAGCAGTGGCACCAGCGAGGGCGGATGCAGCAGTCCACAGTTCCAAGGCAGCAGAGTCGAGCGACGCCAAGGGCACCAGTGGGTTGGAGGGTGAGGGGAGTACCACGGGGGAGGCAACTACCACTGGAGGTAGTGACTCTGATACCTCCTCCGATGGGAGCTCCCTGGTGGTGGCGGACCCTACTGGGCCCACCCATTCTTAATCATCTCCGCCACCGCCCATACCATCACTGCCCTCCCAGTTGCTCCCCAAACCAGTTGCCCGTGCCCGCTCACCCACTAGGGGGGGCATCTCCTTCACCCCAGGCACCTCATCCCCTGCCCCAGTCAGCCCTGCTGCCCTCACGGAGGAGGCTGTTGACCTCCTAAGGACCATCTCTGCAGTGCAGACAACCATCATGAATACCATCCAGGGCTAACATCCCAGATGCAGCAATGTAATGCCTATCTGGAAGGTATTCACAGTGCCATGTCTGGCCTACAAAGATCTTTTCAGGCTCTGGCCTCCTCTTTGATGGCAGCCAGTGTCCCTGGTCTTTCCGTCCCCCCTCCCACCACCTCTACCCCTTCCAGCACACTACTCCCTTCACCCATCCCAAGCGCCTATACAGAAGGCATGCACAAAGATCAACACACAGGAAGCACACAGAGAAACACAAGCACCACACTTCCCACCACAAGCATGCACACACCCCACATACCAATGCACTAACACCAACATCCACTTCCACCGGTGTGTCAACCTCCCCAGCCCCCCTGTCTGTCACCTCACTATGCACTCCCACATGGAATGCACCCTCAGTCACTGCTGCTGCCCCCATTCATGCAGCCATCACAACATCTGACATCCAGACATACACCCCAGACACGACACCTGCACTCACCAAGAGTACATTTACAGACACTTGCAGCACTCACCAGACCTGCAGACAACATCCATGTACACTGGCAGCCTGTTTTGTCCCACTGTGTCCACCCCCCCTCCTCCCAAAACATTCAAACATTCACAGACATCCACACCACACATATCCACCACACATCAGCATACTTTACAGGCACCTGCATCCATGTCTGTCACATCTACACCTCATACAACCACTCCCTAAGTCTCCACTCCCTGACCGGGCTCCAAATCCCCTCCAACTGCCCCTAAGAAGCTTTTCCTTTCCCATATTGATCTGTTCGAACCCACTGCCCCACCTCATCTCGTCCCTAAACGTGCCCATCTCCTTGCCCAGTGCACCCCTTCCATGTCCAAGTCCGACCCAGTCTGCCCTTCCCAATCCCGTGCCCCTTCCCAAGGCGGAAGAAGCCCCATGTTGCCCCAGGTCCCTCTGCCACCCCCGGTCCAAAGCTACTCCCCCTCCTTCCAAGGGCAAGCCCAAACACACTTCACCTCCCAAACTAAGCCGAAGCCCCTGTTCCAGACATAAGTGCCCCTGAGATGCCTGGCTGCCCCAATGATGCCCCCTTTAAATGGAATACCTTTTACCCATGCAGGTGTTCGGGCTATTTTAGCCTTTCATTGTCTTTCACATGGACTGGGCAATGGCCTTATTGGGACATTACTTTTTCTCTAGTTAATAAATTTACAGTGTCCAGTACTGCTGTTGGCACATTATGCTGATGTTGTTTCGTTGTTTCACTGGCGGGGCGTGGTGTGCACATATGTGTATCCTTTCGCGCAGCTATTTGTTGCCTTGTGTCTGGTAAGTACATCTTGCTATGGTATGTATGGCTTGGGATGTGGGAGGGATTGGGAGTGCGTTGCAGGCTGGGTGTGGTGGGTGTTTACCTGTGCCCTTTCTTCCCATATGCGTCTTCGTGTCGGTCACGGTCATGGAGGTATATGACAAGGAGCAGCACTGGCATTATTTCCAACTCTCTCTCCATATCTGCGTTGTCGTGTTGTGTGTGCCTCCGGTGAGTGTTTCCTTTTAAATTGTTCATTTCCACCACACTTTGCATGGTGGTGGTTTCCACCCTGGAACTGCTGAAGTCTGGTAGTTCATTATTTGGTGGGTGGGTAGGACCTTTCCACCGGCCTGTGGGCGGCCTCCTCCATCCTCGTCAGACTACAAAGATGGTGGTGTGTGGATGGACCGCTACTTGTTTCTCATTAACTTCATTATTTGGCGGTCCGGACCGCCAGCCGTTGGAGGTAGTTACCGCCAGCGGGGCTGTGTTTACTGCCATGTTCATAATGACCACCATAGTCTCCAAGGGCAAGTGGTAGAACATGTCCTAATTTCCCTTAGTGGGATGGTAGACTCAGAGAGTGAGGTGGTGATCCCTGAGGGAGGAAGTCATCACTTTCCCCAGATCAAACTGAATAGGGTCCCTGTCACTGCTTTGAGGGACATCAGGTGTGGCCAGACCAGATAGTGTAAGAGTTGGTTTCCCCAAAGCAGTACACTGGTCAACTGTGTAGGGTAATTCAGGCCAAAAGGTGGGACATTTTCTTCTCCGTGGCCCTGGAATTTCTGGAATGGGGTTTCAGGTGACCCAGAAGAGGGTCATAGTTAGTCCCCAGATACCCATAAACTGCATTCTGGGAAATTAGTTGCCACTGGTGACAGGAGGGCTAGGAGGGGTGGCTACCCAGGGTCCCCTGAAAGGTCAGTTTTCTGAGGGTACCACTCCTGTGCGGAGCATACACAGGCCCTGATGTAGGAACAGAGGGAGGAAAGACTCACCCCTGTCACCTGTTCAACCTCAGGGTACATAAGATGGGCTGAAAACCACTCTCAGGATACCACCTATAGAATGGTGGGAGGTAGATTGGAAGTAGGGAGGCTAACACCTGAGGCTGACACCCCCTCTCTGAGAAACCTCAGAGGTCAGAGAGCCCTCAGAAGCCCTTAGTGAACTCCTTGCCAGCCACAATATTGGAAATGAGGCCTGCCCAACTTCCCTCCTTGGAGCTTCCACCTGTGGGTGGATGGCGTGGGGCCTTGCTCTTGGCACTGACAGCTGTCAGCTGCCTCTGTTTGTTGTTGTCCTTATGGGCAGAGTTCTGCTTGGGTTGTGGACTGAAGTCTTTCCAAGCGGTGGAATGGGCAACATCACTTTGCTGGCCATGGTCGTACTGTCTACCCACTGGAATGCATCTATGAGCAAATTAAGGTAAGGTGCTTCACAAACGAGGCACAAAAGTGAGGGGAAGGGTTACCCATGTGTGAGTCCAGTGACTCAGGAGAGAAGTAACAGAGGCATCCAACTGAGTTCAGTGAGGCACAGAATTAACATGGACCACTGCATAAGAAGGCCAACTTTCACGTTCTATTGCCTAAGCAGGTGAACCCATCAAGGTATTGATTAGTTTACCTGGCTTTTGGCTATAGGTCAAACCTGACCCTCTCTCCCAGGGTCAACCACAAATTTTTTACCTTCACACTCCTGTCTCTGGCCTCTTTGAGGCCTTACGAGGACACGTAGCTAAGGTGACGGCCTGACGAGTTGTTTATTTAAACGCGCGTTCATTCAGCGCGTTATACGGCGAAGCTCTAACCTTGGACAAAAGCCGGTTGCCAGCTTCTTGATGTAAAGCAGCAGCGCGCCTGCGCTTCTTATTGAATCACCGCTTGTGCAGCCCATGACTGCATTGAGTTCAAGGCACTGTTTTCATTGTCCTGAGGAGGCCGGATTTGTTAAGGCCGAAACGAGTCGACTATAACTTCTATGGAGTGACTGTTGGAATTCCTGAACATTGGGATTTGAATAACCTGCGGATTGTATCGGACATTTATTTTAGTGATTGACTTTTCTCACTGCTGCTAGATACTTTCCTTCTACAACTGCCACTACCTGTATTGGTGACTGCTTGCCACTGGATGGCCAAGCAGCCTATATTTTATGTATCATGGTGCCCGAAGGGAATTTTTGCGAATTTTTGGGTTGTGTTTTTTGTTAGATTTGTATATAATTAGATTTTGTGTAATAATGTTTTTAGGTGATTAGGTGATCTGTTGGCACTATATTGAATTGATTTAATAGGAATAAAGAAATTACATTTCAGTGAAAAATTGAAGTTTTCGCTTAGATATTTGGCATATATTTATCCCTGCTGGATATTTTGATTTTTGTATTGCAGCCTGTGTGTGCAGGTTCAAAGTGCCATTACATTTCGACCTGATAAAATAAACCTTTTGCCAGGCCTAAACCTGACTTTTTAATACATATGTCACCCATAGGTTAGGCCCTAACCAACCCCTAGGGCAGGGTGTATTGTATTTAAAAGGTTGGACATGTACTTTTAAGGTTTAAATGTCCTGGTAAGGAAACTCTTTAATTATTTTTTTTTCACTACTGCAAGGCCTACATCTCCCATAGGATAACATTGGGTTATCGTGTTGCATTTAATAAATTATAACTTTTTATTGGGAGTATGTAGTGATGGGACGGAAAAAGTCCTTGGCATGGTAAAATACGTGTACCCCTGTCCTGAGTGCACAACTCTATTGTTGTCTGTATCCCTAAGGCTCATTTTTTGTCATAGGCAAACATGGCGTGAATGTGTGCCATGGCATAGGCCTGTCGGATTGCGGTCTTGGTTGACTGGAAGGAGTGCCAAAGCATTACCCTCATGGTGGTGCAAGGCTACCGCCTTTACCAAGAATTAAGCAGCAGGAGCACAGTGGTGGCAGCATACTGTGTAGTGATCCGTAGAAGTGAACAGGTCCTTTTGAACCTGTGTCACCAGGAGTGAGGCCTACAGGTTCAATTCCCTTTGAAAAATTATGCTGCTGTGTGCTTAACTCCTGACTATTATAATTAAATATAAACATAACTCAAATGGATATATATTCGAAAGAGGATTGGAGACAAATATTAAACGAAATTAAATTTCAAAAGTTTATTACATTATTCACATTGATTCATTAATATATAATGATAACATTACCATACATGTACTCTAATGTTACTGATCAAATACACACAATGACAACCAAAAGCGTAAATGAAACAAAATAATACAGTCCAAACGAAGATATTATTCTATTCAACTTCCCAGGTGTTTCGCACAAAAACATTCAGACATCAAATATCCACTCATTCACTCCACACATACAATCCATTCAGTCATGCTACTCAAACTTCAATCAACAAAATCAAAATCCCTAACACTCAGTTCCTGACATTGGACTACTATTTATACAGTAGATCTATCCAATTGTACAACATTTGATTACAATATGTATATGCGTTGTTACATCTACACAATACCTCTATGAGACCCAAGTAATCTCACGTTTTACTGATGACATATATTGCCTTTGTCCATACGTAATGATTTGTTTACAAAATTATCCAAGGTTTCATATAATCCATCCAGGTACATCTCATACTTTTGTCATCTAATGTTTAGCACTGACGTGTTTCAGTGGCAGCCAGACGTCTGCAGGAGCCACCTTCTTCAGGGCGTAACAATTAAAAATCACCTACACAAAAACCCAGTATGCTTCACAAGGCAGGCAAACGAAATAGGACAAATAGAATCTCCTGAAAAATTGCCAGATGGTGCAAAAATCACCTGAGCCACCCAAAGAAGGGAGGTTATGCGAGGAGAGGACAAACCCTCAATCCAGAAAGTCCATAAGTACTATTGCTCCCGAATGTAGGATGCTGCTTACAAAGAGTGCAGAACCAGGCAAAAGTCTCTGCTAGAGTTTCTCAAAAGGAATGCAACCCGGTAGTGTACAGATAACCTAAATTTCTTCAGATGGATTCCATTGTTGGTACGTTTGTCGTATGTGTGCTCGCTAGAAGTACAATAAATGAAGGGTGAAGTGTTGTGCAGCATGCCTATGGTGAGTGAGTCTGCTTGTCATGCCTGTGTTTGCAACTAGCATATCGCAGTCCAATAAGGAAAGCTACAGTGCCGAACAGTGCGCACAGACTGAATTTGTGTGCTGAATGTATGTAGTGAAACAGTGCATGGAGGTAATGGTGCTGGACAGTATACGTACTGTGAATGCACACTGAGTGTTAGTGTGCTTGCAATAGTATATTACATGGAGGACTCTGGGTTCCATTTTGGGAAGCCCAGGCATGCCTGGTGAAGACATGAAGGGTAGAGGAGTCCGCCCAGACAGATTTGTGCATTTCTACATTCCTGTGCGCTGGGTGGGATACACACTGGAGGAAGGGAGGAAAAGATCCCCCCTTTGAATGGTGCTCTTTGATTCACTGATAGATCACAAAGAAGGGACCATAAGAAATCATGAATAGTGGGCTGGGAGCCCAGGATTAACCTTTTGATGCACATATCACTGTGGCTGACATCCAGGTGTGAACCCTTCTCACTCCCATGAACTGTGTTGCGGGTCCATGAACTTTAGAGTATTTCTTGCTGTGACAGTCTTTCAAGAGGGAAGAAGAGAAGGGAAAATGTATCCTTCAAAAGGAGCAGAACCCCAGCATAAACCTTTAAAGGCTCAGAACCTAAATTACATTACAGGGGCCCCACGACACCCGTTCCCGCCAGATACCGCCTGATTTAACGCCGCGGTCAGAATGGGCATTGAAGCACCGCCAGCCTGTTGGCGGTGCTTCCGTGGGCCCCGGCCCTGGCGGTCTTGGACCGCCAAGGTCAGAATGACCCCATTAGTCTCTTCCTGCAACCAGTTGTAACTGTTGTCCAAACCTTACCGGCTTACTAGCAGTACCTCACCAGAAATACAATAGTAAAAGGTGATTTGTAGCAGTCGCTTACGCATGGACTCAAAGTACAATACCTCAGGGTTGTCGTGGTTAAACGGAAATTACCCTTTTCTCACAGATTTATTATGTCTCATACAAACAAAGGCAATAACACAGATGCAGTAAAGTTATAATAGTTTTTATTCAACATAACTGCAATTTGTGATAAGTTGCATGAACTGCAATGATTAGGATAATGAATATACCAAGCAACAGTATTGTGAAGAGGAGAGTCATTGTTATAAAGACCCCCACCATTATGCAATATATGAAAGAAATATATGTATATGTAAAAGATGGAATAAACCCTAATACCCTAAGGAGAGTAGGTCTAACCTCCTACCTAAAAAAGGAGAGCTGGGTTCGTTAAACCTAATCTGCCAAAGCCGTGTCCATGAGAGGAGCCCCCAACCCTTGTTACCTTGGAATGAGGTCTCTATCTCAGACTCCGCAGGGACACGAAGACTGGGTCAGTGTCAAGATGACTGCAGCATCGGTATCAGCGATGGTTGCGATGCCCTCTGGTCGGAATCCCTCTGATTATCTGTCTAAAAGTGTGTTGTATTTATATAGATCTACAAGGTCCCCTGACATAAGTGTTATTCATAACAATAGATAACAGGCATGCTTGGGACGGCAATTAATATCAACAATCCCTCGAAAGTATAGAGAGGGAAAATCCCTAAGTGTGAATGCCTACTGAATGTTTGTCTTTCGTGCTTGATCTTGACGCCTTGGCGCAGTGACACTGATAATAGAACCCATAACAAGTGGCCTAACTATAAACAAGGCCGCCATTTTAAAGGAAATAAATAATTAAATGGACTAAGCCAGAGCAAGCTAAGTAGGTTAAAAGTCACTGGGTGACGGGGGCACAAGTTTACAAGCCTACGGCTAAGCTAACTCCTGTTAACCCGTTAAAACAAACTAGGATTCACTACAGTCCTGTTGCCAGCGGAAGAAGAACTGGACCTGCACCTTGCACCCGGGACCCCCAGGGGGACTCCAAGGACTTCAACACCATTGAACCCTGCACCTGGATTCTGCCTACTGTGAGTCCTAACCGTCCAAGTGGTGCTCCCTCAGTCCTGAACCCTTAAATTCAGGATAAATGTGGTCTGGCTGCCAAGCTATGGTTCCCATCAGAACCAATCAAGTGTGGGGCAACACAACATAGCCCTCACAGTCCCCGACGGAACTGATGCAGCTCGACGCAAATCAATGCGGAACTCATCTTATAGCCCACGCAACCCCTCATCAGAACTGACGCAATGTGGTGCAATGCCCCACATCCAGGACATACGGTATAATTCTCAGTAGCTAACCTGGCCCATGCATCTGGCCCACACTTTATCGCTGTCAGCCTAAATTTATGACTTTGTCCCATTCTGGTACAACTAGAAAACCACAGTTGGCGCTTTGTGTTTAGAGGCACTATTTTTACTTAAATCTTTAAAATTGCATATCTCTGGTTTTACTGAGCTGTTTTGATCTCAAATAATTTATCAAATTTTATTGTTTCTAAATTGGTTGGATTTTTTGTGTGTTGTGTTTTCACTTTATTACTATTTGGGTGCTGCATAAATACTTTGCACATTGCCTCTAAGTCAAGCTTAACTGCTTTTGTGCCAAGTTAACAGAGGCTTAGGCACAAGTTAATTTAGTGACTTTTTGTGGTTTACCATGACAAGGACTGTGGTTGTTGCGTGAACAGGGTTTCACTCCACTCAACCAACAACCGCATTTCTCACATTTATGAAGAGCTGTGCTGCACTTTCCTGATGCCTACTGACTTGTAAACACTGGGTTACCTTTTCATTTGTTTCTAAGGAATATGGGCTGTACACACTAACACTGTGGATACAGGTGTGAATCAGGGGTAGAGACAAGCACAAGTTTGAATACTCGTATTCGCAGCTTAATTATTATGTGATTAAATGCTGTAGGCTTTGGAGCCAATCATTTAAAAAGATTCAGGGGGTAATTCAGACCTCGGCGGTAAAAGGCACTTACTGCCGGTCAGAAGACCGCCATAACACCGCCGCGGTAAACCGCCACGGTCATTCTGACCCGCAACTGGCAAACCGCCAAAAACCCGACATCCACAAAAGTCCGCCACACCAAAGGTTAGCAAAAAACTGGCGATGACCAAACCTCCACCGTCACACCAACAGAAAAACGCCCATGCCATTACGACCCACGAATCCACGCGGCGGTCTTTCAACCGCGGTATTCCATTGGCGGTACACACCGCCGCGCTCAAAATACACACACCCTTACAAAACACAACTGCATTGGACAATTTGAAACACACACACCTGATACACATACAAACAACACTCCCACACACCCAATACAATATAAAACACACATCCACATCACCCACAAACCCCTTCGAAAAAAAAATTCGACAGAAAGCCAGAGATAGACAGCACTGCTTAGACAACACCATCACACAGAGGCAAACCACACCATCACCCACACAATATCCACGCACAAAACACCACACATCACCACACTCACCACACTCATCAACACATACACCACCCCACACCTCCTCCACATCACGCTATGGCACCCCAAAGACACCCCCGGTTCTCAGACGCCGAACTCCGGGTCATGGTGGAGGAAATAGTTCGGGTAGAGCCCCAGCTCTTCGGGACACAGGTGCAGCACACCACCATTGCCAGGAAGATGGAGCTATGGCAAAGGATAGTCAATAGGGTCAACGCTGTGGGACAGCATCCACGAAATCTGGATGACATCAGGAAGCGCTGGAACGACGTACGGGGGAAGGTGCGTTCCATGGTATCAAGGCACAACATCGCGGTGCAGAAGACTGGTGGCGTACCCCCACCTACTCCCCCAGAATTTACAGCATGAGAGGAGGAAGTCTTGCACATCCTGCATCCTGAGGGCCTCGCAGGAGTATCTGGAGGAATGGACTCTGGTAAGTCAAATCTTAACTACTTCTTCCCACCCCCACCCCACCTGCATGCCAGCACATACCCCCACCCTCACCCCCACCCCCATCACACCTACTCCCTGCAAATGGCTCACCATCACAACCCACCCATCCCAACACCAAGACCTGCATGCGTCCACAAAGAATGGACACCCATCACCAAAGCATGCCCACTGCACATACACATCTCCCCCACAAGCCACCCTCACAAACGCCCACACACAGGAATGCCAGCCCTGGGGTACACGGGCACCCACCCATTGACCGATATGGCACACACTGAAGCAATAACCATACCTCTATACCCCTGCAGGACCCGAACGCCACTACACCGCCCAGTAGGTTCCAGAAATGTCCATCCCACCCCCAGAAGAGGCCACCAGTGATGACAGCAGCTCTGTCTCCCTGGACCCAGATGACCAGCCCGGACCATCGGGGACCTCTGGACAGTCGGTTACCCTCACACAGCCACAGGCCACAGCAGACCCAACCCCCTCTGGGAACACCAGCACAGCTCCCACCCAGCGGGCCCATGCCTCTGTCTCCAGGACACGTCAATCAGCGGTGTGTCCACCACTACAGGGCACCCAGGTTAACCCACCACCCCAACAACAACAGGGACCTGGGGGCAGTGGTAGTGGGCACACGGTCCAAGGGACAGAGGCCCAGGGAAACAGGGGAACTGGGAGGGCTGCTGTGCGACAGGGGGGGGACAGGCCAAGGGAACCCACTCTCCACGAGGCCCTCTCCTCCATCATGGGAGCATACCACCACTCCCAGGAGACAATGGCGACGGTACTGGCCAGGTTCCAGGAGATCCAGGTCATGCAGGAGCAACAGTACATGGGGTTCAGGGAAGAACTCAGAACCATCAGTTCCGCAATGGGCACCATCGTAGGGGCACTCAACCAGATTGTCACCACATTGCGGGACCATGTGGCACCACAAAGGGCCCCTGTCACTAGCATGGACCAAGAACAGGCAACCACCTCCGCCGGCGCTAGTGGACAGGAGGCCCCCACACAACAACAGGCCACCAGAACCCCACCTCCTGCAGAAGAAGAACCACCCCGCAAGCGGGGCCTGAGATCTCGTAAGAAGACAGAGTAGGATGTCAAGACCCCCGCCAGCAAAGGATACCCCCTGGTGTCATCCCACTGTCCCACATTGTCACCCTGTCCAACCTTTAACTGCCCCTGCTCCACCTTCCACAGGCATATGGACAATGCACCTGTGAGACTAAAAAGCAGGACTCTGCCATGGACATTCCTCCACCATCACCCATCACCGATTTCCCACCATGTCCCTAAATTCAGCATTTTAATAAAAAAACTTATTGCACAAAAACAATCTGGAGTCTGCCTGTATTGTGAACAAATATTTTGAACATAATGCTGCCAAAATGTCCAGTTACACAGTGATGAAAACATACCACTGTCATTCAGCTGTAGTCCATGGGGAAACAAAGCAGAGGTCACGCAGTGGGGGCCACATCTCTGAAATTAGAAGGGAAAGTCACAACTCAGTTAACATACACAGGGGAATAGATCAGACAGTAGAGACTGTAAGTAACTGTAAAATGCCAGTGTTGATTCTTACCAGTGTGTCATTGAAAATACTGTAGTATCACTGTGTCCCTGTTGTCTGTGTCGTCCCCGTCGTCTTCCTCCTCTTCACTCTCCACAGGTTCCACCGCTGCCACAACACCACCATCTGGACCATCCTCCTGCAGGAAAGGCACCTGGTGTCGCAAAGCCAGGTTGTGAAGCATACAGCAGGCCACGATGATATGACACACCTTCTTTGGTGAGTACATTAGGGATCCACCTGTCATATGCAGGCCCCTAAACCTGGCCTTCAGGAGGCCGAAGGTCCGCTCAATCACCCTCCTAGTACGCCCATGGGCCTCATTGTACCGTTCCTCTGCCCTGGTCCTGGGATTCCTCACTGGGGTCAGTAGCCACGACAGGTTGGGGTAACCAGAGTCACCTATTAGCCACACACAGTGTCTCTGTAGCTGTTCCATCACATAAGGGATGCTGCTATTTCGCATGATATACGCGTCATGAACTGACCCAGGGAACTTGGCATTTACATGGGAGATGTACTGGTCAGCCAAACAGACCACCTGGACATTCATCAAATGATAACTTTTTCTGTTCCTGTACACCTGTTCACTTCCTCTGGGGGGTACCAAAGCCACATGGGTGCCATCAATGGCACCAATGATGTTGGGAATATGTCCAAGGGTATAGAAATCACCCTTCACTGTAGCCAAATCCTCCACCTCAGGGAAAACAATGTAGCTCAGCATGTATTTCATCAGGGCAGACAACACTCTGGATAAAACCTTAGAAAACATAGGCTGAGACATCCCAGATGAAATGGCCACTGTTGTTTGGAATGATCCACTAGCCAAAAAATGGAGTACTGACAGAACCTGCACTAGAGGGGGAATCCCTGTGGGTTGGCGGATGGGTGACATCAGGTCTGGCTCCAGCTGGGCACACAGTTCCTGTATAGTGGCACGGTCAAGTCTGTAGGTGAGTATGACATGTCGTTCTTCCATTGTCGACAGGTCCACCAGCGGTCTGTACACGGGAACAGCCCCCCATCTCCTCACAAGTCCCTGTGGACGGTGCCTAGGAAGGACAACATGGAGCACAGAGTCAATCAACCCACAGGTACGTTCACACAGCTTGCACTGTACACGATTCTCTATGCATTGAATGGCATGTATGAGTGGCAATGCAAGGCCTAGGCCTGTGTGACGCAGTAGAAATTAAGCCATGTGGGCCTTTGAAATGGCGGCTGCCTGACCTGTGAAGTGTGACAATGTGATGTGAGCTCATTGAGCTGGCGTGGCACACCGTGGCGGTAGGCGGTCGAAGACCGCGGTGCAAAGCCGCATTGGTTAACATTGAACCCTATGGGTTTCAGGAGCCAATGAGGATGTGCGCCGGTGGTCGCGGTACGCACCGCCGCGGTACGCACCGCCGCGGTCGTAACCGCCATTTTCTATCTGCCTAATCACTCGAGACCTGATCATCCACAGGAGAGGACCTATACTGCAAGTGCTGCTGTGACCTCGGTCTGGAAGTGACAATGGCTGCTGCGACTGGGGAAAGGGCCCCTGCCTTCACTTCAGAAGAGTTGGAGACCCTCATGGATGGGGTCCTCCCCCAGTATGCGCTACTCTACGGTCCTCCAGACCAACAGGTAAGTACACTGGGACCATGCTTAGTGGCAATGCCTGGGTTGAGTGGGGTGAATGAACGATGGTGGTGAGGGGAGCGAATGAGGAATGCATCGCACGACAGATGAGAGCATGTTCCACACGGTAAGGTTGGGGAGGGGGGGCCACTCACATCGACCATGCAGAAAAGTGATGATGTTTCTTTTCCCACCCTGTACATGTCACATAGGTCAGCGCCCATCAGAAGATCGACATTTGGCGTGCCATCGCCAAGGACGTCCGGGCCCTGGGGGTCCACAACAAACGGGGCACCCACTGCCACAAGAGGTGGGAGGACATCCGCCGCGGGAGCAGAAAGACCGCCGAGGCACTGCTGGGGATGGCCTCCCAACCTAGGAGGGGTGCCACACGGCAATTGACCCCCCTGATGTCCCGGATCCTGGCGGTGGCCTACCCCGATTTGGATGGGCGCGTGAGGACATCACAGCAGACACAAGGGGGTGAGTACCAGCACATTCTGCTATCTTTGCGCGCAGTGGAGGTGCCTGGGTGGGGGAGGAGGGCTGTGGGTATCCCTAGGCCAGGGCGATTTCTGTAGGCTAGGCCCCTCCGTGAGGCATGGCCCTGTGCCCCCGCCCCCCACCTCTGTAGGGTGCCTAGTACAGCTATTCATGGCCCTGTGTCATCTATGTGTGCAGTTGTCGTCCACAGGCTTGTAGGCCATGTCCCAGTGATTGAGTAGTGTACCCCAAGTGCGCGGTGTAGTGCAGTGGGCTTCTGTGTCTCTCCTCTCCGCCAACGGTGTCGCCAATGCATGCACTCAACATGTCTTTATTTCTTCTCCCCCCCCTTTTTTTTGGTCTTCCTGTTCATGTGTGCATTAGCATCATCAGGCGGAGGAGAAGTGGCATTGGCGCACAAGGGAGCTGCATCTCACATGGCCCCGGAGGGCCATGCAACCGACTCCGATTTCACCAGTGAGATGGAGGGCGAGGGGAGCTCCACAACGGGGACCCGTGGAGACGTCAGCGACACCGACACGTCCTCGGAAGGGAGCTCCCTTGTGGTGGCGGCAACATCCGTGCCCACCGCTACAACAGGTACAGCCGCCACCCAGTGCACCAGCTCCGCCCTCCCAGCAGCCCCTCAGCGTTCGCCCCGTGCCCGCTCGGCCAGGAAGCCGGCCATCTCCTTCGCCCCAGGCACCTCAGGCCCTGCCCCAGTTACCCCTGCTGCCCTCAGTGCGGAGATCATTGACCTCCTCCAGATGCTCATTGTTGGGCAGTCTACCCTTTTGAATGCCATCCAGGGTGTAGAAAGGGAGGTGCATCGGAGCAATGCATACCTGGAGGGCATTCATTCGGGTCAGGCTGCCCATCAGCGATCGTTCAATGCTCTGGCCTCAGCACTGACGGCAGCCATTGTCCCTGTCTCCAGCCTCCCTCCTCCAACTCCCTCCACCCAGTCCCACTCCCCTGTTCCTCTGCCTATCCCAGCTACACCTACAGACCAGCCTGCACACACCTCAACACCCAAGGGCAGCTCATCCAGACATAAGCACCACAGATCACACAAGCATTCACCCAAGCAACATCCACATGCAGACATGCCAACAGCCACTGCCTCCTCTGTGTCCCCCTCCTCCTCGTCTCCCTCCTCCCTCCCTGTGACGTCTCCACTCACACCTGCATGCACACCACCATCAGCCAGTACGTCCATCATCAGCACACCCTCCAGAACACTCCGCACACGTGCAGTCACCACCCCCACTGCCATTTACACGTCCCCTGTGTCCTCTCCCACTGTGTCTGTCACCCCCTCTTCCAAACCACACAAACGCAGGCAGCCACCCACCCAACAGCCATCCACCTCACGACAGCCTCCGTCACAAGCACCTGCACCCAAAGACAGCACACTTGACTCTCCTACAACCACATGCTCTTCCTCCACTCCCATACCCACTACAACTACCCGTCCCTGTCTTTCTAAATTGATTTTACTTTCTAACCTTGACCTCTTTCCAACCACTGACCCACCCCCTCCATCTCATAAGACTCCAATCAGCACCTCAGCCACCACAAGCCCTGCATCTACTAGGACCATAGTTCAGGGCTATTGGAGTCCACCAGCTCCTAGGGCAGGAACATCGGCCAGCAGCAAGGGGGCAGCCAGCCCACCCCCTGGGAAGAGAACCAAAAAAGTGAAGGGCCGGCGCGACAGGCCTGAGACGGCTGCCCCCAAGGACACTAGCCTTGCCCCGTCACCTGGCACATCCACAAAGGGAGGCAAGGGCCCCAGAGATTCTGCGAAGGAGGGCAAGGGCAGCAGGGCGGACAAGTCCGGCAGCAGGCGAGCTGCCCAGGAGGGCCCCACCAGCCCCATTTGGGGTGTGACGGAGGACACCCACGGGCCCAGGACTCCAGCACAGGAGGGCCCCGCAAGCGAAAGGTCGGATGGCGACTGAGCGGGGAATATTGGGCAGATCTGGTTCCCTAGGAACACAAGACAAGCACCACTGTACAGGGCCCCGCCAAGACAGGCACTGCTTAACAGGGCCCGCCATGACAAGCACCGCTGAACAGGGCCCGCTGTGAGAAGCACCGCTGAACAGGGCCCCGCCAAGACAGGCACCGCTGAACAGGGCCCGCCGTGAGAAGTACCGCTGAACAGGGCCTGCCGTGAGAAGCACCGCTGAACAGGGCCCGTCGTGAGAAGCACCGCTGAACAGGGCCCCGCCAAGACAGGCACCGCTGAACAGGGCCCGCCGTGACAAGTACCGCTGAACAGGGCCCGCCGTGAGAAGCACCGCTGAACAGGGCCCCGCCAAGACAGGCACCGCTGAACAGGGCCCGCCGTGACAAGCACCGCTGAACAGGGCCCCGCCAAGACAGGCACCGCTGAACAGGGCCTGCCGTGAGAAGCACCGCTGAACAAGGCCCCGCCAAGACAGGCACCGCTGAACAGGGCCCGCCGTGACAAGCACCGCTGAACAGGGCCCCGCCAAGACAGGCACCGCTGAACAGGGCCCGCCGTGACAAGCACCGCTGAACAGGGCCTGCCGTGAGAAGCACCGCTGAACAGGGCCCCGCCAAGACAAGCACCGCTGAACAGGGCCCACCGTGACAAGTACCGCTGAACAGGGCCCGCCATGACAAGCACCGCTGAACAGGGCCCCGGCAAGACAAGCATCGCTCCGCTGGGCCCTTCCTGTCAAGCACCGCTCCGCTGGGCCCTTCATCTCAAGCACCGCTCCGCTGGGCCCTTCCTGTCAAGCACCGCTCCGCTGGGCACCGCCGTCTCTGAAGTGCTCTGCTGGGCCCTTCCTCTCAAGCACCGCTCCACTGGGCCCTTCATCTCAAGCACCGCTCCGCTGGGCCCTTCATCTCAAGCACTGCTCCGCTGGGCCCTTCCTGTCAAGCACCGCTCCGCTGGGCCCTTCCTGTCAAGCACCGCTCCGCTGGGCACCGCCGTCTCTGAACTGCTCTGCTGGGCCCTTCCTCTCAAGCACCGCTCAGCTGGGCCCTTCATCTTAAGCACCACTCCGCTGGGCCCTTCCTGTCAAGCACCGCTCCGCTGGGCCCTTCATCTCAAGCACCGCTCCGCTGGGCCCTTCCTGTCAAGCACCGCTCCGCTGGGCACCGCCGGGCACCGCCGTCTCTGAACTGCTCTGCTGGGCCCTTCCTCTTAAGCACCGCTCTGCTGGGCCCTTCATCTCAAGCACCGCTCCGCTGGGCCCTTCATCTCAAGCACCGCTCCGCTGGGCCCTTCATCTCAAGCACCGCTCCGCTGGGCCCTTCCTGTCAAGCACCGCTCCGCTGGGCACCACCGTCTCTGAACTGCTCTGCTGGGCCCTTCCTCTCAAGCACTGCTCCGCTGGGCCCTTCATCTCAAGCACCGCTCCGCTGGTCCCTTCATCTCAAGCACCGCTCCGCTGGGCCCTTCATCTCAAGCACCGCTCCGCTGGGCCCTTCCTGTCAAGCACCGCTCCGCTGGGCACCTCCGTCTCTGAACTGCTCTGCTGGGCCCTTCCTCTCAAGCACCGCTCCGCTGGGCCCTTCCTGTCAAGCACCGCTCCGCTTGGCACCGCCGTCTCTGAACTGCTCTGCTTGGCCCTTCATCTCAAGCACCGCTCTGCTGGGCCCTTCCTGTCAAGCACCGCTGGCCCATTCGCAGGGCCGGATCTGTGTCGGGCAGGGCTTCACGAAGCACTCTGGCCACCATGCCTCCTCCATAACCAGTGGAGTCTGTAATCCACCTGATGGACTGTGGCTTTGCACTTCCCAGGATGTAACAGTGGTCAACCCACCCACTGTTTAGACTTGAGAGACTGTGGCTTTGCACTCCCCAGGATGCAGCAGTGGGCAATCCACCCACTGTTTAGACTTGAGAGACTGTGGCTTGGCACTCCCCAGGATGCAGCAGTGGGCAATCCACCCACTGTTTAGACCTCAGAGACTGTGGCTTGGCACTCCCCAGGATGCAGCAGTGGGCAATCCACCCACTGTAGAGACTTGAGAGACTGTGGCTTGGCACTCCCCAGGATGCAGCATTGGGCAATCCACCCACTGTTTAGACTTGAGAGACTGTGGCTTGGCACTCCCCAGGATGGTACAGTGGGCATGGAGGCCCCTCGTGGATCTGGCGTCGTGGACTTATGTGGCTGAGGTGCCCCCCCTTCCCTTCCCCCTGAGGTGCCTGTAGTTTTATTATCTGATGCCCCAGCAGTGTTCTCTCCAATGGAATCGGGTCTCGTGTGTGGGCTTTGCCCATGTGTTTATGCACATTGGCCCACGAACAATGGAAGGTTGCCAAAATGTGCCGGACTTTTGGCCTATGTATATATTGTTTATGATGTTATTTATTTTATTTATATATTTCATATTTCACATTACTTCAAATGTGCTATAATATACTTCAATTTTAATGATCATTTTATTTTGTCTTTGCATTATTCCGTGGGGTTTGGGGGGTGTCACTCTGACTTGTTGCTCTGCATTGGTGTGTAGGTATTTGGGGGGGGGGGTGTATCGCGTATGTGTGTGCCTGTAACCTTTCCTCCTCCCCCCTCCCCTGTATCGTAGGTGCAGTACTCACCGTTGTCGTCTGCGCCGGCGTTCGTGCTCCTGGTAGAGGAGCAGGTAGACCATAGCTGGTAGGATGTTTAATTCGGGTTCCATGCTGTTCTGATTCCTCGTGGAGTGTATAGAGGTGAGCGTTTTCCCGTTCGTAGTCTGTTTCCGCCGTGTTTTTATCGGCGGGGCTCCCGCCCCGGAAAAGGTGGCGGATTGGTGAGTTGTGATAGGGTGGGTGGTACATTGTCTGCCGCCTGCCTGTTGGCGGTGACCGCCGCGCTGTTTGTTTGTCCCGCCGTGGCGGTCGGAGTGTTAAAGTGGCAGGCTGGGTTGGCGGTTCCCGCCAGGGTCAGAATTCCATTTTTTTTACCGCCTGCCTGTTGGTGGGTTGGCCGCCGCTTTATCACCGACCGCCAGGGTTGGAATGACCCCCTCAGTCTAAATTTTAAATTGCGACTAACTTTGAAGTTCGTCATTTGCTTACACAAATTAAGAGAGCCAATAGTATTTTATTTATGCCAATTGCTATAGTTATTATGACATGTTAGTCTGTTTTCACTCTCCATGAACTTTAGGAGGGCTTGTTGGTTATGTGTTTTATGGTGATAATGGCGTAAATTGAAATGAGTCCTGTGTTGCCGGTCAAAGTATAAAATAAAGACCTCTCTGAAACATTACCCAAGCAAAGGTGATCTGAATGTGGGTGTCACTGAGAGAGAAGGGGAAAGAGAAATCTCGGGATAACATATATTGAGATAACTTGTGATATTTCATTTTTGAATTCCTTGAAACTAACACTTCAAGAACCTCATTCTACATTTCTTGAAGCTTCTCGGCGACCAGAACCACCAGTTTCCCATTGTTTGTTTTCCCCGGGAGGGCTGCGAGATGGAAAAATTATCCACGCCGCTCTTGTGAGATCTATTCGGTGCAGCTATCAGATTAGTGGCTGAGTGGTTCTGTGTTCTGACACAATTCGGACCAGAGGCCATATGTACAAACACTTATTCCCATAAACACAGAATGGGTCAAAACCTTTGCTACATCTGGCCCCAGATTACCAGTTCCCCTGGTAATTGATCATTGCTAAAGTCTCCCTCAGTGTCCCATTTGTAATCGATGGGAACTCTGCCCCCCTTGAATAACTGGTGCTGCGGTGTCAGTAACTCTATGTACTTAGGCCATTCGAGTGACTAGAAGAGAGGACATAATGAGGCCTTAAGTGACCATCCCGCACCATGCAAGTTACCTGATTCCCTGTAGCAGGTACTTAAAGTGTCCAAATATCTCTAATGGGGGTCAAAACAGAATTTATGCCATTTCAAAGCATTCCCAGTGCTGTCACATTTGGGAACTGAGACACAGGGATGTATTGTAATTAGGCCTGGGTTGAGTTCACAGAGTTGCGCTACACAGAGCTCTGTGAAGTGCCCAAAAAACTCTGCAGCGCTACGCATAGTTCTGCAAGCGCCAGAGTACATTAGGTCACACTATTCGCACTGATTTTTAGTGCGTCCCGCACAGAAAAATCAGCGTGAACGTCTCCTTGCGCAGTGCAAGAGGGCGCTGCTTCTTTTCTGCCACTCAAATTGATTTTCTACTCAAGCTGCAGCTACCTTAATGCAAAATGAAGATTTCTCAACCCGAGCGGTCGCAACCATCTGCGACCGCTCGCTTTGAAAAACCTCACTGGGTGGTGAGCTTGAGTAAGATTTTCCTTGCTTGCGCTGTCACCAACTCACCATTGACGAGCGAGGAAAAAACTCTTCTCCACTGCGCTGATTTTTTCGGAACTCCGTACTCTAAGCTTAACTTAATGTGATCGAGTGTGAAGGTCAACATTGGTACTCCCAGGGCACTATTGCAGGGGACTGCACCAATAAAGCAGCAATTTGCACCGACATTTCCAGAACACATCATGGAACTGTGCTGATGCAGATAAAATCTCGCAATGGAATTTGCACCAACTCAACCCTGAAAGTTGGCGTAAATAAAGAATTCACTGTCATGACTGAAATTTTTCACTGTCTATTGTGGGCTACTATTGTTGCAAAAAATGCACTGGCTCCACTGCACTGTCATGGAATCCATAAATGCTGGAGCAGATAATCTGGTTCCACGTTCTCTGGATCCAAAGTCATTGATTGAACAACTCGACGACACATGCCCTCTTAATCTGAACTCCATCCCTCTTCTGTGATGTACCTTGTGAAAATGTTTCACGTACTCAGAGCTTGACCACTTGCTCACATGAAAAAACGGCACAGATTATTTGCATTTTGTTTTTAGCATCTTCCATTTACTTTGATACTAAGGTAAGTGTCACTGATGATGTCTGTGATAAGACAGAAAAGCAAAGGTTCAAGGGCTGTAATGGTTGTTAAATGCCGTCTCCCAGAGTTTGAGAGAAGAAATTAGGCGCAGGGCTATTAAACGGTGGAATTGACATAACAACTGGTATGGCCATCTGCGTATTATAGTGCCGCATTGGAATACTTTACCCATTGACAGAAGAAAGCTGTAAATTAAACAGGGAAAAATAAAAGTAAAAATAATTATTGCAGCACTTGAGCAGAAGGGGTGCTAGCAGCCATTAAAGCCTACTTTCCAGGGCTATGTCAGTCATTAAAAGCCCACTTTCTAGTATATATGCCCGAGTCTCAGGCAAGGACATATAAAAAATGGCTATTGCACTATTAGAACATTTCACTGAGGACACATTTTCTATTTTAAAGAGGAATAACCAGAAAAGTTAACATGGGACCAGTCACTATTGGCAATCTGTCACTCGGTTGTCTTCAAAGGAGCTGTCAACATTCCAATTTTTTTATATATTTTCGACAGATTTGATGAGGATTCTCTTCTGTTTGATTGTGTGATGGATTTAATATATGAAAGGATGGACAAATCAGCATAGGATGGGGAGCATGTGGAAATACACAATCCAGAAGGAGCAGGACAGATGTGTGCTGTACAAATGATGACATAGCATACTACAACATGACATACCACACAAAAAGACAATAATATACTGTATCATACCATAACAAAACACTAAAGAAAAAACAAAATTCTGTATATTTGAACCTTGAAACAACATAGTTAGGACAGCTACAAGAGTCAGGTAAAAGTGAATTTGAAATATTATAAGTATTTTTTATATAATAATTGATTCTTTTATTTAGACATCTGTATAACACTTTGGGTACACGTCTTCAAGTACATTATAAATGTTCCTGAAAATGACACGTGTTTGACTGTGTACATATATAGAGGACATTCTGCCTGTGAAAAGACCCCAGAATCGTTTCGGATTGTAACACCAGAGGAAATGTCCACATGTTGGCATCAATTGTAAAAGCACTTTTCAAACACCTATGAACGTTAAGGGCCTGATTGTGATTTAGATCTTGGTGGACGGGTTACTCTGTCACAAACGTGACAGTTATTCCGTCCACCGTATTGCAATTTCCATAGAAAATAATGGAATCGTAATGCAGTGTCTGGGATATCTGTTGTGCTTGTGACAGAGTAACCCCGTCTGCTAAGATCTTAATCAGGCCCTTAATGTATTTCAAGATGTGCAAGCTGAAAAAAAGTAGGGGTACTAGCCTCAACTTTTTTCCCCACCCAAAAGGTGGGATCATGGAGTTTGCACCAATGCTAAACATTAACTATCATAGATATTGATCTTGTTTTTGACACACAAAATTATATTTAATACAGATACAATTCTGTTTGCTCTGTTGTTCTATCCTAAAGCAGCAGAAATAGTGACAAAGGGGTTGACTCTATTTTTACATAGTGCAGAATGATGAATCTTAATATTAGGCCGGTCAAGGAGAGTTTGTACCAACCTTTGGAAATGTCTTTGTGCCATGCAGTGCAAGTTTGCAAATGAAATGACACTCAAACCCAATGACTAGTGTAAAATAACATTTGAAACAATGGACCGAAGGAAAAATGAAACTTTTGAAATGATCATTAAGTGCAAATGTGTTGCATGGGTATCAGTGCAAATGTTGTGACCAAGGGCCAGATGTAGCAAAGGTTTTTACCCATTCTTTGTCTACGGGAAAAAGTGTTCGTACATATGGCCCCAAATTCCACTGCGGTTGTGCAATGTTATACAATCTGGGAAACAAAAAACAACCCAATATCGACAGCTGAAGGCAGTGAGATGGACTGGTCTGCAGTTCACAGGTTTGAATTCTGGCACGGTCAACTTCACCTTCCATCCTTATGAGGTATGTAAACCGAGGACTCTTCGTTTAAGTAGTATTCACAAGTCGAACAGCGCATAGCAATGGCACAAGTGCTTGTTTCAGGTGCTATATAAAAATAAGTCATTATCAGTACAAAATATACATGCATTGCATTCCTTTGGCTCACAGTCTAACATGTTTTTTGTTTTTTTTTTAAACAATCATTCATTATTTTTCTTCCAGAACATCAATGTCTTAAATGCTCCTTTCTGCAAAACACGTCTCATCGCACAAGCACATGCTACCCTTGTGAATATTTCCTGTTGTGAAAGTGTGCCTTCATGCACTTTTAAAAATTCAATGTCCAATTGAGTGGGCGGTTCAGCACGAAGTTAAAGCATAGCCTTTCTGAGTTCTTGCGCGCCTGCACCTGTACGCGCAAATAGCACCCGCAATCAGGAACACCGCTGCCACCGGAACTGCTGCAACATACCAGGAAAAAGAGGACTCTGAAAAAATGCAAATAGCAACATTAGCATTTTGGGGCATTAAAAGGGAAATGCATAACAACAAGCAAATCTTAACCAGGAATTCACGTTACAAAAAAACAGAAATTGCCTCAGGTTACATTAACAGCTGATTAAACCAAATGCGGTGCTCAACACAAAACTATTTACCATTTTATTTAGAAGCACAGCTGCGGACAAAAAGTAACAATGTAGATATAGACGTAGAGGGCATTTCTTATTCTGCACTGTTGCTTAAAGACTTGGGCCCATCTTTACTAACATTTTGCGTCAGGGATGCTACATCTTAGACGCCAAATGCCAGTCGAAATTGGCAAAGTAATTCAAGGGCCGATGTGCGTCGCCTTGCGTGCCTTTGTGGGAAAAAAAACACTAATTCAAAGCAGAGCTTTGCACTGTGTTGTGTTAGATTGCATCAGGTAGGCATTACATGGGTGGAGCACGGGTGTTCCCAATCATCCATCCATGTATTTTGATCCAAAGCCAGATTAATTGTAGGCAGTAAACCTGGGTTTGTGCCACAATGGTGTGCCTACCAGAAATAGGTGTAATGAGGATAAATATCTAAATTTTTCCTCATTACTTCCTCTTTGTGCTGCATTCTGCAGCACACAGCACAAAAACAATACTGCCCTTAACACAGGCACTGTTGCACCACGGCACAAGGGTGCCTACGTTGGCACTATGTTACCTGAAGTGCACCAACACAATGAGAGGGCAGAAGTGCCCCATATTTCAGCAGATATGGTGCATTTCCGCCCTCTCCCTTTCACGCAACACCTTGTTGCATTGGGTTGAGTGAAAGGTTAGTAAATTCAGGCAAGACAAGCACAGTTATTGGTTCGTTGCACCAACAGCATTGCTCTGGTTGCTACTGCCAACCAAACAACTATCTGTAGCATTAGCTAATGTTTGACTCCAACTTCACAGGTAAGTGTGTCCGCCTTGGATCTTGGCTTGACTTGGCTTCAAGACTAGATCACTCTTCCTAGTGATCTGTCTCTAAAGATGTCCTTTGGCTTAAATAGGTAGAAAATGAATAATGTGCTTTCTCTTCTGAAGCTCATTCAAAACTGGAAGGTAAATCTGCCTCTCTGGCAGTAAAGCATCATTCATTTCTAGCATTCTATTCTACTAAATTGTGTATGGAAATGTGGTATTTTGTGTAATTAATATGCTGTGATCTCAGTACTAGTGTATCTACTGTTTTTTAATTTGCTTCACTGTGTTGACAAATATATTCCTGATACCCTTGCAATCTAAAGACGCTAATTCTATGTCCTCGGACTTGTGCCCAACTTCTTGAACGCGGCTTTTGGCACAGACCATCCTCTTAAAGAAGTAGGATTATCATGCAACATTTCTGAGCAATTTTATTCAGCAGTGAATTTAAACATCAAACAGATTGATATATTATTTTTTTTTATCCAAAGTGCACTCAAGTTGATACTTATTCAGTAAAGCAAAAATAATGAAGTTAATGCACTAATACCCGAAAATAAATGCTTGCATCCAAGGGAATATTTATAAATCATACATGTTCTGAACCAGTATTTCCAGTCGAACATTAATTCAGCAGTACTGCTTACCTAATAGCTGGTGTGTTATTATATTTTTAGGAACACAGAACCAGTTTGGAGTGGTTTCGTGTTTCAGGTGCCACTTCAGGCTGTTCTTCAGAAATATACTTTGTGCAGTGAGGCTCCCCCCAACAGGGTAGTCTCCATCCTGAAGTACCCACAAAAGTGGCAGAAAGAGATGTGAATTTTCCACACCTGGATATCAACAGCATCACAGACAGTGATCATAAAAAGCGAAAAAAGCTGGCCTCACTCAAAGGACCCATCTCGCCATTAGAAACTGCGACTACAGTCCTAACCATCACCCCCACCTACTGCCAAGTGACAGTACTAAAGAAAGACTTATCAGTAGGCTCTCTCAGCAAAAGGACCTGATCACATTTCTGTAGGAGCCCTGTCTCTCCTGTCCCCACATCAGTGTCTAGGTCTGCTTGATGAATGTAAAAAAATACGCTCCCACTAGCTGAGAAAACAAGCTCTCCTCCATTTTGTGCACAAGCATAATCCAGTGGCATCCAAAATGGACCTACTGACCGCCATTACTTTGCTTCACTTAAACATACACTACATGTATCACATATGGCCATACACAAACGCACACAACAAACTCTTGGGATGTTAACACTGTGGACATTTCAGATCTGCAATGGCTCTTCTGGCTAAACAAACAACCTTGAATGAGATTAGGTAACAAAACAAGGTGTCAATTTGACTGCATTGGCTAGATGCTCTTAGTCTGGGCTAAATAACTAATTGTTAGTGAGTGAGTGAATCATCCTTTCAAACAGAAAATTGAAGAAAGGCCAATAAATGAGCCATTTCCTAAAGAAGATTTTTGCACCACCTCCACTTGTGCAGTGCATGGACACTGTATCGAGCTTGGGATACTCCTAACTATGTTTAAAAGGGCTGCCCTGGGATTGACGCATAGTAGGCTAGAGCTTTTAATGTTCAAATTATGTGCACACTCAGACTTGCTTATTTAAGCACTCGTCCCCAGACATTGAGCAATATATATTATGCTTCTTTCTACAGCTTACATGGTTAGATTGCTTGGATTTCAGAAAGCCTTCTCCTACTATACTCCAAACCCCTGCATGCAAAATTTACCTTGACTTACTCCTGAGAGATTCCTGTCCTTTTTTCAGAGTGACCCTCTCCTCAACTTCCATCCTGTGTATGCCTTCTATTTCTGAGTGTAGCCTCCGCTCAGTCTCATGTATGTCTGTCTTGATGTATATTATTGTAATTCTGCATATGGCTGACACAACAGTTCATAGATCACAATCTTTCCTTCTTTAAAACCCTGTACCAGCAACCTATCAATACCTAACCCCACCAACCTATTTATTTAACTCACCAACCATTTTCCTGAAACCACATAGCACCAGCTACTGATCACAGCCAACTGGAATGCTGTTTTTTTCTTAAGAGCACATGACTAGTCCCAATAACCGACAATACCTATAGATTAACCACTAACCCTAGGTTCCAGAGTAGCATGCTACTCACCATAGAGCTTGTCAATGCCTCGTCAAAGTTAGTATTCACTTTATAACTGCAATTACAATTAAATGACAATTATGGTCACATTCAGCGTCCCCTTATGGGAAATTTTCAATCAATTCAAACCACCCGAGGTGCTCTTTTTTGAGACGATGTCTAAAAAAAGATCACACACCACAATCCTGTGAAACATCTGCTCTCAAAATGAGGATGCCTACTAATCTAAGCATTTTGAGAGACTGAGCCATGGAGGGTGACCACTGAAATTCCTGCCACCACATCTTGCACAGAGAACAGGTCCTTATCAAGGTCCTTGCTAAATTAATAGTGATCACAGTCCATCATATGTGTGCCCAGTGCAGACTAGGCACATGTGTTGTATTAAAAAAAACTGCAAGGTGAACTTGTGCTTGTAATGGGGACAGAGAAGCAGGGAAATATGGAATACTCATTTCAAACCACTCCTCTGTCTTTCCCTGATCTCAGATGATTTGATTTTAAAAAGAAGGCTGGGATCCCTCCTCCCCACTACCTGCCTACAACTCCTTATTCCAGTGAGGCAGGTGTTTTTACTTACTCATTAGGGCCCCTGCACTTTGTCTCGAAAGGCTTCCTGGGGGAAGTTGTGCTAATTTTCTATGTGCACCTCCCAAGAGCCTGCTTGCCCCTGGGCCTGTGTCAGTGAAATGGCATGGGTGCAGGATCACAGGCATTCCCCTCACTTAAGTGGAATCACACCACGCACAAATGAGGTAAAGCCTCACAGTTTGCATTGGCACGAAATGTGCATCCACCTTACTGGTGTCACAGAAGGGGCTACAACAATGTTGATATTTGGATCTTTAAAACAGAAGTGCCTCGAGGACTCAGAAAACGGGTGCAAATGCATAGTCTGCCTAAAGGCAAAACTGTAATAGGACCTATTTTGTTAATCAAAGTACTCACTGTAGCAGACTTCATATTGTCACTGAGTTATGTGAGGTATATTCAAGATAAAAACCATTGCTGAATTATAAACTACTTCTTCTATTGAAACAAGTAATTGGTGAGGCCAGCCAAAGGTGGTAGATTGAGAGAACAGGCATTTTGTGATGTATGGCTTCCATAGGAAATGTCTATAATGACATTGGTTACTGACTGCTGGTTACTCACTGCAATTGTGTAGCAATAGTGGGAAACAAAAGTTGTTTCCCAATGTAGCTATGTCATAAAGAACTTCTAGACTTCGCTGGCAGGGCTCTCTTAGAGCCTCTCAGTAAAGCATTGGCTATTGCACAGCTTTGGGATGGGAGGCTGGGAAGGCACAGAGGGTGGTCGATGCTAGGAAAGGATGTTGTTTTACTTTTGGGACAGAGCAGAGAGGCTTTGTTAAGATGACTCCAATACTACTCTGCCCAGTAGAGCATTTACAAACAGGGGCAAATGGTTTGGGTGGGCCACGTGACCCATTAAAGCATAGCTAGTTAACAGTGAGTAACAGGGATGGTTTACATTTCATGGGCAACTCAAGGTGTCATTGTCTATTTGCTGTAACGCAGAGCCCCTTGATGGAAAACACCTCAATTATTTACTGTTACAATCAACAATTCTATGTATAATACAGGAGCATGGAATCCCTGTAAAAAGGTCTAACTGGAAGTTTCTTATTATAGTAGAGTTGTAACATTTCTTGCCACCTGCAATAAAGAAATTTTGTAGCTGCTCAACTGTAATAAGTTATTACAGTTGACTTCTGAGGCCACAGTGTCTGAGGCCAGCAACCAGGATTAAAGACAGGTCACTACAACTGCAGTTTCAATAACGAAAATGGGAACTGGCTTTTTCTTCTTCTGATATGTCTTATTTAAAAGAAGGCTTGCAGAAAGGTAATGTTCATGGCAACATGCCCTTTTCATGCTATACGTCATTATAAGAAAGATTGAATCTCTACATGTTTCTACACAATTTATGCCACAGCATTTTTAACTAACATATTTGAAACTGCTCCTACTATCTGTCTGTAAACATTACCAGCTGTTTTTGGTGTATTTAATTTCACAGTACAGATTCTGCTTGTATTACTTTTACTACAAGGAACATGAAAAATCAAGACACCAAGGATTTAATCAGTTTTGGAGAAGGTAATGGTGTGACCATGTAATATAGGAAATGGGTGTTCCCCCAAAAGATTGAAGCAGAAATCTCTATGACACCAAATTTCATGGACACAATATTGAAAGACAAAATATTGAAAGGTAAGTGAGTATATACTTTTTATACCGAACGCCACGTGTATGCACCTTGGCGATATAGGTGTAAGTAAATACTTCTTCTATATGCACTTACTTTTCAATATTTTGTCCCTAAATATTCTGTCCACAATATTAGTGTATATTGATATTTCTAGTCTCAACATTCAGTAGTATAATCCAAGGAATAAAGAGTGTTGTGCACTGAAAACTGATTCACAAAACGTGCTTACAAATTGTGCGCCAACTCTTTTCCGAATCAATTCAGTTTTTGCAAATTAACCTATGGAGTTATAGGTGGCTTCACAAAATGCTGATTCGCAAGGGGTGTCAGAATGACCTGCCTAATGAATATACATTAGGCAGGTCGCAATTAGCGACACTTGTAATTGGCCACAATCACAGGGATGGCGGACTGCAAGGGACAGCAGACCATTATGTCTGTGATTGTGTTAAATATTTTTTATGAAGTCCATTTTTCCTAAAGAAAATAAGACTGTGCTTATATTTAAAAAAAGTTTTTTTTGTTTCTTTTTTTAAGGTTTCATTGACAGTTGGCAATGGTCATGGAAACACTGCCAACTCTACCTGAAACGTTTTTCAATATTTGGAAAATGGATGTGACGTCAGGGAGTATTTCACACCCCCTCCTGCTTGTGAATTCGGCACGGCTAGCAAAGCCATTTTACGAACCAGAAAGAGTTTTCTGACTCATAAAATGTCTTTTGTACATATAGAAAAGTCTTTTTGAGGTTACAAACCATGGTAATTTTGTGAATTGTCAGGTCTGCAATATCAAAAGGGCTTTGTGCATGAAGCCCAAAATTCCATCTGTCATACATTAAAATATAATATAATATCATAAATGAACCCGACCTTCAGCCTCATTCCTCTATGTGGTCACATAATTCCTCTGTCTTGCAATATCCTTGTAATGTATGACATGTGGTTCTTTATCCCACATATAATACCTGGAAGCCTACAATTCCAATGTAAAAATCTGTCTCTGATTTCCTTATTATAGACAAAGCTTTCAACTGTAATAAGTTATTACAGTTGTAATGTGATGTCATAATGTCTGCTGACAGAGCCAGTAGCCATGTTTAAATGCAGGTCACAGAGCATTCGTTGCACCTTCAGTTTGAACAATTAAACCAGAACTGAATTTTCTTCTTATGATCTGTGTTTCTAAAATTAACAATAAACAGCAGAAAGGAAGGAGAAATGTATGGCAATGTGTTTATGTTTTGTGTATAGTGCATTTCAGGAAAGAAAGAATGGCTCAGTTACTACTCATTCTTAGCCACAGCTTCATTTTAAACATATTTTTACTCTGATTAGAATTACACTGATTCTCTGCAACGTATTACTCACTGCTTTTTCATATGTTTAACTTTGCATTTAAGAGTTGCTTTGATTCTCCATATCTACAACTATACTTTCTATTTCATACAAAGAGCAAGGAATTAGAGACTTTAAGAGGTTTGTGGGAAGAATGATGGTGGAAATATAATACTTTCTGATGTAGGTTAAAAAGTGCATTAGAGTTCCTTGAACTAAGGAACAAAATCAGCCTTCGGCCTTGTTCCTCTATGGACTCAGAATTCCTCTTTGCAATATCCTTATAATGAACAGCGGGGGTATATTTTCAATGTTAAAAAAGTATATGGGTGTGATCTTAAAAGCCTTCAACATTCTCTGTAAAGCCGCAGTGGTAGCACTAATCCTATGACGTAGGACTTCCATACAGTAAAGAAGTCAGTTTATTAATGCTCCAAGGCCCCACTCTGAGTAGGTGAGAAGAAGATGAGAAATACTATTCAGTGAGGCTTTTGACACGCAAGGCAAATAATTCACATTCCAAATGTTTCCCTAGGAAACGAGACATAACACGCAGAATCTGATTTAGTCCACCTAACTCTGCATTTTTTTCTGGCATTTTACAAGTAATATAGGTAGGTATGATATGTCGACAAATGTCAAGGGAAAACAGCGGAAATAAAATAATCACACAACTCCGAAATCCAACCACTATGTAAACTCTGGTTTACAGCATGATCAGAATTTAAACCACAACTCATAGTGAGGCCTAGGATAAGGACTTCCTGATGCGTTTTCTCCAAATCACTTATACGCTTTTGACTTCTTGAATTCTATGATCTGTAGCGGCTCAAATGTTTTATTTTTTGACATTTTAAGGTGTATTTTGTAGCCTTTGGCTCAAGTGTATCATGGTTTTAGTATTGGGCTAAAAATGCATTTAGATTTAAGGCCACAATCTATTACCACTTAAGGTTTACAGCCAAATCACGATGCATTTGACTAGTGTTGTTAAGCTATGTTGTTATAACTGTACAGTCTTCTACATGGGAACACAATTCTGGAGACGAAGGGGGTATGTGTCATCAGAGGTCGAGACAGTGTAGCAAGAAAACTAGAATAGGAAGCATCCGAAAGGACGATTCCATAATCTAATTATGTTTAACAGATCTTTTTCACACAGGGCCTAGACTACTTGCACAGCCAGGATCTCACACAATGGATTAGAACGGCTCAACATATTCACAACACTCATTTAAGATGTTACAGGAACTTCAAATTAAAGATGATTAAGATGATTAAAGATGATGATCCTCAAGATTAAGCAAGATTTCCATTTTTCTGAAAGAAGAACTCACTGGAAGGATTCTAAGGCATAAAGTTCCCCCACGTAGCAGAGTTGCCAGCTGTAGTCTTACGGCCTCCGAGGTGACTAACCAGAATACATGCTCCAGCATATAATGATTCCCAGAGGAACAGTAGTCGTTGTGCCAAGAGCAAACTCTAGAAGTGATTCTCACTGACAAAGATGCAAAGCGGGGTATGCTAATGAATCACATTGCAATTCTACTCACATCTACATAAAGTTTAATTACGTCCAACGTCAGGTTGATTATGTGACTTTCAAGTTAGTCACAGATAATGTGACACTCTATTGAGGACTAAGGTGACTCCTGTACCCACTAGGAGAATAACTCCAGATGTGTACTAGAACCACTACTGCGGTTGTATCTGTGAACTAAAATCATGTAAGTGCCCCTGTTGTCCAACATGAGGTGCCTGGCACACCATGGAGTGTGCACTATTTATGAAGTGACCTGTCACCCAGCTGCACTTAGCAGCATCTACTACACTCATCAACCACTTAATAATAGTGATACTTTTCTCACTGTCTTGGGAGAAGGAACAGTCTCATTTACTGCCTCTTTGTGATCATTAGATGTGCATCACTTTGTGATCATTAGATGTGCCTTAGGTCCAAGCAAGAGCATCAGGCACATGTTTTCGCTTGCAGAATCTAGGTGGTGTGGGAGACAGTTCTTCTCATTGACCTCATTGACCTGAGCAAGTCTGGGTACACTGAATGCTACCATCATTATCACCATCCAGCCTCTACTGCAGAAACCTGGTGCTATATTAGATGCAACATCACACTTGATGATGCATTGATTTATATGCAGCTATATTCAGGATGAAGGCCCTTTGATTTGCATATATGGTTAATCAGCTGCTCATGATTAAAAAGTTAGAATTGGTAGCCTGTTAGCAGTGCTTAATTTGAGTTGTTGGTGTCCAGTGCTCAGCACATAGGGGGTCATTACAACCTTGGCGGTACAGGACCGCCAGGGCTGAAATGACGGAAGCACCGCCAACAGGCTGGTGGTGCTCCCCTGGTCATTACGACTGCGGTGGAAGCGCTGCGGTCGCACCGCCGGGGCCAGCGGTTTCCTGCCACAATGGCCCCGGCGGTAGTAATCCGCCAGGGCAGCGCTGCCCACGGGATTACAAGTCCCCTTACCGCCATCCTTTTCCTGGCAGTTTGAACTGCCAGGAAAAGGCTGGTGGTATGGGGATTTGGGGGGGCCGTGACCGCCGGGACCATTTGGAGCCAGCTCCCATGTTGCGTCCCACATCCCCGCTGGGCCGGCGGGCGGAAACTCTCCATCGGAAATTCTCCCAGCGGGGATGTCATAATGGGCACTGCGGGAATGTGGCCGCACAGCGGTTACAACATTGGCGGGCGGCGGTTGCCACCCGCCAATGTTGTAATGACCCCCTTAATTCTCAACATCAGCACTAATGACAGGCCACCATATGGTGGTGCTGTCTGTCCAATTTTGAGGTGAGCACATCAACACTGTTTAATAAATGAATATACATTAAAAATGAATAATAGCTGCCGCCCATGTCATTCTTATGCTTTATTCAGCCTGAAATAGTCAGAATTATCTGACCTTTAGGAGTGCCGCGAGCCCTGACTGGTGAAAATGAGTGTAGGAAAAATCTTTAGAGGTTGAGCACTGCCTGTTAATGACACGTTCTAACCTCAGTCACCATGGCACCTGAGCTTTGCGCCGTCTTCATCTACCAGTAGGGATGATCAGAACCTACACAACCTAGTAGACTGGGCTTTGCTAATTATTCCATCAAAAGTGAGTAATTATCAGAACTCACATTAATAGCTTTTAAACAACAATGTGTATTTCACTTATCTAAGTCTGGAAAATGTTTCCTGTAGCTACATGGCCACTTCCGCCATGTGTGCTAAGAAGACAAATGTGTACATTTGTTTAACTTGATTTGATGATTGCATTTTCGATTCAGTTCAGTGAAATATCAAACGCTTGAATAACTGATTCTTGAACTACACGCAGGGAGTGAGAGAGAAAAGCATGGATTATTCCATTGAACAGACAGAAGTCACTGGTTTGGGCCTCACTACTAGTCAGTTAATATGTGAGCTAATACCTCGCCTAGTAAATATTGATAACATGGGGTGTGGCATTCACTGGGTGTAGTAGTACCTTTCAATTATGCACCTTGAATGAGGTATTGTGTAGTTTTACATCTTACTTTACTCTGCTGTGAAGGGTGAAACAATGTATATTGCAGGTATTCTGCAAGTTTTTCCTGCCACAATTTATGCAGGGATTTTTTTTCTGCTTGCAGTAATTTAGCACACGCTGAAATCCAGATATGGTTTGCAGCTGAAAACTGAGTTCCCTGGCCACAAGAGCAGTACATATAAAATCATTAAAAAAAATTATTGAAGTTCCTGAATAAGTTTTTCAATTGGAGTCTGGAGCACAGACAGTACACAAGGTTTATTTTAAACCTTTTTTACCAGCTTATGATATTCCAAATCTTTGATTAAAACACCCACTGTGAGAAATTGCGTTGTGGGTTGACTGGGGTGCGAACCCTGGTCAAGCAACAGCCACAATCCCCTGCAGGGTGAACCACAAAACGTCACTAAATTAAACTACGCTTGAACCATGGTAGCTAGGCACAAAAAGCAGTCAGGCTAAACTTAGAGGCAATGTGTTCAGTATTTATGCAGTACACAACCAGCAACACAGTGAAAACACAACACAATAAAAATCCTAAACCAATTTAGAAAAATAGAGAATATTTTAATAAATTATTTTACATCAAAACCATATACATCTAATTAGTAGAAGCAGAGTTCTGAATTTATAAAGTTTAAGGATCAAAATAGCAAGTCAGTTTTATAAAATGGCCTCCTGGGCACCTTTAGCACCACAACCAAGCGTCCAGAAGTGCGGGGGCCTCTTAGGGGTGCAAGACCCGCTCAGACTGGGTCCAGGTGCAGGTTTAAGATGGCGGGAGCCTGTTATTTCCCTGTGGCTCAAAATAGGAGACCAGCTGAACTAGCCCTTGGAGTCACTTCTGGGGTCCTGGGTATAGTTGGTGATGGAGGGCTCTGCAGCACAGCTGATCTCTAAAAGTCCCAAAAGGCATCAGGCAGCAAATCAGTCCTTCAAGGTACAGCAGCAGTCTGGTAGAGTGCACAGCAGGTCACAGCAGTAGGCAATCCTCTGAGAGTCCTTCCACAGGTCCAGTAGTGAACTGAGGAGCAGTTTGGATAGCACTCTTTTTATATCCTAGTGCCCTTCTCCTAGAAGTTGGGAGACGTTTCCAGAAGGGTTCTCTGAAGTTCCAGGAATTTCCTGCCTTCCCTGCCCTGGTTCCTAGCTGGCTGCACTGGCAATACAGAGTGGTTAAGTCTATTGTGTGGTGGCAGAGCCCAGCCTACTCAGTTGCAAATGGGGCTGTGCTTAGTTCTGCCCCACCCCCATCAAGTCAGTTAATGGCCGAATCAGGCTCTGCTAATCCCTCTACTGTGTGACTGTCTGGGGTGAATTCACAAAGTCCCAATTGTCAGTTATACCCAGTCATGTCACCTAAGGCCAGTTACCGGCATAGAGGGCTAAGGGCAGGAAAGTGACAACGTTTTAAAAGTGGAATTCTGATGATAAATCTGACCTTACCATTAAAGAGGGTTTATCATTACAAGTTCTTAGGTGGCAAAAATGACATATCTACCACCTCTGATTTAGGAATAACAATATATTAATTTTAATAAAGAATTCCCAGTCTTACTCTAAGGGAGGGGTAGGCCTCTCAGTAGTGAGAAAACAAATTTAGAAGTTTTTCAATACTAGAACATGTAAATTCTAAAAAGTACATGTCCTACCTTTTAATTACACTGCACCCTGCCCTATAACCTACTTTAGGGGTGACGTATGAAATAAAAGGGTTTGTTTAAGGCTTGGCAATGGGTTTTAAATGCCAAGTCAACATGGCAGTGGGACACTGCCTTCAGGCTGCATTGGGAGGCCTGGGACACGTTTTAAGGTGCCACTTAAGTGGGTGGCACAATAGGTGCTGCAGGCCTACTGGCAACATTTAATTTACAGGCCCTGGGTATGTGGTCTACCACTCTACAAGGGACTTGCATGTAAATTAAAAATGCCAATCTGGTATATGCCAGTCAAACCATGTTTAGAAGAGTGAGCACATACACTTTAGCATTGGATAGCAGTGGTAAAGTGCACAGAGTCCTAAGGCCAACAGAGCAAATATCTAGACAAAATGGAGGCAAGCAGGCACGAAGTTTGGGGGAAGACCACCCTAAGGCTGACAAGTCTAACACCAACCGAGTGAACTGTAAGTAGTAATCCAAGGCCATCGTTCTGTAAATTACCACTTTAAATCTTCCTTTCTGACAGAGGAAAATTGAATAGAATCAATTAAAAAACTTGCAGGGGAAGTAGGCAAATAGGTGCCAACACCACCTGTCATCATGTGAATTATACCTGCTGGTCTTAGTTGAGCCGGAAGCATATGGATTCCATAGTCATTGTGTGCGGTGCATGTAAAATCTGTGTTAAAATCCTCTTCTTTCACTTCATCGAAAACAAGCTGTACTTCGATATAATTGCCATCATTTTCTGTTGTTGCCCTAGAGAGGGAAAGACAATATAAATGTTTAAAGACCTACATTTAATGCACGAGGCATGATCAAAATCTGAAAAGTGTAACAGCTTGCAGTATTCACATCTACCCCATTACTGAAAAACCTTATAAAGACAGATTACCCATAAGGACAGTCCCACTGTGTTCTGAGTCAAACACAGAAAGTTGATACCTCATAATCAAGTAAGCTTGTGCTTAGATTTGGTGTGTTACAAGTGACGATTCCTGAGCTTAGACCGAGATTAATTCAAGTATTCTATTCATCACTGTTTTGTATAATTATTATTATTATTATAAATAAGTAGGATAGGTATGCCCAGAAGTGGATCCTGTGGTCACTGTGCCAACTGAACCAATCTGTACCCAGCTGATGAGCCCATAACTTGGACAAAAGCGGTCCTGGGTTGCATGTGTGCCGGTTCAGGGAGTACCTGACTTGGCCGCCATCTATCATTCTTTTATATACTTATTGTGTTGCCCTAAGTGGGATGGATACTTCCAGACTTCGGTCCGTGCACACTTTGTCACTGGAACCAACCTGTACCCGGCTGATGAGTCCATAACTAAAGCAAAGCGGGTCCAGGGTCGCTTGTGTCGTGGTTCAGGGACGACCCAGATTGGCAGTTCAGGCTGGACTGCTCCAATGGCAGCAGGCTCAAGACTGATTTGTATATAGCTGGGTCCAAACTGAGGTGGCTTGGTGTGCAAAATAAGGATGAATTTGGATGCGGCCCAGAGTGATTACTCGTGGATGAGATTAATTCAAGCATTCCTTCCATCACTGTATTGTATACTTGGACAGAGAGCTCAGCGGGGATGAGGAATGGGACCTGAGGCATGAAGAGGGAGGGATGAAGATGTCCTAAAAGAAGACAGGATAGTATACATTTTAGGATTTCCTCATTTGCTCACTTTGCTCATCACTTGTGAAGTGAGTAAGTTGGCTGATCAGTGAGAGGTGACAAATGAAGTGTAGTAAAAGAAGAGCGTGGAATGAGGAATAGAGAATAAGACATGAGAAGGGATGGTTGAGGGGTGACAACTGAGGAATAAAGAGGAGATGGTGTGGATCAATGCACGAGGACTAAATGAGGAGTGAGAAATGGGCCGTAGAGACTGAGGGCTGAAGAGTAATGTGAGTTGAAAAGTGAGGATGGGGAATGCGGAAAGAGGGGGGAATAGGGGATGGAGTGTAAGGATGACAACTGAGGGATAAGGAGTGGAGAGTAAGGGATGAGAAGTTAGAAATGAGGAGTGAGGGAGGAGTACAGAGGGAAAAGGCCTGAGTAATGAGAAATGATGGCTAAAGAATGAGGCATGATAATATCCTAAAATAGACGCTGTATATGAGAATACTGTTCAACATGCAGATACATTGACTACATAAAACTTACTTCTTATTTCTTTTGTATAATCTAACTTTGGCCAGATCCATCTCTTGCAAACTATTTCTTGAAATATCTTTGTGGTCGAAGTTCACTATACTATGCAGTAAATAGCAGTAGACGTCAAATATCCTGAGACCCACTTTATCCTACATCCCCCTCCATTGCTTCAACCTCACGTTTCACTTTCATGCTGTGCTTCGCTTGTGCTTTTAGCACACATCCTCTTAGAGACTACCCTCTTCTTGCAATTGGAATGTGAACAGATGTCAGTGTGGAACGGAGGGCTCTAAGGTGGGTACTTCATGGTGGGCAAGGGGGCAGGAGGGGGTATTCACAGACAGTGAGGGTGTAAACATGACTGTGTAGCAATGCAAGATATGGTAAGAGGTTAGCTGCTGATTAGAAAATAATGTCAGTGGTGCAGCGACAGCAAAGAAAGCAGTTAAAAAAGGCAAGAAAAATGCAACACATTTTTTTAGTCTTAATTGGTATATGATTGTAGTGATTTTGTATTACTTTTTTTCTTAAAAACAGGATACTAAGTTAAATAACATAACTGATTACTATGGTTGAGACATCTGCTTTATGTGTTACACTAAAGTACCAATAATATGGAGCAAAGATTTAATCATTGAAAAAAATGTCTTTTGGGAGTTGTGGTGACATTTTATAATGAAGGTTAAGGGGTGGGATATTAGGTATCCAGATCTTGGGAATAGCACAAGTTAAACTTTTACTGCTGGAATAAATGTAGCTTGGCAGGTCAGGTCACAAGTGCAGTTCCTAGCACGGCCATCTTTGCCTTCCATCCGCCTAAAAGTGATACTTTCAGTAAAATAAATAAGGTAACATTAGCACTTCTTAGATAATGTTCTTAGAAATGGTAGACGTGTGGTATAAATTGCCATATAAAAACGAGTTTATTTTATATTACTCAACCAATGAAGACTGATGTGAAGGGCACTCTTGCCCCAGTCATGTAGTGTCTCTCGAAGCCCATGCCCATGTTGGCCCTTCCCTTGTGAAGCTTCTGATATAACTATGGCCTTGCACCTTGTCTGAGACGGGACTTTTTCTCGATGTTTCTCTGTTTGCTCTGCAAACAGGCTGCAGGAGCCTGAGAAGACAATGAGCAATGAAAGGAGAATTTTCATCAAATGCATGCTGAAATCCCAATTATTAGTACAGTGCATGCTGAAACATCAGGGCCTTATTTAGAGTTTGTTGAGTGTGATACTCAGTCACAAATGTGGCAGATGTCCAGTCCGCCATATTGCAGGTGCATTATTTCCTATGGCACTTGTAATATGGTGGACAGGATATCTGCCACGATTTGATCGAGTATCTCGTACGTCAAACTCTAACTAAGGCCCTTAGTTTTGATTATTAAGGTAATTTTAATCTGCTATGTAAAGCCCCAAGTGATGCCACATTTTATGAATATTTTAAGATTTTTAATGGTGTTCACTTAATGGAAGATCTGAAAGCCTAGTGCCATTTGTTTGCAGACCCTCCCACACATTTGATGTTGTGTGCAGGAGTGTGTAAAGTTGCCAATATTCTCTCATAAACTTCCCATAATTCTTGTGAATACTACAATTGCCAGGAGTCCACCAGGTTTTCAGTTTCTGGGTTATCACATTAATATAGGGAACCCTCACAAAGCTTTTTATTTCTTTGAAGGAAAAAAAGATTACAATGATCCATCCGTGTTCAGCGTCCACAATCACTTGCGAGCAAATATTACCTTTGCAGGGACAGACTATCTTAGTGTGGAAATATAAGCAAATATTGAGTTTTCACAGACTATGGGGTCGATTATGGCTTAGGCAGACAGAAAAGCCCGTCTGCCGAAGTCCAGACGGTAAGGTTGCCGCCAGTGCAGCTGCCTCCCCGTCTCCCCATTACGAGTTTCCCACTGGGTCAGCTGGCAGAAACTCTGTGGGAAACGGCCTACTGCATTGTCGCCAGCTCGTAATAGAGACGGCGGCAATGCTACAGTGCGGAGAGTGCACTAGCACCCATTGCAAAGTTCACTGTCTGCAAAGCAGACAGTGAACTTTGCGACGGGGCTGGCTGGGGGGGCCCTGCACAGCCCATGCCAAGTGCATAGGCAGTGCAGGGGCTGCCTTGGGCCCCCCTGCACCCTGTCTCTGCCAGCCGTTTCATGGGTAGTCGTAATCCCCAGGGCAGCATTGCTTGCAACACTGCCCTGGAGGATTAGGACTGCCAGCACTACCAGTCCGTCCTGTAGCAGTAAAGTGGCAGTGCTGGTGGTGTGACCACAGCACTACTGCTGCGGTCATAAGGTGGCAGTCAGACCGCCACCACGACCCTGGCGGTCGAAGACCACTAGGGTCTAATGAGGGCCTATAGGTAAGCCAGTAAAATGTCACACCCCTAGCTGCATGAGATGGTGCAAACTCGATAGGGGCTCAGGTAGTGAATTACTTGTTAAAGAAAGTACGTTTGAGGTAGCAAGAGGAGAGGGAAAGGAGAATAGAAGTCTAGAATTTGCATTTGTCTGCTTAAATGTAGGATAGCAGCAGGTTATATAACTAAATCTACAAAGATTACCCAGCTCAATCAAACACATACGATCAGTCACAGAACGATGACATGTTATGTCAGCACAAAATAATTGAAATCTGTGATTTGTAAGGGTCTATGCAGGGCTCTTGAGTTGACGCATGACTCACCTAGCCATCACAACCTCAGACTTTAACCACATTACGCATGCAGTGTTTTCGGTTTCCATACCCGTGCCCACCACTCTGCCGATTGCAACTCAGTGGTTTGCAAAGACGCACTTTTAAACTTATTACATTCATTTGCGGACTACTTTTAAACCTGCAAGTCAGAATAGTTTGACTAGATAATGCATTTCAGCACAACAGGTGTTTTCCCGAGAAGTTGTAAAATCCTACCAATGCAAGGTAAGATTTTTCCACAAACAACGTGGGTACTGTTGTGGAAAAGTTAGCTCCTCGGTATGATTATGTGGTTAACTTAAAGGTTTAGTTTAAAAAAAATAGATGCTGATTTTGCAACGCAACTTTTAGGTGCATCCCAAATTGTACTCAAGCATATAGTTTTGTTAAAGTATTGTGTTATGGGGCAGTACAGGAAATGTTTGCTAAATTTGCATTATTGCCAAATTCTACCACTGTGCCCAGAGCGGGAATGTATTTTGTATCACGCTACTAACTTAAGAAACGTGAGAGGGTTTTGATGCATTTTCATTAAATATAGCATGTTTCAGAATATACTGCAGGACACTTCCATAAATGTGGTCTTTCATCCCCTAGCCCTTTTAATTATCTTTCTATCAGTCTTTCTTCCCTTCTTGTCTTGCTCTCTCTTTGGATTCTCCTTTGTTCTTGAAATCTCCTCCTACCTGTCTTTTGCTCCAGTGCCACCTCCCTACTGCCTATAAACTGTGCTAAAATGACACAGGGAGGATGATATTTAATGTTACGCGAATAAACCTTTTTCATCCAGGAGGCAACAATCTGGTCCCATTTTCCCCATGCGAAACACTGCGAACTAGAGCTCTATTCCGATTGATTTAAATGAGGTGAACCAGCAATAGATTTTCCACATTTGAGTTGAGCTAAAATAGAAAGACCCGGACTGGACTTCAATGTGCGGATGACACGGAGTGATCTGGTAACTTTACCAGCAATGGGAGCGGAAGATATTTGAAATGTAATACATAAGTGAACGACTGATCAATAAATAACCCCAAAATCTATTGACACTACAAAGTAATCCCAAAAGATGGCCGAAATGTGAGCTATATTGTGCTTCAGCCAGAAAGCTTTTATGCCCTTTTCATTGGCTGAAATGTAAAGTATTTGGGGGCTGGCAGTCATTTTTTATTGTACCACATGGAAGATGGAGTATTTATTCTGGAAGACCACTTATTAAATGCGGAAAGAACCATAATAGTACAATTTCACCTCCTGATGCACAACCACGCCAGCCCTTACTGAAGAAGGCTGATTTCAATTTGAATGTCAGAATATCAGGCAAAGAAATATCCTCAGTCATTAATATTGTATCCATAATATGGTTTACATTGCTATCATTAGATTAGATGTAGATTTTCTAACTCCAACTGGACACAATTTTTGAAAACAATATTTAGGACACCATATCTATGTATGGAAGTGTTCTGAAAACAATATTCAGGTCCCACACCTCAGAAGAATTGCAGAAGAGTAGCAGATTAGGGTTGACGTGTCACGTTGGTCAACAGCATATAACTAGAAGTGGAGGAATGGAGTTAATAATAAGAACTGATGTTAAGCTGAGATAGGGATCTAGCCTGGCTCTAGCAACCTATGAACAGGATCTAAGGCACCATGAATAATTCACTACAAGCTATCTGCTGTGTTACACAGCTGACATGTAACAGTTTCATGCTGTAGAAGGATCTAGATACATACAATGCATACTTGTTAAAATTCACTCATTTTTACATTTGATTATTAAATGTAATCATTGGCCTGATGGGTGTGAGAGGTCAACCGTGAGATTGGAAACCTCACTCATATATGCCAGTTCAACATATGTGGACATAGAATGACGAGGAGGCATCAATGGAAGATATGTGTGGAATGGGTGGAGTGATGCATGCATGTAAGGGTGTAAGCCCAAAACCTACCCTTCCTCAATAATTTTCTGTTCACTTGTTTTGAAATTAACAAGTTAGAAAACCTTCATGGCTGAATTGAACACTCTCTATTGCCCTCATTATGAGTAGCACAGTAAACTGTGAACCCTATGCAAAAATCTGCTCGGGCAGGGATCGCAATTTAAAAAGTTGCAATGTTTATCACAGTCAGTAATTACCAAGGATAATATATATCACAGCCCTCATTACATTTCAGTAGGTCAAACCTCCTGGTACTTAAAGAGGGAAACTGGCCTGTAAACCGCAAGACATTAATATTTTGTTGCAAGAGGCACCACAATTTACATGTTTTGTCCCGTTTTGAGTTCAAAACTTGTAAAGGCGATAAGTATCCCACCCGATAAATTCTGAAAATATCAGTGTCAGATATTATTGGGTGCACTAAATATCTAAACAAGCAGTGGACCACTCATAACAAGGACTATATTAATAAAAGGTCTGTGTTAGAACTGGCATCTTTAAGGTGGTCTTACTGCAGACTTTTTGCCTTTTACCTCCTGTTTTTGTTGTATCTTTTTGTTGGCCTTAGGACTCTGAGCACTTTTACCACTGCTGACCAGTGCTAAAGTGCATGTGCTTCTCCCCTAAATGTGGTAGCACTGGTGTATACACAATTGGTATATTTAATTTACTTGTAAGCCCCTTGTAAAGTGGTATACCATATATCCAGGGCCTGTAGCTTAAATGCTACTAGGGGGCCTGCAGCACTAATTGTGCCACCCACTTCAGTAGCCCTTAAAAATGTCTCAGGCCTGCCATTGCAGATCCAGTGTGTGCAGTTTTGCTGCCACTTCGATTTGGCATTTAAATCTACTTGCCAAGCATCAAACTCCCCTTATACTATGTATAAGGCACCCCTAAATTAGGCCTTACATAGCCCACAGAGCAGGGTGCGATATCAGTGAAATGCAGGACATGTACCTTTGAGTTTTACAGGTCCTGGTAGTGACAAACAGCCTATTTCGGTTTTCACTACAGTGAAGCCTGCTCCTCTCATAGGCTAGCATTGGGAATTCCTTAATATACTTTGAAGCAGTAATTCCTGATCAGAGAGGAGTAGCTATGTCATGTTTCATATCCTTAGAATGGAAATAATAATTCCTATTTACTGGTAAAGTCGGATTTAATATTACTATTTTAAAAATGCCACTTTTAGAAAGTGGGCATTTCACTGCTCTTACTGCTCTATGTGTCTGACAACCTGTCTCTAATACACGTTTGGACTGGGCTGGATGACAGCTACTTTTGTGCATTCTCTCCAGACAGCCACAACACAGGATACTCAAATGCACCTGCATTTATCTGCACACTGATGGGACTTTCGGGCAGGCAGGATGGGAGGGGTCCACACTTACCCTTCAAAAGGTAGTGACTTGATCCCACACGAAAGACTGATTATCCCCCCACACACAGATACCCTGTCAGACAGGGATGGCTTGATCGAGATCCTTGTGCACTTCAGAGAGTTCCTTTTAAGTCACCGCCGCCACTCAAAGACATTTTAGGGTATAAGTACTGGGTGGCTGGCCCCTCAAATCAGATCACTATTGGACTTGGGAATAACTCTGTTGGAGCAAAGACTGCTGTGCTGAAAGGATTGCCACTCTGCCTGTACTGACTGTTCCAAGGAACTGCTTCTCTACATCACTGAGCTGCTCTGCTGCCTGTTGATCTCTGCCATTCTGAGGACTAGGACTGGACCCATCCTGCTGAAAAGGTGTGTCTCCAAGGGCTTGCTGGCTTGCCCTCTGCAGTCTCAGGGCCATCAGAGACTGCTTGCAACTCTCCTGGTGCTGCTAGACTCTGCCATCTGTGAGTCCTTTCCTTGCCTGAGGTGCCCCGTTCCAGTCCTGGGCCTCAGTATTGGGCTCTGCAGCTGATTCCTGCAAAAACCAATTGCCTCGAGTGTGTGTAAAATGTTGCCACATAGATCCTTTCACATTGATGCAGTGGCTGCTCAGCCACACTTGATTCACAGCCTGTGCAGCTCGAAGATGACCCTCTGTGTGGCCCAGCGACGACGCATCACATTCACTTCAACGGAGCACGACTACGACACAGTGACCTGGAAAATACTGACACGTCGTGTCCTCAACGCACACGTTGCTCCATCAAAGGTATTGACCCAGTGTGGGTTTTGTATCCGGCCTACCGTCCATCATGGTCAGCCTGAACTTTGGATTTGAACTGATCCCTCACGATCTCGAGTAATCTTGTAACTGCTAGTGACTTCTAAGCACTATTTCTAATTTAATCTTTAAAAATTAATGTCTCAACTTGATTGACTGATTAGATTTTTGTTATTTTTGTCTTGTTTTACTCAGATAAATATTCTCTATTTTTCTAACTCTATGTGGAGTCATATTGTGGTGTTTTCTTTGTGGTACTCTGAATGTGTGTGTGTGTGTGTGTGTGTGTGTGTTGCACAAATACTTTACACCAGTGGTTTCCAACCATCGACTTCTGAGGACCCTCACTGAATCACTACTGGAAGCTGGGGACCCCCAAGCAATTTGTACGATTTAAATTTAAACATTAAAACAGTAATTCAGAAAAAATACACAAACAAGTACACAACAAACAAATTCTCGATTACTAAAGATATCATTTTTTATATTGATAAAATATGCAAAAATTGAAAATCTTTAATGGGAAGGTTGGCGCTGCAGCTTGACAGCTAACTTTTCAATGTTTGGTTTTATTTAGGAAAGCTGAATCCTCAGGTCAGAGTCTACATTTCCCAAGTAATTTCTGTTTTTATTTTTTGGGCACATTAGATCTGGAAAAGATTTTTCACACAAATATATGGTGGGGAATGAAAGTAAAACCAATAGGGCTTTCCATATCTCCATAACCTCTCTGTCACATGTAATTCACTTGTTGTATAGCACCTCTCATACCAGTGTAGGGTGTCAGAGCACTTTATAGGGGTCTACAAAGTGTGCGATTCACATGTCATCCCCACTGGCAGGCATTTTCTAAGAGTGCTTGGTCTAGAGAAGCACAAACTCAGGATTCAAAGCATAACAGTGATTAGCGTTGGCTTTAATAATAAGAATATATTTCTACTCAAGCAACACTTTTCTTTTAGCAGAATAAGGATATTGAAAGACTGGAGAAAATAACAAACTTTTTAATTTGTGCCATGCAGTTTGCATGCAGCTCTTTAATGGCAGTTCATCGCTCACTGTGCTAAATTAAGATTGTAACTTATGAACTGCAAAGTAACAAAAGAATCTTTGTGACAAAAGCACTAGCCCACCGTGCTATGCACGTAAAAATACTTTTATTTGCATGATACACGTTCTTTGCAGCAGGAATATTAACCATCTGTGCTACCTTAGATGAGTCAAAACTGCCACTGGACAAAACTCTCCAGCAAGTACATTAATCACCAGAGTTATCTTGACGCTTTTATTTTTGCCGAAAAGCTGCTGGTTGTACAAGGAACTTTGCAGTGCTCTTAAAACTTCTGCACAAATGAAGAAATAAAAATTTAAAAACACACAAGTATTTCTGTCTGGAGGCCTCTGCTGGATAAGGGCCGTCCCAGTCATGCGGACCCCCTGGGAATGTGTCACAGACTCCTGTGGGTCTGGTTATCACAGGCTGGGAACAGCTGCTTTACATATTGCCTCTTAAGTTAAACCTGACTGCTCTGTGCCATGCTACCAGAGGGTGAGCATAGGTTAATTTAAGAAGTTTAATTGACTTACCCTGACTAGGATTGTGGTCCCTACTTGGAAATGATGCATACCTCTGCCAACTAGAGACCTAATTTTTAACAGTCTTCCTATGTTGTTGGTCATTTACTGTGTATCAATCAGTTAACTATCTCTCAAGCTTTTATTGAACTAGGAGATAGACGTAGAACATTTTATATTATTGTGAGATTCCTCATAAACTAACATGCAGAAGAACCATTGTTACTGGTTACAATTTCACTATAGCTAAAGTGCGAAAAGTAATTCTTTGCTGTTTGGAGATTGATCCCCCCTGCTAAGCTCTTTTTGTTTTACTCTATCTGGCTTACGTTAGGAGAGGTCTCCTTTCTCTCACTGCAGGGACCAAAAGACCCACATGTATGGCAGTAAGGGCAGCACGCTATATCAGACTTTTAACAGGTTGTCTAAGGCTGGTGTCTTTAGCAGTACTACATGGATTTGAACCTTCACATACACAAGTCGCAGGGAAAGAGCCTATGAGATGTGGAACAGCACTACTAATATTGTCTACATTATACTATAATCTGTAAAGCAGAAATGGGCAGAAGGATACTAGCCGTCTCAGCAGCACAAGAGCTTGACAGCTACATGGAAGATGATGCAGGGGTGGGGTCTAGTGTCTACTGGAAATATTTGTCAGCACTGCTTTCTCTCTCTCCAATTGCAGATGAACCAGCATTTCTCTTCTGCAAGAAACACCTGGGTTGGAATGCTCTGACCACCATCTGAATGACATATATCTTGATAGTTTAATAATTGATTTGCCCAGAAATCGTTATCACTCGAAGCACCTTGTTCTAAAGTGAGAACCGTAACAGCATCCCCAAGATATTTCGCACTCAATGTGGGAGGAGGCAAGAGATTTTTCCACTATATCTTAATTCAGCCCCTTTTTCTAGTAATTCTATTCTACAGCTTGAGAAAGAGACGTCTTATGGTCCCCGCTATCCTTTCTAGTACCTATTTTCTTAGGGTCCATCAGAGATGGGAGCCAGTATGACACAACGTTAACATCCTAATTCCTTGGCTGGACCCCTACCCTCAGTGGTATACCTTAGAGTTCTTCCTCCCAACATCCTCTAAACCAACAGTGTTGTTTTCCTGAGGGTGACAAACTTTTGATGAGCATTTCAAAGAACAGTACCAACTAACAACTGACCAACCTTTAAACTAATAAGCCTCTTCATCCAATTTTACAAACCACTAAAAATCACTTCGACATCACTTAAAGCCACTTAAATGGTAGACCTAAGCAATGCAGAAAAAAATGAATGCCCATAACACAGCCTAACTTGAAATTCCACCTAGCTTCTTCAGGCTCTCTGAGCTAGACACAGCTTGCAAGATAGCAGCTGAGAGCTCTGTTGGCAGGCAGCCCGTTGCACAACACTCCCTAAATATTTTTTTTTATTTTTTTATTTTTTGGGGCGGTTGAATCTAAAGTTCCACAACAAGTTTCAGGTTGTAACCAACTAAAAAGAATAGGGTTAGCTTGTGGGAAAAAATAAGGAACATTCTTGGCATCATTCATTTGTACATAAAATAAAAAGCTGGTGAAAACAAAACTATACACCCCTATCCACATATATGCCCATCAACCCAGCTATGTTTATAAAGTGTCATAACACAATGCCATATTCACATGAAATGCTGTTGTATGTATGTCTGTTAGTCATCCACTGTGCAACTTCGACACTATATTGCACACTTGGCTCAATGAATTGGGCATTTTAAAAAGAGTGCTATAAAGTTGGCCTCTGTACAAAAAAACATTTGGCAAAGCAAATAGGTCTCACCTTTCAGACCAATTGGCTTTGCCAATGGTTTTAGCCATGCTGGATAATGTCACGATGCTGTGCAGGATAGCTAAAGAAGAAACAATGATAGGATGCTGCTATGTCGTTTTGTAGGTGAGAGCACCAGACTTGTGCCCCCCTACAAAAAGACAGAGGCCTTTTTCCTTTTTGTTTTCTAAGTTTGATTTGTAAAAAAAAAAAGTAGTGCAAGAGAGAGATGGGTGGGAGCTGGTTAAAGCAATACGGGTTGGAGAAGCAACATGGAGGGTGGTGAAGTGGCGTAAACAACTTCAAAGATGTGGGGAGGAAGTGACACAGATGGCTAGCGGGGGGTTCAGAGTCATGAGAGAGACAGCAAAGCAGTGCATGGTGGGTGGGAGAAGAAAAGTATACAGGTGAGAGAGAGCAGCGTGAAACTGGGCTGAAGAAGCACACGGGGGGATTGTAACTCAGTGGAACACTTGGGTGAGCACATCGTGGAGGAGGGCAGCAGAGAAGCACTGCCCTGTTCTGCTCTAAGGTCCACACTTGAATGGATGCACTGGGTACAGACGTGGTTAGTACACCCCATTACAAATAATGTGCTTCCATCAGGGCAGCTGGGAACTCATGTCTGCCCTCAGGGTAGTAAATTACAGTGCAGGCAGTAATTGCCCTGGTTTTAAAAGGGGCACATAGATCCCTCACTCCATCCTCCTGCTGAGGCACATCTGGGGGACATGGTAATCCATTTCCCATATTGCAAGGGTCACCCTCAGGGTGCACGGTCTGGGCGCCATCTCTTTGTGAGCCTCCTGGCTGTCTCTTTTCCTTTGTCCCCATGTTTTTAATATGATGCAGGTGCAGAGGCAAAGTGTTTCTTTTTTTAGGATAGGGCCATCCCCTCATGTTAATGAGAGGGTGGCCCCATTTTAATTGCTCTACTGCTATATGTGTACTGGTGTGATCTGCATCACACAAAGGCCTGCAGAAGCACCTAGGCCAGGAGAGAAGAATGAGCACATTTTCCTGTTGTACCCCATGGGACCCAACACAATGTGGCCACAGCAGTTCCTGCTGTTCTACTTCTGTTGGGAAGATGTCTCCATTACAGCTGTTTAGTCATGACCTGTTGTGCACACTTAGGTGGTCATTCTGACCCTGGCGGTCTTTGACCGCCAGGGCGGAGGACCGCGGGAGCACCGCCGACAGGCCGGCGGTGCTCCAATGGGGATTCCGACCGCGGCGGTAAAGCCGCGGTCGGACCGGCACCACTGGCGGGCTCCCGCCAGTGTACCGCCGCCCCATTGAATCCTCCACGGCGGCGCAGCTTGCTGCACCGCCGCCGGGATTCCAACCCCCCCTACCGCCATCCAGATCCCGGCGGTTCGACCGCCGGGATCCGGATGGCGGTAGGGGGGGTCGCGGGGCCCCTGGGGGCCCCTGCAGTGCCCATGCCACTGGCATGGGCATTGCAGGGGCCCCCGTAAGAGGGCCCCTACATGTATTTCACTGTCTGCTGCGCAGACAGTGAAATACGCGACGGGTGCAACTGCACCCGTCGCACAGCTTCCACTCCGCCGGCTCGGTTCCGAGCCGGCTTCATCGTGGAAGCCTCTTTCCCGCTGGGCTGGCGGGCGGTCTGAAGGCGACCGCCCGCCAGCCCAGCGGGAAAGTCAGAATTACCGCGGCGGTCTTTCGACCGCGGAACGGTAATCTGACGGCGGGACTTTGGCGGGCGGCCTCCGCCGCCCGCCAAGGTCAGAATGAGGGCCTTAATCTTCTGTGTTGATTGCCAAACAGAAATTCAACCCTGCCAAGTTTGCCAGGTCGAGGAGTGACCACCTGCTTCATCTTAGGTTTTTTCTTTGCATTCTGCAAAGTTTAGTCTATATATGACACACATAAACAGGCACATTACCAGATATACTATTTCATATGGGTTCAAACCAGTGGCCAATATTATTCACACAACTCTTCGCCAAGTGCCTTCACCAATTGAGTAACCTAGTAGCACTGGGTAAACTCACATCAGTTGCAACGCTTTAGCATCCTACATCACGAAGCAGGTAGCTACACTAAAAAACAACACATTTTTATTCTACGCCTTTGATTCATGGTCAAAGCAGTACCTAGATCCAGGGGCCTACAATTAATACTGCACTGTAATGTTTAGACTTGGTGGAGTCATTATCTCCTTCAGGAATTGAGGAGTGACATCATGACTATATTAGCCTAAGGAAGCAGTCAGTTACAGTGCTGTGAGGACTAACTGACACAAGTGTTTGGACTGTGTCTAACTGGCAAACCGTCCACCCTTAAGCCGATCGTGACACCATAAAGATGCAGTGTCACTCTACGTCCCAACCTCGGGCCTGTCATCTACATCAGGTCTGTGAGGTCACAATGGTGACATTGTGAATGATAGATGCACAGGTGAGACCCATTCAAATTCGGTCCTAAGCCCTGAAGTCCTGGACCCGGGCGAGAAATCACAAGCTCACCTTTGAGAGAGTTAACACTTACCCTGTTGCAAAAAGCTTCAAATGGTAACTTGAACACAGGAATCTACTCTACCAGACAAGCAAATTAGGATGTGACCCAACAGCAAATATATTTGGAATGTTGTTCAGGCCCATACATACCTCTATAAATACTCTCCTGTTGCTTCCTGCTATGTCATTTTAGACTGCTTTTCGCCCCATTTAACCCCATTAATGCAACATGATGCATGGGCACATGGCCACAGTGTAGAGCAAACTTCTTGAACAAGAGTTAGCGTCACCTGAAAAGAGAAGTCAGACGAGGCCATGGGAGCCTTGTGATTTAGTCAGATGCAACAGAGCCTTCAATTGAAAGCCACAAAACTGATCCTGTTCAGGTGAGGGTGTTGCAGATCCCTGAGCTGATGCAACTTGGTGGGCTGGAGCGATGGGGCCTATTCTTCAATGGTTTGTACAGCAGCCAGCTTTATTGGTAGCTCTTGTTTCTGAAGCAGAAGTCGAGAGATCTGAGCCAAGCTCAGGAAGGTGAGGCTGAGGAAAAGGTGAATTATTTTTTCAATTGTTTTAAAATTGTTTTTACTCCAATTTTGATCTGATACCCTCTTTTTGTACCATGGAATGGAGCCATAACCCTTATCACCATCATGCTCAGAACACATCTTCAAGCCATCTAGATGGGTGTTTGCCACCTCAATGACACATTCACATCAAGATATACTCATACTTCGCATTGCACCATTAATGCAATTTAGACCAAACTCTTGACTTCTTCATGCATTCAGCCTAACACCAAGTAATATATTTGGCTAAGCATGTGCAACCACAACAGCACATCCGTAAACTCATACCAATATGAATCTCAACCACGTAAAAGAAGGTAACTTAAACTTACCACACAGGTATAGCTTTGCATCAAGCCCAAATGATCGGAAAAGATGCAGAGAAACATAGTACCACTTGAACCAAGCTCTTGACAACCATGCACCATGGCAGAATAAAACAAGTATCTATGTCCTTTGAATGCATGTCATGCTTCATAAAAAAATCCTCAACAGGATCTAGCCAACCGCAATTGCATAGAAATTGAAATATAACCCATCACTAGACAATACCCCAGACCACGTATTTTCAAAGTAGGTCCTGGAGGGCAGGATCTGCACCAGATTTGCAGGTTAACCAATGAATATATAAATTAGTTCCTTTGAGAATTAATGTATGCACATTTATTAAATGTAGATTGTCTGAGAATCACACATAGATCCATCTTGAATCTGTAATTTATATGAGTCAAAGGCTTATAATCATGGACGTCATTTAAGGATCGCCAGAGGTCGCAAGTGGAACCCTTGGCTTAGCCCTTGATACTCCTGGCACTGCTCTTGCGACCCCTGGCCTCAAGGGTCGCAAAGCCAGTATGAATCACAGAAGCATTTCACATTTTGGTATCAGTGTACATTCCCTTCATGGCCTTGCAGGCCCCAGGCTTCCCTAAACACTCTGGGACATATTTCAGAAAAGTGGCGGTGCACCCAGTGCAGTGCCACTTTCCTTGCACCCGTTAGTGCCCCTTACCACCATCATGTGTGCATCATATCTAAAATACGGCACACCATGGTGCTGCGTAGGGGGCAATAGTGTCATCGTTTTTGATGCCATTGATGTACTGTTCAGGGTTAGAGCCAAAATGTTGGCGCTAACCCTAACAGTTCATAGGGGCATATTGTAACCAATGGTGTGCCCCTTTTTAACGCCCACTCTGAGCAGTCGTTAAAAATGCCAATAAAAATGGCGCAAAGGAATCTTTGAGATTTCTTTGCACCATTTTTCGGCCCCTCCTAACGGGGGAATGCCCCCCTTGCATACATTATGCCTGGTGTGGCGATTTTGGCCTTGTTGGACCACATTAGCATAAACAAATTACACTAATATGGCGCAAGGAGGCACTAGGGCCTCTTAAATCTGGTCCCTGTATGTTTGCCTCACAGGCTAGGGATTTTGATATTTTCTTGACCTTTCTCTAGTGAAAAAGAAAGGAGTTAGAAGGAGTTAGGTCTTCAGCGGGCGTTCATTGTTTTCCCTGTTCAGCTGGGCCCATATGCAATTGTGGGCCTGTGAGCTGCCGTTTAAGAATGCAACATTTTTTTCAACCTGCAAACTGTTACAGCTTTGAAGATGTTAACAGTGAATACTTTGGTTTTACCTTTTTCATTTACCCTAGTGTTCCTGTATGTTGCTTCTGCAGCACTAGATGAAGCCAAGTATTTTCTTTGCTTATTTGCATAATTTCCATATTTTCCATTTTTCATGTGTGAGGCTTTAATGCCTTCTATACCAGGTGATCCACATTATCAGGAAACTGAAGACCAAATTATGCAATGCTGTTAGGTACATTATGTGGCAAGAAAAGCAAAATATGCATCATTATGTGTACACGTTCTATGGTAGTGTTATTACTCTATTTTGAAATTGTAATATATGTCAGTACTGGCCTTGACCCCTGAACAGAGAATTCTACAAATGAAAGCTTGGCAATTAACTAGTTCTCAAATGTCTGGCATTTTGTGCCACCATGTGTTGCACATTAACTTTGGATCAATGAAAATAGAATTTTTCTTTAATCAGCGGATTGCAGAATATGTGACAAGTGTTGTACACCATAATTGTGTGGAAAATGCAGCATCTACAGAATCATACAGTTTCAGTGACCCTGCTATATGCTGGACTTTGAGTAACACTTCTCATCACTAGCAGTGTGAGAGGCTCTGAACAACTTCACGATTGTTTCTAAAACGCCAGCTTTATGAACTGTTATGCCGGCAAGGTTTTTAATAAAAGTAAAATGGGAAGAAAACCACGGTCGCGCAACAAGAAACTTTCCAAGTGCCTTGAGCAGCCTCTGCTGCCACGCACTCAATATTCTTTGCAGACAGAATAAGAACAATGCTCATTGTGCCCAGAACCTCAAAGCGGTAAGGACAGGTCTGAGCCACAGTGAGCAAAACACTCTTGATAGCCATAAATTCCTTCCAGATGCCTCACCTATCTTAATTTTTTATTCTAAGTTCCTACAATAATATTTTTTAAGTTTCTAGCATTTTATTGAGAGTTCAAATCAGCATAGATCCTTAAGCAATATTTCATTGTAATTGCATTTGCATAGAGTTTCGTATACCCGTTGAGGAGTGAAGCACATTAGTGGATAGATAGATACAATGCATTGTGGGACAATTCAATTGAAAGAGTTGTTGATTGCAATGTGGATATTTTGGGAAGTGTTTTGGTGGTCTACAGGTGTGGCCAAAATGGTGGTTTCTTAGTGGTGTGTGAAACACAGGGTCAAAGGTGTGGTGATGTCACTTCCCATTGTCAGGGTCAAAAGTGGCATCACTTCGTGTGATATCACAGGTCTCAAAGGCCACATGATGTCACTTCCGCTACCCATGGATTTTCTATGAATCGACATTCATGCCTATCATTACAGTGCGCTATTTCTGAGAAGCAGCAGGATGGTATTTCGGCTCCCTAAAACAGAAGAGACAACTGTCTATGTTTTGTTTCTTTGGTGTACTAGGACAACGTTTCCTAATGTGTGTGTTTACATCATGGAATGCTTGATGATCCTAAGCTGTGGCAGTCTCAACCACTCTTGTGCCAACGCCAATAAAAAATGAAAGAAGACAGCTTGTCTGATGGCTTCATTATTCTAAGGGTGAAAGTAATTGAAGATAAATCTATATGCTCTTTTAGGTAGTTTTTGAAAATTGTGGGCATGGCCCGGGCCATGGCTGCGGTTGCAATTGTTTGCTTATGGAAGATGCATTTCAGAAGCTCATTTGTAAACTTGATAACCACAAAACTAAGTAAGCTTTTGACATCAACTTCCTACTCATAGCAACTTCACGTTTTAACTTCCCCAGAAACCCCAGCCAGCAATGAGTCATAAAATGGCAGTGAGGTGTCTGCACACTTGGGTTTCTCTTTTACGTGAACAACTGTCACTTATGATGCTCACTTAAGATGCTGGTGATGTTACTGGAACACGGCCTCAACTGCCATAAAAGATTCCCTGACTTTGGTGTCAGGAGTGAGACTTCTTGAGTCAGAGTTTTCTGGTACAAGACATTGTACAACCTCTGGTATGGATGCATGCACTGGTCGTCGAAGTTAAACTTAGAAAGATACATTCTGATAGAATATCAGCCTCATCTAGACCATTACAATCCCCACCTATCTTAACACATTGACACTGTCGGGAACCCATCTTTACACTTGCTTATCCAGGTACTTGTCTGCCCTCAGTCTGCCCCAGGCATTCGCTACTGGCCCATACACATAAAAGCCTAATGCGATATTGTGGTCTGTAATCTGAGAAACAGAATTTTTGACTTTGTTGAACTGCCAGTGTCATGCTCCAGGAATGGAGTTTGCCTCTAAACCACGTCATTCAAATGGCATTGCTTTTTTCATTGGTCTACCACTGGTACAAGCTATGTCATGACTGAATCATTTCATCACTTAATAATATACAAACAGCTTGATTTAGAGCTTGGTGATAATGGAAAATGCTCCAATTGCAAGTGGGAATGTTGAATCCAGAGGAGAAGGCACAGGTGCAGTTTCCTCCACCATAGGAATAATAAGTTGCAGCCTTTGTTGACTCCTGTTCAGACTAAACAGGCCACAACTATTTTAACTCCCAAGCATCTGGGAAGTTATTGAAGTATGAAATTACTATATGATGTGTGCATGCGTACACACTTAAGAAAACAACACCTCAGTTATTGGCTCAGAGCCTCAATTTAGGTGACAGTTTTTTTTTGGGCATTATTACTGCACCTGTTGGGCCACCAGTAGCTGCACAGGGGCCTGAAACTGTCAGCCCAGCCCATTCCACCTCAAGGCCATTGCCCCAATGGTGACACCATTCCTGTGGAAATGTGACAATGTACTTTTGTGGGGTGATGGGCGGATCAGTGGGAGTGAGGTGGTGCACAGTTGAGTGCTTGATGCAGGGGTAGCAAAAAAACGATGGATGTAGGCCCAGATCACTGTACTGGGGGTGAATGTTTGACAATGTTCAGCATTCCGTCCATCACTTGTTGTTTTTGCTTTGTTGCCCTAAGTGGGAAGGGTATGCCCAGACGTGGGTCCCGTGCTTCCCATGCCACTGGATTCAAGCTAGCCTGGCTGATGAAGGGTGAAACCCCGAAACCGGTCCCAGGATGCCTGTTTCCAGTCCAGGGAAGATCTGGCCTAGCAGTTCGGGCTGGACTGTTCCCATGGGGAACAGGGTCAAGACTGATTTGCATATGGCTGGGTCCAAACTGGAATGGCATGGGGAGCAAAAAAACGATGGATATAGGCCCAGATCACTGTACTGGGGGTGAATGTTTGACAATGTTCAGCATTCCGTCCATCATACCGCTGCTATCGATAGTTTGTGTCTTGGCTTTGTGTGAGGGAATCACGCACTCCTGATTCCCAGGGCAGACATGTTCTGAGTATGAGGGAAGAAGTAATTCTGTGCCCTTGTGTTACTGTGGGATCCGGATTGAGGGCCAGATGTAGCAAGGCTTTTGCGCCTCGCAAATGGCGAAAAACACCATTTGCGAGGCGCAAAAGCCCTCACGTGATGCAGTAACGCATTTTGCGAGTCGGAACCGACTCGCAAAATGCGTTTCCGACTCGCAAATAGGAAGGGGTGTTCCCTTCCTATTTGCGACTCGCAACGCGATGGAAGTTGATTTGCGACCGCGAAAGCGGTCGCAAATCAACTCGCAGTTACCATCCACTTGAAGTGGATGGTAACTCATTCGCAAACGGGAAGGGGTCCCCATGGGACCCCTTTCCCTTTGTGAATGATCACAAAAATATTTTTTCAGAGCAGGTAGTGTTCCTATGGACCACTGCCTGCTCTGAAAAAAAACGAAACAAAAGGTTTCGGTATTTTTTTCCAAGTGCAGCTCGTTTTCCTTTAAGGAAAACGGGCTGCAGATGGAAAAAAAAAAAACTGCTTTATTGAAAAGCAGTCACGGACATGGTGGTCTGCTGTCTCCAGCAGGCCACCATCCCCGTGAGTGCCCAGACTCGCAATGGGGTCGCAAACTGCGACCCACCTCATTAATATTAATGAGGTGGGTCTTTGCGACCCCATTGCAAGTCGCAGAAGGTGTCTGAGACACCTTTCTGCATAGCAAATTGCGAGTTGCAATTTGTGAGTCGCTAGGACTCATAAATTACAAGTCGCAATTTGCAACGTACCTACATCTGGACCTTAGTCCCTGGCCAGATGGTATAGGAATGAAAAATCTGTGTTACTACTACACCAATTTCCATATGTAAACCTTAATTCCAGACATATTATTGAGTATATGCTCCTCAGGGGTGACTTCTCTACTATGGCGGAGAAGCATCGCCCCCCTGCCAGCAGCAGCAGCTACAAAACCTTTAAAAGTAAAACGATAAAAAACAATTCTTATTATTGTTTTATTTTCAAAGGGGCAGGGCCATGGGTGATGACAGGGACTGAGGGGGAATGGTGTTCACTCCCCTTAGTGCACGTGTGTTTGGCCGGCTGTCTCAGCACTGAGCTCTCTCCAACCCAGCACTGTGTTGCCAGGTTGGAGACAGCAAGCCCAGGCTCCCAGTTGGCTAGGGAGCGCAAAGTCAGGGTGCTCAGGCCAATCATGACAGTGCTCTCATGCTGCCAGCAGCATTAGGATTGGCCGCAGGGCGGTGCAGGGGGAACAGGTACATTTAAAAAAATCATTATTATTATTTATTTGTTTTGTTCATCCTCCCCCGCCCCACCCCTCCACTTTGCCAAGATGCAACTGATGCACCTCTTGATTTTAGCAAGTCACTATGTGCCTATATTTACATAGTATGACAACACCTGGAAAAACTGAGTGGAGTAACAATGCACCAGTTACAATGCCATTACCCATATTTTTACTTGTGAAGAGTAAACCACAATGATGAACTTTTCTGTGTCTCTGGAGATTCTAGTCAGGCATGGCCTCTGCTGCATTGGTTCTTCATCTCGGTTTAGTTTCATTTTTGCTTTTTCAGACTTTTAACATTCCATCACCAAATTTGATTGTGGCTTGGCAAACGAGAAAACTACAAAATGACAAAAAGAGCCTGCAAAGCAGCAGCGGCCTGTCCATATGGGCTGAGGGGCCACACAACCTACCTTTTTCCCTGCAAAAAGGGTGTCTGTCAAGCTGAACAAAGGTCAGCCTGACAGACACTCTTCTTATTCAAATCAGGAAGCCAGGAGCTAGAAATGTGTGAAATTCTCTAAATATGCATGTCCCTGGCTGCCTGAGCTGAACTTTGCCAGGCTGAGTATTTTACAGCTCTGTGGGTGTGACCTCATGAGCCTTGCAAAAATGCCTTGAGGACCCCCACCCCTTTAAGATGAGGGGGAGCATCACTAATTTCTTTGGACCTGGATGCTTCAGTTTTAAGCCCTGAAGTGCCCAGGACTGAGTGTCAATCAGTGACACCTTGCGGCTGAGTGGAGTCATCAGTCTCACTAACCCCATCCCACTCTGTGACGAGTGATGGACTGTTGCCTTCCCTCATTGGCTGACCTGAGGTCAGCCAATGGGGGTAAACAGCAGTCCTAACCCTCCTGGGACTTGCAGGCTTAAACAGCAGTCCTAACCCTCCTGGGACTTGCGGGCTTTCTCTCACTACCATGAAGGTAAGTTTTATGTGTTTTTTATGATTGGTGCGTACATGTGTGTATGTATGAATGTCTGTGTATTAGCTAGTGGGTATTGTGAATGGGTGTGTGCGCATGTGTGAATGCATCTGTTTGAGTGAGCGTGTATGTATACATGTGTGCCCCTCCCCCACCCCACCTTCCCGGGAAAGAAATTACCGACGGCCTCTTCTACAAAGCATGTCTACTTAGAAAATGAGTAATAAAACTGTGATTTATCTGATATATTGCAGCCTCCTGGGCCAGTTCTTCCACTGGTGGGATCTTTATGTGTGCAGTGGTCCTTCATCAGCACAGAAGATTGGAGTTCACTAATTCACAAAAACAGTTGGTCACTGTTAATACCAGAAATATCTACAGCTAAAATATAATGAACCATACTGCTACTTTGTAGCAAAATGTTACACGTTATTTCCTATTGGAGGGTTAACGGATGATCTGAAGGCTAAAAAATCAAGGAAATTTGAGGAAAAGTAGTTTAAAAAAAAAAACTCTAAACATACTGAAATTAAAAAGTAAACTGAAATTAATATTAATACAGAAGTATGCAAGCTTGTCGTTTAGAGCAACACACCGGTGATGGCATTCAGAAATGACAAGTCGAGTTACTAACAAGCAGATTTATAATAGCTTTGGAAGAAAAATGGCATAAAATATTACATCAAATTGTAGTCCCATTTTACACATTCTTTTCCCTCAGTCATGGTGAACATGGAGTTCCCTGTGAGTTGAGATGACGCCACAAACAGGTGGAGACTGAATTTATAGCACAGCAAGTTGGAGAGTGTATGTTAATGGATGAATGAGAAATGAGAACACTAACTGTTGGGCCACTACTTTGGCGGTTTGAAAAGAATGATTTTTTTGTGGGTGCTTTGATGGTAGCTTGGGAGGCAAAAGTAGCATCCTTGGAGATGCTTCATTTTCCGATGCAGTGGAAGAGATAATTGTCGCAATTTTGAAGAAGTGCTGTAGCTGTTCCTCTTTGGTAATTCAAATTAAATGTGTGTGAAATATGTGCCATTGTTGAGATATTTGCATTTGCTCTATTAAACAATGGAAGCTGGCGGTGACTGCAATCAGGTCTTAACCATGAGTGCGCAGCAATAATAATCCTCAGCCTTCTGCCAATCCACTACGGCGCGCCATTGCATTCTATTGAGATGGATGCAAATCTGAATAGGTTTGCTTGGACCTGCTTCGGCTTGGATCCAATCCTTTCTCTCAAAACATAGCCAAAAATAACAATAATTACAGTTAACTCACGCTTATATTCAGTGTCATGTTCAGGGGTCACCTCTTTTCTGCTTTTATTTCAGTATCTAACACCATGGCTCCATTTATCAATGGTATGTCACATTTCACTTTATCGCAGATTACACCAGAATATACTTCTATCTTGATAATAGTGCTAACCTTACTTCCTGATTTGGGTCCAAATACTTACACAAATTGTCCCTCTTTAACGCGGCCATCTTGGAAGAACTCATCAATATATGAGTTGTTTGCCAGCCACCAAACCACTGTTAGTGAGTTGCTCCCATATCCAGTGAACACTTTGCATGGGATGATTAACCTTGAGCCTGTTGATGAAATGAGTATATGTTATGCCTGTGCGTGTTTTTTCACCCTTATGAAGGAGTTACTAACACTCAAAATTAAACCAAATTTTTCTCCAAAGAACTCTGTCATTTCAAGAGGCTGTAAATTTTGAGCCAGAATTTAGTGGCACTCTAGAGCATATAAAGGATCGATCATCAACGCAGTTATACAGAGAGCTGGAAATACATTGCAGCATTATTGAGTGTAGCAGAAACATATCCTCTTTGCGGAAATGTAGCAAAAAAGCATTTTAAATGACAATAAAGTACTGGGGAACCATCTTCAGTTAAGCACTGAAAAGGACAAGTGAGACTCATTCCTGATATAGCAACATCATGCAAGTTACGTAAGGTAAATTCATGTATCTACTCTCAGACGCCCACTGCACGATACCCATACTCAGGTGCAGAAAGACCCCCCTCAAGTTTTAATGAGTATACCCACGCTTCCAACTTGAGCAATTTCATTCACATACCTCATAAACACTCATAGAGCGCAACAGGCAACATATTTCAAAGCATAGCATTGTATGCTGATTAGTGCTGGCTCAACTGAATGACACGTTGTCAACAATGCTGCTAACATTACCACCCAGAAACCTTGGCACATTCTTCATCATGGAAACATGGCACACCCCCACTTCCACATACATCCTAAATGTTCTTGTCCCATCAATATGTATCCTGCAGGACACTGATAGCACACACAAAACCAGAGATTGCCTTCCAGTTCTCCTATAATCCCTTGGGTCATGGTCCTCAGCAACCCATCACCTCCTCTTCATGAAGATCCTCCTATGGCATATGTCCATGTCCAAAGCTTCCACCTACCACCTGACTGTATGTTCTTTAAAACTAACAGAGCATTCACAGAAGAAGTCACAGGCCTCACCTCTACCGCCTTATCCATTATTCCAAAAACATGTTTCTAATTGTCGTCACCTTTCCCAGAGTAATTGCCACAAGTAGATAAAAGAAGGATTCCTTTACACCCAAAGAACCCCCATCCTCAAATAACACACCATAAGACATACTTACAAGAAAGGTAGCATCCTGAACGTGGTCCTCAACTCCATGCCACCCCTCGCCTACCATCTGCGTAGTTCTTGACTGGTTTTTGCATTGGCCACACACACACAAACACACCCTAATCAATCGCAGTTGGTGATCTAAATTATGATATGGTTCCTTCATAAACACACATATAAACTCACTTGAGCAAGAAAATACTACTTTAGCAGATACATAAAACACCACAACAAATATCACCATGCTCCTAGATGTCTTGCACACTACTCAAAACCACAACATCAAAACCCATGCCCCACTAAAATTGCGATCTACAAGGCAAAGGCTCTCCCTACCTTGCAACATTTAAGAACTTTCTGGTAGCAAAATATGTCTCTGCAAAAAGAAAAAAAATAGCACAAAAGGGAAAAGGGTAAATACATAAGCTGTCACCATAGAAGCTTCTAAGAAGAAAAAAGCTCTAATAAAAGTTGCCAACAACTACATCAACCCAAATCTCAGCATTACATTGGTGCATTCAATGTATAAATGCTTTAATATTATATAATAATACACAGTAATAATTAAAAGCAACAGAAATCACACCAAAGCCAACAAACAACCATTCTAAACTCTGTCAAAACCATGCCACACTGCACCCTAAATGGGTAACATACAAAACAATTACCATCTCAAAGTTAAATGACATCTTCACTTCCCACCACGAGGTTACGACTTAAGATAACAACATCATTCGGTTCCCCACTCTGATGTCTCTCTAAGTAAAAATATTGACCCCCCCCCCATACCTAACATAATCAATGACTCTATAATGCATGGCATCTTGTCTGATGTATTCAAACAGGAGAGCACGTCACTCCAGAAAAAATCTAGTATTGACCTGAACATCTTCCCTCTCTTCACACCCATCATCCACCTCCAGTTTCTTTGGACGGTAATTGAGAAATCAGGGGGCAGCTAACTCCGAAAGTAAATCTATCTAATTGATCATTTACTAGTCTACCGGTCAATTTTCAGGCCACATTTCAGCACTGAAACAGGAACCATCTATGTTGTGGATGATGCCAATCCCATCATCTGGTTCCGTTGGATTGCTCTACAGATTTCGAAGCTATCAGTCTTTTAGCCCTCAAAAATATCCTTTTGACCATTATGGGGTCCAAAGCCACTGTACAACAGCAGTTTGCTTCTCAACTCACTCACTGCCACAAATTTTAACAGATGGATCAGATCTCAGTGGCTTTCAGGACCAGCATTCTTCTCCAAATCACAACCATGTCATTAGTAATAGTAAAGTGAACTGAAAACACCTTGTTATTTAGTCATAGATGTCCACCATCTAAATTAATGACTCATGCTCATCAAAACATAGATGTCCAGGGCCTACTTCAAGCTCAGGTCAAAAAATGAAATCTAACTTAAGCGTGAACTGCAGCAGATAAGGTCTATTGCAGAACTGGCTCAGAAACATTTGTCTGAAAGGACTCCAACCCAAACTCTCCAATACCGCAAACCACTCTGCTTCATTGTCAATGGTGACCTTTCCTCCCTCATAAACTAACATCACCAAGTAGAGCCAGACAGCCTGGAATCACCCTTCCTCATGTGATTAGACTTCAAAGCAACGTCCAAGGAATAATACTTTTCCATTTAGACCAGGGCAATACCCCACTTACGAGTATTCACTATTTAACCACATCTCTGCTAAGAAGCATTGTGTCCACCAATGCTTCTCTCATCAAAAGGTTCAAAAAAATCATTCATATCACCTCTACATCGAAGAGTCTACATTGGCGGCCACTGCAAGCCCATACCATCTTCAAGACGTATGCCTTATACACAACCACCTACCTCGTGGAAGGAAAAAATAACCACTCGAGGGCATTATCACAACACAAAAAGCCGTCATAAGCATAGAGGTCAAGACGTCTAGAGAAAAAATGTACAAGTGGCAAGCCGTTTTAATCTGCGTGTTAGGATTTTGGAATAACACCTCGGTTTGGCCTTTAGATAAGAACTAAAATATCACAATTCAAGGATCACTTTATCCATTACTTCTTTGGTCGCCAGGTCCTCCAGCCTGTGCCCTAAATGTGAAGAAATGCTGCCCTCTTTCAACCACCCCGCACTTTATACTCAATCTAATAGGTGCACAGTTCAAGATAGTCCAGCAGACATATAGCAGCCTCATTCTTCCAAGCGAGGTGTGCACTATATAAATATCACTATGAACATATGCATACATATAACAATATTCCATTTTTTGCAAGACGATATGCTAGTAACGGCTAGCGCCTACATGAGCAGTTCAAATAATTCCATGCCTTACCAACAGCTGCTGCTATTGCCTTCCGATCTGGATAGACAATTATTGGATGGCTCTTCTTCTCTTGCTCTGGCCAGGGATAAATAGAAAAAGGGATGTTTATCCAAGAGGAACGTCAAATATGATAGAACACCAAAAGATTTTTAAAACTAAGAAATATAAAAAAGTCCAATAAACTTCGGCTGCCTGTTTTAGATCACACCAAAAATAGGACAATATTGACCATGTATACACCAGTTTAATAACAATTACCTTTTTACATGTTATAATTTACATTAGAAGTTGCATTGAAAGTTGCATACAAGGTGAAGTGCCACAGCTATACAAAATACCACAAGGTGACCCACATGGTCTTGAAAAACAGGTTATCAGCTTGTGAGTCAAGCACAAAGGTGAGTTTCTTGACTATCATGGGATAGAAGACTTATGAGAAAAGGGACGAGCTACACAACAAATAAGGTAGAAACAAAGAAACAAGAAGAAAACAATAGATTATTGAAGGAAAAACCTGGAAAACCAAGTTGTCACTACAAGGAAAAGTGGTTGGGAAATTAGAAAAGTACAAAAAATTGACAAGTTACAGTCAAAAAGGTGGTTGCAAATATTGGCACTTTCTGTGGGTGCCGTCATAGTGTTCTGTTTTTGTGTCAGTTTGAGAGTCTTGATACAGTCAACATCACAAAGCATGAGAACTGAGAATGGATTCTTCACAGGTCGTTCAAAATAAAGAAATGTTTGATGGGCATAATTTTGCATGGATTATATATAATTCTGTAAAATAGCCAGTCTTTGACATTAGAAAACAACCCTCTGTTGTGTGATAGAATTCTCCAATCTCTCCATCTTGTCTCGCACATGGGCCCTGGCACCGTTTTCTGAACATCTTTTGCCTTCTATTTTTTTTAAAGCTTTAGCAAAGCCAATAGCTTTGGCTTTTTATATATTTTCTATTAAACATTTTATCAGCACGATTTGTATCTGTGTTCAGAGCAGCCAGGCACATAACAAACACAAACTATTTTACATCATGACATTTACGGTCAGTAATCATTATTTTGTCTAATCTTTCATTTCATGATTTTTTTTCAGTCATGTTCCAGAGTTTTCCCTTCTGCCGGCATTGTTACCTTAACATACTTTACGACTAACGGAGTTATGCTCTTTCTAGCGAGACCTAAAAGAAGGGCATTTGAAGGTAAGGGTGGTACAGTGGCACCCTCTAGCCTCTTTTATGCGAGTCTTACAATTATAATGTCACTTTGCATATTTATAAAAACTGTTTATGATTAAGCTACGGAAGCCTTAAAGATACAGCATTTTTTTTTTTTTTTTTTACAAACGAGCGCATGGGATTTTGGCGTAAATAAGGCTGTTCTGGCTCCCTTATGCTCCCCCTTGGGTCCCTTGCCCCCTTTCCCCGTGCAACCCCTCTCTTCCACGTGTGACGTGTATCCCTGCCCCCAAATCTCTTTGTCTCGTTCAGTTTTTTTTTCTTTTTTAATTGTGTTGTCCCTGTCTGGTATCTGATCTTCTGCCCCTTTTTTAACACAAAGTTCCACCAATCCCGTCTCCCTTTCTCCTTATTATTATTATGTATTTATTTAGGAGCCTGGTGTGGTACCTTTCCCTCCCTCCTTACACTTCCTGGGCCCTTGCACTTGTGCTCCACACCAGAATCCATCATTTAAAATTATTTTGCTTTCCTTTCCATCAATTAGAATGTTAGTCTGTACGACAATTCATTAGTTATTTTGTTAGATGAAATGATACGAGTTAACTTGTTTAGTCAACATAAGGCAGAAATCCCTGATGGAAGTAAACATCTGTGCCACCTCGCCCACTTCCTTCTTGAACAGGAATCCCCACGGGATGAAAATTAGCGGTGTTCACTAGAAATATACTGTAAAAATTAAAATGGAACTTCACAACTTTCCTCCAGTAAATCTATATCACCTATGTTAGTGTATATCATATGTTCAGTCTTTACAAGATGTAGCCAAAGAAAAGTGTGAGTACCAGTAATGGTAAACTTCAGACGTGTAAGGAAAAATGTGCATTTCACTGATTCCATATTCTATTCTATCTTAACTTTAATCGGCTGTTAAAATAAACCTTTTTCGAAGCAGCCTTATCTGGTTATTACAAACAGTAATAACGGCGTAAGTTGTGTATGTTTTGAAAAGCCTGTCCGTGAGCTATATTGTAGCTCATGTCTCTATTTACAACTGTAAATCTTGTGTGTGGCCAAACTACCTCCTGCTCTTCTTCTATATTACAAATGCCCTTGCTGTTGTCCATTCTCCACTCCAGCCGGCTCAACACATCTTTCCTCTCTGCTGTCACTGATGGCCAGTGCTTAATTTGTGAACAAAAACGTGCCGGTGCCCAAAGAAGTCCTTTAAAACACGCGGCTGCAATTAAATGTGCAAACACAGAATACTGAGGCAGCATAATCCTAAAGCCATCTCGGGACTCTTCAATCCATTTACAGCCACTCCCTGCCCCTTCAGTTCACTTTTGCAGTTTTCTACTTTCTCTCATTGTGACGCTTTTACGTTTTTCACTTCCTCCGTCTTCCCCAAAAGTGTATTTTGCTCGCACCAAATGCCTGAGGCAGAAGAATAAGCACCGGTCCTCAAAAATAAGTGCCGGTGATCAGCACCGGCAACAACAAGCACAAATTAAGCACTGCTGAAACCCATTCTGTTCTGCCTGTGGTGGTGCTCGGATTCTCCTCCGTTCACTCTGAGTCTGCTCCTCGCATGGCCAAGGTGTTCCCTCATCCTTTCTCCTCCTCCATGGTTTCCCTCCCTATCTCACTTCTTCTCCAGGGCTGCCCTTTATGCTACAACACTGCTCCCACAATCCTCCTCGGCTACTGCTACCATGGATAACTGATGCTCTACTCACCCTTACAATAGTTACACAAGAGTGAACCCACAGCCTCCAATCTCTAATCTACAACTTCATGTCCAAAATAAACATCTTTTCTCAAATTTAGCATATTTCGGCAGTTTAATACCATCAGTAGAATCTATTTATGATAATCAGGCTCTTACCGTAGCATTGGCCATGGAGGGAAGATATACAGAGAGAGCCTGATTTAGAGAAGGATGGCGGTGTATAATCCTCAGTGGTAACATAACGTCATCGCTAAATGGAATTTAAATATCTGGAAAACGTGGTCACATAATTTCATTCATAACTGCAATTTAATCCTTTTAAAAACGGTGATAATAAAATTTCATTCTAAAGTAAAATGGAATCTTCTGAAAAACAGTGGTAGCATAATGCCATTCATAATCTCTGAAAAACAGTAGTAACTTTATTTCCCGGACAGGACAACCCAATCAGACCTTGCTCCAAGTAAGGCTGAAACCTTTTTAATGTGTGCGAAAAGATTTCTTCAAAGTTCTTTTTTCAGAATTAAACTTAGCCACATATTACATTATACAACACATAATACGTGCTGCGAATTATATTGTAGCTAATCCTATGAACATTTTTCCAGTTGCACGTGTTTTAAAAGTCCTTTTGCAATAAATGGGAGTTTATTTTACTTATTCATAATTCGGAAATATGTCCCCTACAATAAGATTTTCCGCCGATATATTTGGAGCTTTCCAACAGACTTTGTGCATGAATCCGACAATTGTCTGCCTTTCCTGTTTTGCCCACCTGGAGGAGATAGTGCTCCATTTATTAAACAGATCGCTGCATGTATTGTGTAAAACTGACATAATACTATTTAGGTATGTCTTTTAAGTGAGAACTGCGTACCTGCTACATTAATACCAAATGCGGAAAAAAAACTGTCTGCACAAATGTTACTTCACTAAATGATTAGGTCACCTAACCATTCTAATATCACTCAGCTATGAACCTATGGTTTTTATAGAAAAAAAAATTGTCTCGTCTACGCAGCTATTGTTCAGTGGGCTTACAACCCATCCACAGCGTACCACTGATTGTTTTCATAGTCACTGACATTCGAAATCTTTGGATTCCTTAGCTCCTGTAGGTTTCCATTCCTTTCTTGTGTTAGCTTACATTTGTTATTCCTCATCTTTTTGCAACACACTACTATTTTTATGCTATAAGCGTTCCTGGGTTATTCCTGGACGTGGAATGTGCTTTCCTACTTTTCGGCTTCTTATTTATGTTGATTCACCCTTTCTGCCATCTCTCGTGATGCTATAGTTACTTAGACCCACAATTGTAATACTCTATGCCATTCTACTCCATGATACTTCGTCCTACACCACTCCACTCTAAGCCACTCAACACCACTCTGCTTTATGCCGCTATACTCTATGCCACTCCACTCCACCGTATTTGACCACTCCAATCTATGCCACTCTACTCTATGTCACTCTATGCCACTTTATTCTATGCCACACCACACCACTCTACTCTACATAACTCTACTCTATGCTAGTCAACTCTACCTTACACCAATCCACTCCACTCCATGCCACTCTATTGTACGCCACTCCATCCCCCATTCTACTATACACCATTCCATGCTACTCCACTGTATGCCTCTTCAAGCCACTCTTCTCCAGTCTACACTATGCCACTCCTCTCTATTCCCACTACTCCACACCACTCAAAGTCACTCCACTCTTTGCCATTGTACCCTATGCCACTCTGTTCCACTGTAAGGCACTCTATTCCAGCCTATGCCACTCCACTCTACTCTATGCCACTCTACTCTCTGCCACTCCACGTCCTGCCACTCCAATCCACTCCAAACAATGCCACTTTATGGCATTCTACACCACGCTCATCTCTGTCAATGTACTCTACATCACTCATCGCTACTCCACTCCACTCGACACCTCTCCACTCTACTCCATGCCACTCTACGGCCCTCAACTCTAATATTCACCAATCCACACCACTCTACTCTAAGCCACTCTACTGTATACCTGCCTGCTCCATGGCACAACACTCTACTGCACTCTACACCACTCCACTCTACTCTATGCCACTTTACTCTATGCACTCAACTCTACGACATTGTGCACCACTCTGATCTATGTCACTCTACTTTACTCAATGCTACTCCATTCCCCTCTACGTCTCCACACCACTCTACTCCACTCCCTCTATGTCACTCTACTCTACACCACGCCATTCCACTCTACTCTGTGCCACTCCACTCTACTCTGTGCACTCTACTGTATTCTGCTCCATGCCTCTCTATGCCACCCAACTCTACACCACTCCAAGCTACTCCTTTTTTGCCACTCTACTATATGCCCATGCAACACATGTGGATTTTGACACTTTCCAGATTTACAAGGTTTTGTAAACCTGGGAATGCATCAAAACCCTTTGCCACCCAAGGGGTGCCATATAAGTGACACAACGGAGAGAAATATCTTTATTTCTTCCTGTTGTTTTCTCTTTCTATGTGTGCTGCATTTTGCAGCACAAGTAGAATGAGGAAATCTTCCCTTGGGATTGTGTTTTTGCAGGAAGGTGCCCCTTCCTGCACAAAAGCAATCATCCCCACAACCAGGCACCCCTGCATCATGGCGCTAGGGTGCCTGTTCTGGCGCATGCCAGCACTTTGTGCACCAGCAAAGGGGAAAAGGACAGGTATGTGCAGTATCTGAAAGATAAGCTGCATTTCTGTGCTTTTGTTTTGACGCAGGGCAGTGCAGTGCGGTGCTGCCCGGCGCCAAAACATTGTAAATCTGGCCCTAAGTGTTTGATTACCTACCTGCCATTCCCACATAATTCACAGAATTCCCACCTTCCCCAAGAGAATGGAAGAAAACTCACCAAAGTTAGAGTTTGCAACCATGGCAGAAGAGGTTTCTGAATCAATGTCGCTCCATACTCCATTGGAAGAGCAACTATGAAGGTGAGATCTACAATAAAAACTCTGTCAGTGCCCATGTAGAATAGTAAAATCCCCAGCACCAAATGTGGTCTCTGGAAATATACCACACTGGATGGGTATATTGTCAGTGCCCGCATACTGAATCTTCCTAACATGCCTCCGTAGTTTTCTCAGCTTATAAGGGACAATAAACTTACTTCACTTGAAAGCCTACTAGTTTTTCTCTGGCGGTCTTTCGCAGGGGAATTTTGCCAGTCCTGGTTGTGGATAAGCCACTCCAGATGGGTGGCTGATTTTCTAATATTTCTGTCAGAGTTAACTCTGCATCTTGGTGCAACCAATAGTAAAGTCAGAGGAATCCCCAATATTTAAGATTTTCACTATGTAGGTGAGACATGATGGGGGAAATATATGGCCTAACTATTCTCTTTAGCTCTTGCCCAATTGTTTATTGTTTGTGAACTATTGATATGCTATTGTTTGAACTTGTAATTTGTTTTCATTGTATATCCTATATTTTGTATGCTACCACGTTCTTCTTTAAGTAAGAGAACTTCTTAATCAGCCATATAGGGCTTCATTTAGAGTTTGGAGAGAGGACTGGAAACACTCATTTCTGTAGGAAAATTTAAAGACGGAAGGCTATATGTCAACGAAATTTCCCTCCAACTTTTGGATAGTATTGTGAAGGAACTTCAGCAAGTGGATTGATTGCATTGGCTTTCCTCCACAAATGAGTGGAATTCCAATCTGTAGGGACGATTCACACAGTATTTAGGAGTATGTAAAAAGTACTCATGTAGTACACCCTCTCATATTCATAAATGCTTTTGTAAATTGGCTCTACAAATTCCGTTTTGATTGCCCCCAAAACACATACCAGCCTATTAGCAAAATTTAAAGAGTGAAAAATTGCAAAAAAGGTATCGTCCTTTCTATTTGTACTAATTGTATATGAATATTTTCTGAATATTTCCATTTAGGATTTTTGGGGGCTAGTTTGCCATGGCATTAAAGGCCTCATTACAAGCCTGGCAGTAACTAGACCACCAGACTCGTGGATGGCGGTCAGACCGCTACCAAAGCCGTGGTCCGACCGCCACATTACAACCCTGGCGGTCGCGCCACCAGGGAACCTCCAGCTCCGCCAGGATTGGAGGTCCCGGCAGTCTGGAGGTGGCAGCGATCCTAATCCACCAGCCCTTCTCTGCCAGCCATTTCATGGCGGTACCACTGCCATGAAAATGATGGCGGAGCACATACACTTGGCATGGGCAGTGCAGGGCCCCCCTGGCCAGCACCATCGAAAGGTTCATTGTCTGCTTTGCGGACAGTGAACATTGCGATTATGCTGGTGCACCCTGTGCTCTACAGCATTGCCGCCGGCTCGATTACAAGCCAGAGACAATGCTGTAGGCTGTTTCCCGCTAGACCAGCAGGCAGAAACTCAGATTTCCACCTGCTGGCCTAGTGGGAAACTCTTAATGGGGCCGGCGGGGATGTAGCCAGTATGGCTGTAATCTCCCCATCAGAGGTTTGGCGGATAGTGTAAACCATCCGCCAAACTCATAATTAGCCCCTAAGTGTGTGTGAAGTAGTACTAAAAAAGGACTATTTTGCATACTTAGGAATGCCTTTTTGAAGTTGGCCCTCACATGACTCTGACCTTGTTCACAAACCTTTCTTCTATGACTCAGTTTAATAGAAGTCACACCTAAGTCAAAAGTAAGTCACACCTAATTCAAAAGTAAGTCACGCATATACAAAGAAATTTATTGAAAGAGCCAATTACCACTGTACATCATTACTAGGCACATTACACAACATTCCATAAATTTGAAAACCATGATTATCAATTATTTACCAACAGTTTGAAGCTTAATGATCCTCGTGGCTCTGTACGTTTTCCCTGTGTGTTCAAATGTCATTTCACACGTATAATATCCTTTATCTTCCGCAGACACATCCTCAATCTGGAGATATGTTGTGCCTTCTGAATACTGGAATTTTGCACTCATATTTGGCAACACTGCATTATCCTAAAGGAAAAATAAATTCCAGTTTCAGCACACAAAGAATCATTTGAAATGTTTAACTCTCTACCTATCTTTGTATTTCTGATAACGAATATTTTTCTTTTTGTGATCATTGTAATTCCTGAACTAAAACACAAGAGCTGTACTTCTGATACTAAGAAAAATAAACTCATATGAAATAGCCAATTAAGAACTCGTATTTCATCTCATTCATCTGCCTCAGGACGTTCATTGACATAAAAAAGACCAATGGACCTGTTTCTGTTTTCATCTTTAAAAACAATTCTATAGTAGCCATTGTGTCGTATTCTTTGTTCCTCTCGGACTGTGTGACATATATATGAAGTCAGGTATTTGTGTTTTTTACTTTTGGGATGGACTGCAGGAGGGTTGCTTCGAGGGTGGCAGGGATGGCACTTATTTTGGGATTCTATAAAGAAGTTGAGGAGAGGATACTATTTAAGGTGGTGGGCCAGGCTGAGAAGGACACCATGGGCCTCATTTACAAGAAACTGGTGCATTGGAATTGATGCACCAGTTTTCTTGCACCTGCCCTGGAACCACTAATGATGCCATGGTAGCACTGTATTTATGATACATCACTCCATAGCACGTTTCCACAATTGCGTCAGAAATTCTGATGCATCTGTGGTGCAAAACCGACGCAGTACTGGACTAGTGTCAAAAGAATTATGCCACTCCAGCAAGGCAGGGGAGATCCAATATAAGAAAAAAGCCCAGCTTCATTTTAATGCCTGCTCTGAGCAGACATAAAAAAAACTAACAGTCTGAAGGTGCAGGATGGCGCAGTGAAATCTTGTAGATCTCACTGCGCCAGTTCGGCATGGCTTTTAATGGGGGAATGCCCACCTTGCATACATTATACCTGGCGCAGGTATTAACTGGTGCAAGGCTTTACAAACTGGCACAATGGTCCCATAGCGCCAGTTTCTAAATGTGGTGCAGTGTAGGGGACCGCTTGCACCACCACGGTGCCAGGGGCTTGTAATTAAGTGTAGTTGGTGGATGGCAGGAGACCATTTATATATTGTTTCCAAAGTACAACTTGTGAGAGGACCCAAGGGGAAGTGAGACCATGTTGTGCACAGCACCACAAGGCTCCTTTTCCTTTGAGCAGTTAATCTTTGGGAGCAGCTAGGTTGTGGAAGAAAGAATAACATAATGGGGCCATATACAACATAAAATTGTTCATGAATTATTGCCACTATTTGTGAAATTTGCTTCCTCAGTGTTCAAGTGATATCATTGTCAACTCACACTTCACACTTCACTTTTGTTGTCAATCTTATGCCACCTGGAGTCCCTCGATGGAAAACAATGTTATTTTTGACAACGAACCATCAGTAACTCTGTACGTAATACGATTCCTTGAAGTGAAGCCGGAGTGAAAACTTTGGGGTATGTTTACAAGAATTTGATGCATCGTCATTGATGCCTCAGATTTCTTGCACCTGCTGCAAATGCCCTAAGGGTACCATGGATGCGCTGTATTTACAATGCAGAGTTCCATGGCGCAAGTTTTCATCGATGAGTCAGAAATTCTGATGCATCTGTTGGCGTTAAATTAATGCATTGCTGGAGTTGCATCCTAAAACTCACCCAGTTCCAGCAATGTGTCAGAAAACAAAGGTGAGTCCCATTCTAAAAGCCCTGCAGCAATCCTTAAGTCTGGTTTGAGGAGGTGTAAGGATTTTGACGCAGTTAAGTCATAGAGTGACACAGTGAAAAGTTGTAAATTTCACCTCGTCAGTTCTATGTGGCTTTTTCCATGGGAACACATACCCTGCATACATTATACCTGGTGCAGGTATAATGTGACACAGGCCTCTACAAACTGACGCATTGCGGTCCAATGCATCAGTTTGTAAATATGGAGCAGTGTGGAGCACGGAGTGCGCCACCACTGCATCAAAAGAAATGTTGCATCGACGGCGCAATATCCTTGTAAAGATGCCCCTTGATATCCCCACGTCCTACCTATTCTACCCAGTAGTCTTAATTTTAAAACTAGCAAGGAAGTTAGGTTTAAAATGGCAGCTTCAAGGCAAGCTTGATGGTAGACTTTGGAGTTAGGTAACTCATGGCCCCACCAGTTCTCTGTGCCAGTGGACAGGCTCCAGAAATAAAGCCTGCCATGAACTCCACAGTGGTATTAGCTCATGTTTAAGTGAGCAACCCTGTGAGAAGGTCAGGGGGGGTTACTAATACAGATAGAAGATAATGGAAGTGCTGTACTAAGTTCTGCAGCAGATGCCTAGAATATAAGAAGGTGAAATTGCAGACAAGTTTGTGTTGATGCAGTGGGTTCCCTCCTACTGTGGTGATTAGTCATTTGGGGGCAATGCTAACTCTGCCTATAGTGACAATGATTCTGCGAAGCTATTGGCAATGAACGATTACTAACAGGTAGATGGGTCTCACTCTCTCAGCTATATGGCTGAAACTAAGTTGACTTGAATTCTTTCGGAATGAATGTCAAATCATATTGTATTAGCTATAAAGAATAATGTAGTAATGTCATATTTACCCAGAATGACAATGTTGAACTTAAATTTATATATCAATCAATCAATCAATCATTAAATTTACCCGTAAGGGTTTCAAGGCGCTGAGGTGGGGGGGGGCAGCTGCTATCGGTCGAAGAGCCATGTCTTGAGGAGTCTCCTGAAGGAGAGGAGGTCCTGGGTCTGGCGCAGGGAGGTCGGGAGGGAGTTCCAGGTCTTGGCGGCGAGGTAGGAGAAGGATCTGCCGCCGGAGGTCTTGCGTTGGATTCGGGGAACGATGGCGAGGGAGAGGTTGGCAGAGCGGAGTTGGCGGGAGGGGACGTACAAGTTGAGTCTGTTGTTCAGGTAGTCGGGTCCGGCGTTGTGTAGTGCTTTGTGCGCGTGGGTGAGAAGTTTAAAGGTGATCCTCTTGTCCACGGGGAGCCAGTGGAGGTCCTTCAGGTGGTGGGAGATGTGGCATCGGCGGGGTATGTCGAGGATCAGGCGGGCGGATGCGTTCTGGATGCGTTGGAGTCGTTGGATGTCTTTTGCTGGGATGCCTGTGTAGAGTGCGTTGCCGTAGTCAAGTCTGCTACTGACGAGGGCCTGGGTCACCATTTTTCTGGTTTCCGTCGGGATCCACTTGTAGATTCTACGGGGCATGCAGAGGGTGTTGAAGCAGGAGGAGGAGACTGCGTTGACCTGTTTGGACATGGTGAGAGCGGAGTCGAGGAGGATAAGGTCCTCTTTGCCCGTATTATGCTAACTCTTTGCAAGATGGGCAAAGACATTATTGCTAGGCAAATGGTGCACTGCATTATATATGAACAATAATGACGCATACCAGTTTTTTTTGGTGTAAACCATAATTTTGCTTATTGACATTAACATGCATTTGAATTTTATAGGACACAGACCGTTGGATTCAAATTTTATTTTAGGTCTGCTTTACATGACCTATGTGTTACCCCATTATGGGAAACAATTTGCAATACTCCATGCTCGAATACATATCAACTAACTCAATATGAATATATTCATAACAAACTGCATTTCCAAAAAAGCTCAATTTAAACACAAGGAATTAGTAAGAATTGCTATTCAACTTTAAAAAATATATTTCTTCCCTGTGACGACTATTTGTGGTCAATGTGCTAAATGGTTGTTTCTGAAATTGATCCCTGCTGTTCTACCCCACTCTCATCCATCCCTGTCTTCACTTTCACCTGCCTGTCCTTCCATATTCTCAAGAAGGCAAGGAAATTACTGATTTACCTCAAAGCTTCTCACTTTGTAAAATCTTGGCAGATCATTTGACATATTTACCGCAGGAACCACCTCTCCTCGAGTAGCAATTCTACTAAGGAAGGAGGGGGGGAAAGTTCATTGAAATACATTGTTCAGTCTTGGGACTAAAGGACCCTCTCATGATAAGCCTGATGGATGTCACCGGTAACTCTCTAAATATGAGTTATTTTAGGGCTAGCTGAACAAAAGTTTATATTAGTGGCACCTGCATAATCTGTGACCTGTGGCTTCCACATTTTCTCTGGTGCACTTCTAATCCCTATCTTTTCAATCTCCTTCTTCCAACTCCTCACTGCTGCTTTAGAGCCTGATTTATATGTTAGGGATAAATATACTCTTTTTCAACTAGGTATCCTTACTGCCAACATAAGGCTGCCTACTCGATTTAAATGCTAACTAACCATTGGCATGGCTATGGCAGTGACTACTCCACCGCCATAGCCAAACCTCTCCAACAGCCCAACAGAGTAAGGGCAGAGGGAGAAATGGCTACGTCTGCTGTAGGAAAGTGCCCCTTTTTGACATGGTCACCCCCACTTTTTGCCTGGTACATGATGCAATTTTGACTGAAAGTACATTGGGTTCCTTCTATCCAGGTCCCCAGTGCCAGATTCTTTCCCAAAAACTGTGCAATTGTTCCCCACTTGGCAATACCTTTGCCCCCTGTAAGTCTCTAGTAAATGGTATCCCTGGTACCTAGAGCATGGGTACCAAAGATATTGTGCCACCCTCAGGGACCCCTCATCTAACACATGCAGACTACCAATGCAGGCTGCATGTCTTTGTGCAGCTAAAAGTGAAAACACGACATGACACATAGCTTGTGTGCCATGTCCCCTAACACTGCATGCAATATATGTAAGTCACCTTACAGCAGGCCATGCAGCTCTAAGGCAGGGTGCATTGTATCGCCTGTGAGGACATATCTGCATGAGCAGATATGCCCCTGCAATGTCGTTGTCGATTCTTTGACATAGTAAGTGAACAGGGAAGTAATTTTACATACATGTGCTGGACATTGGTCACTACGAGTTCCCCAGCTATATGATGGCTTCACTGAAACTGGGGATGTTTGGTATCAAACATCTCATATTAATAAACCCTCACTGATGCCAGTGATAGATTTATTAATTCATGAAACCAGAGTGAACCTTAGAGGTGCCCCATAAAAACCTACCAACTACCAGTGTGCAAGCTCACTAGATACAGCCAGCCTGCCACCACTAGACACAACTCTGACCCCCAAAGGTGAGAGCCTTTGCTCTTGGGCAGTCAGAAACAAAATCAGACCGGCACTGGGATAGGTGTTTATACACCCCACCCAACAGGATGACCTGCCAATCTGTATTCCGAGGTGGGGGGCTTCAAAAAAGCCCACCACCCCGATATGCAGATCTGGCTTCACTCAAAGGAGAGATACCGACCCCCCTTCCCCAGGGCCCATTTGGCACCTGGACAGGTGGGACATTTAGTATTCAGAGAGGTGTGTCTACCCATCAGGTCAATCCCACCCCTAAGGTGTGCTGCCTGATGTGGACACAACAGTTAGAAATCTGCCATCTTAGTGTTGGTAGAGTTAGGATCTCTGGGACAGGGTTATACCCACTTCCCACAGGAAGTGGTCATATAGAGGGTGTAGTGACCCGAGGAGTAAGTAGCCCATTGGCTACTTCTCCACACTCCCCAAAATGCCCCTGGCACTAGGAAATTAGATTCCTGCTGGCCTATGAAGAAGGACACTCAAAAGCCCAAGGAAGGAAGCACCTGACTTGGCCCCAGCCCTGCTGGCCTGTCTGCTGTTTCCACCGATTTGCGCCAAAGTAGCCTCGTCCTGTAAGCTGCTGCTCCTCCAAAAGCCTGGGAGGACTGCCTGTTTCAACAAAGACCCAGGAACTCCTGTGGAGCAGCGCAGTTGTTTCCCTGCTTCTTGCAGGCACCCCAAGAGACCTGAAAGGACTCCAGGCCTCAAAAACCTGACAACGGAAAGCACCACTGCACCCCTGCCACCTAGCCCGAGCTGAAGTGGGTCAACTGTGCCAACATGGTCCCCCAGCCCCCCAGAGACAAAGCCCACCTTGGATTTACCCACACCCCCTGCAGCCTCTGCCCGCAGGCCCCATCAACCACAAGTCTTCCCGGTGGAGAAAACTCAGCACCTTAGGACACCTCTGCACCCGTCTTCCCTGGCCCATGGAGAAGAGGACCAAAGGTGTCCTTTCATCCTGAGCATCTCAAAGCTTGAACCCACCTGTTGGTTCTCCTTGACTGGACTTCCTGTCCAAATCTGCACCCTCTTTTCCACTGGACGATGCCCATTGACTAACATTGTACACCCGAACCTGTAAAACCCCTATGCATCCGGCCAACCCAGTGCTGCCTTGTGTGACCGTGTTGGTGTGGTCCTGATCCTTGCCCAATAAATAAGTTAAGCCCAGGAGATTGGTCCTGTAAGTCGCTGTACTATACCTGAATGCAGTACTTCTTTTTCTCTCCGTTAAATAACATTGCTGCTTCTGAAAAATGCACTGTGTTGACTTTTGAAACCTGAAACATGAAAGTAGTTTTTTTCTAAAACGTACCTACCTGATCATATTGATTCTGGTGCCTAAATATGTATAAAAATATTTGTTATTTTAGTAAATTGTTGTGGGTTTCCTTATTGAGTCATGTGTCTCATTTATTGACTCTGTGTGTATCTGAAGATGTCTAACACTCCTCTCTGATAAGCCTAAGGCTGCTTAATCACAATGCCCCCTAAAAAGAGCACCCTGTGATTGCTAGAGCAAGCCTCTGTCCACTGGTAAGGGAACCCCTGGACTTTTTGCACAATATATATCATATTTTTTGGTATATCATATAAAGAGCCAGCTTCCTACATCCATCCACTGAATCAGCATGGTTGATACATACCTATTTCTTTACTGTCCATCAGAGCCAGGTAAACCCTGGGTATAAGGGACAATAAAACACTATTCATGCTTCTCTTGTTGTGAGACATGACTCCCATGGTGAATGGAGCATTAGATTTTTTAATTTTCAAAAAGAAAATCTCTTTTCAAGATTTTCTTTTTGAAAATAAAAAAAGAAAATTGTTTGGTGCCTGGCTGAGTCATGCTTACACAGCCCTGCACCAAACAGCGAAATGTATTGGCACATACCTCTGTGATGGTGGTTCCTACCAATTAACTATAAATGATCACCGCTTGGTGGTCATTTATAAATATGAGGCCAGTCCCTCTGCCCTGGGGATGGAGTAATTAATTTAGTCCCTCTAGCGGAACGGCAGGCCATCAGCCAAATAGTAAATGAGGCCCTTAGTCTTTCTTTTTAGCACAACAACGGCCTCAATATTCCAATGATGACTCTACAAGCACTTCATTTCTGCCAGGCACTTGGCCATTCTGCAGAACAGCACTGATCTAACATCTGCCTTACAGACAGTCAGAAAAATACCCTCAAGAATTGCAACTGCGAAATGTGAAACAAACCTGTGTTGCAGTGAAGACAGCCAAGACTGATCAAGACTGAAACTGCATTGGGGAATTGGGTATACCAGTATTACTCCTGCTATGACAGGTACCCCTTTGTAATCCTCCTCGGTGCTACATCAGGATCAGATGTCTTACCAATATGAGAAGCTAAATTCAGCCAAGAGGGAGAAGCTGCATCCAAAGGAAAAAGTCACATGTTGTAGTCAGAGGCATGAGGAAAAAAAGTCATAGCTTCATAGAAAAGGAAAATGCTTCAAGTGAATCCCTATGCCTGATCTGGTGAACGGATACTGAGTAGGATGGGCCAAATTGTTTAAAATTAAGCTGTGTGAGAGATCATGAAGGCCAAGTGATGATGAATTGATTCAACAAAAGGTAGAAAAAAGACAATCAATGCCTTATAGGGAACGGTGGAGGCAATGGTAAAAAAACATAACAGTTATTGGGGAACTTCTGCTTTAGGATGATGTGTCCAAGTTGTGGTTGTCCACTTGGCAGGATCCGAGGTAGCTGCCTATGACAAAAGTGATCTTTTTCTCCTGGATGGGATGGCTGCAGGGTCACAGTGGAGGAAGAGGCCTGTCTCTACCCACCCCATTGCAGCACGCCTGCTGTATAGAATATTACCTGCCATGTTGGAGGGGAATTTTCACCCACAGTTCTTTCTGTGACAAAGCAAGACAACTTTGGGTGAAAATGCATGCCGAGCGGACTGTCATTTCAAGGTGATACAATGTTTTGTTTTTCAGAAACAAACCCCAAAAGCATAGCTTCATTTCTGAAATACACTGAAATGTCACAGAACCAGAAGGAATTTTCTCCCTTTACTTTGAGATCTTTGTTATAATTTTCCTGCCCAGGTTTGCAGTGCCTTGCATGACAGACAGGGGAAGAAAAAAGAGAAGGCTTTCCCTATATAGGGCTTGCCTCCTGATGTTCAAACAGTGGCAGTCATGGTCTGGTGCAGATTGGTCACTGGTCAAAGCTTTTATCAATGAAGGCAGCTCCCCACTTCCAAGTGAGGTGGGTGATCTTCAAGTTTGGTAGAATAGGAGCTCAATCAATTTGTGATGATTCTGCTATTCCACCAAACTTCAAGTGAACCCAAAGTATTTTATGAGGAGTTTCAGAGAAATTTAAATGGTATATGTGCTTTCATTAAGTGCTGAAGTTTGGAGGTTTGGGACAAAACAGAGAAATAGCAGGTAAAGAGAAACTGTTCTTGTTAGCACCAGGACTATTGTTGTTGTAGTTCAAAGTACCAATAATTGCTGTTGACACCTTCATTATGTTCATTCATTGGCAACTCATTGTGAAGCAAGGTTTTGTATGTAATACAAGTTTTACAACACAGGTTAGCATGCTACAAGTTTTGAAAGCATTCTCTTCAGCATACATACACTCATTTCATTCAATACAGTCCATAGTACACTTTGGACATGTACTTGGGTGCCAGTAATTGACAAGCAGGTGTGTTTTTGTCCAACTGTCCAACTGAAATAGACAGGTTGGTGATGTCTTTTGTGTTTGTGCCCTCGACTGGATGTTGATGTAGGATCATTGAACTCTGTGAGTGTGCAACAGAATTGTGTTCTGTGTGATCTAGAGCACTATAATCAATAATAGGCATGACCACGTGATGCAAATGTTTGTGCTTATTTGCTAACTTCAATGTTTATGCAAGATACTTGAGTTGGTTTATGTGGTTTTATGCAAGATATGCCTTAACAATGGAGTGTACAAATTTTATAGCTCAGCTGAATATGCAGTGAAGACTGCAAAGAGCTGTTGTTCATTGTGAAAATAGAGGGTGTATTCTCAAAAGCTGACTTTATTGGATATTTTTCTTTAATCTTTTGTAAGAAACGTTGCTTAAAATCCCCATCATGAAATGAAATTTGGGGAAGTGCAGAGAACAGAATGCAACTCATTTTACAACAAACACAATATTCATAAAAATTGGAGTAACAATTAAAAAATGCAAGGAGTATGTAACAGTTATCCGCTGGCCATTTACACTCAAATTTAGATTTTGGGTCAATTGTTGGTACGTGCTGGAGAAAATGAAAAGACACACCAATAACACTCCACATAAGAGCAATTGAAAGGTGACTCTCCATGTCTAGGTTGTTACAACTGTAACCACGTGATCAAAAGGATCAATATTTACTCATTACAAAATTTGCCAGAAGTTTCCCATTAGCAATTATGAATTATGGAATCATGGTAACTGAAGTTCAAAGGGAGCTGTGTACCCACTGGCATTCTCATGTGGCGGAGGCTATGTCGGACAACGTTCCAGGATATTAAGTCTATGGATTAATGACCATAGATCATACATACAAAACCATGACAAGAAATCCACAGTGCCACAACATTTTAGGGAAGCAGGACATTCATGAGTAAAGTTATACTCTCAGATCTGTGAATCTGAGAAATCATCACAGGAAGTTGCAACTTTACTCAAATATTAATACAGTGTTAGGCATGGTGGATATGTAAACTACAAATATGTTACGCTAATGGACGAACTAAAGACTGAATTTCAATTGCTTTCTTCAATAATTTTGATTCAGCTTCACATAGTATAACTGGCAGAAAAGAAAGACTAAGTGTAGGTTACAGAAAGTAAAAAAAAAATTTTTTTTAAATGCGTGTTAATTAAAAATGCAAACTTTCAGTTTGGAGCACTACAGACCAAGTGGTGATAGAACATTGTACCAGATATTTATTGACAGACTATGGGTGACAGATTGATTTTTTGTTAAATGCTCCAATCCAAGTTCTTCAATTTAAATTCTACAACCCATTTTATTGAAAGAAGCACAAGAATATGCTTTTACTTTTTGTGTTACTGAGATTTGTCATTTAAATATTCTGCTACTGAAGGGACTGTGGCCCTGAAACACGTAAAGGAATATGAGTTTGAAAGATGATTATCTGAACAGAGGTGTAAATCATAGCATATCTGTTGAGTAGTGAACTCAACCTGTATATTTACAACTATATAACTGTGCGGAAATCCCCTGGGAAATAAGGAACTGAGCAGACTAAGATAATGTGAGAGTTTAGAAAGAAGATATGTCCTATTGATCCTAAGTAAGGGCGAAGAACTGTTACATGAAATATTGTGGTACCTATGAACTTTTCTAAAAGAGAAAAGATGCCTCACCATGATCAAATTATTCAGGCAGAAGTTACAGTGTCAGATGAACTTCTCCAACTGAACACATAAATGCCCCATTGGGTTATACAACATACTTTTACACATGTTCCACAGTGACAGTTGATCCAGGGCGTTTGCAGGCCAACTAGGACAATCAGCATAAACACATTCATAAAAAGCACAAAGTAAGAGTTGTACCTTGTACCACTTCAGTTTCCAGTTTGCATCCATCATGATAAAATCATTGAGGTTGGGACAAACAATTTTTCCGCTTGTTAAAGTGAAGACAGTTTGTTCATATGCAAGTTCGGATAGGGAGTCTTCTGGGCGTGTAACAACTGTTAATGCAATGACAACTTCCAAGCAGTACGATGCATTCCTGAAAGCAGAGATTGCATGCAACATGTTATATTTCTAGTTAGAGAATGAGAAAGCAAATATAGACAATGGTTATTAAATAATGTGATTTTAGACATTGTTTCATAATTGCCAGTGTAATCATGAAATAGTTTACCTAGCAAGTCTATGAATTAGGAGGCCAGGCAGAACCATTTCAAGAGAGGAGGACTGGTCTGTTCATGCTTTGAATGCTATGCAAAAGGAGAGCAACAGGAGGTAGCAGTGCTATTGATGTAGCAAAGCCAGCCAGGGCGGTCCCAGGCTGACTGGGAGCCTGTGCAGGCTCTCTCCAGCCCCGCAACTGTGTTGCTGGGCTGGAGCGAGCCCTGTGCGCATGTGTGTTTGGCCAGCCCGAGACCACCAGCCAAACACACATGCACTCTGAGGGGAGTGCACAGTGCACTCCTCCCTGCTCGTCACCCCCAATACCCCACCCCTTTCACATGGAAAGGATAATAAACAGAGTTTATTATCCTTTCCTTGTGAAATGATTTGCAGTGGTTGCTGCTGGCGGGGGGAGGACAACGCTCCTTAGCCCAAACGGAGGAGCTGCGCCGGTTGGAAAGGTATCTTCCTCTCTGCTTGCCCCTTTGAAATGGCTTACTGAGAATTAAAGATGGATGTTCTTCATAAACCCTTACAGAAGACTTGTGACCAAGCATCTGGCATGCAGATGCTTTCCCTTTTTTACCTATCTTTTGACCACCTTAGTTAGTAACTTGTTGTCTGAGATTACCTTTTTCAAATTCTTTTTGTCCTTTTGTCCTTTTTGTCTTTGCCCGCAAGTGTTCTGCCCCAATTTAGAAAATAGCAGGGTTTTCCCTGTGCTCAGCTAAACTAAACTTTGATAATTTGAATTGCATTAATGCTTATCAAAACTGAGCAACATTTATTTTCTGTATCTCAGATTATCTTGTTGATGTTTTGCATTGTCCTTGTTGAATGCTTAGTTTTATTAATGCTAGTTTGTTTGAACTTATTATGTCACCTTGGGCAACTCCTGGTAATTCTGTATCTTTATGACTTTGTTTTGTGAGATGTCTACATGACTGTGAACTGAAAGTTGTAATAAATCCCTTAACTTTATTCCTGACTGGAGTTTTCCTTGTATGGCCACATTGGTCATTCTGTATAACTTAATTGGTTTTGTATTGAAATTGTGTTGTATGGTTCTACCACATCTTATTCAGGGTCCAAAGATCAATTGACCTTGTTGGCAATTGATTCCTGTGAAGGAAGACAATGCTCCATCAAATCTCATAGCAGAGAAATAGATTGTCCCACAAGAGGAGAGAACCATTCAAGTACTTCTCCGTCCCCTTTTGGATCTCAAGATAAGTACTAACAAGACTGGGGAGATGCGCTGGGTCCTAGACGGATCTTTACTGACACAGGAAGGGTAGGTTTCAAATATGCGGCAGATATTAACAGAGTTTCTCCAAACTAATCAATACTCTGCATCTAATTATGCAATTTGAGGGGCAAGCAAGGCTTGGATACGGGGTGAATGTATTGCATATGTTGCATGGCAAAACAGAAAACAATACCAGAAGATAGATACACTTCATATAAACAAGTGAAGGAGGGAGAAGGTGTCTCTAAGGTTCACTCAGTTTCCTTTGTCCAAACACTAATAACCAAAAGAAGTGAACTCTCATACCATATCATTCCAGGCCCTCTGAGATCTTTCTCAACAGACACTCAACTATGTATTTTACCCTCAACTGTGAATGTTATCTCCATGATATGACTTTGTGGGTAGCATAATCACGGGGTCTCCATTCACTTCAGTATCCCGTTGTCCAAATTAAGTGACGGATTTCTCAGTGAAAAGGTAAGTGAAAGAGTGTGAGTTAAAATGACCTCATATATTAAATTCCAATACTGTCAATGCTTGCCACTTTCAATCATAGGGTGCATTTCAGTCATTAAAATGTCTATCCTACCTCTACTTGCATTCATATTTTCCAATGTATTGATTATAGCAAAACAAGCTTTTTGGCTGAACTAGATCAAATGCTACATAAATTTAGCTGGCAAGACAGGAAACCTTGTACAAAACTGTCTACTCTTCAATTGCCAGTAGAAGAAGGTGGGTGTGTGCTTCCTCATATGCATAAGTATTACCAAGCCGCCTACCTAAATTGGCTCAACAAGATGACCATTCAAGAAGACCAATCAAACTGTTTCTATTTACAGCTCATGATTATAGAGACAGGACTTTAAATGTCTGTATTCCTCAAAATACGTAAGCTACCCAAGTAATCAAAATACAAATACTCTATAGCGTTTTGGTCAAAAAATCTGTGCTAATACAAGAGAGCTATAATTTTTCTCTAACTTGTCCTCAAATCTCTCTGAAAGATGCCAGAATAGTCAGATTTAATTTATCTTCAAACAATATCAGGAAATGGGCCAGCTTGGGGTATCACAAGCTGGAAGATTTCCTTCTTGCTGGACAAATTAAAACATGACAACAGATAAGTTTAGCTCAGGGAGGTGTCCCGATAGGACTTAAGTTTTCATACCTACAGATTTCACAACATCTCTTTAAATATAAGGCTACAGCCAGCAGAACTTCTGATCATATCAGTAAGGCCCACTTTGCTAAGAATCTTATTGGGCTGGGGAACTGGTACCAGATACTCTATCTGTATACACATGATACCACTGCATGCACAGTGTTTGAGTCTACCTCTTGGTACATTGAAGGAAAGTTAGATATAGTGGGCTGGATCAGATTCAATCATATGTCGTATAAAGCTTTTTGTGGCACCAACTTTAAGCGTATGGCATTTTTTTCAAAATGGGATCTATTTTATACCCCACAATGTATTCAGCAGATGTATCCAGCAGCTTCCGCGAGATGCCGGAGCTGCAATCACTCTTGTGGGGAGTGGGCCCATATGAGTATCCTTTGCCCCAAACTGTTCAGCTCTTGGGAGAAAACCTATGGCTTTCTGAGCAATAAAATTCAGGTTGCGATTCAACCAGATACACGCGGTGCCCTGACTGGGATTCCCCCAGCAAATTTCCCATTTGATTTACGTGAACAACAATTCTTTTTTTTGCCTTACTTGTGGCTAAGGCACTCATTTTACAAACATGGAAATCCCTGGTTGCCCATACATACGAGACCTGGATTGTTCTGATGCGCCAGGTTCAGACACTAGAAGAGGCATATTCACAAAGGGTGGGGGCTAAGCGCGAAGCAGAAGGTATTTGGAAACACATGGGAGATTATGTATTAGCAGATGATATAACACGAATGAGTTAACTGTATTTTGGGGATGGAATGTACCGATTATTCTTGTTATGCTAATTTAAGTATTTATTTTTTCTTGAGATAATGACAACGAGATCTGCTGTACCATGATTTTGTTTACCTGGTTATCGGATAAAAATAAATTTTTTAAAAAGTATTGAAATTGTGTTGTATGGTTCTATCACGTCCTATGCAGGGACCAAAGATCCACTGACCTCATTGAGCATTGATTCCTGAGATGGATGAAAACTGTCCAGCACTATGAAGTGATATTTAAAAGGATGTGCAACAAGGGGCTGTAAGGTGTATGTGAATGGTAACTTATGTGAGGGGTGGGCTTTAGAATTTACAAATATCCATTTCCCTGGTAGGTAGATTTGTGAAATATTTGTGACTTAGATCTGCCACAGTGAAGCAAGCTTTTAGTCAGCATTGACATCTCAGCAGTCAACAGTGCATTTGCAGTAAAATGTTTTGTGAATAGCCACAGATATTTTAGCATGGACACCGCGGCCACCTGTGGCACAACTTCCTCTCCTTTTCACTTCACCTCAGTTTTTCATAAGTAAAAATCCTCATACTAGATGGACTTCTCTGGCGAAGTACAATTCTACGTGGAAATCCTAAAGAAAAAAGTCACTTTTACTCTCATAACTACACACATCAGCAAAAAACGTTGGCAGCAGATTTTCCCTCAAGGACCATACAGAGGAGACCTAGTAAACAGCCTATATCTGTTGGATGTTTAGCCATCTATTTTAAAACCAACTATGCGTGTATGTTTAGACAGAATTGATGTACAATGAATCAGTCTGAATGTAAAAGTATCAGTTGTTGGTGTGAGGGCTGCTTCGACAAAAAATGTTTATCATCTGCATTGGAATACCTAAAGTATTAAGCATTAGATGACATGAAATATTGGCACCACATGAATACTTAAAAAATTGAGGAAATGCAGGAAAAGGTATTTAACTCCACTTGTGGGAGAGGAAATGATGCCTGATTGGGGAAGGTGTATTTTGCTTCATGAAAAAAAATGCGTGTTATATGTGCATACAAATTGTATTATATATTTAAATAAAACCTATGATATTAAATATTAATAAGAAGTGTTGAATAGAAATGCTAAATTCATAATGTTTTCAGGAGGGATACAGTGTGAAGCACAGTGAAGAAAGACAAGTAAACATGCCGGTGGCCATGGCGGTCCAGGAGTCCAAAGTGATAATCAGAAAGGTCTGACTGTTCAGTTGCCCAAGAGTGAGCTGTCCATATCACTATTGAAGAGAGAGAGGGAGAATGACAGATCAATGTATCACCTCAGTCTGTGTATGTGCCACCATATTAAAAGATGGCCAAGGTGAGTTACTGGCCTCTGAGGAATGGAGGCATTTAGAATGTAGGATAGAGGGGCTTAGTGCCGCAGCCTGATTCATTCACTATGGACCTCTACAAATTCATGACCTGTCGGACTCTTCTCAGAAACACCAAAATAAGCTCAATTAAGTTATTCTCATTGTGCGGGTACCTTGGTAGTATGTATAATTATAACTGACGTGTATTACCTCAAACTGCAGTGATAGTGTCCGGTGTCACCTACTGATGATGGAAAGAACAAAAGAGCATCATCTTTTGCCTGGATTTGAGAATCTTCTTCTGGGACCAGCTTTTGAGAATCATTTCTGTACCATGCCAGATTAAGTGACAGGCTGGAAGCTTTGGCAGGATCCAAGTGCAGATACTTGAAAGCAGGACATCTCAGGACAGTTGGCTCTCCACTTTGGACATAGATGTTAAAATACGTGATACTATTCGAACATGTTTCTAAATTAAGGACAGAAAATATTAAGTTACGTCACTCTTCTTGATAAATTAACAATCGCAAATGCCAATATACTCCATTTTAAATAAACTGTATCAAGAGCACCTTTTCAAGGAATGGTAAAAGCTTGAAGTTAAATCAGAAGTGAGTCATTTAATTCATGAGTGACAACTTTCCAACCAGTTCATGCTGTACACAATATGATGAACATTACAAAGAGGTTGTATGACACTATGGGCCAGATGTAGCAAAGGTTTTTACCCATTCTGTGTCTAGGGGAAAAAGTGTTTGTACATATGGCCCTATGTGTAGGTCCATAATATCGACCTACAAAAATATCTCAATCACAATCTCAACTACCACTACTACATCAAGGTAAGAACATTACTACTATTCTGAACTTCACATCTACTTATCCACACTTACTTTGTGATGTAGTAGGTAAGTTGATGTAGTCGACTTTTTTAATACAACACATCACATGTGGTATAGTAGTGGTATATAGATAAAGACTTTTGTTGATACAGCTATCCATCAAACAGCTCATAATACCCAATATTGAAACCCATCGATGGTTGAGACACCAACTTGTTCTGGCTCAATTGTTGCTTAATATCTATGTTTATGAAGGTTGAGCACGGCCAACGAGTTCTTGATACCGGTTATTATGATTTTAGTTTCACTACTGTCTTCATCACCCAATATCCAGGTGGTTCGCTGTGACCATGCAATAGAATGGCAGAGTTATTTAGAATATATAAATATATTCAAGCTTATGTGAAAATGCGATAAACTATTCCATTTTAGGTAGCATTCAGTTGCGAAAGCATAACTATAGGAGAACAAATAATCATAGAGAGAGGTTGGACCTTCTCCCCTGTTCAATATTTCCCTTCGGCCTCTCCTTTTGCTCCAACTTAAATTATCAGAGAGATACATAACTCTTCCTTAAGTTGAACTGAAAACACCTCTTACAAAGCTATCATGGCCATAATATTGACAACCAAAATATTGCAAAGGTAATTATATATAGGCAAGTATACATATATACTGAACTCTACATCTATGTATTATAAGGATTTATATCGTCAAGTTACATCTATGCAGGCTGAGTTCCTTTATAAGGTTATGGAACTCTGACGTGACTTGCAATTTCCTTATCATATACACCAGGAGGTACTTCATCCCATATATATATATACATGGTCACATTATCACCTTCCCCACAAACCACTTAGCAACTTGGTGCATAGTTCTTTCATTTGGAAGAGCGAACATGTTTGGAAACACAATGAATAAAAGTAAAACCTATGGTTTCGGGACCCTCGGGGGTCCACAAAGCCTCCTCAGGGAGTCCGTGACTGCTTAGAAAATTAAATAATATTAAAAGGTCCCCAGCTTTCAGTAATGACTCAGTGGGGGGTCCCCAGATTCCAATAACGATTCAGTGGGGGTTCCTGGGGTCCAGTAAAGATAAAGTGAGGATCCACAGAAGTCTAAAGGTTGCGAACCACTGCTCTAGTGTAAAATTAAACATATCAAAAACCTGCTAGATATTTGTACCAAACAGATATTAACAGTTCAATATAAGTCAGTTTAAAAAAAAAAGATGGAGTAACTCAGAATGTGTAGACGTATGCAAAAAGATTCTAGCTTTTTCTAAGGAGTGAAAAAAACAAACACACTCTCTCTGCTTGTCATTGTAAGCTATTAAAGTAGAGCAGAAGAAAGAAAAGCAACATTCCATTTTCCTTGCTTTAAACAGCTGCTTCAATTATGTTTCGTGATCTGATCTGCATTTCACCCGGAATGTTAGCTCTGGAAGCAGGCATTATGACATCAAAACTTGACTGTAATGGCTTATAATAGTCAAGTTCTCACCTCGTTTCTTATAAATATAATTGGTGACTGGGTGCGTCACAAGTTGCCGATTATAAAGAAATTAGAGACTGATGTTTATACAGGGATTACAGAATTATATTTATTATAAAATGATTCAAGCCTTTGAACAAAAGTTGCACACAAATAGCTCCAGCATTAAACACTAGAGTTATCTTACCATAAACCTGTAGAATACAGAAGGATCTCTGTAGCAGTATTAAGGTATCCTAAGATGCAGTGTGTTTACAGATATTTTTGACGAAATGACATTTTTACCAAAATAGATGTTTTTAACAAAGTTGCGATTTTGGGCAAAAACACTTAGGTCAAAAACATGGGTATATTTCTCGCCCCATTGGCTTGCCCTTCGGAAGGTTATTATGTATCCCTTGGCTCCTTTGTCAAGGCATGGTTTTTCTGAAGTTTGTAAACACTGGGGAACATTAAAAATATTAATGTTTTTGATTTTGATTTTGTCCACCTGACCTGGCCAATGGTGGGGGTGCATTGGATGGCATTAACACTTTCCCCAGTGGTGGGTGAGACTGATCTTTGCTGTGTATTACCCTTCCCTCGGGCACTGGCATCAGACTCAATAGGCGCGAGGCACCCACTGAACTCTGATTATTACTGTACTTCAAAGTTCTAGCAGCAGCCAGGGGGGCGATTCCTTCCTTGCACTAAGGCCAATGACACACTAGCTACGCAACTGCTTCCACTCTTGTCAAATGGCAGTGGGGGTGTTGTCACCCTCATTGGCCAAAGGTATGTGACTTTTCAGTCCACTGAACCCACGCCTTGCCCAAGAGTGAAGGGGGAGCTATTTTTTAGGCTGTGTGCAACTGTTCTGGTAGGTCGAAGTATTCACAAAGATGGTCCCTCAGAAGCAATGAGATACTCCATCTTTTGTAACCGTTGAAATGCCTCTGGCCTGAGAGCAGTGGCAGACTTGCTTTAGAGCAATGAGACAATGCCTGGTGGACTGGTCTTACAGGTCAGTGAGTGGGTCGGTGTTTTGACAGTTTGTGGGCCTGTTTAATGGTCTGCTGGACCAGTTTTTACTGTTGTACTCCTCGACAATAGAACATTGCCTGTAGCAAGCTCAAATCCATGCAGTCTTCCATACGTTGCGATACAACTACACAGCATGTGTTTACAAGTTCAAAACTGCCCCAATTTGCAAACATTGATGACTTTTTTAGCTAGCTGATTTGCTAATGACCCACTTTTACTTTGATCCCCAGGCCTATTTTCTTTCCCAGTCCAACCCTTAACAGCGAGGCATCTCAACACTTTGGGAACAGGAGCAGAGAGGTGAAGAATGATTGTTTACCGCATATGAGCTAGTGTTTTCACCAGTTTATGAAACATTATCCTTTTTGCCTGGTGATGACAAACAATTATGGAAATATATAAATGTGTACAGAACATTCAAATCTTTCACTTATATCTCAAATCTCCTGGATGAACTGTCATCAAACTAAGATAAAGCACCAAATGACATTAGAATGCATATGAACCATTAACATTTAATTGACTTTCACTGCTGATTGGCATGTGAGTGGAGAAATTTCTTGTGGCAAAATCTGCAAAGCGAAACACCCAACACCCATATTTTGGGACATGCCCTCCCAACTTATAAAATGTGTTCTATTTATGCTATCAGCTCTAAATGTGGCACAAAGACTGCCTATTCAACACCAATTCCAACAAGTTTGATGCAAATTGTTGAAAAGGGCATGGTTATAATTTAATTTCTAGGTTGAAACAATTTACTCGACTTCTCCTTCTTCAGTGGTTTGGGAGGGTGCACCTAATATGCAGCTCTGTCCTCAAGTTCATAGAATTACCCGGGAAGCTGTGTTTTTTCACTTGCCATGAGAATGTAAAGATCCACAGCACTAAGATCACACATGCTCCAAAGGATGCGTCTGCACCTTAGAGGTGGGTGCCAAATGAAGCCTGTGTGGGGTTTATTCATACATATTCCGGATCTGGTGGCACAGTGGATTAATGCATCCACTGCAAGGATCTGTGTTTGACCTCATGGTCACAGGTTCCAATCGGCATTCCATCCTTTTGAGGTCAATAAAATGAGTACTATAGAGTTGGGTAAAAATAAACATTTGCTATTTCATCAACAAGATACCCTCCTGGGCGAACGTGTGCTTTAAAACTATACATTACGTGCTTTAGAGGCTGACCCTGCAACTTAGAGCAGGGGGCACTAAGGCCCAGATTTATACTCTGTTTGAGCCGAATTTGCATCATTTCTTTTACGCAAATTCGGTGCAAACCTAACTATGGCTTTCTAGGACCACTAGGGAGCCCTCAGGGGCTCTCCCGCAGTCCCTATATATTTTTTTTATTTAAATGTTTTTTTATTATTAATCAAAACCCTTAAGGCTTCCCTCGCAGTGCCATTGCTTCAGCAAGCACAGAGCTGCTTTGACAGCAGCTCTGTGCTTGCTGAAGCATTACATCTCTGCAGGGGACAGAGATGAAAACTTCGGATTTTGACAGTGGGACCAGCTTTGCAGGTCCCGCTGTCAAAACCCAAAGTGTTTGCTATGGCTTGGCTACAGCTGCAGAGCCATGGGGTGGAGGTACACAGGGTGCGGGGGCCACGCGGCCCCCCTGCTCCAAACATAGTGTTGCCCAGGGTGTGGAGTTCCCTGGGGAAGCACATAAATGACATTTTGCCCCAGGGATGGTGGTCCCTGGGGCACAGGGGACGACAGGGCCTCTGCATTATATTACATGAATGCACCTGAGAAGGTGATGGTCCCCAGGGCAGCGGGAGGGGGCTGGGTGACCCATCTCAGAATAAACCCCTGGAGAGGCGGTGGTCCCCAGGGCAGCGGGGGGCCACAGACCCCCCACATACAACTAATAAGCCCCGGGGAGGTGGCGGTCCCCAGTGCAGCTGGAGCTGCTTTTATACACATAAGCCCACGGGACTTGGTCCACCCGGGGGAATAATAGTAACAAAGCGCAAACGAGGAAGTGAGTTATAGTTATCTTAGGGCGCGAGTTATTGTTACTTGAAATAACTCTAATTAAACCTGTTGAATTTCTATGGTTTTGTACGAGTAAATTCAGAACCTACTATAACCTCCCTGTAACCTTTAATTCAACCACCTAAGGCAGGCGCAGCAGAGGTTGGCTGCAGGGCTTGGCCTGCGGCAAGGTCCTGCAGCCAATCCCTTATATTCACCCACCCCCACGCCGCGCACGTCCCTGTAACCTTTGTTTTTTTCAGTGAATATATATATATATATATATATATATTTATATATATATATATAAATATATATATATATATATATATATATAGTGATTTAACTCATTGTCTTCTGCATGAAACTACTTGAAGGGCTACTCTGCTGTGGTGAAATTACAAGTGGGAGAAGTAGACATAAGACTTTATGTAATAATGTTTGTGTCAATGATGCAAAGTCAATAAAATTATTAGAAACATTGTCATAATATATAGATGCTTGAAACAATGAAAAGGCTAGCTAAAGTAAACAGGACCAAGTACTGTTCCCCCTTTATTATTAGAAAGGACAAATGTTAGGTTTCCCAGCCTCAAACGTTGTCATGGGTGACTCTTAGCAATGTAATCAGGCAGTACCAACAGTGTGACTCTACTAGAAGTAATGACTACATAACTGGAGTAAGTGCCAATATTTAGAGGGTGCATGATCGTGGCCCAGTGGCAGTAGGATAACTGAAGGTTTCATCAAACTCACAAAGGGCGATGGGAGGAATGCACGCAATAAGTCTAACCCAGGGGTCTTCAAACGTTTTGATGCTGGGACTCCCTCAAAGATTTTTAGGTGCAAGGGCACCCTCCTGACAAAAATTTCTATAACCTGGTACACCTCATCATTAACAATAATAAATGTCCCCATTTCCTACAGCAAATCTTTTTTACGGTGAGGAAATAATATTAATATGAAACACTGTTTAGAAAAACAAAGGTCAGTGAGTGTGGGTGTGTGGTCAAAGGTGTAACTAAAAACAAAGATCCTAATTTATAAGGATTTGGCGTAGGACAGTGTCACAAGTCTTCTTGCTACACTGCCCTAAGCCAATACAAAAGGACAGGACTGACCGTATTTATGAAATACAGTGCATTTCTGTCCTTTCCCCCTGCGCTGGTGCACAAATTGCTGCCTAGCGCCAACATAGGCAGGATTGTTTTTGTGCAGGAAGGAGCACAAAAACAATCCAGAGAGGTATTGTACCTCTTTCTATATATGCGACAGATAGCAACACACATGGAAAGAGGAAAAACAAGGAGAAATTAAAACATTTCTCCTCATTATGCCTGCTCTGGGGAGCCGTAAGGTTTGGCACTGCTCCAGTTTACATGATTTTGAAAATCTGGGGCAGCGTCAAAATCCATGGATGCTGCATGGGAACACCCACTGCAATGACCATGGAACGCCTCCTTGACGCAAAGTAAGTCAATGCAGTGGCTTGCGCTGCTTTGCCTGACTCCATATCTTTGAGGCCATTCAAAGCCACGCAGGGTAGCTTTGCGTTGCCTCATACGTATGATTGAGAGGCTTGTGCCGCTGAAGCACCAAAAAAAGTGATGCTCCAGCAGCGCAAGCCTCTCATAAATAAACCCCAAAATATTCTACGTTGTTTTAAGTCTTTCACTGTCAGGTAGCTACATATAAATTAACAGCCAGCTGAAATGAAAAATAAAGAAAAGAAAGTTGTTACTCAGTGGGACATGCACTGTAATGCATTATGAAACCTCTGTTAGACAATGCACTGCAGAGGTCTGTGTGTAACCGGAGAGCGACAGAAGTAAGTCCTGGTTGGTGCAGTTGAGAATAGTGACGTGTATTTTTAGTGCCACGAGGTCACAGCCTGTGACAGAAAGCACTGTGAATATGTAAGATAGTAGATTTAAGTAATACCAGAACATATGTAATACCTTTTTTTTAAATAAATGTCCCTTCACCACCTCCAGGTGAAGTAAGTGCTGTGTAACTACAATTAAAAGCACACACACTTCTTAACTCTTTGCACTACCCCTAAAAAAGAACAGATGTTTGTCATCGCAAAGCTTTGTGACTGGATCAGCTCCCAGTCGCAGATGACTCTTTAAATTTGCAGATCAGCTTGTAGAGCACATTTGCATTTCATTCAGGAAGCCAGGAAGCAGGCCCCTCCTATGAAGGCCTCCTTAGCTGTCTGTGGCTTTCCCAGCACCGAAGACTCAATAAATCAAAGTTCACCTGAGGCATTTTAACAATCGGCTGGGGGAATGCTGGCCCCATTTCCAGGACTTCGTGGCCCCCTGGGGGTCGCGACCCCCAGATTGAAGACCTCTGGTCTAAACACTGCCATTCACTTGGGGTAGCACTCCAAACCATCATTCTTTTGACCATCAGGCCACCTTAGTCATATGCAAATCAGTCTTGACCCTGCTCCAGAAGGAACATTCCAGCCCAAACTGCCAGGCCAGTTAGCTTTATTTGTTGGAGAATCATTTATGTCTTTCCTGATTTTAGCAATAATCACAGTTAAGAAATCATTAGTTTAGCATGCATAGTACACCCTTCCTTCTTGATTATACTTCTATATCCCATTCGGAAACTAGGTCTCATTGTTCACTGATCGAGCAGAGGTCTGTAAGAGGGGAAGCTGCTAGCTCGCTTATAAACGTGTTCTAAGGACTTGCACTTTATTACAACCATGGTGTTGCATTTACAGTTTATCTTTGTCTGATGGTCTCTGTGCAGCGTCTAAATCTATGCAAATTACTTTACCTATTAACTAAAGTTTATCTAGGTACGGGCAGCTGCGTGGATTTCCCTCCTCCTGTCAGTGTGACTTCCTTCCCTCTTTGGTGTGGGCTTCCCCTCCTTTTAGTGTGAGGTCCTCCTCCCTCCGTGGGGGTTACCCTCTCCACCCCCACAGTGTGGATTCTTCTCACCCTTTCTGTGGATCGCTCTACACCTCTCCTCGTGTATTAAGTACTGTGAGATAATTAAGCATTGGAAAAACCAAACATTTGTATGCGAGAGCAGTGATCCCTTACCGGCCGTTTCCAAGCGCTGAACCCTGAAGGCGGACACGCGGAGTAGCCAAAGGGCAGCCATCACAGATAGGGACCGCCACATCCTGCCTCAGCTCCACGTCCTGTCGTAAACTCGGGATGAGCCACAGCACCTGGAACCAAGATGGAAGTTAAGTGTTTACATTGTTTTAAAGAAGGGATTTGATAGCGAGGACATATTTTCTATAAACTGGGGTACACTGTGCCACAGCACCAGGGGTGTAGGTACAGTAGCACTGAGACCCAGGGATTTGAGGGGACTACCGCACCCCAGTTAGCAGCTGTTTTTACTCCCGCAGCAGGGGATGCGGACCCAATATCTTTTCTTGCCGTAGGACATACGGCCACTTACCACAGCGTTTCACAAAAAATACTGCGAGCGCACAGAACAGCTTACAATGTGACCTACGAAGCACGTCAGGATATGACCATCTCCAAAAGGCTCTCTTTCAAACAGTCCTGGTAATGAGTGTTTACTCTCTCATTCTTTTCTGCCTGTGTGGTTGGTGGTACCATGTCTCATGATCCATCAGTTACAACATAGGTCTGGCCTATAGGGCAATCAGACAGTTCCGACCGGCTAGTCTGAAAGGTCGCTGTGTGGGCTTGTTTTTGTTTGTGAGTCTATTCTACGGTCAGGTCAAACAGTTTTCGATGCTGATTTCCCCGAAAATAAAACAAACACTGCCTGCAGCAAGCTCGAATCCATGCAGTCTTCCAAACCTTGGAAAATATTTATATAGAGTGTATTTACAAGATCAAACTTCCCCAGTTTGCAAACTTGGGCCACATGTTTTAACTATCTAATTCACTAAAAGCAGCCACTTTTATTTTGGCTATCGGGCCTATTTTCTGTTCCAGTCCCACCCTGGATATCATGCACTAGTCAATATGCATGGTTTCTGTGGCACATGACGTGGCAATGCCGGCAGGACATAATAAAAGCCCTGCGTGTTTCTTGGCACACGTTTCCCTGATTTCCACACTTTTTTCCCCATGCTCGCTCTGACATTGCAATTACATCTAGTTTTATTCACATGTGAGAATTATGAATATTATGTGTATTTTCCATAAACATTGTTGTTGCACAAAAATCTGAAGTTAGGGACGTTTTTAGCCTCAAAGTTTGTTTATTTGACCCTCTCTTTGCGACAGAAAAGGGGATCAAAAGTCAAAATTCAAAACTTGGCAGGAAAAAGGCTGCAAGCGCAATACAAGTTTGTAACTCTACTCTGCAATACATAAATGCGCCAAAATAGGCCAGACAACGCCAGTTGTATTTAAAAATTAGGTGGCTAAGCACAGTTAGTAGAATACCTGTGAAATTCAGGTAACTATGCAAGGAAGTCTGCGCCCGATTATGCTCTCATATTAAAAGCAATCAACAGGCCTTATTGCAATATGTATTATGTCAGTGGGAAAGGAGGATCAGAGACTCCAAAAATAAAAGTTGGGGCACACATTCCCCAGGCGCTACAGCCAGATGCGTACCAGTATGGGTCACTTGCAAATGGCGCTCTTTTCGACAACTTGTCGCATGTTATTGTACAATAATAGACACCCAGCTGCAACATTATGGTAACAGATCATCTATGAAGTTCTCACATGCATTGAGTTGTATGTCAACATATTATCAAAAATATCTATAATTCATTCTGATTGATACATATTTTTCATTAGTTTTGTTTGTCATTTTTGTCCACTTCCAACCCTCGTTTTGGTAACAGTAATGCAGCCATAACGTAGAAATTCTAAGTGGGCCCAACTTAATTTTCCCCCCAAAACAATCCAGAAGATTGTGCAGTAATCAGGATGTTTACATCTCAACCATATTTGGTAATTAAAATAAATATGGCCATGAAGTACATGGCGCCATTAAAATGTATCATGGGCCCTTTGAGACTCTACAGCCTCAGCATTCCTATGCATGAAGGTTTTCAGATATACTCTCACACAAAGTCTTTCACCACATTGGCAGGGATACCTTCACAGAACCAAGAATCAACAGTGAAGCTACTGGCAGCAAATGCTGAGTACCTGGGCCCCAAAAGATGAAGGCGCAACCCTCGCAGTTTCAAAAAGATCAGAAAATTCTAAATTTCCTAGATATCACCCCAAACTAGGGGATGAGATGTTGCCTAATTGGCAAGAGATGCTGAATTTGGAAATGAAGAACCGCGTTCAAGTCTCACGTTGGTACAACATTCTGGGGTTCTAGCCAAAACACTTAATCTCCTCTTGCCTACAAAAAATAAAACGTGTACCTGTAATGTAGTCTGCTGGTCATGCAGGACACTCTAATGCCCTTAGTTGTATGTGTTTGTGTGTGTTTGTGTGTATGTATATTTATATATATATATATATATATATATATATATATATATATATATATATATATATATATATACATATTTCTACACACACATACACACACACACACACACATAAATAACTGCCACACTGTATCCAACCACTATCTCACTTAAGTTTTCCCTCTCTATCACCGTATTTTGCAACACATTTCAATTTCCTAGTGTTTCAGCAGTATATTATTAAAAAAATTAATGAACTAACAAAATGATTGCCTCTTACCTTGGTTGTGTGCCTGGCGCCTGTGCCGTGCAATAGTCTTCAATTAAAGTCTGTGGCAGAGGTTGTCCTTGACACAGCTACAGAGTCGGTAAACACACACTCTTCCGTCTGCTTTGGGTAGATTTTTACCCTATTAGACACTGCTTCCCAATCTCCTCTTTCTCTGATCCTTTGTATGTTTTTCTTCCGTAGCACACAATGCCTTCAGTTTCTCATGTGGGTGATACTTCCGGGTAAATGCACTTTGCAGGAGAGGAATCGCCCTGGGCAGCCCGTGCCTCGAGTTTTTATCTCCCCGGACAGGATTGGAATTTCCTCGCCTATTTCCCAATTTGCTTTGTATCAGAAAATAAGCTGCTCTCGGTTGACACACCTTTTCCCCTCCCCGGGGCAGAGAGCATCCCCGCATCCTTGTTGCCTAAATGAGGAAATGACTTGATAGTAGAGAAGCCAGTTTCCTTATTTGACAGATGATGACCCAAGCATTTCCAGATGACTTGTAAGGCGAGCGCACAGTTTTGAAGTTCCTGATGTACCCTTAAAAGGGAACAAACACATTGAGTTAATTTAAAAGTTGATTTTAAAGTTGAGTTGATTTAGATTTCATTGGATCCAGTTATGTTTGCTTGTTGACAAACATTCTGTCCAATGACTTTCTGGTCAAACTTTAGTAACAGGAAACCACGTTGTTCTTGTAGTATTCACATTGTTACACCAAGGACAGGTCGATATGGATTTAACATGGTGTATGTAGACACAGAGGCAGTTTAGCGTCAAAAAGTTTTGCGCCGGCTAACGCCATTCTGCAGCGCCATGCGGGCGCCGTATTTATTGAATGGCGTTAGCCGGCGCAAGCAGACCGGCGCTGCCTGGTGTGCGCGAGAAAAACCACGTACACCAGGCAGCGCCGGCGTAGGGGGAAAATGGCGCATGGGCGTCTTAAAATGGGGCAAGTCAGGTTACGTCGAAAAAATCGTCGTAACCCGACTTGCGCCCATCCCCCATCAACATGACTCCTATCATTGTAAAGATAGGAGTCATGCCCCCTTGCCCAATGGCCATGCCCAGGGGACTTCTGTCCCCTGGGCATGGTCATTGGGCATAGTGGCATGTAGGGGGGCACAAATCAGGCCCCCCTATGCCACCAAAAATTATTTAAAAAAAAAAAAAAAATACTCACCTGAATGTCCCTGGGGTGGGTCCGTCCAGCCTTGGGTGTCCTCCTGGGGTGGGCAAGGGTGGCAGGGGGGGTCCCTGGGGGCAGGGGAGGGCACTCTGGGCTCATTTTGAGCCCACTTGTCCCTTAACGCCATGCCTGACCCAGGCGTTAAAAAGCGGCGCAAATGCGCCGTTTTTAGCAACGCCCACTCCCGGGCGTCTCTTTTGCCCGGGAGTATAAATACCACGTAAAGGCCTGGGAGTCATTTTTTAGACGGGAACGCCTCCCTTGCATATCATTAACGCAAGGAAGGGGTTCACGCTAAAAAATGACGCACATTCCGGGAACTTTGGCGCTATTCGCCTCTAACGCCATAGTATAAATATGGCGTTAGTTTGCGTTAGTTTTGCGTCGAAATTGCGTCAAAAAAAACGACGCAATTTCGGCGCAAACGGAGTATAAATATGCCCCAGAGAGAAAACCCCTTATTATTAAAGCATAGCTATCAACTTGGCCCCAGGTCATGGGGGCGAAGCTTTTTTTCCGCCAGCCGTGATTTTTCTGGAAACAACCATTAAGCATTCTGCCATATTGTGGCGATTTGCAGTCTATATGAATAGAGCTGCAGGTCCCCGGAGAGCGACACCCACCCTACAGACATGGGCCTAGTTGACAGCCACGAGATGAGTAGCACTATGGAGGGAGAGGGGAGGAGAGAAAGCGAGGGACAGATGTGTGTGTGTGTGGTGTGTGCACGTGTGCGAGAGAATAAGAACAACTTTATTGCATACGGTTAATGAAAACCATTACATAAAAAGACGTGCGACTGATACAAAGTCACAAATCTGGGCCTTGTACACCTCTAAGGGTTCGCAAGCATAGGAATAAAAACGACTGTCATGCTGTTATGACAAGTTATATAGACAGCATTTAAGCTGAAGACAATAAGGTATCTATGCAGAAGGAATTGTAGCAGCTATTTTTGTTTGAAGGTTTCCGCACAAAGCGCAGGTTGCATATATAGATTTGCAAAAGATAGGAAGTAATGCAAACTACATGAAGGTCAGTCAATTCAGATGAATACACCATAGAGGACCAGGCTAACCTAGAACTGTGGCAAGCATGAAGTGATGCACTAAGTGAGGCTTCCTCCAGTTTTGCCTGGTGCTAAGGTCTCTGAAATTTTAAAACTGGATTTACGGACTCTATGTGGGAAGACTCAGGAGGAATAGGCTGTTTGCGAGCGAGACTGAAATAAAAGCTTTTTTAAAATAGTAAAATACGCATATGAACAGTTGTGCTAATAAAATATGACAAGCTTTTCATTCTAACCAATCAGAAGACCCCGTGTATGTAGAGCCCGATCCTGATGCTGGGTTACATTCTTGCATTAAAATACACCATAAAATCTCGAGACTCCGTATATTTAATATGTCAGAGCGGGTTTAAAAAACATTAAATGAGCCAGGCTAACAGTATCATATAAAAAATATTTGGCCAAGAGGTAGTGGTACAGTAGATTTAGGGTGACCACCGGTCCGTAAATTTCACGGACTGTCCGTAATTTCGCCCTGCTGTCCGTTGTCCCTGATGAAAGCTTTAACGGCATTTGTCTGTAATTTTAGCCTTTCACCAAAAGGGCAACGGAGGCAGGGCGAAATTACAGGCAGAGGAGTTTCCCCAGCTGGGCTTGAAGGCAGGGAGTCTCCTGTGCTCTCAGGGAGGGAGGGGCAGACAGATAAGAATCAGACCCTCTTGCTAGGGGGTCTCCTGCCCTAAAGACATGCAAATGTGGGCAACTGGTAAATCTACAAATACAAAGGGGATTGAAAACCTGCATTGACTTTACTAAAAGGAGTCACTTGAAGTTTTCTGGTGGCAAAGATATTTCTTTCAGAGAGGTATTGTAATGGTGTTCCAAGGTGAGCTGTGGAGTATGTGGTTTTAATGTAGTGTTATACATTTTTTTAACACTAGTTATAAACTGTATATTATTCAAATTTGTATTTGAGAAACACTTTTTTTTTATTTAACCGAAATGTATTTGCGCATTTTGTAGCAGCCTTTATTATGATGTAATTGTATTTTTTACAGTTCTTTTAGGTACTTCGGTACCTCATAGTACTAACAAACATTGGCAAAGCAATAGGTCTCATCTACAAAAGAGTTATTGGCTTTGCTAATGTGTTTTAGCCATTAGCTATGTTATACACCAGTATAGCTGCTGTTCAGCATGGCTTAAAGCTAGTGGCATAGTGGGGTGGAGTGGAGTAGAGTAGCATAGGAGCAGTGGCGTAGAGCCCAGTGGTGCAAAGTACAGTGCAGTGGGGTACAGTGCAGTTGTTTAGAGTGCGTTAGCGTAGAGTGCAGTGGTTTAGAGTGCAGTGGCATGGAGTGACATGGGGCAGAGTAGAGTGGCATAGAGTGCAGTGGAGTAGAGTGGCATACAATAGAGTGGCAGAGAGAGCAGTAGTGTAGAGTGGTGCAGTGGCATAGATTGCAGAGTAGACTCACGTTGCAGGGAGTGCAGTGGTGTAGTGTAGAGTGGTGCAGAGTAGGGCAAAGTGCTGTAGAGTGGAGTGATGCAGAGTAGAGTGGCATAGAGTGCAGTGGCATAGAATGCAGTAGTACATAGTACATTGGTGTATAGTACGGTGGTGGAGAGTGTAACACTGCAGAGTAGAGTGTCAGTGCAGTGATGTTGTGTGGAGTAGAGTGGCACAGAGCAGTGGCGTAGAGTACAGTGGTACAGAGTAGAGGGCAGTGGCGTATAGTGCAGTTGTTTAGAGTGCATTGGCGCAGAGTGCAGTGGCATAGAGTGGCATGTGGTAGAGTTACATAGAGTGCAGTGGAGTAGAGTGGCATACAATAGAGTAGCAGAGAGTGCAGTAATGCAGAGTGGTGCAGTGTCATAGAGTGCAGAGTAGACTCGTGTGGCATAGAGTGTAGTGGTGTAGAGTGGTGCAGAGTGGAGTATTGTAGAGTGGTGTAGAGTAGAGTATAGTGACTAGAGTGCAGTGGCATAGAGTAGAGTGGTGTAGAGTGCAGAGTTGCAGAGTAGAGTGTCAGTGCAGTGGTGTAGAGTGGTACAGAGAACAGTGACATAGAGTACAGTGGTGCAGAGTAAAGGGCAGTACAGTTGTTTAGAGTGCACTGGTGTAGAGTGCAATTGCATAGAGTGGCATTGGGCAGAGTAGAGTGGCATAGAATGCAGTGGAATAGAGTATATTGGGGCAAAATGCAGTAGTACAGAGCAGAGTGGTGTAGAGTATAGTCGCGGCCAGAGCAGTGTTGCAGAGTGTCAGCTTGCAGTGGTGTAGAGTGCATTGAACTAGAGTGCAGTGGTCAGAGTGGTATAGAGTACAGTGGCGTAGAATAGATTGTTTCAGAGTAGAGTGCAGTTGCATAGAGTGGAGAGGTGCAGGGTAGAGTGCAGTGGCACAGAATGCAGTGGCACAGAGTGCAGTGGCACAGAGTGCAGTGGCATAAAGTAGATTATTTCACAGTATAGTGAGGTGGCTTAGAGTGGAGAAGTGCAGGTTAGAGTGGAGTTGCATAAAGTGGCATAGAGTGTGATGGCATAGAGTAAAGTAGTGTAGAGTGCCATGGCATAGAGTGCAGAGGTGCAGAGTAGATTTGAATGATGTACAGTGTATTGATGTAGAGTGCAGGGGCATAGAGTTGAGTGTTACAGAGTAAAGTGCATTAGCATAGAGTGTATTAGCTTAGAGTGCAGTGGCGTACAGTGCAGCGTTGCAGAGTGACAGAGAGTGGAGTTGTGCGGATTAGATTGGTGTTGCCTAGACTGGAGTGGTATGGCGTGCAGACGAGCAGAGCGCAGTGGTGTAGAGAGGCATAAAGTAGAGTACAGAGGCATAGTGTGAAGTAGCATAGAGAGCAGTGGCATAATGTGGAGTGGTTCCGAATGGAGAAGAGTGCAGTGGCATGGAGTGGCGTAAAGTGGAGTGATACAGAGTAGGGTGCAGTGGTGTGGAGTGGTGCAGAGCAGAGCAGAGTGGAGTGGAGCATGCATGGTGTGGTAACAAACTGCCATTACAGACAACACATTTTTGATTGAAATGACCATTACATTTGCACAGATATACAGTTTTTCAAATCAAACTATATTGTGCACAGACGATGATGTGTGGAAATTGCATCACCTAATGCAATGATTTGTTTTAATCATGTAAAGGTATTTGTTTCCAGCACAGTTCAGAATTAACAAAAATTTGCTTGATTTGTACTTCTAATTCTGATATATTCTAAAGTCTATTTAAATGTTGTCATGTGATAGAAAAAAACTCTTTCCTAACCCCAGTATCCAGCAAGATTGTCGCATAAATCCTCTCACTTTGAAGTCAGAGAAAGGATAGTAAACACTAAGTTCCCACCAAAGACAGAGCCTGACATTTGACTTTGTTCTTTGAATGCACAGCAAATATGATAAGATAAGAACAAGATTTACAGGCCTGTTTACAGAAAGGGAGCACTCAGCAGGATACTGTAAATAAGGTTTTGGCAAGAGAAGGGACAAACTCAAGCTGCATAGCCTAAAACAAATAAAACCACCAAATTGAAAGCAACAAATTGTGAGTTAGAAACCACAAGGCCAATGGCAAGCAACGGGCAGAAGGCATTCACAAGGAAGCACTATGAATTTACTTAAAGTGACAGCTGTGGGATACTTTGTGGGAAAGTCCAGTATTTTAGTCTATATCTTGCAGAGGTTTGGCTACATCAATCACCCAGGTATTATGACAAGAAGACCTGGAGTGGTTTCCATGCTGCAGGAAAGGTCTATACACCCATTCCATCAGTTTGCCACCATATCCTATGACACAGAGCTTCTGGCACACCTCTTGTAGGGTTAGTGCTATGTAGCAGACATGAAATATGGCATTTAATGATTATTTAAGGTAGTTGTAAGTAAGGAGTTGACCGGGATGAAGATGGTAGTCTGCCACAAGGGTTTGGAAATTTAGTAGCTCACTGTTCAGAAACAAAGTCCCCAATTTTAAGACACCTGCAACATGCCACTGATGGAGTTGCTCTGAGTACAGCCATCCTGTGTGAGTGGGAAGGCTTAGCAAAGGTGGTGCAGGAGCATAGGGTTCTTCGTGTCAGTGAGTTTACAGGTTCTGGCAAGGCAAGAGAAAGCCATGCATGATAACCCCGGATGGTGATCCATAGAATGGTCAGTAGGAAACGATGAGTAGTGCATTAAGCCTTCCTTAACAGTCTTTACTGGTAAACCCCATCTCATGCAGGGAGGTGGGCAGAAAGCCAGTGAGCCACCCACTGGACATCTGCAGCTGAATAAAAGCATTCTAAGTCCAGAAGATCTAATCCACCCGCAGTCACAGTTAGCTTTAGAGTGGAAAGAGCTCTCGATGGCGCTGCAGCGACCAAATCAGATGTGTGGCATGTCTGAAGAGGGAATGAAGGACGAGCAGGGGAAGGTTTGCAAAATAATACTATTATTGGGGTAGCACACCATCTTCGCTAGTGCCATATGGCCTCTACAGAAAGCAGAAGAGAAGACCAAAAAGCAAACTGAGCTTGGAGGGACCGTTCGCTCTGCCGAGATTTTCATCCTGGAAATCAGTGTAAGAATGGTAGATATTAATCACTAGGTATCAAAAGGTAACTGGTTCCTAGTTCAATCTGAGATCTAATTGTGTATGAAGGCGAAAACAGTGCCATATGTTAAAGAAACACTAATTAAATTTTAAAATTTGTACATTTTGTTTGTGCAATTTACATCCCAAATATTTTGAAGATTCTATGTGTACTTGACACTTAGGGATAACCCAGATCTCTAGTTTGGCTTTTGCTCAATTTCAAAATCATATAAAGACATGGACTAAGCGGGCAATATCCTTGCACAACCTTGCAAGGGGTCTGGCCCCTGCTCACCCTTCACAAGCACTAACAGTGAACCATTGCACCAGAAGAGTTTGCCAAGGTGGATGGGTGTTGATTGTTCAACCACTTGACAGTGCCCCTTCTGTTTCGCTCCTGTGTGCAGACAACTCCCCATGTACCCAATACCTTCAAATAGTCTTGGTGGACCCATCTTGTCTGATTTTAGGAATTGTCCCACCTTGTTCTTCTCTTCTTTATTTATCCAGTTGTTAGCAACAACCCTTTGAATTACTTGCCGTGGATCTCCCATTTGATCTCGATTTCATCCTACTCTTTTATTATCTTTGATTGGTAGTCCGGGCTCCCATTTCTGAGATAAATGTAGAGTCCCAAACATACACTCTAGTGCAGCGAGACTACAGACAAGTTATGGGTACATCACATCCTGTCATTAGGTGTGAGACTGTCACCCACACCATATGCCCTGCCTCTTTAAAAAAATTAGGTTGAAAGTCCATGGGCGGTTGGGGTAAGCCAGATGTTTTTGTTCAATTTGTTTAAACTAGCATAAGGTTAATTACCTTAATGTTTCCCAAACTGTTTGCCAGGGGTTTTGAAATGTTCAGAAACATAATCAAAATGTTGCTGTTACTTTCTCTTCAGGAAAGATCGGGTAGATTTGGGTAGGGGTGATGGCCTTGCCGTGAAGGGAATTAATTTACTACTGAACAAGGACGTAATGTGACACCAGAAGGTAGCACACCAGGAGGCAATCACAAAAGGTCCACAGTGAATAAATAGTGCTATGTTAAAAAAGAGTAAATAAATGCACTGACAACATAGTGAGGCATGGCCTCTCTTGCGTGTGTCTGTAAAACTGGCGTTTGTTCTTAAATTTTTGTCCTGAATTTTGACCCTTTGTCCTGAATTTTTGTCCTGAATTTTGACCCTTTGTCCTGAATCTTTTACAGTCCTGTCCAGAATTTGCCTCAGTGCCAGGTGGTCACCCTACTGGTAATGCCATGGTTGTCCTTCCGTCGGTGCCATCTTTTCACTGACTCGAGGAAGGATCGATGATTCTGCGATCGATGAACTGGTGCTTGCCTGCGGGGATCCGAGATGACGCATTTTGTCCTGAGCCAAGGCCACGAACTTTGTCAACTGGATATTAAGATGAAAAATTGTCCAGCGACGATGGCTTGTCTGCCTGTATGAACTCCCGAGTATTCCATTCTCAATTTAGCCTGATTTTTCGTTCGGCCAGCAGTGCGGGACAAAGACACACAACATGTTCAAGGGATTCTTCACACTGCCCACAGCCCCTGCAGAGTATGCCTTCCGTAGGGTCGACACCAGCTAACAAGGTCTGTCAAGAACGGCCACTCGCCCAGCCTCAAAGCCGTGATCCTTGTCTTCAGTTGACTGAAATAAGTGCAGACAGGTAAGTGGCGAAAGATGCTGGTCGATAAGTGTTACTGTCCGACCAGGTGTGCTTGCGTTTCATGAGGGCATCTCTATCAGAGAGGTATGATCAAGCACAGACACGTTTTCTGAGACCCAGCTTAAAGGTTTGATGGTTCAGGTTTCTGTCCCAGAGATCTTTCAAGTCTAGAAGCACCGGACATTCCTCAAGAAAAAGATGGTGTACTTGACCTGAAAAGCTCATTTTTATTTGGATCCATAGCAGTACTTACAGTTGTGCCTCCGCAGCTGGAAAGGACACTTACAGCCCCTGGCCAAGTAGGCCTAGTTCCAGTCTGATCTGGGCAGCAGAAAAGAACCGTATAAATTCTTGTGCTAAGTATATTGAGTGTGCTGCTCTGTTTTCCCAATAATATTACACTACCGTAGGACAGAATGGGTGACATTTTGGCTCTCCTAACTTCCAGTAATGGGCAAAGGGTTGGACCCTGAAGAGTCTTTGATAGTTTTAATAGGACCGACTGAAGTGCCAGAGTGTCTGCTTCATCTCCCTTCTGATGCTGAACAAATAGACCTCTTGCATTTATAAGTACCCCCAGATCTACCTATTGATCGATCTATCTATCTATGTAAATATATATATGTATATATATATAGTCAATCCAAATGGTCTGAAGATAATTATACGTTGCGCGCACTCCACTGCCGGTGCTAATGACGGAGGAGACCAACCTCGGTTAAAATCAATATCGTCGAAGTATTCATAGCACTACAGGAGATTTTTCAAAGCCTTTATTTTATTTTGACAGCAACCACCAACACGTTTCAATTTCAATTAAGTCTTGTTCATGGCTGTGTACTCCTGTACTTTTCTAGATCTTGGGGACGGCTGCAAGGGCGAGCTGGGAGGAACGGCTACCTTTTTCAGGTTAGCTACACCACCACCTAACGTTCTATTTTTGTGTTTACCAACACCTATACAACAGGCACCATTTTGGGTGAACTAACAGCGCTGTTTGAGACTTACATTTTAAACAATCTAAACAATCTCAGAACTATGTACTTTTAGTGTGCCCATGTGATGTCTAACAATATGCCATCTATCAGTAATGTGTGCTGTTTACTAGAAAATACATGAAATGGGGACTTCTACGGAGGTTTTAAGTTGTCACATCCCAGAGGTACTGAGGCATAACCAAAATATTTCCACAAAGAATTGTTAATGAGTATGGTACATCTGTCTTCCCAACAAAGGCCCTCATTACAAGTGGCCCATAGTGGTAGTACCTCATATTTTACTACTGTAATACCACTCAAGGTCATTACGAGTGTAAGAGGACTTTACACACAGAAATACCGGCTGTGTTAACTCCAGGTTCATTAATGTTATTTATTTCCAGTTGTAAAGATATTGCACCTGAAACAGTTCCACATGTGATTTTTACAACCCTGTGGTAACATTATATAGATTGCAATTACAAGCTGCTTTTTATGTTCTAATTCAGGAGCAAAAGTTCCACATGGTCACAGGAGGTGGTAAATTTCACAAATGGTAGACATACGAGTTTAAAAACATTTACACTGGTTTTAATCATGAAATATACAAATAAAACAATTTAAATATATGACCATTCTAATTTAAATCAGATTTTGAAAAACACTTTATTGAAATGATCACTGTAATTAATAGGATCCTTTGAAGATGGAAATGTAGTATTATATGCTTTCTGTGCTTTCTTTGCTGGTGGATCTTGATTTTTAATTGTACTGTATATTGTTTTCTGACTGTATCACTCTTTTATGATTATTTTAATAATCGAGAAAAGATGATTCATTATCTTCAATAGCATTCTTTGTGGAAACCTTCACATGTGCCTCTATATAGCCCTCTGAAACTTACATCACACTTCAAAACAACACCATAGAAGAATGGCATCACGCTGAATGCTATGCAAATCCAAGTTCAAGCGATGAGTCTGCATCCACAGTAGGAGAAAGATGCTCAGCAATACCAATCAAGAAAACCTTGCAGATGTAAACGGGCAAGACTAATCAGGATATGTTTATATTGTTTTAATCTGTCCAACTTGTTCACAGCATATAGGCTGGATAGGGATTCCATAGTGGATTTACTGAATGGCATGAAAAATACACTGGAATCTGAAACAGGCATGACCTCTGCTTTACCACCTCTCATGAAATTACTGCCAGTGCTGCATTTTCTTGCTACATGTATATTCCAGACACCAGCGTGCCCTCTCCCGCTGTGCCACAGCCCGAAAGTTTTGAAACAAGTATTACCAGCCTTACTGCAACCGGTGCCATAATGCATTCAATTTTCGCTGGACCCAAGCCAATCATAAAGGTAAAAACAAAATTGTATGCAATTGGTAGGTATTCTAATGTGATTGGTGCACTGGATTGCACCCACGTAGCATTAATAGCACCACAAACCAATGAGGACACATTCCGCAGTAGGGCACAGCAACACACAATAAAGGCTTGAATGGTGGGTGGTGTGGATCTTGTCATCACAAATTATTGTGCCTGTTTCCTAGGATCAACCCATGATTCGTCGATACGTAGAAATAGTGTAATTCCTAGTACAATGGAGAACTGGCATCTGGAAAGAACATAGCTTGTAGATGTGTGAAATTATTTTTATAGTGTATGCATAATTAAACTAGAACTCCTATGATGCATTATTTTAGCTATTAATATGATGATTTTAATGTTATCTTTATATCACTATGTGCCCCGAGTATTCCATTCTCACTTTAGCCTGATTTTCCGTTCGGCCAGCAGTGCGGGACAAAGACACACAACATGTTCAAGGGATTCTTCACACTGCCCACAGCCCCTGCAGAGTATGCCTTCCGTAGGGTCGACACCAGCTAACAAGGTCTTTCAAGAACGGCCACTCGCCCAGCATCAAAGCCATGATCCTTGTCTTCAGTTGACTGGAATAAGTGCAGGCAGGTAAGTGGCGAAAGATGCTGGTCGGTAAGTGTTACTGTCCGCCCAGGTGTGCTTGCGTTTCTTGAGGGCATCCCTATCAGAGAGGTATGATCAAGCACAGACACGTTTTCTGAGACCCAGCTTAAAGGTTTGATGGTTCAGGTTGCTGTCCCAGACATCTTTCAAGTCTAGAAGCACCGGACATTCCTCAAGAAAAAGATGGCGTGCTTGACCTGAAAAGCTCATTTTTATTTCGATCCATAGCAGTACTTCCAGTTGTGCCTCCGTGGCCGGCAAGGACACTTACATCCCCTGGCCAAGTAGGCCTAGTTCCAGTCTGATCTGGGCAGCAGAAAAGAACCGTATAAATTATTGTGGTAAGTTTATTGAGTGTGCTGCTCTGTTTTCCCAATAATATTACACTGCGGTAGGACAGAATGGGTGACATTTTGGCTCTCCTGACTTCCAGTAATGGGCAAAGGGTTGGACCCTGAAGGGTCTTTGATAGTTTTAATAGGACCGACTGAAGTGCCAGAGTGTCTGCTTCATCTCCCTTCTGATGCTGAACAAATGGACCTCTTGCATTTATAAGTACCCCCAGATCTATCTATCTATCTATCTATGTATATATATATATATAGTCAATCCAAATGGTCTGAAGATAATTATACGTTGCGCGCACTCCACTGCCGGTGCTAATGACGGAGGAGACCAACCTCGGTTAAAATCAATATCGTCGAAGTATTCATAGCACTCCAGGAGATTTTCCAAAGACTTTATTTTATTTTGACAGCAACCACCAACGCGTTTCAATTTCCAATAAGTCTTGTTCATGGCGGCTGTGTACTCCTGTACTTTTCTAGATCTTGGGGACGGCTGCTAGCGCGAGCTGGGAGGAACGGCTACCTTTTTCAGGTTAGCTACACCACCACCTAACGTTCTATTTTTGTGTTTACCAACACCTATACAACAGGCACCATCTTGGGTGAACTAACAGCGCTGTTTGAGACTTACATTTTAAACAATCTAAACAATCTCAGAACTATGTACTTTTAGTGTGCCCATGTGATGTCTAACAATATGCCATCTATCAGTAATGTGTGCTGTTTGCTAGAAAATACATGAAATGCTGACTTCTACGGAGGTTTTAAGTTGTCACATCCCAGAGGTACTGAGGCATGACCAAAAGATTTCCACAAAGAATTGTTAATGAGTATGGTACATCTGTCTTCCCAACAAAGGCCCTCATTACAATGGCCCATAATGGTAGTACCTCATATTTTACTACTATAATACCACTCAAGGTCATTACGAGTGTAAGAGGACTTTACACACAGAAATACCGGCTGTGTTAACTCCAGGTTCATTAATGTTGTTTTTTTCCAGTTGTAAAGATATTGCACCTGAAACAGTTCCACATGTGATTTTTACAACCCTGTGGTAACATTATAAAGATTCCAATTACAAGCTGCTTTTTATGTTCTAATTCAGGAGCAAAAGTTCCACATGGTCAGAGGAGGTGGTAAATTTCACAAATGGTAGACGTACGTGTTTAAAAACATTTACACTGGTTTTAATCATGAAATATACAAATAAAACAATTTAAATATATGACCATTCTAATTTAAATCAGATTTTGAAAAACACTTTATTGAAATGATCACTGTAATTAATAGGATCCTTTGAAGATTGAAATGTAGTATTAGATGCTTTCTGTGCTTTCTTTGCTGGTGGATCTTGATTTTTAATTATACTGTTTATTGTTTTCTGACTGTATCACTCTTTTATGATTATTGTATTAATCGAAAAAAAGATGATTCATTTTCTTCAATAGCATTCTTTGTGGAAACCTTCACACGTGCCTCTATATAGCCCTCTGAAACTGACATCACACTTCAAAACAACACCATAGAAGAATGGCATCACGCTGAATGCTATGCAAATCCAAGTTCGAGCGATGAGTCTGCATCCACAGTAGGAGAAAGATGCTCAGCAATACCAATCAAGACAACCTTGCAGATGCAAACGGGCAAGACTAATCAGGATAGGTTTATATTTTCTTAATCTGTCCAACTTGTTCACAGCATATAGGCTGGATAGGGATTCCATAGTGGATTTACTGAATGGCATGAAAAATACACTAGAATCAGAAACAGGCATGACCTCTGCTTTACCTCCTCTCATGAAATCACCTCCAGTGCTGCATTTTCTTGCCACATGTATATTCCAGACACCAGCATGCCCTCTACCGCTGTGCCACAGCCCACATTTTCGAAAGTTTTGAAACAAGTATTACCAGCCTTACTGCAACCAGTGCCATAATGCATTCAATTTTCGCTGGACCCAAGCCAATCATAAAGGTAAAAAAAACAAATTGTATGCAATTGGTAGGTATTCCAATGTGATTGAGGATTGCACCCACGTAGCATTAATAGCACCACAAACCAATGAGGACATATTCCGCAGAAGGGCACAGCAACACACAGTGAAGGCTCGAATGGTGGGTGGTGTGGATCTTGTCATCACAAATTATTGGGCCTGTTTCTTAGGATCAACCCATGACTCGTCGATACGTAGAAATAGTGTAATTCCTAGTACAATGGAGAACTGGCATCTGGAAAGAACATAGCTTGTAGATGTGTGAAATTCATTTTATAGTGTATGCATAATTAAACTAGAACTCCTATGATGCATTGTTTTAGCTATTAATATGATGATTTTAATGTTATCTTTATATCACTATGTGCCTCAGGGATTCCTCTGAGAATGTGGGATTAATGATACCCAATTCGGGGTTAATGATATCCTTGCTTTAGTCTTCAAGAAATGCTGACGGAGCATATAGCTTAGAACATAAAAGGACAAGATGCTCTGCTGAACATACTTTTGACCGGTTAAATGCAGCTTTCAGATGTTTGCATAGGAGTAGTGGCGCTTTATTTTATGCAACTTATGTACCTGAATGCGTTTGTAAAATAATTATGACAAGCTCTCGTCCACAAAACTTTTGCCAATTAGTTTATTTCCTTTGCCTGACGATGGACATGATGGCATTCCTGCTGCAGGTAATGATGAGGAAGATGAGGCAAGTCATTATGGACAACGTCAGTTTAATGCTAATGTAGCCTGAAAGAGGGGTGACATTATTTCAAATGGCATTTAATTATTAGCGATGAAAGACAAGTTATTGAAAACAAGTTTGTGATGTAAAAAAACATTTATTTGCTAAAAATGTGTAACTTTTGTGGATATATCTTTTTACGGTCAAGATACAAAATCCACATTTGCTTAAAAAGTATTTTATAAGTATAAAACGAAGATTCTTTTTCTGAAAAAATAAACATAAGTATATCACACTTTAAAGCCATTTTTTTATTTCAGTCTTTTGATTTTTTGGATAGTGGCTGATTGCGACTAGGTAATTTTGCCCTAAATTTAGATCTGCACCTGGGCCTGGTTAGATAAACTGTTTGGGAAGTCTGTGAATGAGAGGGTATGGTCACAGGTGGGGATGGTGGAGTGCTACTTTGTTCTGTGTCCTTAAGTTGGTGAGGAGGGAGAGAAAGCAGATGAGATTCCAGTCATTCAATCAGAGAGCTGTGGGACTGGATGGCAATTGTATAGGCTTGTTGACTCTGGCCTAGAAGCAGTAGCATATCCCTAAATGCTACTTCCCCTCACCCAATTAACGAGTGCACTCTCTCACTGCAGCAGCCATTCTATTCAAATCATGTCCCTTGTCCCTGTTAGCCTGCATTTCAAGAGGTGTTAGTGTGGTGTTGTCTTTACATAACTCCGCAATTGAATTGTGTGGCACAGAGCTGATCAAGCATCTTGGCGTTACATGACCATAAGATCTAGCAGAGAGTCCTTGACAGCTGGCAAGACACTTCAAGCTGTACCAGGGACTTCATAGTTTGCTGTAAGGCTCTGTCAACAACTCTGCAGAATCTCTATCCTTTCAGCTTTTCAACTATGGCCCCATCTTCCTTGCCAAGTTGACAACTGAGTGTTGGGACATTGGTTGATCCTCATGACAGTGTCATGATCGTCTCCATCCTCTGTGTCCGATGGCTCCCGATGTGGGAAATCAAGATAAAACAGTTGGCCAGATCACGGCTCCGTTATTGCAGCATTTGCTATTGGAATAGTGTCTGCAGAGGTGGTGACAGTAACTGTGGTAGTAGTGGTTACAGTAGACCTCTCAGTTGGTGCTGCCGTCTCTGTGGATGTTGTGGCTAGTGTGGAGATTGCTGTCACTGATGTCTCCATTCTCTGCCTTTTAACTGGCTGTCTGCCTCTGGTTGATGGCTGATCTTCTAGATCTTTCTTCTACACAGTATTGCATAATACATTTCTTTTATGTTAGAATTGTATACTTATAATGTATACTGTCATACAACTTTTAAACATTCAATGTAAGTGTTTGTTTCATATGCACAAAACATTTTGAATCATACTAGCTTCCTACCCATTGTCTGGAAAATAAATGCCACATTAATCAATTTTTCAACATATATGTCATTTCCCTGTGCCGCAAGTGAATGAAGCCATCCCATGATCTCCTGTCACTAGGTGTGATTCAAGGCATAACAAATAAAATAGGTTGATATTTCAGACCTCAAGCAGTTACACTGGCACATTCTAGTTTCTTGCAGAATTCACACTACCTTCAGTGGAAATATTATGTGGCCAATATTGAAAGTAAACATTTTTATATTAGTCTGTGCTGCATGTTATAAACAACTCTCCAGATCCTAGGTAACTTTATTATTAATCTACTTCACTGATTTCCACAGTCCATGAAGAGTTTTCATCTTTGGTATATGTTCCTTTTGCTTTGTAACTTCTTCAAGCTAAAGCAACAATGAATTGAATTGAGTGTATTGCAATTGTATTTACATAGCGCTCACTACCCTTAATGAGGTGTTGAAACGTTTTACGGAAAGTAGCAGGCTACCTTTGGACCCAAAGTTAGTAGTTGGTCCATTGGTTATCGTCGTTAGTCTTGCAAGCGAAGGAAGCCATTCCATGCATTTGCTCCACATTCTTTGTGGCAAGTAGTGGCTTAGGTGTGATCATTAGAGGAAGGTGTATGAGAGGCAACTGATTATGGTGTCAAGAAAAGGTGCTCAAGACAGAAAGGCATGATATTTAAAACAATGTATATACAGAAGCGCCTTTCAGAAGGGAAGCAGAGGCCCGTTCAAAATAAAAAATGGAGAGAAAAAGTTAGTAAAGGTTTCATTCAAGGTCCGATTTTTTATGCAGGATCTCAAGGGATATAACAGATGGATTTTTTACATACAATCTGTGGGTGTAAACCTGTTGAAAGAAATAGTTTTAAAGGCTGCTCTAAAGAAACTTCTCGAGACACAGAGGTGCCACAGATACTTCCCGCATTGTGAAAAGGAAGCCCAATGCTTGTTGATACCCACTTTACGAACGACTGTCAAGCAGTGCAACATTTAAGCATGTGCCATTACCTGAAATGCCAATTTGACTATGGCACGATTGCCCCACTGTATGCAATGCCACCTATACTTTCAAACCCAGAGCAAACCCTACGGTATACCTACTACAGCAGTATATTTAATGCTAAAAAGTATTACTGCAGTTTATGCAAATCCTTTTACACCATACATGAACTATACATACAATATAAAATGTTATGTACACACCTACCAACTGAAAAATATAACAAGAAAGGTGCTACACACATTGCAGCAATCATCATCAGTAAATGTGTCCACATGGAGAGCACCGGGTGCCACAGGACAGACACCATTTATAACAAAGTGGATGTGTCTGAGGCCCTCCTGAACCTTCAGCATTCACCTTGCCTCGTATGTGCGTAAGAGCACCAAATATTCAATCTAGCAGAAGCCCAACTATGTCTGCAATAGATCTAGATGTGTAGTTCTAACTAGGCCAGTTAACTATTCTCTGTTCCAATTAGTTTTAGCTGTCTGTATACCTCCAGAACCTAGCTCAATAGAAGTCAATTGGAAATGCCTCCAGTCTGTAAGGCTGCATACAAAGGAGACTGCAAAGTACCGCAAAACCTTCCCAATCAAATTGTTCAATAGCCAACCTTAAGAAGTTAGGGACAACTGACATTTATCTTTTTGGAAAACCCCTCTTCATAAAGTGGAACATCTAGGGGCATATTTATACTCCGTTTGCGCCGGTCCATTGGGCAAGGGGGCATGACTCCTGTCTTTGCTAAGACAGGAGTCATTTCTATGGGGGTTGGGAGTGAAAAAAAATGGCGCAAATCGGGTTGAGGCGAAAAAATTGCCTCAACCTGACTTGCCCCATTTCTTGACGCCCAAGCCCCATATCCCCCTAGGCCGGCGCTGCCTGGTGTACGTCGTTTTTTTCCACGCACACCAGGCAGCGCCGGCGGCTAACGCCGGCTAACGTCATTGATTAAATACGGCACCCGCATGGTGCTTCAGAATGGCGTTAGCCGGCGCTAATTTTTTTGACGCAAAACTGCGTTAGCGCAGTTTTGCGTCAAAAAGTATAAATATGGCCCCTAATGTCTAAAAAACCAAGGCCGTTTAAAATGTCAGGGTCTCAATTTCCTTTACAAAATCTGTCAAGAGAGTTTACAATTTAAGGGTCTCCATTTTCAGTAAAATATGTGCTGTTGGGGTTGGAGTTTCCCCGCATTCATGATCTTTGATTTCTTCACATTGATTGTAACAACCAGTAAAGTTAATGAACAAAATATGCAATACGTTGTAAATACTAGAACAGTAGTATCCCAAGAAGACAACTGCAAGGTGGTGCATGTAACTTTAAGCCTCAGTGTGTCAGCACCAGTACAAGTTGTACTAGGTCACTAACAAGAATGGTAAAAAGAGAGAGAGCAAGCATAGAGCCCTGCAAATTCAAATTCAACAATTGTTTCTAGTTTTGGTCCCATTGTACCTTTGAGTGCAAGTGAAGTTGCAGCAGTAAGTTTGTCATAGACGTATCTGTAACACTTGCTGGATCACTGAAGCAAAGCCCTGTTGCAGACCAACAAAATATTAAATAGATGGGACTTTTCTTCAGCACTGTTCTAGCAATCCGGTAGATTTTAAGGGGTAGAAAGATTTGCCCAATTGTTGAGCTGCCTGCAAGCAAGGCATTAGCAACTTCGCAAACAGTTTCAGCATCGAAACATGAAACTAGATAATTTCTGGGAATAACTGATCGCACTTTTTATAGATGGAGAGAAAATCTGCCTATTTTCACGAGGGAGGGAAATAAGGGACTTCGGTATTGCGTTTGTGAGTCCCTGTGAGTAAGGCACTCAGAGGTTTAACTGAAGCTAATGTCCGTCAACAAGAAAATATGGATGAATTGTATGGCCTGCTTCACAGCCTACTATACCATGTAAGACCTGAGAGTGATAATTCCACCTTATGTCATCAATATCGGATGTGGTGGGAAGGCAATCAGGACTGGGCTGGTTTACCGAATAAGCAGAAGTTTTCCTTGTAGACCGAGCTTGTGAGTGCAAGTTTCTTTGAAAATCCGAGCAATAGATGGGAAGGTAATCAGTATCGGGTAAAAAACAAGCATTGGCAATGCCAATAATTTGTGCTTGCTTGAATTGAAAAAACATTTACTGAGATTTACTAGCACAGCATAGAACTGCTATTACTATAGGGCAGAAGTACTGTCCTTACCTTTCACTCACATAAAGCTTAAAGGGCATCGGGGGTGAAAGGACACACACAAACACACACGCACATGCGCGCTAAGAGGGTGAGGCAGAGAGAGAAGGGTGGTGTTGAAAGAGGAGGGCAAGTTAGAACGAGGAGGATGTGGAAGAGAGACAAGAACATTAGGGGAGTAAGAGGAGGTGAGGAGAGAAAAAGGCAAAGGGAATGGGGGAAGTGGAGACAGAGAGGGGTAGATGGGCAGGGGAGAGAAGGAAGAGATGGAGAGGTGGAAGTGTGAGTCAGAGAGAGGAATGAGGGCAAGTGGGGAGGGCCAGGCAGAGTGAGAGAATAGTGAGGTAAGAAGTTTGTGGGTGAGGTGGATGAGCTGGCAAAAGACGGGTGAAGTGGAGGAAAAAGATGATAGTGAGGTAGAGGGAAGGGAGTAAGGCAGAACAGCTTCAGAGAAGCACACAGGTACACATTGACAAAGCAGGTACGCACGGCCCTGCCAGTTTGGTAGAACATAAATCGCATTCCCTTACAAGACCATGTAGCGTTGCCTAGTTCAGCTCCCAGATATCTGAGAGACACATGGAATGGCGGGGGGTGTGGAAGACAAAGCTGATAAAAGGAGGAGATGACCTTATCACTGCCCTTAGGGGGACCAGGCAAGCCATTGCGAGACCTCTACGAGGCCCAGAAGTGGAATTACGAGCCTCCTTTACTGAACTCGCAGCTCAACACCGCCCCCACCCCCCATTCCGCGGCCACGGGTGTAGCTACCATTGGTGCAGCAGGTGTATTGCGCCGGGCCCAAAGGGGGCCATTGAACCCTGACAATTGATGTATTTTTCTACCCCAACAGGAGTCACAGGAGCCATTCTCCTTGCACCAGGGCAATTACATCTTTGCCACACTGCTGCCTGAGATTACCATGTCCATCACTGAAAGCAAGGAGCTGAAGCCGCAGAGAATGCCCATGGAGCCAGCACATCAGTAAAGGCAGGACCTGCATATGGGATTCCACATTGTCTTCAAATAGGTAATTCAGGTGAGGCCAGAAGTAAATGAATCTGCTGTGCGTAGGACATCATTTAAAGAGGTGCACCCCTTTGTGGAAGGAGTCAGGTGTGAAGCATTGGACTGCTTCCTGCCAGTGGGTGTTCTCCATGCAAACACAAATACTCCGGCTTTGGGCCGCTGCATGCCACTCGCCCGACATGCAAACATCATAGCACCTGAAGTCCTTCTTTCTGGTCTGTCTGCAAAGGCTTTAATCAAATATGGGGGGGGGGAGGGTGCACATGGGGAACACTGACGTATGTCAGGCTGTGCTGGCTGCGGCCTGTGCTTACTGTTTCCTTTCCTTTACTTCTTTAGGGCATGAATCATGATGGTTCCGTGCAGTATGGTTTTAGTTTTCATATTTACAGTCCCAGGTTGTGGGCTGAAACGTAATCTTTACGAATCGCGGAGTTTAATTAATAGAAATAGATCATGGCCTCCAGGGGTGTAATGCAGACCCAAGCAGCACAGGGGGAGGGGGCCACCCTTCAGGGACCCACTCCCAAAGGGTCACCATTCCCCGAATGCCAATGGATATCTGTGAGGTTTGGGAGACTACTGGGGGGTTATCGTTTTACGTTACGCCACTGGTGGTCTCACAGGCAAAGGATCTTAGTCGAGGGTGGTCCAGTCTGCGAACGAGTCAGCCTAAGGACGTCACCAGAGCAAAGGTCAAGGCGCACCGTGGTCCTATGAGCTGCTAACACAAACAGACACATGTCCTTGCAAGTGAATGACATGGCTCTGTGGGAGGGGGTGGGGGAAGGGGCAGAACGACTTCAACATTAATCTTCTTTCTTCCTTTTTATAAATGTTTAATTAAAAAACACGCCATCGTTTGTATTACAGTGTTTTTTCGTGTGTAATGAGAGAGAAACTCTTAAGAAATTCTGAAATTAATTTCCCGTGATGAGAGTGTGGGATCCTGAACAGCTGTCTAGAAATGCGACACTGGAGCTCAGATCAGCAGTAGATACATTGTCTCAAATCAATCCACTTGTCCAGAGGCCTGGAAGTGCGTCGCTCTCTGCCGCTTGCAGGAGCTGGCGGAGTTGTGTGAGGCTGTTTTTATTTGTCGAGGTGTATTACAGGGTGCTGTCTGATCCTTCTTTTCTGAGAGCAATAGCTAAGTTAAACAAGCACTTGCAGTGCAATGGGTCTCGCGTTTCCTCGAGTTAGAGCTGTTAACTTTGTAAATTCCAAACTGGACTTTTCTTGCCACATAAATTGAAAATAAAATGTAAAACAGTTGACATAAACAAGCCAATTCAAAGCCCCACCGCCACCATAAGCGTGAGCGCAAAGGAGAGACACGAAAGGAAAAATAAGTTTGCTTGCAGTAAAATGTATCAGCAAAAGTGCAATTAACCATGTAACAGGGTCGGTGTCCAACGCGAAAACCAAACCACGCCAAGGAGTGACAAATGTAAAGCATTTACCAATGATAACAAAGGATTTTTGAAAGGCAAGCCCACGAATGAGTGATAGTGATGGGCGTGCGGTGGGAGTGGTTAAAAGCCCACAAGACTTACAACAGGTGAGAGCGCTTGCACACTCAAACTAAAAAAAAGAAAGGTTCAATAGCGTGGATTGCAGTCAATGACTGGAGGACATGGGCTGGCATTCTTGTCTGGTACCCCAAGGACAATTGAACAGTGGTGAATAGATAACAGTTCTGCAGGACCCAGTGTGGTATAACAACATCAATATTAATAATTACTGCAATGACATTATTATTAATTATTATTATTATTACATTGTTGTTAATATTAATAATACTACTACTAAAAATAATAATAGAAATAGTAATAGCGCCCTGTTATATTATATAGCTCTTCACATCACTCTTCTGCCATTACTGAGGATGAGTAACTTTGAACACTCTGAACTATCCTGCTGGATGGCTGTGATGTCTACAAAGTGAAGACGAATACAGCTTGATGTGACTGTGCAGTGAACTGAAGTGGGAAGGAGGGCATGAAGCCCTTCCAAGCACCCACTCTTTATTGTTTCACTGCACCAGACTGTGTCACCAAAATGAGCCAAAGCAACACTCACAAAGTTAGATACTTTAGGTTCAGGGACCAAGTGAGGACACAAGACTAAGGTCCCGATTTAAAGTTTGTCAGGCAAGGTACTCCATCGCAATGGTAACAGAGCATCCTGTCTGGCAAACTCTTGGCTCACCGGCCCAATTTTGAGTCAAGCGGACCACCACGTTTGTGCCAACAGAGTGAAATCTACTCTGCCAGAGTAAACCTTCCACAAACTACCTGAGGGAGTAGGGACCATTGGAGTTAAGCCATTTGACACTCCCCCTATTTAGAGTGGGAGGGCATATGTCTTTTACCACCTAGAATACATCGCTGGGAATATCATGGCAGCGTGGGACAGAAAAAATAAATAAATGATCCCCACACTATGGTAGAAAACTCCCATTGTGTTGTGGCCAATATTTTGTATTTTTCCAAAAAAATAAACACCCACTTTTAAAAGTTTGTTGCAATCCGTTACCTACACAGAACAGTAAGCAAAGTGCGTTATGTAGAACATTTAGCATTATTACCCAATTAAATTGGTGTTTGTTTGATTAACTTCAGAATGTGGAAAGTCTAACTTACCCATTGGTTTTCCTGCATGGTAAATAAGACATTTTTTCTGATCAGAAATGCACATCCACCTAAAAAGAAGTGCACTTAAGTGGCAGGCCTGCCTGGGCTGGTGGGACAATAATTTACTTTGCTGATGCTTTTTTCTTTATATTCTTTATCTTTTTTTACTTTTTTGTGTGTTTTAGCTATGTCTTGAGATTACAGGAATTCAAAGTCAATGACACTTTCTTCTTTTACCAATTAGAATCCTATTCTGGGGTGAAGATTCTTAAAAATAAACACGTTTCCATAATGTCTCGAAGTACACATGCCTGCTAAAAAACACCCACATGTTTCTATTTAATTTATATGTAATAGTTCTTTTTTTTACATAAAAAAATATTGCAAGCATATACCTGTATCATAGATGACATCTTTTTTCAATTCTTTTTTTGGCACGTGCTTGCAATAAAACGAAAAAAACCCACAATACTCATGGCTCCAACTTGCCATTATGCATTCCACAGGACATTATTATTACAGTTATTGTTACAATGGGATGTATTTCCGTGAATTTGCACTAGTAGTAGCAATGTATTTCATGTCATTGCATGTATTTCATACATCACTGCACGGAGATTATTGTGAATGTCACGTGAGGCCTGCATTGAATTCCATTGTTAAACAGCAGTTTGAAATGTATGTAGGTCTTATGTTGACCAATGCAGAGTTCTCATAAATCAGCAAAATGTGCCATTCAAATTCCATCCACCTGCTGTTGTTTATTCCAAGAACAAGAAGTAAATCAGCAATTAGAAAAGGTGCAAAATTTGCAAAGAAAACTGGCCTTGCTAAGTTGCTTTATATTTGGAGGCAGTGTAAATACTGGCGAGGACATGGTGTTTCCCATGCTGGCATATGATGTCAGTATCCAGCTCTGTAATGGGGTTATTTATAATGGCATCTTATTTCTTGGCACAAATATTTTGATGTGTTGATAACTTGCATAGGAACTGTGATAACAATTATGTCCTGGCAGACTACAGAAATTGGTAATTTTCTTTGGACGTTGTTTAGTAATATAGGGCCACATTTTTCATAGTATAGAGTCGCCCTTGCGCCGCACAGGTGGGCACAAGGGCAATGCAACACGAAAGTCAGATTTATCAAGCCACACAGGGCCACCTTTTGTGGAACTGCATGGCTTGATAAATCTGGAGTAATGCAACGCAGCGCAAATCACTTCCCTGCTTTACTCTGCACCAGGGAGGTTTTCCATGGGTGTTACCATGCATTTACCATGGATTTTGGCACATTCTCAGATTAACCATTAGCGATAGAAACGGGAATGCATCAAACTGCTACGCCTTAAAAAGAAAAATCTTCATTTCACCCCATTTTTTCCTCTTTCTACACATTCTGCAGCACACTCAGAAAGAGGAAAATGCCTCTGAGAATTGCTTTTGTGCAGGAAGGTGTCTCTTCCTTCACAAAAACAATGCTGTACCATGACACAAGGGTGCCGGCACTGGCACCAGGCATCCAAAAGTACAGCAAAGGAAGGAAAGGACGGGCATGCACCCGTTAATGTTAAATAGGGTACATTCCTGCCCTTTCCCTTTCACACAGTGCAGAAATGTGCCTTGCTGCATTGTACTGCATGAAAGTATGACAAATCTATGCCTTAGTGTGATAGCTGTGATGAGTGGCAAAAAAAGTATTTGTTGGCAAATAATACTCTACTTTGTGGAGGCTTTTATATGGTAGACTGTCTGGCCTGTTTGGACAATTTTTCAGGTTGTGCATGAGGACCAGGCTAACGGCTGAGACCGCCCCTTGATCCCTGAAAATAAACATCAAGTGCTGCCAAACAAGAAGGCTTTAACCCACCTGGGTATCATACCTACTGGGTGTGGACTCAGTGATGAAGCTTGCCAATGGATTTCATGTGAATCCTTTTAAAAATAGAATACTACTCCTTCCTTGAGGTGGCTTACGGACAGTTGGAAACTCTCTTTGTGTGTGGAATAATAGGCATGCGTCCTCGGAAAACTATCGATATTGTTTACCAGTAGGCCTATGCATTCTAGACTCATCCGCCATCTACTAGCGCAATCAATGCTACCTCTATTGCCCCCACTTTATTGACAAGAGGTTCTGGGAGGGCTGTACTCTAAATACTTTAATTACATCTTTTTTAATAATAGGCTTACGTTTCCTTTTTCTCCAGAACCAGTGCTCAACTTATTAGTCAGAGGTTCCTCGGTTTCATAATCTTCTTCCTATATTGTTGGCGAAACTTTGACATTAATGAGTCAGCTCTATTAAATAGTGACTAAATAGATTGTTAGGTGAGAAAATTGCCAGCTGTTTTCGGATGAACAACTCAAATAGATTGTATGCGTGGCAAAGCGCTTTTGCGGCTTTGTTTCACAATACCATGAAGCAAGGCACTGTGTTCTTCCGTAGTGGAAGGACTTACTCATTAACTACTGCGACTAAAGGACAGAACATGACCATCTGCACTTGTTGGTCCTGCAACTAAGTTAGGAGGTGGTGTCAATTTAACAGCCATCTTGTGGGATGTGATTATCCTCCAGCTCATGCATGAGGTCTTTTAGGTCAGCATCAAGGCCCCAGATGAGCTCACTACAGGTACCCTGTATTTTGAACACACTAACCTCGTCTAGAACTAAATGCAATAATTTTTTCACATATGAACAAGAATGAATACTGGCTTCATAAAGTGTTGCTTCCAACTTGTAGGCCTCTTGATGGAAAGTAAAACACCTTCCTCTTTGGCAAAATGCACCATTCAACACCCAGAAATATTTACATTGTTCCTTCTTTTGTTTAAAGGGACTATCTGGTGATGAAAAAAGGGTGTTCTCTTTACCTGGTCCTGCATCACTAACAATCACCACCAATAAGCATTCTAGAATGTTGCTTTGCTTGATGACATCTGCTAAGGTATTGAAATATTATAGCATAATTCACTGGACTGACGCCTATAGGGATCTAAAAACAATTGACCTTTCTTAGGGCCTCCCCAAATTAGTACATGCAATAGAGTAAAAGGATTCTTTCAACATCACTGTAAAAGTAATTAAATCACTCTTTAGTGGTGTGCCCCTTTGGGAAGTCCCATGGAGGTACTTATATTCCAAGGAAGGAGCCTCAGGCTCATCTATCAGCTCCATCTATCAGCTTCTCCTCTACCACTCTTGTGATTTTATGTCAAGACAGGAAGCTAGCATTATGCATAAACTTATATTTACTCCTTCTGAGTTGCACATTTAAAAGCTTCCAACATAGAACCTATAGACATCACAATGAATTAGAACTTTCAGATCCATAAATACTCCCGGTCCTCCATCAACCTCGTCTGTTGTTTACTGCCTCTGACCAGATAAGTATACTTTGTGGATTTTCTATCTGTAATAGTAATAATTAATTAATATTATGTAGAAATTATTTGAGAATCTGTTTACTAACCCAATTGATGTGTATTAATGTTTAGATTTAATTGGGATGTTAGTTTTTTATATTGATAGTAATTGAATAGGTTGAAGTTGGTTACAATTTATGATTTTGAAAGTTTGTACTCCAAATGTTATAGGTTATGGTAATTTATTGGGAGTGATATTTTTAGTTGCCCTGTTTATTTTGCACCATGTGATTTAACAAAAAAAACGGTTATTTACCTGTAGTTTTGAGTGCGAAGGATGCTTGATTTTGTCCTCATGCTTGAGGACTCGTCAGAAATGCCATTACAGTTTTGAGCCCAAAGGAGTTTGCTTTGTGCCTCACGCAGGAGGGCGACAGCATAACAGATAGAACAAAATGAAATGGACATTAGCGCTGTTGGCAGCACAGGCATCTGTTTCTAAGGGAAATTGAGCGTGTTTATACCAAGATGTGAACGGGTGGTAGACTTTGTTTTGCAGCCGTTGGGTAATTGTTTTACAGGAATTCGGCTTGCTAAGCTGTTGCATGGCAACACAGCGCTTTGGAAAACTTGTGTTTCAAGTGTGGGAGGAATACGCAGCTTCTGACTGACCGAAGGAATTTTACAGTCAGTAAAGTTTTTTGTAGGGCTTATTGTGAGCTAAGTCATACATTAAGTTAATTAACAGTATACAACCATTTTTAAATTATAATGGAAGAACAAGAAAGTATTGTGAATAGTCAGGAGAACCTGATTAGGAAAATTATTTCACAGGAGTTGAGTTGTGCAGTTGAGGAAGCAATAAAACAAGTTTTATTGAAAGGAAAAGAGATAGCCCATGTAGATGATGATGAGCATTTTTTACGTTTTAAAGAAGAAGAGAGACAAAGAGGTCCAAGGGTAAGTGTATTAGGAAAAGGAAAGACATGGACGTTTCTAGTAATATGAAGGGAGTCCAAAGTGGCTCAGAGACAATGGGTGTCCGAAGCGGCGCATGAAAAAGGCAGTCAAGCACTGCAGATGATGATGTACCATCAGATGGGATGGAAGTGATAGGAGGCACATCCAATTTGGATGCATATATTCTGGAGCTTGACTATAATGATGGAATAGATGATGAGTTTGGGGAACGTCTGGAGGATAAATCAAAAAAGTTTAAGTTAGTCAAAGATCTTTTTGATCCTCTGGACATAGGACACCAAAGGTGGCCGTTGGACCATGTGTCAGATTACATTTGGCATTGGTTGAGGAAGCCTCTGTAAAAAAAGGAATGTAATATTCTGAAGGCTGAGTGTTCTCATCCCATAATTGACAATAAGGTCATAATGACTCTGAATTTGGATCCGGAGCTGATTAATTATTCATTCGACTAGGGAGAGACCCTAGGAAAGGCTGGGGAAGAGATCTCTCAAACAGTGTCAATACAGGCTTTAAGATGTATTAGGGCCATTGGTAAGAATGTTTGATTTGGTTTAGGATGCATACCTAACAGGTAAAGATTTGAATATTAACTTGTAAAGAGGCTGGTGTCAACGTGCTATATGTTTTTTAAGCAATGCAAATGCGGGACTTCTAGCAGAGAGGCGTAAATCTGTTTTACTGCACAGTAACCCTGATTTGGCAAAAAAAGAAACAAGTGAGGATGCCAAGGGATTACTTTTTGGCAAAGGCATGGTTAAGTCTTTTGGTAAATATATGCAGACATTTACAAACTTAGCTAAGGCACTGTTTAATATAAATAGAGTATTCACTAAGAATAGTTTTTCTGGATGGGCTGGAAGGAGAGGGCAACCTTTCAGCTGTGCAAAGTATAAGACCCTTTACACAGGTTATCAAACAAGTGCAAGTCACAGAGGTAGCCTAGGAGGTTTCAATTGCTAGAGGAGAAGAGGAGAGAGAAATAGATCAGGTCGAGATCAAAGACAAGCAACCAGTTCTGGACAAGGTGAGTCTGAATATAGTTTTGGGTTTTACCCCATTAAACATGGGACGAAGATTAATGTTGTTCCACGATCACTGGAGAAAGATAACAAGAGACGTTTGGGTTTTAGAAACTATGAAAAGGATGTTAAATAGAGTTTACAAGACAGCCTTACCAGAAAAGAGAGCCAAACGATTTGGTGCTCTACAAAAATTTGGAAGGTATTGTAATGGAGGAAATAAAACAAATGCTGGCAAAGGGAGCAATAGTGGAAGTAGAAGAGAAAACTGTTTTGTGAGTATAATTTGTCTATTTGAGAAAAAAGGACAAATGGTGGAGACCAGTAATAAACTTAAGGAACATAAATCAATTTGTACAGTACAGACATTTCAAGATAGAAGGGATACATCTCCTAAGGGGCATGTTGCAAAAACAGGACTGGATGGTGAGGATGGATCTCAAGGATGCATACTTCACAATTCCAGTACAAGATTACAGTCAAAAGTATTTATAATTCAGGTTGAAATAAGTACTATACCAGTTTCAGTGTCTATCATTTGGACTGACTGCAGCCTCTTGGTGTTTTGCAAAACCTTTAAAACCAGTAGTAGGTTTCCTGATGGAAAGAACTGAATGAATGATAATGTACTTAGACAACATTCTGTTGATGGGAAACAACATGTGGTTCTAGTGAAGGACTTGTTGAAATCTTTGGGTTTCATAATAAACATAGAGAAGTCAGTTTTGATACCAACTCAACATTTAGAGTTTCTGGTATTTGTAGTGGACACAATACTTTGTCAGTTACATTTACCAGAGATAAAAGTTGGAAAGATAAAGCAAGAGGTCAGTGCCTTTTCAAAAAAAGAGGATGTGAAACTCAGAGAGTGACTTAAGTGATAGGTTTATTATCTTCTTCAATTCAAGTGATGTTTCCAAGGTTATTACATTATCAAACTCTATAACAGTTGAAGACTCAGTCTCTATCCAGAGGTCTCAGGTATGGAGACAAGGTAGCACTGAATCAAGATGCAAAGGTGAAATTGCAGTGGTGGAAGGAAAATTTGGAGGCATGGAATAGCAGGGCTATTTTCAGAGTAAAACCAGAATATGTGATAGAACCAAAGGCAATCAAGTTAGGATGGGGTGCACTTTGTTCAGGGTAGGAAAAAGGAGGTGGAGAAATGTATTAGAGAAGGAGCACCACATACATTGCCTGGAAATGAAGGCAGGATTATTTGCTTTACAGAGTTTTACAGGAGGCAGCTGAAAGGAGATATTCTGTCTTGCAAAAGGAGGACAAGATTTCAGCAGTGACATATATCAACAAACTAGGAGGGAGCAGATCAAAGAAAATTTAACACAGGGAAATGTGGGAGTTTTATTGGGAACACAAAATTGTCCTGAAAGCAGAGTATGTTCCTTGTATATACAGTATAATAGCAATTTGGAATTCAAGGAATTTGACAAATTTCAGCAATTGGAAACTGGGAAAAGAGTTGTTTCAAAGAATTCAGAAGTTTTGGGGTCCTTTCTGAATAGACCTTTTTGCGTTCAGGTTGACAACCTAGCTACAGAATGGTATAAGTTGAAGATCAGATCCAGGCGCAAAAGCAGCAGATGCTTTCACACAAGAATGGACAGGAATGAGGGGATATGCTTGCCCTCCGTTTTCAATGATTCAGAGAGTGTTAGTACATATTAGGAGGCAGAGATGTCAGGTAGTACTATTGCCTCATTTTGGAAAACTCAAGTATGGCAGTTGAGACTCCATATCTGATCCAGTTATGCAAAGGACGTTTGAGGAGAGTAGAGCAAGAAAATCATCCTTTAGTGCTAGCAGAATTGCTCAACCTTCTAGTATGGAGAGTATTAGGAGTTCAGAAAGATTCTCAGATCTTTCAGAATCAGCTACAGAGTTGCTTGATGAATCCTGGTCACCAGGTACTAGAAAGAGGTACAGAGGAGCATGGACAGTATGGCTATGTTGGTGCGTGGAAAGGGATTTGGATAGCAGGACATTTGTTGATTCAAGGAATATGTATTGGTAGAGGTCCTTTAATATGCAGAGTGATGAAAGGAATTAGGCTGAGAAGACCACCAAAAGCTAACTATCAGTCATTATGGGATGCAGATGTAGTGCTCAAGCTTTTTGAGAGTTGACCAAGTGAACAAATATTTGGGTATAAGGCAACTGTTTTGGAAACTAGCAACATTATTGTGCTTGGTTTCTTTCTGGAGAGTTTCTGAGATAAGAGCTTTGGAAGTATCTAGTAGATTTGACTAACCAGATGGGGTAATAGTTAAAATTTGGAGTAGAACTAAGACCATAGGCCTCATCACGAGTTTGGCGGTCTAACCCCCAGACCGCTATGGTGGCAGCTGCCAAAAGTCTGCCATGTTGGCAGTCTTATAGACTGCACTATTATGAGTTGAACAGCCAGGACTGCCGAAACACAGGCAAAAAGACGACACCACCAGGAGCACCACAGCACCGCCAGCCCATCAACCAACCACCGAACCTATTGCAATTCACAAATCACAATGACAGGACTTCCATGACGTCTTCCAATGGCAGTGCAAACCGCGGCAGTCACCACATTAATACGCAACACAATGAATGGATTCAAAATCCACACAGCTGACACACATCCACACACCTGACACACCAACAAACTGCACTATAAATGACACCCCCTCACATACCACAATCTTTTGCATCTACAACGCCACACATAGAAGCCAGAGCCCCAAATCAGAGACAGAGTGCCATAGATTAGGCACCCCTCCAACTTTCACTTAGCAACTATCCCACACCCGCACAGTACACCCACCGCACAAAATAGCACCCCTATACACATAATTTACTAACCGTCACCCCCTCACCACACAGCAGCTACACCCCATCATCCTTTTTTGTGTTGTCCGCTACCTCCATGTCACCACAGAAAAATCTCTGTTTCACAGAAATTGAGTTAAAAGTGGATGAAATTATCACAGTTAGAGCCACGCTTATTTGGAGCCCAAATCCAGCAGACCACAATTGCGAGGAAGGGTGAATTCCGTAAGCAGCTACCCATGTACAAGGGATGATATCAGGAAGAGGTGGAACGGCCTCAGGGAGAAGGCTGATGGTGGTCCCCCACCTCCAACCCTACAATTCACATCATGGGAGGAAAAGCATCCTGAGGGCTTGACAGGAATAGCTGGGAGATAGGAGTCGGGTAAGTCACTACACCAATCAAGCCACCAAAATGTATTGTCATGCATGCTCACTGATCCCCTTTTGCCATCTTAACAGTCAACTCACTTACCACTGCTGTGTGTCCAACTGCCCGAATATCCCTGTCTGGTATCTCACATGTAAAGTCTCCTGGGAGCACAATATCTGTGGATGGTGTGTGTAGTACAGAGACTGACAGCACTACAACTCCCAGCTGGCACTGTTCTACCATTAGGAAAACCAGAACAGTGTACCATATTGAAAATAGCATTATAAGTGAAGTAAACAATGGCGTGTACTCACCTGAATGGTCTGTGGGAATTACAGCAATGCTGAGGACATCTGCTAATACACTACCACTAACACACAGCTACAACTGTGTCCTCTGCTAAACTGTCCCTTCTACATCCCATCACATATAAAACTGTACTCACCTAGGGGGATAACAATAGTATAGTCCGTTGCCATAGGACAGCTCTTGACAGGCATGCCAAGGACAGTTGCCCTGACATAACCCACACACACAGCTACAACTGTGTCTTCTACTACTCTGTCCCTCCTACCTCCCACCACCTATTGGACTCTACTACCATGGGGGGATCTTACGTATATGCAGTCAGCTGCACTCAGTGTAACCCGTCACATATTGCCAGGTAGAATGGTTACTCCAAATCTGATGGCCAGGTCAGTGGTCACATGACATTGCGCAGCTGTCTGTTAGCTCAACAATGATGTATTGCTAACTAGAAGGTACCATCAAACATATCATGCTACACTGCTGCCAAGATATGAGTCATTGACAGACATCCAAGTGCCAAGATACTCTGACATCCTGTAGCAAGGTGATTTAATCAAGCAAAGCCAATCTGTACATGGGGCAAAGCACATATAACTGTCAAAGTTGGTGCTAACCGTCACACAACAACCTGTAACTGTCTGTTTCACATCTTCAACAGGCCTACCTACCACTGGGACCATGGAAAGCACTCCTGAGACAACTACTTCCCTCCTGGATGAAGCCCTCAGTGATGAGAGCACTCCTGGATGTATGGACATTGAGGACAGCTCTGGACCATCTGGGAAACCTGGTCAGACGACAACTGTCAGCCTCACCCTGCCCACAACGATTCCTCCCAGCACTGTTGCATCTTCATTCCAGGCAACCAGTCACCCCCAAACCTGTATCCCAAGGACAGTAACAACCGTCATGTGCCCACCAGTCCAGGTACTGAAGTCACAACTCGAAATCTCTGACAATGATGGACCTGGCACCAGTGGGCCAACTGTGCTAAGGACGCTGGCACATGGGAGTAGGGTGCGTGGGAGGGATGGTGTGGGCTAGCGGCATGAGGCTGCTAGGGATAGTTCTGGGCAGGACACCATCTCCCATGTCTTGGGAGCCTACCAGGAATCCCAAGGCATGATGGGCCAGGTACTTGCCATGATGGGGGAGTTCAAGCAGCTGCAAAGAGACAACCACCAGGAAGTCATGCAACAGTGGGAGGCCCTCAATGCCTACATGGTCTCCCTAACAGGGATGCTGCAAGGCATTGACACCACCCTGAGCAGGAAATGTCCACAACACCAGACCTCTTCCATTGGCCGAGATACACCAGCCACTTCAACATCTGTGGCAGCCAGTGGAATGGAGGCCTTGCCAGGGGGGGACATTCCTCAGACACCTCTGTCTCTGTAGCAGAGAACCACCCCGCAAGCCTGGGCGTCCACCCAAACAACCAGGAGGTGCAGATGGCAAGACAACAGCTACTGACAGGAAGTAACCCCCAACTGAGAGATTCCCTTTTTTGTGCCTCTGATGGAACCTACTGACTTTTCTACAACCACTTTCCAATTTTCCAGGATCATAGGACACTGGACTTGGGACTTAAAATGTTGTGGCAGCTACTCAAGTGATAACATCCACCATGCCTGATCCCTTTACTGTTAGAACATTATTTCTTGGCTCACATACATCCTATTCTCCTGCGCACATGACAATAAACCCAACTAATACACCAACTATGTTTGATAGCCATTTTTCATCTATGTGAGTAGTTTTATCAGAAATCTATTTCATGCTCATGATTAACTCATAAGAAGGAAATGTGAGGAGAGACATGTCACAGGTAGTATCATGCTGGGGATCACTACAAACACGACACAAGTGGACAATCACCAATATCTATTTATTACCCTGTGCAGCACAGAGGCTGGCCTCATGACTAGACTGTCATAGTCAAGTATGTCTAAACGTGTATTGCTTCTGCCCAGGTGTCACTAAGTAACATCCCACTGACCACTGAAGTAAGGGACATCTCAGACTGTGTCCCTCTGAGTAGCCAAACAGATTGGTGGAAATTGTCATCAGCTTAACCCTTATCACATACCACTTACAATGGTCATGCATCTGTAGGCATGTAAATCACCTATGTCAGTGTTGGCACACATGCACAGTGTCCTGCAAAGAGGGAACACAATGGCTCCTACATACAAGTCAATCAGGATCATTGTCAATACAATCTGAAGGTTGAGTGAATGGATTGCACAGGATCAAAGACACATGATCACACGCATGACTCCATTGGACCCACATACCGTGGCAAACAGCTTCATGTGTAGCACAGATTTGTGCCATCCCACTGTCCTGACAGCCTGGGCATGGAACTCATACATCCCAAAAATATGCAACCCACTATCTGGATCAATCCACGTCCACTTCACCTGTCAGACCAGCTAAAGCCACATGCCACTGACACAACTCAGAAATGTCCACATGAGAATGGCATTGTGAAGAGACCTGAAAGGAAGAAGTGGTAAACAAGGAGTTTAGGTAGGTAAAGGCTTACATGAAATGAAATGCTCCAATGGTCCAACGCTCTCTTCTATTTAGCAAATGCCCATTTTCATAAAAAATGTGGGTCACCAAATGAGGTGTGGACCACTTTACCTCTGGTAAGTTCCTAGTATCAGAGAAATATTGGTGAACCTACCCTGGTTCAAAGGTCAAGGTACAAGCTTCAAAGAGAGTCTTTTCAATCAATAGGTGAAATCATAACAGTGAATCTAATGAATTTCTATTACAAAAGCTACAAAAACAAAAGCCAGCCGTCATGTGTTTCGCCCCGTAGATGGTATGTGTACCTGCGGCTTTCTCAAGGCTCTAGATACAGTCTGGAAGGTCTGTTCATTTTTGGTTATTACAGATTATACAAGTTGCCGGTCAAAAAACACATCAATCCCGGGTTAAATCCTGAACATGAAGTACACAGAGTAAATGAGCTGGAGTTTTAGTACAGCTCCATGTAAAACAAGCATTTGCAATGCAATGGGTCTCGCATTTGCTCGAGTTAGAGCTATTAGCGTTGTAAATTCCTAACTGGACTTATCCTGTCACATAAATTGAAAATGAAAAGTAAAATAGTTAACAGAAGCAAGTCAATTCAAAGTGTTACTGCGCATTAGCGTGAGCACAAGAGTTATTGGCTCCCTGCGTGAATGTCTAGAAAGAATCGCGGCTGGGCTTTTGCATAATTATGAATTTACAGCATGTGCCACATAGTCCATTATCTGCTGTATAATCTGCAGATTTACACAAAAAATACTTCTAGCTCAAATTGTTCAAAAAAACACGCGTTGCCGGGCAGTGAAGAGCCCTTTGCAAAGGTTAACTTGTCATCTTTCTGTGGCTTATTTCAGTGTTAAAGTGGTATCAAGGAGGTGCAACCCACACCCAGACTGTGTTACCAAGTTTAAAAATGCCGAAATGATGAAGGAACAATATTATAACATGTGCTGCATTATGCTGAGTAATTTGCCTTTTCTTGATGCATAATGTGGCCCTCCAGTGCCACATAATTCCAGTGACGCTAGCTATGACTAGCTGGCAAGTGGCAAAGGGCAGTGTTTCGCTGGATGCTGAAAACAGTTCATATGGCAATGGTTAGTTTTGTAATTTCTAGACATAAGTTATGAAAATTATTTTTTTCTGGTGAGTCCAAGTTACCAAGGACGCAATGCTCAAGTTGTGAGCTTCTCTTGTGCAAATCATCGATTTTCTGGTGTTTTTTGTCCAGTGAGTGAATGAAGTAAACCGGAACTACAGGTCTTAAAATCCCTTTTTGTTAAACACCCAGGAGTAGAGGATGTGTCCTTTTCGATAACTACAACTAGTTGCTGTTTTTAGATTATCTGAAAGACTAACCTCACCACGATTGGAATTGTCTGTATAACACACCTGATCTGGACTAGTTAAAGTCCTTGAATTTCTGAAGGGCTCTAAAACAAGCCAGAGCACATACTTAAGAACCTTTCTCTGCAGCATACTATAAGGACAGGATAACGCACAGGCACACAGCTGAAAAAAGTGCGCTGCCCCTCTTCCCACACATGACCCGTCGCAAACAGGGGCATAGCTCGCTCCCTAAATCTAGGGGGTAAGCTTTAAATTTCACAAACATTCAGGCTGGCATAAAATGTAAACATTCATTATAGGGCAAGCAGGGGGCATGAGAGGTCTTAAGGGACAGTGGAAACAGAGAGGACTGTGGATTGGTAGGAGTACTAAGTGAGAGAAAGTACATTATTTTGTGAAATGACCAACATTTTTTAGGGCTTTCCAAACATAGGGAGGGCGTAAGTGTGTGCATTTTAGTCTGTGCGTGTAAATAGTCCTGGTGAACTCTGACAGACACCTTACCATACCCCACTGAAAGCAGCTGCCCCCAATTACTGATCATAAAAGACACTTATTAGGGGTGTAAGACCCCACATGCCCCTCATGAACCTACGCCCTGGATGCAAACTATACATAAAACACTTCGTGCTCAGAACACACACCAATCAATACAGTCATAGCGCCAGGTGATCGATAAGTTGTGTTGACTCCTGTTTACCTGGTGTTTAGTCCTTGGTTGCCCTCACTCCAGCCCGGCTGCTGCTGTGACACACACAGGCCACCGGAGTCAGCTGTCTGTCTTTGTCACAGTATAGTGTGCATGCCTTTCCCTCGCAGTCACAGCCTTCCTCCCACATCTGCCCCCCTCCACATCTTCCCTGAAATCACCTCCCCACTCAGAGCTGAGTGCCTATATGTAATCCCTGGGAGTTGTAGGCAACGACAGGTACAAAACAGGTACCATGATCAGGAGAAATGCCGGACTGCAACAGATGGATATAATATAGACTAAAGGCGTGCACACCCATATCACGTTAAAAGTCTTTAACCATGCTAGACGAAATACCAGATTGCTACGTGCTATGTCTGACCAAGGGTTTATGGTGTTAAGTTAAACTACAAGTTCCAGAATGTAACTTGTTACCTGAAAAGCAGAACTATCTAAACCTGTGAGTTATGACCTGGAAGTAACTATAAATCCCAGAATGCAACTTGTTACCTAAAAAGCATAACTGGCTAAACGTGTGAGTTAGGAGCTGGGACTAACTTGTAGCTATGCCAACCTCACCAGATAACTCCATGTCACTTTAATTTTATGGAAACTAGTTGGAATTACACTCCCAGAAACAATGATTTGTAAAAGGAAAAACCAGGATTGGAAAAACAATCGGGCATTGTTTTATTTACCCTCAACCTTGCCCACTCCACCTCATCGCAGGGCACGTCAGCCTTTCACTGTTATCTTTCCAGTGGCCCTGGAGTCGGTTCTGCCATCTCCAGTCAGGCCTTGTGTCTAAGACCATGGGTGGCCCAATGACATGGGAGGCTGGGGAGGCTCATGGGTGACCCTTAGCTATAAAGATGAAAGTGACATGATCTGCACGTGAACGAAGTAATGCAAATGACTCTAGGTGCAGAAGGTATCCGTTCACTAGGTGGTTTTAGGGGGATCGTCTCGTGTCAGTAGCTGTAACTGGGGAGTCTTTTGTCCACCCCTGCCAACCATGCATCTAAGGGATCTAGGACCCGGGTCCGAATCCCAACAAATCTCACTCTAACAAAAAAAATCAAAAAACAATCACCCCTTCCGAAACAGCAACAGCAGATGGGTGCAGAAGAGCCGGAATGTCAAGCAAAGACACAGGCCCTTGTTGTTAACTGTTTACATTAAGTTGTCCTGACAAATGTGTATAGCACGGTGGCACCTGATCCATAATTCACAATGACAAATAGTGGGAAGAAGAAATGACCAGGATGGTCGGGTGCCCTAAAACAATGGGGGTGGGGGGGGCGAATTTGGGTAACTGGTTTGGAAAATGCATTATTAATACCCACAAAACCCTGCCCTCCGTTTGTTTTCTTGGAGCCTCGCGGTCAGTGCTTAATTTGTAAATAAAAAGGTGTCGGTGCCCAAAGACGACCTTTAAACACGCGGCTGCTGCAATTAAATGTGCGAACACAGAGAACTGCAGCAGTGTAATCCATCTAAAGCCACTCCCTGCCCCTTCTACTCACTCTTGCCGCTTTCTACTTTCTCCCTTTGTGACGCCTTTTCGTTTTTCCCTTCCTCCGTCTGTCCCATTTGTGTCTTTTGCTCGCAGCAAATGCTTGAGGCCGAAGAATAAGCGCCGGCCCACAAAAATAAGTGCCGGTGCTCAGGACCGGAAAGAACAAGCACAAATTAAACACTGCTTGCGGTATATACAAATATAATTCTGCAAACAAGGCAAGCTCAACAGTTTACTAACCATGAGCAACCTGCGTTTTTCTGGTGCACATGAGCCAGGATTTGTGCATTAAATGTTCTTTTTTGCGTTTGTAAACTTTATGTCATTTTAACGTAAAATAATTGAATATGAAACAGTCATTTTGACTATAACGTGGTGAAAACATAATATTTAACCCTCAATTGATGTAGCACAATCTCTGTGTTATAATATTTTTTTTTACCAAATTGCACTCATTTTGACTGCGCAGACTGAGCCAGGATTCGAGCTAGTGATGGGCATGTGGGCTGAATCTGCACAAAATAAATCGGAATACATTTTGGGCATGAGCCAGAGTTGTAAAAATAATCCGGTGCCCAGCAGCATGGCGATTACCAAAGCATCTGTTCCTGTGCAAGGCAAGCAGCCTCAATGTCTTCATCTCCGCAGAACAAAGCCGGGAGCTGCAGAGAAAAGGCAGAGAGTAGATAACTCTTTCATGTATGTGATCTTGGCAGGACCACTAATTGAGCTTTTACAAAAACACGAACTGGGGTACCTGACCCAAACATAGAGAAAGTGTTATCTGATTGGCAGATTTAGAACATAAATTTGCGTATCTCTCAAAGAATAGCTCTGTCAATTCCATGTCTTGCGATATAAAGATGATTAGAAGGGCGCACTGCAAGCTCGCCTTCCTTGGCTCAATTCACCTATGGGGCAAAAGTGCATTTATGTACATAACCCGAAAAAGTGAAATCAACTATGTAAAGCGCTCGACTTCTGCCAAGGGAGATCGCGCTCGTAAGTTAGAGAAAAAGAAGTCCACGAGCCCGATGGAAAACAGCGAGCCCCGCATGTTTTCTGTACTTGGTCGCTGCGCTCGAGGAGGGCTAGACACCGGAAAAGGCATGACGTATGCGTGCCTTCGACTAATGAAAGCAAGCCGATTTTATTAGGGAAGCCCACAAACCAATAAAAAACATTGATGTGAAGTTGACAGGGCTCCGAGCCCTTTTCTAAATACAAAAGAGTCTTGCTGCGATACGCATGCGCGAGCGCATGCAACACAGGCTCGACCATAAAAAAGGGCTTATATGAGCCTGAAAAATCTGTTCCAAATATTGTTTCTCAGGTTGTGCAGTTTGACTGCCCCAAATGAAGGAGATCCTCACGAGAGTCAAAACTCCAAGTCTAAACTTGCCTGAAAACATGAGCTGTATACTGCAAATCATCAAATGACCTGTCTGATGGTCACACAGAGGCCCTTCTCAACCAAACCTGACCCCTAGACTACCCCACGGAGTCCGTGAAATAGCAGACCATCACATATTTACACTCAGGTGAAGTACTGATTGATGCGATCTGCCCTCATGACTCTACCTTCATCCTCATCACTGCCATTCTCACTTGGCATTTCTACATTCACACCCGGTGGAACTATTAGTTTCCCCTAATCTGGGATGTATGAGATCTGTCACCTCAGGACAAGGTTGTGGAGCATGCAGCAGGCCACAATGATCCAACACACTTTAGCGGGTGAGTAGAAGAGGGCTTCACCAGCCTTATCGATGCTGCAGAATCTTCCCTCAGGAGCCCAAAAGCCCGCTCCACGACATGCTGTGTCCTTCCATGGATCTCGTTGAAGCGGACTTCCTCTGGCGTGATTCTGTTCCTCACTGGTGTCAACAACCAGGGATGGTTTTGGTAGGCAGAGTCCCCTGTAAGGAAATGTGACATGTGTGCAAACATGAGCCCAGGGAATCAACACATTTGGCAGCAAACATAGCATACAAACATATGTGACATATGTAACGTACTAACCAGCCAGGCCCTCTCTGGGTACTGTCGTGTCATCAGCTGTGGGATAGCACTGTTCTGCTTGATGAAGGCTTCATGAACTGAAACTGGATACAGTGCACATACTTGGGAAATGTAGAGGTCCCCAAACAGACTACTTGGACATTTATGGAGTGAAAGTTCTTCCTGTTCCGATAGACCTGTTCATTGCCATATGGTGGAACCAAGGCTACCTGTGTACCATCAATGGCTGCAACTACATGTGGGATGTATGCCAAACCATAGAAATCTGCCTTCACATGGGAAAAATCCTCACGTTGTGGAAATCGGATCAAGCTGTCCAGGTGTTTCAACATCGCAGACAGTACATCCTTCAGGACCAGACTGAACATAGGCTGGGACATTCCTGCAGTTAGGGCCACTGGATTTTGGATGGAGTCTGTGGGCAGGAAGTTCAGCACTGACATGACATGTACAATGGGTGGTATGCTATTTGGATGACTGATGGCAGGCAAAGGATCTGGCTCCAACCTACGACAGAGATCTTTGATTGTCTGCTTATTGAGGTGTTACATGTGCATGGTGGAGAGCTGTGACAGATGTGCTAATTACAACCCCGATCATTTGTGTTACATATCCTTGATAGGTCCCATGATCACACCGCCCTGTTGGCTACTAATCCAGCTCTGATGCATACTGCACATGCTCCTAGTTTATTGGGCATTGAACTTGTGCACACAGTGTGTTATTAACTAGTGTTCCATGATGTTTGACCCAGTATTTTGGACATGATGTGGTACATGTCAAATGGAAGGCTAGGTGTATCTTTTTTGACATAGTTTTTGTGTGCACACATGTTTTGGAAGCATATTTCAAAATCTTTTGACTGACATAAAGGCCCCCACTCCATGAAGTAGCATGTGGGTGCATGTGTATGTGCATAGGTGCAGACATGTAGAGGCATGCATCTTTGTGTGCATGTTAGACCTGACAACCTTAGGGTGGTCATACCCCAACGTTTTGCCTGCCTCCATTCACTTTCTGACACTGTTTGTGCTGGTTTTAGGACTCTGCGTACTTTACCGCTGCTAACCAGTGCTAAAGTACATATGCTCCCTCCTTTAAACATGATAACATTGGTTCATTCCCAATTGACATATTTGATTTACTTGTAAGTCTCTAGTAAAGTGCACTACATGTGCCCACGGCATGTAAATTAAATCCTACTAGTGGGCCTGCAGCACTGATTGTGTCACTCACATAAGTAGCCCCTTATCCATGTCTCAGGCCCGCCCTCATGTATTGTTTGAGTCGTAGATTCTGATCAGAAAGGGGTAAATAGGTCATATTTAGTATGGCCAGAATGGTGATAGAAACTCCTGCTTATTGGTGAGGGTGGATTTTATATTATTACTATTTTAGAAAGTGAGCATTTCTCTGCACTTAAAATCCATCTGTGCCTCACAGCCAGACTCCAATCAACGTCTGGGCTAGTTTGCAGTTTCTTTGTGCATTTCACCCAGACAACCACGAACACAGGACACTCAGTCACACCTGCACTCTGCATACTGAATGGTTCTTCCTGGGTGGGAAGGATGGAGGGCCTGACACTTACATTTCAAAGGCTAGCGGCCTGCCCTCACACAATGGACTGCACAAACCCCCTACTGGGACCTTGGCAGTCAGACCTGTACTGAAAGGAGAACTTGTGCACTTCAAAACCACTCTTTGAAGTCTCCCCCACTTCAATGGCATTTTTGGGTATATAAACCGGGTCCCCGACTCCACCAACTCAGACACATCTGGACCTGAACCTGCAACCTGTCAAGAGGAACTGCCTGGCTGCCCAATGGACTCCTCTGGACTGCTTTGCTGTGAAGGACTGCTGCCCTGCTGTTGCCCTGCTGCCCTGCTACCCTCTGACTTTGCAGAGAAGTACCCTCCAAGGACTTGGATTGATCTCGCCTCCTGTTTTCTGAAGTCCCAGGGCCAAAAAGTCTTAGGGGGTCATTCTGACCTCGGCGGTAAAAGGCTCTTACCGCCGGTCAGAAGACCGCCATTATACCGCCGTGGCCGCGGTAAACTGCCACAGTCATTCTGACCCACAACTGCCAAACCGCCAAACCGCCAAAAACCCGACATCCACTGAAGCCCGCCTCATCAGCGGTCAGCGATAAACTGGAGATGACCAAACCTCCACCGTCACGCCAACACAAACACGCCCATGCCATTACGACCCACGAATCCACGCGGCGGTCTTTCAACCGCGGTATTCCATTGGCGGTACACACCGCCACGGTCAAAATACAAACACCTTTACAAAACACAGCCACATTGGACAATTCGAAATACACACACCTGATACACATACAAACAACACACCCACACACCCATCACTATATAAAACACACACCCACATCACCCACAAACCCCCACAAATCGAAATTCAGAGACAAGGCGCAATACACAGAGAGAGAGCACAGGGAACGCAAAGCACAACACACACAGGAACCCAACATCATCACCCACACCACATCTACGCACAAAACACCACACACCACCACACTCATCACCACAAACACCACCCCACACCTCATCCACACCACCCCATGGCACCCCAAAGACACCCCAGGTTCTCGGACCAAGAACTCAGGGTCATGGTGGAGGAAATAATGAGGGTAGAGCCTCAGCTCTTCGGCACACAGGTGCAGCACACCACAATAGCCAGGAAGGCGGAGCTATGGCAAAGGATCGTCGACAGGGTCAACGCTGTGGGACAGCATCCCAGAAATCGGGAAGACATCCGAAAGCGCTGGAACGACCTACGGGGGAAGGTGCGGTCGATGGTGTCAAGACACAACATCGCTGTGCAGAAGACTGGCGGCGGACCCCCACCCACTCCACCCGAATTCACAGCATGGGAGCAAGAGGTCTTTAACATCCTGCATCCTGAGGGCCTCGCTGGAGTAGGCGGAGGAATGGACTCTGGTAAGTCTAATCTCAACTACTTCACCACCCCCCAACCACCAGCATGCCAACCCACACCCCCACCCTCACCCCCAACCCCCCAGCACACATCCTCCCTGTTAATGTCTCACCAGCACAACCCACCCAACCCAACACCAACCCCTGAATGCCAACACAAACCATGGACACCCATCACCTAAGCATGACCACTGCACATACCCATCCCCCCCCACAAACCACCCTCACAACTCCTCCCACATGGGACTGCCAGCACTGGGGGACAAGGGCACCCACAAATTGCACGCCATGGCACACACAAAAGCAATAACCATACTCTTTTACCCCTGCAGGGCCCGAACGCCAACACACCGGCCAGGAGGGTCCAGATTTGTCCATCCCACCCCCAGAACAGGCCCCCAGTGATGACAGCAGCTCTGTCGACCTAGAACCTGATGACCAGCCCGGACCATCGGGGACCTCTGGACAGTCGGTTACCCTCAGTCAGCCACAGGCCACAGCAGACCTATCCCCCTCTGGAAACACCAGCACAGCACCCACCCAGCGGGCCCATGCTTCAGTCTCCAGGACAGGTCAAGCAGCGGTGTGTCTACCAGTACAGGGCACCCAGGGTAACCCACAACCCCAACAACAACAGGGACCTGGGGGCACTGGTAGTGGGCACACCGTCCAGGGGACAGAGGCCCAGGAACAAAGAGGAACTGGGAGGGCTGCTGTGCGACAGAGGGAGGACAGGCCTAGGGAACCCACTGTCCAAGAGGCCCTCACCTCCATCATGGGAGCGTACCACCACTCGCAAGAGACGATGGCGACGGTCCTGGCCAGGTTGCAGGAAATCCTGCTTCTGCATGAGCAACAGAATATGGGGTTCTGGGAAGAACTGCGTAGCATCAGTTCCGCAATGGGTACAATGGTGGTGGCACTCAACCAGATTGTCACCACTTTGCGGGACCATGTTGCCCCCCAAAGGGCCCCTGCCACTAGCATGGAGGAAGGAGGCCCCGACACAACAGCAACGGCCCACCCGGACCCCACCCCCTGCAGAACAAGAACCACCCCGCAAGAAAGGCCTGAGATCTAGGAAGAAGACAGAGTAGGATGTCAAGACCCCCGCCATGCACAGAAACCCCCGAATGTCATCCCACTGTCCCACTTGTTCACCCTGTCCAACCTTGAACTGCCCCTGCTCCACCTTCCACAGGCATAAGGACAATGGACCTGTAGGAACGACAGTCTGGACACTGCCATGGACATGCCTCCACCATCACCCATCACCCTTTTTTAACTATACACCTATTTTAAAAATTCAATAAACACAATTATTGCACAAAACCCAACTGGATTCTGCTATCTATTTTTTTAATCCAAATGTATTTGATATAACCAACAAAACATTTCTATTTACATTGTGATGACAACATACCAGTGTCACACAGCGGTAGTCCATGGGTAAAAAAACCAGAGGGCACTCCGTGGGGATCAGATCACTGAAATAGGAGGTGATATACACGACTAAGTTACCATACATTGGGGTGAAAGGTCAGACAGTAGAGAGCCACTACAGTTACAGATATCATACAATGCAGGAGTAGATTATTACCTGTGTGTCACTGGAAATACTGCAGTATTACTCTGTCCCTGTTGTCTGTGTCGTCCTCTTCGACTTCCTCCTCTTCACTCTCCGCAGGCTCCACAGCGGCCACAACACCACCATCTGGACCATCCTCCTGCAGGAAAGGCACCTGGCGTCGCAAAACCAGGTTGTGAAGCATGCAGCAGGCCACGATGATATGACACACCTTCTTTGGTGAGTACATTAGGGATCCACCAGTCATATGCAGGCACCTAAACCTGGCCTTCAGGAGGCCGAAGTTCCGCTCAATCACCCTCCTAGTACGCCCATGGGCCTCATTGTACCGTTCCTCTGCCCCGGTCCTGGGATTCCTCACTGGGGTCAATAGCCAAGGCAGGTTTGGGTAACCAGAGTCACCAATTAGCCACACACGCTGTCTCTGTAGCTGTTCCATCACATGAGGTATGCTGCTATTTCGCATGATGTACGCGTCATGCACTGACCCTGGGAACTTGGCATTTAAATGGGAGATGTACTGGTCAGCCAAACAGACCACCTGGACATTCATCGAATGATAATTTTTTCGGTTCCTGTACACCTGTTCATTGTCTTTTGGGGGAACCAAAGCCACATGGGTACCATCAATGGCACCAATGATATTGGGAATGTGTCCAAGGGCATAGAAATCACCCTTCACTGTAGGCAAGTCACCCACCTCAGGGAAAATGATGTAGCTCCGCATGTATTTCATCAGGGCAGAAAACACTCTGGACAACTCCTTTGAAAACATAGGCTGAGACATCCCAGATGAAATGGCCACTGTAGTTTGAAATGATCCACTGGCCAAAAAATGCAGTACTGACAGCACCTGCACTAGAGGCGGAATCCCTGTGGGTTGGCGGATGGGTGACATCAGGTCTGGCTCCAGCTGGGCACACAGTTCCTGTATAGTGGCACGGTTGAGTCTGTAGGTGAGTATGACGTGTCTTTCTTCCATTGTCGACAGGTCCACCAGCGGTCTGTACACGGGATGATTCCTCCGTCTCCTCGCAAGTCCCAGCGGACGATGCCTAGGAAGGACAACATGGAGCACAGAGTCAAGCAACCCACAGGTAAGTGCCCACAGCATGCACAGTACACGAATCTCCCGGGATTGAATGGCTAGTATGATTGTTGGTGCAAGGCCTAGCCATGTGTGACGCAGTAGGAATTAAGCCATGTGGGCCCTTGAAATGGCAGCTGCCTGACCTGTGAAGTGTGACAATGTGAAGTGAGGTCATTGCGCAAGCGTGGCACACCGTGGCGGTAGGCGGTCGCAGTCCGCGGCGCAAAGTCGCATTGGACGACATTGAACCCTATGGGTTTCAGGAGCCAATGGCGGTGAGCGCCGGCGGTCGCGGTACGCACCGCCGCGGTACGTACCGCCGCGGCCGTAACCGCCATTTTCTCTATGCTTAATCACACGAGACCTGAGCATCCACAGGAGAGGTCCTATACTGCAAGTGCTGCTGTGACCTCGGTCTGGAAGTGACAATGGCTGCTGCGACTGGGGAAAGGGCCCCCGCCTTCAGTTCCGAAGAGTTGGAGAAGCTCATGGACGGGGTCCTCCCCCAGTAAGCGCTACTCTCCGGGCCTCCAGACCAACAGGTGAGTACACGGGGAGCAATGCATAGTGCCCAATGCCTGGCTTGAGTGGGGAGGATGTACGATGGAGGGGAGGGCAGCGAATGACAAATGCATGGCACGACAGATGAGAGCATGTGCCACATGGCAAGGTTGGGGAGGGGGGGCCACTCACATCGAGCATGCAGAAAAGTGATGATGTTTCTCTTCCCCCCCTGTACATGTCACATAGGTCAGCGCCCATCAGAAGATCGACATTTGGCATGCCATCGCCAAGGACGTCTGGGCCCTGGGGGTCCACAACAGAAGGGGCACCCACTGCCGCAAGAGGTGGGAGGACATCCGCCGCGGGAGCAGGAAGACCGCGGAGGCTCTGCTGGGGATGGCCTCCTAACCTAGGAGGGGTGCCAGTCGTACCTTGACCCCCCTGATGTCCTGGATCCTGGCGGTGGCCTACCCCGATTTAGATGGGCGCTTGAGGACATCACAGCAGACACAAGGGGGTGAGTACCAGCACATTCAGCTATTTTGCGCGCAGTGGAGGTGCCTGGGTGGGGGAGGAGGGCTGTGGGTATCCCTAGGCCAAGGCGAGTTCTGTAGGATAGGCCCGTCCGTGAGGTATGGTCCTGTGCCCCCGCCCCCCACCTCTGTAGGGTGCCTAGTAACGCGATTCATGGACCAGTGTATACTGTGTGGGCAGTTGTCGTCCATAGGCTTGTAGGGCATGTCCCATTGAATGAGTGGTGTACCCCAAGTGCGCAGTGTAGTGCAGGGGGCTTCTGTGTCTGTCCTCTCCGCCAACGGTGTCCCCAATGCATGCACTCAACTTGTCTTTATGTTTTCCACCCCCCCCCATTTTCTTTGTTCTTCTGTGAATGTGTGCATTAGCATCATCAGGCGGAGGAGAAGTGGCATCGGCGCAAGAGGGAGCTGCATCTCACATGGCCCCGGAGGGCCATGCAACGGACTCCGACATGACCAGTGAGACGGAGGGCGAGGGGGGCTCCACCACGGGGACCCGTGGAGACGTCAGCGACACCGACACGTCCTCGGAAGGGAGCTCCCTTGCGGTGGCGGCAACATCCGTGCCCATCGATCCTACAGGTACAGCCGCCACCCAGCGCACCAGCTCCGCCCTCCCAGCAGCCCCTCGGCCTTCGGCCCGTGCCCGCAAGGCCAGGAAGCCGGCCATCTCCTTCGCCCCAGGCACCTCAGGCCCTGCCCCTGTCACCCCTGCTGCCCTCAGTGAGGAGGTCATTGACCTCCTGAGGACCATCATTGTTGGGCAGTCTACCATTTTGAATGCCATCCAGGGTGTGGAGAGGGAGGTGCATCGAAGCAATGCATACCTGGAGGGCCTTCATTCGGGTCAGGCTGCCCATCAACGATCGTTCAACGCTCTGGCCTCAGCACTGACGGCAGCGATTGTCCCTGTCTCCAGCCTCCCTCTTCTGACTCCCTCCACCCAGTCCCACGCCCCTGTTCCTCTGCCTATCCCATCCACACCTACAGACCAGCCTGCACACACCTCAACACCCAAGGGCAGCTCATCCAGACATAAGCACCACAGAACACACAAGCATTCACCCAAGCAACATCCAGATGCAGACATGCCAACAGTCACTACCTCCTCTGTGTCCCCCACCTCCTCGTCTCCCTCCTCCCTCCCTGTGACGTCTCCACACACACCTGCAAGCACACCACCATCAGCCATTGCACCCATCACCAGCACACCCTCCAGACCAGTCCGCACACGTGCAGTCACCACCCCCACTGCCATGTACACGTCCCCTGTGTCCTCTCCCAGTGTGTCTGTCACCCCCGCTTCCCAACCACACAAACGCAAGCAGGCACCCAAACAACAGCCATCCACCTCACGTCAGCCTCCAGCCCAAGCACCTGCACCCAAAGACAGCACACTTGACTCTCCTACAACCACATCCTCTTCCTCCACTCCCATACCCACTCCAGCTACCCTTCCCATGGCTCCAAAGAAAATTTTCCTCTCTAAACTTGACCTCTTTTCCTCACCTGACCCACCCCCTCCATCCCGTAAGAGTTCGACAAACACCTCAGCCACCACCAGCCCAGCAACTCCCAAGAACGTCGTGTCTGGTTTTTGGAGTCCGCCCTTTCCTTGGTCTGGGACATCGTCCAGCAGCAAAGGCACAGCCAGCCCCCCCCCCCCCTGGGAAGAGGAGCAAAAAACTGAAGGGCAGGCGCGACAGGCCTGATACGCCTGCCCCCAAGGAGGGTAGCCTTGCACCGTCACCTGCCACATCGGGTAAGGGAGCCAAGGGCCACGGACAGTCTGCCAAGGAGGGCAAGAGCAGCAAGGAGCAAAAGGCAGAGAGCAGCCCACCTGGCCATGAGGGCCCCACCAGCCCCATTCCGGGGGTATCGGAGGAGACCCAGGGCCCCAGGACTCCATCACAGGAGGGCCCGCAACGGAAAGGTCCGATGCAGACTGAGCGGCAAGTATTGGCCAGGTGTGGTTCACTGGAAACACAAGACAGGCACCGCTGAACAGGGGACCGCCAAGACAGGCACCGCTGAACAGGGCCCCGCCGTGAGACGCACCGCTGAACAGGGCCCCGCCATGAGAAGCACCGCTGAACAGGGCCCCGCCGTGAGAAGCACCGCTGAACAGGGGCCGTCCTGTCAAGCACCGCTCCGCTGGGCCCTTCCTGTCAAGCACCGCTCCGCTGGGCACCGCCGTTTCAAGCACCGCTCCGCTGGGCCCTTCCTGTCAAGCACCGCTCCGCTGGGCACCGCCGTCTCAAGCACCGCTCCACTGGGCCCTTCCTGTCAAGCACCGCTCTGCTGGGCACCGCCGTCTCAAGCACCGCTCCGCTGGGCCCTTCCTGTCAAGCACCGCTCCGCTGGGCACCGCCGTCTCAAGCACCGCTCCGCTGGGCCCTTCCTGTCAAGCACCGCTCCGCTGGGCCCTTCCTGTCAAGCACCGCTCCGCTGGGCCCTACCTGTCAAGCACCACTCCGCTGGGCCCTTCCTGTCAAGCACCGCTCCGCTGGGCACCGCCGTCTCAAGCACCGCTCCGCTGGGCCCTTCTTGTCAAGCACCGCTCCGCTGGGCCCTTCCTGTCAAGCACCGCTCCGCTGGGCACCGCCGTCTCAAGCACCGCTCCGCTGGGCCCTTCCTGTCAGGCACCGCTCCGCTGGGCCCTTCCTGTCAAGCACCGCTGGCCCATTGGCAGTCCCGGTTCTGTGTCGGGCAGGCCTTCACGACGCACTCTGCCCACCATGCCTCCTCCATGACCAGTGGTCTCTGTAATCCACATGATGGACTGTGGCTTTGCACTCCCCAGGATGTAACAGTGGGCAAGCCACCCACTGTAGAGACTTGTGAGACTGTGGCTTTGCACTCCCCAGGATGGCACAGTGGGCATGGAGGCCCTTCGTGGATCACGGAAAATCGACGCACAACCAGCCGCAAAAGACGCACAGCCATCTTGCGACTGAAAAATCGCGGAACAGCTGAACTGGAACAACACAGCCTGACTTCCCGAGTGAAGATTCGACGCATCACCTTCCTTGCAACAGGAAATTAGACACACAGCCCTACCGAAACTACACAGAGCCGAACCAGAATGACGCAGTCGATTCCCAAAGTGGAAAATCAACGCAGCGCCTGCCGTGCGACAGACAATTAAACGCATCGCCCTACAAGATCGACGTAGTGCCTGTGACTTCTTCCAGCACGCCCAGGATTTCCCCACATCATCCCTGGGCATCAAAAAGATCTCTGCATCACAGTGAGGAATGAAGATTGAGTGCCGAAAAATGATGCAAGCCCCTTGCAGCATGGAAAGAAACAACGCATCGTCTGTACTGCTTCAGAAAAGCCTATTTTTCCTCCTCCTCTGCGGTCTGCGTGCCTGTTATTTTTAACTCAAACCAGGTACTTTATGTAATCAAGACACAATTTTTGATTTAAAAAATTGAAGTCTCTTTTTAAACCTGCTAAAGTGATATTTCAACTTGTGCGCATTGAATCTATATAATTTTGATCTTATTTTAACCACGTACATATCCTATATTTTTCTAAACATGTGTGGTGTATTTTTCTTCATTGTGTTACTGTATGATTTATTGCACATTGCACATTGCCTTCTAAGTTAAGCCTGACTGCTCAGTGCCAAGCTACCAGACGGTGGGGCACAGGATAATTTGGATTGTGTGTGACTTACCCTGGCTAGGGTTGTGGTCCCTACTTGGACAAGGGTGTATACCTCTGCCAACCTTTCTAACAGTGCACAACATGTGACTCCCTTGTATGTTATCCTGGCAATATGGACCTGTCTGTAGCCTGGCTGTGACTCTTGTAGACCATATGCAACTTTTGATCATCAGGGGTTGTGGATGTATGTGTGCTATGTTTGCTATTTGGTGTAGCTGTCACTTGCCATTTTGTGTGATATGTTACGTTGTGTTCCAGGTCAATGTAATGTGGATTGCTCAGGTCACACAAAACACACTGCTCTAGTAACTGGTCAATGCAGGGGCTGAGCTGGTGGTTGTGATGGGTACCACTGTGGGGAGAGTTAACAGTAAAGTCCCCCTATCCAATATCTGCTATGTGCCATAGGTGGACAGGATGGTCAAAACATGCTGTTATTGGCTTGTTGGACTGGCTTGTAGTTTTTCTCTGCCTGTTCTTGTGTGGGACTTGTGGACATGATTTTCTTAATTGTCTTTGGCATTCATGCAGGTCAATGCCCATCAGAAGAAGGGGATTTGGCGTGCCATCGCCAAGAAGGTGCCAGCGGAGCACCCACTGTCAGAGTAGGTGGGAGGACCTGAGATGCTAGACCCGGAGGTTTTCAGAGGCCCAGCTGGGGCTGTCCTCCCAACTGTTACGAGGTGCCTGTTGGACCATGACCCAGCTAATGAAACGCATTTTAGCAGTGGCCTACCCTGAGTTCGATGGGCATTTGAGGGCAGCACAGCAGCCACAAGGGGGCAATTACAGACCTAACTCATGTTTGCCCCTTTACCAGGTGATTGAGTGAGGGACAGAATGCTAGCTCTGACAATGTGGGAAATGTCATATGTCACAGATCTTCTGTGCTCACATTGGTGTATACGGGTCATGTATTGACAACAGGTATGCACATTCATTTTGTTTTGAGGCATAGTACTCAACTATGGGGACCCCTTAGTCCTATAGCACAATATGGATGACTGTGTTTAGTTTTTTTAGTCATCTGCTATTACTACCCTGGTGGGTGTTAGGCCCTACCAATAGATCACTCCTCCCTACTCTAAGTAGAAAGGTGGGTAGGTTCTTGCTCTCTGTCCTCTGCTATGTATCAGGGGTATGTCTATGTGTGATTGTATGTCAGACAGGGGCAAGTCATCTCCAGTGTTTCTTGGTTTCTGATGTGTCACTGCATTACGTGATGCAGTGGTATCCATCACACATGTCAGATGACACACATAGCTAACATCTTCACACCTGTTACAAGGTAATTCCCCTTGGCAAGTGAGGAATGTACATTGACGTGTGTATTGTTCCATCAGAGTTGCCAATATGCATGTTGGATACCAGTGTGCATATGCTACATTTCCACTGAGACACATATGTTGGTATCAGATGTAAGAATGTGATTGTCATTTTTGTCCATGCTATACTTTTGTAGGTATTATGCATAGGCAATGGTTGTCCACTTACAGCTGTGGTCCAGACAGTACTATGTCAACATCATGTGTATTTTGAAAACAAAATTCATGCCTCACTGTTGGAATTTATCATGTGTGCCTGCTGTAGCTATGAAGGATATGACACATGAGGCCAGGGTGTTTGGGAACTTCATGTTTGATGCTAGTCTTAGTTGGTGCAGTTGTGGTAGTTCATAAACACCAGTGTGTAGGTTGGTAAGTGCGACCTGGCTGTTGGCTTGCATCATGACTGGTGTACCAGTTATGTTAGCATCACTTATGCTTTGCCTCTGGGAATCCTCCACAGACAGATGCCATGCTTGCCATGTCTGATGTGTGGGTAGTGATGTTGCTTCTCATTCTGTGACAAATTAGTTTACTCATGTTAGTGTTTGCAACCCAGATACAACAAAACAATGCGTTCCTGGAGAGCATTCACAGTGCAATGGCTGGCCTAACCCTTTATTCATCTTGCTAACAGGTGGAAGACTATCCAACCTTCACTGGATTTCCAGACCTTAGAGATACTACTTAGCTGCTGTTGGCATGCTAAGTATTATTTATAGGAGGACCACCCTTTAAGCCTGTTGGGCTGCCTTCCCTTCACTCGCTGACATCTGCAAGCTGCAATAATGTGGTATGCATCGTTTCTTCATTTGTTGTGGTTGCAAGAACTGACACCCTTTCTACATCTGACCCCAAAGCCCCCGGGCTGCCACTTATCGCCAGGATGGGGCCAAATTCAACTCCCCATCACAACAACCATTGTGCTTTCCTTCCTTTTGTACTCTTTGACCACTGCAGAGACATCAAACCCTACCACAATGACTAGACCCCGCAACACTACCCCCTTCACTAAGGCAGTGCTCTTATAGGCCTAAACTGGGCAGAAGTGCATTCCATACTGAAAATGTTGTATATACTTCCAGCCTACCTGCTTTCACTAAGTGTTGCCTTCTACCCAAGGTTTGGAAACAGTGCTTGGTTTATGCAGTTCATCACCGGAGCGTGTATTATCTCTAGTGAGAAGTATTGCCAGTATTGTCCCTAGCTGTCCATGAAAGGTCCATACATCATTGTTTTGCAGCCACAAAAAAGTGTGATTACCAGCTGATGCTCATTCATCTCACACACAGCCAACACCTCACTGGGATACCATTTACTTACTCCCTTGAAGAAATAAATTGTCACCTCGGATTGTTCCTCTCCCTGACCTTGTTCCTCTTCTAGACTTTGTTCACCCCTTGATAAGCTGGTAAGTAGAAACCAGTTTTCCTGGCAATACCCAAACTCCTGACAGAATTCTGTTTGCTTCTGATAATATTAGTGTTCGTCCTCACCAAACCACCGCAAAACCTCGTGAAGCAATGCTGCGCAGACTGGACACCAGGATGTAGGGTACTGTGTTCAGTAGGCCTAGGTGAACTGAACTCTTGACTTTGTCCCTGTCTGTCATAACCAGATAACCACAGTTGGCTCTTTGCGCTGTTATGCAATATTTTCACCTACAATGGACAAATTGCATTACTCCGGTTTACTTAATAGATTTTCGTTGTTTTGGTCTTATTGTGCTCAGATAAATATTCTCTATTTTTCTAAACGGGAATGGAGTCTTTTTTAGGTATCTTTCACTGTGTTACTTTAAGTTAAGTACTTCACAAATACTTTACACATTGCCTCTTACATTACGCCTGACTGCTGTGTACCAAACTACCAGAGGGAGTGCCCAGGTTAATTTAGGGAGTGTACCTGACTTACTCTGACTAGGATTGTGGTCCCTACTTGGACAGGGTGCATACCTCTGCCAACTAGAGGCCCAATTTCTAACAACTAGCCTCACGGTTTTCGTTACTTTTGGGTATGCTGCCATTGCCACAAATCACTAAACACTTGCAGTATTAAGGGCTCCTAAGTCCCTCGGTTGGGGCCATATATTCACACCCTGCCTCTCTGTATCTATAAAAAGGGGGCGTATAAAAAGGGGGCCATCTTTGGGTAACCACCCTACTGACAGCTAGGAAGCTCATTTATTTGTCAAGTTTTTATTAAAGCACAATTTAGGGTGTGAGCCTTCCTGACATAGGGGAAAAAGGTCACAAATTCATTAGGATACCATAGGTGCTTTGATGCAGGAAGAGACAAATTGCTTTATGGGCATTGATTACTTACTTCTTCCTTTCCTTTTTTCCTGAAGACACTGGTGGCAGCAACCACCTCCTGGGGCCTGTGGAAAAGGAAAATAAGAACAGCATTATCACCTACCACCTGACTGGATGACAACAACAACCCAGTTGCGCTAGAAACTCTGTGGAATACCAATCCATACTCTATTTTGTTTGTACATCTTACCAATAAAAGCCAAAATAAGTAAATCAGACAAGCCGTCTAAGCCGTATTTCTTCCTGTCCCTCCTACAATTAGATTTAGGGCCTGATTTAGATGTTGGAGGTTTTACTACCAAGCCGTGTTGGAGGCGGTCCATGCCGGTGGTCTCTCGCCTGCTGTACTTAGATGCATTACAGCTAAGCCAAAGACTGCCACAATGGAGTGTACTCGATTGCATCAGCAGCATTCCGCAGCCAACATGGCGGACTCCAATACCGACTATTAGCCCTCCATCTCGATGGCGGTATCCAGCCAACACTATTTAGATTTTATAGTCGTGCTGGCGGTGTGTCAGCAGCGGGCCCATGACGGCAGAGTCCATGGTGGGACCCTTCAATATAGTACAATAGCTGTGGCCATTGGTTTAATGCTAGTAGCCCACACCTGTGGCAAATTGAATAATTGTAAATACCTGCATAACACATTATAAAATACACTCCATTTCAGACCATGATCCTTTACCATTCTACTGCAGAAGAACAGGGAGGCAGCCAGCCAAATCCACAACATAGGAGACATATTTTTTTATTCTGTTTACCTCTCCCTCTGACTTTTTTGTCAGATGTGTTTTTTTACACTACCCTTCTTTTTTAGCTCGAGTTGTGCTAAGAATAATTTTACAATGGTAGGGAGAAGAAATATCCATTTCACAGAGGGAAAATTGTCTGTCATGGTGAATGAAATCATTAGAGTAGACCCACAATTGTTTGAAGCGCAAGTCCAAAATACTACCATTTCCCAGAAAAGGCAAATGTGTTCCAGAATAGTTGACAGGGTGAATGCAGTAGTTAACAACATGTGCACACATGAGGAGATTAGTAAGAGGTGGAATTACCTGTGGGGGAAGGTTCATTCACTGGCCTCCAAACATCACCTGGAGAGACAGAGGACTGGTGGGGGTTCTTCTATCCCCCATTACAACTCTTTCCCTGGGAGGAAAAGTTCTCTCAAATCCTCCATCCTGAAGGCTTGACTAGAATCCCTGGTGGAGTGCAGACTTGTAAGTCAGACTTATGTATGTCTCCCTAATCACTAATGAAGTCCTGCCATTAAGGTAGACTGTTAGAAGGCTGCATCAACCTTAGCAACACAGAAGTAGCTATTTGTGACTGAACAAAATATGTTTTGTCATACAAATTGCCAGCAGCATGGGTGTAGCTCTCCTCATAACAGTGCTATATGGCTAGCCAGATTGTGATCAGTTCTCCATGGATCACCCCTTACATGGGCTCTGTCCATTACTGTCTATCAGTGTATGTTGATGTCATACCCAAAACAGGTCCAAAACTACATCCATTTTCACAAGATAGTATGGTGTCTGTAAGTTGCATTGTCTTCCAGTCACATGATACCCATATGTGTGCGTACGAGTTACAAATGTGTTTGCAAATCTGATATGTGGAAGCTATTTTTCAAACAAGTATTGTCCATGGTGTCAACATATGACTACAACTAACATGATGCTTTGTTCCTGGATCCGACAATCAAAAGTGGAGTGTAATGTTGTACCACTGTCAATTACTTCAACATGCACACACATCTCAAAATGCATTTGTCGGTCACCATGCAATGTTTAGGCATTAAATATCACCTCTTCTGCATCTCAACCGCGTAGACACCTGCTTATAGCTAAATTGGATTGTTGAAAATGCTTACATAATTCAATGTTTTCAGAATCCAAGACATAAGAAGATTTGTAGTGGCATGCAGAACAGAATTGGTAGCCACACACAAGTAAAATGTTACTGTTCATATGATATTCAATTGCAGTATCATGTGCGTTATGAACTATTGCGTATCCAATGTTCTCCAGCCTGCTAAGCCTTGGAATGGTTCGGGACTCCAATGTACCCACCTGTCTGTTGGCCCCAATGTCTGTCACATCTAACCCATCTGTGTAAATCAGGCTGCATGGGTTAAATCACAGAAAGGCCTAATCAATCAATTGCTTCCTTTTTAGGTTTCAAGTTGGCCCTCTTGTAAATAAAGACACATGAAATACACAAACAATATTTAATTCACATATCCTCTGTATCATTCACAGGTCCAACCAACCGGACCAGTGAACCACCATCTGGCTGCCAGGAGATCTCCACTCCAGTCCAAGAGCAAGCCTTCAGTGAGGATCCCAATGCTGCAAGTCTAGATGATGAGGAATAAGATGGCCCATCTGGTCTGTCTGGCCCCACCGATCCAGTAGGTCAGACCCAGTCCACAGCAATACCTCCAAAGTACTTACCTCAGAAGTGCACTTGGCTTAAGGAAATAGGCAAGCTTTGTGGGTTTAGGGTGTGGGACCTGATTGTTATCTCCACAGTTGGTGACATTATGTAACATGGGGAACGCAAGACCCTGTCTGCTTTTTGTAGAGACTACAATCTTCAAGACCACCTCAGCAGGCGGACACCTCTACTACCTGTGCACCAAGAGTCAGCACACCCATCCAGTGCACCCCAGTCCTGGTTCCTGTTGAGCCTCCAAGAACCCTGGCAACAGGTCTGCCAGGAACCAGTGGTTTGGGGCACACCTCAAGGGCACAGCCAGCGAGGCTAAGGGTCATGGAAGGGAATCTGTTGGCCAGCTAAGTGAGGCTGCTGGGATTTTTGTGAGCCAGACCGCCCTTGACCAAGTCTTGGGATCATGCCTACAGTCCCAAGACATGATGGGCCAGGTCCTAACTGAGATCTGGGACCTGAAGCAGGTGCAGATGGAGAACAATGTGGAGCTCCAGAACATCAATTCCACTTTGGGCTCCTTGACTGGGATGATGTATGACACCTACTAGCTCATGCATAAGGTTTTCCTGGTCCATCTGCCCCTGTCTGTGGTCCCTCAACATCTGGGCAAACTACATCTCTGCTACCCACAAACAGGAAGGCCCTGCCACAGGAGGGGCCTGATCCTACCACCACAGTTCCTGCACCTCTGCATCCACCTTTTCCCCAGAAGGGACAATCATCTGGACCAGCAGCAGAGGATGGCAAGACCAACACCACCAACTCCAGGAGACGCTGAGCCTAATCTCCCCCTGTGTGTCTACCATTCATCCTGTGGACTGCTAAATGGACACATTGACCTTTTCTGAGGACTGTAGTATTTTGGACACTGGACTCCAAAATGGTTTGGGCGCTACTACCACGCTTCCACCAACCATGACAGAATCTTTTTTGTTGAAAATGAATTATTTGATTTACTTCACACTCATTTTTGTTTCCACACAATAAATGTAATGGGCACTGAGTACAAGACTCTTGTTTGATTAGTTGTAGCCTTTCCATTGTCGTGTCCATAAACCAACATTATGTTGGGAACACCATGTACAATCAGTTTGTAGAAAAAGTTGCAATTAGAAAGAGGGAAAGTGTCAAAAGAATTTACTCACAGATAATAAACTCTACTTAGAATGTATGTGGAACATGCAAAGTTTGTAAACAAGTCCTTGTAGAAATGAAGTCTGGGTAACAAAACTGAGTCCTAACCCTTGTGCCAATCAGCTCTAGAGTCTCCAGTACCTTAATACCATGGAGGAAAGGGATTATTAATTGGGAACAGATTAAATAGGAAAACTATCACTGATGCATGACCTCAGTTGGAGCCACATATCCTGCCCTCACAACAAGAATCCTAGATCAATAACACCAATCGTCTGCATCATGGCAGTGCCAACATTTATGGTCACATGACTAGTACAGGACACTGTGGCAGTATCTGGTGCAATGACACATTCACAATTCAGTGGTGTGCTACCAACAATCCTATCACCAATGATTAAACACATCAACAGCTACCTCCACTGTCCACAAATTGAGAATGTAGCCAATGTGAAGGGAGAACAGTATGCTAGGGCTTCACATACACATGTGGTTTGAGCAACTCAAGTGGCATATATTGCCTTGACGGCAGCATCACACTGAAAACAGGTCAGATACAATCTTCTGAACTTCCTTGCCATAAGAGTGCAAGTTGTCTGTGGAAAAGGGTTGTCCATCCCAAGTTGATCTCTCTCCCAGGATCAACACATATTCACTTTGAACTTCCAAACAGCAACATATCACTGCAAATGTCACAAGGTTGAAATGTCAAAATGAAGATGACCTGGTGAAAGACTCTGAAACAGAATAACAGTGCTAAATCAATTTTAACACATAGAATATGTAACTCAATTGACATGTCATGAGGACACACATACTTAGCATTAGCACTTTCCAACTATTTCAATGAACACATAACCCAATGTGAAGAAACACTGAACCACTAGCATCTTTGCCTTGACTCTTCCTGCACTGACCAGTCCTACAAAAGTACCATAGCTGACAGACATGTACCCTGGTGACCAAATTGTACTGACACTGGAGAATAAACCTTGGAAAGATAAACTAACACTCAGATAAAGAAGTGGGCAATCACATCTTGACGTAAGTCAACTCCTTCTTCTTCACCACTGTCATCTTCATAGAGCATTTCAACAACCTCACCCGGGGTTCTCATCACGGTCACACTCCTCTGCAATTATAGTGATTTCCCTCCTCAGGGTGATGTTATTGAGAATGAAGCAGGCAACAGTGATTTGGCAACAGTTATAGGGTGAGTAGAGAAAGTCTCCACTGGTCTTGTCCAGGCACCTAAACCTAGCCTTCAGGAGCCCGAAAGCCTGCTCCACTGAACTCGGTGTTCTTCCATGAACCTCATTGAATAGGACTTCCCCTGGCATTGTTGGATTCCTCTGTGATGCCAATAACCATGGCTAGTTAGGATATTCTGTGTCTCCTACATAGAAGCAACACATCAACAGATTACTATAAGTTCAAACCATTGTGCCTTCCTAAACTAGGATTCAGGCAATATATCTACAAGTCATGTGGTACTTACCTCATGCCTCGCCCTCTCTGGTCCAAGTTGTGAAATCTGCATGGGTATATTGCTGTTCCGTTGTATGAATGAATCGTGTTGACCCAGGGAAGAGGGCACACACACTTGTGATGATTAAGTCTGATAAGGTGACAACTTACACATTGATGGAATGGAAGTTCTTCCGATTGCAGCAGGCATGTTCTCTGTTGTGTGGTGGCACCAAGGCAATATGCGTTCCATCTATTGCTCCAATCACATGTGGTATCCCACCCAAAGCATACAATTCTCCCTTCACAGTGGCTAAATCCTATGGATGAGGAAACTAGATAGTCAGGGAAGCAAGGCCCTCGTATAGCACACCACTGAAAGTTGGCTGGGACATGCCCACAGATACTGCCACAGTGTATTGGAAGGTGCCAGATGCTACAAAATGCAGCACTGCCATGAGTTTGACTTTTGGTGTTATGACTGTTGGATTCATATTGTGAAGCAGGGGATCAGGCTCCAACTGCTGGCACAAATCCAGGATAGTTTGCCTATTTAGATGATGTAGCTTTGCTATGTCCCTCTCCTCCACGGTGGCAAGGTCACCTTTTACCAATGGCTAGGTTCAGGCATCTGTATGCATGGAAAAGAAAATGTCAGATGAAATGGTCACACCATACTACTAATGTCAACGCACATCTGACTACTGGGCAGCAGTAGAAATTTCTTTAGGTGACACATGTACACACTGACATCAAATATATGGCCCACTAATATGTAAATTATAAACATTTATGATTTTTCTTCATTATGTGCAAATAATACATTTGAGCCTTATTATTTGCACCCATATTTTTTGTAAGTACCATCAACAGAGGTAGTGCTACCCCTGTAGCACTATCACTGACAAATACAGTCAATGTACACATTTTCACATGTCATATCTTGCCGAGAAAAGTGTTGTTCGTATCTGACTGTTAGAAATGCAAAAGCTCCCATTTTGAGAGCTGGAATGCACATACAATTGTAAAAGGTGCAGATAAACACCCTAAAATGGCAGCTGCCTGACCTTGCCATCAGGACATTGCATAGCCGACGGCCTTCAGCGGATGTTGACTGCGTAGTAGGTAAGAACCTCCACTGCAGTTCTTGCCATAGGCTAATGTGTGACAGCTATGCATGAAAGCCAGTGGCTGTGTCCGTCTCTGTCATGGATCACATCTGCAGTGTACTTGTGCGCCGCGTTGTGTAAAAAAAAATCACTTGCCTCCTACCACTGCAACCATCAATACTTTCTTGATTTTTGCTGCTGTTACTGACCTCTGAGAGCCAGGATACCAAGGAATGCAGGTAACAGGGGCCATGCCTTCTCTAGCCAACTCTATGGAGCCCCAGAGTAACAGGTAAATGTCTTATTGGGGAATGTCTGACTGAGTAGCCTCTTCCTTTATAGTACACAGGATATTTGGTTCCCTTTTAGTAATGTGGTTGTTGTTGTGCTTTGAGTTGACAGAATGATGTATGGGACAGATTTGTTTGACCAATGTATGAAAGTTCTAGGCATGACAGTGTTAAGCCATCTGACAGTAGAAGCTTCAATGTGTGACTATGTATCACATAAATCCTAATTCCTCACACAAACTGCAAGCCACTGTCTGACAAAGTCAGTAGACAGTGTACCAGTTGTATGAACAACACCATACTGCCAATGTTGAAACATCAGTTTGGAAAATGTGGGGGTCTGGAGTTGTCTGATGCTGTACTGTCACATGGGAGCACAGCACATATTGTCTATCATTTAGCTCAGTGTCATTTCAACCTGTCATGAAGCCTCATATGGTTAGCCTTATTTTAGGTGCAGCATGTTCAGATGACAATGGCTTACCATCATTCATCCCAGTCTGTCTCATTAGAATCCAAACATGCCCAAACAACCCAAACAATCCCTGCTTTCATTGACACATAGCAACCCTCCTCTGTTGCCCTCAATCAGTGTATGTGATGTAGGCCATGAATTCTGACTCTTGTGAATTTATCCAGGAAGCCAATGTAGGATGTGAGTATGGGTATGTGCAAGGATTGTAAAGGTGGTTTGACATACAGTGGCACACAATGATTCTGAGTAATAATGGGTGGCTCTCACAACAGAATTGGTTGCATAGTTCTGGCCAAGATGATGTTGTAGGCCTGAGTAGGAAACATGAGCATCTAGCAAGTATTGATGGTGCACATGAGATCACTGCAGATCAGTATTTCGACTATACCTGTGACTGTTTTGTTGACAAAAGAAATTCCAACCGTTTTCTAAATTTACATGTTCATTGGGAATATATGATGTCACTGCAGTTCTGCCTAACAGTGACACTGAATTGCCTTTCCCTGTTCTTTTATGTCATCTATATAGGTCAATGCCAATCAAAAAAGGGATAAATGGAATGCCATCGTGAAGAAGGTGCGGACCCTTGGGTCTACAAGAGGTGTAGCCTGCACTGTTGGACGAGGTGGGACAAAGGTATTCTCAAAATAAAAATGTATTATAGAAATGAAATAACTCTCACATGAGTCAGTTAAAGGAGTTTGTATAGAAAACACAAAGGCACCAGACCTTATTTTTTATTTGATACAAATTATTTGCTGATGATTTTATTTTTACCAACGTGTGGGCCATGCACTTCCTCTTATTTGTAACAGTGACAAGCACAGGTTGTGTATTTTAGTAATTATTTTAAAGGCATTTTTAGTAATTATTTTAAAGACAACATTAGTGTTTTACATTTGCGATGGTCATATTAACCGGGGTGCAAGCATTCATCATGTTACAGGGCACTTCCATCAACATTTTATGTGTTTCTGTTATTGTGACTGGAAAATGTATGTGTGTTTATTTTGACATGATATGTCAATGATATGCACATATGTATTACACAGAGGACCTGCCACTTTACATTTTATGTGATCATATGTTTGTGATATGTTGCACACGGCAAGGGGACATGTGACCTTCTTACATATCTGACGTGTTACATTCTGGGTAAAACCACCTGTAGCATGTTGTAGTGTTTGTGCTACATTGGAATGGGTTTTTTGGGTGAAACTTGGGGTTATTTTTCCAATTGTCACTTTCAATGTTTGCGGACATATTCCTATTTGTGATTGTTGAGACGTTTTGTGTAGGTGTCCATTGCCATGTAGGCAGTCGGTCACTAATTGGTGGGTGCTTCTTATGTCCCAGGGTCAGTTCTGACCAATTTCATAGTCTAACATTACACACTTCTGCATTGTGTATCAGTATGGTGGTGTTTATAAAGATTTTGAGACATCCACAAGTCCAGTGTTGCTATGCAGCTACAAGTCCCAGGGTAACAGTAATGCCCATGCTTTGCCTTCTGTTTCAGCAGCGGCAGGGTTGATTTTCATTTTGGTCCTGGCCCAGGAGCAACGGGAAGACTGGTAGCAACCGATTCATGGTGACAGGATAAGGGAAAAGCGTTCAAAAAGTGGGTTTCATGTTTATATAGCTGCCAATCTGCCAGCTCAGGTGGGGAGGTTTAGCTGCCACAGTTGATTCCGCAAGACTGTACTTTGTGATTGGCTCTGCAGTAAAAGGGGCAGTTGTTCACCACCAGCTGTTTTAGCCTATGATGCCATCAACAGGGGGAATGATTCTTTGTGGTGACGGCAGACAGTAAGGCTGTCGGCGGTCTTTCACTTATGCTCCCACTGACATCTAAATAGGGAAGGCGGACCGTCAAGTCAGCGGGCAGTTTTACCGTCAAAACGTTGACAGGAGAACCATCAACACCAACATCTAAATCAGGCCCGTAATGTTAATTTCAGCAGTCTAATCTCTCAGATGGGTATCTCTACCTGAATGGTGCACTGTAGTAGTAATGTTCAGGATACACTCAAATTTCCTGCTGAATGATTTGCCTATTTCATGAGGATCAAAAACTTTGAACAGGCATTTGGGAGCTCTGTGGCAGCACTTTCTTAGTATTTACTAATTGTGCCTTTTTACCAGTGGAAAATATTTGTCTAGGTTATTGTTGTATAATTGGCCTGTTGACCTTTGTGTACAAAAGAATTAAATTAATAAAAGGTCAGCAGTACATGATGTGAAAGCAAAGGCGATAAAGTTCAGGTATTTCACTGAAACAGTACATGTACAGTGCCTCCACTTGCAAATCCATATGTTTTTAAGTTGATTTTACCTTTTACATTTTCCTCCCCATACAAGCTTTGCATCCTTATAATAGTTTAGGCTGGCCTATCTATTGTCCCCCAGTTTTGTCTGAGCTGATTAGTGAAAAACAGCTAACCTTTCAATTTAAATAGATGGCAGTTGCTGGTCAAAGCAGTCAAAAGGCAGAATAGTCAGGATGCTGAAACGCAGCAGCTGTCCATCCATGCCAGCCCCCCACCACCACCTTTTTGCAGATGTGAAGAGTGTCAGGGTGAGCAAAGGTAAGCCTGACAGACACTCTTTATGTTCAAGTCAGGTGACCAGGCGCTGTACATGCGCTAAATACACAAGCGCTTTGCTGCTTAAAATTTCACAGCCTTGTGGGCATGACCTCCTTAACCCAGCAAAGGACTTGTATGTCCTCCCCCTCATCATGAAGGGGAGTGTTACTGATAGACTCAAACCTAGGTGCTTCAGTTGTAAGCTCTGAAGTGCTTAGGGTCAGCTGTTCATCAGAGTGTGGTGGGGTGAGCAGTCTCATTGACCTCATCCCACTCTGTGACGAGTAAGGGAAAGCCACCTCCTCCCACTGGCTGACCTATAGCAAGGTCAGCCAATGATAGGAGGTAGCAGCCCAGTCCTCCAGGAACCAATCAAGGATTTCCCCCTGCCACTCGAGATCACCGCTGCAGCTGGTGAGTTGTTTTTCTAATGTTTGGTGTGTGTGTATATGAATGTATGTGTATTTGTGTGTGGGTACTGTGAGCATGTTTATGTGTGTGGTTATGTGCTTGTGAATGGTGGGTGTATGTGTACACGCTTGTGAACGCAAGGATGTGAGTGCGTGTGCATGTAGATAGGTGAGTGTATTGCGTGGATGGCCCACCCACCCCCTCCTGCTCAAATTACCAGACACCACTGCTGAAATGGTGTCTGAAGACATTGCCCATAAAACAAAGCATTAGCCATGGAGACCTATCATACTTCTTAACACCAAGCACCACACATAGTCGATCATAAGACAAGAAAAGCACAGGTAAGCAGAGTAGGGAAGTTTTGAGAGGCAGGGCACAGTCCCTTACAAAGCGGCACTGACTGCTAACTATAGGATAAACAGTCGTTAAGAGATCAAAGACCTAAGGAAATACATTTCAGTGAGAATATGCAGAACACTGGAAAACATTAAGAAAGGATAATTTACTTCCTCCCAGGGAGAAGGTGAAATGGATACACTAAGATAAGAGAAACTCCCATTGTCTCTATAGGTAAAGGCGCAAGAGGTGAAAATTATTATTACTCCTAAGTTGAACTAGATCTGTGTGCTTTTATTGTTAGCAGTTGCACGGTAATGATTAAAGGACATCAAAGGTTCCAAGTAGAAGATGTGCAGTAATAAAAGGTAAAAACACTCTGGTATAAATAAGGCTTGCACCAGATATGGGAAATGTTTTTGCAACTGAATATTACTTGTGCTCTAACAAATTTGAATAACCTCCACAAATGTTTTTGCGCTTGTTTTGCACATGTTAATACAATTGTGCACAGTATTCCATAGGCGCTTTTGACCAAAAAGGACATAGGGCCAGATGTAGCAAACTTGGAAATTGCGACTTGCAATTTGCGAGTCGGAGCGACTCGCAAATTGCAAGTCGCAATTTCCAATGCAGAACGGTGCCTCAGACACCGTCTGCGAGTCGGTATGGGGTCGCAGAGACCCACCTCATTAATATTAATGAGGTGGGTTGCAAATTGCGGCCCCATACCGACTATGGGCACTCGCAAACATGGAGGCCTGCTGTAGTCAGCAGACCTCCATGTTCGTGACTGCTTTTAAATAAAGCAGTTTTTTTTTTTTTAAGTGTAGCCCGTTTTCCTTAAAGGAAAACGAGCTGCACTTAAAAAAAAAACGAAACCTTTAGTTTCGGTATTTTTTCACGGCAGGCAGTGGTCCCTTGGACCACTATCTGCCCTGAAAAAATTGTTTTGGGTCCATTCACAAAGTGGAAGGGGTCCCATGGGGACCCCTTCCAATTTGCGAGTGGGTTACCGTCCACTTGAAGTGGATGGTAACTGCGACACCATTTGCGACCGCATATGCGGTCGCAAATGGTATTGCATACCACTCTGAATCGCAAATAGGAAGGGAACACCCTTTCCTATTTGCGATTCTAAAATGCATATTGCAAGTCGGTCCTGACTCGCAATATGCATTTCTGCATAGGAAAATGCGATTTGCGAGTCGCAAATCGCAAATCGTTTCCTGCATCTGGCCCATAGTGATAAATATCTGCTCAAAAAACTGAAGCAAGCTGCATTTGTGTTCAAGTCCTATTAGATATAAATGCAAAAAATCCTTTATGCCTGATTTTGCATTTTACCCCATCTCAGATTGGGGCCTTAAGAGTTTAATAGCATTGTATTGTGCAAGCAATAGAGACAAACAGCACTGCAAAATACATTGGCAAAGTCGATAGATCTGCAAATGTGAGACCTATTGGCCTTACTAATGATTGTTACATTCTGCCATGTTGCCCATTACATTTGCCACATGCCAAAAGCTGGTGATAACGATCAGGGTAAAATGGGAGCAAGTAAAATTTGGGCTCAAGTCCTACGAGGTGCTCTTGTTAAAATACATCCAAATAACACTAAAACCCACATTAACCCTTTGGAATGTCCCTGTATGGGCTAATTACGAGTGTCACAAAATTTAGGAGTGGAAATACAGGGTTTGAAAGGATCAATTCCAGTCTGTAGCTCAGTACACATAAATTCTGCAATTACCACTCAGCCCCACGAATGGGGAGTAACTATGTGGATTCAGAATTACTTGGTACAAATGTGCATGGATTACCCTTGATTTCAGGGTGTTTTATGCTCTCATTTACCATCTTCTCCGAGGACGGTGAAGTCGCAGTGGGTGGTGGAAGGGCTTGCGGGTGCAGGTGGGCACATTATTGCTTCCAGTAGCAACTTCTGCAACATTTTAGATATATAGTTTTTTTGGGGTAACCATTTGAAACATGGGACAAGATTTAAGAGGGCCTAGCTCCTCCTTGCTCCACACTAACGTCAATTTTTAATGCTAATGTGGCTCAAAGAGGCCAAATTTGCCGCACCAGATTTACAAAGTGGTGCCATGCATGCATTGCGCCACTTTGTAACCCCTTGTGCCACATTATGCCTGCGCCAGGCATAATGTATGCAAGGGGGGATTTCCCCCATTAGGGGGACCGCAAAAGGGGCAGTGGAATCTATGAGATTCCACTGTGCCATTTTTGCCGTCTATTTTTAACGCCTGCACAGAGCAGGCATTAAAAGGGGGCACACCATTGTTTACAATGAACACCTATGTACTTGTACTTTGCAGGATGTACTTTGCAGGATTTGCGCCAAAGGGTAACCTCTCTCCAAACCTCAGGTGCCCTGCTTGGTCACCATAAAGGGGGTGATTTTTCTTAATGAGGATTGCCACTTCCCGGGATTCAGAGGTGTACCCCCATGTGCCAGTGTTCTGTATGTCCCCTTCCTAGGAACTGGCCATAAGGGTTAATGGCAGACTGTCCCCTGAATTTCTGATTAGAATAGGAACACAACACGATTGTCCCTTATTGCCACTACAATCCCTAACCTGTAGAATATGGGAACAAACAAGTATCAAAGGCTTCCTGATATCCCCCAGAGATAAAGGAGAGGAGACGATTGCCCTCTATACAGACGGCATCCATTGATATTCATCAAAGCCGGCCACAACTATTCCTGCACTTTTCTGAATCCTTGAGGATCACGGGAGTCATTCAGGATACAAGATCAATTGGGAAAAATCTGTGACATTTTCACAGAGGTATCTGGTGAATTGACCTTCCTTCCCTAGGCACCTAACAGTGGCTACTGAGAGCTTCACATGCCTCAGAATTTTTGTAAGACCCCATAGAGAGTTGAGTCACGAACTGAACCTGGCGAGGGTTGTCTCTGATTTCCAGAGTGATGTGAAACGATGGAAAGATCTCCCCCTCATGCTGCTCGGAAGGGCTGCTTGTTTTAAAATGATCATCCTACCTCAATTTTTATGTGCCCTCCAGAACACTTACTACCCGATACCACCAGTTATTTTTACCAAAATTAATCGGGAGGTTGATCTCTGATCTGGAAAGGGGGACACCCGAGAATGGCTCTTAAAACTTTACAGCATAACCCCGATAATGGCGGGATCGCCCTCCCAAACATTGAGGCAACATATTTGATTCCCATCAATGACTGAGTAAAGGCCCCCCGGATCACCCCACAGACAGGATATGAAGGGCATACCTGAAACCTTGCTTCCATGTATATTATCTTTTTGAGGTAGAGGAGTACAAAGGCTGCTTCTAGCAACCCAGGTAATCATAGCAGCGTAGGTCAAAGCTACAAAGACAATTGGTTGGCACCAAAGAACTACAAGAGAAACACAATTGTAGAAGTGCACTTGGCTTAAGGAAATAGGCAAGCTTTGTGGGTTTAGGGTGTGGGACCTGAAAGAGACATGGCAAAAGGTTCGGGGTGGCGGAATTGCCCACTATCCATGAGTGGAAATGGGGAATGGACCTATGCATGGCAGCTGAGAAACTCACATACCGAAGCAGGGGGCGTCCTTACAAATTCCAAAGGGTCTGGGGTCGTTGGATAGACTATAATGGCTGGGTCTGGTAGATAATGCCGAAGGACCAATAAACCATGCAGATCTCCACACCACATAAGGGTGAGATGAATATATACAATGTAAATGACATACAGTATGCCACAACATGACAAGATTGGTCCGAGGTACGTAGCAGCACAGTGGCAGAAAAATACTACGTTTTTCTTACTGCTTTGTCCCTGTACTGAAACATGTGTGCTTTGTTATTGTCTCTTTCACTTGTGTCCTACAGTGCTACAACTCATATGGTTGTTACGGAATAAAACAATAAAAACATTTTTTTAAATATGAGTTGGTGTGAGTTCAGAAGCTTTAATTATCATTCATTTTATTGTTCAATCTTTTTTTGAACTCATCATAGAATGTCAATAAGTAATAAACTGTAAAAATCAATCAATACAGAATAAATGTATTAAGCACGTTGTAAGGAGGAAATAGTCCCAAATCTTTGATTAAGAATGGGCTTTGACACACAAGAAAACGGTGTCAGTCAGGACTCATAAAGAGCTCTAAAATAGAGAGGTTAAAGCATAAAGCTTCAGAATCAAATCTCAGTAATCATTCAAAGCAGAACTTCTCATAAAGAAAAGTTCATGAATCTCAGTAGAGTCTCAGAGCAGCATAGATTCAAGTGGAGAGAGTGAGTATAAGTAGGAAAGTCCTAACCTACTCTAGGAATACACAATAATATAAAACACTATGGCCCTCATTACAACCCTGGCGGTCGGTGTTAAAGCGGTGGTAATACCGCCAACAGGCTGGCGGTAAAAAAAATTGGATCACGACCACGACGGAAACCGGCATCATACAGTAGACAGCCACTTTAACACTCTGACCACCAGGGGGGTAGCAACAAACACCACGGCGGTCACAACCAACAGACATGCGGAAGACCATGTACCGCCCACCCTATTACAAGGCACCAATCCGCCAGCTTTTCTGGGGAGGTACCAACAACATCAAAAGCACAGCGGAAACAGTGCACTGAAGGGGAACCACTCTTCTTTCGACATTCAATGAAGAACCAGGATGCCATGGAGCCCGAACTGCAGGTCCTACCCATGCTGGTGTATCTGCTAATACACCAGGAATTTCAAAGAAGGCGGCGGCGACGACCACGGTGAGTACTGCACCTAGCACACAGGAAAAAGAGAGTGACAGACACACGCAACACCCCCACCCACAACACCTTACATACAAAAACATGCAGCAACATCACATTTACACCCCATAACCCACTGGAAGAACACCATGACAAAAGGATTTGAGTCAAATCTGTGATATTTAGAAAATGCATATAAAGGTGACGATTTTAAATAACAGTTCATACAAATATTTACAATATGTACAGAGGGAAGTACATTGTCCATTGCAAATGTCCGTGGCCAGTGGGCCAAAAAAGTATGGGCGAAGCCCACACTTGACTCCTGCCTCAGAACGAAGAGAACACTGCAGGGGCATCAGGTTGAAAAAACACAGGCACCTCAGTGGGAGGGGGGGCACCTCAGCCGAAGATGGTACTACGCCACTGCTCCTGGAGGGGGCAACATGCCCACAGCGATGACATGGGGAGTGCTAAGCCACAGTCTCTCCAGTGGGTGGTTTGCCCACTGCTAGCTCCTGGGGAGTGCAAAGCTACAGTCTCTCAAGTGGGTGGTTTGCCCACTGCTAGCTCTTGTGGAGTGCAAAGCCACAGTCTCTTGAGTTTCTCCAGTAGGTAGTTTGCCCACTGCTTGGTCCTGGGGAGTGCAAAGCCACAGTCTCTCAAGTGGGTGGTTTCTCCACTGCTTGTTCCTGGGGAGTGCAAAGCCACAGTCTCTCTAGTGGGTGGTTTGCCCACTGCTTGGTCCTGGGGAGTGCAAAGCCACAGTCTCTCTAGTGGATGCCTTCTCCACTGGTTCTGGAGAGGGCTCTGTGCCCAGTCTGCTTCATCCTGCCAAGTAAAGTGATAGTGGATGCATATCTCCACAGGTTCAGGAAGGGGGTCTTGTGCCCAGTCTGCTTCATCCTGCGAAGGAAATTGATAGGGAATGCATATCTCCACTGGTTCTGGAGGGGTTCTTGTGCCCAGTCTGCTTTATCCTGCCAAGGAAAGTGATAGTGGATGCATATTTCCACTGGTTCTGGAGGGGGTCTTGTGCCCAGTGAAGCTGCACCTGGGGTGTGGCTGTTCCCAGTCCCTCACCTGGGTGTCTGAGGCACGAGTTGCGCAGGGAACAGGTAGCATGATACTCCATTGAGGCAGAGTCAGATTCCATCCTGCGGCGACTTAGGCTGCAAACCGCTGGTAGTGCCATTTCTGGTGGTGGTGCTTCAAGTGGTGGGTGCAGGGTCCAAGCCTTGGATGGCTGTCCACTGGGGATGCTGCTGATGTCCGATGAGGTGGCACCAGCTGGGCATGTGGCAGTGCATATTACGGTGCAGGGGGCGGTGTTTGCGGCGGAGATGCTGCCAGTGCTGGCCGTGGTGCAGGTGCTGGCAGTAGTGGAGGGAGACACCAGGCTGTCTACAGCAGCCTCGGATGGCTGCCCACTGGGGATGATGCTGTTGTGGCAGTGGCGGTGCAGTGGCAGTGCAGATGGCGGTGCAGGTGGCAGTGCATGCGGTGGTGCTTACTGTGGTACAGGTTGCTGGCATGTCAGGAGTGATGATGCTCACCAGTCCCTCACCTGGAGGCTCCGAGCCCTGAAGTGCCTTGCCTTTGTTCTTTTTTCCCTGCCCAACCTTGTTAGATGCTGCTGGGACCTTGGCACTGTCCTCTTGTTTTTTGGATGAGGCCTTGCTGGGTGGGTCGTGCTTCTTGTCCATGCTGCATGCTGGCACCTTCTTAACCTTGGAAGGTGGTGGAATTGTTTGGTCTTGTGCATTGGTAGGCAGTACACAGTGAGCCCTGACGGGTGCCCTCTTTGAACCCCTCAGACTTGCATGGACCACAGCAGACATTGAGTTAGGGATGAGGTGCTGGCCTGGGATCTTGACGCCCTGGTCCAATGGGACGGATGGGGGTTGGGGAGGTGTAGGGAAGAGGTCAATGTTAGCCAGGAAAAGTTTTTTAGACACACTGGGACGGGAAGATGGAGGGGGTTTGGGAGTGGAGGAAGAGGTAGTGGGTGTAGGAGGTGTATGTCTGCTGAGTTTGGTTGAAGGTGCATGGGCTGGAGGCTGTTGTGAGGTGGATGGCTGGTGAGTGGGTGTGTGCCTGCGTTTGTGTACTTTGGGAGGAGGTCTCACAGACAAACTGAGAATGGACACACGGGACGTGTGCATGGTTGTGGGGCTGGTGATTGCTCGTGGGGGGGTGTTGTGATGGGCATGCTGGTGAGGGAGGTAGTGGCTGAAGATGTAGTGCATGCAGGTGTGAGTGGAGACGCTACTGGGAGGGAGGTGGACGAAGAGGAGGAGGGGGACACAATGGAGGAAGTGGATGTTGGTATGTCTGCATGGGTATGGTGCTTGTGGGAGTGCCTGTGTGATAATGTGTGGTGCTTATGTTTTCCTGAGCCACATTTGTGTGTTGATGTGTGTGCATGCTGGTCTGAAGGTGTGCTTGGGATGGGGTGAGGTAGAGGGGATTGGGTCTGGGTAGTGGAAGTTGGAGGGGGGAGGCTGGACACAGGGACAATGGCTGCCATCAGTGCTGAGGCCAGAGCCTGAAATGCTCTCTGTTGGGCCGCCAGGCCAGAATGAATGCCCTCCAGGTATGCATTTGTTTGTTGCAAATGCCTCTCGACACCCTGGATGGCGTTCAGAATGGTTGACTGCCAAACAGTGAGGGATCTCAGGAGGTCAATAGCCTCCTCACTGAGGGCAGCAGGGCTGACTGGGGCAGGGCCTGAGGTGCCTGGGATGAAGGAGATGCCCACCCTCCGGGGCGAGCGGGCACGGGAAACACGCTGAGGGGCTGCTGGGAGGGCGGTGCTGGTAGGGGGGGTGGCAGCTATACCTGTTGGTTGGGTGGGCACAGAGGTGCCTTCCACTGCCAGGGAGCTTCCATCAGAGAAGGAATCGCTGTCACTGGTATCCCCTCCTGTCTCTGTCATGGAGATCCCCTCGCCCTCTGTCCCACTGGTGCCTTCACCAGTAGTGGATTCGCCCTCATGGGCCATGTGGGATGCAGCTCCCTCCGTCGCCACTGCCGCTGCTCCTCTGCCAGATGATGCTAATGCACACAAGGACAGGGTGACAAAACAAAAAGGGGGGGCGAGACAGAGGAGACACTTGATCAATGCCAGCAACACCACTACAGTTGGCGGACACAACACAGAGGGTGCCCTATGCACCAGGCCATGCCCAACCAGTTACTAAGGTAGACACCAGCCCATGGTTTACAATGCCTAATGCCTAATGCCAGCATCTGCACACCTGACACCCACAGGACCCTGCCCGGTAGTTGTTGGCCATTTGTACCATTGGGGTAGGAGTGCTTCAGAGCCTGCACACAAGGGACCTACACCACCATGAGCGCCCTGGCCTAGAGGCACACACCGCCAACATCCCCCACCCAGCTACCTCCTTAAGCATGGTAAGTCAACTTCAGGAATATGTACTCAATCCCTTGTGGTTGCTGTGATGCCCTCAAGGGCCAATCCAACTCCCGATAGGCCACCGCCAGGATGCAGAACATCAGGGGGGTCAAAGTGCGACGGGCACCCCTTCCACATTGGGAGGCCAGCCCCAGCTGGGCCTCCGCCTTCTTCTTGGTCCAGCGCCGCAGGTCGTCCCATCTCTTGCGGCAGTGGGTGCTCCGCCTGTGATAGACCCCCAGGGTCCGCACCTCCCGGGTGATGGCACGCCAAATACCGTTTTCCTGGTGGGCGCTGACCTAGAGGGAAAAACACATTGGAAAATGTAACTACTCACCTCATTGTCCCCCAGTTCCCACCCATGCCCTGACGCACATACACTGACCACCTCTCATGCAGCACTCAGGCCAGGACGCCTCAGCACCCCCCAAATGTGGCTTACATACACACCACTCAAAACATGCATTGCCCACACATCATGCTCTCAGTGAACTCACGTGTTTGTCTGGAGGATCGTAGAGCAACGTGTACTGAGGTAGGACCCCATCCACCAGTTTCTCTAACACCTCCACAGTGAAGGCAGGGGCCCTTTCCCCAGACACTGTAGCCATTGTCGCTTCCAGACACAGGTCACAGCAGCACTTGCAGTGTAGGTCCTCTCCTGTTGAAGGTCAGGTAGCAAGTGAGTGAATAGCTAGAAAATGGCAGTGACGTCCGCGGTGGTGTGTACCGTCACCGCCGGTATACATCACCATTGGCTCCTGGGACCCACTGGGCCCAATAATAACCAATGCGAGGTTGCGCAGCGGACATCGTCCGCCTCCGCGACGGCGCACAACACCAGGGCACTTACCTCATTTCCCCTTGTCCCTCCTCACAGGTCAGGCAGCTGCCATTTCAGGGGGGCACATGGCATGGCAACTAACTGCGTCACAGCACATATTGGCACTTCTACTGAGTCTCGACTTCACACACTGCTTCTGTGACATACATTCACAAACAGTTGTGCGAACTATGTGGAAATATGACCTTCTGCTCACTGTTCTCCTCCATAGGCTACAACCACTGAGGCCGATGATGAGATGGGGGCATCCTCCGGTGTACAGACCCCTGGTGGAGCTATCGACAATGAAGGATAGACATTATCATCACATACAGACTTGATCGTGCCACAATCCAAGAACTGTGTGCCCAATTGGAGCCAGACCTGATGTCAGCTATTCGTCAGCCCACAGGAATCCCCCCTCTAGTGCAGGTCCTGTCAGTGCTCCATTTCCTGGCAAGTGGTTCCTTTCAAACAGTGGCCATGGCAGCAGGGATGTCTCAGCAAATGATCTCCAACTTGTTGACCAGAGTGTTGTCTGTGCGCAGCTACATCGTATTCCCCCAGGTTGAGGACTTGGCCACAGTGAAAACTGACTTTTATGCCCTGGGACATATTCCCAACATCATTGGTGCCATTGATGGTACACATGTGGCATTTGTCCCTCTCCGCAGAAATGAACAGGTCTACAGGAATAGAAAACTATCAAATTTATATGTGCAAATGGTGTGTTTGGCGGATCAGTACATCTCCCATGTGAATGCCAAATATCCTGGCTCTGTGCATGACGCCTATGTCTTGAGGAATAGCAACATCCCTTATGTGATGGCTAAACTCCAGAGGCACCGGGAGTATTAGGTGAGGCCAAGGTCCCCACACAGTATAAGTTGGGGTTTGAGTATGGGGTTGCCCCTAAGGGTTGGTGTGTCTCTAACAGTTGTTCCACGATATTTACAGGTGACTCTGGTTATCCCAACCTGTCATGGCTACTGACCCCAGTGAGGAATCCCAGGACAAGGGCAGAGGAACATTACAATGAGGCACATGAGCGTACAAGGAGGATTATTGAGAGAATCTTCGGTCTCCTAAAGGCCAGGTTCCGGTGCCTCCATCTGACTGGTGGATCCCTGTACTACTCACCCAAGAAGGTGTGACAGATCATTGTGGCATGCTGTATATTGCACAACCTGGCCTTGAGACGCCAGGTGCCTTTTCTGCAGGAGGATGAGCCTGGAGATGGTCTTGTGGCAGCGGTGAAACCTGTGGACAGTGAGGAAGAGGAGGCAGATGAAGAAGATGTGGACAACAGAACAAACATTATCCAGCACTACTTCTAGTGGCACACAGGTAAGAGACTGTAACTCAACTTCACATTTCAGTATAATTTTGGACCTTGTACATGGCAGCCTCTTATCCTCTGTCTATGGACACTGACTGTTCCCTTTGGATTCCCTTTTTTCAGATCTGCGTACCCCATTCTGGCTCCTGCTATATGTACTGCTGCCCACAAACTGTCATCCTGTGGTATAATTCACTGAACATAGACGTTGCAATGCTTTGAGAATGTTGTAAGAATACATCTTTACAATCATTATAATGACTCCAGTATGGTTTATATTTCAAGGCTGTTTATTTTTTGTGCTAAATAGTATGGGGGTAAGTGCAAGGGGCTAGGGTGATGGTGGAGGAAGGTCCAGGGTAGAGTCCAGTCTCTTGGTACCACAGGTGCATTGTCCAATGAGGCATAGGAAGGGAAGTAATGGCAGTTCTAGGTGGACAGGGTGACAGAGTGGGACAGAAGGGTGACAATCAGGAGAGTCCTATTTCCTGGTGGGGATCTTGGCAATATTCTCTGTCTTCAACCTGGATCGCAGGGACCGTTTGCGGGGTGGTTCTCCTTCTGCAGGGAGTGGCGTGCAGGTGGCCTGTTGTTCCTGTGGTGGGGCCTCCTGTCCACTAGCGCCGTCGGAGTTGAAAGGCTGTTCCTCAGTCTGGCTAGCGTCAGGGCCCCTTTGTTGTGCCACTGCCTCCCTCATGGTCTTGCCCATGTCAGCCAGCACCCCTGCAATGGTGACCAGGATGGTGTAGATGTTTGTGAGGGCCTCCCTGATCCCCAAGTACTGTCCCTCCTGCAGCCTCTGGGTCTCCTGTATCTTGGCCAGTACAGTGCCCATGCTCTCCTGGGAATGGTGGTATGCTCCCATGATGTTTGAGAGTGCCTATTGGAGGGTCGGTTCCCAGGCCTGTCCTACCCCTGTTGCACAGCAGTCCTCCCAGCTTCCCTGTTGTCCTGTGCCTCTGTCCCCTGAACTGTGTGCCCACTGACACTGACCCCAGGTCCCTGATCATCCTGGGTTTGTGGGGTTGCCTGGGGTCCCTGTAGTGGTGGACACACTGATGCAGATATCCAACACTTCATTTTTGCCTTGTTTTGGATACTCCTGTTTAGTGCCAGCGCCATTGCTATCTGCTGTGAGAGCATTCATCTTGAACAAAGGCTGTGTGGGAGCTAAACCCCAAAATATTACATTTGTGAAATAACTATCCTAAACAGGTTTTGAATCCTTTGACAGTGGATTAACATCTCGTTTCTGGAAAATGAGTATAAAAGTAGGTCCCAAATCACCCCATGTTGTCCCAGCTCCAATAACTTAATTTCAAGGAAAGGAGTGCTCTGCAGAGTACTCTGAGAGCTTCTGTGTGACCATGGATGGTGACTGCATGACAGCCAGTCTCCCAGAAGAGAGGGGGCATCAGCTGATTGCTGAACATGTTGCTGGAAGATATGAGGGTCTACCTAGTGCCTACAACCTGCTGGTCTGGTCAGAGAGGGAAAGAGAGTGCCTGGTCCTCTGGGAGCACAGACTGTCCAGAAGAAGCCCACCATGTTCTAATGTTCCAAGTACAAAGAACACTGAGAAGACGTTGGCTGCCAGAGAGAGCAACACCAGGAGTCAATCCATGTTGTGAGGGCCCTTCCCATTTTCCTGAGCAGTTCCCAGAGTGAGTTGCATCAACACATCCAAATAAAGAGCAACATCATCTGAAACCCCTTTTTGTAGGCTGAGTAACTGCTGCTGCTTGATGTTAGGGCTGCTAACCAAGAAGAGTCACCATTGCCACTTATTTAGAAGCCTTGATTTAGCCCAGGAGGTTGTAAGTGACAAAGACAGACACCCACTAGAGATCTGGCTCAGAGGCTACAGCTTTGGATACCAACCACCCACTTGGTCAAGCTAGAGAGGTACCAATTGCAGAAGACAAGTGCCTGCCATGCAGACCAGCTGTGGTTGTCTTGATACAGGTTCCTGTGTGCTGGGAGAAGCTGTCACTGAGGTCCCACAGCATTGAAGCTACTGCTGCAGGTCCACAAAATGCGCCTGCCGATGCTATAAAAATGCATCTTCACCAAGCTGGTAATTTAGAGCCCATTATGAAAAGACTAAGGCCCATATTTATACATTTTAAGCGCCGCATTTGCGCCGCTTTTGCGTCAAAAAATGACGCAAATGAACTGCTAAAAAAGTATAAATATGGGCCTAAGACTGATTGAGCAAGGCAACTCTGCTGTAGGAACCTTCACTTTGCCTGTGTACTAACAGTGGCATAAACTGTTAACATGAGTTACTCAGTAGCCATTGGCGCTGTCCACAGTGGCCTGCACCTGTGCCTAATCAATGCCTATACCCACACTTTATACATGGGGGCTGTAGGCATTACCTGAGCCTGGAGAGGAATACCAAATGCCCGCCTTCACTACCTTGAGAGTCAAGTGCAGAAAGGGTGAAGGGGTGTACTTGGCCCAGTTTCCAGAGCTACAGAGGTCCCTAAGTTGCCAGTTGCAAATGGCTGAAACCACCACAGGTGTGTCACAGCCTGCCTTGTGCTCCCCCCTCGCCTTGAACAGCGTTTAAGTCTGCATCTTTTAGAACTGATGTAAAAATGAATTGCCAAAGAAATTAACTATATCTCACCCAAGTTAAGATGGACCTGCAAAGTGTGCAGATACGTCACTCAGTAAAGGTTTTTGCCATTCCCTCATTCACTGGGGAAGGTGTACATGTGACGGCTCACTAAAATCCTACTTTCACTCCCCTAGTGTAAATCCTTGACTTACCCCAAATGACAGATTTTTTTCCTTGTAAAAGTGACTTACTGCTAGCGGGAAACACTATATTCAGTGAGGCCTCTGAAGCAAGGCCTGCATGTTTAATATGCTATTCTTGATTATTGCTGCTAGGGTCGGACTGGTACAGAAAATAGTCCCGGGTACCAAAATAAAAGTGCTATTGACATTTCTGCCTGTTAAGGCCTTATTGTCAAAATTGCCCTGCTTCACATTAAAGACTTGTCTGTTTGATTAAGGCGTGGATTGATATTTACTTACAAAATTACGTTTGCCAGCAATCTTTAATCAGTAGATTGTACTTTGCACCAATGTAAAGGTACTATTGGGAAATGGATTTGACTAAGCTATCTCTAACTTTTTCTCACTCTCTCTTACTCATCTTCCAATCCGAGGTGTGGAACTTGTCATAAGCTTCTAATATCGCAACTGGCGTCTAACACTGCCACAGTTTTGGTATTCAAGTGGTGCCTTTAGTAGCACGCTAAAATGCCGGACCAATTGTGTAAAAAAACCTTACAATTAGGCAGGTAAATGTTAAAGCAAATTAGACAAAAAATATTGTCTCAAACGCTTTTTATAAATCACAGCCCTCAGATAAAAGGGTAGCTTATTAACCACATCACTCTAAGGGTTCACTAAGCCGTAAAGTGTGCAGGGGCAACACCCACACAGGACCTACAGTGAGCCAGGTAAGAGTCTGACAGGGCGGAATCCCATGCAACCTATCCTTGAGATAGTTAGACCAACAATCCCTAACAGGAGTATGGTTCCCTAATCCGCATCTTAGGGTCTGGCAACACAGGGTCATGTAAAACACATCAGTACATGCCCCACCTTTAACATACACTGCACCCTGCCCATTGGGCTACATAGGGCATACCTTAGGGGTGCCTTACATGTATAAAAAAGGAAGGTTAAGTCTGGAAGTGGGTACACTGGCAATTCGACTTGCCAGGTCGAATTGGCAGTGCAAGACTGCACACACAGACACTGCAGTTGCAGGTCTGAGACATGTTTGCAGGGCTACTCATGTGGGTGGCACAATCAGTGCTTACTAGTAAATCAAATGTGCCAATCAGGGATAAACAAATCACCAATACAGTTACCACAGAGAGCATATGCACTTTGACACTGGTTAGCAGTGGTAAAGTGCCCAGAGTCCTAAAGCCAACAAAAACTGGTCAGAAAAATTAGGAGGAAGGAGGCAAAAGATTGGGGATGACCCTGCAAAAAGGCCCAGGTCCAACACTGTCACAGTGTGCAACAAACCCCATAACTCCAGACTGGACCTCGTAGTTCTGAGAGACATTTATGTTTTCATGCACCAGCTGACCCTAACCACAGAAACCATAATACACCTCATGTGCCTTTAAAAAACATGCATCAAAAAATACTTATAAAATACTTATAAAAAATCAGGCCTCCTGGCTTTGTCAAGGGTGTTAACAATGTCAAAATCAGACCACAACGTTTGACAACAGGTGCACAATTTTATACCACAAGACTACTGACAAACTCAGCCATTACAACATTACAAGTTTTGTTCAACATTATCAGAATGGCAGGCCTACTGGTTTTGATACTGTTTTGCCAGAAAAATCTACTTTTCAGCACCACTTAATATTTGAGTTAAAATAAGTTTTTCACATTTTACACCAATGGGATTACAGGGGTCAGTTTAGCCTTTGGCTTGCAGACTCGTGCCCCCATCACCTAGTGACTTTTAATCTACTTACCTTGCGCTATCTTAGCCCATTTAATTATTTAATTCAAATTAGATGGCGGCCTTGTTTATAGTTATAGTTAGGCCACTTGTTATGCTTTGCATTTTCAGTGCCACCACGCTAAGGCGTCAAGATCAAGCAATAAAGACAAACAAACAGTAAGTGTTCACACTTAGGGATTTTCCCTCTCTATACGTTTGAGAGATCTTTTATACTAATTGCCGTCCCAAGCATGTCTGTTATCTATTGTTTGGGAACACACCTATGTCAGGGGTCCTGGTAGATCTGTAAAAATACATCGCTCTTTAGACAGATAATCAGAGGGATTCCGACCAGAGGGCATCGCCACCATCGCTGATACCGATGCTACACGTCGTCTTGATGCTGATCCAGTCTTCGTGGCCCTGCGGAGTCTGAGATAGAGACCTCTTTCCAAGGTAACAAGGGTTGGGGGCTCCTCTCATGGACATGGCATTGGCAGATTAGGTTTAACAAACCCAGCTCTCATTTAGGTAGGAGGTTAGGCCTATCATGTTAGGGTATTAGGGCATATAAAACCTCTTATGTCTTTTACATACTATTGTAAGATGGTGGGGGTCTTTGTAATAATGACTCTCGTCTTCACAATTCTGCTTCTTGCATTATTCATTAGCCTAATCATTGCAGCCCATGTATCACATATTGCAGTTGTGTTAAATAAAAACTATTGAAACTTTACTGCATGTTTGTCATTGCCTGTGTTTGTATGAGACATATATCTGTGAGAAAGGGGTAATCTCCGTTTAACCACGACATTCCCTGAGATGTTTTATTCTCAAGTCCATGCATACAGGCTGCCACAAATCACCTTTTACTATTGTGTTTCTGGTGAGGTACTGCTAGTGAGCCGGTAAGGTTGGGACAACAGTTGCGACTTGTTGTAGGATAGACATAGTCGTCTACAGACAAAAGTACTGTCATCCTTAAACCAGCAGTCTTGCCTAGAGCAAGAGTCCAAACTACGGCACACTGTCTGCCTATTTAAATGCATTTGTTAAGGTTAGGTGCTGCACAGATGGGGTCCACAAGTGAGGAGAAGGGTTCACCATGGGTCACTTCAGTGGCTCACTAGAGTATAGACAGAGGGATCCGAATGGGTTCTCAGAGGCTTAGAACTGACAACCCGGAAGCAGAGTAATGGCTTGTTCATTATTGGGTGCACTAAGAGCCAGTAACATGCATGTGGCCGGCATTTGGGGCAGAGAATAGGTTACCCAAGCGGGCGGGGACGTCCGATGATGGATGTTGCTTATACCCTAACAAGGAGGGCAATGGGTAAGAAACCTCTATCATTTGGATACTGAGATCAGTTTTCTCCTTTTTTTCCCCTATTTACCAGAGACTTAGTAGGAGGCATGCCCTCCACACTTGCCTTGGGATTGCACGCTCACTCAAGAATATATGACTGCTTAACAATGCTTACATGTGCGACTGCGTGTGTGTGTGATGCTTTCCATGAGCAGTCCATGGACATATTGTATGCACATAAATATAAGTATTATTAGAACCACACCCTGGGCCGCCACCTAGTGACCTAGCCGCCTCCTTTAGCCAGAGATTCTCACCACACTACTCATAAAAAAACTACATGCAAACCTTAAAACAATCACTTGTGAGTTTGCTGTTTTTGCGTCATGTGTTTGCTAAACCTCTGCCTTTTATCACCTATACAGAACCCTTATCGGAATTACCAGAGTGAGTGAGTATAACTTTCCTCAGATGACTGAATGCCACAATAGAGTGTACACAAGTATTTCACATGTAACCATTGTACCTAGGGAGGAACAGGAGCCCAAAGTCCTGATGAAAGCCAACGGGCCATGTAGACAGACAGAAAAAAGTGCATGGAGGGATAATAGTGATCCAACCCATCCCATTCAACCCCACACCAGTTTTTAACCTTGCCAAAACAGACCCAAGAGTAAAAGGAATTCCAGGGTACTGTGAATGCAATTTTAAAATCACTAACCTTTCCTTGGTGACCGCCTACCTCACTGTCCGTCACTCCTGTGATTGAGCTCCCTTGTATTTAAGCGTTGCAGCACATCCCCAATACCTGATTATGGAAGGGGGGGACTGTATGATGAAGCATGTCACCAAGCAACTGTTTGATGAGTGGAAGCACTTTTGAATAAAAGGTTTTCTTTTGGCCTATCAAGCCAATGGCACAATTCTGTAGGTAGGGACTTACTCTCCTTTGACGTTCACACTGTCCTGCAATATCTTCTCAGCTTCAAGACACCCACAGCAATTAGATAATTACTTCATATAAGTGTCTGTAACTTTTCAAGGTATCCAAGGCCCCATTCAATTAATGTTAAAGAGGTTTGCTGTATTGGGCTATTAGTGTTGAACTTCAGCCACCAGGGGCAATCTAGGATTCCTGGCCCAAAAAAATTCTACTGAGGATTCTTGATGCCTTTCTACAGCCTCTGACATTCGTTTCTCCTTTATACCAGCAAGTTGGTTTTAGAGGCCTGAACCTGCTCTCCTGTCAACCAGTGGTGAACTCCTGACCTGGGCTTTTCCTTCCAGCAGTACCTCATGGTCTTCAACGGCAACCCACCTTCCTTGTTTATACTCCCTTGCAAGTGCACTCATCCTGAGAAGTGGTAAAGGACCTCAGTCCATTATCACCCTAGACAAGAGTAAAGGAATACAAGTCCAGAGAGGTGCCTCCATACTTCAGACAGGAGTTCACCCACATAACTGGTCCATCTCCCTCCCCCTGATCCTCTCCAGGTATTCTTCATTTGCAGGGATCTAAAATGGGCATTGGGTGCTCTAGAGCATGAGAGTTGCCTACCCACTGCAATGATAGCACATCATTCCTCTACCCCTAAAGGGCAATAGCAGGAATCATCCTACTGGGGTCTCACCTTTGCATTATATTCTGGGAAGAATTCATGATGCCAGTTAAGAGCAAAACAGGAGCACACCTTCCTCCATGAGTCACATGCCACCCACCCAGGCCTGGATTCTTCCATCCAAGATTTCAAATAAATCTCCAGTGGTGACTGTAAGCAGAGCTTTACCAGTCCTCTCTTTGTCCCACGTGGGAACAGACAACAACCTATTTTACAGGGCGGTACTAGTAACAGCCATGGAGATTCCATCCCTTCCCCTTCCTTCTACCAAGAAAAATCTATTGCTATAGGGTGGCCCATTCACCCAGCAGGGCAGTTTTCAGCATGAATCTCATTAAGGCTGTGTTGGACCCGGCCCTTTTTGCAAGGTTATCCCCATACTTTTTGCCATCTTCCTTCTTTTTTTCTGACCTGTTTTTGTTGGCTTTAAGACTCTGGGCACGGTATCACTGCTAACCGGTGCTCCAGTGCATATGCTCTCTGTCTAAAATGTATTGGTGATTGGTTTCTCCTTGACTGGCATATTTAATTCACTAGTAAGTCCCTAGCATAGTGCACTATGTGTGCCTTGGGCCTGTAAATCAAATGCTACTAGTGGGCCTGCAGGACTGATTCTGCCACCCACACGAGCAGCCCTGTAACCATGTCTCAGACCTGTCACTGCAGTGTCTGTGTGAGCAGTTGTACACTGCCATTTTGACCTGACAAGTGCACCCACTTGCTTGGCCCAAACCTTCCCTTTTACCACATGTATGTCACTCCTAAATCAGGCCCAAGGCAACCCCATAGGTAGGGTGCAGTTTATTTAAAAGGTAAGACATCTACTTATGTGCTTTACATGTCCTGATTGTGAAATACAACTAAGCTTGTTTTTCACTATTGCAAGGCCAATCTCTCTCATTGGGTAACACAGGGATTGCCTTGAAATATCTTTTAAGTGTAATTTCCCATTGGGAGCAGATAGAGATGTGGAGTTTGGGATCTCTTAACTCACAGTTCAAAAATACATATTTTGGTGTAGTTGGTTTTTGGACTGTGAGTTTGAAAATGCCACTTTTAGAAAGTGGGCATTTTCTTCCTTAACCATTCTGTGCCTCTGTCTGTCTGCTGATTGCATGTCTGGGTCAGGATGAGAGTTGGACTCTTAGTGCATTCACTCTAGACAGTCACACAAAGGGAGCTGAGGTGTAACCTGCATATCCTAATGGCCTATCACCAAGCTGATAGGTCTTCCTGAGCTAGATTAGAAGGAGGAGCTGACACTTCCACCTGAATAGAGATGTGCCTATCCTTACATGAAGCAATCCCCAACCCCTGGGAGTGTGTTTGGGGCTTCTCTTTGAAGTTTGCCTACTTCAAAGACAGAAATTGGTATAAGTACTGGACCTCTGACACCACATAGTTAGAATCCTTCTGGTCTGGGGACATTCTGCCAGGAGGAAGAGCTGGATGCTGTAGGAGGGACTGACACTCTGCCTGTTGCTTTATTGTGTTGGCCTGCTGCTTGCTGATTCTGTCCTGGGAGTAAAAGGACTGGACTTGGCTTCCTACATCCTGCTTCTAAAGGTTATCTAAGGGTTTGGACTGAGCTGGCCTCCTGCTAAGAAGTCTCAGGAACATCAAAGACTACACCTGCCAGTGCCTGGGCTCTCTTGCCAATAGTCCTGACTTGCCAAGTGATGCCAAATCCAGTCCCTGGGCCCTTGGGAGTGAGTTCTGGTGTAGCGGGGAAGAAACTAGTGCACCGACTTCACCGACTTCCAGAACGACTTTGAAACAATAGCCTCTGTCTGACCCCGTGCCGCTGCCTGCACCAACACCGTGGTCCCCATTGAGTGCAATGACCGCAAGCTACAATGCAGGCTCGACACCACCAAAGCGCCTCTGAAGTCCTGCCACAGCTTGAGTCCAGGGTGCTGTGTCTGTGGCACCCGACTCCGCCACAGCACCTGTGACCCAGTGGTCTGATTGAGACACCAAGAAGTTGACACCTCTCTTCTTGACCTGCTGGATTCAACGACCCTCGCCTTATCCTAAGGAACTGCCGCCTTGCCGTTAATGCCGCATCACCTTCCCTGCAGTTGTAAGGAACCAACGCTCAACCTCCCCTACCTAGCAGTAAGGAACTGATGCCTCACCTCTCCAGAGGCAGTAAGGAACTAATGCCGCACCAGCTCCAGCAACGCTTCACCTCCCCGACTCTATGCAAAGTCTGTTTCCTCATCATTTTCCAAGGTACTGTAACAGGGGTCTACACAACTCCGAGGCCTGCCATGCTTCCTCGCGGGTGGTGCAGGACTGTTGGAAGCAACTCCTTCAAGTTGTTTTTGATAGGTATTGTGTTTCTAAGAGCCATACTCCAATTAATCTTTGAAAATGTGTATCTTTGCTTCTGCATGTTGGATTTTTGCCATTTTTATCTTGTTTTACTCAGATATATGTTGGCTATTTTTCTAAAGTGATGTTGAGTACTTATGTGGTGTTTTCACTGTGTTACTGTGTGTGTGTGTGTGTCTGTGTGTGTGTGTGTGTGTGTGTGTGTGTGGCTGTGTGTGTGTGTGTACAAATACTTTACACATTGCCTCAGACATAAGCCTAACTGCTTGAACCAAGCAAGGGTTATCTTAGCTGTGTGACTCCCTTACCCTGACTAGAGTGAGGGCCCCTACTTGGACAGGGTGCAAACCACTGCCAATAAGACACCCCATTTCTAACAGGTTGGCTCAGAGAAATAGGACAAATTATTTAAAAAAAAAGAAGGACTTTTAATAAGTCAACCACACATTTGAATTTCAGACCAGATAATTTATATACAGGTCAGTGACTGTGGCCTTTGTATCTCATTCCATTTCAGTATTACAATATAGTATAACAATTTTAACTTACATTGTCCAGTAAAAAGCATTACACTATACCCCAAATGGAATGCTGCATTCCCCTTTGGTCCCCAATCAAATTCTTAATAATTTAATATTTAGTCTGGACTCTATCTGCCAAGGTGCTATCTGGGAACAGATACCAACTTGAGTCGTTTTCTCACTCAACCTACATGTGTGCTAGCATGTATGCATGTGCTTTTGCACCTCTTATCCCAGCTGTGTAGCATCTGACCATATTTTAAAAGCTGTGTAATGGAGGTTGAGGCCAAAATAATTTTATCAGATTTTTCAGTGGTTGAGGCTCCATTAGAGGGCCCCACACCACAGCGGTGGTCCAACACGAGAGTCCTCAAAAGCAAAAAAATAATGTTTTTCACCAGTTTGAACTTGCTTTCTTACAACGACACGTCATCACAAAGTTATTCTTATGCAGTAAACATCCCAGCTTTCATACCTAGATAATACAGTAATACAGGCACAGTGGCGATTTATTGTTGACATTATGTCCAAACTGGGGTAGGTTTGTTGCCTAGTAAATTATATTGATGTATTTATGTGGTAAAAGTACTATGTAGGCTGTATTTCCTAGATGAAAAACAGATCCAGAGCTCAATTCTGGTAATTCATTTGGAATACCCACTTTCCTGAAAAAACATACTTCACTTAGGTTTGATTCCTGTGTCAGGTATGTAAATTATAGTTCGTTAAAACTTCTTATAAAATGCATAAAGAAGTGTACGAATAAAACATTTTTTTTAAAAGGTTAAAAAAATGGGTCTGCAATGGGTCCGCAATGGGTCCATTGTCTACTATGGCTCAAGATGAAAAGCATTAGAAACTTTTGCAGAACAAATGAAAACAAAAAGAGAAAGCAAATAATTAATTAAGGATGTGGACTGGAGCCCAGGGTAGAAGAAAATACTTGAAAGGAGATAATTATTAACAAGCATTGCCAAAGCCAGAAGGCTTCATCTTTGCATGAGCTAGTGACTTTGCCAATGTGTTTTTGCTATGTTGTACACCAGCATGGCTGCTGTTTGGCATCGCTAAACGTTAGTAGCATAGAGGAGAGTGGCATAAAGTGGAGTGGAGTAGCGTAGACTGAACTAGTGAAGAGGGGAGTAGAGTGGCGAAGAATGACAAACAGTGGAGTAGAGTGTGGTAGAGTGGAGTGTTGTGGAGTGTCATGGATTGGAGTGTCGTGGAGTGTCATGGACTGGAGCAGAGTGAAGAGGTGCAGAGGTGTAGAGTGGAATACAGTGTTGTAGAGTGCAGTGACATAGAGTGGTGTAGAGTAGAGTGTTGTGGAGTGGTGTATAGTGCAAAAGAGTGATAGACTGGAGTGGCATGGAGTGGAGTAGTGTCATAGAGTGGTGGGGAGTCATAGAGTGGAGTGGCATAGAGTGGAGTTATGCTGTAAAGTGGAGTGGAGTATAGTGGAGTAGAGTGTCGTAGTGTCAAGTACAGTGTCATACATTGACATAGAGTGTCATAGTAGAGTGGCTTCGGATGGATGGAGTAGAGTGCAGTAAATTAGAGTGTCATAGAGTGGAGGGATGTAGATTGGCGGGGCTTAAAATGGAGTAAAGTGTTGTAGAGTGAAGTATAGTGGAGTGCCATAGATAGAGTGCTGTAGAGCATACTTAAATGATGTAGAGTGGAGTGGCATAACATAGAGTGGAATAAAGGATCACAGAATGGAGTGGAATGGCACAGAGTGGAGTAAAGTGGCATGGAGTGTCATTGAGTGGAGTATTGTGGAATGTTGTAGAGTAGCCTAGTGTGAAGTGGCACTAAGAGGCATAAAATGGAGTGGAGTATGGTGGAGTGAAGTGTTGTGGAGTAGAGTGTCATAGAGTGGAGTAAAGTGTCATAGTGTGGAGTGCCATAGAGTAGAGTGGCTTTGAAAGGAGTATCTTAGAGTGGAGGGGCGTATAGAGGAGTGGAATGTTTCAGCGTGGAGTGGTGTAGAGTGGATTGCTGTAGTGTGGAGTTCATATGGCGTGGTAGCATACTGCCATTACAGACAACACACTTTCAATTGAAATGACAATTACATTTGAAAACACAGCCTACAGATAATAATGTGCAGAAATGAAATCTCCTAGTGTCCTGATTTGTTTTGATTGTATTAAAATATTTGTTTACACAACGCTTCCAAATTACCTAAAAATATGCTTCATTTGTGCCCTTCCAACTCATATAGTCTGAAACATTTGCACAGTTCATTTACAAACATCTGAATTTTGTTGTGTGCTTGAAAGAAACCTTTGCTTTCCCAGTACCTGGAAAGGTTGTCACATAAGTCCTCTCACTTTTAAGTCAGAGAAAGAACAGTAAACACCAAGCTCCCTGGAAGACAGAGCCTAACATTTGACTTATGTCTTTGAATGCACAGCAAATGTGACAAGATAAGACAAAATGTAAAGGCCTGTTTACAGAAAACTAGGACCTGCAGAAGAATGCAAGGAGCAGTGGTGAACAAGCTTTTCGCCACTGGAGCGACAAAGGCTGCTGCATATCCTAAAACAAATAAGCTAGCTAATAGAAAGCCAGAAAATGTGAGTTACAAACCGCAAAGCCAATGGGAACCAATGGGCAGAATGCATTCCCAGAGAAACTTACAGAATGACCACAAGATTTATTTTCGTAACCAAACAGCTGTGCTTTCTGGGAGGCTTCGACCTATAAACAAATGGCAGTTACCATAAGCAATGAGGACAGAGAAGTTGGAGGGAAGAGGACAGAAGGTGTGGAAACGGGAACAACATAACTGAGGAGAAAAGGTGAGCACAGACTGCACAACCACGTAGGATCTATCTGAAACAAGCAGTGCCAAAGTTAATAAGTCTGTTTTTAAATTAGTGAACGTCTGAATGTGAGTAAGTGGGAGTGTCTAGCGGGAGGCTAGGTAAATGGATTGGGGGGGAAATGGCTGTATGTGTGGTGTGCTCATGAACCCTAGGCACTGAGCAATGGTTGCTGAGACCAGGAGCAGTACACAGGAGACCAGGATGGAAGGGGGCTATCACATAACAATATTTGTCTTCGACCACTTGTGATCTCACTCATCTACTGCTCAGTCCACTCACACCTCAAAAGAGCATTAACTTTAATTGCTTGTGCATCACCCACTTATGTGATGCTATACCTCTGCAGTGGACAGTACTGCAAATAAGTTCAGTTAGTGGTTCTGGGCATTGTAGGAAGCTACAGATGCTGCTACAGTCACCCTCCCTTGAAAACCAGTATTTGTGCTGTGAAAGTGGCTTCATTTTCTATGAGAGTCAGAACAAAGGGCTGATGGTTTTCAGGGAGCATAGAGATGTCTCTAGAGAGGGTTTCTTTTGAATTTTGGAGACCTACTATTCTGCATATATATTAATTTTGTAAGCAGGCAAAGGTTGTCACGCATAATATCTGATGCCCCAAACACCTAATGGCTATTCAGTGGACTGATCCAAAACTCAATGTCTGAAGAGGCTAAGCTAATAGTTAAAGGGGCTCTGAGTAATTTCCCCATTTAGGTATGGTGTTCAGCTGGCTGCTAAAACATATGATTGGCACTTCAACTGAGCAATGGCTGAAGAAGGCTGAGTCAAAAACCTCTGTGTATTATTTTATTATGGATGATGATGACTAATATTATTATTTTTAATATTAAGAGAGCTGGAAAGGCTGTAGCTGCCTTTCATGCCACTAAAAAATAACAATGTTAGTGCTAACGCGTCCTTCTATGTTAATTTATACACATTAGGACTCGTTTTAGGCCAATGAATCTTGTGACCCAGTGGTGAGACAACGTAGGACGAGATAACTGATCAATATGTCAAGCAATTTATCAATAATGTCATCAATATTCACCACCACAATGCACTTTATTTTGGATAAAGACATTAATAAAATTGTCGACGCAACCATGGCCTTTCAGCCATGAATAACCACACCCTTGATAGAATTTTATGAATTTTATTCCCTATTGATTACAATCTACGAGCAGAAGAGTTAATGTCAATACCAGACATAAGAGTATAGTCACGATATGGCAACTGTGATAAGATTTCATTAATGCAAGAATCACAAACATAAGAACATAGCACGGCGTGAACATAGATCAGAATACAGTGAATATCATATATGTCTCAGTTCAGCATAGCGTAACGTCAGTCATTTGTCTATTTTGTGTCAGTTGAAGTGAACTCCTGTCCTAACCACTAATTAGCATCAGCATGTTGGGCTTCATGCAAAAACTATTTAGAACACCAATTCAGAAAAACAATTTAGAAAACATCTAACTATGGTCTCTATCAAAATGAGCAGTTGGTACCTAGAAAGGAAAAGCAAACAGACAAATTACAAATTGCATTGTCATAATTACCCTCCAAGGATTATGTCAGCACGCAGGATCAGTCTTCGTCTTCAGGACATCAGTAAAAACGCCGTCAGTCTAAACTTAGTCTAAGGGACAGGGGACACTTCCCTCATAAGGAGGAGAAGTGTATAGGGGCAGTCTATGGGTGAGTATGGTTTTAATAAGTCTCAAAGTCACCAAACGGAGTGACAGAGTTTCTGGATAAAATCAATAGCATTCCCTACCTAGTTCTTCTGACCCTTCTGTGACATGGGTTTTTATCCCTTTTTTGTAATACCTTCCCCCAAAATTCTATTGGACATTTGTTATACCCCACTATCTTTAACCTATCAAATTATACATTAGGTGATTCTAATTGTCACCCTACGATAATTCATAACATTTTGATTGGTCTTCATAATTGACGTTTTCGGAGGTGGCACAACCGGAAGTTACTTCACCGCTTGGCACGTTTTCTCGGGTCATGAGTTCCTTTGTCCATGGTTTAAACGTCCCTGTACATTACATTAATCTACATTTGTTTCAACTTTGTGTATAAACTCATACTAAAGCAGCAAGCATGCGGATGAGAACACAATTGTACTGATACATTAAGCTGTAGAAAAGGACAATTTTGCAGGGTCATTGCCCTTTGCGAGTCAGCACGCTGAAAAACAGAAAAATGCTTTTAATATGAGAGCTAGGCAGCTAAAACCCACAGCTCAAGCTAACTTAAGGCCTATGAGATTTTCAATATAATGCAATATCATAATCGTTAATATAACTTGATTAACCATAGCATTAATGATTCTATTATTGAGTTATTAGTTCACATATACATTGATAGCCACACACATTATAGTCATAATTCAAGTGCATGTTTAAGAAAAATCACTATTATTGTCGTTTTCTATGCAACATCAATAAGCATTGATATGAGCATTTCATTTTAATATATGTTATTTAAACTACGCTCTCTCAGTCCCTGCTCTGATGACGCTCGTCATCACACAAACTTTGCCCTTTGACCTTTCATTTTAATTTTTCACCTCGCGAATAATGACCTTTTCAACATCTTGCCCTTTATGTTAACTTTCCCAAATTTCATTGAACATTTTCTCCCTTTCACTTTCTTCATTTCTTCTGGTTCTTCTAGTCCAATTTTTCTTGATTTTGCCATTGATTTTGCATGCCCCCCATAATCCTAATAGACAGGCCAGAACAATTAATAGACCCATTGGTATTTTTGCAAGCACCCCATTCCAAATATTAGTAAACCAGCTCCCTACTCTGGCAATCCCTTTTCCAAATTTCTCCCAGACACCAAGCTCTTTCAAATCCTTCAAATCTGTACTATCTCTAGTTAGGTTAGTAAGCATACCTCTAGTCCGGAACAATGGCGCTCGTTGAGCATCTTGCAGACCCCTCCACTCTTTGCTAAAAGAATGTCTAAAGCAAGCCGATTTTGAAGAGTCATAGCTCTTTCTGCAGCAAGTTCAATATCCATCAGGAGTATAGCCCCTGTGAAATTTGTCAGCATGTTATCCACAATAGTAGACAACTTTTGAATCTGCATAGAATTCAAGATAACCCCCACTGAAGGGATTATAGCTCCAAATATGTCACCAATGACAGCAGCCACTGATTCTCATTTTTGTCTAGCATGTTGTAATTCAGACATTTTAGGTATTTGCTTTAAGTCATCAATCTGGTAAATCTTTGGGAAAACTATTCCCAAGTAACATGTCCCATACCATCCCCCTAGGGAGACAGTAATAAGCATTAAGCACACAGATGTAATAGATCCCAGGGATCACTGGATCCTGTCCATTCAACATAAATGTCCATTTACTCTGAAACAAAAACACATGTCTACATTCACTCGTTCCCACAAACAAATTATCCTGCTCAGATTTTGGCCTATATATACAAAGCCTACCTACATGTAATGCATCTATAGCTAGCTTGCCTTGTGTTTTGATTGCAGTGTAAGCATAATCATTTGCATATGTGCGTTTTTCTAATCCTTTCTCTAGTCTTTCTTTTAATGCTTTGCGTCTATCATCAGTGTGATCTAAAAAGCTTTTCTCTACAGGTGATAGCAAGCAAGTCAAATTATTGCGATATGCATAAGCAGTTCCAAATGTAAGCGTTGGCTCGAAGAATCCTCTAACTATTTTTATATCATGTTCCTTAGCTAACTTGTTCAAGAATTCAATCACAGGCACGGAAGAAAACACAACATCCAGATTTGAATAAAAGTATTGCACATGCTCTTGATTATAGAACCTTGTTAGTAGCAACCTGCAGCTAATCCCGTAGGTTAGAGGAAGGCTATGGTAAGTAACTCCATCCTGCACAGATGAAGGAATCTTAGTGCACACATAACAGTCTTTCGCATCCATGGTCTCCACATACTCATTCAGCAAGTGATAGTAGACATTAATGGAAAGTTCCCCTTTTGAATTAGTTCCCTCATGCAGGTGTCTCGCATCTTGCTCAAATCTTTCCCACAGTGTTAGTGTTGTAGTTTCAGCTATGAAAGTAGCGCTAATAGTCTCTTTCTCTATCCATGGCATTCCCACAATCACTCCCACAATTATTACTGCACACACACAACACCTATTATAAGACCTAGCCAACCACACACCTTACTTCCCTTGTTACTACCTCTATTATAAGCTATGTCTGTATAGAATCAGATAGTAGACTAACAATCAATTCAGGAATGATTTAGAATTTTCTCTTGCTCTCTGCGTGTATTTACAGCGTCTTCACTCACTCCAGGACCCCTTTTGTCAAATCAGGTTAGCAGCTTGTCATAATCAGGTTTCTCAAAGTCAATCCAGTTCTAATGTCACATTCGGTAATTTATAAAGTATCTTTATCAGTTTTCAGATTTTCTATTTTAACCAAGTTTTTTTCCTTTAGATTAGTTCAGGTACCGTAGTACTGGCCTGGTACTTCTCGGTTGAAACAGAATGCTAGGAATTCTTGTTGCCACTCAGATGTTGTAGCATACGCCCACTCAGGACCTGTATATCTTCTGTTTGCGACTCTTTCTTTTCAGCCTTCGTTCACCTTGTTGTTCTCCTTCACTTAGGTCTTCCACTCGGGATGTATTGTTCTCCTCTGTTATTGTTTCACTTGGTGTGTCTCTTATCCTTAAGAGTGGTTTCTCTGGCCAGTTATCACCCTTTATGCGTCTTCTTCCGATGTGTACTTTCAGAACGCTGGACAGCACCCTCCTCTTGTGATATGGTGTTTTCACTTGATGGACCTGCAGCTGGCTCAGGGGATACTGGTACACTCTGATCTCTTTCTATTATTTCTCCTTCTTCTCCTTCTTCTTGATCTGTAACGGGTTCAAGTTCTAACCCGTATCCGTCTACTTCTGGGAGAACCTCTCCTTGACTTAGTTCTCCTGCTGCCTCTACTGAGATAGGCGCTCTGCCACCTCTCTCGAACTCATTCGCTGTTTGAGGGACGAGGCTGTTCTCAGTGGGCCCTCCGGCAGTCTCAGTTCCTTCTTGACTGTTTTCTAACTCTGAGACTTCTCTTCTTGGAGCTGTTGTGCCGGAAACTTCAAGTTCCTCTTCAACAGGACACGTTACCTTTTTTGTGTGACTGGCATGTATCCAGTTTGGAACTCGTGCACACTTTACAGCAGTAGTAGTTGTCAGGATTACTTGATACGGACCTTTCCAACGTGGCTACAGGCACGACTTTCTCACGTGCTTCTTGACAACCACCCAGTCACCGGCTTGTAGGGTGTGGCCTGGATCTCCAATCGGTGGCAATGTGTTAGGTTCCACCTGGTGAGAGAAAGAGCGAATCACATCAGCCAAACCTTTGCAGTAGTCCAACACCATATCATCTGTGATATTCACTAGAGCATTTGCAGGTACTGCTGGCAACCTCATAGCTCTACCCATGAGGATCTCATGGGGGGATAGTCACGTTTTCTTGTCAGGGGTGTTTCTCATTGACATCAGCACTAAGGGCAATGCATCTGGCCATTTCATATTGGTGGCTGCACACATTTTTGTCATTCTCAATTTCAAAGTACCATTCATTTGCTCCACTAGTCCTGATGCTTCGGAGCGGTAGCTACAATGCAGCTTTTGTTCGATGTCAAGTGTGGCACACAGGAGCTTAATCACCTCATTGTCGAAGTGTCTGCCTCTATCTGATTCTATAGAGACCGGAAACCCGAACCTTGGTATTAGTTCCCTAAGTAGCAATTTTGCGACTGTGAGACTGTCATTCCTACGTGTGGGGTATGCTTCAATCCAGTGACTGAAAACACACACAATCACCAACACATATTTCAATCCTCCACGAACAGGCATTTCAATGAAGTCCAATTGCATTTTGCTAAATGGACCGCCAGCTCTTCCAATGTGGCCCAAAGTTACCACTGTCCCTTTTCCAGCATTCATCTGTTGACAGATGATGCACCTGTGACAAATAACTTCGGCAGAATATCTGAATTTTGGGTTGAACCAGTCAATTTTAAATGACCTGATCATTGCATCCCTCCCAAGGTGAGCCTGTCCATGATACAGCCTGGCAATCTGAGATAGAAGGCTGTTCGGCAAGACTAGTTTTCCTTCCTCTGAGACCCACAAATCATCAGCCCTCTGTATACATTGCATTCTCTTCCAGGAACGTTTTTCCCCTTTGCTTGCACGACTTTGTAATGTTTTTAACTCATCTAGTGTGTCAACCACCCGTAATGCAAGGTTCAAACATGTGTCATTTTCAGTTTGCGGTAGCAATTCCCACTGCTCCTTGAACGATATACAGTTCAATGCACAAAACCTTGCGACTTGATCTGCATAGCCGTTTCCCATGGACACAAAGTCTTGCGACTTAACATGAGCATTGCATTTCACCACGGCAATTTCAAGAGGTAACTGAATTGCATGTAACAAATCCTTTATTGGTTCACCCTTTTTCACAGGAGAAACAGAAGAGGTCATAAAACCTCTCTGTGACCAAAGTTGGCCAAAATCATGTACAATTCCGAATCCGTATCTGCTGTCAGTATAGATAGGGACTCTCAGATTCACAGCTGCGTGGCATGCCTTGGTAAGGGCAATTAATTCTGCCACTTGTGCGGAAAACACTTTTTCGAGCCAGGAAGCTTCAATGATACCAGCTATGGTACACACAGCATATCCAGCTCTCATTATTCCAACAGAATCTCTTAAACAGGACCCATCGACAAACATGATACAGTCATTTTCTTTTAACTGTGTGTCCTGAATATCTGGACGTGGTTTGGTACATAGTTCAGTTACCTCAAGACAGTCATGTTCAAACTCTTCCTCATTGTTGATTTCAGTGTTTTCAACAGGAAGTAAAGTTGCCGGGTTCAATACAGTACATCGCTTTAGAGAGACATTTGGTGACCCCATTATGATTGTTTCATACTTAGTGAGACGAGCATTTGTCATGTGCTGAGTTTTAGCTCGAGTCAACAAAATTTCAACTGAATGTGGAACCATTACTGTTAGGGGATATCTCATGACTATGCCTTCACACTGCGTAAGGCTCTGACCAACTGCTGCAACTGCACGCAAACAACCCGGTAAGGCTGCTGCGACGGGGACCAAGGTAGCTGAAAAATATGCTACAGGGCGATTTGCACCTCCATGGACCTGTGTCAAGACAGACAAAGAACAGGCATCACGTTCATGACAAAACAGTAGAAAAGGTTTCGTATAGTCAGGCATGCCTAACTCTGGTGACCTGCACATGCATTCTCTCAATTCCATAAATGACTCAAGCTCTTCTTTGGACAAAGCTATGGTATGTGTCTCATCCTTGATCTCTTTTCCTGTCAGTCTTATTAAGGGTTTCGAGATGATCGAGAAGTTGGGTATCCACTGGCGACAGTAGCCCACCATTCCCAGAAACATCCTGACATCTCTTTTTGTCATTGGAGGGTTCATTTGCAAAATGGCTGTTATTCTTTCTTTTGATATTCTCCTGGACCCTCTCTCGATTAGATGCCCTAGATATTTCACCTCTTTCTGACAGTATTGCAGCTTCTTAGGTGACACCTTGTATCCGTTCTTTCCCAAATGATTCAATAAGGCAATGGTATCATATTTACAGATATCCCTTGTTTTGGATGCAATCAACAAATCATCGATGTACTGCACTAGAGTCGAATTGAAAGGCAGCACTAGGGATTCCAAAACTTTTTTCAGTATCTGGTTAAAGATGGACAGTGATTCAGAAAACCCTTGTGGAATTCTGCACCAACTGTACACCTTATCCAGGAATTTGAAACTGAACAAAAATTGGCTGTCCTCATGAAGAGGTATTGAAAAGAAGGCTTGTGACAAGTCTATAACTGTGAACCATTCAGCATCGCAGGGAACCTGAAACATGATTACTGCTGGATTGGGCACTACGGGGCAACATTTTACCACAATTTTGTTTATTTTTCTCAAATCCTGCACAATTCGGACCTTTCCACAGGGCTTCTTTAAACCCATTATGGGAGAGTTACATGGACTGCTCAAAACCTCTTTCAGGACTCCCTGTCTCAGGAAGTCTGCAATTATCTGTGCCACTTTGATGAGAACATCTTGTGCCATATGATATTGTGGCACCTGAGGAAACACCGCATTCGGCTTTACCTGGACTCTAACTGGTTCTATGCCTTTTATTAGTCCCACTTACTTTCCTGTCAGATCCCACACTTTCTCTGTCACTGTTCCTTGTAACTCGACAGGTAGATTGATCATGGTAAGCATTGGGAACAGGGTAATTAAAGGGTAATCCTCATTAGCCATTCCTGTGTCTTCCTCTGAAAACTGACCTTCGTCTCCTTCATCATCACTATTTGTCTGTACTTCGATTCCATCATTGGAACAGGTAATCAAGCATTTTGTCTTACACAGTAAGTCCCTTCCCAGCAGGGATACTGGACTTGAATCACAGACTACAGACTTATGTAGTCCTTGGAAATCTCTGATCTCAACCTGCACTGGATCAGTAATTGGGTTTGTCAGATATTGGTTTGCTACTCCGACTACCCTTATGGTACGCCCCGAAAGTGGTAATTTTCGGAACCTCTGCACTCCTGACTGTAGAGCATGTAGCTCCGGTGTCAACCAGAAATGAGACTTTGTAACCCATTACCTTGCCTTCCACATATGGACCTCTCTGATCCACCTCTAAGGACACTGTAAGCCTGCACTCTTCGCTGTCTGAACTATCATCTGACCACTCTCCATTCATACCATTTTCACCTCGCAATGGAAACTGTTGTACTGTATTATTTTGACTCATTACCTGGCCTGTGACCTGTTGAGGAAGCGTCACCTGTTGCTGTCCCATCGAAGCCATTGGTAATTGCATTTGCTGTCTAGGTACCATGGGAACCTGCTGTTGTACTGGTTGCATTTGCGCTGGCTGTAAACGCGGTATTTGCATCTGTTGCATTGGCTGTGCCCCTTGCATTTTTACCAGATTGTTCTGAAAATTCGGGTTTTGATGCCTTATTTTTGGGCCTCTTACATTTTGCAATGTACCAACATTAGCGCTTTGCTGAACAACACCATCCTGCACCATATTCGGGCACTCCCGTTTCCAGTGCCCCACGCCCCCGCACACATGACATGGCGACATCTTTTTTGCCCCTTGCATGTCATTTTGAACCACAGCAGTATTCAAGTCCGGACCGCGATTCACAAACCCTCGGCCTCGACCTTTTGGCTGTGTCTGAAACGCACCATTCATTTGCGGTTGCTGCTGTATCATCTTTTGAACTCCATTTCCCTGTGCAGCCCTTATCTGCATCACCATCACTTTCTCTTTCAGCTTTTTCTGCTTCAGCTCAATCTCATCACTACAGTATTTCGCATACTACAACAGTTCATCAATCAGCTTCGCTTGCCAACAAATCAAATGATTCTTAATCATCTGGCTAACTTCTGGTCTCAGCCCTGCGACAAATCTAAACACGAGATGGTTCATGTCTTTCGGTTCAATAGTCTCAGTACCACTGTAGTGTTTGAATGCCTTTAGTAATCTCTCATAGTAAGCATGTATTGACTCCTTAACCTCTTGAGAGGTCCGGTCGATCTTCTGCCAATCAGTCACCTTCGGCGACACCTTCTGTTTCAAAAACTCAATCACCTTCTGATAGTACTTCATCACCTCTTCAGAGGGTGCCCAAGTCACCTTATCCCTTGCCGGGTCCTTCGTCGGCCAATCTACTCCTCTTTTGCACTCAAGCCACAAATCAGGCGGAACAATGACTTCAAACAAGGTATTCAAGTATTCCCAAAGACATTTTGCAAGTTTCACAAACCTGTCTCTCTGTTGGTACCACTCGATCGGTTTCTCCCTCAATCTAGGATAATCATTGGTAAAAGATAGGATGTCTCCTCTGGTCCATGGCACATGAAATAAGACACCACCAGCAGTTTCTCTCATGGGTAATATTTTTACTGATTCCAGATCGGGTGAGGCCTTGGCTTGATTAGACCCTGGACTGTCACCTTTTTCCTTATCTCTTTTATTTGCCCACCTGCCTTCCCATTTTTCCAGCGCACCCCAAACTTGCGCACTTTGCAACAATTCTTTCAAATGTGCCTTCATTCCCGCAGACCTCATGTGCTCAAAATCTTTACAGTCAAAGTCCAGTCTATAACTTCTTTCCAGGTGTTTAGTGTTTCCGATATCAATATTGTATTTATCTGCCAGATTGCTAATCTCTGATGCACCTTGCCTACTTCTTTGGTAATCTTGGGGCATAGGAATCTTAATTCTGCTTCCGTGTATGACTCCAATCTATTTACACCCATTGTACCTTCTACCAATTCAGCAGCTTCTGCCCCTAACTTTACAAAGTTTAGGTACTCATCTTGTTTTTCCTTTTCTGGCTCGACTGCAGCCACTACAGCCCTTTGTGAAGTATAAGTCTTTACTAGCCATTCGTTTAACTGTTGTACTGTGAAACCCTGCAGTGAAATGTTCCCTGCATGTATCATCGGTGAATGTGAGGTGTTTGTACTCATTGTCTGAGGGGTTAAAACCCCTAGCCCTGCTTGACGCATTGCTTCTATGGGTGCTCCCACTGGGCTAAGGTCCATTAAAGACCTCAGCTGTTCAACTGCTTGTTCTCCTGGGGCCATTATCTGGGGAGTTCCCATGGACCCTCCTCTTATCACATCTTGAGTCATTACCCCCTGGTCACATACGCCAGTTTTGCCCTGCGCATACAATGGCACTGGTGGACCGACAGTAATTGGTAACGATATGGCAGCAGGTGTCTGACCTGGTCCCAGACTCCGTGGAGCAGTAACTCCATAGGTCTGTTCCAAGGTTCCCGGGACAGGTACTATTGGTGGACCGGCTACTGGGTTGTACCCTGGTATCAGCTGTGGCTGCGGTTGGGACAGTAATTTTGGAGTTGACTCAATCTATAATAATTTTGATTTTGTGTATATCGGGTCTGGCGGCACTATCAGATTTGTAGTAGTCTCAAGTGCTGGGACGTCTGGATAGATTCTCTGTATCTGCGGCGGAGGTTGCAACTGTATCGGTATGTCTGGTGCAGTGGGTACACTGACACCATTCTGTATCGAAGCCGTATCACTAGTCTGTACTGTATCAGCAACTCCCTTTTACTGCGTCTGGTTCCCAGGATCCATGCTAGTGCTTGGAGCACAGTCGCTCCCCGCATAAGGTGGCGGTCGATCATGTAATAATCTGTCCATAAATTCTTCATCGTCTGAATCATCTTCCTCTTCCCAAGGTCTTTTATTCTCTTTAGATTTGTTCGAGTCTTTATCTGTTTTACAGGATGCTTTCTATCCCTGTGTCTCTTCTCCCTGTGCTATCGCTGGGAACAATTTTAATCCGTCAACAATTCCCCTTCTCCACATTTTACTCTCATTATCCCATCTAGCCTCTCCATAAGATTTTTCTGCCCTTCTCAGTCTTCTCTGAAACTTTTCTTGCCTCTGTTTAAGAGCCATTAGATCCCAGACCGCTAAAGCTTAATACTGAGCTGGCCTCGGGGTGGTTTCTGTACGCTTAACATCCACCTCAAATTCTCCAGCACCCTTGTATTGAACGTCCCATGTTCTGGGAATGCTAAACATCCCTCTTTCTCTGTTAATTTGCGCCACTGCTTCATCCATAAACAAGGCGCAACACCTTTTTCTTCCATGACTATATAAGCTGGAGTACCCTCAGGTGGTGTAGGCTCTCCATCAGTTGCTACAATATATGCGTCTCCTTTCAGTGCGCTCTTGAATGCTTTGACAAAATTCATTTTGCGATTTTCTCTTATTTGTATTTTAATCAGAAGTGACTTAGTTCCCAGGACACTCTTCACCCACCTTTCTCAACCTATTGCCTCTCACGGACGGCAGCCAATCCATGCGCGACCCCTCTTGACAACTGACCTATCTCAGCGCGGCACCACTGACGTCACGCTCACACACACTGCAGCTGACAAAGTCTTGCGGCTCGTCCGCTCCTCACTGAATCCATACAAGCTAATGCAAATTATTGCGAGCACCTAAAATGACAACACAAATCTGCTGGTTTACTACAGGAAAAGGTAACTCATTCGCTTCAGAACTTCTCAGAGATTTCACTTGAAGCCTCAGCCGCTACTTTCTCCTTATCAGCTCCTGCATACGCAAGTAGAATTCGACCCGCAATTTCTACTCTCGACTTGTCAATGGCTCATCCTAGTGCACTTTAGAACTTGCCAAATCTCCATCGAAGGTTTCACACATACGTTTCAATTCAAACTTGACTTGTCAACCACGCCCGATTGACCTATTAAACCGCACAGATTACAACATAAATCCAAGTGTCTCCTACACTTGTCAACATACTCCGGAGTCTTAGACCACGACAGGTCCGTACATAAAAACCAACCACGTGGACAATTTTGAGCACCAAGTGCCACACTCATATGAAGTACGCCGACTTCCCTAATCTCATACTGCAGAGTACGCCCACTCCTACTAAAACAACATTTACTTGGCCTAGATACACACTATTTCACAATCACCTGCAAAAAGGCATAAGCTAAGCAAGCGCAAGAACCCTAACCACACATTATGACGCCGAGAACATCCCCAACTCACTTAGGCAGGCTCTGAGATCCCGGGAAAGTCATGGTGAACTTAGAAACCCATCATATCTCCAATTTGCATTATCACAGAAAAACAAATAAAACAATAATTATCCGTCCTAGGACCCCCAAGAGCCAAAACCGTCGCTCTGCTACCAGAACTGCTAACGCGTCCTTCTATGTTAATTTATACACATTAGGACTCGTTTTAGGCCAATGAATCTTGTGACCCAGTGGTGAGACACCGTAGGACGAGATAACTGATCAATATGTCAAGCAATATATCAATAATGTCATCAATATTCACCACCACAATGCACTTTATTTTGGATAAAGACATTAATCAAATTGTCGACGCAACCATGGTCTTTCAGCCATGAATAACCACACCCTTGATAGAATTTTATGAATTTTATTCCCTATTGATTACAATCTACGACCAGAAGAGTTAATCTCAATACCAGAAAGCATAAGAGTATAGTCACGATATGGCAACTGTGATAAGATTTCATTAATGCAAGAATCACAAACATAAGAACATAGCACGGCGTGAACATAGATCAGAATACAGTGAATATCATATATGCCTCAGTTCAGCATAGCGGTTACGTCAGTCATTTGTCTATTTTGCGTCAGTTGAAGTGAACTCCTGTCCTAACCACTAATTAGCATCAGCATGTTGGGCTTCATGCAAAAACAATTTAGAACACCAATTTTGAAAACATCTAACTATGGTCTCTATCAAAATGAGCAGTTGGCACCTAGAAAGGAAAAACAAACAGACAAATTACAAATTGCATTGTCATAATTACCCTCCAAGGATTATGTCAGCACGCAGGATCAGTCTTCGTCTTCAGGACATCAGTAAAAACGCCGTCAGTCTAAACTTAGTCTAAGTGACAGGGGACACTTCCCTCACAAGGAGGAGAAGTGTATAGGGGCAGTCTATGGGTGAGGATGGTTTTAATAAGTCTCAAAGTCACCAAACGGAGTGACAGAGTTTCTGGATAAAATCAATAGTATTCCCTACCTAGTTCTTCTGACCCTTCTGTGACATGGGTTTTTATCCCTTTTTGGTAATACCTTCCCCCAAAATTCTATTGGACATTTGTTATACCCCACTATCTTTAACCTATCAAATTATACATTAGGTAATTCTAATTGTCACCCTACAATAAGTCATAACATTTTGATTGGTCTTCATAATTGACGTTTTTGGAGGTGGAACATCCGGAAGTTACTTCACCGCTTGGCACGTTTTCTCGGGTCATGAGTTCCTTTGTCCATGGTTTAAAGGTCCTTGTACATTACATTACTCTACATTTGTTTAAACTTTGTGTATAAACTCATACTAAAGCAGCAAGCATGCGGATGAGAACAAAATTGTACTGATACATTAAGCTGAAGAAAAGGACAATTTTGGAGGGTCATGGCCCTTTGCGAGTCAGCACGCTGAAAAACAGAAAAATGCTTTTAATATGAGACCAAAGCAGCTAAAACCCACAGCTCACGCTAACTTAAGGCCTATGAGATTTTCAATATAATGCAATATCATAATCGTTAATATAACTTGATTAACCATAGCATTAATGATTCTATTATTGAGTTATTAGTTCGCATATACATTGATAGCCACGCACATTATAGTCATAATTCAAGTGCATGTTTAAGCAAAATCACTAATATTGTCGTTTTCTATGCAACATCATTAAGCATTGATATGAGCATTTTATTTTAATATATGTTATTTAAACTACATACTCATTAGTACATATTTCAAATGCAACAACATTCACAAATATAGCATCTACAACATGGCGAATTTCATTCATAACAAGGAATTAGTAAAAAACGTTCTGTGATAAAGTTTCTCCATAATTAATTTTATCAAGTCTGGGTTTCGCAGAGAACAAACATATCCTTGTATTCCATGACTGGTTTACGTGTCCTTCCCCGGCACAAGATGGTGAATGCTGAAAAATAACAAAATATTACTCTTAAGCTGCGAGGGAGTGATGTGAAATGCAATCAATTATAGTACAGTTTGTGCAGAAAAATTACTGAGCCAATAGATCTTAGAGTGCCAGACAGTTCCGTCCAGTTTCCAGAGAGCAAAACAGGCAGAACCTCCCCTTCCTTTAAGATATGTTTTCCTTTCATAGTGCATGTTGCTATCAACCTCAAGAAAAGCACCGCTGTTGTGGGGATATGGGAAAGTGGGGTCATTCGTGCACAACCGTTTGAGATGCCTCAAACGGTGGAGATATGTGGAGATGGTCACTGCCATTTCTGGTGTATCCTTGCCAGCTGAGACTCAAGTGTTTGGGTCTGCTGTTATCAAGGACTTTTTGATTTTAGTAAAATTATACATTTAATATACTTGCCTTTTAGATGATTTCAGCCACCCCTCTTTCTCCATTGGGCTGATTATGTATCATTTACCTTTCCTCCCGCTCACCTACAGCATGAAGCATGGGGCAGTGGGGGTACATCTGCGCACAAAGCAGTTCTGCCGAGTACCAGAGACTGCTATGGCAAGGTGGGCTTATTACGACCAACACATATTGCTGCATTTAGCCAATGCTTTTTTTAGCTTGACGAGCAGCAGTTTCCCCAACAACATAGTGCAAAAACCATGCCAAATAAAACAAGCATTGGCAAAGCCAAAAGGCTGGGGCCAATCCCAAACCTAATGGTTTTGCCAACGTCTGTTTTGACTTTGTGCTGTTCTCTCTGATCGACGTTTAGGCATCTACGACGTATGTCCTCTACTGTCTAGACTAGTTTAGCAGGAAAACGGTAGTTGGCTTTTGAAAAACCCAACATATCCCGGATCCACACTACTAGCCGAGCAAAATATGTGAAAGCTTTATCTGAAGACGCTGTTTCACGTACGGTGCCGGCAGGCATTTCTAGATTACATGGGTACATTCATTAAAGATTCCTCTTGCTCCTCAAGGTCCAGAGCAATGGGCATGTTGGAGGGTTAAGGACGTGTCTCTGAGGTTTTCATTGGCGAGAGAGATGCTCTTAGAATCTGGTATATTGGGCATCTTTATCTCTGTGAATTATTGCCCTAGAACGGTTGCTAACAAATGACTCTGGCATTTCGATGTAAAATGTCACTTGATGACGTGCATGTGCCTTGTATTGCCGGGTAAGTTGAGGGCGGAAGTATATTAAAGAAATGTTGCGAGGAATAAAAAGGAAATAAACAACTCTCACATGAAAACGCAACCACCTTTGTCCTAGTTTCGCTCACATCACTCATGAGGCATCATGCGTAAGACTATTGCTATTCTTACACTAATGGAGTATGATGCGCAAGCCTCTTGCTATTCTTACACTCATAAAGTATGATGCGTAAGCCTCTTGCTATATATGACGCGTAAGCCTCTTGCTATTCTTACACTCATTAAGTATGATGCGTAAGCCTCATGCTATTCTTACACTCATGACGTATGATGCGTAAGCCTCTTGCTATTCTTACACTCATTAAGTATGATGCGTAAGCCTCTTGCTATTCTTACACTCGTGAAGTATGATGCGTAAGACTCTTGCTATCCTTAACGCAGTGGACCCTCCCTCACTGCGAGTCACCACAGTACGTTTTGGGTTACGTCATGGAAAAGCACGTGATAGTAACAAGTAAAAGCTGAATTTGGAATGAGGAAATGAAAGAGGAATTAATTGTGGTTGCAGATAAGTAGTGCATATGTTTTACTATTTTGTGCATCAATGTCTTCGTCTCAAAAAGAGAAACACTTGTAATGTGAGTGAAATAACAAATCACTACGATGGAACCAATTTGTGCTGGTAGTTACCTCATCACGAAAGTCACTTTTGTCAGATGGGATTTTCAGTGTATTCCTGAACCAAACCTGCGATTGAGAGTATAGTCCAGCATATTTCGTCATCTATTTTGCGGTTGTCTAGTTTTTATTTTACAAAATCCTGTTTAAGCGCACTTTTTGTCGTCCGGGGATACTCATGTACATTCCATGTGTACTTTAAAGAATTTCCCCGATGTCAAGCTGGGCAAATCACTATTGACGACAATCAACCAAGCTTAATGATTCTTACTTACACGTCTACTTATTCGGTGTGCTTTGGTAATGTGGCTACTAGGACAGAGAGACCAGTTCCGGTTGCACGGGTACATTTAGGTGGCGTTTACACAAGTGGGGCCCAGAGAATTCCCTTAGAAATGAAGAATTTCTAGGGAAATCTGTAGTTCTGGTCCTCAATCCCCTACTTATTCTTCATTTCCGCCTGGTAATTCACCTGGATACTGCAGGTCAAATTCACTGGGCCCACTGGAATCAGCAAGGCGTCCATATAAGTGCCATTTTAGTAATTTCTGGGATCTAGACACAGATATATTTTGGTGCTTTCTATTTTGAACACTGGGGCCCCGATTAAGAGTGCCCCGGTAACTAATGACCTCTGCATAACTACCTGTTTCAAAATGAGTCACGATTGCAAGGGAAATCAGAGTTTACCACCCCTGGTAATTACTCGGAGCGGTAAAGCCCTGATAACGCATTTCTCAGGTTATGCTTTAAACGAGGTCAATACATCTTTTCACCCAGCACGAAGCAGGGATATCTTAAGGATTTTGGGGGCCCTGAGCCAAACATATCTTGAAGTTATGATCCAGTTTCAACTCTTTTATGCTCTATTTGGCTGGGGCACTGGTACAAATTCTAAATGTGTTTAGATCTAATATTCAGGGATAGTGACTTGTTTTCAATATTGTAACTCAGCAGCAGCTCATTAATATTACTACAGATTTTCTCTGTGATACCCTCCCATGTCTCTTATGTGAGTTGCTGTTTTGATCTAAAAGTAACCTTATATGAATGTTGCATGAATCATAAGCACCACATTTCCCTGCAAAATGTCTGTAATAGACTCTCACACATCACCCAAATTCAACATCTTACCAGAAAACAGTATTTAAAACAATCTGCTTAAGAATTATTCAAGGTCATCAGGGCAAGACTCTGCAGAACAGAGCTGGCTCTATTGGGGGAGTGGGCCTAAAAGGCTGGAGCAGAACCCACTTTGCTCATGCCTTTAAACATCTCTGGCATGAAGGGGTGGAGGAAGAGGGCAATCAAAACTTTAAACAGCACAATTTGAAATGACAGTATGACCCATGTGGCCACACAAGGACAATTCCAGTCTGAAATAAAGTTACGGGTTTTATTACAGATTCAGTCTCAAATTTATGTAAATGATTCTCAAAACAAGGTTATAAAGATACAGAATCACCAAGGGTTGGACAAGGGGACAAACATCAAAAGAACTAAAAATTTGATAGCGGCAATACAAAACATCAAAAGATAATAGAAAACAAGTGCTGTTCAGTTCCTTTAAGCACAAATGCAATTTAGTAGTCATCTAAGTTTAGCTAGCTAGGGCAAAGGAAAGCTCTACAGATTAGCAAGTCAAAAGTTTACATGTGCTGGGCCAAAAACACTTGTGTGCATAACATAAAAAGGAAAAGGTCAAATGAATTTGGAGAAACGTCATCTGGGGCAAAAGGTGACTAACCAAAGTTGGCAAAAAGTAGGTAAAAAGGGAAGGAGTCAGAATTGCAGAAACTCGGTCAAGAGTCTTCTTCTCTGGTCATGGGAAAAATTGTAAGCATCAGCAAAGCATTGGAAAAGAAAGGTAAGGATATAGAGGTCTGTACCTCTCAAAGTCCATGGGGTTCCACTCTGAAACTAAACAGCAAGAAGAATTCTGCTAATCCAGCTGGGGAGGGTTGTATTAAAGTCCAAAGTGACTGAAGATTCCAGTGGTTGCAGCTGCCAATAGCGCTTGGTGGGGCAGCGCATGGAGCTGGGGGCAGGGGAGGGGGGAGGAAGGAGGGATGGGGGAAATAATTAAAAATAAATAAAAAGACTTACTGGCTGCCACAGTGTTCCACTGCTCCCTCTGCCTCGGTGCTTCATGTTTTATCATTTTATTTTTCTGCTTTCTGCTGTCTTTCAGGAGTGGGGCGATGCTCCTCCGTCACAACAGAGGGGCCTCCCCAGGAATACTCATCTGTCCAACCAAAGTTTATAGTATGACATGCACAGCAACATAGGGGAAGATTCCCATTACCAACATGGGAATGGCATCCATCTTAGCTCATCGGTATGGGTTAAAACAAATGTATGTAGTCCATTTCCACAGTTTCTCAATGTACTGGGCTCAAGGTTGCTTTATCAGGCTCACTATACATAAGACAATGGGTCTTCTATTACCAAGCCAGAATTTCATGGGAATGAAGTCTGAAAAGTCACGTATGCAAGAATGACAAAACATTTTTTACACAATCAGGAAACAGGGCCTTGCAGGCCTCGCATAGGCTAACTAAATGAATTAAAACAAAAGTTTCATTTATATTAAGCAAGGCATATTTAACATTGAAATAATAAATTCATCATTAATAAGCTTTGTCAGTGTTCATATAACAGATTTTAAACAAAATAAGGTTGTTAATACATGCCATTAACTGTAATGCAAAACTGCATTTTCAACATTTCCATGTAACATTTAGAACATTACTTTTCAGAAATTCATTGTCATTTTAGTGCATACTATTAATTAACACCATAAAGAAGCATATGGAATCAAATGAATTGGTTATACATGAAGTTTTAGGGCTACACCACATTACTCAGAATTTCTATCCTACAGTGAATGTACTTTTAATACAGGCTTTCAGTGCACCAATTTACAGTTAACCTATTAATGTTTCAAATAACAAAATGCAAAAATTGTCACATATAGATGATTACTGTGATGTCAAAATAGCAATAAAATTCTGCTACATCAGAGCATATCTGCCTAATAAAGTTTATCATGTCAAACTTGCTGACTTTTAGTGAGGGAAAGACCCAGAAAATACTGGGAAATGCACATTTTGCTGCACAAAGCATGAAAATCCACATTTTATGCCAGATTAGTTGAAGGTTAAGTTTGTAATAGGCAATATATTCCATTTGTTAAAATCCAGACCCCAGGGTATGAAATTTAAATGGGTGCATTAAATATTGTAATCAATATAATACATGCTTCCATGTCCCAATACCTTATGGAAATTCTGGGGCTGGCTATCATAAGAGCAATAATATAAAAGGCTACAAATATTGACCAACCTCATGGACCTTAATTCACCAAAATGCCAGGTGTAGCAGAAGTGACATTACACACCCTCCATGGATTGTCTCCTTGACCTTTGGTCCATCCCTCGTTCCTCAGAAACTTTCTATTTGCTGTTGGTTTGGTTTGGAATGGCAAACTCTAGAAACTAAGGAAAGTAAGCATGAGTCATGTTTATCTTCTGTTCCTATTGTTGCTTATGTAGCCCTCTAATGGATAGTATTCGAAGTGCTAGGAAAACAGGGCAAGCCTGGGTAATAGATGAAGTACACAAAAAGGTAATGTAAGGAATGCTTGAATTGTTCTCAACCACTGGTAATTACTCTGGCCGCATCCCAGTCCATCATTATTTTGCAATCCATGCCACCTCAGTTTGGACACAGCCCCATGCAAATCAGTCTTGACCCTGCTCCAATGGGAACAGTCCAGCCCGAACTCCCAGGCCTGGTCCTCCCTGAACCAGAACACAAGCAACCCAGGATTGGTTTCCCTCATATTGGGATGCATCAGCTGGTGATCGCATGGTTCCAGTGGTACAGTGTGCATGGGATCCAGGTCTGGCCCTCCCTGTTCTACCTAGGGTATCACAGTGAAGTAAACAAAAAGGTGATGGATGGAATGCTTGAATTAAACTCAACCACTGATAATTACTTGGGGCTTCATCCCAGTCGATCGTTATTTTGCACACCATGCTGCTTAACCTTGGACCCATCCTTATGCAACTCAGTTTTGACCCTGCTCCAATGGCAACTGTTCAGCCTGAACTGCCCGGCCAGGTCTTCCCAGTGTGCATCACGTTTGAACCAATTCTTACCCCCTCCGGGTTGTGACTTAAGAGATTAGGGAGTAGACGAGAAAACAAAACAGAAGAGCGAAAATAACACAAGAAAAAAATCTTTCCCAGCATAGTGCTTTCAAGTATTTTCTCAAACAGCCACAACTCTCCTGAGATGTGGCAGGCAATTCAGCAATTGTTGGTGGCGTCCAGCACTCTTGGGTCCTCCTTGCTCTCCCTGTCCTCTCTGCCTTCAACAATACAATATTTTATTTGTAACACTTTTCCTACGTCATTACTATGTTATGTCACTGAAGGTATGCTGACACAGGGTTCTTTGACTTTCTTACTTATATAATAGGTGTGTTTTTACAATCATCTCTCTCACTACTTCCCTTTCTTATTGGCATACGGGCTACTTACCACCTCTTCTCTTCAGTTGACGCATGATTCACCATTTGTACTCTCACACTCCATTTTAACATGCATAATCATCCTTGAACGTTCTTTTATAGGGTATTTATTACCATAACTGGTTGTATATTCCTGGCAGCTTTGAAAAAGTCACTTGTTGTGACAAAACACGTGTTGACTTGCTTATGCATAGATGTTCATCCAACTGAGTACAATGGCTGTGGCTAAGTAACGTTGATCACTCAATGGACATATGCTGATGCCTTCTAATAAAGGATAATTTCGCAAATGTTTTCAACTGAAAGACTGATTTATATATGGAATTTCTGAGTGCAGCGGTGTCTGTTATTAACTTTGTTGAAGTGTTTGTTCTGAAAACCAAAATACGCTCTAGGGTAGTGTACTCAACTGCATTGCACCTACAATTGTCTATCTAAAACGCCACATTCATACTGTCACCACATTTGGGAAGTGCATCTTACTTGCCACCACTACCCGGCTTGCTTTGCATATCATATGGTAAAATATAAATAGTGAAAAATAGTTATCAAGGAAACCTATTTATTTCCGCAGTGGGCACAAGATATGGAGTTTAGAAGCAGGGGTTATTTGCACATCTCTGAATTTGTGAGTGCCCATATTAGCATGTGAATTAGAGGGCATTTCTCAAAAGGACTTCTTTCTTGCACACTGTCTTAGATTTGGAAGGTGCAAATGCAGAGAAATATTATTGAAAATAACACTTGTTCTACAAATCTGTGTTTCCCTAAGTCTTCTGATAAAAATGGTACCTTATTTGTGTGGATAGACCTAGTGCCCAAAACAAAAAATGGCCCAAAACGCAACATGTACCGATCACATTTTTTCCACTGAAAACAGACCCTTTTTTGCAATGTGCCTAGCTGTGGATTTTGGGTCCTAGCTCAGCTGGCACATAGGGAAACCTAGTAAACCTCTATATTTTTTAAAGCTAGATATTTGCAGGAATCCAGGATGGAGTGACTTGTGTGGCTCTGACTAGGTTGTGTTATTCAGAATCCTCTGCAAACCTCAAAATTTGACTTGAACACATTTTTCTCACATTTCTGTGATGGAAAGTTCTGGAATTTGCCAGTAGGCACAATTATCCTTCCACCCAGCATTTCCCCAAGTTTTTTGATAAAAATATCTAATTTGTGTGGGTAGGGTTAGTGCCCGCGACAGAAAGCGGCCCTAAATGCAACATGGACACATCACATTTGTCCACTGAAACTGACCTCTTTTTTGCAATGTGCCTAACTGTGGATTTTGGGCACTAGCTCAGCCCACACCTAGGGAAACCTAGCAATCCTATAGATTTTTGACTAGACACCTAGAGTAATCCAGGATGTTGTGACTTGCTTGTCTCTCACTGGGTTGTGTTACAGTGAATCCGTTGCATACCTCAAACTTTGACTAAAAAAAACATTTTCCTCACGTTTCTGTGATGCAAACTTCAAGAATCTACAGGGAGACAAAAGCTTCCTTCCACCCAGCATTTCCCCAAATCTTCTGATAAAAATTGTACCTCACTTGTGTGGCTGGGCCTAGTGCCTGCGAAGGAACAAATCAAATCATGGTCAATGAGGGTCCCTTTGCGAGGACTCCCATCGATGTTAGTTTGATCCGTTCCTGACCCGAGCAGTAGGGCCAGCCCCACAACTGAGGCAGCATTTTTATAGGGATGAGTGGGAAAACGCTAAGTCGTAAGAATGTTGTGGTTTCCTTCTGAATCTGGAAGCATATGGCACAGAAATGCAAGGTTAGTCAATTTGTGATGTTTGCAGGACATTGTGTGCAAGAAAACTTGATGGTATCCTCAAGAGTGTGAACACATTTTTATCCTTCACAGGACTCAAATGCACAATGAGGTTGATGAACCTTTCGAACCAGTAAGATGTGTGATGAACCCTAAACAATTACTTCAAAATCAGTGTGGCCACAGAAGGAAAACTCCAATCAGGAACATAATTCAAAGCTTTATTACAAACACAAGCTCAGAGTCATGTAGACTACTCGCAGAACCAAGTTATATAGATATATAATCACCAAAGGTGATGAAATAAGTTTAGGCATGCTAACATTAACAAAACTAAACATTCAAGAAGAATAATACCGAAAGTTAACAGAAATATCTGAGACACATCAATCATGCAGTGCTCAGAATTCACAATCATTTAGTGAATTCAAATGCAATATAAGTCAATAATCAGTGGCTGGGCACAGGTCAACCATACAGCTAACCAAATTAGCTAAATACATGAGTGGTGAGAAACACAGGGGGGCAAAATACAAAAAAGGACAAAAATTAATTTGGAAAAAAAATAACTCAGGCTACTGGGCACTAGTTAAGAAAAATAAAATGAGCTTCAGCATTTTGGAGAGTCTAACCTAGAAAGGGCATGTCAAAGGGGCACTGGCAAATAGCAGAGAAGAAGATACCTCTCCAAGGGATAGTGATAAAGCGTTCAGGGAATCTTCATCAGCAAAGTATTGGGTCAGCAAGCACCAGGAGAGTGTCTGTCTCAAGCCAAGACTGCATCAGCATCAGCTCTGAACCTGGTTTTGCTTTAATTTGAGCTAACTTCAATCCGTAAATGATATGTCAATCTGTAGGAGGCTGCCCTGGCTTACAGTGGGTACCTTGCGGTACTTACACCTTGTGCCAGGTCCAGTTATCCCTTATTAGTAGATTGGTAGTGTTCTAGCAGCTTAGGCTGATAGAGGTAGCTATAGCAGAGCAGCTTAGGCTGAACTAGGAGACATGCAAAGCTCCTACTATACCACTTATATCATATAGCACTATATCATAAGAAACACAATACTCAGATTTACAAAAAATAAAGGTAATTTATTTTTAGTGACAATATGCCAAAAGTATCTCAGAGGATATACTCCCTTAGTAGGTATGTAAAATACACATAATATACACACAAACCAAAAATCAGGTAAGTAAACAGAAAAGTAGTGCAAACACTGTAGAATACAATAGGATGCAATAGGTCTAGGGGCAACACAAACCATATACTAAGAAAGTGGAATGCAAACCACAAATGGACCCCAGGCCTAGTGTAGTGTGTAGAGGGTTGCTGGGAGTGTAAAAACACTAAGGGTGTCCAAGATACCCCACCCCAAGACCCTGAAAAGTAGGAGTGAAGTTACCCTACTACCCCAGAAAGACAGTAAAGACGAGATAGGGGATTCTGCAAAGACAGCAACTGACTGCAAAGCACTGAAGATGGATTCCTGGACCTGAGGACCTGCAAAGGAAGGGGACCAATTCCAAGAGTCACGCAAGTGTCGGGGGGGGGGGCAGGAGCCCACTAAACCCCGGATGAAGGTGCAAAGGGGCTGCCTCCGGGTGGAAGAAAATTCTGCAACAACGGAAGGTGCCAGAAACTTTTCCTTTGGTCAGAAGATGTCCCACGGTGTGCTGGAGGATGCAGAGTTGTTTCCACACAGAAAGACCGCAAACAAGCCCTGCTAGTTGCAAGAGTCGCATTTGAAGGTTTTGGGTGGTGCCAGGGCCCAGGAAGGACCAGGATGTCGCCCCTTGGAGGAGTAGACAGAGGAGGCACTCAGCAACACAGAGAGCCCATGCAGAAGCAGGCAGCACCCACAGAAGCACCTGAATAGGCATTCAGGAAATCTGAGCATGGCAGTTGTCTCAACACAACAAAAGAGGGTCCCACGAAGCCGGTGGTCAACTCAGCGAGTTGAGCAATGCAGGACGGAGTGCTGGGGACCTGGGCTGTCATGTGCATGAAGGAATCCTTGCAAAAGAGCACAGAAGCCCTAGCAGCTGCAGATCCCGCAGTGCACAGGATTACTGTCTGGCGTGGGGAGGCAAGGACTTACCTCCACCAAATTTGGACAGAAGGACCACTGGACTGTCGGGGTCACTTGGATCTAGCTCCTGTGTTCCAGGGACCACGCTCGTCAAGGTGAGAGGGGACCCAGAGGACCGGTGATGTAGAAGTTTGGTGCCTGCGTTAGCAGAGGGAAGATTCTGTCGACCCACAGGAGATTTCTTCTTAGCTTCCAGTGCAGGGTGAAGGCAGACAGCCCTCAGAGCATGCACCACCAGGAAACAGTCGAGAAAGCCGGCAGGATTAGGTGCTAAAATGTTGCTGGTAGTCTTCTTGCTACTATGTTGCGGTTTTGCAGGCGTCCTAGAGCAGTCAGCGGTTGATCCTTGGCAGAAGTCGAAGAGGGAAGTGCAGCGGAACTCTGGTGAGCTCTTGCATTCGTTATCTGAAGAGAAACCCAAAGGAGAGACCCTAAATAGCCCTCAGAGGAGGATTGGCTACAGAGAGAGGTAAGCACCTACGAGGAGGGGTCTCTGACGTCACCAGCTGGCACTGGCCACGCAGAGGTCTCCATTGTGCCCTCACACCTCTGCATTCAAGATGGCAGAGGTCTGAGACACACTGGAGGAGCTCTGGGCACCTCCCCTGGGGAGGTGCTGGACAGAGGAGTGGTCACTCCCCTCTCCTTTGTCCAGATTTGCGCCAGAGTAGGGCTGGGGGGATCCCTGAACCGGTGTTGTGCCCTTCAAAGCATTTCCAGAGGCTGGGGAAGGCTACTCCTCCCCAGCCCTTGACACCTATTTCCAAAGGGAGAGGGTGTAACACCCTCTCTCAGAGGGAATCCTTTGTTCTGTCTTCCTGGGACTGGGCTGCCCAGGCCCCAGGGGGGCAGAAACCTGTCTGAGGGTTGGCAGCAGCGGTAACTGCAGAGAAATCCCCAGCGAGCTAGTTTGGCAGTACCCGGGGTCCATGCTGGTTCCCCGGGGATGCTTGGAATTGTCCCCCCAATACCAGAATGGTATTGGGGTGACACTTCTATGATCCTAGACATGTTACATGGCCATGTTTGGAGTTACCGTTGTGAAGCTACATATAGGTATTGACCTATGTGTAGTTCACGCATGTAATGGTGTCCCTGCACTCACAAAGTCTGGGTATTTTGCCCTGAACAGTGTGGGAGCACCCTGGCTAGTGTCAGGGTGCCCTCACACTAAGTAACTTTGCACCTAACCTTCACTAAGTGAGGGTTAGACATATAGGTGACTTATAAGTTACTTAAGTGCAGTGTAAAATGGCTATGAAATAACTTGGACGTTATTTCACTCAGGCTGCAGTGGGAGTCCTGTGTAAGAATTGTCTGAGCTCCCTTTGGGTGGCAGAAGAAATGCTGCAGCCCATTGGGATCTCTTGGAATCCCAATACCCTGGGCACCTAGGTACCATATACGAGGGAACTATAAAGGTGTTCCCGTTTGCCAATCAGAATTGGTCAAATTAGTCACTAGCCTGCAGTGACAATTTTAAAAGCAGAGAGAGCATAAACACTGAGGTTCTGGTTAGCAGAGCCTCAGTAATACAGTTAGGCACCACACAGGGAACACATACAGGGAACAACTTATGAGCACTGGGGTCCTGGTCAGCAGGATCCCAATGACACAGGCAAAAACAAACATACATATAAGTAAAAATGGGGGTAACATGCCAGGCAAGATGGTACTTTCCTACACAACCCCCCCCCCCCCAAACGAGGGAAAATAGGGCTAACCTTGCCCAGATGAGTCTTCATTGTCTAAATATATGGAGAGTCCATCTGCATTGGAGTAGGTACTCCCAGGCCTATGTTCCACTGTATAGTCCATTCCCTGTAGGGAGGTGGACCACCTCAACAATTTAGGGTTTTCACCTTTTATTTGTTTTAGCCAAAGTAGAGGTTTGTGGTCTGTTTGAACAATAAAGTGAGTACCAAACAGGCATGGTCTCAACTTTTTCAGTGCCCAGACCACAGCAAAGGCCTCCCTCTCTATGGCAGACAAACGCTTTTCTCTAGGGGTCAACCTCCTGCTGATAAAAGCAACAGGTTGATCCTGTCCCTCAGTATTAAGCTGTGATTGCACTGCCCCAACCCCCAATTCAGAAGCATCAGTCTGGACTATGAACTTTTTGGAGTAGCAAGGGCTTTTTAGGACAGGTGCAGAGCACATGGCCTGTTTGAGCTCATCAAAAGCTTTTTGACAGCTAGCTGTCCACAATACCTTTTTAGACATCTTCTTACTAGTGAGATCATTAAGAGGGGCTGCAATGAAGCCATAATTCTTAATATACCTCTTATAGTACCCCGTGAGGCCTAAGAAGGCTCTCACGTGGGTTTGAGGTGTAGGGGGAATCCATTCCATAATGGTTTGGATCTTCCCCTCCAGTGGTGCAATCTGTTCCCCACCTACCAGCTGTCCCAGATAAACCACTTTCCCCTGCCCTATCTGGCACTTTGAGGACTTGATAGTGAGGCCTGCCTTTTACAGGGCCTCCAAAACTTTCCACAGGTGGACCAGGCGAAAATCCCAGGTGGAGCTGCACTAAAAGCTTCCAACCCTGTGTTCACCAACCTTTGAAAAGTGGCAGGTGCATTTTTCAGACCAACGGGCATCACAGTGAATTGATAGTGCCCTCCAATGGTTGAAAATGCAGTCTTGGGTTTAGCATCTTCTGATAATTTAATCTGCTATTACCCTGCAGTTAAATCAAAAGTGCTTAGGTACTTGGCAGAAGCCGGTGTATCAATCAGCTCATCTGCGCTGTGTATAGGGTGAGCATCTGTCTTGGTTACTTGGTTGAGCCCTCTATAGTCAACACAAAACCTCATCTCTCTTTTACCTTCCCTACTGTGAGGTTTTGGAATAAGCAACACTGGGCTAGCCCATGGGCTTTCTGAAGGCTCAATCACTCCTAAGCCTAACATTTTCTGAACCTCTTGTTATATGCAGTCCCTGACATGGTCAGGCTGCCTAGAAATCTTACTTTTTACAGGTAAACTGTCTCCAGTATTGATTATGTGCTCACACCAGTAGTGGTACCTGGTATCAGTGAGAAGAGTTCAGAAAAATGACTTAAGAGATTTACACAGTTGTCCTTCTGCTCAGCAGTAAGGCAATCTGCAAGTACTACTCCCTCCACTAAGGCATCAGCTTCAGTGGTGGAGAAGAGATCAGGGAGAGGGTCACTCTCTTCTTCCTGTTCCTCATCAGTTGCCATGATCAGGGTGAGATCAGCCCTGTCATAGTAGGGTTTTAGGCGGTTGACATGGAACACCCTAAGGGGACTCCTGGCAGTGCCCAGGTCTACCAAGTAGGTAACCTCACCCTTTTTCTAAACAATTAGATGGGGTCCACTACATTTGTCCTGGAGTGCTCTTGGGGCCACAGGCTCCAATACCCACACCTTCTGTCCTGGGTGGTACTGGGTCAGGATAGCCTTCTGGTCATGCCATTGTTTTTGCAGCTCTTGGCTGGCCTGAAGGTTTTTACTGGCCTTTTTCATGTACTCAGCCATTCTTGATCTTAGGCCAAGTACATAGTCCACAGTGTCCTGTTTAGGAGCTTTTAAAGGTTATTCCCAACCCTCCTTAACAAGTGCAAGGGGACCTCTCACAGGGTGCCCAAGGAGGAGTTCAAAGGGGCTGAAGCCCACTCCTTTTTGGGGTACCTCCGTGTAAGCAAAAAGGAGGCAAGGTAACAGGACATCCCATCTCCTTCTGAGTTTTTCAGGGAGTCCTATTAACATACCTTTGAGAGTTTTATTAAACCTCTCAACCAGACCATTTGTTTGTGGATGATAAGGAGTAGTGAACTTGTATGTTACACCACACTCCATCCACATTGCTTTGAGGTATGCAGACATAAAGTTACTACCTCTGTCTGACACCACTTCCTTAGGGAAGACCACTCTGGAAAAGATTCACAGGATGGCCGTTGCCACTGCAGGAGCTGTAGTGGTCTTTAAGCGAATTGCTTCAGGATACCTAGTGGCATGGTGCACTACCACAAGGATAAACCTATTGCCTGAAGCTGTTGGAGGGTCAAGGGGGCCAACTATGTCAACCCCTACCCTTTCAAAGGGCACCCAAACCACAGGAAGTGGAATTAAGGGGGCCTTTGGTGTGCCACCAGTCTTGCCACTGGCTTGGCAGGTCACACAAGAGCGACAAAACTCTTTAGTGTCCTCTGACATATGAGGCCAGTGAAACAGGGGAACAAGTCTGTCCCAAGTTTTACTCTGGCCCAAATGCCCAGACAAAGGAATGTCATGTGCCAAGGTAAGAAGAAACTCCCTGTACTGCAAAGGGATGACCAATCTCCTGGCAGCTCCAGGTTTAGGGTCCCTTAATTCAGTATACAGGAAGTTGTCTTCCCAATACACCTTATGGCTATCACTGACATCCCCATTCTGCTGTTTGACAGCTTGCTGTCTCAAACCCTCTAATGTGGGACAGGTTTGCTGTGCCACACTCAGCTCTTCCCTAGCAGGCACCCCTGCACCCAAAAGCTCAGCAGTGTCTGCTGCCAGCTCATCTGGTGTAGGTTCTGCATAGGGAGAGGATTCCTCTTCCTCAAAAGGGGAATCTTCTGGTCAGGGAGGGATAGTGAGCAAGGATTTACCCTTCCTACCCCTTGCTTTTGGGAGCACTTGGCCCATTGTTCCAGGATCCAAGTTTCCCTGTCCTTTTTGCTTTTTGGCCAGAGCTCTTGTCAAAGCAAAAATATGCCCAGGAATGCCCAGCATTGCTGCATGAGCCTCCAACTCCACTTCAGCCCAAGCTGATGTTTCCAAATCATTGCCTAGTAAAAAATCTACAGGTAATTCAGTGGCTACAACTTTCTTTGGACCAGTAACCCGCCCTCCCAATTGAGACTCACAACAGGCATGGGGTGGCTAAGTGTGTTATTGTGAGCATCATTCACTTGGTACTGCTGACCAAGTAGGTGTTGATCAGGGTCTATCACCATAGTTACACTGGCTCCTGTGTCCCTGTAGGCCTGAACCTCAACACCAATGATTAGGGGTAGTTGCTTGTACTTATCCATATTAAGGGGACAAGCAACCAAGGTGGCAAAATCAATGCCACCATCAGAGAATAAAACAGCCTCTGTGGTCTCCCTAACAAGACCAACCCCAGCTACACTGCCAATGGTGAGCCCAGCTACACCCTTGGATTGGCCATTTGTAGTAGACTTCCCACCACCACTGCTATCACTAGGGGCACTAGAGGTTGCAGTTGGGGTTGTGGTAGTGGGAGCCTTGGTGCTTTTCATTGGACAAGTGGCATAATTTGCCCAATGGCCTTTTACTTTACATAAATAGCACCATGGCTTTTTCTGATTGTGAAAAGAGGATTTGGACCCACCATCCCCAGAGGATTTTTGTGGGCCTGATGAAGACTCAGAATGTTTTTTGTCCTTGTCCCCTCCCTTGTCAGAAGACTTACCATCCTTCTTCTTGTCATCCTTGTCAACCCATGTATGAACGTTTCTGTTCACTCTTGTTCTGAACCATTTGTCTGTCTTCATTCCCAATTCTTGGGGAGAGGTCAGATCTGAGTCTACCAAGAACTGGTGCAACAAATCAGACACACAATTGTTCAAAATATGCTCTCTCAGGATTAGATTGGACAGGCTTTCATAGTCAGTCACCTTACTGCCATGTAACCAACCCTCCAAAGCCTTCACTGAACAGACTACAAAGTCTGTCCAGTCTTGAGAGGACTCTTTTCTCGTGTCTCTGAACTTAATCCTGTATTGTTCAGTGGTTAAGCCAAATCCATCCAAGAGTGCATCTTTCAAAATGTTTTAGTTGTTAGCATCACTTTCTCTGAAAGTAAGGGACCTATCTCTACCCTTACCAGTGAAAGATAGCCACAAGATAGCAGCCCACTGCCTTTGAGGGACCAACTGTACCATACAGGCCCTCTCCAGTGCAGCAAACCACTTGTTAATGTCATCCCCCTCCTTGTAAGGGGGGACTATCTTATGCAGGTTTCTGGAATCTTGCTCTCTAACAGGATTGCTATCAAAAACACTGCTGCTACCACCATGGGGAACTAACCCCAACCTCTGCCTTTCCCTTTCCACATCCAGAGATTCCCTGTCTAAGGCCAGCTGCTTCTGTTTAAGCTTCAGCCTGGCCTCTAACAACCTCAGCTTTCTGAGTTCCCTTTCCATTAAGTTATCCTCAGGGTGGGAGGCTTGGGAATTGTGAGACACAGAAGAAATGTGGGAATTTGCAGAGTTGGACTTGCCCCTAACTGACTGGACCCTAGTAACCTGGCCTTTAGGATTGAAAGGTGCCCTACTAGTGTGTGACCCCCTCCCACTACCAGTGTCACTAGGTGGCCTGTTAGCTGCCAGGTTCTTGGAAGATACCTCCCCAGCCTCCTCAGGGGACTCCTCTGAGTCTGGTTGGGTACCCCCCTCCTTACCTCCTGATCCTGGGATGGGCCAGACTGGTTCTGGTCACTTTCTAGGAGAAGGCTAAGGAGAAGCTCTTTGGTAGGATTCTTTCCAATTGCTAAACCTCTTTCAGTGCAGAGACCCCTCAAACTTTTAAAGTTTAGATTCCCATATGTTGCCTGGACAACTGTGGGAGTAAGTTCTACTGCAGACATGACAGAAAGGGGTTTAGGACAGAGAGAGAGAAACGTTTTGAAACTTTTAAAGAAAAGAGAAAAACTTTTGAAAACTTTTTCAGAAAGTTTTTAGAGAAGGAAAGTTAAACTGTTTAGGTTACTGTGTATATTCTGAAGTATTTGGTATATGTTTTTTTAATGAAAAGCACCAATGACAAAGTGGTAAAGCAGTTACAAGTACCCCACCGCTGCACCACCAATGTAGGAGGCTGGCCTGGCTTACAGTGGTTACCTTGTGGTACTTACACCTTGTGCCAGGTCCAGTTATCCCTTATAAGTAGATTAGTAGTGTTCTAGTAGCTTAGGCTGATAGAGGTAGCTATAGCAGAGCAGCTTAGGCTGAACTAGGAGACATGCAAAGCTCCTACTATACCACTTATATCATATAGCACTGTATCATAATAAACACAATACTCAGAGTTACTAAAAATAAAGGTAATTTATTTTTAGAGACTTTATTCTAAAAGTATCTCAGAGGCTATACTCCCTTAGGAGGTAAGAAAAATACACAAAATATACACACAAACCAAAAATCAGGTAAGTAAACAGTTAGAAAAGTAGTGCAAACACTGCAGAATACAATAGGATACAATAGGCCTAGGGGCAACACAAACCATATACTAAGAAAGTGGAATTCGGACCACCAATGGACCCCAGGCCTACTGTAGTGTGTAGAGGGTTGCTGGGAGTGTAAAAAAACACTAAGGGTGTCCAAGATACCCCACCAAAGACCCTGAAACGTAGGAGTGAAGTTACCCTACTGCCCCAGAAAGACAGTAAAGTCAAGATAGGGGATTCTGCAAAGACAACAACTGACTGCAAAGCACTGAAGATGGATTCCCAGACCTGAGGACCTGCAAAGCAAGAGGACCAAGTCCAAGAGTCATGCAAGTGTCCGGGGGGGCAGGAGCACACTAAAACCCCGATGAAGTTGCAAAAGGGCTGCCTCTGGGTGGAAGAAGCCAAAGATTCTGCAACAACGGAAGGTGCCAGGAACTTCTTCTTTTGTCAGGAGATGTCCCACGGCGTGCTGGAGGATGCTGAGTTATTTCCATTCAGAAAGACAGAAAACAAGCCTTGCTAGTTGCAAGAGTCGCAGTTGAAGGTTTTGGGTGCTGCCAGGGCCCAGGAAGGACCAGGAAGTTGCCCCTTGGAGGAGGAGACAGAGGGGGCGCTCAGCAACACAGAGAGCCCATGCAGAAGCAGGCAGCACCCGCAGAAGCACCTGAACAGGCATTCAGGAAATCTGAGCACAGCGGTTATCTCAACACAACAAAGGAGGGTCCCACGAAGCCGGTGGTCAACTCAGCGAGTTGAGCAATGCAGGATGGAGTGCTGGGGACCTGGGCTGTGCTGTGCATGAAGGAATCCTTGCAAAAGTGCACAGAAGCCCTAGCAGCTGCAGATGACGCAGTACACCGGATTACTGTCTGGTGTGGGGAGGCAAGGTCTTATCTCCACCAAATTTGGACAGAAGGACCACTGGACTGTCGGGGTCACTGGCCATTTGTAGTAGACTTCCCACCACCACTGCTATCACTAGGGGCCCTAGAGGTTGCAGTTGGGGTTGTGGTAGTGGGAGCCTTGGTGCTTTTCATTGGACAAGTGGCATCATTTGCCCAATGGCCTTTTACTTTACATAAATAGCACCATGGCTTTTTCTGATTGTGAGAAGAGGATTTGGACCCACCATCCCCAGAGGATTTTTGTGGGCCTGATGAAGACTCAGAATGTTTTTTATCCTTGTCCCCACCCTTGTCAGAAGACTTACCATCCTTCTTCTTGTCATCCTTGTCAACCCATGTATGAACTTTTCTGTTCACTCTTGTTCTGAACCATTTGTCTGTCTTCTTTCCCAATTCTTGGGGAGAGGTCAGATCTGAGTCTACCAAGTACTGGTGCAACAAATCAGACACACAATTGTTCAAAATATGCTCTCTCAGGATTAGATTGGACAGGCTTTCATAGTCAGTCACCTTACTGCCATGTAACCAACCCTCCAAGGCCTTCACTGAACAGACTACAAAGTCTGTCCAGTCTTGAGAGGACTCTTTTCTCGTGTCTCTGAACTTAATCCTGTATTGTTCAGTGGTTAAGCCAAATCCATCCAAGAGTGCATCTTTCAAAACGTTTTAGTTGTTAGCATCACTTTCTCTAAAAGTAAGGGACCTATCTCTACCCTTACCAGTGAAAGTTAGCCACAAGATAGCAGCCCACTGCCTTTGAGGGACCAACTGTACCATACATGCCCTCTCAAGTGCAGCAAACCACTTGTTAATGTCATCTCCCTCCTTGTAAGGGGGGACTATCTTAAGCAGGTTTCTGGAATCTTGCTCTCTAACAGGATTGCTATCAAAAACACTGCTGCTACCACCATGGGGAACTAACCCCAACCTCTGCCTTTCCCTTTCCACATCCAGAGATTCCCTGTCTAAGGCCAGCTGCTTCTGTTTAAGCTTCAGCCTGGCCTCTTCCAACCTCAGCTTTCTGAGTTCCCTTTCCATTAAGTTATCCTCAGGGTGGGAGGCTTGGGAATTGTGAGACACAGAAGAAATGTGGGAATTAGCAGAGTTGGACTTGCCCCTAACTGACTGGACCCTAGTAACCTGGCCTTAAAGATTGAAAGGTGCCCTACTAGTGTGTGACCCCCTCCCACTACCAGTGTCACTAGGTGGCCTGTTAGCTGCCAGGTTCTTGGAAGATACCTCCCCAGCCTCCTCAGGGGACTCCTCTGAGTCTGGTTGGGTTCCCACCTCCTCTACCTCCTGATCCTGGGATGGGCCAAACTGGTTCTGGTCACTTTCTAGGAGAAGGCTAAGGAGAAGCTCTTTGGTAGGATTCTTTCAAATTGCTAAACCTCTTTCAGTGCAGAGACCCCTCAAACTTTTAAAGTTTAGATTCCCATATGTTGCCTGGACAACTGTGGGAGTAAGTTCTACTGCAGACATGACAGAAAGGGGTTTAGGACAGAGAGAGAAAAAAGTTTTGAAACTTTTAAAGAAAAGAGAAAAACTTTTGAAAACTTTTGAAAGTTTTCAGAAACTTTTCAGAAACTTTTTAGAAAGTTTTTAGAGAAGGAAAGTTAAACTGTTTAGGTTACTGTGTATATTCTGAAGTATTTGGTATATGTTTTTCTTATGAAAAGCACCAATGACAAAGTGGTAAAGCAGTTACAAGTACTTATCCCACCGCTGCACCACCAATGTAGGAGGCTGGCCTGGCTTACAGTGGGTACCTTGTGGTACTTACACCTTGTGCCAGGTCCAGTTATCCCTTATAAGTAGATTAGTAGTGTTCTAGTAGCTTAGGCTGATAGAGGTAGCTATAGCAGAGCAGCTTAGGCTGAACTAGGAGACATGCAAAGCTCCTACTATACCACTTATATCATATAGCACTGTATCATAATAAACACAATACTCAGTTACTAAAAATAAAGGTAATTTATTTTTAGTGACTTTATCCTAAAAGTATCTCAGAGGATATACTCCCTTAGGAGGTAAGTAAAATACACAAAATATACACACAAACCAAAAATCAGGTAAGTAAACAGTTAGAAAAGTAGTGCAAACACTGCAGAATACAATAGGATACAATAGGCCTAGGGGCAACACAAACCATATACTAAGAAAGTGGAATTTGGACCACCAATGGACCCCAGGCCTATTGTAGTGTGTAGAGGGTTGCTGGGAGTGTAAAAAAACACTAAGGGTGTCCAAGATACCCCACCAAAGACCCTGAAAAGTAGGAGTGAAGTTACCCTACTGCCCCAGAAAGACAGTAAAGTCAAGATAGGGGATTCTGCAAAGACAACAACTGACTGCAAAGCACTGAAGACGGATTCCCAGACCTGAGGACCAAGTCCAAGAGTCATGCAAGTGTCCAGGGGGGGCAGGAGCACACGAAACCCCGGATGAGGGTGCAAAAGGACTGCCTCTGGGTGGAAGAAGCCAAAGATTCTGCAACAACGGAAGGTGCAAGGAACTTCTCAGGGACCACGCTCGTCAAGATGAGAGGGGACCCAGAGGACCGGTGATGCAGATGTTTGGTGCCTGATTTAGCAGGGGGAAGATTCTGTCGACCCACAGGAGATTTCCTCTTGGCTTCCAGTGCAGGGTGAAGGCAGACAGCACTCAGAGCATACACCACCAGGAAACCGTTGAGAAAGCCGGCAGGATTAGGAGCTACAATGCTGCTGGTAGTCTTCTTGCTACTTTGTTGCGTTTTGCAGGCATCCTGGAGCAGTCAGCGGTCGATCCTTGGCAAAAGTCGAAGAGGGAAGTGCAGCAGAACTCTGGTGAGCTCTTGCATTCATTACTTGAAGAGAAACCCACAGGAGAGACCCTAAAAGCCCTCAGAGGATGATTGGCTACAGAGAGAGGTAAGCATCCATCAGGAGGGTTCTCTGACATCACCTGCTGGCACTGGCCACTCAGAGGTCTCCATTGTGCCCTCACACCTCTGCATTCAAGATGGCAGAGGTCTGGGACAGACTGGAGGAGCTCTGGGCACCTCCCCTGGGGAGGTGCTGAACAGGGGAGTGGTCACTCCCCTCTCCTTTGTCCAGTTTTGCGCCTGAGCAGGGCTGGGGGGATCCCTGAACCAGTGTAGACTGGCTTATGCAAGGAGGGCACCAGCTGTACCCTTCAAAGCATTTCCAGAGGCTGGGGAAGGCTACTCCTCCCCAGCCCTTTAAACCTATTTTCAAAGAGATAGGGTGTAACACCCTCTCTCAGAGGAAATCCTTTTTTCTGCCTTCCTGGGACTGGGCTGCCCAGGCCCCAGGGGGGCAGAAACCTGTCTGAGGGTTGGCAGCAGCAGTAGCTGCAGAGAAAACCCCAGAGAGCTAGTTTGGCAGTACCCGGGGTCCAAGCAGGAGCCCAGGGGATGCATGGAATTGTCCCCCCAATACAAGAATTGTATTGGGGTGACAATTCCATGATCCTAGACATGTTACATGGCCATGTTCGGAGTTACCATTGTGAAGCTACATATAGGTATTGACCTATATGTAGTTCACGCTTGTAATGGTGTCCCCGCACTCACAAAGTCCGGGTATTTTGCCCTAAACAATGTGGGGGCACCTTGGCTAGTGTCAGGGTGCCCTCACACTAAGTAACTTTGCACCTAACCTTTACTAAGTGAGGGTTAGACATATAGGTGACTTATAAGTTACTTAAGTGCAGTGTAAAATGGCTGTAAAATAACGTGGACGTTATTTCACTAAGGCTGCAGTGGCAGTCCTGTGTAAGAATTGTCTGAGCTCCCTATGGGTGGCAAAAGAAATGCTGCAGCCCATAGGGATCTCTTGGAACCCCAATATATGGGTACCTAGGTACCATATACTAGGGAATTATAAGGGTGTTCCAGTGTGCCAATCAGAATTGGTAAAATTAGTCACTAGCCTGCAGTGACAATTTTAAAAGCAGAGAGAATATAAACATTGAGGTTCTTGTTAGCGGAGCCTCAGTGATACAGTTAGGCACCACACAGGGAACACATACAGGGCACAACTTATGAGCACTGGGGTCCTGGCCAGCAGGATCCCAGTGACACAGGCAAAAACAAACAGACATATAAGTAAAAATGGGGGTAACATGCCAGGCAAGATGGTACTTTCCTACACAGTCCACATGAAATGTTCCCATTGGCTTCCAGGATAAGTTCAGGGGCATCAACCAATCAGGTTATTAGTGAACCGCAGGTCCAACATTCTCACAGGTCTGTCAAGAGAACATCGCTTCTTTCTGTGTGACTCTAAACGTTTTGAAACAAAAGTATGCCAAGTTCCTGCATTATATCTATTCAAGGACAACTGTACATAGTTCTCCCATGATTAAATAATAGTTTTTTGTTTTACAAATGGGACTTTGCTTCTCATGGGAAAGAAATCTGAAGGAAAGCTTCACATTATGAAAAAATAATTCAGCATGTTTACTTGACTACGAAATGCAAGCTCTGTAAGCCTCAGTTATGCTAACACAAGAAAATCATAAAATGCAACTGAATAATGCTTGTTAATAAAACACACATAATATACAGACTAATAAATGCAGAAGCATTAATAATATATGATCATTAAACGTAAAACAGTCCATTTCAATCTTAAAAGCTTTGTTATTATATTACATTAAGTATAACAGAGAAGTGCATTTTTCAAATGTGCAAATATTTTCCAAGTCATTAATCTTTCATAAAACACAAGAAATCTAAATTTGTTTCAACATAAGCTATTAGTTCAGAGTCTAAATTACATTTTAACATAACTTGTAACTTTCTAGCATGTGATAAAATCAGAAAGGCAGCCAATGTCGAGTTTGAATTACAAGCAGAGCGCACATTTAAAATGTGTGTCAGTGCAGCTTTCTATGTTAGTTTTCCTCTCTTCTATGTTTGTGACTGAAATTTGTCACAGTATGCTGACTTTAATAGCATGAGGAACAGAGCAAAATTGTAGGATCTAACAAGAGGCACACCACCCTCTACTCCCCTGGGTGTCTAGGTTATGAAAATATCCGGAGTTGGTTGATTTTCCATAAAGACAATGTACAACTTGGCAGAGAAAGCTAGAAAAGACAAATAATACTGCACAACCATCTATTCCTCAAGTAAACACACACAGATTGGCTGGATTTGGCACGAGGGTGAGTGAAAGGTTCAAAATGTAAAAATTTATTAACAAGAGATTTCACAAAAATAAAATACACTGTTAATAATTGAAAGTTCCAAAAACTGAACCAATGACTCACAGCTTGTGAGCTGTCTGTAAACTGTAACACAGCACCAACCACTTTACAGGCCATTCACACACCTTTCATGCGTGACACACAAGAAAACATTCACATCACCAGCTGCGGGACCAGCACATTAACAACACTCACATCAACAGACGGCACCATTCAAGGGTCCATCACTTTCATACAGCCACATGACTGATAAACCAATCACACTGGCTCGTTGCTGACAGCATGTGTGAACTGGAATTTGTCTGGCACTGTATGTGTAGTGACCAACAGCAAGACACTACACACATATGGCCAGCCAAATGCCAGCTCACACATGCCAGCCAAGCACCAGTCCATGCACACCACCAGCTAAGCACCAGTCTATGCACTCCACCAGCCAAGTGCCAGTCCACACAAACCAGCTTACAAACAGCAGTGTAAGCCTCCAACCTCTGATCTACTCTAGGTACACCACTCTTCTGCTCACTGTAGTCTAAAATGCATACTGGTTTGCACCCTTCTGCAACATGACCCCAAACAGTCACAAGTGAAGTACTTTCATCATGAATGGTTGTCAGCATGTTGACATCTCTCCTGTTTGAAAATTTCACAGCTAGAATTTCATCAGTGTACAAGGCACTGCACTGTCGCCTCTGAAGCTTTTTACATACAAGCTCTTTAGGGTAACTTTTATGGTTAAGGCAGATTGTGCCACAAGCAACAGTGTCCACTTTGAACAACTCCTTGAACAATTGCACACCAGTGTAAAAGTTATCTACATAAAAGGGGTGGCCTTTGTTGAAAAGTCCTCTACCAAGTTCCCACACAACTTTCTCACTGACTCCAAAAATGGATAGACGGACAACCAGTGGGGTCAATAGAACAATCTCTACTAGTTTACACTCTGAAATTATAGGACCCAGACAGCATATACATCTTAATAGCATAGCATGCCTTCTTGCTAGGAATGTACTTCCTAAAAAGAAACAGCCCTTGAACAGGACCAAAGACTCACCCACTGCTATTTCTTTTTCTGGAACATGGATTTCTCAAAAGCGATCTACAAAATGTTCAAGGACAGGCTGAATCTTGAAGAGAAGGTCAGAATCAAGGTGATTTCTTGGCAATGCTGAAGTATTATAAAATAAATGCACCATCCAAAGCAGAAGCGAATACCGATCACAACTCATGGTTGCCGGAAATATAGCTGTTGACATCAATGGACTAGTAGACAATATGAAGACATCAACTGCTTCCATATCAAGCACATCAAAAAAGTTAAAGCCAAGAACTTTTTCAACTTATCCAGATTTGTGGGAGTTTACCAGCTACCTCTAGAGAGTGGCTTAAGTCAGGCACTATTGTCCCATATATACTGTTCAGCATACAAATTAGTCTAGTCAACAACTCCATCCAAAAATACATCGGTCATAAACAACTGAAAGAAAGTTATGGGCAAAAAGTTTCAATATTCACTCTGTAACATGTGACACCAGTATAGGCAGGCAACACGGGGCAACCAAGAGTTCAGCATATCCAAAGGGAAGCCTTTCAGCCCAGGATGCAATTCAGATGCATCTTGCTGCACTAGCAGCATATCAGTGTCCTCCTCTGAAAAAAGCAACCTGCTGAACGGTAATCCTGCAAGTAGCCATAATCCTTATCAGTAAAAGTAACACAACAAATACGTCAGCTATAACCAACAATGTGTAAAATAAGTAATAATCACACTGTGCCTTTATCAAACAGAAAGTAGAACTACTGGCATATAGTAATCTGGAAGGAAAAGTCTATCAATACAAAGCACACAAAGACCTATTTACTCAAAAATGATACAACTCACTTGCCAGACACAGCTAGGCTGAGGATCACTTGCACCTACTCTGCACAGACACAGCAGGTACCAATAATATCCAACAAGAAAGGAAAAACAAAAGAAAATTACACACAAGAAAACACAACACGTGTCTTGCACAAATCCAATTTGACCCACAATACAACAGAAGCTAATATTCTGCAATTATTACAACATTAAGAAAAAATATTCATGCAGGGTAATGATACTCATTTGAAGTATACAGTACAAAAAAAAATGTTTTCTTACCAAACACATGCAACTACAGAAACTCCAGGTCTACCATTGCCAAAACCGCAAGCAGGAGCCACCACAAAGAAAATCAAAAGCTTTGCACTAGAATGAAAATAAAAAATAAAACATTAAGAGTTGCATGTACGAACAAGAAAATTTGCGAGTTACTATTTGTTAACCAATGCAAATCGCAATTAGGAAGTCCCAGATCCCCATGTGCATACGATGTGAGGCCTCAAATTACGAGTCAGTAGCAAGTCACATCTCAATTAGAAGAATCACAAAAAGGGATTACCTAAATCTGTGAATGGCGTTGCAAATTGTTAATCGTATCACAAATTGTGAATGGCACTCCAAAATAGGAAAAAACACTTCCTGGTCATTGCTAATCACCTCTGAACCAGGAAGTGCCTCACAGCACCTGTCTAGAGATCACCCTAAGTGGAGTAGGAGTGCAGCTGCCATACACAGCAAAGGCCCAACACCCAAAAAGGAGAACAAGCAGCAGATATGGCCAGCCAATCTGCTGAGAAAACACCTGGAGGGAGAAAAAGAAAGTTAAAGTTTAGCGAGAAGGAATTGGAGATACTCACAGAGGAGTGCTGTGAGAACCATGATGTCCTATTTGGGAGGGCATTAATGACAGTTCCTGAGTCACCAGAGAAGAAGATCTGGCAGGAAGTCCAAGCCGAAATAAATGCCATTGGAGTCACACACTGCTCCATTGATGAAATCCACAAGAGATGGTATGACCTCAGGTCACAAACAAAAGAAAAGGTGGCTCAGTGACTCACTGAATCCCGGGGAATTGGAGGTGGTGCCCCAGAAGTACCACCACCCACTGCACTTGACACCGTGGTGGATACCACACTGGAGCTGGAGGCTGTCATGGGCATTGAAAACATCAACAGTTCTGAATCAGGAACATCACAAAGTAAGTGTAGAACATTTACTTTTGTCACAACTCAGACCCAACAGCTACGTTCAAATCCAAATGGTCCAGCAGCATGCATTAGACATTTGTTTCCCAAATGTGAAGTATGTTACCGTGACAGTGCATTATGAGTGATGCAGTCAAATGAAGTCAGCTTAGGAGTCAAATGCACCTTTATTGAGGCAGACATCAGAAAGGTAAATAGAATGTATCGCATTGGTCCCACAGATCCCCCCCCTGAGGTATCGAGTGAGGACGCCAATGTTGAAGGAGTGGATAATGCCAACATGGCAGCAGAAGATCCCAACCGTATAGACAGTCATATGAGCACTACACCGTAGCAATATGTCAATGTCACCAGAGCCTTCAGCAATAGAGGACAATGATGCCCCTCTGCCACCAAGTGCAATCCCACAGTCAACTCTGAGCCAAGACCAGCATCATCCAGTGAGTGGGCGCAGGAGGCAGCATGAGGCATGTGATGCTGTTGAAGATGACGGCAACGCACAATTATTTGTTGGTTTAGAGGCACCCCTGTTCTAAAGTCAATGCCTGCAAAACAAACATTTAAAAATAATCAGCAGGAATATACAGAGCATGCGGCAGAATATGTCTGTTGGCTTTAACTACATTAGGACATGATTCACAACACTGAACTTAATTCAGTGAGCCTGACCACCGTCATTCAGGAATTGTGCCAGCAAATGAGGGCCGACTGTGCCCATAAGAGGCTTAAGGATGGCAGTGCTGTGGCTAGAATGGACTGGCTAAGTTGTTCCATAGGTAGATTGGACACTTTTACTACCAGCCTCTTCAGGAAAACTGTCCCATTAGAGGTTGAAATGGGACACTTCATCAGTGACGTTTCCAAGGGCCTAGGACAGATCACTTCTGCCGTTGAACTGCTACCAACGGCACAGATTGCAAGAGGCGCAGGAGATGCGCCTCAGGATAGTGAGGAGAATTCTGTTGTGAGCAGCGTATCATCCACTGATGCCCTTGCCTTGCGCCACAGTAGCAGCCATACCCCTGTTGGAGACCAAGCAGACAGGACATGTTGGACGTAGCCGCAAAAAGCAGTAATGCACACTTATCTGTAGCTTTGCAGTTACACATGGCTATTATTTATTTGGTGATGCAGCCAACACTATCCTGTATTTCACTTACCACCTGGGAATCCTATAGTTCAGAATGATATGGGAAAAAGAGTAGCTTGACATCAAACGTTGTATTAGTTTAAAAAAATGGTGTCTATTTGCATCATTTCTGTGAACTCAGGGGCATATTTATACTCTGTTTGCGCCCAATGTGCGTCAAACATTTTGACGCACATTCGGCGCAAACCTTGCCCCATATTTAAACTCTGATGCCCGACCCCGCAGACGTCAAAATTCCACCGCCTGCGTCATTTTTTGGAGGCGGGAAACTGCCTTGCATTAATGATATGCAAGGTAGGTGTTCCCATCCCAAAAATGACTTTAAGGCCTGTGCGCCTTATTTATACTCTAGCGTCATTTTGACACACAGGAGGGGGTTGGCCTTAAAAAACGGCACACAGCCTGATGTGCGCTGTTTTTTAACGGGTGGGTCAGAGCAGGCGTTAAGGGACCTGTGGGCTCGGAAGGCGTCCAGAGGTGCCCTTCCCTGCCCCCAGGGACGCCCCCTGCCACCCTCACCCACCTCTGGATGACACCCATGGATGGGGGGACCCATCCCAGGTCAGTACAGGTAAGTTGAGGTAAGTATTTTTTTTATTTTTTTAAAGTGGCATAGGGGGGCCTAATTTGGGCCCGCCTACATGCCACTGTGCCCAATGACCATGCCCAGGGGACAGAAGTCCCCTGGGCATGGCCATTGGGCAAGGGGGCATGACTCCTGTCTTTGCTAAGACAGGAGTCATTTCAATGGGGATTGTGCGTCAAAAAAAAGGCGCAAGTCGGGTTTGCGGCATGATTTTTGCCTCAGACCTGACTTGCACCATTTTTTGACTCACAACCCCCAATTTCCCCGACGCCGGCACTGCCTGGTTTTAGTCTTTTTTTTTTTATTCAGACCAGTCCTCAGTGCCGGCTAACGGCATTCCTTAAATGAGGCGCCCGCATGGTGCGTAGGAATGGTGTTAGCCAGCGGTAAAATTTTTGACGCAAACCAGCGCCGGCGCTGGTTTGCGTCAAAAAGTATAAACATGGGCCTCAGTGTTTCCCAAAACTTACCGTGCAAAGTAATGTGTTGCTATGTGATACCCTCAGCGTCTCCCCTCCACTGCTATGGTCCGGTCCCCAGACTATAGTAGTGGTGCTTCTGGCTCACCATCTTCAGAATCTGTGTCCTCCAAATTGAAGTGTAGCCCGCGCCTGGTTGCTAAGTTGTATGGGATGGTACATTTTGTGACAATGTTGCAGAAAACACCTGGCATACTGGGGTGCACATCCACTTTTGTGAAGGCACCGGAATCTTGATCTGAGCATGCCAAAGGTACGTTCAATTACAGCTCAAGTGCATCGATGGGCAATGTTGTATCGCCTCTCATTGTGGTCTGCGGGGCTAAGTATGGGGTCAAAATCCAAGGTCATAGCACATAAGCACTGTCTCCTGGGAAAACAAAGAGAAGTGTGACAATGGCAGTACCTGCTGTTAGACAGACACATACATAGGCGTTTGTGTTAATGCTTCACATCACCTAGTAAATAGCCATCTTCAAACTCCCCACGTTTAAGGGGTAGGTGTACTCCATTGTGCCTGAAGATGTATGCGTTGTGTGCTCCCTGGGCATTTGGCAACTACATCTCTGATTACATTATGGGCATCACATACCACCTGGAAGTCCGGGGAATTAGCCCTGAACAACATGGGGTCACCTTTGCTAGTGCAATGGTGCCCTCACCCACAGTAACTTTGCACCTAGCCTTCAGTAAATGAAGGTTAGACCTAAAGGTGACTTATAAGTTACCTAGTGCAGTGAAAAATGGCTGTGAAATAGTGTGTGCACTAAAAATAAAGGTTTGTATGAGTTCCTTGTGGGTGGAAAAAGAAATGCTGCAGCCCATAAGGATCTCTCGGAACCCCAATGCCCTGGGTACCTGGGTACCCTGGTACCATATACTAGGGACTTATAGGGGGGTCAGGTGTGCCAATCAGAATTGGAATATGGAGTCACTAAACTATAGTGACAAATATGGTACACAGAGAGAGCATAGGCACTGGAGTTCTGGTTAGCAGAACTCCAGTGACACAGTCAAGCATACTGACAACACATATAGGCCACAAACTATGAGCACTGGGGTCCTGACTAGAAGGATCCCAGTGAGACAGTAAAAACACACTGACAAATAGGGTATAAACTATGAGCACTGGGGTCCTGGCTAGCAGGATCCCAGTGAGACCGTAAAAACACACAGACAAACAGGCAAAAAATGGGGACAACCATGCTAGAAAGAGGCTACTTTCTCACACCCATTCAACTCTGTTGGCGTCAGGATGCTCATTAACCTCTTGAGGCCTCCTCGGTCGGGTGTAAGTGGCTTCCTGCTCCCTCCCATCTCCAGTAAACCATGTTTTTTATCCTTTTATCCTGGTTTCTCCTGCCTGCTCTCCTTCTCACTTTTCTTCTGTCCTCTTGCCTTCTTTCTCTCTTTCTTCATGTCCTCTTGCTTTTTCCTGTCCTTCCTTCTCTCCTCAGCTTTTACTCTCTTTCTCTTCTCCTCCTTCCTGTGATGACTCCTTATTTACTTTCCACCTCCTCACTGTTTACACCTTGACCTTTCTCAGTTCTCTTGCTGTTCAAGATGTGGCATCGTGGGCCCCTCATGCTTTTCCTCATTTACATGATTTATAGGTTTCCATGCCCTTTCACATACATATATTGCATATTTAGACACCTAGCAAAAAAAACTATCAATGAGCGCAGATGGATATTACCAGCGCAGGCCTGCGAGCTCTCTCTGCAAGGTGATCCCCACATTTGCCTTCACCCTACCGTTTTCTGAACCCATTTTTGTTGACTTTTAGGACTCTGCGCACTTTACTATTGCTAACCAGTGCAAAAGTGTTTGTGCCCTCTCCTTTAAACATTATGAAATTGGCCTACACTGTAAGTTCCTACTAAAGTGGTACAAAATCTATTCAGGGCCTGTTAAATAAATGCTACCAGTGGGCCTGCAGTGCTGACTGTGAACCCCACTTAAGTAGCCTCTCAAACATGTCTCAGGTTTATCATTGCAGCCTGTACGTGCAGTTTTAAACTGCCATTTCGACCTGGCAAATTAAACATTTGACCAGGTCGGAATCTTCCTTTTTAGTACATTTGAAGCACCATTAGGGAAGCCCTAGACACCCCACAGGGCACGGTAGAATGTATTTCAAAAAGTTAGACATGTACTTTTAAGTTTAACATGTCCAAGTAGTGGAAAACTCTTTAAATTCGTTTTTCATTAGTGCAAGACCTACCTATCCTACAGGATAACATGTAGCAAGTAGGAATATTCAGTTTGGTGGCAAAAAAATTGTAATTTAAAACCCTCTTTAATGGTATATTTCAGATTTTAAGTAGTCACAATTCTGAAAATTACACTTTTAGAAAGTTGGAATTTTATTATGGTAAACCTTTGGTGCTACAGCCTGTATCCTGGATCACATGACTAGGTGTAGCTGGCAGTAACCCAGTTTCCTACAAGTATTTTTCAAGCTGCAAATAAATTAAAGACTTGGGTTCCTACAAAGTGCCAGGCTCCATATTGCACAGAGGTTATTGGCTTGGGCTGTGCTTCAGGTTACAAAGGTCCCACAGGAAAAACATCTTGCAACAATTCCATCTCTCAGTTTACATAAGTGATAGAGCTGACCCACACAGTTTTTACAAACTCAAGTTAATAACTGAAGTGAAATCCACCCGCTATCCCACAGCTTGCACAGAACTGACAGGCTCAGGCCTCCGACAGTAGAGCTACCCATCAAGTTACAGCGATCTTTGATGCTTGTCACTCAGGATACCGCAATCAGTATCTCCTGCCCCCTTGAAAAAGGGACAGAGCTGTGCAACAATAAAACAAAATCCATGTACCAATATTACTCTAACAGGGTGTTGTGAGTCCTCCTGATGCATTCGTCTGACTGTGTGAAAGCCTTAAAAAACACAGGCTTGGCCTGCTCAGCCTGTCTTTTGACTTTTTCAGAGTGACAAGACAGTGACTGCACATTATAAAACCCGAACAGACTCAGACATCTGACAGCCCTCAGATTACACAGATTGCCCCATATCTGTGTAGATGGCAGTTTCAGAAACCAAGGGAGGCCTAAAGGTAACAGAAGCAAATTAGGATTGTTGAGCATATGGGACACACAAAAGGAAATAGGACTGCTGTCCTCCAGAAGCGATCAGCAACTGCTAGAGATGGAACATCTAGAGCACTCTGGAATAGCCAAAGCCCCGCCCCTCGAACATGAGGTAACAAGATTCAAATAAGAAACATAGAAAGAAACCCTACATTTAAGGTAAGCAGAACGCAATGTTTGACCTTGAGCAAGAGCCCACCAGAACCCAATTGCTGCATCACCTTCCTGCTTTAAACATAGAAAAGTAAAATAAAACAACAAATAAACCACACAAAGAAGAAAACCTACAAACGAAAAAGCATGAGTAAAGACATTAACAAAATCCCTTTACTATGTTGCCATTTTTAAAGTATCATTGTTTTTTTATTCCGACTGACTTCGCTTGAAACTGCTAAATCAAAAAAGTCCACCAAGACTCTACGGCTCAGCTCAACTGTGTCCAACAGAACAAAATTTACTGAGGGAGCAGGCACATCTTCCTTTGCCACCTCACATCCTCACACTGACCAATCAAAACCAACAGCATCATCTTGACATGTGAATTTCCTGATTATTTGAGCCTTGGTGCTGCTTACAGGTACAGTGTTTCTCCTATTCCAGCATACCCTTTCCTGTAAGAGTCAAGGCTCCTTTGGTAGCTTTAATCACCTAAACAGTAGCGGTAAACTGTGACTTTAACTCTGGAGGGTTTTATAATAATCACTCACTAACTCAGCCCCACCCTTTCTAACACTTACATGACACTGTTAGCTGAGATTGTTCACTCCCACAGACTCAACATCATCTCATAAACTGACGACACTCAACTTATACTCTCCCTCTCCAAAAACATTGCCTCCCCCAGACCCAGCTTCAGCAATGCCATGACCCACGTAGCCGAATGGATGAGATCCAACTGGCTAATACTAAACACGGACAAGACCGATCTTTGGAAACAACACCTCCCCGTAAGATGACTCATGGTGGCCCTCCACACTCAGACAAACCACGCCTTCAACCTCTGAGTCATCATTGACAGCAAACTCACCTTCAAACGACAGATAAACTCAGTGGCGTCTTCCTGTTTCCATAACCTCTGCATGCTTCAGAAGATTTTCATATGGGTCTCCTTCGAAACAAGAAAGACAGTAACCCAGGCCATCTTTGCCAGCAGACTGGACTACAGGAATGCCCTTTGTGTTGGACTCCCCGACCAGCTCATCCACTGCCTCCAAACCATCCAAAACATTATGGCGAGACTTGCCCTGGACCTCCCCAGGCGGACCTGCAGCAGCCACCACCTCAGAGATCTCCACTGGCTACCTGTGCATAAAAGGTGCAAATTCAAGGTTATCACCCTCGCATATAAAGCCCTCCAGAACATCGGACCCAAACTCATCAACCACAGACTGTCCTTCCACCGGCCCACCAGGGAGCTCCATTCCAGAACCCTCACCCTTGCTCAAGTCCTGAGAGTTTGCCGCAGTCGCAGTGGTGGATGATCCCTCTCTTACCTCACTGCCAAAACCTGGAGCAATCTCCCCCTCCACCTGCGCACCACTCTCACCCTCTCCGAATTCAGGAAGAAGCTCAAGACATGTGTCTTCTATGAGAATACACCAGCCCATAGCAACAACCCATAGCGCCAGGATACCCCCAGAGGTGAGACGGTGCGCTCTATAAATCCGTTGATTGATTGATTGATTGATAATAATGGTCCAATCACACTTTAACAAATCAATATGTCTGGCTTCCAGCTTGGAGTTGTAGTGGGGGTTTTTTAGACTCTGGGCCAGCATACACCTACTACTCACTAATGAAACAGTCAGGTTTCAGTGTTCCCTTTGGTTTTCTACCACTGAGCATCACAAAGGGGAAACTCTAGTGGCACCAGGTGGAGTAGTGACATTACTCCACACTTACTACCTCACTATGATTCATCATCTAGTCTAATTGATAGCCATCTGCACTTCTTTCAAAAACTAGTTGGCCTTTTGCATAAGGCCGTAGGATGAAGGACTGTACAGGGCATTTATAAGAAACTTGACCGTGAAATATCATAAACCTTACCTTACAGTTTAGTTGCCCTTTGCTTACACTGACATGAATAGAAAGCCTATTAACTTCACTAATAAGCAGCAGCACTTCACATCATCCGGTAGCAGCTGGTTCCTGAATACAGCAGTTACACAGCACACCTGGAAGAATATCACACTACCATACAAAAAAGGAAATCCTTGACAGGAGGTTAAAATTATAACCACACAATTCTTATGACAGCATTTTATCTGCCACTGCAAGGAAGCAAGTCTCCCCTCATAGGTCCACATTCAGCACACTGGACCAAAAGAAGTCTGACAGGTATGCAGCGTTCCAGTCTCCACTGAATGGGATATGTTTACCCCCACACACATATGACAGCGAAGGAATGCAGCGGATCACATGCCAGGTGGCAAGAGCCAGCCACACATGAAATGCCAGGCTTTCGCAAGTAGACATGTCAGCATCTTTATATTGACAGCATGTACTGAATTAAATGTAGCCCTCAGTTTGCCTAGACAACATACTATTTTCTTCCAACAATATGATTCAAATTTACTAAGAAGTGTCTAAGTGAGACATCCATGGTGTAACTTGAAGGATGCACAGTGATGGGTCTCAAACTTGAAAAAGCTCATAATAAAATTAGACTATAAATTAAGACTTTAGAGAGTTTGGTAATGAATATGGACTAAACCAAGATGTTAGTGTTTGGTTGTCAAAAGTGTAAACATCAATGGTTTATTAAAGGGGCAAGGGCTGAGGAAGTTACCGCATATAGATATCTCGGCCTCCTTTGGGAGTCAAATCTAGATTGGAAATGCTACCTGAAGACTGGTAAAGCATGCACACTTTCTTCTGTTTTGGGGTTAATCGAGTTTAGTAGAGAAAATTAGGTTATGATATGACCTCGGTTTTAAAAGCTTTAAAGGCGGTGGTGCAACCAAAATTTCTTTATGGCACAGAAATCTTCTGCATGAGTGTATATCATGAATGGAACCAAGCCCAAGTTAGAAGGTCAATGCTAAGAAAGCTTGCTAAGACGTTTCTCAATCATCTATGGTTGAAGCTATAAGGTTAGAACTTAAATTTGTGCCTTGGCATTATAACTCTATAATACTCTGCCTACGACTTTGGAATAGGCTACTAATGGATGGAGAGGACACCATTTTTCACTTCTGTAACAATTAGCTTTTCAATAAAGATTTGTCATGAGCTGCTAATGTTAGGAAGTTTTTAAAGAAAGTTTAAACATTGCTTTCTCCACCCTCTCCCACATTAGGATTACTTTGAAAAATGTCACCGATGGACGTAAATACGAAAGTGGACATTTAAATCTAGAGAATATGATTATAGGTATCTGAGTACAAAAACTTCAGTTACCCATTTATTGCATTCATGGTGTAATGAGGATGTATATCTGTATATTTCAGGCTTGCCAGGCCCAGCTTTGCAAAACATTCTATTGAAATGTAGATTGGTCATTAATTCATTATTGTATGTTGTGAAATTACCCAAGGCAGCTCTTAGAGTTGGAGGATTTTGTAATTGTGGTGTAAATAGGACATTTACTAGAGTGCACATTTCATTGGAATGTTGAGGAAAAGCATACATTTTTATGGCCTATTTTAATACAATATGATATTAACACACTTAATGTAGCCTTGATGTTTGTATGTGCTATGCATTTACTTGATGTCATATTTGCAGTTGGAATTTTTTTAAAGCAATCCTGTAGGGAAACTGGGGGATTATCATATTTTATGATGTTAGTGATTTTTATCTTACTAGATGCTTATTCACTCAAGTAGTTTGTATTTGTAGTGTTGTGATATAGATTCTTGGTCCACTATTTATGTATGGATTAGTTTAACCCCTTCCCCGCCACGGACGTAATGGTTACGTCCATGGCAGCGCCCGTGTGGCGCCATGGACGTAACCATTACGTCCTGAATGCTGCCCTCGGGAGAAGCGCTAGCGCTCCTCCCGAGGGCCGCCCCCCCACCCCCCTAGGTCAGGGCTGACAGGGGAATCCCTTCCCCTTCAACCCCCGACCCCCCCACCCCCCCTGTGACGTCAGCGCGCGAGCGCGCGCTGACAATCACACAACCTCCCCCATCGCGCTGGAAGCAGAGCTTCCAGCGCGATCGAAAGAGAAATGCTCAGCATTTCTCTTTCGATCACGTGGGGGAGGCCCGGAGGGGCTTCAAAGGGAAGGAAATGTATTTCCTTCCCTTTGAAGTCTCTCCGAGGGTTTCAAAAGCCGGATTGCTTGCAATCCGGCTTTTGAAACCCCACTAGACACCAGGGATTTTTTTTTTTATATGATATTGACAGAAGGGAGCGACCCCTTGGGCAAGGGTCGCTCCCAGGGGGTCATTTTTTTTAAGGCCTTTTCTGCCCCCCCTGGGGGCAGATCGGCCTATTATTAGGCCGATCTGCCCCCAGTGGGGGCAGAAACCTCTAGACACCAGGGATACTTTTGTTTTTTTTGTTTTTTTATTTGTTTTCTCTTGTGTTTTAGGTGTGGGATGCGACCCCTTAGGCAAGGGTCGCTCCCATAGGGGGGAAATTATATTTAGGCCATTTCTGCCCCCTTTGGGGGCAGATTGGCTTATATTTATGAGGCCAATCTGCCCCCAAGGGGGGCAGAAACCACTAGACACCAGGGAGTTTTTTTTGTTTGTTTATTTTTCACGTAAGGGGAGCGACCCCTTAGGCAAGGGTCGTTCCCTTGGGGGGCAAATTTATTTTAGGCCATTTCTGCCCCCCAGGGGGGCAGATCAGCCTATTTTTATTAGGCCGATCTGCCCCCACGGGGGGCAGAAACCACTAGGCACCAGGGATTTTTGTTGTTGTTGTGTTTTACAGATGGGGAGCGTCCCCTTAGGCAATGGTCGCTCCCCTGGAGGGGCAAATTGTATTTAGGCCATTTCTGACCGCTTTGGGGGCAGATCGGCCGATTTTAGGTCAATCTGCCCCCAAGGGGGGCAGAAACCACTAGGCACCAGGGATCTTTTTTTTGCGCCGTCACGCAAGGGGAGCGACCTTGTAGGCAAGGGTCGCTCCCCGGGGGGGAGGGGGTGAGTGGGGCAAATTTATTTTAGCCCATTTCTGCCCCCCCGGGGGGCAGAAACCTCTAGGCGCCTGGGCAAATAGTTTTTTTGTGTTTTTTTTTGTTTGTTTTTTTTTTAGAGATGGGGAGCGACGCATTAGGCAAGGGTCGCTCCCCTGAGGGGCAAATTGTATTTAGACCATTTCTGCCCCCCTTGGGGGCAGATTGGCCGATTGTAGGTCAATCTGCCCCCAAGGGGGGCAGAAACCACTAGGCACCAGGGATCTTTTTTTTGCACCGTCACGCAAGGGGAGCGACCTTGCAGGCAAGGGTCGCTCCCCGGAGGGGGTGGGGGCTCAAATTTATTTTAGGCCATTTCTGCCCCCCGGGGGCAGATCGGCCTATTGGTATTAGGCCGATCTGCCCCCGGGGGGGGCAGAAACCTTTAGGCGCCAGGGCAAATTTTTTTTGTGTGTTTTTTTTTTTTGTTTGTTTGTTTTTTTAGAGATGGGGAGCGACGCATTAGGCAAGGGTCGCTCCCCTGGGGGGCAAATTGTATTTAGACCATTTCTGCCCCCCTTGGGGGCAGATTGGCCGATTGTAGGTCAATCTGCCCCCAAGGGGGGCAGAAACCACTAGGCACCAGGGATCTTTTTTTTGCGCCGTCACGCAAGGGGAGCGACCTTGCAGGCAAGGGTCGCTCTCCGGGGGGGGGGTGGGGGGGCAAATTTATTTTAGGCCATTTCTGCCCCCCTGGGGGCAGATCGGCCTATTGGTATTAGGCCGATCTGCCGCCGGGGGGGGCAGAAACCTTTAGGCGCCAGGGCAATTTTTTTTTTGTGTGTTTTTTTTTTTTTGCTTGTTTGTTTTTTTAGAGATGGGGAGCGACGCATTAGGCAAGGGTCGCTCCCCTGGGGGGCAAATTGTATTTAGACCATTTCTGCCCCCCTTGGAGGCAGATTGGCCGATTGTAGGTCAATCTGCCCCCAAGGGGGGCAGAAACCACTAGGCACCAGGGATCTTTTTTTTGCGCCGTCACGCAAGGGGAGCGACCTTGCAGGCAAGGGTCGCTCCCCGGGGGGGTGGGGGGGCAAATTTATTTTAGGCCATTTCTGCCCCCCGTGGGGACAGATCGGCCTATTGGTATTAGGCCGATCTGCCCCCGGGGGGGGCAGAAACCTTTAGGCGGCAGGGCAATTTTTTTTTTGTGTGGGTTTTTTTTTTTTTGTTTGTTTTTTTAGAGATGGGGAGCGACGCATTAGGCAAGGGTCGCTCCCCTGGGGGGCAAATTGTATTTAGACCATTTCTGCCCCCCTTGGGGGCAGATTGGCCGATTGTAGGTCAATCTGCCCCCAAGGGGGGCAGAAACCACTAGGCACCGGGGATTTTTTTTTTGGCACCAATGTCACGCAGGGGGAGCGACCCCATAGGCAAGGGTCGCTCCCGGGGGGGCAGGGGGGTTGGGGGGTGGGGGACAAATTTATTTTAGGCCATTTCTGCCCCCCCTGGGCCCGGCTGAGCTAGAGGCCAAAATCCACAGGTAGGCACTGTTTTCTATGAAAAAATGTGATGTGTCCACGTTGTGTTTTGGGCCATTTCCTGTCGCGGGCGCTAGGCCTACCCACACCAGTGAGGTATCATTTTTATCGGGAGACTTGGGGGAACGCTAGGTGGAAGGAAATTTGTGGCTCCTCTCAGATTCCAGAACTTTCTGTCACTGAAATGTGAGGAAAACATGTTTTTTTAGCCAAATTTTGAGGTTTGCAAAGGATTCTGGGTAACAGAACCTGGTCAGAGCCCCACAATTCACCCATCTTGGATTCCCCTGGGTTTCTAGTTTTCAAAAATGCGCTGGTTTGCTAGGTTTAACCAGGTGCCGGCTGAGCTAGAGGCCAAAATCCACAGGTAGGCCCTGTTTTCTATGAAAAAATGTGATGTGTCCAGGTTGTGTTTTAGGCCATTTCCTGTCGCGGGCGCTAGGCCTACCCACACAAGTGAGGTATCATTTTTATCGGGAGACTTGGGGGAACGCTGGGTGGAAGGAAATTTGTGGCTCCTCTCAGATTCCAGAACTTTCTGTCACCGAAATGTGAGGAACATGTGTTTTTTTAGCCAAATTTTGAGGTTTGCAAAGGATTCTGGGTAACAGAACCTGGTCCGATCCCCACAAGTCACCCCTCCTTGGATTCCCCTAGGTCTCTAGTTTTCAAAAATGCACAGGTTTTGTAGGTTTCCCTAGGTGCCGGCTGAGCTAGAGGCCAAAATCTACAAGTAGGCACTTTGCAAAAAACAGCTCTGTTTTCTGTGATGTGTCCACGTTGTGTTTTGGGGCATATCCTGTCGCGGGCGCTGGGCCTAACCACACAAGTGAGGTACCATTTTTATCGGGAGACTTGGGGGAACGCTGGGTGGAAGGAAATTTGTGGCTCCTCTTAGATTCCAGAACTTTCTGTCACCGAAATGTGAGGAAAATATGTTTTTTTAGCCAAATTTTGAGGTTTGCAAAGGATTCTGGGTAACAGAACCTGATCAGAGCCCCACAAGTCACCCCATCGTGGATTCCCCTAGGTCTCTAGTTTTCAAAAATGCACAGGTTTGGTAGGTTTCCCTAGGTGCCGGCTGAGCTAGAGGCCAAAATCTACAGGTAGGCACTTCGTAAAAAACACCTCTGTTTTCTTCTAAAAATTTTGATGTGTCCACGTCGCGCTTTGGGGCGTTTCCTGTAGCGGGCGCTAGGCCTACCCACACAAGTGAGGTATCATTTTTATCGGGAGACTTGGGGGAACGCTGGGTGGAAGGAAATTTGTGGCTCCTCTCAGATTCCAGAACTTTCTGACACAGAAATGTGAGGAACATGTGTTTTTTTAGCCAAATTTTGAGGTTTGGAAAGGATTCTGGGTAACAGAACCTCGTCCGAGCCCCGCAAGTCACCCCTCCTTGGATTCCCCTAGGTCTCTAGTTTTCAGAAATGCACAGGTTTGGTAGGTTTCCCTAGGTCCCGGCTGAGCTAGAGGCCAAAATCTACAGGTAGGCACTTCGTAAAAAACACCTCTGTTTTCTTCTAAAAATTTTGATGTGTCCACGTTGCGCTTTGGGGCGTTTCCTGTAGCGGGCGCTAGGCCTACCCACACAAGTGAGGTATCATTTTTATCGGGAGACTTGGGGGAACGCTGGGTGGAAGGAAATTTGTGGCTCCTCTCAGATTCCAGAACTTTCTGACACAGAAATGTGAGGAACATGTGTTTTTTTAGCCAAATTTTGAGGTTTGCAAAGGATTCTGGGTAACAGAACCTCGTCCGAGCCCCGCAAGTCACCCCTCCTTGGATTCCCCTAGGTCTCTAGTTTTCAGAAATGCACAGGTTTGGTAGGTTTCCCTAGGTGCCGGCTGAGCTAGAGGCCAAAATCTACAGGTAGGCACTTCGCAAAAATCACCTCTGTTGTCTTCCAAAAATTTTGATGTGTCCACGTTGCTCTTTGGGGCGTTTCCTGTCGCGGGCGCTAGGCCTACCCACACAAGTGAGGTATCATTTTTATCGGGAGACTTGGGGGAACGCTAGGTGAAAGGAAATTTTTGGCTCCTCTCAGATTCCAGAACTTTCTGCCACAGAAATGTGAGGAACATGTGTTTTTTTAGCCAAATTTTGAGGTTTGCAAAGGATTCTGGGTAACAGAACCTGGTCCGAGCCCCGCAAGTCACCCCTCCTTGGATTCCCCTAGGTCGCTAGTTTTCAGAAATGCACAGGTTTGGTAGGTTTCCCTAGGTGCCGGCTGAGCTAGAGGCCAAAATCTACAGGTAGGCACTTCGCAAAAAACACCTCTGTTTTCTTCCCAAAATTTGGATGTGTCCACGTTGCGCTTTGGGGCGTTTCCTGTAGCGGGCGCTAGGCCTACCCACACAAGTGAGGTATCATTTTTATCGGGAGTCTTGGGGGAACGCTGGGTGGAAGGAAATTTGTGGCTCCTCTCAGATTCCAGAACTTTCTGACACAGAAATGTGAGGAACATGTGTTTTTTTAGCCAAATTTTGAGCTTTGCAAAGGATTCTGGGTAACAGAACCTGGTCCGAACCCCGCAAGTCACCCCTCCTTGGATTCCCCTAGGTCTCTAGTTTTCAGAAATGCACAGGTTTGGTAGGTTTCCCTAGGTGCCGGCTGAGCTAGAGGCCAAAATCTACAGGTAGGCACTTCGCAAAAAACACCTCTGTTTTCTTCCAAAAATTTGGATGTGTCCACGTTGCGCTTTGGGGCGTTTCCTGTCGCGGGCGCTAGGCCTACCCACACAAGTGAGGTATCATTTTTATCGGGAGACTTGGGGGAACATAGATTAGCAAAACAAGTGTTATTGCCCCTTGTCTTTCTCTACATTTTTTCCTTCCAAATATAGGAGAGTGTGTAAAAAAGACATCTATTTGAGAAAAGCCCTGTAATTCACATGCTAGTATGGTCACCCCGGATTTCAGAGATGTGCAAATAACCACTGCTCCTCAACACCTTATCTTGTGCCCTTTTTGGAAATACAAAGGTTTTCTTGATAGCAATTTTTTACTCTTTATATTTCAGCAAATGAATTGCTGTATACCTGGTATAGAATGAAAACGCACGTCAGGGTGCAGCTCATTTATTGGCTCTGGCTTCCTCGGGTTCTTGATGAACCTACAAGCCCTATATAACCCCGCAACCAGAGGAGTCCAGCAGACGTAACGGTATATTGCTTTCGATAATCTGACATTGCAGGGAAAAGTTACAGAGTAAAACGTAGAGAAACATTTATGTTTTTTTCACCTAAATTTCAATATTTTTCTTTTTCAGTTGTTATTTTCTGTAGGAAACCCTTGTAGGATCTACACAAATGACCCCTTGCTGAATTCAGAATTTTGTCTACGTTTCAGAAATGTTTAGGTTTCTGGGATCCAGCATTGGTTTCAGGCCCATTTCTGTCACTGACTGGAAGGAGGCTGAAAGCACAAAAAATTGCAAAAATGGGGTATGTCCCAGAAAAATGCCAAAATTGTGTTGCAAAATTGGGTTTTCTGATTCAGGTCTGCCTGTTCCTGAAAGCTGGGAAGCTGCTGAGTTTAGCACCGCAAACCCTTTGTTGATGCCATTTTCAGGGGAAAAACCACAAGCCTTCTTCTGCAGCCACTTTTTCCATTTTTTTTTTAAAAAACGAAATTTTCCCTGTATTTTGGCCAATTTCTTGGCCTCTTTCAGGGGAACCCACAAAGTCTGGGTAACACCAGAATCCCTAGGATGTTGGAAAAAAAGGACGCAAATTTGGCTTGGTTAGCTTATGTGGACAAAAAGTTATGCGGGCCTAAGCGCGAACTGCCCCAAATAGGCAAAAAAAGGGCTGGCACAGGAGGGGGAAAAGGCCTGGCAGCGAAGGGGTTAATGGACTATGCTCCAAATAAACATATTTTATTGCTACTACTACTACTGCTAAGACATCACTGTCTCTTTCTCCCCACACTGTTCGACAACAGAGAAATGTCACTGCTAGGATTACCAAGCTACTTGATCAAACAATTCTCTAAAGAAATATGAAAGGATGACAATATAAGTGATATCCATATGTCTTTTGTACATAGTGTTTTGATAGATAACTATGTCACCTCTCAATTTAATATTATCCCTTTAATTGAAGATTGAAACGTGTCAGCATGTGAGAGCCTACTGACTTATCGGTTGTGTAAGGTTGACTTTTAATGGTGCGTAATTTAAATACATACAAATGTTGACTACTTCTTTTCTTCCCTTTGAGGGAAAATACAGTGATATTTCTTGAGAAATATTTCCATTTGAAATTCGTAGTCAGTGCTATTTCGAAGCGAAAGAAAAAGCTCTAGCTTCTTCAACCCCTGTACACAGGAGGAAAACAGGGTAAATGAAAGCTAATAAAATAAACACGAATCACTGCAAGCAGCCAAGGACAAAAAGCTCATCATCCTTGTTACAAAGTTAACATTGTATTTATTTCAGGGTACCCTTTAGGCTAGGATGTCATTATGGACACTGTTTCCAATGGTGACCAGTTATGTGATCACACCATTGCATTCTAGGTATTGTAGTCTTGCGTTGCTTCCACTGAACTGATTTGAATAACACAGTTGAAAACATTATTTGTAGGTGAAAAGTTAAGAACTGGAGACGGTGTCTGTCTGCCTGGAGTTAAGTGGTCGCCCTACTCCAAACTGGACAGCACAGATTAATGCACCTAAACCCCTACAACTGACTTCCCTATTAAAGAGGAGCAGCACATCATCTGCACTGCACAAATCGATGATTGTGACCTTCGTTTTTCTGACTGTGATGCTTTGATTTGAATGTGCCACCTTCTTTAATCATACGTGCCCTGGCCTGCTTCAGAGACTGAACCACACAGGAGGGCCAGTTTCATAACTGCATGCATGCATTCTTTGCATGGATGGGCACATTTCTGGAAAGCCAGACACACCTGAGTCTCACCTATTTATTGGTAACTCAGGACGGGCTGTGTGGAAGTTGGGTGTTGATTATATCAGACATTGGGCGCTGCAGTTATGTAAAAGCTGAATGCTAGGTTTTCTAATCCCAGTAAAATATATATGGTAAGGGCACAAGGGAAATACGCCCACTGCTAAAATATATATATTAATCTGAAAGGCATGTATTCATAGGATGTTCAGGGTCACATGCATCATTTAGGTCACAGGTTCCAATGTATCAACAGTCTGCCAGGTATGTAACATGTATGCCACAAGTTCTAATTTAAGTTTTAAAAAAACTCTGAGGGTTTCCATTCCCTAAGAATGACCGTAAACGCCAAGCCACACAATTCACTGTAAGTAAGAAAGTTCAATCTGTTGTGCAGGGGTGTAGCTTAGTGAATAATGTTAGGGGTGTGAGGCTGAGATTTCCCAACAAGCAATGGGGTGTACCCAACTAAAAAGGATAGAGTGGCGCAACTGGAGGGTGGTAGTGGAAAGGATTAGGCACGTTAGTTTTCAATTATTTCGAAAAGTAAGGCTAGCCAGTGTAGGACCAGTCTGGACTATGTTGTTACACTGACAGGCACTTTGAGAAATTCACACTGCCTTCAGACTTTCCCCTCTAGAGCGCTCACTCGTGTCCCGTCAAGAGCACTCACCAACAACCGGAACTCACCCAGATGCCTAAAAGTGACTCTGTTCTCATAAAATAGTCATATGTTGCATGAAAGAACTATAGAAACAACACATATGGGAAAAAACAAATACTCTTATGGAATGCGAAAGGAACTTTAAGTGTAATGTAAACGGACTGCATCGCTGTTATGGATTACCTCAAGGCTTTCTACAGTTGTTTGGAATTCAAGCATTGTTTTTGCCTGTAGAGGACCTGAATTTAGCATTTCAAAGTTTGTAAATAATGCTGTATCTGAGACCTGGCCGGACTCGTCACACGTATAAGCTCTGCTGGTGGCACACTGATGTGGAGTGAGTGACGAGAAAGAGCTCAATGAGATCCATGCCCTTCACTCTGTCTTCGCATCACACACATCTTCATAGGTCACTCTGCAATCCATGGCTCTTAAAATATCAGATCAGATGCTTGGCTTTCACTCAACTCAAGGTCCTCTTGGACACTCGACCCCAACAGGAGCTGAACTTGCATGTGACATCTGCCTGTCTCGTGTTCTAACTTCATGCACCAAGAACTAACGATAAAGCACTAACATTTGATCTAAAAGGAACTAGAGAAAAAGATACCCAACTAGTAGCTGAATTGCGTAATGCAGTTTCAGAAAATCTGGGGTATATCCTGACTTCCCTGATTGAACAAACTGTGTGATCCTAGGCAAATATTCCATGTCACTGAACATCCTTTTTTCTCCATTATCACATATAAGAGTACCTTCAAATGCGTGGATTCAGAAGGTGCTGTGTACACAAATGTTTCAAAGGCTGTAAGGTTGTTCAGTCTATAATAATGTATGCCACATATGCGGTGCACATGGCAACTGACTTGCCTCTGATTTCAGTAGTGGCATTTGTGTCAGGGCCAGGGGAGGCATGAATATTTCTAAGTTTATGTTTTAAAACCTTTACTTTTGATAAGTGCCTCTCAGTGCATCGATGTGTGTTAAAAAGATACATTTATTTTAAAGCGACTTTATCATATTTTTTACATGATCTTGCATGATTTAGTTGCCAAATATTTTTATGTCTATACTAGTGCACAGACTTTTAGAGCCAAGCCTGGCCCTTGATTCGGTTCTGGCTCGACTCCCCCGTTAATATGTTAGCTTGCCCACCTATACTCAGCCCTTAGCAAGAGTGACTTATTGTCACTCTTGTTGGAGACAGCCGAGCCAACTAAAAATACCAGGAAAACTGATTATGTAATTATTAGGGGTGTGTTCCACCCCATACCCTCCTGAAGCTACTACCCTGCTGTTGCGTGGCCAATGTGGAGATTGATATGTGACCCATTAGGCAGGTTTCAATCCCAGAACAGCTAACTCGACTTTTCATTTGAGTGAGGTTAATAAATTGAGTTATTTTAGGTAGAGTGATAGCTTAGGGTGACCACTTCACTTCAAGTCATCATGGACATTGTCACTAGTCCTGCAATTTGCACCTACAAATCATTTTTTCAGGTGTGTTAGTCTATTTAGTTCAAAGAAAGCAAAGCAAGATTATAACACTCAAAATGCGTTAGATTAGCATATGAAAGTGGTCACCCAAGATTGCACCAGTCACTCACAGTGCATTGAAACTGCATCATCCTTTTGAGCAAATACTATATGAAGAGCAAATTATAAGTGTGAAATAAATCTTGTTATTCTGGGCACAAATATATGGTAACGCCCTTGGATCATTACATTAAGAACAAATGTATGCATTACATGTGTGGGTGAGTGTATAATTATTAACAAACTTGTTCTTTTGAACCACGCCTGCCCTCCCTAGAGATGACTGTTTTGGAGTTCATAACACACTGAGATATGTGCACGTAGAAAGCGTCAATACTGCCGACTTTAAATTTGAATGCAGTTGACATTAGTCATTTTCCATCAGAACAGTCACAATAGGAAAATACTCATGGTTTCTCACAATCATGGGACTTTTTTGAGGGCCAGTGCATACAAATAAGGATCTGTTAACATTTAACAGATATTGTTTTCCTATTAAGTAGAATCTGTTTTTAATAGTATTCAGCAAATTACCTGAGATTACATCACAGAGTCTTATTTTTCTGTAGCATGATGAGCTATCCCCAGGCTAGATGTTAAGACAGCCATGCGTCTGCATTTACAATTGCAGTGGCGGCCCGTCCTTTAGGGCGGAGGGGCCACGCCCCCCCACCTTTTGCCCCTCATGAAGAGTGTCTGTCAGGATGAACAAAGGCCAGCCTGACAGACACTCTTCATTTTCAGCTCAGACAGCCAGGAGTGAGCCATGCGCGATTTGCGCAGACTCCTGGCTGCCTGAGCTGAACTTTGCTGGGCGGAGGAGGTCACAGCACCTATGGGCGTGACCTCCTCGGCTCAGCAAAGGTGCCTCGAGGCCCTCCCGTGGGTGATGAGGAAAGCATCACCCATTGACAATCGCCCTGGGCACTTCAGGTTTAAACCCTGAAGCGCCCAGGGCGAGTGTCAATCAGTGTTTCACTGACCCCATCCTACTCTGTGTCGAGGCTGGGACTGCTGCCTTCCCTCACTGGCTGACCACAGCAGTCTCAACCCTCCTGGAACCTGGAGGCTGAAGGTAAGTGTGTGATGTTTTAAATTGAATGTTTTGTGCACGTGCATGTTTGAGTGTTATGAGTGTTGTTAATGGATGTGCGTGCCTGCGTGCGTGTGAAAGAATGAGGGTGTGTGATCTTTTAAAATGTTTGGTGCATGCGTGCATGTTTGAATGTTATGAGTGTTAATGGCTGTGTGTGCCTGTGTGAAAGAATGAGAGTGTGTGATGTTTTAAAATGAATGTTTGGTGCGTGCGTGCATGTTTGAATGGTATGAGTGTTGTTGATGGATGTGCGTGCATGCGTGTCTGTGTGTGAAAGAATGAGTGTGTGTGTGTGTGCTTCCCGCCCGCCCCCCTCCCTCCTAAAGCTGCCGGCCGCCACTGTTGCATTGTTCTGCTTTCCATCAGTATTCGTCTTTCTGTTCTCATATAACGTCTGTGTGCATAACTTGGATTTGGTTCTCATAGCTCCACTTTCAATGTACGATGCAGGGTACCCCTTTTGGTAAAATCTTTTTTTGACCACCTCAAGTTGTTTCTTCATCTCTTTGTCATTAGAGCAGTTGCGTCTTGTATGAAGACATTCACCTTATGGGATGCTTTTCATAAATGCTTTGGGATGAAAGCTGGTGCAGTGAAGCATGCTATTGGTAGCTGTCAGTTTCCTGTAGATTGAAGTCTCCAACGTATTGTTGGGCACATATACCTGCACACCCAAGTAATCAATTTGAGTGGACGGGGTATTATATGTAAAGTTGAGATCAAGCTCATTGTTGTTCAAAATATTAAAATATTACTGAAACTGTTCATTTGTGCCATTCCAAATCAAAAAAAGTGTCATCTATATACCGCAGCCAGAGAATGATTTTATCTAAGAATGATCCATGTTGTTCATGCCATGCAACCTCTTCCTCACACCACCCCATGGTGAGATTCAAGTAGCTGAAGGAGAAGGAAACTCCCATTGAAGTTCCTTGCACTTGTTGGTTCAACCGGTGATTAAACAGAAAAATATTGTTATTCATACACATTTCAATCATTTTGATCAGCATCTTATAGTGTCCTGTTTCCTTGATATTTCTTTGCCTGCGGAAGAAGTCTACTGCCCACATCATGTCTTGTAGATGTGTATACAGAGACTACATCAATCATAACTACAAGATAATTCTCATGCCAGTCAATATCTGTAATTGTTCTAAGAAAATCTCCTGTGTTTTTAATGTAGGAACTGAGTGTGGTGACAATAGGGGCCAGATAGTGATCGACATATTGTGAAAGTTCCTCAAAGATAGACCCACATCCAGATACTATTATTCTTGCTGGTGGATTGATAAATGGCTTGCGTACTTTATGTAGGAAATAAATTGAGGGGATGACCGGATTAGGATTGTATAGAAATGGGTATTCCTTGTCATTGAGTAGGATTCCTCTGATCAAATTTTGAGTTTGCTGTCCAGTGTCTGTTTCATATCCCTTATTATTCGATTAGTATGAAGTATTGTGTAACTGTCGTGATCCATTATTTGTCGATTGGCCTGGAGCTAGTTAGCAAATAGAATTTAAAAGAATCTTAGAAATTCACAAAAAAAAACAAAGGTTACAGGGACGTTATAATGAGACCCAGATTTTACACGCACAAAAACACAGACATTCAGCTATTATAGTTAGAGCTATTTCAAGTAGCTATAACTCGTGCCCTAAGGTAACAATAACCTGCGCCCTCACCATGTAGTTTTCTTATCAATAATTTAATATAAAATGTTACAGTGATATTATCATAAAAGAGTGATATAACATCTGGGCTAATTAGCAGTGCATGGCGAGGGCACAAGTTATAGTTACTTAAAATAACTCTAACTGGCCTGGCATTGTGCTGCCCCCACTCAAGTTTGTTACTCCTGCCCTCCTCCCCCTTGCTGTTCATTGTCCAAGTCCATGCCCCTGCTCCTTCATCACAGCCATGTGTGACCATTGTTCTGCCACTGCCCTTCTAGCCTGAACAGTTAGCTTTCTGCCTTATTTACCTCCTCCCTACACTCTGTTGTCTGAGTCCATGCACCAGTGCCCTTCCTCCCGCACTGCATAGTCCAATGTACTGCCACTACCCTCCATTTAGCACAATGTCCCTGCCCACTTCTCCTGCCTATCATTGCCCTCCTGCTTAGACTGTGTGATTAGCTTGCTGGCCCTACCCTCCTTACCCTTGCCCTCCAATGTCTGTGTGCATGCCCCTGGTCACTCCTTTAAGCCCAACATGTTCCATAGACCAGCCAAGGCCCCTTCTATCTACTGTGAGTGTTCTGGTGGGCTGCCACTGTTCCTCCCACTGGTGCAGCATGGTCACATGGCTGCCCCCTGTCCCTTGCACTTCCACCCTGCCTGTCCGAGTTCCATGCCCCTATCCCCTCCCTCCTACCTTCATGGTCATTTTGCTGCCATCCCTTCTGCCCTCTATTGCTGCAAGTGTTCCTCCTGCTTGTTCTGCGTGGTCTTTTGTGAAGCCCCTTCCTCCTCTTGTCTGTGTCCAGCCCCTACCCCTCCCTTCTGACCTCCATGATCCTTTGTGCATGCCCCTCACCTTGCCCACCAAGGCCGTTGTGCTGCCACTAACCCTCCTGCGTGCAATGCATGATCTTCTGTGCTGTCACAGTCCCTCACAGCTGCCCTTTGTGGTCAGCTTGCTCACCCTGACCCCTCCCACCTTTCCTCAATTGTTTGTGTGTATGCCATTGTTGTCGCACTGTTGCCTTGCCCTCCATGGTGTGTTGTGCTTCCAGTGCCCATCCTGCCTGCCTTCCATGGTCAGTATGCTCATCCTGCCCTGACCCCTTGCCCCCGCCCTCTGTTTTCCATGTGCAGGCCCCTATATCCTCCCCCCACTTTGTATGGTCCGTTGTCCTGCCCTGCCCCCTCCCTTCTGCCTTTCATGGTCCACTATGCTGCAACTGTCCCTCCTGTCTGTATTGTATTGCCAGCTTGCTGCCCTTGCCTTTTTCCCCTCTGTTGTCCATTTGCATGGCCATGTCCCCTCCTTCTTGCTTTCCATGACCTACGGTGCCACACTGCCATCCCGCTTGCCCTGTGTGGTGTATTCTGCTGCTGCAACCTCTGAATCCTGCCCTGTAAGGTCAGTTTGGTGTTCCCACCCATCTCCCTTTAGCCCTCTGTTACCCGAGCCCATGTCCCTTCCCCATTCCTCCTGCCCTCTGTGATCCAATATACCATACTTGCCAAAATGTTGAACTTAGTGAAAGGAAGATTTTGAAAAAAAAACCTGGGGAATTTATTTTCCCCACTAACTTACATTGCAAAAGAGGGGAGTTTAGAAAGGAGACAGATAAAATAATACCTCTTTTGGGCTTAAAAATATAATGGAGAGGGTGTGAGTTATAGTTACTTGAAATAACTCTAACTGGCCTGGCATTGTGCTGCCCCCACCCAAGCTTGCTGCTCCTGCCCCCCTTCCTTGCTATCCATAGTCCAAGTCCATGCCCCTGCTCCCACATCACAGCCATGTGTGGTTGTTGTTCTGCCACTGCCTTTCCATCTTTCCCTGAACAGTTAGCTTGCTGCCCTATCCACCTCCTCCCTACCCTCTGTTATCCGAGTCCATGCACCAGCACACTCCCTCCTGCCCTGCATGGTCCATTGTGCTGCCACTGCCCTCCATTTATCTTGATGTCCCTGTCCACTCCTCTGTTGCCCAATTCTTTACCCCATCATTGCCCTCCTGCTTAGCCTCTGTCTTGCCTTGGTGTCCCCTACCATCCTTCCCCCTGCCCTCTGATATCTTTGTGCATGCCCAACCTGCCACTGCCCCTCCTATCTACTCTGAGCGTTCTGGTGAGCTACCACTGTCCTTCCCACTGGCCCAGCATGGTCAGATGGCTGCCCCCTGTCTCTTGCACTTCCACCCTGCCTCTCTGAGTTCCATGCCCCTTTGTCCTCCCTCTTATCCTCCATGGTCCATTTTGCTGACACTTTCTTCTGCCCTCCATGCTCTGTTGTGCTGCAACTGCTCCTTCTGCTTGACTTGCGTGGTCTGTTGTGAAGCCCCTTATCCTGCCCTCTCTTGTCTGTGTCCAGCCTCTACCCCTCCCTTCTGTCCTCCATGGCCCTTTGTGCATTCCACACACCCTCCCCTTGTCCACCATGGCTGTGGTGCTGCCACTCCCCCCTCCCACCACTTGCAATGCATGGTCTTCTGGGCTGCCACAGTCCATCCTACCTGACCTGGGTGGTCATTTTGCTGACCCTGACCCTCTTCCACTGTCCCTCTGTTGGCTCTGTGTATGCCATTGCAGTCTCACTGTTGCCCTCCATGGTGTGTTGTGCTTCCAGTGGCCATCCCACCTGCCCTCCATGGACAGTTTGCTGCTCCTGCTCTGACCACTTGCCCCCTGCCCTCTGTTTTCCATGTGCAGGCCCCTCCCTCCTCCCTCCTCCCTTTGATGGTCCTTTGTCGTGCCCTGCCCCCTCTCTCCTGCCTTTCACAGTCCACTATGCTGCAACTGGCCCTCCTGTCTATCTGGTATGGTCAGCTTGCTGCCCCTGCCTCTTTCCCTCTGCTCTCTGTTATCCATGTGCATTGCCATGTCCCCTCCCTATTGCTTTTCATGGCCCATTGTATACACTGCTTTCCTGCTTGCCTAGTGTGGCATATTGTGCTTCTGCAACCCCTGAAACCTGCCCTGTAAAGTCAGTTTGGTCCCCTTTCCCACCTTCCTCCTTCCCTCTGTTATCTGAGTCCATGTCCCTACCCCAAACATCCTGCCCTCTGTAGTCCAATGTACCATACCTGCCATCATTTTGAACTTGGTAACAGGTAGATTGTGAAAACAAAGCTGGGGAGTTGATTTTCCCCATTGAGTTACATTGAAAAAGAGGTGAGTTTAGGAAGGAGACAGATAAAATAAAGCCCTTTTGTGCTTAAAAAAAAAACAGGAGTCTCCTGTCTAAATCGGCTCTGTTGGTATGTATGGTTGTACTGTCACTGCATCTTCCTTTTGCCCTCAATGGTCTGCTATACTGTCAAAGCCTCTCTTGTCTATCCTGGGTGGATGGTTTGTTGCCCCCCCTTTACCGTGCCCTCCATGATCCTTTGTGCTGCCACTGCCCCTCCCGCCTGCCCAGCGTGCTCATCGTGTTGCCTCTGCACTAGTGTGCTTAAAAACTAAAATGGGGACATATTTTCTGAGTTCTCAAATAGCGACAAAGCACCTTTAAATTATTTGCTATCTTTATGTTTTTTTATCCTATTGATCCCTGATTATTTCTTATATTTAGGGGTCAGAATGTGGCCTTTACGGCCCGAGCTGCAGACTTTGCAACTGTGGAACCAGGTTTGAGTTTTGGCATCAGCTCAACATCCGGTGATTCTGGGAAAATCACTTAGGCCCTCATTACAACCCTGGAAGTCAATGTTAAAGCGTCGGTAATACCGCCAACAGGCCGGCGGTAACAGAAATGGGATCACAACCACGGCGGAAACTGCCACCACAGCCAGCCACTTTAATACTCCGACCGCCACGGCGGTAGCAACAAATACAGCGGCGGTTACCGTCAACAGGCAGGCGGAAGACAATGTACCGCCCACCCTATCACAACCTGCCAATCCTCCAGCTTTTCCGGGGCGGTACCAACACCATCAAAAGCACGGCGGAAACAGGACTTGGAAGGGAAACCACTCACCTCTCCACACTCAACGAAGATCCAGGACGCCTTGGAGCCGGAGCTGCACTTCCTGCCCATGCTAGTCTACCTCCTCATCTACCAGGAATACGAAAGGAGGCGGCGAAGACCACAGTGAGTACTGCACCTAGCACACAGGGGAGGAGGGGAGGAGAAAGAGATTGACACACACACGTGCAACACGCATCACACCGAACCCTCACCCTCCCCCACAACACCATACACACAAACACATGCATCAACATTACATTTACTCCCCGTAACCCCCTGGAAGAACGCAAGGACAAAAGGAATTGAGTTAAACAGTGATATTTTTGAAATAGGCAGATATACGTAATAAATAGAAAATCAGTACATACAAAAATATACAATATGTACATAAGAGGGTACATTGTCCATTCAAAATGTCCGCGGGCCACTGGGCCAAAAATCATGGGCCAAACCCACACTTGACTCCTGCTTCAATACGGAGAGAACACTGCAGGGGCATCAGGTCGAAAACACAAAGGCACCTCAGGGGGATGCGGAAGGGGGGGGCACCTCAGCCGGAAGATGGAATAACGCCACTGCTCCTCGAGGGGGCTCCATGCTTGGTCCTGGGGAGTGCAAAGCCACAGTCTCACAAGTCTCTCAAGTGGGTGGTTTGCCCACTGCTTGGTCCTGGGGAGTGCAAAGCAACAGTCTCTCAAGTCTCTCAAGTGGGTGGTTTGCCCACTGCCTGGTCCTGGGGAGAGCAAAGCCACAGTTTTACAAGTGGATGCCTTTCTCCACTGGTTCTGGAGGGGGCCTTGTGCCCAGTGTGTTCATCCTGCCGAGGATAGGGTGAGTGGATGCCTTTCTCCATTGGTTCTGGAGGGGACCTTGTGCCCAATGTGCTTCATCCTGCCAAGGATAGGGTGAGTGGATGCCTTTCTCTCTATTCTGGAGGGGGTCTTGTGCCCGGTCTGCTTCATCCTGCCAAGGATAGGGTGAGTGGATGCCTTTCTCCACTGCTTCTGGAGTGGGCCTTGTGCCCATTCTGCTTCATCCTGCCAAGGATAGGGTGAGTGGATGCCTTTCTCCACTAGTTCTGGAGGGGTCTTTGTGGCCAGTGTGCTTCATCCTGCCAAGGATAGGGTGAGTGGATGCCTTTCTCCACTGGTTCTGGAGGGGTCCTTGTGCCCAGTCTGCTTCATCCTGCCAAAGATAGGGTGAGTGGATGCCTTTCTCCACTGGTTCTGGAGGGGGCCTTGTGCCCAGTGATGCAACACTTGGGGTGTGGCAGCTCACAGTCCCTCACCTGGGTGTCTGAGGCACGAGAAGTGCAGGGAACAGCTTGCATGATAGTCCATGGAAGCAAGGCTAGACTCCATCCTGGGACTGCAAACTGGTGGTACTGCTGGTGCAGGTGGTGGTGCTGCCAGTGGTGGAGGGAGGCTCCAGCCCTTCTCCTGCAGCCTCGGACGGCTGCCCACTGGGGCTGCTGATGCTGGCAGCTGTGGTGCTAGCGGCGGTGCAGGTGGCAGTGTTTTAGGTGGAGCCTGTGGCGGTGCAGCCAGTGCTGGAGGGAGGATCCAGCCCTTCTCCTGCAGCCTCGGATGGCTGCCCACTGGGGCTGCTGCTGCTGGCAGTAGTGGTGCTAGCGGAGGTGCAGGTGGCGGTGCAGGTGGCAGTGCTAGAGGCAGTGCCTGTGGCGGTGCTAGCGGCGGTGCAGGTGACGGTGCTGCCAGTGGTCGAGGGAGACTCCAGCCCTTTCCCTGCAGCCTCGGATGGCTGCGCACTGGGGCTGCTGCTGCTTGCAGTAGTGGTGCTAGCAGCGGTGCAGGTGGTGGTGCTAGCGGCGGGGCTACTGGCAGTGCTGGCCGCAGTGCAGGTGGCGGGGCTGGCGATTGTGCTGGTTGTCACCAGGCCTTCACCTGCAGCCTCCGACGGCTGAAGAGCCTTGCCTTGTGTTTTCTGCCCCTTCCTCACCTTGGCAGATGGTGGTGTGACCTTGGCTCTGGCAGCTGGGGTTTTTGAGGATGCCTTGCTGGGTGGTGCGTGCTCCTTGCACTTGCTGCATGTGGTCCCCCTCTTCACCTTGGCAGGTGGTGGAATGGTTTTGTCATTTGCAGGGGTTGGTGGCACACTGGCTGGGCTTACGGCTGCCCCCTTTGAGCCTCTGTGAGTTTCAGGTACCACAGCGGATGTTGATTTGGTTGCCTAGGTGCTGGCCTGAGTTCTGGACACCCTGGCCCGAGGGGAAGGACGGAGGGGGAGGGGTAGGGAAGAGGTCATTGTTTGCCAGGAAAAGCTTCTTAGACACACTGGGGCGGAAGAGGGAGAGGATTTGGAAGTGGAGGAAGAGGGAGTGGTTGTAGGAGGTGTCTGTCTGCTGAGTTTGGGTGCAAGTGCATGGGCTGGATGCTGTTCTGAGGCAGATGGCTGTTGGGTGGGTGGGTGCTTGCGTTTGTGTACTTTGGGAGGAGGGGTCACAGACACACTGGGAGAGGACACAGGGGACGTGTGCATGGATGTGGTGGTGGTGACTGCCCGTGAGGGGTGTGTTGTGATGGGCGTGCTGGTGATGGAGGTAGTGAATGAGGATGTAGTACATGCAGATGTGAGTGGAGACTCTACTGAGGGGGAGGTGGATGATGAGGAAAAGGGGGACACAGTGGAGGCAGGGGATGTTGGTGTGTCTGCATGGGGATGGTGCTTGTGTGAGTGCCTGTGAGATGAAGTGTGGTGCTTGTGATTGCCTGAGCCACTTTTGTGTGCTGATTTGGGTGAGTGCTGGTCTGAAGGTGTGCTTGGGATAGGCTGGGGTTGAGCGGATTGGATCTGGGTAGAGGAAGCTGGAGGGGGAGGCTAGAGACAGGTACAAGGGCTGCCATCAGAGCTGAGGCTAGAGCCTGAAATGCTCTCTGTTGGGCTGTCACGCCAGAGTGAATGCCCTCAGGTATGTATTTGTTTGTTGCAATGCCTCTCAACACCCTGGATGGCATTCAGTATGGTTGACTGCCCAACAGTGAGGGATCTCAGGAGGTCAATAGCCACCTCACTGAGGGCAGCAGGGCTGACTGGGGTAGGATCTGAGGAGCCTGGGGCGAAGGAGATGCCCACCCTCCTGGGTGAGCGGGCACAGGAAACAAGCTGAGGGGCTGCTGGGAGGGCAGTGCTGGTGGGGGGTGGCGGATGTACCTGTTGTTGGGGTGGCCACAGAGGTGTCCGCCACTGCCAGGGAGCTTCCATCAGAGGAGGAGTTGCTGTCTGTGGTCTCCCCTCCTGTCCCCGTGGTGGTGCTCCCCTCACCCTCCATCCCACTGGTGCCCTCACCGTTGGTGGATTCGGCCCCCTGGGCCCATGTGGGATGCAGCTCCCTCCATCACCGGTGCCACTGCTCCACCGCCAGATGATGCTAATGCACACAAGGACAGGGTGACAAACCAAAAAGGGGGGGAGAGACAGAGGATACACTTGGTCAATGCCAGCAACACCACTATGGTTGACGTACACAACACACAGGGAGCAGCCCTATGTACTAGGCCATGCACTACCAGTTACTAAGACAGTCACAAGCCCATGGGGTACAATGCCTACCGCCATTAGCTGCACACCTGAAACCCACAGGACCCTACCCAGGAGTAGATGCCCACTGAGCCTGCCCAACAAGGGACCTACCCTGCCATCTTCGCCCTGGCCTAGTGGCACTCATAGCCCACATCCCCCACCCAGGTAACTCTTAAGGCGAGAAAAGTCAGGATTCTGAATCTGTACTCACCCCTTGTGGCTGCTGTGATGCCTTCAAGCGCCACTCCGGATAGGCCACTGCCAGAATGCAGAACATCAGTGGGGTCATGGTACGAAGGGCACCCCTTCCTCGTTGGGAGGCCAGCCCCAGCTGGGCCTCCGCCGTCTTCTTTGCCCAGCGGCGCAGGTCCTCCCACCTTTTGCGGTAGTCGGTGCTCCGCCTGTCAAAGACCCGTGGGTCCACACTTCCTTGGCAATGGCACACCAAATACTCTTTTTCTGGTGGGCGCTGACCTGCAGGGAAAAGACAGCAGGAAAGGATTAGTCATACCGTCCGGACTGTCATACTCATGGCCCACCATATCCCTCCCATCCCCTTACGCACGTACATTGACCACCATACATGCAGCACTCAGCCCAGGACCCCTCTGCCCCCCCACATGTGACTTACACACGCCATCTATTCATGGCCCACGCACCATGCTCATAGTGTACTCACTTGTTTGTCTGGAGGACCGTAGAGTAACGTGTACTGGGGTAGGACCCCCCTCCACCAGTTTCTCCAACTCCTCCGCAGTGAAGGCAGGGGCCTTTTCTCCAGACACATGAGCCATTGTCGTTTCCAGACACAGGTCACAGCAGCACTTGCAGTGTAAGTCCTCTCCTGTTGAAGGTCAGGTAGCAACTGAGTGAACAGATAGAAAATGGCAGTCACATCCGTTGCGGTGAGTACCGTCACCGCCGCGTACATCGCCATTGGTTCCTGGAACCCATAGGGCCCAATGATAACCAATGCAAAGTTGCGCTGCGGTCTTCCACCGCCTACCACAATGGCACACAATGCCAGTGGAATTACCTCATTTCCACTTGTCCCTCCTCACAGGTCAGGCAGCCGCCATTTCAGGGGGCACAAGGCATGGCACCTAACTGTGTCACAGCAGACACTGGCAAAGCAACTGACTGTTGGATTCACATACTGGTTCTATAAAGGAACAAAATCATCATTAGTGCAATTGATGTGTGAATATGACTCCCTGCTCACCGTTTTCTTCCATAGGCTTCAACCGCTGCGGCTGAATATGAGATGCCGACATTCTCCAGTGTACAGGCCCATGGTGGACCTTGCAACAATGGAGGACAGACACATTATCATTACATACAGACTTGATTGAGCCACAATCCAAGAACTGTGTGCCCAATTGGAGCCAGAACTGATGTCAGCTATCCTCCAGCCCCCTCTAGTGCAGGTCCTGTCAGTGCTCCATTTCCTGGCTAGTGGTTCCTTCCAAACAACAGTAGCCATGGCATCAGGGATGTCTCAGCCAGTGTTCTCAAATGTGTTGACCAGAGTGTTGTCAGCCCTGCTGATACACATGCACAGCTACATCGTATTCCCCCAGGTGGAGGTTTTGGCCACAGTGAAAGCTGACTTTTATGCCCTGGGACATATCCCCAACATCATTGATGCCATTGATGGTACACATGTGGCATTTGCTCCCCGCAACCCCTGGGAGAAATGAACAAGTGTTCAGGAATAGAAAAAGCTATCACTCTATGAATGTACAGATGGTGTGTTTGGCAGACCAGTACATCTCCCATGTGAATGCCAAATATCCTGGCTCTGTGCATGACGCCTTTATCTTGAGGAATAGCAGCATCCCATATGTGATGGGTCAACTCCAGAGGCACCGGGTGTGGCTAATAGGTGAGCCCAAGGTCCCCACCTAGTATAAGTTGGTGTCTGGGTATGGGGTTGTCCCTAAGGGTTAGTGTGTGTCTAACAGTTGTCCCTCGATATTTGCAGGTGACTCTGGTTACCCCAACCTCTCATGGCTTCTGAGCCCAGTGAGGAATGCCAGGACAAGGGCAGAGGAACATTACAATGAGGCACATGGGCGTACAAGGAGGATTATTAAAAGGACCTTCGGCCTCCTGAAGGCAAGGTTCCGGTGCCTCCATCGGACAGGTGGATCCCTATACTACTCACCCAAGAAGGTGTGCCAGATCATCCATGCATGTTGCACAACCTGGCCTTGAGACGCCAGGTGTCTTTTCTGCAGGAAGATGAGCCTGGAAATGGTCTTGTGGCAGCAGTGGAGCCTGTGGACAGTGAGGAAGAGGAGGCAGAGGAAGAAGATGTGGACAACAGAAGTAATATAATTCAGCAGTACTTCCAGTGACACACAGGTAAGACATTGTAACTTCACTTAAATTTTCAGTTTTCTGTTGGACATTGTACATGGCAGCCTGACTTCCCTATGTCTATGGCCACTTACTGTACCCTTTGGCATCTCTATTTTCAGATCTTTGTGTCCCACTCTGGCTACTACTATCTGTACTTCTGCCCACCAAAGGTCATTCCAAAGTATATTTAACTGTACATATGACTTGCAATGCTTTGATAATGTTGAACTAATACAAATTTAAATCATTGGACAGACTCCAGATTTGTATTTGTTCCAAGGGTGTTTATTTAAGTGCTCATAAGTAGAGGGGGATGTGCAATGGGCTGAGTTGATGGTGGAGGAAAGTCCAGGGTAGAGTCCAGTCTCTTGGTATCACAGGTGTATTGTCCAATGGGGCATAGGAAGGGAAGTAATGGCAGTTCAAGGTGGACAGGGTGACAGAGTGGGACAGAAGGGTAACAATCAGGAAAGTCCTATTTCCTGGCCAGGGTCTTGGCAATGTTCTCTGGCTCCTGCCTGGATCGCAGGGACCATTTGCGGGGCCTCCTGTCCACTAGCGCCGGCAGAGGTGTAGGGTTGTTCCTCAGTGTGGCTTGTGTCAGGAGCCCGTTGGTGTGCCACTGCCTCCCTCATGGTCTTACCCATGTCAGCCAGCACCCGTGCAATGGTGACCAGGATAGTGTAGATGTTTTTGAGGTCCTCCCTGATCCCAAGGTACTGTCCCTCCTGCCGCTGCAGAGTCTCCTGCAACTTGTACAGTATCTGGACCACGGTCTCATGGGAATGGTGGTATGCTCCCAGGATGTTGGTGAGGGCCTCGTGGAGAGTGAATTCCCTGGGCCTGTCCTCCCCCTGTCACACAGCAGTCCTCTCAGTTTCCTTGCTGTCCTGTGCCTCTGTCCCCTGAACGGTGTGCCCACTGCCACTGACCCCAGGTCCCTGATCATCCTGTGTTTGTGGGTTTGCCTGGGGTCCCTGTAGTGGTGGACACACTGCTGATTGACGTGTCCTGGGGACAGTGGGCAGGTTGGTCATCGTGATCCAGGCGTGCAGAGCTGCTGTCATCACTGTGGCCTTCCTCGGGGGGATAGATGGTGGTGGCACCTCCTCTCCGGTGACGTTGAGTAGGGGTCCTGTGGGGATGCAAATGCAGTGTTATTGTATCTGCATGTGCCATCTTGTGCATGTTTCCCTGTATGGTTGTGATTGCCCTGTCAGCTTTGCCTTGTGTGCGTGGTGGTTTTGTGGGTTAGGTGACTCTCTCTAATGGGCATGCTGTGGTGATGGGTGTCCATGCAGGTCTGTGATGTGGGTCCATGGATTGGTGTTACATGCAGGGCTTGGTTTTTGGATGGGTGGGCTGTGATATTGGGGTATATGTGAGGTACTGGAGTCATGGGTGTGAGGGTAGGGGTAGGAGTTCGTGATGGCATGCAGGCAGGGTGGGGGATATAGTTGAAAAGATTTGACTTACTCGAGGCCAGTCCTCCTGCTATTCCTGCAAGGCCCTCAGGATGCATGATTGCCAAGACTTGCTCCTCCCATGTTGTTAGTTGTGGGGGAGGAGGTGGGGGTCCACCGCCAGTCCTCTGTACGGCTACCTGGTGTCCTGCAACCACAGAACGCACCTTCCCTCGTAGGTCGTTCCATCTCTTCCTGCCATCCCTTAATCTGGGGTGCTGTCCCACGGCGTTGACCCTGTCCACAACGCTCCGCCATAGCTCCATCTTCCTAGCAATGGACGTCTGCTGCACCTGTGAGCTGAATAGCTGTGGCTCTACCTTGATGAGTTCCTCCACCATGACCCTTAGCTCCTCCTCTGAAAACCTGGGGTGTCTTTGGGGTGCCATGGATGTGGTGTGAGTGGTATGTGCGAGTATGTGTGGGGTGTTGTGTTGTGAGGTGCGTGGATGGTGTATGGGTGATGATGTTTTGTGCCTCTGATTGAGAGGGTGCTCTTGGCTTGTCTCTCTCTGCTTGCTATCTATTTTGTTTGCTGTAAGGTGTTGTGGGTAATGTGGGTGTGTGTTTTATAGTGTTGTGGGTGTGTGGGTGTGGTATGTGTATGTGTGTCAGGTGTGTGTAGTTTGAATTGTCCAATGTGCTGGTGTCTTGTCAGTGTGTGTGTATTTTGAGTGCGGCGGTGTGTACCTCCAATGGTTTACCGCAATTGAAAGATCGCTGCGGTGATTCGTGGGTCGTGATACTGTGAGCGTATTCCTGTTTGCGTAACAGTGTGGGTTTTGCTATCGCCAGTTTATCACTGACCTTTGGACTGGCGGACTTGTGTGGGTGTCTGTATAGTGGTGGATTTTTCAGTGTGGGTCATAATACCCATAGCGGAATACTGCCACGTCATGGTATGTTGGCGGCCGTAGGCACGGCGGTAGGCAGCATTTACCACCAGGGTTGTAATGAGGGCCTTAATCTCCACATGCCTAAAACCGGAATGAATGTGTCACTCTGTAATGTAACTGATGGTCATGTAAAACATTCCAGTACCTTCGGGTCAAGTCTGTGCTGTATAAAACTGGAGAAAAACAAGGAAATTATGTGTTTTTCACACTTTTGTCATTGGGCTACATTTGGGTGATATTTGTGGTACATTTGGCCTCTTTTTTCTCTGGTGACCATTTTAGGAGACTTATTGACATGAAACTCCCTATTTTCATAATTTACTGCAGTATCCTCAGTAGAAAAGGCTTTCAGTTTTCCAATATGATCTCATCAAGATGGCAATCAGCTGTACCACACTTCTAGCATAAATTCAGATGTTTTGCGCTCTAGTTGCTCATTTATAAACTGCTGATCACCATAGAGTTAAGTGGCCGTCTGCTGTTGGTGTGAAAGTGCATGTTTCGGTCTACATGTCAGAATGTTTTAATGAAATAGAAGAGGAATATATTTGAGAACTCACTTAAAGCGTGTCCTAATTTTTCTTTCTACACCACTAACCATAATTTCTATGACAAAATGAAACTCCTCATTTTGCTCCTTTCTAAATTAAGGGGGTCATTCTGACCCTGACGGGCGGCGGAGGCCGCCCGCCAGAGTTCCCCCCTCCGAAATACCGCTCCGCGGTCGAAAGACCGCGGAGGGTATTCTAAGTTTTTCCCTGGGCTGGCGGGCGGTCGCCAAAAGACCGCCCGCCAGCCCAGGGAAAAACTCCCTTCCCACGAGGATGCCGGCTCGTAATCGAGCCGGCGGAGTGGGAAGGTGCGACGGGTGCTGTTGCACCCGTCGCGTATTTCACTGTCTGCCAAGCAGACAGTGAAATACTTGTAGGGGCCCTCTTACGGGGGCCCCTGCAGTGCCCATGCCGGTGGCATGGGCACTGCAGGGGCCCCCAGGGGCCCCGCGACCCCCCCTACCGCCATCCGGTTCCCGGCGGGCGGACCGCCGGGAACTGGATGGCGGTAGGGGGGGGTCGGAATCCCCTCGGCAGCGCAGCTAGCTGCGCCGCCTTGGAGGATTCCAAAGGGCGGCGGTACACTGGCGGGAGACTGCCAGTGTTGCCGGTCCGACCGCGGCTTTACCGCCGCGGTCAGAATGCCCTGCGGGGCACCGCCGGCCTGTCGGCGGTGCTCCCGCCGACCCTGGCCCTGGCGGTCTAAGACCGCCGGGGTCAGAATGACCCCCTAAATGTTTAAGTGCATCCGTGAGTGGTTGTGTGAGGGTCTGTGTGGGTGTGTCAGTAGCTGTGTGAGTGACTCAACCACAAAGGAACCTCACCTGCCCTTTTATCCAACAAGAGTCCACAGTTTTGCACAAAATATCTACCTGAGTGAAGTTCTTTCTGCCTCCTTGGGTAAATGTCCAGAATGTATTCTACACTATAGCTGTGTCATGGAGCACAAGAAAATGTCACCAGTGACCTTGTGTGCGTTTTGACAACATGATTGTATTTGCTGCATCTTTCTCTAGAATTCTGTGATAACATGAATCCCCCTATAGAGAGGCCAACAAGACTACAAAGGGACCTTCCTCCTATCTATATGACATAAGTGCTTCTTTCTTTTGTGAAGATGTCCTCACATTCTCAGCGTCAAGAACACACCACCAAAATCAGCAGGAAATGCACTGGGGGCCCTTTGGTAAGCTGCCTATCATCCTAGCAAGAGGACGGAAAGACATATGCTTACTACTAAGGTGGACAGTGTGGGGTCAAGCGGGCGTAGCTTCATGGTGATTTACACATGTTCATACTTGTAGCAATTTAAAAGGAGAACCATGGGCTCTAGAGTTTGAGAGCCATCCCTGGGCTGATTTCGATCTGGGGGACCTCATTCCCCAGGGTCCGGGCATGTCTCCTGGATGCCTCCCAAGGCATCCGGTGTGCAATGAGACTACGGGGGAGTCTCAAAGCCCAGCCAGCTCCCAGCCTCCAGTGGGAGCCAGCATTGCTCTCACACACAGGGAGCTGCTAAACATGCAGCTCCTTGTGTGTGTGAGCAATAATTTAATATCTTCACCTGCTCGCATCGCTGCAGGCAGGGAAAGAGATGAAACCTCCGCTTCCAGCCGGCAAGAGCACTTTGACAGCTGTAGCCTGCTGGAACTGGGCTGTTTGCTCTGACTTGGAGGGAGCTATCAAGGCTCCCGCCAAGTCAGAGCATACAGCTATGTCCTGGGGGCAGGCACCCTGGGACACAGCAGGAGCCGGCCCTGGGGGTTGTGGTCCCCAGGGCCATTATTGGCTCCACAGGGGGCCACACCTCCCACCTCCATTGTTTCTGTTTAGCCCCAGAGAGGTGGTGGTTCCAGGGGCTGGGAGTCTGCGACAGATCCCCTACCATATTTTATTGCAGCCCTGGGAGCGTGGCTAGCTTGGGGCTGCAGGGAGGGACTATGTAGCCTCCTTTATTTTGAATGAATTGCCCAGGGGAGGTGGTGGTATATACACACATATACACATATATATAGATTGCTTAAAGTGCATGTTTTCCCTACATTTAAGCTTTAGTTCTTATTTTCAACTCTGTAGATCATTTAGAAGGTGCTATCATGTATATTGGTCCCAAGATGGCTGCCAGCAGTTCCTGATTGAAGTGAGTGGCAGCCAATCAAGTCTCACCATGAGTTCTGTGCTTAGGCTCCATCCAGATATCTATATTTCTTTTTCCTTTAATATCTCAAAAACTACTGAATAGATATACAGCAAATCACAGCAAGCATTTGCAATGCAATGAATCTCATGTTTGCTTGAGCTATTAATGTTGTAAATTCCTACTGGACTTTTCTTGCCACATAAATTGAAAATGAAAAGTAAAACAGTTGACATAAGCAAGTCAATTTAAAGTGCCATGGCTACCATGAGCATAAGCGCGAAGGAGAGATATAAAAGGAAAAAGAAGTTTACTCACATTCAAACATATCGGCAATTGTGCAATTATCCATGTAACGGGATTGATGGCCAAGGCGGTAACAAAACTGCACCAAGGAGGGTCAAACCTAAAGCATTTACCAATGATAACAAAGGATTTTTGAAAGGCAAGCCTATGAACGAGTGATAGTGATGGGCATGCAATGGGCGTAGTTCAAAGCCCACTCATAGATTACAACACGTCATAGCGCTTGCATGCTTGACCTAAAAAGGGTACTTTCTGGACCAAAAGCTACCCTTCTGCAAATTTCGGTGTAATTCCGTCCAGCGGTTCGGGCTGTGGTCTTTTCTGAAAATCCATATGAGAATTGCATGGGGTAAGAGCGTTTTGGGACCCTCCCTTTTTCTCAGCCCCTGCTTGATGAATCACCCGGCGAGTCAAACAGCGCCAAAATTATTGGCAAAACAAAAGAAATTTTTCCTACGGAAACTAGGTCCTCACTATTATAATAATAGGAATAGGAAAACTGCTTCTGCTCACTGGGAGCGGACCTTTCATCTGTTTGAGATGAGATGAAAGGTATGCTTCCGCACACAGGGAGAGCATTTTTAGCTGCTGCCTGCGTGCGGGAGCAATGCTGTCTCCCACTAGAGGCGGGGAGATGACAGGGACTGTGGGGGCTCGCCACACATCTCCAGGAGAGTTTCAGCGCTTGGCCAAGGCCAAGCTAGAGTACTTTCACTGTAGTGCCACCTTGAAAAGTTATCTGAAATCCTTGATAGATGTGTTTGCATCATTGCTATTTCGAGCGCAATATGTTATGTAGTGACTTGACAAGTGTGTTCTTTCTTGTCATCACCTGTTGAGAACAGAGCTCCTCCCTTTAAACCACTACGAGTATACAAAATGACCTAGAAGCCTTTTGGACCAGCCACATAGACGTTAGTGGTAAGCAACTTCTTCCTGGCTTTTTCCAGGATGATGGACAGTTTACCAAAAGGCCCCCTCAGCGCATTTACCACCGATTTTGGAGATGTGTTCTTGATGCAGAAGAATATGAGCATGTCTCCACCAAACCAAGAACCACCTACTACACATAATTAAGAGGAAGTTACCTTGTTTGGCGGAGATTTAACTTTTTATAGTCTCATCGTCTTCTATGCATGAGGATTCATGTTATTGCAGATTTCTGTATAAACACACTCGAGGAACAATGACATTTCCAAAATTACAGACACGCAAGGCCACTGGAAACATTACCTTGTGGTCCTTTACACAGCTGTAGTGTAGGAGATGCACTATACATCTAGCCAAGGAGGTAGCTCTTACTAATTAGCCAGTAGAAAGTACTCCAGTTGGGTACAAGGCAGTGTGTAGTGTGTGGTTGGATGCCTATGGGTGTTGACCAGACGGCCTGCCCTGCGGCCAACTCCCTGCTGCTTAAAAAAAACATAGAAATTCAAGGAAAACAACAAAGGTTACAGGATTGTTATAGTTTGGAACTAGCATTTAAAAAACCTTAGAAATTCACTGAAAAAACAAAGGTTACAGAGATGCTATAGTTAGGTTCTGAATTTATACACACAAAACCATAGAAATTCAGCTGTTAGAGTTATTTCAAGTAACTGTAACTTGTGCCCTAAAGTAACTATAATTCACCCCCTTGCCATGCAAAGCTAATTACCCCAAATATTACATAATTCATGACATTTTCTATGTCATCACTGACATTATCACTGAAACATCTGCAATAAAATTATTGATGAGAAAACTGTGCATGGCGAGAGCACGAGTTACAGTTACCTTAGAGCTCAACTTATAGTTACTTAAAATAACTGTAAAGAATAACAGCTGAATTTCAATGGTTTTGTCCATCTAAATTCAGATCCTAACTATAACATCCATGTAAGCTTTGGTTTACAAATACACACACACACCCATTGTGTAGTTATAGTTAGGACCACATTTCCAAAGGAAAAGTCTAAGGCCCAGATTTAAAAGAATTTTGTGCGACCCCCCCCCGACCACCACCTAACGACACAATGGGTGCGCCGTATTTACAATCTGGTGCACCATGGCGCACGTTAAGCCGATAGCGTCAAAACTTTTTATGCTAGTGTCCGCTTTGCTCCACTAGCGTCAAAAATGTTTATGCTAGAGCAGCAAAGTACAAGGAGGCCCATTGATTTCAATGGGTGTGGCCTTTTAACGGCTGATTTGGGAGGGCGTTAAAAATGAGGCCAAAAATGTTACAACAAAATCCTGTAGATTTCAATGTGCTATTTTTGCGGGCCTCATAATGCCAGAATGCCCCCCTTGCATACATTATGCCTTCCGCAGGCATAATGTGGTGGAAGGGTGGCAAAGTGGCACAATACATGATTGCGCCACTTTGTAAATATGGTGCAGCAATGTTTGCCTTGTTGAGGCACATAAGCGTAAAAAAAAAAAATGCTGCTAATATCACATAAGGAGGCGCTAGGGCCTTGCAAATCTGGCCCCAAATCTTTTTGGGTTTGCTAATACCTTTGCCACCAGTTGAAGAAACTTCATGAAACTTTTCAAAAAGGTTTCATTCATCTCAGCCCCTTCTCAGAAAGCTTTGTGGTGATCCCTCAAGCCAGGGCAGAGAAAAATGGGGAGAGTCACAAAATGGGTTTTCCCCATGCAATTTTCCATATGAAACTTGAACAGTGATACCGCAAAAATAGCTCAAAGGAATTACACCTTTTTGGCAGAAAGCTAGCTCTTGGTCCAGAAAGTGAACTTTTTGAGATTTTGCGTGAATATTGTCAGTTGTTTTTGAATAATGAACTTTCAAAATGTATGTATATTTCAAGCTGCAGTTCCATTGTGGCTCTACCACAGAGGATCTCTGAGCCTGTCCCGCTGTGAATGTTGACCCGTGAATCTACAATGCAAACCACAAATTCTGATAGACTGGCTGCACCCTGAAAGAAAAGTTGTGCACACCATTTGAAGACCCAGGGACTCTGTCCTTGAGTCCTGAATAATACATTTAAATAAGGTACCATAGATAGGCTACACAGTAGGGGTGGTGATTCTTCCTATGGTAAAGTATGGGGAAAATAAAAAAGTTTATTAAACTTGAAAAGATGAGTGGAAATGTTTTTATGTTAAATAATAATGTAAATCAACATTATATACTTATTGTAAAAGTAGAGAAAAATATTGATGATATACCCTTTTAAACTTATTTTGAATTATATATTTGATTCATTTAAATATATTAAATTAAATACAACATTTTGTTTTATTAATTTATAGAAAAAAACCTGAAGTAAAAAATGTGTATTTTTTATACATTCATTATTAAAAGTGATTTATAAAATTATTTGAAACTTGTTTAAATATATTTTAATAAAAAATATTAGTTGTGATGGCTAGCTGGCAGTGTGATAGTGGAGAGTGAGATGATCCTGGCCGAACTCCGAGGCACCACGGTGCAGGATTAGTTGTTGAATTTTTGAGGCGCATCGAGGGGACTGAGCAGAGTGGCCTGGGTGGCTAAGCTCTGCTGGAAAAGACATTCAGCCTGGGTGCCGCCAAGTGCTATATGCACTGCAGTTTCCACTACAGAGTGTACCAGGGGTGAAGGACGTGTTGGCCACTCATGACCCAACTCCGTGGTGTGGGGTAGAGGTGACTCAGGTAGGGTAGCTATATGCAGAGGGAATCCTGCAGTCCTTTCAAGATCTCCATACTGCTCATGATCTGGTGGTGGGCCTCTTCCTGGCACACAGTGCATTTGTGCTGGAAGTGAGAAACACCTAGGGAGCAGGCCAGGGGGAGCTGGAGTTGCAGTATGGACTGTAATCTGCCCTAACTCATGGACTGGGTAGATAGGCAGTCACAGTGTTCTATACAGCTTAGCATACTTCAGGCAAATAACAAGCAATGTGGAGCAAACCCAGGTGTGATACATGCTTGAATGAGGTCCTGTTGGATAAACAGTGGGTGGTGATACTTCAGCAGATAAGCGGGTATCTTGTAATGCCCGCCTGAAGTTCAAGCAATTTAAATATCTACACCAGACTTCCCTGATGCCACCAGGAGCAGCTTGCGGTGCTTTGTAGGGGTGGGGCAGTAGGCGGGGTGAAATTAACTTTAAAAAAAAACACTTACCTGCATAATCACTGCCGCCACTGCCATCACCACCACACCGCTCTTCTGCTGCAGGCTGCAGGCACAGGCTCCCAGCCTGCCCTGCAACAAATCATAATGCTGCTAAGAGCAGTGTTAGGATTGGCTGGGAACGCCCAGCCAGGGCGCTCCCAAGCAGACAGGGAGCACAGTGTGCATGTGTGTTTGGCCAACCTGAAACGGCTCGACAAACATACATGCGCAATTAGGGGGAGTGCTGTGCTCTCCCCCTCAATGCTCATCACAGCCTGTGGCCCGCCCCTTTTACTACAAAATGATAATAAACATAGTTTATTATCACTTTGTAGTAAAAGGTTTGCAGCTGCTGCTGTTGGCGGAGGTGACGTTCCTCCGGTCTAGTGGAGGAGCCATGCTTGGATACCACAACGGTTACCCAAGATGTACCCTGGCTCGTCCCCAACTTGCCCGTGAGGTGGACTCCCAGACTTCACGGTCTTGCATATTGTGAAGATTGCCCTGTGCGGGCGTGGGTGTGGGTGATGGAGCTTACCTGGGAGGTGATTGATGCACTGTTGTCCTGGATCTTTTGCTGTGCCTATTGGGTTTAGCAAAATGGGTGGAATAAACTAAACATTTACCTAAACTTGGCTATGATCTTATTCAAGAGCCAGACAGAGATAGGGTGAAAGGTGGTGCAGTCCTCCCAGAGATATGCTGTCTTCGGATGGTGCATAAGCGGGCAGTGGCAGACGCTGATGTCATGTCTCAAGATGTGCAGTAATGGGGTGGGTGTAGGGGTGGGGCTGGTGCTGCTTCACTATGGGACACATACATGGTTAAATTGCTGGATAAACTGGGGGCCCCCACGTAGTGTGGGCAACCCTCCAGAGGCCAAGGTAGGTATGCACAACCTGAACTTCAACACAGTATGGGACTCGCCCTGGGTACCCCATGCCTTTTGCCTCCCAGTGTGGGTTTGACATCTGACTTGTCCTCCCCATCCTACCTCCCTTCCCGGTGCCCCCTCGCTCTACCGTGTTGACAATGAGGAGATTCTCCTTGAGTAATGATGTTGCCCCTCACAGAAACAAGATGTATTGAATGTTCTGATGTTTTAGATACTTCTATTTGTTTTGGTCAAAACCGGAAAGGGGCTTGGACTCTGCTGGGCGTGCAAGTCACCACACCACTAACACATCGGCTCTATAGAGTCAGCGACAGGTATGTCGCTATTCTATGTCAGAGTTTGATTGCTAATGCATAGTAATGTTAATTGTATGCACAATGTCATGGTATGTAAATGCAAATAGACATATGCACAAAAAATTCAAAATAATAGTGGCCTTATTTTTCTAATTAAAAAAACTGTAATAAAAGATGTTTAAATGAAATAAACATACTTTAGTGTTAGATAATTTTTTAACATTAAAGTACCTCAATTATTTTCTATGGGACTGCGTTGCAGTATCAGTGGTTGGCCACATTTGGTGCTGTACTTACTACTGCTTTTTTAAGGGAGCAGTAACTTTACACTTGCAAATTTGGCTCCAACACCTTTTCCAAGGGGTGGAGGCCTATAAGTCTACACTTTTGAGTAACTGTACACTGAGATTTTGTGAGGAGCCCAAAGTAGTAACTTTACTCAAAAGGTAAAAGTAAATTTGCATCAAGGAACTCTACACAAGTAGATTTACTTTTGTGAATAGGCCCTTTTAGGTCTGTAATTATGATACACTTTAGCGTTTTTCGCTGATATGACAGTGAAGGAGCCTTTCTGTGGCAATTTCTCAGTTTCGTTTTGCATAGAATGGGTGAATACAGATAGATGCAATGTATCTACAATGTAGTTACAAATGTTGAGAAGTTTTTTTAATCTGATTGCAATCGGGTCTTTTTTAAATGTTATGTTTCTGTCTGCTTCACTCCTTTCCCAATAACTGCCCAAGCACTTCTCAGATGTCTTTTGTGGTCACTCAGCGAGGCATAGGTCTGCGGTAACATTTGAGTGGGGAACTTCCCCACAGAAAAGTTACCAGAATCTTTGCAATGATGTCTCTGGAGCCATCATTTTCACACTGTGTACTACAAAATATACACTGCTATTGCACAATAGTGGATGTGGTTTTAGGCACTAGATCTGGTTAATCAAAGAACCAGGGTCGGACTGAGACAGAAAATAGACTCGGCCACCTGATCAAAAGTGGCCACTATTAGTGAATTAGCTAGCTAAAAAAAGTGGCCTACATCTGCAAATCATGTCAGTTTTCAAGTTGGAAAACCAAGCTGTATAGGTGTTTTGCAAAGTATGGGAGACTGTATGCATTTGTGCTTGCAGTAGGCAATGTTTGTTGTAACATCAGAAAAATCAACAGTAAACACAGGCCCACCAAATCATAATATAGGTCCACATACAGCCAAAAACCGCCCAGACACACACAACCTAGTCAGTCCAGTCTTATTAGCAATAACAGGCTGCCGTATAAGCCAGTCCGACCCAGACGTCTGGTCATAACCCCCCCACCTTTTGCCCCTCATGAAGAGTGTCTGTCAGGCTGAACAAAGGTCAGTCTGACAGACACTTTTCATGTTCAGGTCAGGCAGCCAGGAGCAATTTGCACGGGCTCTTGGCTGCCTGAGCTGAACTTTGCTGGGCGGAGGAGGTCACAACTCCTATGGGCGTGACCTCCTTGGCTCAGCAAAGATGCCTCGAGGCCCTCCCCTGGATGACGAGGAAAGCGTCACCCCTTGACTTCGACCTGGGTGCTTCATGTTTAAGCCCTGAAGCACCCAGGGCGAGTGTCTATCAGTGACACTTTGTCACAAAGTGGGGTTGGGTCAGCAGTCTCACTGACCCCATCCCACTCGGTGATGAGGCTGGGACTGCTGTTGGCTGACCTAAGCCAATGAGGGAAGGCAGCAGTCCCAACCCTCTTGGGACCTCTGAGGCTGAAGGTAAGTGTGTGTGTGTGTGTGTGATCTTTTAAAATGAATGTTTGGTGCGTGCGTGCATGTTTGAATGTTATGAGTGTTGTTAATGGATGTGCGTGCATGCATGTGTGTGTGAAAGAATGTGTGTGTGTGTGATCTTTTATAATGAATGTTTGGTGCGTGCGTGCATGTTTGAATGTTATGAGTGTTGTTAATGGATGTGCGTGCATGCGTGTGTGAAAGAATGAGTGTGTGTGTGATCTTTTAAAATGAATGTTTGGTGCATGCGTGCATGTTTGAATGTTATGAGTGTTGTTAATGGATGTGCGTGCGTGCGTGTGAAAGAATGAGTGTGCGTGTGTGTGCTTCCCACCTGCCCCTCCTCCCTCCTAAAGCTGCCGACCGCCACTGGTTCCCATTGAGTCATAAGTGTCCTTTCATAATGAGCAGATCTCTTTTTTCCGTTGCTCTTAAATATTTCTCAAACTTGGCATTGAAATTGGTCTGCTCTGTTGAGAGTTTGCAATTGTGTTGGGCAAGCACATGTTGCAAGGGGGCGCGTTTTAGAGCTGCCCCACTGTTCCACTCCTGAGACAGTTTAACCCTGAGGAACAGAGGAAGCATGCCATTTGAGCCATCTCTGTTTTTTCACTGTAACTCACTACTTCCTGCAGAGGTTTATTGAACTGGCTTGGACCTGCTATGTTGTGTAACTGTGTTCAATGCACGTGCTCCCTCTGGATCAGTATTAAGTCTTGCAATTTCTTATGCAAGTATAGTCTTTCAAGCGAACTGACCAATGTATCGCTGTAATCTATTTGTTTAAATACAAAGACTTTTATGAAGCGCCAAACTTCACTTTAGCCACTTCAGGGCGCTTCGAGGGACTCAAACAGAAAGGAAAATCAAGAGATTAATTTAGTTAAGGATTCTTCAATCACTGCCCTTGGTGCGGTTTGCACTACTCGTTCTAAAAGGCTTGTTTTTCAATGATTTCCCGAGTTGAAGCTAGCTACATGATTCAGCAGACACATTGACATTTCTACCTGGTTTCATTACTTAATCACTTCTTTCTGTAGGATTCTTATTCATTCATCCAGTCTTGTGGTCTCCGTTTCTTCGGTTCCACGTGGTTTGTGTAAACCATTTTGTACCTGGATCTGTCAGTCCTTTGATGCAGCATTCAAACATCAAAATGGCATCAAACTCCAACATTCTAGTTAATAAATTCCAAGTGCAGTTCTTGCATCACTTCATCCTTTCTACGATAGTCCTTGTAGTCCTTGCAATATTAGTCATCAACCTAAAACACTTTCCATTCAATCCTTGATGGACATTTTGCTCTATATTGAGCTAATCTGAGGAATGTAGCAAGATTGCAAGGCTGGTCAGAAAACATTCAACCCTAGAGAAAAATGACTGAATACTTGTGAGTTTTGTGCATTATATATTTGTGTGCTGTTGGACCTTTTTCCTTCTGCAGGGTCATCCCCAATATTTTTGCCTCCTGCCTCCTATTTTGTTCTGACCTGTTGCTGTTGGCTTTTGAACCCTGAGCACCTTGCCACTGCTGACCAGTGCTAAAGTGCATATGCTCTGTGTGTAAATTGTATTGTTGATTGGTTTCTCCATGATTGGCATATTTGATTTACTAGTAAGTCCCTAGTAAAGTGCACTAGAGGTACCCAGGGCCTGTAAATCAAATGCTACTAGGGGGCCTGCAGCACTGGTTGTGCCACCCACATTAGTAGCTCTGTAACCATGGCTCAGACCTGCCACTGCAGTGTCTGTGTGTGTAGGTTTAAACTGTAAATTCGACTTGGCAAGTGTACCCACTTGCCAGGCCTAAACCTTCCCTTTTCTTAATTGTAAGGCATCCCTAAGGTAGGTCCTAGGTAGCCCCAAGGACAGGGTGCAGTGTATGGTTAAGGTTCGACATATAGTAAAGTATTCTACATGTCCTGACAGTGAAATACTGCTAAATTATGTTTTCACTGTTGCAAGGCCTATCCCTCTGATAGGTTAACATGGGGGCTACTTTTAAATATGATTGAAGTGAAGATTCCCTTTTGGAGTGGATAGACATGTGGAGTTTGGGGTCTCTGAGCTCACAAGTTAAAAATACATCTTTTAGTAAAGTTGATTTTAAGATTGTGTGTTTGAAAATGCCACTTTTATAAAGTGGGCATTTTCTTGCTTAAACCATTTCTGTGACTCTGCCTGTTTGTAGATTCCCTGTCTCGGTCAGTTTGACAGCGGGGCTGGTTGCACCTCTCACTAGACAGTGACACAAAGGGAGCTGGGGTGTAGTCTGCATTTCCTGATGAGCCATCTGTGTTAGGAGGCAGTGGAGGAGTGGTCACTCACACCTGAAAGGGCTGTGCCTGCCCTCACACAATGCAGTCTCCAACCCCCTGGTGTGTGTGTGAGGCCTGCCTGGGCAAGGCAGGATTTCAGAAACAAGAGAGACTTTTCTTTGAAGTAAGCCTACTTCAAATGGCAAAATGGGTATAAGAAGTGCACCCAAAACCACAGACTTTAGAACACTTCTGAAAACCAAGAGGAACCTCTACCTGGAGAAGAGCTGAAGAGCTGAGGAAGAAGAGCTGCCCTGCCTGTGACTGTGCTTTGTGGCGCTATCCTGCAGTTGCTGCCTCTGCCTGTGCTAGAGGACAAAGACTAGACTTTGTGTTGTCTTCCTTCTTGTGAAGAACTCTCCAAGGGCTTGATTTAGAGCTTGCCTCCTGTTGTTTAAAGTCTCAGGGACAGCAAATAGTTCTCTTTGCAAATAGTTCTCTTCTGAGCCTCCTACTCTGCCAAGTCATGCCCATCCAGTCCCTCGGACCCTGAAAGGAGAAGCTGGCAGCCCAAGAGGGAGAAATCCATGCACAGACCGCCGTGCAGGGAAAAGATAGATGCAATTCCGATCTGCTGCTGAAAAATCCACGCGGTGCCGGCTTCGCAGCTGAAAATCGACTCTCGTCTGCAGTGCGACTTGAAGATCGATGCCTGTGGTTGGAAAAACGATGAGCAATATCGCTGACGGAGACCGGTGAGATCGCAACCCGCGCTGCGTGGTTTTCGGACCATCGTGTGGCTGAATTTCTGATGCAAACACCGCTGGGCGTGTAAAAACAACGCAAGGCCTGCCCGGACCCGAGAGTGCTGACTGGATCGAAGCATCGCTCTCCTGCGGAGAGAATAAATGACGCACGCCGACCCGACTAAAAGAGAAACGACGCAAGGTCTCACTCGTAAGTGAAAGCGATGCATCGCAAGCCCTTTTTGACACACACTCGCCCATGCGGGTTATTTTTGACACACCCAAGGTTCATTTTGACAGTAACTGCGTTAGCGTTGTGTTTAAAATTACCTGAAGATTCTTTTTGAATTCTTAGTGATAACTTGAGTATTGTGAATTTTTGTCGTTTTGGTATTTTCTATTTTTCTAAACCTGTGTTGTGTCATATTGTAGAGTTTTCATTAAGTTACTGTGTGTGTTGGTACAAACACTTTACACCTAGAACTCTGAAGTTAAGCCTACTGCTCGTGCCAAGCTACCAAGGGTGTAAGCAGGGGTTAGCTGAGGGTGATTCTCTTTTACCCGGACTAGAGTGAGGGTCCTTGCTTCGACAGGGGGTAACCTGACTGCAAACCAAAGACCTCATGTCTAACATGTGCATTAAAAATGGACAGAACGTGGATTTGCTCTCGAGTTTAACGTATACACTTACATGATGCTATTGCATTTGGAACATTTCTCTGTCTTGTTAAATTGTGTTTTTTTCTGGCTTATGCTAACTAGGACTCAGTTAGGCCTTAACGCCACCTTGTTCGAAATGGATGTCTCCTCCTGCACATTCACTGTTTTTCATTCCTGCAGCACACAGTCAAGCAAAGTTACTTTAGTTTATTGACATATTTCTTGTTCTTGAAGAAAACTCTCCAAAAGGGATACAGAAATGTTTCACTTTTTTAAGGCTCTTCCGCTATATCACTGTAATGCATTAATTCACATTTGTTACAATTGTTAGCTGGTTTTCTTGCAATTAGTTTGCCCTGCCATCGCCAGATAACATTAGCATACAGTGGGCAGTGCTTAGGTGCTTAAGTAATCTGATACCTACTAGAGCTAAATTCTGATTTGATGAGAATATAATTATTTTTCTCACACCATGAAGATGTTACAGATTTTGATCATATCCTATGCAGGAAAAGTGGATCTAAACCCTCGATTTTAGGGGTGAGCCAAAGCTTTCCTGAAGACTTTCTGATGCTACCAGGAATGCTGCCCATTTTCTCATTAATCTTGATGCTTACTTGGAATTTAGTATTTTTCTGATTTTGCACGTTGTTTTGTATTGCTCTGTTTGCTGAGATCCTTCATGGTACTAGCCTTATGCGGGAAACAGCATTAACATCGCGGTCAATGCAAGAATATGCATTGACCACGTTGCCGTCACCACGCATATGCGTTTACTACGCATGCGTTTACCACGCATATGCGTGGTAAGGTTAGAGAGAGCAGTCAGGCGGAAGGAAGCAAGCAGGAAGGAGCAGCAACCAGAGGAGAGAGGTAAGTGGGGCCATGGTTGGGGAGGGAGGGTTCTGGTAGTTTTTAGGACAGGGTGGGGGATCGGAGTAGGTTTTAGGGCAGGGTAGGTTTTAGGGTTTAGGGCAGTGTGGTGGGATGGGGTAGTTTTTAGGACAAGGTGGGGTAGGTTTTAGAACAGGGGAAGGGTAGGTTTTAGGGTTTAGGGGGAAGGCGGGGTAGTTTTTAGGACAGGGTGGGGTAGGTTTTAAGATTCAGTGTGGGGCAGGGGATGGGTAGCTTTTAGGACAGGGTGGGGTAGGTTTTAGGACAGGGTAGGTTTTAGGGTTTAGGGTGAAGGCGGGGGTCAGGGTAGTTTTTAGGACAGAGTGGGGTAGGTTTTAGGACAGGGTAAGGTAGGGTTTAGGGTGGGGCGGTGGGTCGGGGTGGTTTTTAGGACAGGACAGTGTAAGTTATAGGGTTTAGGGCACAGGGTCGGGTAGCTTTTAGGACAGGGCGGGGTAGGTTTTAGGACAGGCAGGTTTTAGGGTTTAGAGTGGGGTCGGGTAGTTTTTAGGACAGAGTGGGGTAGGTTTTAGGACAGGGCAGGGTAGGTTTTAGGCTTTAGGGTGGGGGATCGGGGTGGTGTTTAGGAAAGGGTGGGGTAGATTTTAGGATTCAGAGTGGGGCAGGGTGAGGGGGTAGTTTTTAGGACAAGGTGGGGTAGGTTTTGGGACAGGGTAAGGTAGGGTTTAGGGTGGGGCGGGGTCAGGGTGGTTTTTAGGACAGGGCGGGGTAGATTTTAGGAGAGGGTAGGTTTTAGGGTTTAGGGCGGGGGCCAGGGTAGTTTTTAGGACAGCGCGGGGTAGGTTTTAGGGTGAAGGCGGGGGTCAGGCTATTTTTTAAGACTGGGTGAGGTAGGTTTTAGGACAGGGTAGGTTTTAGGGTTAAGAGTGGGGTCGGGTAGTTTTTAGGACAGATCGGTTAGGTTTTAGGACAGGGCAGGGTAGGTTTTGGGACATGGCAAGGTAGCTTTAGGGTTTAGGGTGGGGTGTGGGGATCAGGGTAGTTTTTAGGACAGGGTGGGGTAGGTTTTAGTATTCAGGGTGGGGCAGGGTGACAGGGTAGTTTTTAGGACAGGGTGGGGTAGGGTTTGGAACAGGGCAAGGTAGCTTTTAGGGTTTAGGGCGAAGGCAGGGGGTTGGGGTAGTTTTTAGGACAGGGCAGGGTAGGTGTTAGGGTTCAGGATGAGGGCTCTGTAGTTTTTAGGAAAGGGTTGGGTAGTTTTTAGGACAGGGTAGGTTTTAAGGCTTAGGGCTGGGGTGTCAGGGGCCAGGTAATTTTTAGGACAGGGCAGGGTAGGTTTTAGGACAGGGAAGCTTTTAGGGTTCTGGGAGGAGGTGTTGTTTTTAGGACAGGGAAGGTTAGGTTTTAGGGTTTAGGGCAGGGGGCTGGTAGTTTTTAGGACAGGGAGGTTAGGTTTTAAGACAGGGAAGATTTTAGGGTTTAGAGCAGGGGGTTGGTAGTTTTTAGGACAGGGCGGGTTAGGTTTTAAGTTTCAAGGCGAGGGTGGGAGTCGTTGTTAGGGTAGGGAAGGGTAGCTTGTTAGGCCAGGATAGGTTTTATTGTTTAGGGTAGGGGTGGGGGTAGTTTTTAGGACAGATGGGGTCATTTTTCAGCCAGGGTAGGTTTTAGAGTTTAGGGCAGGGTGGGGGGTCGGGTAGTTTTTAAGAAAGTTTGGAACAGGTTTCAGGACAGGGCAGGGTAGGCCAGGGGGCTAGGGCTCTGGGCAGGGTCTAGAAGGGAAAGTTTTAAGGGCTTGGGCAGGTGGGGTATGATGTCAGGTTTAGGGGGCAGGACAGGGGAAAATTTACCATACATGTTACTTTACCAAACATGCTTTTACAACTAAATTAGTTGTAAAGGCATGCGTTGTAAAGGCATGTGTGGTGAAGACGCGGTCGTTATAAAGACCACGTTGTAAAGGCATGCGTTGTAAACGCATTCGTTGTTCCAACATACATCCGCCTTATGCGTTTATGATTTCTACATTGCACATTTTGAATTTTTTGTGTAATAAATCTCTTTACATTTCTATTCCTGTCCTAGAACTCAATTATAGAGCCAGTCCTTATTTAATTGACTGCATTTTGGCATGCTGCAAGATGCCTTATCCTGGGAACACATTCCCTTATGAAAGTGGGGTTTAACACCATCTCTAATTCATCCACCCGTGGGCGTGCTGGTGAGGTAATATTTTGCAGTGTAATTTTTAGGCATTCCCCACGTCCACAACTGTGTAGTGAGTGTCTCTCTGCAAGATTTTTGTTCACATCAGTAGCTCAGCCAATACCCCTAGGAAGCACAACAAATATCCAAACAAAAGAAAGAGGCATGCATTCTAACCAATCAGCTATCAATATGAAGGCCCATTTCATGTTTTTCTTCAGGCCAGCATTTTGAGTCTTGAAGTTCATGCAATTTTAGTCAACATTTTTTCGACCTGACATGCTAAGGTAGTGGTTCACCAAATGTTTTTGCTTTTTCTATGAGGCTTTTCTGATTCTCTTTGAGTGGGCCCTCGGGTCCTAAGCACTTTCTTACCAGGAGTACACTGTGAAAGTGTGTGTGCCCTTCCTAATTATGCTAGGAAGTTGTGCTTGCCAGCATGTGCACACTTGCACATTGGTGTATTCATGTGTATACGGAGCCTGGCACAACTTGCTAGTATGTGTACACTTGCACAATAGGGTTTTTATGAATTCATTGAGCCTGACACAGCAAGCCTGTATGGGCGCACTTGCACCCTTGGAGTGTTCTCAAAGCTTGTGTCCAGCCTGCCACTACAGGCTTGTGCGTGTATCTGGGCACATGTATTCATGGAGTGAAGAATGTCTGTATATTGTTTCACTGCCATTGCAAGCTCCTCTGCCCATAGGTTAATATGGGGGAAAGTTCATAATTAATACTAGCTGCAGTAGTGGATTGCACTGGAGCAGCCTCATCATGTTTACTATCATTAAATTCTCAATGACAAACCTTTTCCAATGGCAAAGGTGGTTTTGTCAGTAATACCTTGGAAATGCCACTTATAGAAAGTGGATATTTCCATGTTCTAAAATCCCTTTGGTGTGCCTTTTCAATTCAAGCTTCATTTCACTGGGAGCTGGGGGAAAACATATCTGTGCATTCCCCAGCGACAGCTATAACACTTGGACAACCAAAACGGCAGACCTCTGCCATCTGAAGGCCTGGCTGGATAGATTGGAGGAAGAGGTTTTGATCCTTGGCCTCTTGAAGCCAGTTCCTGGTCCCTCTACAGATAAGGATCTACATTCCAGGGTCCCACGGCAGACAGGACTGACATTTAGGGGACACAGCTGTAGTTCAAAGGAAAACTGTTTGATCCACCCCCAACTTCAAAGGCCCACCTCAGTATAACTGGGGGGGACCATACTTCAGCAAATTAAGAAATACCCTTGAAGGAGCGCAGGATGGAGTCCCCATACTTCGTGGTTCACACTGCCAGAGGAATCTGTTGTGCACAGGAGTATTTAGGCCCGTATTTATACTCCGTTTGCGCCGAATTAGCGTCGTTTTTTTCGACGCAAATTCGGCGCAAAACTAACGCCATATTTATACTTTGGCGTTAGACGCGTCTAGCGCCAAAGTATGGGCAAATAGCATCATTTTTTTGCGTGAACGCCTTCCTTGCGTTAATGAGATGCAAGGAAGGCGTTCCCGTCTAAAAAAATGACGGCGACGCAAATGCGTCGTATTTATACTCCCGGGCAAAAATCATGCCCGGGAGTGGTCGGGTCAAAAAACCCCGCATTTGCGCCACTTTTTAACGCCTGGGTCAGGGTAGGCGTTAAGGGGCCTGTGGGCTCAAAATGAGCACACAGGTGCCCTCCCATGCCCCCAGGAACCCCCCTGCCACCCTTGCCCACCCCAGGAGGACACCCAAGGATGGAGGGACCCATCCCAGGGACATTCAGGTAAGTTCAGGTAAGTATAATTTTTTATTTTTTTTAATTTATTTTGGTGGCATAGGGGGGCCTTATTTGTGCCCCCCTACATGCCACTATGCCCAATGACCATGTCCAGGGGACATAAGTCCCCTGGGCATGGCCATTGGGCAAGGGGGCATGACTCCTGTCTTTACTAAGACAGGAGTCATTTAAATGGCGTCTGGGCGTCGAAAAAAATGGCGCAAATCGGGTTGAGGCGATTTTTTTGCCTCAACCTGACTTGCCCCATTTTAAGACGCCCTAACGCCATTTTCCCCCTACGCCGGCGCTGCCTGGTCTACGTGGTTTTTTTCCACGCACACCAGGCAGCGCCGGTCTGCTAGCGCCGGCTAACGCCATTCCATAAATACGGCGCCCGCATGGCGCTTCAGAATGGCGTTAGACGGTGCAAAATTTTTTGACGCTAAACTGCGTTAGCGCAGTTTAGCGTCAAAAAGTATAAATATGGGCCTTACTGTCCTGGGAAGGGATTGCATACCCTACCTGCATCGAGGCTGGCCTGGAAACACTGCTTGCTGCAGTGTGACACTCTGAAGCGTGCTCTCAAAGGGCTTGTTGGCTTGCCCCCTTTCTACGTGGAGGTCTGAGGGACATCAAAAACCTCCTGCGAGGGACCTACACCATCTACCATGTCATCTGGATAGTGGTGCCCTCCTACGCCTCTATGTCATCTGCTGAAATACACCTGCTAGCAGCAGTGTGAGAGCTGAACTAAGTATTGGATCTTGAGACCAGATTGGCCTGTTGTGGGACCTGCAAAGTACAGCCCACGTTCAAGGAATGAGGCCCTTCGTCGTTGGGAGATGTCACGCATGAGCATTTGGTTGGTAGTGAACGGATTTACTGGTTGCAGGACCCTGCCTTACCCGCTGTTTTCGAGTGTGCCACATTTCTCTTGTGCGACAACTGACTGCACGATCATTGCATGCGTCATCTATGTCACTCGTTGCGACCCTCGGAGGTTGGGGGCATACCCAGAGCAGTGCCACATTCTACTTTGTGCGGCATCACTGAACTGGTGTCTCTGTGTGTGTGAACCAAATTTGTCTGGTGAGGCTCAAGTTATCGCGCACCAGAGATCATGCTTCATTCCAGGGAGGTGAGGAACAGGAACTGATTGTGTGTTCAGAAGTGCCTGGAGCAACCCAAGTCATCGCGCACCAGGCGCAGAAAGGCGCTGTATTGGTAACTTTTTGTCTGCAGCGGGATTGTCTGGTTTGACTCAAGTCGCTGCGCACCAGACACTGTGCCCCATTCCAGTGAGGCATGGCAGTGACACCTTTTCATGTGGAGCAGGATTGACTGGCGCAACTTAAGTAATCAGTTTGTGAGTTCAAGTCATCACGCCTCAGTGTTATAGTCTGTCAGGAATAAGGCCAGGCGTGGTCCAGGTCTCGCCCGAAATTCTGCTGCGCGACTCTGCGGTGCTTTATGCGTACCACTTGTCATCCCCTCTTGTTCCAAAGGTGACCATCAGCGTCGTCTGCCCTGTGGCAAAACTCATAGAGCTGCAGGTTCAGGGCATTGGTGGACAAGATACACTTATCAATGCTATTCTATGAAGGGACTACAATTCCCATGTTTTTAGAGGCAGCAGTCATATTGGGGTGTGGCAGGCCTATAAATACCCAGCCACACCCAAACACGTTGCTCACTATTTTGATGCAGCCAGACCTCGTGGGGGTTTCTCTGGTGAAGAGCAGAGTTCCGGAATGGCAGAGTGTTGTCTAATCAAAGTCTCTGGTGCACCTAAAATGAGTAGGCCGTACTCGTAGCGGTAAGGTCTTGCTGAATCCCAGTTTGGAGGAAGTTATTACTTCCAAGAGGCAAAGCGCTCTTTTGGCACAGTACTTCAAAGCGTTTCAGTTCACAGATGTAACACGCTTTTGTGCACAGTAATTCAAGGTGTTTCAGTTCACAGATGTGAAGCGCTCTTTTGGCACAGTAATTCAAAGCGTTTCAGTTCACAGATATAATGCGCTTTGTGCACAGTAATTCAAGGTGTTTCAGTTCACAGATGTGAAGCGCTTTTTTGGCACAGTAGTTCAAAGCATTTCAGTTCACAGATATAATGCACTTTTGTGCACAGTAATTCAAAGCGTTTCAGTTCACAGATATAACGCACTTTGGTGCACAGTAATTCAAGGTGTTTCCGTTCACAGATGTAAAGCGGTCTTTTGGAACAGTAATTCAAAGCGTTTCAGTTCCCAGATATGACGCGCTTTGGTGCACAGTAATTCAAGGTGTTTCTGTTCTTAGATGTAAAGTGCTTTTGACATGATGATTCAGGCGCTTCAGTTCACAGATGTAAGCGCTTCAAATCGCAGGAGGAAAAGATTCTTGGCATAACAATCTAAATGATTCAAGTTACTTGAGTAAAAGCGCTTCCTGGTATTATTAAGTAAAGCGCTTTAAGTTCAATGAGTAAAACCTTTTGGCATTTATGGTTGTGAATGTGAAGATATTTCTGGAGATAAGCAAATCATAGTTTTCATTGTTCTTTAAAAAGCTTAAGATGTGAAAAGCATATCTAATTCTTTGAGATTTTCTAAGTCATGATCAAAGGTTTATGTTGCGAATACATAGATATTACAAGATTGATATTCTGTGTACAATCAAAGTTCAAAGTTCTTGCCATCTCTTGATTCTGAGGTCGTGTTTTACTTTTGTTCCATGTTTCAAAGAAGTGGCTTTGCCCTCATTTCAGAAGAGATCTCCACTTGATATCTTGGAGACGCATTTAGTCAAGAGTCGATAAATGAGTAAATGCATATTTGTTCTAACCTTTACTTTTCAGATCTCTCTCCCTGCTGTTCCCTTCCCTAATTCCCTTCCCCTTACTGGCTTCATCATAACTCTGTGCTATAATAGCTTTCTGAGTTGATGACGCCGGGAGGTGGGCCTTTTGTTCAGCGATGTGCAGATCCCGAGGAAAGGACCCTGTGACAGAATAGTGAGCCCACGAGTTTCATACTTTCCTCTTGGTCTGTACGGGAACTGCGCAAAATGGCCACCCTAGATACCCTTATGCAAGTAGTAACTCAGAGGCAAAGGGATTTGACAGACTCTAAAAATGTTACAGCTGATTTAGTGAATAAAGTAACTCAGTTACAGAGTAAGGTAGATGGTTCTGAATCTGAGTCTCGTCCTATGTCTCCCGCATCTACTAACATAGCAGTGAATGTGCCGACAAAGCTTACTTTAGCTGCACCAGAGAGGTTTTCTGGGGACCCCAATAAGGTTAAAATTTTTCTGACACAGGTGGAATTACATTTTACATGTCGGCCTAGTGCTTTTCCAGACGCACAATCTAGAATTGCATTCCTTATAACATATCTGAATGGCGATGCAGCTACTTGGGCGGTGCCATTAGTCCGATTAGACAGTCCTCTTTTATACAACTGGCGTCGCTTTGTAGAAGAATTCGTAAAGGTTTTTGACAATGCATAATTAGTATGACTGCAGACAAAGAGTTATTAGAATTACGTCAAGGAAATAAAGACCTGATGACGTATTTGTCCCACTTCAACCGGTTAGTGGTGGAAACTGCTTGGCCGGAGGAAAAAAGGTCAGCAGTATTTTATCAGGGGCTAAAAGATGAACTAAAAGATGTATTGGCCCAAGTTGAACCACAACCAGAAACTTGTACTGATTTAATTAATCTGACTCTACGGAGAGATCACAGATTTTCGGAAAGAAAAGGAGCAAGGAAAAAATGGGAAGAAACAAATTGGCAAATAGAAAGATCCAGACACTTTCAATTGTCTTCAGATTCTATGATAGAACCGATGGATATCGGAACTGTTCGCCCACCACTGACCAAAGAGAAGAAAGAGATGCAATGAAAAAATGGTCAGTGTCTGTATTGTGGGAAAAAGGGTCATTTTATAAGAGAGTGCCAAAAGAAACCCAAAGGCAAGATTGACCGAGCAGTTGTGACAAAGAAAAAGATAGCGATTGCTTTGGAAAATTCACAGGAAAACTAAAGCGCCCAAGAAAAAATGAAGGGGACCTCTTGTGCAAATTGACAATCCCTTCAGTGTGCTCTTGCACAAATCGTTATGTCAAACATTTCCGAATCTTAGTACAAATCACTGTGTGGGGAAAAAGACAGAACGTTCAAGTCCTAATTGATTCAGGGGCAACAGGAAATTTTGTGGACCAACAAACTGCACTAGACCTGCATATATCCAGTGTCAAGAAAAAGGTTCCAGAAGTGGTGTATGCAGTTAATGGAAGTGAGTTGGCAGGAGGCCCCGTTACTAACCAAACCTCACGAATACAAATGATTTGTAAAGATGAGGAGAATAAGAGTCACTATGAGATAATTCACTTTGATATAATCCAAGCACCTCAATATGGTTTTATCTTAGGAATGCCGTGGTTAATGTTACATAATCCATACATAGACTGGCGCAACCAGGTTTTGCATTTTTCTTCTTCTTGTGCAAAGAAATGTTTTCAATCAAGACGAAACAAAGAAGGAAATCTTCAACACTCCATAGTTACTGCATTTGAGAAGGAAATTGATTTACCATCACAGTATTCTGAATATACCGATGTTTTCAGTGAAAAGAAAGCAAGCTCCTTACCACCTCACAGGCCGTACGATTGTCAGATTGATCTTGTACCTGGTGCCAATATACCAAATTGTAGGATCTATGCACTATCAGAGAAAGAAAATCAAATCCTACGAGAATACCTTGATCAATGTTTAGCCAACAAGCTAATCTGGCCATCATGATCTCCAGCGGCTTCTCCACTATTTTTCGTACCTAAAGCGAATGGCGATTTGAGACCTTGTATTGACTTTAGAGCGATAAATAAGATCACAGTTAAGAATAAATATTCACTACCTCTCATTCCAGTCTTGTTAGACCAGGTAAAATCTACCGTCATCTATACTAAACTTGACTTACAAGGTGCTTATCACCTAGTTCGAATTTGAGAGGGAGATGAGTGGAAAACGGCTTTTAAGACTTAATATGGCCTCTTTGAGTATTCTGTGATGCCGTTTGGTCTGTGTAATGCCCCAGCAGCCTTTCAATATTTCCTAAATGATGTTCTGAGAGAATATCTAGACATCTTTGTCATCCTTTACATTGATGATATTTTGATTTATTCAAACTCTGAAGATATACATGAAGAACATGTTAAAAAAGTGTTAAAAACTCCACAAAAACATAATTTGTATTGTAAACTAAGTAAATGTGAATTCCATATCAAAGAAGTTGAATTTCTAGGAGTCATTCTAACACCTGACGGCATGTAGATTACTGAAAGAAAAATTCAAGCTGTATACGAATGGCCCACACCAAAATCAGTGCGTGATATTCAATGTTTTTGGGGTTTTGCAAATTTTTATTGACGCTTCATCCATCACTTCTCTCAAAAGGTGGCCCCAATCACCAAGTTGTTAAGAAAAAAGGCGGTCTTCAACTGGTCCCAAGAGACAGAAAGAGCATTTCAAGATTTAAAAAAGGCTTTTACTACCGCTCCCATTCTAGCTCACCCTAATGTGGAAGAACCATTCATCATGTAAGCTCATGCATCTGATGTTGCCGTTGGGGCCATCCTGTCTCAACGTCATCGAGAAACTGGACAATTGCACTCCATGGCATATGCATCATGAAAATTGAATGAAGCAGAACAGAACTACACCATAGCAGAAAAAGAATAACTAGCAATTCGTAATCCCTTTAAAGAATGGAGACATTATCTGTTGGGAGCGAAACACACAATAACTGAATATTCTGATCATGGAATTTTACAATTTATGAGTTCTGCCAGGCTACTAACTCCAAGACAACTAAGATGGATGCTCTTCTTTGCAGAATTTGATTTCATAGTGACTTTTAGACCAGGAATAGATAACCGCGAGGCCGATGCATTATCTAGACAAGATTCGTCAATCACACCTACTGAATAAAAAGCCATGCCTATTATAACACCTTCAAAAGTGTTGTGTTTAGTAGCTGCCAAGAAATGTTTCGATCTCATTCATAATCATTTCCACATCACTAAGTGGCAAGAGTGGTTACAGCAAGACACCAAGAGGTCTATTCAACAAGGTTTACCTCTACATGAATCTCGCGTATTCCTGCCTACTGAAGAGTTAAGAGACACAGCTTTTCATTGGTTACACAAGCATCCTCTGGCAGGTCACCCGGGTCCTCAAAAAACAATAGAAATCATGTAAAGGTATTTTTGGTGGCCTACATTCGTTCACGACCTTAAGCAAATGCTACAATCACGTGAAGTATGTGCAAGATGCAAAAGCGAACATAGCAAGCCCAAATGTCTATTGATACCTCTACCCTTTCCTAATCATCCATGGGAACATATCTCTATGGACGTTATTACTGGTCTTCCGCAAATAAAACAATTTACAACCGTTCTAGTGGTAATAGACAGTCTTACCAAATATGCCCATTTCATGGCCTGTAATGGACTCCCAACGTCCGATACCTTAGCGACTATCCTCTTAAAAAACATAGTTCGGCTTCACGGACTTCCAAGAATTATCCTCTTCGATAGAGGAACACTATTTTCAGCACGTTTTTGGCAACAATGGTGCATGGCTCTACAAATTGATTCAACTCTATCTATTAGTTATCATCCACAAACGGATGGTCTAACAGAGAGACTAAACCAAACTCTGAAACAATATTTATGATGTTATGCAGCAAAGTCTCCTACAACCTGGCTGGATTTTTTATGGTTTGCAGAACTGGCTTATAATCACTCTCACCACTCTTCAATAAACTCAACTCCTTTCTATGGCTTATATGGGCGTCATCCACACATTTTACCAGTTACGTTACCAACATCTACTCAAGCCACTCCAGCAGTCAAAGACATGCTAACACACATGAACAAGATACATGCACAATTACAAAGAAATCTTTGTAAAGGAAAGAAAAAATATAAAATGCAATACTACAAAAAGCACCAGCCTGGTCCTCAAAGACAGAGTTTGGTTATCCACAAAAAACTTTGTATTAAAAAATAAAAATATGTTTCAGCCAAAATTCATAGGGCCCTATGAAGTAATACGACAAGTAACCCCAGTAACATATAAGCTAAAATTACCATAGTCTTTGAAAATTCATCCAGTGTTTCACACTGCGCTTCTTAAACCAGCTTCACCCTCAAGCATCACACAACCTGCTCCTTTATTAGTTCAGGGTCATTGGGAGTATGAGGTGCGATCTATTCTAGACTCAAAATATAGGGGATCTTCCCTTTGGTACATGGTGTCCTGGAAAGGATACGGACCGGAAAATGACTCTTGGGAACCTGCAAGACATGTCCATGCACCACGTTTGGTGCAACGATTTCACCTCCTCCATCCTGATAAACAAGGCCATGGACCAGGCTTGGGAGAGGCGTGTAATGTCATGATAAGGCCAGGTGCAGTCCAGGTCTCGCCCGAAATTCCGCTGCGTGATTCTGCAGCGCTTTATGCACACCACTTGTCATCCCTTCTTGTTCCAAAGGTGACCATCAGCATTGTCTGCCCTGTGGCAAAACTCATAGAGCTGCAGGTTCAAGGCACTGGTGGACAAGATGCACTTATCAATGCTATTCTATGAAGGGACTACAATTCCCATGTTTTTAGAGGCAGCAGCCATCTTGGGGTGTGGCAGGCCTATAAATACCCAGCAACACCGAAGCACATTGCTCACTATTTTGAAGACTTTTATGCAGCCAGACCTCGTGGGGGTTTCTCTGGAGAAGAGCAGAGTTCCTGAATGGCAGTGTTGTCTAATCAAAGTCTCTGGTGCATTCTAAAACGAGTAGGTCGTACTCGTTGCGGTAAGGTCTTTCTGAATCCCAGTTTGGAGGAAGTTATTTCTTCCAAGAGGTAAAGCGCTCTTTTAGCACAGTAATTCAAAGCGTTTCAGATCACAGATATAATGCGCTTTGTGCACAGTAATTCAAGGTGTTTCAGTTCACAGATGTGAAGCGCTTTTTTTGGCACAGTAATTCAAAGTGTTTCAGTTCACAGATATAACGCGCTTTGGTGCACAGTATTTGAAGGTGTTTAAGTTCACAGATGTAAAGCGCTCTTTTGGCACAGTAATTCAAAGCGTTTCAGTTAACAGATATAAAGCGCTTTGGTGCACAGTAATTCAAGGTGTTTCTGTTCACAGATGTAAAGCGCTCTTTTGGCACAGTAATTCAAAGCGTTTCAGTTCACATCTATAACGCGCTTTGGTGCACAGTAATTCAAGGTGTTTCCGTTCACAGATGTAAAGCGCTCTTTTGGCACAGTAATTCAAAGCGTTTCAGTTCACAGACATAACGCGCTTTGATGCACAGTAATTCAAGGTGTTTCTGTTCTTAGATGTAAAGCGCTCTTGGCACGACAATTCAGGCGATTCAGTTCTTAGATATAAAGCGCTCTTGGCATGATAATTCAGGCGCTTCAGTTCATGGATGTAAAGCGCTTTTGGCATGATGATTCAGGCACTTCAGTTCAGAGATGTAAGCGATTCAATTCACAGGAGAAAAAGGTTCTTGGCATAACAATCTAAGTGATTCAAGTTACTTGAGTAAAAGCGCTTCCTGGTATTATTAAGTAAAGCGCTTTAAGTTCAGTGAGTAAAACCTTTGGCATTTATGGTTGTGAATGTGAAGATATTTCTGGAGATAAGCGAATCATAGTTTTCGTTGTTCTTTGAAAAGCTTAAGATGTGAAAAGCATATTTAATTCTTTGAGATTTTGTAAGTCATGATCAAAGGTTTATGTTACGAATACATAGATATTACAAGATTAATATTCTGTGTATAATCAAAGTTCAAAGTTCTTGCCATCTCTTGATTCTGAAGTCGTGTTTTACTTTTGTTCCATGTTTCAAAGAAGGGGCTTTGCCCTCATTTCAGAAGAGATCCTTACTTGATATCTTGGAGACGCATTTAGTCAAGAGTCGATAAATGAGTAAATGCATATTTGTTCTAACCTTTACTTTTCAGATCTCTCTCCCTGCTGTTCCCTTTCCTAATTCCCTTCCCCCCGACTGGCTTCATCATAACTCTGTGCTATAATAGCTTTCTGAGTTGATGACTCCGGGAAGTGGGCCTTTTGTTCAGCGATGTGCAGATCCAGAGGAAAGGACCCCGTGACATAGTCTCTGTATGTATACGTTGCTGCTATCGTTGGGAATCAGGATGCATCCTACAACTGTTTCACACTGAAGTGGGGTGATCGTTGGGGTCGGTCTCATGCTGCCAAAGCAGTAGTACCGCAGGTGGTTGCGGGGAGGGAAAATGTTACTTTTCCCATGTGTACATACTGCTGAGTTCGTATTAACACTGTTTGGCCTCGTACTATTAGTGATGTTTCTGAATGTGATTTATGTCCTGATTTACATGATGCTTATGTGGTGTTAATTCATGTGTGTCTTAAATACAAACTTTGTTTACATACACCTCGTGTGAAGTCTTATTTGTGACCCTCAGTGTACTTATTGTGTGGTTGTGCTGTGTCAATGCTTTACACATTGCCTCTGTAATAAGCCTGACTGCTCTGTGCCAAGCTACCCAAGGGTGAGTGCAGGTTATACAGTGAGTGTAATCATCCACCCCTGATGGAAGTGGTAGGTTCTGCCTGGCTAGGGCCTTGCCTCAGCTAACCAGAACGTGCCACCTCAACAACATTGTAAGTTATTTTCATGAAGTACCTGTGTTTGGACATTTGTTGCGCTTCATAAAGGCAAGGGTGAAAACCGTCACAGACAGTCTTTCATTACAGCCATTCATTCTACATTTGTTGTGCTTCAATGGGCAAGGGCTATCTCCCTCACAGACAGACTTTCATAACATAGATAGTCTGGCATTTTTCTGTTGTGGCAGCTCTGAAAATGTAATGGTAGGGTCACCGCGTGAAGTCAGTGAGGAAGTGTATATATCAAATACAGACTAGCTGTTCTGTGTTATAGAAGTGTAGCCAAGAGTCACACTGTAGTAGGAGATATTCAAGATTTCTGCTGCATTAAAATGGTAAAACACAGTGACTCATGTTCTATACTCCCTGAAGTGGTTAACACCTGAATCTCATCCAGTTGTAAAGCAGCTTGTCTCCCACATACCTAAATTCCCCCACCCCCAATCTCACACAAAAACAGGAACTATCAAGCAAAAAAGGAATTTAAGAAGCAAAATGTAGTAATCTGTCTGTACCCTTTAGCAGCGTACACTGCAAATCCCAAGAGCAAGGACGGAGGGGGAAATATATAACAATAATAAAAAACCTTACCTTTTTCCTGTTGTCGCCTCCTCCTCCTGCTGCGTTGCTCCTCTGGCCTCTTTGTGGTATCCCAGCATTCGCTGGGACACCAGCACAGGCTCCCCAGAAATTCTGGTGCTGCTTACATGCTTAACATAGCATGTAAGCAGTGTCAGGCTTAGTTTGGGTGGCTCGGAGTGCCGCTCAAACACAAGCCTGAGGTCTGTGCTTTTTCTCCAGCCTGGCTGTGCATACATTCAGGCTGGAGAAACCTAAGTGTGCATGTGGATTTGGCCGGCCTGAGAAGGCCAGCTAAGCACACATGCTCACTTAGATCACTCTTCCCCTCTTCCCCCCCTCAGCTCCCACGGCCCAGCTTCGCCCCACCCTGAACACACTGGTGGCTGAGACAGCAGATGAAAGATAAAACGATAATTAAATATTGTTTTATCTTTCATCTCCTGGCTTAGCCAGGGGGGCTACGCTCCTTTGCCAGAGCCGCCCCGGTATCCTTTTCTGCATGTCTGAGCTGGCATCTGGAATGCTGAGAGTGAATGAAGAAATACAATGGTGGGGTACAGTGTGGAGTGAAAGCTAGGTGATATGAACGGATAAAGTGAGGATGAAGTCCTGACAGGATCTACCTTCTGTTGTTGTAACCTAAGAGACTAACATGAAATAAAGTACTCAGGGCCAGATGTACAAAGCATTTTTACTGCTAACATTCCAATTTGGAATTTACAGCTGCAAAAATGCTTTTTTGGGGGGGGGGACTAGACACAGTTTAGGAGTCAGTAACTCTTTTCTGAAACCTAAAATGGGTTTAGAAAAGGATAAGGAATCGCTGTTTAGAAGGGGATGTCCCTACCACACAGCAATGCCTATTTAAATGTATCACTGATTTAGGAGCAAAATAGCCATTGTAAACCAGTAAAAAGGTACCAACCTCCAACTTGGGGAGGTAACCCATTCGCAAAAGTGAAGGGGTCCCTTTGGGACACTTACCCCTCCCTGAATGTTAAAAAAGCTTATTTGGGAGGTGGCAGCAGTCCACTGCCCACTCTCAAATAAACCTTTAAAATAAAACATAAACATTTCTTTTAAAATGCAGTCAAAGAAAGGTTACTTAATTGAAAGTAAATCACATACATGGTGGTCTGCTGACCCCAACAGGTCACCATGCCTGTGATGGACTCCAATCGCAGTGAGTCACATTTTGAGACCTATCTCATAAATGTTAATGGGGTAGGTTAGACTGTGACTCGAATTCCAAATTTTTCTGAATTGACCTATTTGTATGTAGATTCATTTGGAAAAGTATTTACTGGTCGCAAATTGTAACCAGTATTTTGTGAGCAGTAAATAGTACATCTGGCCCTCACTTCCTACCTGAATGGTTCCAAACTTGTATGAATGCTATGCCCTCCAAATTCAACACACATATAAACTACTTCTTAAAACATCTTGTTTCAAAAAATATTTACCATCCAGCACACCTTCGCAGGGAATGCATTTAGAACCTGGAATTCCCTTCCAACCTATATAAGGCATGCTTAAACCTTTCAAATGTTCAGAGCCAAACTGCAGGATCATGTTCTGAACTTGCTCCAACAACTCCCTTTGTTCATGTCAATAAACTTGCCCTGCTGAAGATATACACTGTCCACTGTTGAACTACTGCTGACCCCACCTCTAGACATATTATGTTAAATTCTTATCATCATGCAGATTCAAATGAACTTCATATCTCCTTCATGTAACAACCACCACCTTAGCCTATTCTCTTGCACATTGCTGTGGCTCATTACAAATATATATTACTATGTTACTGCTCCTGCCCCAAACAAAAATAAATATATTTTAAATGCTTTCTGATTGTACTGCTGTTGGTTTCGATGATCAGTTTGGAATTCAAATGGTTCTCTAGTTCCTACCAATAGAGTTCTCCACTCAGTACAAGACATCTTTATGGCTATCAGACAGAATTGGGGGCAGAGGGAAGGCAGAGACTACTGTCCCCAACCATGGTGTTTTAAGGTTGCTAGGGATTGGTGTCCTGGCTTCCATCCTACTATGGTTTTGCAAACTGGGTCAAGTATACCTCCTAAGCACTTGCCTATCAGGGTAGCAAGAGTGAACTGTGAAAGACTTCTCAGTTTGGTAGTGTGAAGGACAAGAACTCACAACTTAGCAAATCAACTAGCAGACACAATAAGGTGCTGTTGAGCCCAGTGGTTTAGGTGTAAAAAGAGAAATATTTCTATGGTTATAAAATCACTGGCCCACTGCAGGTGACCCTTAAGGCTGTTCAGTCTGATATCTTTGAGTGGCCCTCTGGCTAGGTTGAAATAGGCAGTTTTAGGGTAAGTTATAGTCTCTTAATCAATCTCTCTAACAAAGACTGTGATACCTGTCTGGGTGAAGCACTGTTTGTAGTGTGGTGTTTGTCTGCAACCCCCTCTTGCAATCACCCAGCAAATTCCTCCAGCAGCAGGGTCACAGAGGCAGTCCTACCTCTTATGTAACAGAGATGCAGCAGAACAGGCATGGACACAAGTCATACACACCCTAGATAAGGTAATAGTAATAGCACTGAGGCAACTAGAAGAGTGTTGTTGTCCTAATTAGGTCATTTGAGAACAACTGATGGAAATGTCTCACCCACATCTTTGTGGCATGCTTCATCATAGTTGATTCTCTCCCACCTTGATTTTATATTACAACCAAGATGGTCTCAAGATGAGAAGATGAGAGAGATCCAAATATTCCATACTGGATAAACAAAGGATCCAGATACTGCATAAAACCTATCTTGGTGTAAACCCAAAAGATATCTCTTCATTCAAAAGGTACACTGGGCAATATTTAAAAAAATCAATTTGATGTGCCTGGAGATATCATGACTCAGTTTATAGTCTGAAAGAGTCTGTGGTCTTTGCCAGTGTAAATAGGATCCCATGGATCTTAATGTCCTGACTAAATCCCTGCCAGAGGTAAGAAAATGTCTTCTTACCTAATCCATCTCTATATTACTAAAGCATAGACAATGCTTTGTTCTTGTTTCTCATCAGTATGCCTCGTTGGGCAGGGATTTGTAGTGATATTCAAACGTAAAAGCAAAAATCACACAACAAACGTGCTAAAAACCTTGAGCACATCTATGTGGTGTAGTCACTTACCCTAAACTCTTAGGGATTGGAGCTCCACTAGTCTCAGTGGAAGGTAGCAACTCATTATATTTCCAAGCTCTTTTCAATCTAGTAAGGGCACTTTGGCTTTTAGAACCTACTCTCTATCAATATGAAAGGGTATTGGGTCTAAAGTTTATGTGTTGGAGAGCACCTTCATTTCATAGAATGGGCTATTCAATACCAATACATATAGCAATATGTGAACAATTAGAGAAAAGGCCGATGTCCTAACTGCTACTCAACTCAAACCTTGTCACCCTATCCTATGCACTATACGTATCTTTGGTTATGTTGGTAGCAGTCAAGCTTGGTATAATAATCCTTTATTGCACGTTGTCTATTCAAAATTCATGCACATGTACGTTTGTCAATATATAATGCCTGTTGAGATTAGTGCCTGAATAAAAAAGCTTGCACATAGTCAGACCTAAGCTCTCAGTGTGACTGTTAACCAAGACTCTCAATTGGTCAAAATGCTGCTCAAGGGGTGTAATACCCAAGTGGTGCAGCCATTGCCACATAAAATCTTGCGTATGCTGGGCCTCATTGCCCAGCAGTGACAAGTATTGTGTATCAGAATAAATAACCCACACATCATTGATGGCAGTGATTGAACAATGGAGACAGAGAATGAATGTCGCAACAATCAATGGTAGCAGTGCATGTAGTGTCTAGAAGCCTAATTCACTAATTAAAATAGACCACTGTATCATATACACACACTCTTCTTTTTAATCACAAGCTTTCTTATGCCAATTATCAAGAAGAAAACATAAATCGTTGGTAGAGGTGGGTGTAATGCCTGGCAGTGCTTAATTTGTAAATAAAAAGGTGTTGGTGCCCAAAGCCCTCATCTTAAACACACGGCTGTTGCAATTAAATGTGCGAACAAGGAATACTGAGGCAGCGTAATCCTGAAGCCATCTCGACTCTTCAATCCATTTAAAGCCACTCTCTACCCCTTCAGCTCACTCTTACAGCTTTCTACATTCTCTCTCTGTGACGCTTTTTTGTTTTTTCTCTTCCTCCGTCTTTCCCAAATGTGTCTTTTGCTCACAGCAAATGCTTGAGGCAGAAGCCTAAGCGCTGGCCCTCAAAAATAAGTACCGGTGCTCAGCACCGTAAACAACAAGCACAAATTAAGCACTGATGCCTTAAGGCATCATGCGCATTGAACATAGCTCATTTCTGACAAAAATGCACACCCTACTACTGTACTCTCATTCCCCATCATACCGTTCAACATAGATAAAGCAATGTGTTTGATAAAAAATCCTGCGTGCCCCCATCTTTGTTTGTGAAGGAAGTGGTCCCTCGTCCCCACTTACTTCTTCCTTCGTGAACTGCATAAAATGTTATCCCCATGGCCGCCAGTGTATTTCAAGACCTTGGGCCTGGGGAACTTTCTCACAGTTTTCTCCAGCTTGTCAGGGAAGTCTTTGGCTACAGCTGTGTCGGTGTCTGGTAAAGTGTTTGTTGATGTCAGCAACAATCCACTAGATCATACCGGAGTTGCTAGGTGGCTAAGTGATGATGTAGATGGTTGTTTCTTCACTTAGTTTGCCAAATGAACAATGCACAAAGGATGGGTACATTCTCTCTTAGTTGAGGATCACCTTGGAGACTCACCCACACATTTCAGTTTCTTCTAATTTTTCCTTTCACTCAGGACATCACTTGGCTTCTCTTCCTGGACAATCTGTGTGCCTGCAGGGTCAGGCACTCTCCTTCTCTCTCTTCTCTAGAAACAGACGTCAGATTCTGTACAACTACAGACTTTTGGAAATTGTCTGTCAGACAGATAACAGCCCTAATTGCGCAGCAGCTTGTCCAGTACTCGGCAGACCACTTCCTTTCTTGTTCAAGAAGAACTTTGAACCAGAAAAAAGTAGGTTGGTTTGGGTCTCACTTTTACACTCATTTTCCAAACAGGGGATGTTGATCCACTGACTAAGGTCCTTGAACCTGGTACAGGGTAATTCTTTTTAAATTGTAATTTTCATGCTGTAGTGCAGACATTGCCTTTGTGTAAAGTGATTGATCTCAGAGCAGGTAATGATGATGATGACATTAAGTAGAAGTATTCAAAACAAGGTCACAATGAAGTCTGAGATCTCTGCAACTGGTGATAATTAGCAGACATGATTAGCCTTACTGACGTGGTAATCTGGGACAACCAAAAGGGGAGTGTTGGAAAGTAGGTTATTGGCAAGGACAGGTAAGTACCTACAATTAGCAACAGGCTACTAACCTCCACTTAGGTCAAGTTAGGTCTCAATATATTAAACCCAGCTCAACCCTTGGTCGCTTGGAAACGAGTGACAAGGCTTCACTTAGGAGACAAGTGTGTAAGGCATTTAAAAATCACCCAACAGTAAATAAGTAAACACAAAGTATAATAACATCAATTTTTAAAAATAGAGTATATTTTTATCTTTAAAATGACACCAAAATGATTAATATCAGATAAGGGGAACCAGAGATATGATTTTTTGAAGAATTAATGTTTTCTAGCGCAGAGAAAAAAGTAGCGCTCAAAGGGTTAAAAAAGGTCACACTGGAAGGGGACAAAGTCCAGAGTTCAGGCCATCCACAAGGTAACACTGTCACACTTACTTTCAGAAGTGTTTCTTGACTCAGGAAAGTGGTCCACAGCACCAGCCAAGGGTTCAGAGGCTCTGATTTGCTTCTTTGGGTCTGGGACTACAACTCCCACAATGCATCTCTTCACCTTATGGAGTTGCTTCAAACATCTACAGACTTCTAGATCTTCTTCCAGAGGTCCTTTTTGGGTCCTTGAAGTGTCCCCACATTGACCCAAGGTTCCAGAAGCTTGAGTTGCTCCTTGGGAGTTGGGACAACAATTCCAAAAATGCACCTGGTCAGAATCCTCAAATGGCCACTGGATGCTGATAGCTCGGCTCTGCTTGCAGGACTTGATGCAAAGGACTCTGGGCAGCTCCTTTTACCTGTAGCAAACAGGGAGTACCTTCTTAAAGCAGTAGAAGACAGGCAAAGTCCTTTTAGTGGTGAAGCCCAAATGTGCAGCTAGTGCAGTCCTTCAGAGTGCAGTGTCCAGGTGCAGGTCAGGAGTCAAGCAGGGCAGTCTTCTTCCTCTTTGTCTTGTTCCTTGGGGAGATCTGAGGTGTGGTTGCAGCTCTGCCATATTTATCCTTGCTCCTGGTGAAAAGCAGGGGGGCCCTCGTTATCCAATCAGAGGCAGGTTCCTCCCCCTTTGATGACCACTTCCTGGGAAGTGTAACAAAAATCAATCCCAGGGAGCAACATTCTTAAAAAATCCAACATGGCTGAACATGATTTTTAGAGGTTAGATCTGGCTGAGCCTACCCACTGTTGTGGCTAAAACTCCTAAGCACACCCCTCTCCTGCCCTCTCCTAATCTAGTCAAGAGGGCACCTAAATGTCTAGGGTTGCAGGATGTGAGGGGGGTTCTGAGCTGCTCCAAATGTCTTTCCCTGCCTTTGAAGACCAGTTTAGCTGTGCTCCCCCTATCCTGCTTCACCATCTGCTGCAGCAGATCTCCTCCCCTAGGCACACCATTTGTGTTCAGCCCAGGACACTTCACAACTCATCAATGCAGCCTGGCCAGGCTGCCAGAGGCTGGCCAATCAAAGAAGGGCACTACAGAGCTGAAGTTGCCAACTTTCAGGTAGAGTTTTAAAACTCCTTACCTGAACTAGATATATTAAATCCAACAATTGCATGTTGTGGGACTTATTATAACAATTAATTTGATAACAAACTCAAGGTATCTGGCACTTAAGGGGACTTTGTTAATTAAAATAAAGTCTCCCCCATGTTAGCCCATGGAGACCATTCACTACAGTGAGAAAAAAACGAATTTGGCTAGCTTACCTCACCAGGGATTGTAAAACAATGTTTATAAGGTTTCTGCTTATAGTTACATAGCACCCAACCCTAGGGGCACATGGGGCACCCCTTAGGGGTGATTCATATGCACAAATAAGGTAGTTTAAGACTTTGGAAGTACTTTTAATTCCAATGTCGAATTTGCATATAACTTTAGTTTAAAAGCAGCCATCAAGGCAGGCCTGCCTTTGAAATGACACTGGGCACCTCCTCAGGTCACCTATGGGTGCGCTACCTATGCTGGGGTCCCTACACTTATATGCCCAATCATATACCAGGGATTTATGGGTAGGTTTACATAGCCAATTATAATTAGCCTAATTTGCATTCTCATTTTACACAGAGCACAGGCTCCGTGACTGGCTAGCAGTACACAGGGCACCACCAGAGTCAGGAAAACACCAGCAAAAAGTGAAAAATTGGGGCAAAAAGTTAGGGGCCTCTGCATTTAGCCCTGTTTTCTCAAAGGGAGGCCCTGCCTAGAAACAACCTCTTCTTTAACAACAGAATGTGGTGACATACCACATTCTCTTTCTATCTAAAGTTAGTCCTACTTCTGTCCTTCCTCACTTCAATGTCTACGTATCCACCTTTCAGGTACAGGAAGCCATGCAAAAACCTTCCAAAGTTTGGGAAGCAGTGTCTAGCATCTATTTTGTGCCGTTTTATAACCAGAGGCCATTAAAAATGGATATCGAGGATCACTGCAAATACACATGGAGCCTGCCTATATCTCATGTACCATAAACCCACTATGCACACTCAGCACATACATGCCATGTTAGTGAATGGGTTAGGTTGTCACATCTCAGAAGAACTTTACACAAGTTATCTACTAGTCTATATTCCTGAGTTAGATAAAAAAGTGTACTGCCCGTAACTATCAAGTCCCCAATATCAGCACACTGCAAGAACCGCTGTATTTCCTCAAACCAAAACATAAATAGTATTCTCATGTCACTACAGAGAGTACTCTTGGTGCACCCTCCTGGGACACAGAACATGTTTTGGGCTTTGGGTTTACCATGAACACCTTGCTGGCTCTGCCATACAAAAAGGTAGGAGATTCACATGCAGTCGGGCACTCAAGGCAGGGGCATATGCCTATATAGCAAGCAGGGAACATTCCCATTGCAACAATGGGAACCGTCTTTAAAATATTCAATAGTTCCTTTGAGTTTCTGATATATCACAAGCCAAATAAAAGACAGTCTTCTTCTTCTTTGAACAAGACTACTATCACTGCTCTTTCAATTGTATCTGTTTCCACAATGAACTTCTCTGAGGTGTCAAGATGATGTTGTGTTGGAGCTCTAGTTAGTGTTTATTCAAGCATATTAAAACATGATGACCCCATCCTCATATTCTCCTGTTTGAAGACAAAGCAATGACACTGATTATCTCAGCAAAAGTCTTGATTAATTGCTGATAAAAAAAAAGTGACTTTAGGGAAACGTTGAGTCACCTTAGCATTACTAGATGAAGGCCAATTCAAAATAGCTGATATAGGGATAGTAGATCCATTCAAACTGAACCAAAGGTACTCAATGTCTTCCTTCTCAAATTCATACTTCTATTGTCTGCAAGACAAACGGTAACTTCTTGATAAAAACACGCCATTAGACCTGGCATCTTTGGCGTGGTCACCCTGTCCCAGAGCCTGTAAATCAAATGCTACTAATGGACATGCAGCACTGATTGTGCCACCCACAAGAGTAGCCCTGTAAACATATCTCAGACCTGCCATGTCTCAGACCATGTCTGTGTGTGCAGTATTACACTCCCAATTCAACGTGGTAAGTCTACCCGCCTGCCAGGCCCAACCCACACCTCTAGTGCACTTTACTAGGGACTTACTATTAAATCAAATATGCCAATCAGGGATAACCAATTACAATCACAATTTACATATGGAACACTTGCAGATCCAGGACATTCCATCACAGAAATGTGAGGAAAATGCGTTTTATAGCCAAAGTTTGAAGTTTGCAAGTGGTCAAAACAACCTGGTGGGAGACACACAAGTCACCCTACCCTGGATTTCCCTAGGTGTCTAGTTTTCAAAAATGTATAGGTGTGCTAGGATTCCCAAGGTGCTAGCTGAGATGGAGACCGAAAACCACAGCTACCCACTTTGCACTAGGCCTACCCACACAAGTGAGGTACCATTTTTATCAGGAGACTTAGGGGGACACAGAATAGTAGAATAAGAGTTATTACCAAATGTCTTTCTGTGCATTTGGGCCTCCCAAAGTAAGACAGTTTGTAAGAAAGAAGTCCGTTTGAGAAATGTCCTCTAATTCACATGCTGGTATTGGTAACCCCACTTCAGAGATTGCAACACACCACTGCTTCTAAATGCCATATCTTATGCCCATTTTGGCAATATATAGGTTTCCTTGATACTTATTTTTCACTCAGTATATTTTACCAAATGAAATGCTGTATACCCGGTACTCAATGAAAAACCAATGCAAGGTGCAGCTCGGTTATTGCATCTGGGTACCTAAGTATCTTGGTTATCCTACATGTTCTATACATTCCTGCAACTAGAAGGGTCCAGCAGTCATAAAGGTATATTGCGTTAAAAACATGCCATAGTTACAAGAAGTTACAGATGAAAACAGAGACACAAATGGCTGTTTTTTCAACTCAATTTCTTTTTTTATTTCAACTGTCACTTTCTTTGGGAAAACCTAAAAGGATCTACATAAATGAACCCTTGCTAAATTCAGAATTCTGTCTATTTTTCAGGAATGTATAGCTTTCCGGGATCCACATTGGTTTCACACCCATTTCTACCACCAACTGGAAGGAGGTTGAAAGCACAAAAAATAGGAAAAATGAACTATGATGAAACTCTGTTGAAAATTGTGGTTTTCTGATTCATGTCTGCATGTTCCTCAAAGGTGGGAAAATGGTGAGTTAAGCACTGCAAGACCTTAGTTGATGCCACTTGCAGGGGAAAAAAACAGACGCTCTCTTCTGCAGCACTTTTTCTCATTTTTCTTAAAAAACAAACTCAGCTGTATTTTGGATAATTTCTCGACCCCCTCCAAGGGAATCCACAAACCCTGAGTACCTTTAGAATACTCAGGATGTTGAAAAAAGGCACAAATTTGGCATGGAGAGCTTACGTGGATAAAAAGTTATGGAGGCCTAAGTGGGAAATACCCCAAATAAAAAAAGACTTAGAGTGGGCAAAGGCTTAGCAGTGAAAGGGTTAACACGTGAAAGTGTTATTTATTTTGCTATTACTTGAAAGTAGAGTTCCATCCAAAAGGGTCCTTCCTCATTCTGGCTCACGTAGCCCCTCCTTTTCATCTCTCCTGCGTCTTTGAAAGTTCTAATGGTGGTATAAACCTCTTCACAGATAAGCATAATTTCCATCCTTCACTCTATGGGTTATTTTGAGCATAAGTGAGCTGATTCACCTTTCTTGGAAGTGTTTTCATTTAACTTGAGATTTGTTACAACAGGGTGGTTTGGACATTTATGATATAATTTTACAGAGAGTTTAGAATGTTTTTCAAGGCTTTAAGGGGCATATTTACAAGCCCCTAGCACCACCTTACGCTGCCCTAACATCATTTTTTTAATGCTAAGGCGGCACTAAAGTGGCTTTTCCCCACACCGTACTTACAAAGTGGCACAATGCTTGCATTGCACCAGTTTGTAAACTCTTGAGCCACATTAAGCCTGCGCCAGGCATAATGTATACAAGGGTGTCGTTCCCCCACAGGGAGGCCTGAAAAAATGATGCAGTAAAATATACATTTCACTGCACCATTTTTTCCATCATTTTTAATGACGCACCCATTTTAATCAATGGACCTCCCTGTGCTTTCCTGCACTAGCGTCAAAACTGTTGATGCCAGTGCAGCAAACCGCCACAATAGCATCGAAAATGTTGACACTATTGTCCTAACAACTACCATGGTGCACAGTATTGTAAACACAGTGCAACCATGGTGTCATTAGGTAGGGTAAGGGTGACGCAAGGAAAGTGGAACACTTTCTTGTAAATATGCCCATTTATATCTTTTGTGCTCTTTTAAAAGGATTATGAGATTAAAACACCTGTAAGGGAATGCTTTCAGATGTACCCCAAAAAATTGTCAGATTGTTTTTAACTTTTCAAAATTATAGCAAGTGTCTACATTTACAGATAGAATCTTAATCCTGAAGTTAGAAAGGCTCAAGTATCAATGACTTGTAATCTTCCTTCTGTAGACCATCAGAGAGAAATGGGATTACTGACAAGGACTTGTTGGAGCACGGCTGCAGAGAGTGCGACAGAGCATATCTTCTAGTACTGTTTTGATTGGTAGTTGACAGTTCTTCAGGAAGAAGTAATTTTCCTCTCTCAAATCCCGCCCCCGCAGAACAGAAAAATGTGATTTGTTCTCTCTGATGCCCATGTCACCACTGCACACCACCGTTTTTGGGTCCTCAAAAATTTATGGTAAAAACCATTCCCACAATATTCACAGATCATGCTCTTCCCAACCTTTCTGCTGCAGTCTTTTTCCACTGGTCTTGTTCTCCAGTCATATCTGATATTTTCCATTTATCTTTCTTGCCAACTCTCCCATGGTCACTTCTCTCCAGTTCCACCAGCACCACTCCAATGACATTTCACTCAGTAGTTTCTGCGTCTGCCATTAGCTGTGAATTGTGGGCCTGCCCTCAGCATGTCCCTGCGTCCCTTCAGTGGACTGATTCCTACCCACTGGTACAGCAGCACGTTTCTGGTGCTGTTTCAAATCCTGTTGTTTACAGCTTGACGATCCCCCCTACTGAGTCCTGGTTCCTCTACACCTGTCTTAGTCCTTCGATCCTACCCAGTGGGGCACCATCACTCAACCGTTGCATATAGTGCTTGGGCCTAAACTTTCTCCTGCAAACCCCTTTCTCAGGGTCTGCCAGACAATTCTTATTCATTCATCTAGTGCCCCATTAGGACCTCTACATACACAGCAGGTGTAGAGGCTTCTCATTTTGTTTTTGGTCTCATTCCAGTTATACCCTCCGTCAAGCCTAGCCCACACGTGCATCCCTCATCTGCTGATAGGTGCCTCACCCCCCACAGTAGTTGCAATCAGAAGTTGTCCTAACATCCCTTCAGCCTTGACACTACCTCAGTCCAGCCCAACTGTTTGGCTTCACTTTGCTTCTGCAATCAATATTTTCTGTCTCATCCACAAATTGACCACCAGCTACTGGCCCGCATCCTCATCCTGTAATACCAGCCCCTGTAAAACCCTTGGTGAGAAGAAGAATCCAGAAAGACTCTTGCCGAAGGCAAAACCCACAATGAGAAATTTACCAACCGAAAGAACAATTGGAAGAAGCACAATATCACCTGTTGGTCCCAAATGCTATTATTGTGGTGAGCGGGCCACATCCCCATACAAGCTCTTACAAGGACAAAGCTAGACTCACTATACAGAACTTACCCTGGGGAAAGGGCATATCTCCAGGAAGTAAGTCTCTGGAGATAATACCCCAAGCTTGAAAGACAATGGCTGCCTGTAGACAGTAGTAAGTCCCTTCTTTTATTTTGAAGTAGTGACTGCAAAACAGATAACCATAACTTGCATCCATGGTGACAATAATGTGTATCCCACAAAGAAGATATTAATCAAATTGGATAGGTAGAATGGGAGCAGATTGTGGGAGTATTACACTATTTGCTGAAACCCGTAGTACTCTTGGGAAAAAACATACTTGATTCAAAGAATTGTTCCAAGCCACAGATTATATTCCTGACTGGTGGAAAGAGGCTCCCTATGTTGAAGATTAGGTTTCAGATAAGAGGCTCAAAAGTCCAGACAGCGAAACATCAAAACTGGAGGAGAAGAACTGATTTTTTGGGATAACCCAAAGAACTACTGCCTAGGAGGTGGATTGAAACTTTATGAATGCAGTCAAGATGCCTTTTTACAGGTTGTGGCATGATAAGCCAACAAGGGGGTGGGGGGGCTGCTCTTGAAGAGCATGCAGAGCTTGTCATAATGTTGCTGCATCATATGGGGGTGGTGCAGCAACAAATCTAATTACTGCCATTAGAGAAACTGTTAGCCTCATAATTGCTCCGTGGCAGGAGAACTTAGCAGCCATGATGCAATGCTAAAACCAGGGCAGGAGTGGAGATATGGTCTACTCATGTGTTGCCTGTCTGACACATGTGGAGCTTTCCAGCAGATCGAGACTTGAGCCAGATACTGCCAGGCTGCACACTGGAAGGAATGGACGGAGGTGTCACTAGAGTTGCTAACTGGGCTGGCATCCAGGGATGTACAGGTGGGCCTACGTCAGGCAGGGCACACCTGGGATTAGGCAGAGGAGTGTCGCCCCCATGCCGGCAGATGCAAACCTTTGAAAGAAAAGGATAATAAACTTTGTTCATTATCCTTTTTTTTAAGGGGTGGGGCCATGGTGGTGACGAGCAGCGAGGGGGAGTGCTCAGTACTCCCCCTCACATCGCATGTATGTTTGGCCGGCCGTCTCAGGCCGGCCAAACATACACGCGTGGAAGGCTGTCTCCAGAGAGCCTGACGGGCTCCCAGTCTGCCTGGGAGCGCCCTGGCTGGGCGCTCCCATCCAATCCTGATGCTGTTTTAAGCAGCATTAGGATTGGCCTCAGCACAGGCTGGGAGCCTGTGCCTGCAGCAGCAAGATGGGAGAAGAGCAGCGTGAGCGCGGCAAGGAACGAGATAAGTGGTCTAATTAAAAAAATTTCTTTTAATGTTTATTTCTTGCGCCCACCCCCTGCGTGTGCCGCCCGCCCCCTCCAAGCACCGTGAGCCGCTCCTGGGTTCATGGCTACGACAACACAGAGAACCTAAAGAGAGGTAAAGTGAAGAAGTTCAGAGACACAGATTACCCACATAGTATTTGCCTGTGGCACATGGGGCAGCTCCCTGATTGTGGTGGAGGAAAATCACCTGACTGAAATCCGGGCTGGATCCTTCTGGCTGTGCGCTCAGAGGGCTAGAGGAAGCTGCTGTTGAAGGTGCCAGCTACAGCTACTCTGCTGTGCTGGCTATGCCCCTGCTACTGCATGGGCATTTTTAAATAATGAAAGTTAATGTAACTGGCATGTGTAGGAGGCTGGACTGGCTTGTAGTGAGTACCAAGGGGTACTTGCACCTTGCACCAGGCCCAGTTATCCCTTATTAGTGTATAGGGTGTCTAGCAGCTTAGGCTGATAGATAATGGTAGCTTAGCAGAGCATCTTAGGCTGAACTAGGAGACGTGTGAAGCTACTACAGTACCACTTAGTGTCATATGCACAATATCATAAGAAAACACAATACACAGTTATACTAAAAATAAAGGTACTTTATTTTTATGACAATATGCCAAAGTATCTTAGAGTGTACCCTCAGTGAGAGGATAGGAAATATACACAAGATATATATACACAATAGCAAAAATATGCAGTATAGTCTTAGAAAACAGTGCAAACAATGTATAGTTACAATAGGATGCAATGGGGAAACATAGGGATAGGGGCAACACAAACCATCTACTCCAAAAGTGGAATGCGAACCACGAATGGACCCCAAACCTATGTGACCTTGTAGAGAGTCGCTGGGACTATTAGAAAATAGTGAGAGTTAGAAAAATAACCCTCCCCAAGACCCTGAAAAGTGAGTGCAAAGTGCACTAAAGTTCCCCTAAGGACAAAGAAGTCGTGTTAGAGGAATAATGCAGGAAAGACACAAACCAACAATGCAACAACTGTGGATTTCCAATCTAGGGTACCTGTGGAACAAGGGGACCAAGTCCAAAAGTCACAAGCAAGTCGGAGATGGGCAGATGCCCAGGAAATGCCAGCTGCGGGTGCAAAGAAGCTTCTACTGGACAGAAGAAGCTGAAGTTTCTGCAGGAACGAAAAGGGCTAGAGACTTCCCCTTTGGTGGACGGATCCCTCTCGCCGTGGAGAGTCGTGCATAAGTGTTTTCCCACCGAAAGAATGCCAACAAGCCTTGCTAGCTGCAAATTGTGCGGTTAGCGTTTTTGGATGCTGCTGTGGCCCAGGAGGGACCAGGAGGTCGCAAATTGGACCAGGAGGTAGAGGGGACGTCGAGCAAGACAAGGAGCCCTCTTAGCAGCAGGTAGCATCCGGAGAAGAGCCAGAAACTGGCACTACAAGGATGCGTGAAACGGTGCTCACCGAAGTCGCACAAAGGAGTCCCACGTCGCCGGAGACCAACTTAGAACGTCGTGCAATGCAGGTTAGAGTGCCGTGGACCCAGGCTTGGCTGTGCACAAAGGATTTCCGCCGGAAGTGCACAGGGGCCGGAGTAGCTGCAAAAGTCGCGGTTCCCAGCAATGCAGCCCAGCGAGGTGAGGCAAGGACTTACCTCCACCAAACTTGGACTGAAGAGTCACTGGACTGTGGGGGTCACTTGGACAGAGTCGCTGGATTCGAGGGACCTCGCTCGTTGTGTTGAGAGGAGACCCAAGGGACCGGTAATGCAGCTTTTTGGTGCCTGCGGTTGCAGGGGGAAGATTCCGTCGCCACACGGGAGATTTCTTCGGAGCTTCTGGTGCAGAGAGGAGGCAGACTACCCCCACAGCATGCACAAGCAGGAAAACAGTCGAGAAGGCGGCAGGATCAGCGTTACAGAGTTGCAGTAGTCGTCTTTGCTACTATGTTGCAGGTTTGCAGGCTTCCAGCGCGGTCAGCAGTCGATTCCTTGGCAGAAGGTGAAGAGAGAGATGCAGAGGAACTCGGATGAGCTCTTGCATTCGTTATCTAAAATTTCCCCAGAGACAGAGACCCTAAATAGCCAGAAAAAAGGGTTTGGCTACCTAGGAGAGAGGATAGGCTACTAACACCTGAAGGAGCTTATCAGAAGGAGTCTCTGACGTCACCTGGTGGCACTGGCCACTCAGAGCAGTCCAGTGTGCCAGCAGCACCTCTGTTTCCAAGATGGCAGAGGTCTGGAGTACACTGGAGGAGCTCTGGACACCTCCCAGGGGAGGTGCAGGTCAGGGGAGTGGTCACTCCCCTTTCCTTTGTCCAGTTTCGCGCCAGAGCAGGGCTAAGGGGTCCCCTGAACCGGTGTAGACTGGCTTATGCAGAATTGGGCACATCTGTGCCCAACAAAGCATTTCCAGAGGCTGGGGGAGGCTACTCCTCCCCTGCCTTCACACCATTTTCCAAAGGGAGAGGGTGTAACACCCTCTCTCAGAGGAAGTTCTTTGTTCTGCCATCCTGGGCCAGGCCTGGCTGGACCCCAGGAGGGCAGATGCCTGTCTGAGGGGTTGGCAGCAGCAGCAGCTGCAGTGAAACCCCAGGAAGGGCAGTTTGGCAGTACCAGGGTCTGTGCTACAGACCACTGGGATCATGGGATTGTGCCAACTATGCCAGGATGGCATAGAGGGGGCAATTCCATGATCATAGACATGTTACATGGCCATATTCGGCGTTACCATTGTGGAGCTACATATAGGTAGTGACCTATATGTAGTGCACGCGTGTAATGGTGTCCCCGCACTCACAAAGTTCAGGGAATTGGCTCTGAACAATGTGGGGGCACCTTGGCTAGTGCCAGGGTGCCCTCACACTAAGTAACTTTGCACCTAACCTTTACCAGGTAAAGGTTAGACATATAGGTGACTTATAAGTTACTTAAGTGCAGTGTAAAATGGCTGTGAAATAACGTGGACGTTATTTCACTCAGGCTGCAGTGGCAGGCCTGTGTAAGAATTGTCAGAGCTCCCTATGGGTGGCAAAAGAAATGCTGCAGCCCAAAGGGATCTCCTGGAACCCCAATACCCTGGGTACCTCAGTACCATATACTAGGGAATTATAAGGGTGTTCCAGTAAGCCAATGTAAATTGGTAAAAATGGTCACTAGCCTGTTAGTGACAATTTGGAAAGAAATGAGAGAGCATAACCACTGAGGTTCTGGTTAGCAGAGCCTCAGTGAGACAGTTAGGCACCACACAGGGAACACACACATATAGGCCACAAACTTATGAGCACTGGGGTCCTGACTAGCAGGGTCCCAGTGACACATAACAAACATACTGAAAACATAGGGTTTTCACTATGAGCACTGGGTCCTGGTTAGCAGGATCCCAGTGAGCCAGTGAAAACACCCTGACATACACTCACAAACAGGCCAAAAGTGGGGGTAACAAGGCTAGAAAGAGGCTACTTTCTCACAGCATGTAGGAATAACGTGAAGGCCTCAGGTGAAAAGCTGTATTTTAAACACAAATTAGGGCACTAGGCTTTCATAGTTATCAGTGATATATATATAATAATAGGCTGCATACTGCATTTTCATTTTCTTTCTACAAACTCTGGCCTAGGGCAGAAATGTGAGATGTTCAACTTTCAATGACACAAATGTACTGAGCAGTGCATGACTTAATAGAAAATGTTCGATATCGACCTTACCATAGGCACAGTTTTCTTAGAGTATAATAATGTATTAAAATGTTTAGTTTAAATTCAGTAGAATATTTCAAAAGGACAATGAGGTTTGTCAGTTTAGATGGAACCATATTAGATCACAGTGTAATGTAGAAGCCTAGCCATAAACTGTAGTTGTCGTATAGTAAATGAATGCTGGGAATCTTTCTCTGACATACCAAATGTCTCACATGTTTCATTCTAAAGTTTCATATCTGTACGCCATTGTTTTTAGACTACTTAAACAATAGAAGCTTTCCTGTTCCCATGATGAAACTGTGAGCTGATTGGACAAGACCAGTGAAGAATGCAACTATTGACATGAAGACCTTATAAATATGTGTGTTCCTTGAGTAAGAAGGAACTCTCTGTTTGCTGATTCCAGACTCGCTGCAGAGCCCTTTCCAGATGCTTCTCAGATGAGAGACTCTTTATTCCCTCTATCTGAATCTATGCTGCTCTAAAACTCTACTGAGTTTTTTTAACCTCTCTGCACTGGAAGTTCTGCCTTTATTATTATTGTTAGGGGTGGGTGGATCAGTTGGAGTTTTGCTCAATGGAGTTCCGCTGAGTTACTAAAAACTCTGCAAGATTCTGAGATTCCGCCCACCCCAGCTCTAGACACTTGCCACTCATACTTCCCTTAAATCCCTTAATTCCCTCACTCCTGTGCAGTCTGCCTCATGACTGCAATGACCTAAAGTGTTTGTCTCGCTACCACATTTCCCATTAACTAGGACTCGTGCAACCTTTGCTGATCCATTGTGGCCTACCAAGGGCCAGAAATGACTCAGCTCACCTTAGCCAGTTTCGTGCACTCGGGCAGCTGCTGATCCACTGTGGTGGTGTAATCAAACTCTATCTTGGCAATCTTGCCATCAGCATGCTCTGTCTCCTCCGCCACCATAGCCGTAGCCAGCCTGAATCCACACAACAAGAAAATACACAATAATGTGACCAAGCACAACTGGGTAAGAAGAGAAGAGAGCGGCTGCTGATGAACAGGTCACGTTGTGATGTCATACGCACGCATCATAATTTAAACACTAGACTTCTGTAAGTGAAAAAGTGTCACATGGCAGCCATATTGGTTATAGTAGATCGATTGCTACCCATTAAAAAAGGGTGTGGAGCCAAAGCCAGGAAAAGTATGCAGAGGGGCTATTGGTCCCATGAGAGTGGAATTACTATGCTGTTAAAATCCAGTAGCTCCAGGAACTGACTAGCTGGAAGTGGCAGTAGGTGTATACATCTGAGTAGCGCCTCACAAGAGATGAAACATAGATGGGCCTTTTCCCCTCTAAGCTGGGAAACATGTGTCCTTTCAATAGATTGTCTGAAGCCTGGCACTACTGCATGCAGCTGACACCTTTCATTCTTAATTTACACATTTCTGACTGATACCGAAGTTTCTGGTCACCTTCTTTACTGTCAAGTTCCTAATGAGTGGACCAACTGAGAGCCCTGGCCATCCCTGAACCCCAGTGCAGGTGTGAAAGATAGTTTGCACATGTGTCAGGAATCTGGGGAAAAGAGAAAACGCCTCGGAAGTGCACCCATAACCAGGAGGTCAACGTACCCGGGAGTCAGTCTTTCAGTTATCTAGTTTCCAACCTCTTCAGTTTCTACTAGTCTGTTCTCCACATCCTCCAGGCTCTTAAGTGCACTCCCCTGGAAACTGAACTCCTCTGCAGGGATGATGGTGGTGCTCCTCTCACTTTGAAAACAATCCCCTACCAGGGATTATGTACGCTAGGGTGACAAATGATGCAGAAGGGATGAGGGTTTGGGAGAAAAAGAGAGATACCCTGTGTTCTCTTGCCACTGGGTATTCTGGTTGATCCTTGACTGAGGGTCAGCGCATCTTCTTTCAGACTGTGTTGCTTCTCAGACTTGACTTGTTGACAGTGGTGTGTCTACACTTCTTACAAGAAAGAGGGAGAGATGTAAACAGTAACATCAGAAACACTTTCCAGCACTGCTAGAACTTAACATATTAGAGCATACTGCAGACAGGCTTTTATCTCAAACTTAAATTTGAGTCCTGATAATCTCCTTCTCTTCAGGAGAGATATCACAATTCCTTATTCTGCTTAAAATGTATTACAAGTCAATTGCTTAAGAAGATCACAGAGAGTATTACTCATGGATTTACATCAGGCTCTTCCTTGTGGGATTCCAATAAATTTTCATGGCTTATATGCAACTCACTTCAATAACGTGTACAAGAGTTTACACATCATTCTCTAACTAACATTGACCCAAAAAGGTAGCTAAAAATATGTCAGAAGGGTCACCAGTACTTTTTAATGTATGGGCATTCTGTACATAGTTGTAACGAATGACCAGCATGTTACATTGCAAGGTAACTTTGTTTCAGCACATTGATCAGTTCATCTGGGCTAGAGTATCATACTGTCACCAAACAGTACACCGCACCACATCACCCCAAGTGAAAGCCTACCAGTGGTCAATGGGTTCAGAAGCTGAAACTGCACAAGTGAGTTGAACCTCTGTGGGGCCCGAGGTAAAGAACCCTCTTCCATAGATATTTTTCAGGGTGTTAGGAGATTTTAGTTCTTTGTTGGGTTGATTGTTTTTGATTGTTGGGCACCAGAATGATCTCTATTTTCCCTCTTCAGCTCTTTGTTTGTGGATTATCAGAGATTAAAGACATGGTGCACGTTTATGCAGATGACCTGTTGATCCACCTACAAAACCCTAACATTACTGGTCCATGCACATTTAACATAATGAATACTTTTTGCAGGACTCTCTGGACTCAAATGTTACTGGTTAAAAATTATGGTTTACTGGGTCTCACTGAAGCCCTCCAAGCGATCCTGGACCTCAAGATGAATGGTGCTGGCAGTTATAGAATTACACCTACTAGAGGTACCAGAGATACCTGCGGACTAGAAATGTTCCCATGGTAACAATGGTTAAATGTTTTAAATCCCTATTTGAGAATGGCTTGGGCATAGCGGATGTAGTGCCATACTAGGCAGCCTCGAAATAAGTGTTGATAAGTGAATAGCTAATTGATTCCCAATCTGATTCTGCTTTTGCAACAGAGAAATGGCAGTCAGACCAACCTAGTCTTCCTATTTGAGGGCGTATCTTGGCTTGCCATGGATATGCATCCCCCATGCCTTCACAGGTGTTGGAACTGGCCATCTCTGCAGAGTCACCCCATATTATTTGCCTTTATTACCTTCCTTTGATGAACCCATCACTGATGGCTTCCAGGAGTCTGTGCACTTTACCGCTGCTAACCAGTGCAAAAGTGCTTGTGATCTCTCTCTCAAACATGGTAAAATTGGCCTACAACTGATTGGAACATTTAATTGAATTGTAAGTCCTTGGTATGTCGTACAGTGGGTACCCAGGGCCTGTAAATTTAATGCTACTAACTAGCATGAAGCACTCATTGTGCCACTCGCTACACTAGCCCTTTAAAACATCACGCACATAAAGGTTGATGAAGGAAAACCAAACTACCCTCTGGAGAATCACTTCTTTTGTTGAAGAAATGCACTCATCCACAGTTCGTGGCCTGCATCATAATTCTACTGCTTCTACACTCTCTGTGTTGCCTTCAACCGGGTTGGAGCATTGAAAGTATTTTTTCTTTTGTGTTTACACTCTTAAAGCTGAATCAGTGCTTTTTATAGTATTAGGTTAAAACTGCCTTAAGGATACTAAGTCAATTATGGAGCTTGAGTTCCCCAGACAGGATTAAAAAACTCTCAAATGATGGCTTTTGTGTGTTGTTCACCCTCCCATCATTCAAATTACTGTCAACACGTTTCAGCCAACCATCATACACTTCTCAAGGTTGGTAGACTTTCTCAGGATTATAAGATCCCTTTACCCAATCACTACCTTAGTCAGTCAGTTGTGCATTTTATCAAAAGTCAGATTGTTAATCATAAACCATGCAAATACCCTCACTTTGGTATGAGCGGTTTGATGAAGGAGATCTTCTCCATTCTTTTGGTTAGCCAATCCTAAACCGGGGTGGCAGAGTCGACCTGTAGTCTCTCATTCGTCAAGAGCTTGATGCCAGCTTGTTTACTGCTATTTTTTTTAGGCCTATCTGCCCTCAAGTGGGTAGAATCCACCAAGACGTGAGGGAATTTCTTTTTTTTTGTTCCCCTTAGTTTTTTTGTGCAGGGGCGCCCCCTTCCACCCCCTTTGGCAAGGGTCACCCACCAAAGGGGGGCACAATACTGATGGCCATTTCTGCTCCTGTTGGGGGCAGATCTGCCTATTTTGTTTAGGCCCATCTGGCCCCAAGGGGGCAGAAGCCACTTAGGCACCAGGGACAATTTCTAAGTTCTAGGTGGCGGGGTGTTTGTCAACTGGCAAATTATTTGTATTTGTGATTATAACAGTTTATTTCTTCTTTTTGTTCTAGTTTGCTTCCTTTGCTGTGGATACTTGCGGTTTTGGCAGTATTTTTACTGTGGTTTGCATAGTTGAATGTTTTAGGTAAGTAAAAGCAATTTACTCCAAAGGAGTATTGTTGACATGCATGAATGAAATGTTTGTAGATGGTGTACTAAATGCAGGATTGCGTGTGAAATTGCCCTTATATTGGAGCACAATTATATTTGTGATATCATATGTCTAATTTTCTTTTTTCTTTTTAGTGAGATATCATTGGTGATTGCTGTGTCTGTGCAGGGTAGTTGCCGGTGAGTAGCTTTTTCAGGCAAGTGAGTGGTATCATTTTTTAGTACATTACTCTTTATGATAAAGCTACACTTTGTTTATTACTTATTTTAGTGGTGGTTGTTGTTGGCAATCCATTTGTTGTTAGAAAGGATCATGGCTAGCCACAGACTGACCACGCAGCAGGTTGCTGGCATGCTTTTTGAGTGGTCTTCTGGCCATGATTATGAGACTGACTCTGCACCTGAGGCAGAGGAGGAAGTGAGGGATTCCAGTATTGACCCTCCTGGTTGTCCGCCCACTTTTGGAGTTAGCGAGAAAATTGTGTGGGAACTTGGTAGACAACTGTTTAACAAAGGTCACCATTTGTACGTAGATAATTTCTACCCTGGAGTGCAGTTGTTCAAGGAGTTGTTTAGAGTGGACACTGTTACTTGTGGCACAATCCGTTCTAACCGGAAAGGCTATCCAAGGGAGCTTGTCTGTAAAAAAATACTTGAGAGGGGACAGTGCAGTGCCTTGCGAAATAATGAGCTGCTAGCTCTGAAATTTTCAGACAGGAGGGATGCGTACATGCTATCCACCATCCATGATGAGAGTACTTCCTCTGTGACTGTTTGGGGTCAGGTTGCCGAAGTGCGCAAACCTGCGTGCATTTTGGACTACAATAGGCACATGGGTGGTGTTGATAGAGTAGATCAGAGGTTGGAACCTTACACTGCTCTTCGTAAGTCTTACGTGTGGTATAAAAAGTTGCCCATACATTTATTTCATTTGGAAACTTTTAATGCTTTTATTGTGTTCAAGGAGTGAGTCAAGAATGAAATTTGTTAAATTTCAGGAGTCAGTGATAGAGAGCCTTATTGTGGTGGAACAGGCAAGAGTTCCTTGGGCAACAATGGTGGAGGTTGTGGCTAGATTGAAAGATCGCCACTTTCCTGATCACATTCCTCCCACTCCCAAAAAGGACTTGCCCACTAAGAAATGTAGAGTATGTTCCCAAAGAGGTATCCGGAGGGAGAGCCGGATGTACTACCCCGCTTGCCCTTCAAAGCCTGGGCTGTGTGGCCAGCTGTTTCAGAAGTTACCACACCCAAAAACATTTTGGGGAAATACCGTGAGCGTAAACTGCCTATTTTATATTTTCATATGTACAGTTTCACGGTTGGTATTACTGTCCTGTATTTAGTTAGAGCTTTTGTGTTTGTAGTTTTGTACTTATTTTATAATTAGTTAGTGGTTTCTTTGTTGTTCATAAAAAAAAAAAGTGATAGCAGTGTGCGTGGGTTGGCGCTTGGCTGTCGGTGTGCGTGGATTGGCGCTTGGCTGGCGGTGTGTGTGTGGGGTGGCGCTTGGTTGGTGGTGTGCGTGGGGTGGTGCTTGGCTGGCAGTGTGCGTGATGTGGCGCTTGGCTGCTGGTGTGCGTGGGGTGGCGCTTGGCTGGCGGTATGCTTGGGGTGTCGCTTGGCTGGCGGTGTGTGTGGGGGGCACTTGGCTGACGGTGTGCGTTAGGTGGCACTTGGCTGGCGGTGTGTGTGGAGTGGCGCTTGGCTGGCGGTGCCAGACAAACGTTAGTCCACACACTCCCAACAGCTAGTGTGATTGTTGTATCAGGCAAGTGGGTGTATGTAAGTGATGTGCCCTTGAGTAGCGCTGTCTGTCGATGCGAGTGTTGTAATGTGCTGGGCCCATGGCTGCCGGCGTGAATGTTCTTGTGCATGTCATGAATGGAAGGTGTGTGAATGGACTGTAAAATGGTTGGTGGCTTGACGCGGCTTTATAGCTCACGAGCTGAGAGTCATTGGTTCAGTTTTTTGGCCTTTCAGTTATTAACAATGCATTTCACTTTTGTGAAATCTCCTGTTAATAAAATTTGATCTACTGAACCATCACTCACCCTCGTGCCAAATCCAACCACTATGTGTGGTAAAAATAACAAAACCTGCTCCGCTGTAATCAGGCGTCTCAGCACACTTTTGGCACGCTAAGTGTCTCAGGTGGGACCCCGATGATGAAGCATGCCACCAACTTGGTTGGTGGGTGAGGGGTCTTTTTCACATAACCTAAGTGCGTTTCCTTTCACAATTTTAGTGTTTGGCACACCACAGACGTACGTGGACACATCAAAATGATATATCACAAAACTACCTGTGTTTGGGGGTGAGGGGGAACCTATGTTTTTGGTCCTGGATGCGGCCTTCATCTAGGGAAACCTAACAAACCCAGACATTTTTTAAAACTAGACAACCCAAGGAGTTGTGGCTTGCGTGGATCCCCCAACACTGTTTTACCCAGACCCTTCTGCAAACCTCAAAATGTGCTTACAAAAACATATTTTCCTGACTTTTCTTTGTAGGAAACTGCTCTGGCACAAAATTCCTACTCCCAAGCATTCCCCTCAGTCTCCCAAATAAAATGACACCTTACTTGTAGGGGTCCCCAAAGCAGAGTCAGCCTAAAGATGTATAAAAGAAAAATATGTGCTTATCAACTTGCTGTGCTATCCCCTCAATCTCTACAGGTTTTTGGCCTTTTTCTGTTGCAGGCACCTGGCCCACCCACACAAGTGAGGTATCATTTTTATCAGGAGACTTGGAGGAACGCTGAGTGGAAGGAAATTTGTGGATCCTCTTAGATTCCATAACTTTCTGTCACCGAAATGTGAGGAAAAAGTGTTTTTTAGCCACATTTTGAGGCTTCCAAAGGATTCTGGGAAACAGAACCTGGTGAGAGCCCCACAAGTCACCCCATCATTTATTTCCCTAAGTCTCTAGTTTTCAAAAATGCACAGGGTTGGGAGGTTTCCCTAGGTGCTGGCTGAGCTAGAGCCAAAATCCACAGGTAGGCACTTTGCAAAAAACACTTCTGTTTTCTTCGGAAAAATGTGATTTGTCCAAGTTGTGTTTTGGGGCATTTCTTGTCGCGGGCACTGGGCCAACCCACACAAGTGAGGTATTATTTTTATCGGGAGACTCTGGGGAACGCTGGGTAGAAGGAAATTTGTGGCTCCTTTCAGATTCCAGAACTTTCTGTCACCAATATGTGAGGAAAAAGTGTTTTTTAGGCACATTTTGAGGTTTGCAAAGGATTCTGGGTAACGGAACCTGGTGAGAGCCCCATACGTCACCCCATCTTGGATTCCCCTAGGTCTCTAGTTTTCAAAAATGCACAAGTTTGGTAGGTTTCCCTAGGTGCCGACAGAGCTAGAGGCCAAAATCCACAGTTAGGCACTTTACAAAAAACACCTCTGTTTTCTTTGGGAGATTGTGATGTGATCACGTGTGTGTTTTGGGGGATTTCCTGTCGTGGGCACTCGGACTACCCACACAAGTGAGGTATCATTTTTATCAGGAAACTAGGGGGAATGCTGGGTGGAAGGAAATTTGTGGCTCCTCTCAGATTCCCGAACTTTCTGTCACCGAAATGTGAGGAAAAAGTGTTTTTTAGCCAAATTTTGAGGTTTGCAAAGGACAGGTAACAGAACCTGGTGAGTGCCCCACAAGCCACCCCATCTTGGATTCCCCTAGGTCTCTATGTTTAAAAAATGCACAGGTTTGGTAGGTTTCCCTAGATGACGGCTGAGCTAAAGGCCAAAATCCACAGGTAGGCACTTTGCAAAAAGCACCTCTGTTTTCTTTGGGAAAATGTGATGTATCCACGTTGTGTTTTTGGGGGATTTCCTGTTGCGGGCACTAGGCCTACCCACACAAGTGAGGTATCATTTTTATCAGGAGATTTGGGGGAACGCTGAGTGGAAGGAAATTTGTGGCTCCTCTCAGATTCTCAAACTTTCTGTCACCGAAATGTGAGGAAAAAGAGTTTTTCTAGCCAAATTTTGAGGTTTGCAAAGGATTCTGGGTAACAGAACCTAGTAAGAGCCCCACAAGTCACCCCATCAAGGATTCCCCTGGGTCTCTAGTTTTCACAAAATGCACAGATTTGGTAGGTTTCCCTAGGTGACGGCTGAGCTAGAGGCCAAAATCCACAGGTAGGCACTTTGCAAAAAAACACCTCTGTTTTCTGTGGAAAAATGAGATGTGTGTGTACGGAAATGCCTCCTTGGCATGTTTACCCCCGACTTTTTGCCTTTGCTGATGCCAAGTTATGATTTGAAAGTGTGCTGAGGCGTGCTAACCAGGCCCCAGCACCAGTGTTCTTTCCCTAAAACTGTACCTTTGTCTCCACAACTGGCACACCCTGGCATCCAGGTAAGTCCCTTGTAACTGGTACCTCTGGTACCAAGGGCCCTGATGCCAGGGAAGGTCTCTAAGGGCTGCAGCATGTCTTATGCCACCCCGGGGACCCCTCACTCAGCACAGACACACTGCTTGCCAGCTTGTGTGTGCTGGTGGGGAGAAAATGACTAAGTCGACATGGCACTCCCCTCAGGGTGCCACGCCAACCTCACACTACCTATGGCATAGATAAGTCACCCCTCTAGCAGGCCTTACAGCCCTAAGGCAGGGTGCACTAAACCACAGGTGAGGGCATAGGTGCATGAGCACTATGCCCCTACAGTGTCTAAGCAAAACCTTAGACATTGTAAGTGCAGGGTAGCCATAAGAGTATATGGTCTGGGAGTCTGTCAAACACGAACTCCACAGCACCGTAATGGCTACACTGAAAACTGGGAAGTTTGGTATCAAACTTCTCAGCACAATAAATGCACACTGATGCCAGTGTGCATGTTATTGTGAAATACACCCAGAGGGCATCTTAATGATGCCCCCTGAAAACATACCAGACTTCCAGTGTGGGTTGACTAGTGTTACCAGCCTGCCACACACCAGACATGTTGCTGGCCACATGGGGAGAGTGCCTTTGTCACTCTGTGGCCAGGAACAAAGCCTGTACTGGGTGGAGGTGCTTCTCACCTCCCCCTTCGGGAACTGTAACACCTGGTGGTGAGCCTCAAAGGCTCACCCCCTTTGTTACAGTGCCACAGGGCATCCCAGTTAGTGGAGATGCCCGCCCCCTCCGGCCACGGCCCCACTTTTGGCGGCAAGGCCATAGGAGATAATAAGAAAAACAAGGAGGAGTCACTGGTCATTCAGGACAACCCCTAAGGTGTCCTGATTTGAGGTGACTCTGACTTTTAGAAATCCTCCTTCTTGCAGATGGAGGATTCCCCCAATAGGATTAGGGATGTGACCACCTCCCCACCGGGAGGAGGCACAAAGAGGGTGTAGCCACCCTCAGGGCTAGTAGCCGTTGGCTACTAACCTCCCAGACCTAAACACACCCCTAAATTGAGTATTTAGGGGCCCCAGAACCTAGGAAGATAGATTCCTGAAGACGGAGAAGGACTGCTGACCTGAAGCCCTGCAGAGAAGACGGAGACACCAATTGCTTTGGCCCCAGCCCTACCGGCCTGTCTCCCCACTTCAAGAAAAACTGCAACAGCGAGGCGTCCCCCAGGGTCCAGCGACCTCTGAAGCCTCAGAGGACTGCCCTGCATCTAAAAGGACCAAGAACTCCCGAGGATAGCGGCCCTGTTCCACAAAGACTGCAACTTTGCAACAAAGAAGCAACTTTTAAAGACCACACATTTCCCGCCGGAAGCGTGAGACTTTCCACTCTGCACCCGACGCCCCCGGCTCGACCTGCAGAGAACCAACACTACAAGGAGGACTCCCCGGCGACTGCGACACTGTGAGTAGCCAGAGTTGACACCCCCCTGAGCGCCCCCAGCGACGCCTGCAGAGGGAATCCAGAGGCTCCCCCTGACCGCGACTGCCTGCTTCAAAGAACCCGACGCCTGGGAAACACACTGCACCCGCAGCCCCCAGGACCTGAAGGATCCGACCTCCAGTGCAGGAGCGACCCCCCAGGTGGCCCTCTCCCTTGCCCAGGTGGTGGCTACCCAGAGGAACCCCCCCTTGCCTGCATTCATTGTTGAAGAGACCACTGGGTCTCCATTGAAGCCTATGCGTTTTGGGCACCACTTTGACCTCTGCACCTGACCGGCCCTGAGCTGCTGGTGTGGTAACCTTGGGGTTGCCCTGAACCCCCAACGGTGGGCTACCTTGGACCCAACTTTGAACCCTGTAAGTGCTTTACTTACCTGCAAAACTAACCAATACTTACCTCCACCAGGAACTGTTGAATTTTGCACTGTGTCCCATTTTAAAATATCTTATTGCCATTATTGCCAAAACTGTACATGCTATTGTGATGATTAAACGTTCCTAAGATACCTGAGTGAAATACCTTTCATTTAAAGTATTGTTTGTAAATCTTGAACCTGTGGTTCTTAAAATAAACTAAGAAAATATATTTTTCTATATAAAAACCTATTGGCCTGGAATTGTCTTTGAGTGTGTGTGTTCCTCATTTATTGCCTGTGTGTGTACAACAAATGCTTAACACTACCCTCTGATAAGCCTACTGCTAGACCACATTACCACAAAATAGAGCATTGGAACTATCTCTTTTTGCCACTATCTTACCTCTAAGGGGATCCCTTGGACTCTGTGCATGCTATTTCTTACTTTGAAATAGTACATACAGAGCCAACTTCCTACATTGGTGGCAGCGGTGGGATACAAGACTTTGCATTTGCTGGATTACTCAGCCAATACCTGATCACATGACTAAATTCCAAAAATTGTCATTAGAAACTGATTTTTGAAATTTGAGCCATTTTTCTAAATTTTTAAAAGTCCTGCTAGGGCCTTGTGTTAGTCCCTGTTAGCATTTCTTTTAGAGTTTAAAAGTTTTTGTAAGTTTGGATTAAGTTCTACAGATAGTTTTAGATTCTTAAAAAGTATTCCAACTTTTAGAAACAAAATGTCTGCTGCAGAAGAGATTGTGATGGAACTCAACCTCACCCCTTACCTGCATCTTAGGATGTCAGAGTTAAGGTCTCTCTGCAAAATCAAAAAGATAAAAAGTGGTACAAACCCTACCAAAGTACCGCTCCAGGAGCTTTTGGCAGAGTTTGCTAAAAACAACCCCTCTGATGATGTCCTCACAGAGGGGGATGCTAGTGATTTGGAGGAAGTCCCACCTCTAGTCCTAGTTAGGGAGCCCAGGGTTTCTCCAACACTGACTCCAGAAGTGATAGTCAGAAATGTTGCTTCTCTCACAGGAGAGTCCAACAGCTCTGGAAGCATTGAGGGCAGCCTCAATGAAGATGACCTCCTGCTAGCCAGAATGGCCAAAAGATTGGCTTTGGAAAGACAGATCCTAGCCATAGAAAGGGAAAGACAAGAGATGGGCTTAGGACCCATCAATGGTGGCAGCAATTTAAATAGGGTCAGAGATTCTCCTGACATGCTAAAAATCCTCAAAGGGATTGTAACTAAATATGAAGATGGTGATGACATCACCAAATGGTTCACAGCTTTTGAGAGGGCTTGTGCAACCAGAAAAGTAAACAGATCTCACTGGGGTGCTCTTCTTTAGGAAATGTTCACTGGAAAGTGTAGGGATAGACTCCTCACACTCTCTGGAAAATATGCAGAATCCTATGACCTCATGAAGGCTACCCTGATTGAGGGCTTTGGATTCTCAACTGAGGAGTACAGGATTAGGTTCACGGGGGCTCAAAAATCCTCGAGCCAGACCTGGATTGATTTTGTTGACTTCTCAGTCAAGACACTGGACGGTTGGATTCATGGCAGGGGTGTAAATGATTATGATGGGTTCTACAATCTTTTTATGAAAGAACACCTGTTAAGTAGTTCTTTCAATGATAAACTGCATCAGCATCTGGTAGACCTAGGACCAATTTCTCCCCAAGAACTGCGAAAGAAGGCGGACCATTGGGTCAAGACTAGGGTGACCAAGACTTCCACAGGGGGTGATCAAAAGAAAAGGGTCACAAAGACTCCCCAGGGGAAGAGTGTTGAGACATCCAAGGGTAAAAGTAAAGAGTCTTCTACAGGGCCCCAAAAACCTGCTCAGGAGGGAGGCTCCAAAGCCTCTTCACAATCCAATTTTGGGTACAAGGGTAAAAACTTTGATTCCAAGAGGTATCTCTTATCAGACTAGGGGGAACGCTGAGTGGAAGGAAATTTGTGGTTCCTCTCAGATTCCCGAACTTTCTGTCACCGAAATGTGAGGAAAAAGTGTTGTTTTGCCATATTTTGAGGTTCGCAAAGGATTCTGGGTAACAGAACGTAGTGAGAGCCCCACAAGTCACCCCATCTTGGATTCCCCTGGGTCTCTAGTTTTCAAAAATGCACAGGGTTGGGACGTTTCTCTAGGTGCCGGCTGAGCTAGAGGCCAAAATCCACAGGTAGGCACTTTGCAAAAAACACCTATGTTATCTTTGGAAACATGTGATGAAACCACGTTGTGTTTTGGGGCATTTCCTGTCACGGGCGCTATGCCAACCCTCACAAGTGAGGTATCATTTTTATCAGGAGACTTTGGGGAACGGTGGGTGGAAGGAAATTTGTGGCTTCTCTCAGAATCCAGAACTTTCTGTCACCAAATGTGAGGAAAATGTGTTTTTTTAGCCAAATTGTGAGGTTTGCAAAGGATTCTGGGTAACAGAACCTGATGAGAGCCCCACAAGTCACCCCATCTTGGATTCCCCTAGGTATCTGTTTTTCAAAAATGCACAGGTTTGGTAGGTTTCCGTAGTTGAAGGCTGGGTTAGAGGTCAAAATCCACAGGTTGGCACTTTGGAAAAAACACCTCTGTTTTCTTTGGGAAAATGTGATGTGACCACGTTGTTGTTTTAAGGGATTTCCTGTAGCGGGCACTAGGCCTACCCACATAAGTGAGGTATCATTTTATCGGGAGACTTGGGGGAATGCTGAGTGGAAGGAAATTTGTGGCTCATATCCGATTCCAGAACTTTGTGTCACCAAAATGTGTGGAAAAAGTGGGTTTTTTTAGCCAAATTGTGAGGTCTGCAAAGGATTCTGGGTAACAGAAGCTAGTGAGAGCCCCACAAGTCGCCCCATCTTGGATTCCCCTACTTCTCTAGTTTTCAATAATGCACAGGTTTGGTAGGTTTCCTAGGTGCCGGCTAAGCTAAAGGCCAAAATCCACAAGTAGGCACTTTGCAAACATTTTGAAAAATGTGTGTCTCCTCTCAGATTCCAGAACTATCTGTCAACGAAATGTGAGGAAAAAGGTTTTTTTAGGCAAATGTTGAGGTTTGCAAAGGATTCTGGGTAACAGAACCTGGTGAGAGTCCCACCAGTCACCCCATCTTGGATTCCCCTAGGTGTCTAGTTTTCACAAATGCACAGGTTTGGTAAGTTTCCCTAGGTGCCGGCTGAGCTAGAGACCACAATCCACAGGTAGGCACTTTGCAAAAAACACTGCTGTTTTCTTGGTGAAAATGTGATGTGTCCATGTTGTGTTTTGGGGCATTTCCTGTCGCAGGCGCTAGGCCTACCCACACAAGTGAGGTACCATTTTTATCGGGAGACTTGGGGTAATATAGAATAGCAGAACAAGTGTTATTGCCCCTTGTCTTTCTCTACATTTTTGTCTTCCAAATATAAGACAGTGTGTAATAAAGACGTCTATTGCTAGAATGGGCACCCCAGAATTCAGAGATGTGCAAATAACCACTGCTTCTCAACACCTTATCTTGTGCCCATTTTGGAAATACAAAGGTTTTCTTGATACCTATTTTTCACTCTTTATATTTCAGCAAATGAATTGCTGTATACCCGGTATAGAATGAAAACCCACTGCAAGGTGCAGCTCATTTATTGGCTCTGGGTACCTAGGGTTCTTGATGAACCTACAAGCCCTATATATCCCGGCAACTAGAAGAGTCCAGCAGATATAACGGTATATTGGTTTAAAAAATCTGACATCACAGGAAAAAGTTACAGAGTAAAACGTAGAGAGAAATGGCTGTTTTTTTCACCTCAATTTCAATATTTTTTTATTTCAGTTATTATTTTCTGTAGGAAACCCTTGTAGGATCTACACAAATTACCCATTGCTGAATTCAGAATTTTGTCTACTTTTCAGAAATGTTTAGGTTTCCGGTATCCAGCATTGGTTTCACACCCATTTCTGTCACTGACTGGAAGGGGGTTAAATACACAAAAAATCGTAAAAGTGGGGTATGTCCCAGTAAAATGCCCAAATTGTGTTGAAACATTGTGTTTTGTGATTCGAGTCTGCCTGTTTCTGAAAGCTGGGAAGCTGGTGATTTTAGCACCGCAAACCCTTTGTTGATGCCATTTTCAGGGAAAAAAAACACAAGCTTTCTTCTGCAGCCCTTTTTTCCCATTATTAAAAAAAAAAAAACGAAATTCTCACTGTATTTTGGCTAATTTATTGGTCTCCTTCAGAGGAACCCACAATATCCAGGTACCTCTAGAATCCCTAGGATATTGGAAAACAAACGCGGAAATTTGGCATGGGTAGCTTATGGGGACAAAAGGTTATGAGGGCCTAAGCGCGCCCTGCCCCAAATAGCCAAAAAAAGGCCTGGCACCTGAGGGGGGAAAAGGCCTGGCAGCGAAGGGTTTAAGTCACAATTTTGAAAATGCAGCTTTTATAAACTTGGCATTTCCTTGTCCTAACTATTTGGGCCTTCTGTCAATATCTTGGGTCACATGAATGTGAATGCTGTTGGGGTTTCTGTATTCCTTGCAGACAGTGGCACAAAAGAGGAGTAGGGCCTTTATTACAACCCTGGCGGTAAAGTCCGCTTACCGCTGTGCTGATGGCCGCCAACATACTGTGTCCGCGGCGGAAACCCGCTTCAGGTATTATGACCCACACTTAGAAATCTTCCACAATAAAATACACCCACACAAGTCTGCCACACCAAAGGTCAGTGATAAATTGGCGACAGCAAAACCCACACTGTGACGCCAACAGGAATACGCCCACACTATCACGACCCACTTATCAACGCAGCGGTCATTCAACCGCAGTAAACCATTGGTGGTACACACCGCCGCGCTCAAAATACACACACATTTACAACCACATTGGACAATTAAAAATACACACACCTGATACACATACACACACCACACCCACACACCCAATCCAATATAAAACACACACCCACATTACCCACAACCCCTTACAATGAAAAAGTTAGAAGAAGCGCACAGAGAGAAAAGCAAAGACCACATCAGCATCCAGAGGCACACAACACCATCACTCATACACCATCCATGCACAAAACACCACACACCCCAAAACATCACCCCACACATCACATCAACCATCACCTCACACATCACTCACACCGCATCATGGCACCTCAAAGACACCCCTGGTTTTCAGAGGAGGAGCTCAAGGTCATGGTGGAGGAAATCATTTGGGTAGAGCCACAGCTATTCGGATCACAGGTGCAGCAGACATCCATTGCTAGGAAGATGGAGCTATGGGGGAGAATTGTCGACAGGGTCAACTCAGTGGGACAGCATCCAAGAACACGGGATGACATCAGGGAGAGGTGGAACTGCCTACGGGGGAAGGTACGTTCTGTGGTATCCAGACACCAGGTAGCCGTACAGAGGACTGGCGGTGGACCCCCACCTCCCCCACAACTAACAACATGTGACGTAGTTAGGTGCCATGCCATGTGCCACCCTGAAATGGTGGCTGCCTGACCTGTAAGGAGGGACAAGGGAAATGAGGTAACTGCGTTGGCGTTGTGCAGCGTCGCGGTAGGCGGTCGATGACCGCCGCGCAATTCAGCATTGGTTATCATTGGGCCCTATGGGTTCCAGGAGCCAATGACGATGTACGCCGTTGGTGATGGTACGCACCGCCGTGGACATGACCGCCATTTTCTATCTGTTCACTCAGTTGATACCTGACCTTCAACGGGAGATGACCTATACTGCAAGTGCTGCTGTGACCTCAGTCTGGAAGCGACAATGGCTCGAGTGTCTGGGGAAAGTGCCCCTGCCTTCACTTCGGAGGAGTTGGAGAGACTAGTGGATGGGTCCTCCCCCAGTACACGCTACTCTACGGTCCTCCAGACAAACAGGTGAGTACTCTGTGAGCATTATGCGTGGACCATGAATGTATGGAGTGGTGTGAATGGAAGATACATGTGGGGGTGGGGGCTGAGGCCTGCATGTGAGGATGGTAAGTGTATGTGTGTCAGGGCATGAGTGGGAACTGGTGGGCAATGAGTATGACGAACCGGACGGGAGAGTAATTTCCTTTCATCCTATACTTTTCCTCTAGGTCAGCGCCCACCAGAAGAAGAGTATATTGCGTGCCATCGCCAAGGAAGTGCGGACCCTGGGGGTCTATCATAGACGGAGCACCCACTACCACAAGAGATGGGAGGTCCTGCGCCGCTGGAGCAAGAAGACGGTGGAGGCCCAGCTGGGGCTGGCCTCCCAAAGTGGAAGGGGTGCCCGTGGCACCATGACCCCCCTGATGTTGCGGATCCTGGCGATGGCGTATCTGGAGTTGGATGGGTGCTTGAGGGCATCACAGCAGCCACAAGGGGGTGAGCACAGTCTCATTCAACCATTTTGAATGCCATCCGGGGTGTTGAAAGGCATTTGCAGCAAACAAATGCATACCTGGAGGGCATTCATTCTGGCGTGGCAGCCCAACAGAGAGAATTTCAGGCTCTGGCCTCAGCACTGATGGTAGCCATTGTCCCTGTGTCCTGCCTCCCACTCCAACTTCAACTACCCAGACCCAATCCCCTCTACCTCAGCCTATCCAAGCACACCATCTGACCAGCATGCACACACATCAACAAACAAAAGTGGCTCAGGCAAACATAAGCACCACACATCCCACAGGCACTCACACACGCACCATACCCATGCAGACACACCAACATCCACTGCCTCCACTGTGTCCCCCTCCTCCACGTCCACCACCTCCCTCCCTGTCTCGTCTTCACTCACACCTGCATGAACTACATCCTCAGCCACTACCTCCATCACCAGCACACCCATCACTACACACCTCTCACGTGCAATCACCACCCCCACTACCATTCACATGTCCCCTGTGTCCTCTCCCAGTGTGTCTGTGAGCCCTCCTCCCAAAGTACACAAACGCCGGCACACACTCACTCAACAGCCATCCACCTCACAACAGTCTCCAACCCATGCACCTTCACCCAAACTCAGCAGACGTATACCTCCTATAACCACTACCTCTTCCTCCACTACCAAACTCCCTCCATCTTCCCGTCCCAGTGTGTAAAAAAAAAATTACCTAGCTAACCTGGAGCTCTTCCCTACACCCCCCGTCCTTCTCCTAGGGTAAGGATGTCTAGATCCCAGCCCAGCACCTCAGCCACCAAATCTACATCCGCTGTGGTCCCTGCTACTCCAATACGGTCAAAGAGGGTACCTGTCAGAGCTGCCAGTGTGCCACCTACAGAAAAGAAGGACCTCCCTATTCCACCACCTGCAAAGCTCAAAAAGGGACTGGCTTTAAGCAGGGGACAGTCACACCACCCACCCAGCAAGCCCTCGCACAAACAGAGTGGACAATGCCAAGGTCCCTGCAGCGGCTGTCAAGATGGAGAAGGGCCACAAGCCAAAGGGCACATCACCTCTGGGCACGATGTTACCTGGGGAGGGGCTGGTGACCACCAAATCATCAGGGATGTCAGACACATGCACCCCAGTCACCACCGCCGCTCCGACCACCACCACCACATGCACCGCCCCCTGCACAGCTGCTGCCACAACGTCAGTCTGCAGCATCCACCCCAAGGATAAGCCATCCGAGGCCACCGGAGATGTTATGGTGTTTCCATCCACCCCAACAGTCACTTGCACCACGGCCTGCACTGGCAGCATCTTGCCGCAGCCACCACCGCCTGCACCACCATCAGCACCGCCACGTGCACAGCCGATGCCACTCTGTTGGACGTCAGCCCCATTCCCCAGTGTGCAGCCGTCAGAGTCTGCAGGTGACGTCCTGGACCCTGGACACGCCACTTGAGACACCATCTCCAGCACTGACACGAACCAGAAATTGGCAGCCTAAGTCGCCGCAGGATGGAGTGTGGGTCTGCCTCCATAGAGTATCATGCTACCTGTTCCGGGTACATTGTGTGGCTGTGACACACAGGTGAGACGAAGTCAACATGCCACACCCCAGGAGCGGCATCACTGGCCACAAAGTCCCCTCCAGAACCAGTGGAACATGTCACCCACTTGAGAGAATGTGGCTTTGCAATCCCCAGGACCAAACAGTGGGCAAACCACCCACTTGAGAGACTTGAGAGACTGTGGCTTTGCACTCCCCAGGACCAAACAGTGGGCAAACCACCCACTTGAGAGACTGTGGCTTTGCACTCCCCAGGACCAAACAATGGGCATGGAGCCCCATCGAGGAGCAGTGGTGTTGTACCATCATCCGGCTGAGGTGCCCCCCCTCCCCTTCCCCCTGAGGTGCCTGTTTTGTTTTCGACCTGATGCCCCTGCAGTGTTCTCTCCGTTTTGAGGCAGGTGTCATGCGTGGGCTTCGCTCATGCTTTTTGGGACCACTGGTCCACGGACATTTCATAAGACAGTGTACGGACTTGTGTACTTGCTGTAAATATTTGTGTATACTGATTATTTCCTGTTCTCTTGGCCTATCGAATATTACACTAGTTAAACTCATTTCGTTTGGTCCTTGAGTTCTTCCAGCGGGTGACGGGGTGTATCTGTGACGCTATTGGATATGTGTGTGTGTGTGTTGTTGGGGGTGGGGATTGGGGTGTTGCATTTTGCGTGTGTGTGTCACTCTCTTTTCCCTCCTCCCCTCCCCTGTGTGCTAGGTGCAGTAGTCACCATGGTCATCAATGCCGCCGTTCGTACTCCTGGTAGATGAGAAGATACACCAGCATTGGTAAGACCTGCAGTTCGGGCTCCATGGTGTCCTGGTTCTTCGTTCAATCTCGAAACGTGAGTGGTTTCCCTTCCAAACACTGTTTCCGCCGTGCTTTTGATGGCGTTAGTAACGCCCCCAAAAAGCTGGCGGACTGCTAATGTAATAGCGTAGGCGGTACATTGACTTCCGCCTATCTGTTGCCGGCTACCGCTGCAGTGTTTGTTGCTACCGCCATGGCGGTCGGAGTATTAAAGTGGCTGTCTGTGTTGGTGGTTTCCACCATGGTCGTAATTCCATTTTTTGGACCGCCGGCCTGTTGGCGGTATTACCGCTGCTTTATCACCGACCGCCAGGGTTGTAATGAGGGCCTAGATGTGGGCAGGAAGGGCCATCCTGTCAGGATGTCTGGGGCGGAGCTTTGCCCTGCCATACTTGTACTTAAAATGGCTGGCTTCCAGCACACACAAAGGAACCTGATACCAGCCTGTTGTCACCCCAGGCTTCTTGGAGTCTTCACGGGTAAAAGAAGAACTCTTCAGAAACAGATGTGGCAGTAAAACAGGGTGTTACCGCTCCAACAAAGGTTGACATTGGGTATAACTATTGGACCTCCTGAGCCACTCATGAGAACACTCCTGAACCTGTGGATATTACAGAAGATGGTCTGCCCTGCTGCCAGATGACGGTCCTGCTGCTTGAGGACTTCCTTGCTCCCTCAGAAGGAAGACTGGACCTGTTTACCTTCATCCCAGGTTAACTTGAGTGACTCCAAAGGTAAGTTAGCTGACCTCCTGCGTGAGGTATAGGGACATAATGAGCTCTAGAGGCCTCCCTGCAATTGCTCAGCTGACCTGCTGCATTGGACCTGCCTGGACTGGTAACTGGACTGCCTGAGCCCTGCTGGCCTCTGCTGAAGTGAGTTCCTCATCCCCAAGTGATGCCTCCCTATGTTGTAAACCCTTGGTTGGCAACAGCTTGAGCTCCTCCTAGGAAAAACAGGTGAAATTCTGAAGTTTGGGCTTTGCTTGACTGTGAAAGGACCCCTTTGCAGCAAGACCCTGCTGCCTGGGACGAGGGCCAAAGCGAAGCGCCTCTGAATCCAATTCTTCACACTACATGAATCCCCAACGATGACCGGCAACGCGACGCTCCAGCAACAACCGTCCACGATACCCAAGCAGCTCTTCATGCTACAGTGATGACAGCCCATGCCGCCGGCCTGCTCTTTGCACTACAGTGACAACCATCTGCAATGCTCTCCCTGTTTCTCGTGGCCTTCTCCACTGCATAAGGAACTCTTTTCACCGGACTTTGGGAAGGTAACATTTTTAGCAGGACTAACCTGGTCCCTGTATTTGCCAGCACGCCATCACGGTTGGCCTGAACTTGTGACTTTCCCCAGGCCTAACACAACCACAAAAGGCAATTTTGCTTTTAGATGCTGTATCTATCTAAAACTTTGAAATTGCATATCTCCGGTTCCATGGATTGGATTTTTGTTGTTCTGCTATCAATGTATTTAATAAAATGTACACTATTTTTCTAAATTGGTTTGGGAGTTTTACTGTGTTGATTTTTTCACGTTATTACTGTTTGTGTGTTGCATAATTTTTTTTTACTCTTTGCCACTCAGTAAAGCCTAACTGGTTTTGTACTAAGCAACCAGAGGGTTAAGCACATGCTAATTTGGTGACTTATGTGGTACTTACTGACAAGGATTGTGGTTGTTGCCTGAGTGGGGATTCCACTCAGGCAACAACCAATTACCCCACTTCTGACAATAGGCCTCCCAGATCTCAACAATCTAGAGGCCAAATTCCTGATTCTGTACAATGGTTTGGCATAAAATCTTGCAACTTCCTGGCCTTTAAAGGAGCTTGAGAGGGAGATCTGGAACAACTGTCAGATAAATATTCAAGGGAAGCATTGATGGTCCCATGAGAAGCAATGATTGCTGACTAATTTCAATTAATCCAATTTAAATATTTGCATCATACATCTCCGACCAATCAAAGTTTATGATGCTTTGGGAACGATTTCCCCCCTGCATGTCTAAGAAGTGGATATTTAAACAGAGACCTCATGCACACAGTATGGCTTTGCGTTTAGCTGTGCCCTTATTGAGAATCTGTTTCTCAAACCCTAACGGGAGTAGTTAATTGGCCATGTGACTTTACACCTTAGATGGCTCAACTCAACATCTTTTCTGACCAAAATGTAAATTGATACATCTAACCCTACTTGATTATAGGCCTTATCCTGGTGAACCAAAATATTGCACAGAAATGGCGGAATATAGATCCTCCTACTGTGCATCAGAAAATATCAATAAACTTTTTATTAAAAAGAAGATTTCTGTTGCCAGTATGTGCTACTGAGATCATGAAAAGAAGGAACTATAGAACCACTTTCAACAAGTTATTTCTTTCAATGGAAGAAAGGGTTAGTATATTTCATAGTCCTAAACATCTAACAGAAGCAATTACTCCTAATGCTTAAGTTGCAAATGTAGGTTTGGGGCTAGATTGTAGGTGTTTTTGAAATGCTGTACACTACAGTGGCCCCCTAAATACATTATTGGATGATACTTGGGTCTAAAGAAGACACCATAACTGGTCCTTCATAGGTTTCTTTTTTCAGTAAATACTATAACGAATATCCACTGTGGAATCCAGCCTGACACCTGCCACAACCCTTTTATCTATCAGTCATCCAAAAATACAGCAGAACTGGCATGAACCTGGATCATCCCCTGAAGCTATCAGACAGAGATGATCACAGGCCAATTCTAGTGTTAATGCAGAATGCTACCTTAGACTCGGAGGAATTCCCCTTGAAAGGTACCACAGCCACCTACATTTGCGATCATTTGACTCCCTTCTTTGCCAGAATAAGTATACCCAATGAAATCATCACTGCCCATTTCACTAATTGTATGTCTTTACTCTTGCCCCGAAAGCCCAAGTTCTAACCATCCATCATATAAAGACCTCACTGTATCACTCTGGAAATATTTAAACAGACCACTAAACTGCTGTTGAGTAAAGCGATAGGACATAAACAAGGTATGGATCTTGATTCTGTTCACACTAAGGAGTGGCTCACATGTCTCCACTGGCTGTAGCTCCTTTACATTGCTGTTTAGAAGACAACCAAGATCATTAGTGGAAGCTGCCTTAGAAGAGTGAGAAGACAATGAATCAACCATTAACCTGTGATGAAATACACCTTGCTTCTTGTTTTGTTTTCACTTATCTTATGACCGAGCTGACAAAACTTCTCTGGAATGCACTTCTTAGTTTAAAGAAGACATTTATTATTACTTCACCACGAGGTTCCTGAGAGACAAGTTAGTAGTTTGGAAGCACAACTTTAAAAGTAGTCACAGCAATGAAAGGAAAATATATCAAAGTACTTCTCAATTGCAATGTACACTGCAAATACATGTGATTATATTATAGCATAACTTCAAAGCAAAGAATAAAAGTCAGAATTCATCACTGTAGGGCCTATCACTGCTCATCATCTTTCTCATGCCTGCAAGTTGATGACTCCTGTTCAACTGCGAGAAAGAGACTTTCTGCCCATACGGGAGGTCAGGCAGCTGACGTCCGCTCCTGACTGAAGTATGGAAAATTCCCCCTTGCTGCTGCCCAGGGACATCGTTTATAGCAAAAATGCTGGCTTGTTTAGGTAAACCTTGAGAGGAATGTGTCGAAAGTTGGTCACTGTTTCGAGACACGGCCCTCAAGGTCAGATTGTTTTCTGCACTAAAGAAAAACACCAAAATATGCGCTCTCTCATCACGCTAGGGCTCAGTGAGAATTCAAAATACGAAAAACACAGCTTGGTCTACCATGTGGAAAAACACAGCTCATCTGCAATGTCGAACTCAATGTTAAAGCCAATAGGCAGCTAAACTGAATACAACATGTAATGTGCTACTGGTGAACATTGAACAACTAATATGCGCAGTGGTGAAACACAAAATCAGTGGTCAAACACAATTAATGGCATAACACTTCTACAGAAACAGTTACAAGCAGCACAGAAAGGGGGTGCTGATAACCTCCAGTGCACCGAGTACAGGAAACAAAAATACTAAAATCAAGGAACAATAGTTCGTACTTTTGAAGCTAGGGTCAAAGTATGAGTATTCTTACCTACCAAGATAGTTGGCCCTGTAACGTATTGTATAGCTTACCCTGGTTGAAAACATATGACTTTTTTGTGCCATATCAGCATGGAAAAAAAAGGGACAACCCCTCTCTTGTACATTGTATGATAGGCATCGTCAACAATGAAGAGGAGGATGAAATATTCCCAATTAGCGCCCTCGGTGCCAACCCACACAGAGATGTAAAAGCTAAGACAATTATTAGAGCCAATTAAATAGATTATTTCTGTGTTTCCAGGACAAAGCACACTAATTGAACATATCAACACATAAAAGAAGGTGTAAAAGTGTAAGTGAGACCTTATAGTCTATCGAAATGAAGAAGCCAAGACATTCAGAAGGAGTTACAGAACATGCTGGAAATCAATATCATTTAGCCATCTCTTAGTGAATGAACCTGACACATCATGCTTGTTCTGAAATCTGGAGGCTCTATCCATTTTATACAGACTTTCAAGAGATCAGTGCCGTCTTCACCTTTGAAGCCTGCCCTGTGACCCGAGTCAATGACTTGACTGAAAGACTGGGAAATACTTTTACATATACACTCTTGGCTTGACTAAAGATTATTGGCAGGTGCTCTCAAATTTACAAGACTGCCTTCTACACAACATACACTCAATTCCGGGTTCATGAGGTGATTGCCACTTTTCAACTGCTAATGGATTGTGTCGTGGCCCAATACCACACCAACTCATTAGGTAACTTAGATGTCAGCATATTTTGTACAGATTGCCAGGATCACTTGTTCCAGTAGAAGACCAGGTAACGTCTATGTCCCAGTCTGGTTTAATGGTGAACTTCACTAAGTGAAATGTGGCATCCTCTCAGGTGAAACATCTGGGATACTTGTTAAAGAATGGGGAGATCATGCCACAAAAGGAAACATTGGAAGCTTTCGAATACTTCACCAGATCGAAAACATATTTTAAAAAAGCCAATATGAATTGCAGCTTCCCAGACACATAGAATTATAGAAGGATAACTGTGAATGACAGGAATGTTCTATGTGACATCAAATAGACAACACAAGTGAAGTTTAAGATGTCTTTGCTGTCACTCGGAACTCAAAGGTGAATAATAACCTGATTTGTCATTTTGCCCACCTGAGAGTTTCTGCTGTACATGCCCCCCCCAAATCATCTGCCCCCTGTTTCAACATGCACATTGTGATGTTTGCGCTTCAAGAGTACAGCGCGTGCTATCTCCGTGGTGATCGGAGAGAGCGCGGTGTTCTCGAGACGCAAAACCGGAGGAGAAGACGCATTGACGGTTGAGTGAGCGGATGGCTGGGGCGACAGAGAATAAAGAAGATAACATAAAATCAGCATTGCCTTGCACGTTTATTTGTAGGGAACGGATCTTCACATTGGCGACGAGGATGGCTGTCGCCTCAACATCATTTTGGCTCTCGTACTAAAATTTAAAGGTCTGCTGCTAAAGGCTCACTTATCTAACATCGTTTTGGCTCATAATAACATTGGAAATGTCTGCTGCTAAAGGCTCACTTACCTGGCAGTGAAACTTCTCCTCGTCTCGACCCTTGATATCGGGTGGTTCCGGTTCCAAGTAAGGCTGTTTTAACTCGGAATAGAAACTGTTTGATTCACAGAAGGCGTGGCTTCCTGTATTTTTCCTTAAAGGGATTGTCAGAAAGAGTTTTACTTAAAGGGATTTCCAACAAGGAAACTGCCTTTCAGCTTAAAGGGATATTTGAGCCACAGTCTTAAAGGGGAGGAATTTTCTGAATTTATTCATGAGGTGAACTTGTTTTAAAGGAAAAAAGGAAAACTAAAGGATTAAAACAGGAATTCAGGATTCTTATAGTACAAAACTTGTGTATAAAATGACATTGTGATTGGAATGCCTGCTGGATTGGTGATAGGCACACCTGAGCTAAGTTAATTCGCCTGTCATACAGAGTGTGCAGTGACAGGCACACCGGAAGTAAGATCTTGTGCATCAAGAAGAAGGGACTTCAGGACCAGTGGAAGAACGTCACTTACAGGAGTACATTTCTAGATTGTGACTGTAGTACAAATAGGAATTATAATGCAGAATGTAACACCTCCTCTGTTTTTTTTAAGTAGTCCAGGAGATCCCACATATCCTTGGACTAAGTGGAAGAAAATGTTTGTTCATTATGCGAGAGTGTGCGGACCGACTCTGAGTGCAGAGAGGAAGCATGCATTATTAATGCACTGTTTAGGAGGTGAGGGACAGGAGGTACTTGAAAATTTACCAGAGTTAAGTGCTGAAGAGTCAAGAAATTTGAATGAATATGAGGTGTGTATTAAAAAAAATGGACAAACATTATGTACCTAGAGTAAGTACAATAATGGAGAGATATTATTTTGGGAAAAGAGAGCAAGGAAAGGACGAGTCGGTAGAGGAATACATAACCAATTTAAGGAAGCTGGCAGCGTCGTGTAAGTTTGGTACATTGGTGGACGAAAGAATTAGAGACCAATTTGTATTGAAGTGTTGTAGTGACAAAATCAGGGAGGAGCTGTGGTTAAAAGATGAACCACCATTAGAGGAGGTGGTTATAGTGGCAAAGAGGGTGGAACATATGTTAAAGTGTGTTAAGGAGCTAAGTGGAAATAAAGTTGTGAGTGGAGAGTGTACAAAGGTTGAAGAGGTGGTTTGCGAGGTGAAAGTCAAAGAATTTGGGGCGGAAAAAAAGAAAGAGGAGTTTTCAAAATTTAAAGGGGAGTGTTTTCGGTGTGGGAAAGTTGGACATAAGGCTAACGCGAGCAATTGTCCAGCATTAAATGTAATATGCAATGGGTGTGGGAGAAAGGGACACTATTTTAAATGTTGTCGTAACAAAAAGAAGAAGTGTAGCAATAGTAACATGTTAAAAGAAGTCAAGGAGGTATCCCAGGAGGCGATTTTTCAAGTGAAAACTCAGATAGAATGTGGTGAGCATCCCAGTGAGATAGTAAGAGTGGAAGATGTTGATTTATGGATGAGATTTGAGTCCTGTTCACATTTGACAATAATTTCTAAGAAGAGTTATGATCTCATATCAAGGAGGAAGAGTGTGTTACGGAAAATGGATGTGTGTCCTGGTGGTTATGGGGGACAACCGATAAAATTGTTAGGGTATTTTGAGGGACGTCTTGAGTTGAAAGGGAGACATTTGGTTGGAAAAATGTATGTGTCTAGTCAGGGTGATAATCTTTTAAGTTGGACACTTCAAAGATTGTTGGGAGTGGTGTTAAATCCCAATGCACAACCACAAGTACAAGTGCAGAGTGTGGAGAGTGAAGAAAATAATTTGGTCGCTAAATTTCCTGAAGTTTTCTCAGAGGATTTAGGATGTTTAAGAGGTTACAAACATAAAATTAAGCTCAAGACTGGTGCCATTCCGATAATAGTGAAGGTGAGGAGAATTCCACTAGCTGTACAAGAACCAGTTATGAATGAGCTTAAGAAGTTACAGGATTTGGACATAATTGAGGAGGTGGAAGCAACGGAGTGGTTGGCGCCCATTGTAGTGGCAAGGAAGAGTAATGGAGAGATCAGGTTATGTGTGGACCTTAGAGCCTTGAACAAAGAGGTGGTAGTCAACAAATTTCCTCTTCCAAATATTGAGGAAATTGTGTCCACGCTTGGGGGAGCGAAGTATTTTTCCACGCTGGATTTAACCTCAGCGTACCACCAGGTAGAATTGGAAGAGTGTTCTCAAGAGTTGACTGCGTTCATTACACCTTTTGGGCTGGTTTCCGCAGCTTCTGTGTTTCAATGTATCATGCACAAAATTTTAAAAGGAGTGTGTGGTGTAAAATGTTATCAAGATGATGTGTTGATTTATGCAGAGTCAGCAGAAGAGCATTGGAGACGGGTGAAATTAGTGTTGGGATGTTTAAGCCAAGCTGGTCTCACTCTTAAGAGGAAGAAATGTCATTTTGGTCTAACTGAAGTTGAGTATCTGGGACACTTGATTACGGGTGATGGTGTAAGGCCTAAACCTGAGTTGGTCAAGACAATAAAACAGTTGACGACTCCTCAAAGCAAGGAGGAAGTGAGTTCATTTTTAGGAATGGTAGAATATTATGGGAGATACATAGTAAACTTATCAGAGAAAACAGTAAATTTGAAAGACTTGTTAAAAAAAAAAAGAGAGTTCCGGTGGAACAACGAATGTGAAAAGGAATTTTTCCTAATCAAGGAAGAATTGGATAATGCCCCTTGTTTACAGGCATTTAGGCCAGACAGACCGACTGTCATAGTCACAGATGCCAGTGCGAAAGGGCTAGGTGCTATTTTGATGCAGGAGAATAAAGGAAAGAAAATTATGATTGCCTGCGCATCTAAGGCATTGAATGGTGCTGAGAAAAATTACTCTGTGGTAGAAAGGGAGTCATTGGCCATCTTCTGGGCTCTTAGGAAGTTTAGACAGTTTGTGTGGGGCACAGAATTTCTGGTGTTATCAGACCACAAACCTTTGGTGGAAGTGTTTGGCAGTAAAGGTTTAAATTGCATTTCTGCAAGGATTAGGAAGTGGGTTATCGGTCTACAAGACTTCAAATTTAGGGTGGAGTATTTACCAGGCTCATTGAATGTGAGTGCAGATTGTCTGTCAAGATTAGTGAGGGAGGACGCTATGGAGGGTGAGAAAGATGGTTTATCGTTGCAGGAGGGTGATGTTTGTGAAGTTTTCTGTAACGTGAGTGAGATTATGTATGGTGCAATAACTGAGCAAGAGTGGAAAGAGGCATTGAAGGAGGATGTTGAACTGAGCGAGATATGCGTGGCGTTAGAAGATGGGAAATTTAGTACCCTTGGTAAAGTGTGGGGTTTGATAAAAGATGAATTGGCGGTGGAAAGTGGTATGTTATTGAGGGGTACTAGGCTGATCCCGCCAAGTGTTTTGAGGAAGAGGGTTATGGATCAAGCTCATGAAGGCCATTTAGGTATTGTCAAAACTAAGGAGAATTTAAGAGCAAACTTTTGGTGGCCTGGCATGGATCTGGAAGCAGAGCGAGTAGTCAGAGATTGCATACAATGTTCACGGAGTGACAAGATTTTGAAAACTCGTAATGCACCGATGCATTGTAGGAATCTACCGAGTAAACCCTGGGATGAAGTTGCGATAGATATTGTCGGTCCTTTATCAGGCGAACATTCTACCCCATACTTGATTGTATTGATTGACTTATATTCCAGGTGGGTGGAGGTTAAAAATGTACGAGATGTCTCTTCTTATAGTATAATAAGCTTTCTGGAAGAGATTTTCAGAAGAGCGGGTTTCCCTAAGTCATTGTTATCTGATAATGGTCCGCAATTTTGTTCAACGATGTTTGTAGAATTTATGAAGGAATGTGGCATTACACACAAAAGGTCAGCTGTATATCATCCTGAAACGAATGGTGCAGTAGAACGTTTCAACAAATATATCAAAGAGAGCATCCAGCTAGCAAAAGTGAACACTTTGAATTGGCGTACAGAACTATTGAAAAGGATTACTGCTTATCGGTTTTCACCACATTCTACCACGGGAAAATCTCTGTTTGAATTGTTTAAGAGAAGATTACCCAACACCAAATTATCCCCAGCTTGGATGGGATGGAGGAAAAATGAGTTTAATTTGACAGATACAACATGGCGTAATATAGAACCATGGGACAGATGTAGCAAAAATAAAAATTGCAACTCGCATTTTGCGAGTCGATGCGACTCGCAAAATGCGAGTCGCAATTTGGTATGCCAGGAAATAAACCGGTCCGATTTAGCGACTCGCAGCCGGACTCGCAACGCTGTGTGCGAGTCCGCAGATTGCGAGGTCGCTGTTTGCGAGTGTGCAAAAAACGAACTCGCAATTAGCGAGTGGGTGTCGCAAATTGCGAGTACCTTCAAAATTGCTTGCAGGTGCAGCAGAACACTCCAGAAAGCACACCAGAACACTCTGGAAACACTTCTTGGCACATGATGATGACATCACAGCCAGGAAGTTTACTAATACACCTGGGAGGAGGCTGGACCACACCCTTTTATAACTGCCAGTCTTCACACTGAACAAGCAGCAGCAGCCATGGAGGGAACCCCACGAAAAAGGAAAATCAAATTTTCTGAGAGGGAGCTTGAGGTGCTGACCGAGGAATGTTGTCAGCACCATGATGAGCTCTTTGGGAGAGCAGCCCTCACTGTTCCTGAGGCCACCAAAAAGAAAATCTGTCAGGAAATGCAAGAAAAAATTAATTCCCTGGGTGTGAGCCACAGGACAATTGAGGACATAAGGAAGAGGTGGTATGACCTCCGCTCCCGGACCAAGGAGAGGGTGGCAGAAAGGCTCCGGGAGATGAGAGGCACTGGAGGGGGACATCTGTGCCACCACCCACACCCCTTGAAGAAAGGATTGAGGAAACATTTGAGCCGGAGGCAGTGTGTGGATTTGGGGACCTGGACACCTCAGAGCCCAGCACATCAACCGGTGAGTACCATGTGATAAGCCTGTACCCCTATCAATGTCATACCCCACCCACCATGTACACAGGTGCATGCACAACCAAATTAGCTCCATTTCAGGGTAGAAAAAGCCAGAATGATGCATTATGGGAAATGTAGTCAAATAGGCAGTTCATAGGCAAATGTTTATTAGGAATTGTGCAATAGATACTAGACACTGACAGTGTGTTCCCCATGTCCCACAGGTCTCCAGCAAGACACCCCCAACACCCCAAGCACCCAGGCCCAGGAGGACACCCCAGGACCCTCCAGCACACCCACCTGCACAGTCAGCAGCATTCCTGCAGTGGTAACGCCTGCTGCAACAACAATGCCAGGAGCTGCCCCAGCAACAGCCAGGGAGGATACAGGTGGGAGCACAGGGCAGCCACCACTGCGCAGGCGTCGCAGGGCAAGAGCATCTGGATCCCGGATACTTCCTCCAACCAGCAGTGAGGCACATCTGCTGCGGGGTCAGCGCCTGCAGAACAGAATATTGGGCAGGATTAGTGGGGTGCTGCACCGCTTTGTAAGACACAACCATGCAAGCATGCAGCACCTCAACAGACACATGGACCTGATGTGCCAGAACACTGGGGACATTGCCTTTGCCATCAGGGAACTGGCGGGCGGACTGCTGGGCCAGGCAGAGGCTGGGCGGCGCAGAGATCGCCAGATAATGCTAAGACTGGACAGGATGGCCACATCGATCGGCAGGCTAGCCATCAACACAACAGGCCTGTCGAGGAGGACAGTTGGCCTGCAAATAGAGATGGGCCATTTTGCTGGGGATGTTGCCAGGCGCCTGGGACGTCTCACACACATAATAGAACTAATGGAGACACGGGAGATGTCGAGGGCCACCGGGGAAACACCCCAAGACAGTGAAGAGGGCTCCACAGTGAGCAGTGTATCTGCCACTGACAGTAGGGTGCTAAGGAGTGGTAGGCAGAGCACCATGGACGCAGCAGGGACCAGCCAGGCTGGCAGGAGGGGCAGGAGATCTTAGAGAACAGCCAGGAGAAATAAATGTGGCACATGCCGTTAATGTGCCACATGACTGGTTGGCATTTCCCTGCCCATGGACAATTTCATCTTGTATATAGTTCATTCATTACATTATTAAAACAGTTATTTTACTTCCACTTAACAAAAGGAGTGTTTGGTTAATGGGTGAGTATGGTGGGAGTTTACACGTACCGTCCAAAATATTGCGTTGCAATGTGGTCCCGTCTCAGTCTGCCTTGATTAGCTAGACTCCTATCCCCATGATGGCGATGTGGTTGTTCTTGCTCTTCATCATCAGGATCTGGGTCTGCAGGGGTGAGAGGTAGCCCACGTCGGGTGGCTATGTTGTGGAGGATGGCGCATGCGACCACAATTTTGAATGCGGTAAGGGGGGTGTATTGGAGGGCGCCTCCACTGCGGTGGAGGCATCTGAATCTTGCCTTCAGGAGTCCGAAGGTGCGCTCGATCAGGTTCCTGGTCCTCTTATGCGCACTGTTGTATTGCCTCTCAGATTCATTTCTTGGTGTTAAAAACGGAGTCATGATCCATGGCCTTAGAGCATATGCACTGTCACCTGTTGGGCACAAAAGTACACTGTTAGGAAGTCCAGATAGTCGTGCACAGTGACCTGTGTGTATGTCTGCAAGTGTCTGTGGCTCTACCTAGGAGGTATCCGTCTCCAAATTCCCCACGTTCCAGGCGTTGATGTATCCCACTATGCCTAAAAATGTATGAGTCATGGGTACTGCCTGGAAACTTAGCTACGATGTCCGTGATGACGTAATGGGCATCACAAACAACCTGTATGTTGAGTGAGTGGGTACACTTTCTGTTGCGGAAAATGTGTTCCAGATTAGCAGGGGGGCATATTTGAATGTGTGTCCCATCTACACATCCAATGACATGGGGAAAGTGGGCAATGCGGTAAAAGTCCAGCTTGGTGCTGTTAATTTCTGCCTCATTCCTTGGTAAGTATATGAAGTGAGACCTGTGCGTGACTAAGGCATCTAGGAATGCCCTGAGGAACCTTGACACTGCACTTTGGGATACCCCACCTGCCACGGCAATGACCCCCTGATAGCTCCCTGAGGGCAAGAGGTGCAGTGCGCATAGTACTTGCACATGCGTAGGGATGGCGCAGCCACGCAGGGTCTTGTGTTCTAGCTGTGGCTTTAGTAAATCTATTCATTCTAGAATGGCTGCGCTGCTAAGGCGGTATTTATCATAGATCTCCTCTTCAGTTTGCTGGAAAAGGGTCTGCCTTGTTCTATATATCTTCTCCTGTCTGTGGCCCCTCCTCCTCCTCTGCTGGGCTGCGTAGACTCTCCTCCTCACTGCTATCAGGTATATCTCCGGCATCTTGAGTAACCCAGATGGCTTCTGGGTCTCCTTTTATACTTTGGTAATGGTTACCACCTGCTCTGAGTTAGTGGTAAATGGGACATGCAAACTGGGCTTTTTGCGACTAGTCGCAATTTGCGAGTTGCAATTGCATATGGGTTGCGACACGCAATTTGCGGGTCGCACAATGGGGTCGCAACAGATGCGACTCGCAAACGGGTCCCATCGCTTTTTGCGAGTCGGAAATGGGCTTTTTGCATCCCATTTCCGATTTTGCACTGTCGCAATTTGCGATTCTGCCCGTTTGCGAGTCGCAAACGTTTGCTACATCTGGCCCTAAGACTCTTGGAGAAAAGAAAGCAAGAGTTCTATACTAGGAAGAAGGTGTCCAAAGTGAATATAGCTGTGGGTGATGTGGTGAAGATAAAGGCTCCCTTAGGGTGTATGGACGGATCAAAATTTACGAGACCCTTAACAGTGGTCAAGGTATTTAAGAATGCCATAAAAACCTCTGATGGCAGGATTTGGAATCTGAACCGAGTTGTGCGGATGAAGGAGGTAACAGAACCGCGTATCGAAAGAGAAATGATGAACCAAAGTAAAGTATTGTCAAGATCTCCAAGTCACAATCGAGGTGGAAATGATAGGTGTGAAGGAACAAGGAGAAGTAGTAGGAGGAAAGTCAGTCCTAAACGTCTTAAAGACTATGTACTTGGTTGAAGGTTGTATGAGTTTAAGTTTGTCAGTTAATTTCTCACTGTGTTATGGGAAATTTATTTCATTCCGTTTAGAACAAATTGTTGTCTAGGGTCAAATATATATATATTTTTTTCTGTTTATGTTTGTTAAATATAAAAAGGGAGATGTGTGATGTTTGCGCTTCAAGATTACAGCGCGTGCTATCTCCGTGGTGATCAGAGAGAGCGCGGTGTTCTCGAGACGCGAAACCGGAGGAGAAGACGCATTGACGGTTGAGTGAGCGGATGGCTGGGGCGACAGAGAATAAAGAAGATAACATAAAATCAGCATTGCCTTGCACGTTTATTTGTAGGGAACGGATCTTCACACACATGGAGACAGAGCAGTATTGTCGGAGTAAAATATTACATGTCTTTAAAAAATGATAAAAACTGGCCTTCTGCCACCCACTTCCACAACCTTTGAGCTACAACCTCCCCTTCCCACAAATACACAGGTAAAAAAATATATATACCTAGCCTTTTGCCACCAATCACTCAGTGAAACGCCCCCCCACCTTAAAATATAAAAATAAAATGCCTGGTCTCCTCCCATTAACCCACCCACACCACCTGTTGCATATAACCACGTGTAGCAAATTTTCAAAAGTAATATCTGCCCTTCTCCCAAATCATCCATGCAAACTCTTCCACTATCCCCCACCTAAACAAAAACAAAATACATGGGGGCATATTTATACTCCGTTTGCGCCGAATTTGCGTCGTTTTTTTCGACGCAAATTCGACGCAAAACTAACTCCATATTTATACTTTGGCGTTAGACGCGTCTAGCGCCAAAGTTCATGGAGTTAGCGTCATTTTTTGGCGTGAACACCTTCCTTGCGTTAATGAGATGCAAGGTAGGCGTTCCCGTCTTAAAAAATGACTCCCAGGCATGTGCGTGGTATTTATACTCCCGGGCAAAAATGACGCCCGGGAGTGGGCGGGGCAAAAAACCCCGCATTTGCGCCTCTTTTTAACGCCTGGGTCAGGGCAGGCGTTAAGGGACCTGTGGGCTCAGAATAAGCCCAGAGGTGCCCTCCCCTGCCCCCAGGGACACCCCCTGCCACCCTAGCCCGCCCCAGGAGGACACCCAAGGATGGAGGGACCCATCCCAGGGAAGAAAAGGTAAGTTGTGGTAAGTATTTTTTTTTTAAAAAATTGTGGCATAGGGGGGCCTGATTTGTGCCCCCCTACATGCCACTATGCCCAATGACCATGCCCAGGGGACAGAAGTCCCCTGGGCATGGCCATTGAGCAAGGGGGCATGACTCCTGTCTTTGCTAAGACAGGCGTCATGTTAATGGCGTCTGGGCGCCCAAAACAAAATGGCGCAAATCAGGTTAAGACGATTTTTTTGCCTCAGCCTGACTTGCCCCATTTTGGGACGCCCAAACGCCATTTTTCCCTACGCCGGCGCTGCCTGGTGTACGTAGTTTTTTTTCACACACACCTGGCAGCGCCGGTCGGCTAACGCCGGCTAACGCCATTCAATAAATACGGCGCCCGCCTGGCGCTTCAGAATGGCGTTAGCCGGCGCTAATGTTTTTGCCGCAAAACTGCGTTAGCACAGTTTTGCGTCAAAAAGTATAACTATGGCCCATGATCTTCTGCCAAACACCCCCACCACCGTCTGCCCACAGGCATCCTTTCCCAGCCAAAAGCCTTTCACACATTGAGAGCAGAGAGCTAGCACCAAACTAACTGCGGCTCTGTGAGAGCTGCTTGCCTGCGTGGCTTCAGATGTCCTCTCAGTGCAGACCATGATAGGAGAAACATTGGTTGGCAGAGGCACAGTGCAGCCCGCATTCTCCCATATCCCTTGAGTCTTTGGAGACCAGAACAAAGTGGCAGAACTATAGAGAAGCTACAGCTTCCCATGGCTTTCCTCACAACAGTGGTTATCCACTTTGGTAAACTACTGTTGTAATATCAGTGCAATGAATAACCAGATTACCATATACTAGGTTTTCCACAAAGCCATATACAACAAAAGAATGAAAGCTAGCTGTGTTAGCCTTGGGAGATATAATTTTCAGTTTGCATTGTCTAGATATGGTCCCATTCCAAACATTCAGGAATGTAACAATTATGAAGAGGTAAACATATTTGCATCCTCTTTTATGTATCTATTCCATGCTTCATGCACCATCAAATGTTTTTGTGTGTACTTTGAAACTGTGGTGCAATGACGTGACGTGAGGATTTTCAGAGATACAGGGAAATATTATGTATCATATGTACATTACAGGGATTCACATGAAAGTACAAAAGTGATTGGCATCTTCTAGCTACATTCCTGATGTTTGTATTTACAGGAGAATGCTGAAATCAGGTGTTATCAATATTTTGTATTTTTTTCTATTCTAAGCATTCCCTTGTTTGAGTTAAATGTGCTAATCAATGAGAATGCTGAATATATATGATTCACGTGACACATATCTGTTTTATATTATTTTGTTCTGCAATGTGGTAATGAAGCTTACATGAATTTATTTGCAGTATTTAGGCCCGTATTTATACTTTTTTTAGCGCCGCATTTGCGCCGCTTTTTGACGCAAAACGGCGCAAACCTACAAAATACAATGGTATTTTGCAAGTTTGCGCCGTTTTTGCGTCAAAAAACGACGCAAATGCGGCGCAAAAAAAGTATAAATACGGTTACTATTTCATGAATACATTAACCTGTTATTGATTTACAAATACGAATTACAAATTACACTGTGTCAAAAATGAAATAGTGCATTTACGTTTGGGCTCCAAACAAAATCCTATTAATTTATTCTAAGGCCCCATCTGTGAGAGTGCAACACTGCTCAGACTGGACATATTTACACTCGCGTTCCCTCGCAACCCATGGAAATTCTCATAACAAGAGAGTACCTTAAATAAATGGCGAGTAGAAGACTTAACAGCTTAAAATCTTTTTAATGCAGATCTTACTTTGGGTGAGACTCCATTGGGGATCTCATGGCAAAGCATATGTCTGAAGACCTAAGGTCCAACAGAGAAAAAGGAGTTTTTTTCACAGGAGAAAACTTGTTTCTTTAACGTAAGTACATTACAGTGGCAGATAAGAAATGCTAGAGCACTAACCTCAACTGACACTTCCTAAAGTAAGAGTCACTTCTCCGTATTCGTTAGTCTGTTTTTGTGTTGCTGCATCTGTGCAAGATTACCTGCTCTTTGACATTCAAAGGATCAGAGTTAGTATGCTGGTCAATGTCTGGTCTCAGGACCGCTCCCTCCAACAGAGATATAATATCAAATCAAAATATAATTCTCTACTTTGACCTGGTTCAAACTCTCTAATACTTACCATTTTTCCTCAGATTACCAACAATTGTTCATCTCACGTGGCAAACAGAGATTCTGAAAAAAAATGTAGGTGAAGCCATTGATGATAGACAGTGCCACCAAGATTACGCGACTGTGCGGCCGCTGGGATTTTTGCACATTTACAGATCTACCCCATTTGCTACCTAATCAATCATCTGCCGCACAATCTGATGATTTTAACAAAAAAAAATGTTTCTAGCACAAAAGTTACTAAAAACGCAGCAACATGTGTTGCTGTGTAGCGTACAGCCCTGGGCAAAGGTTGATCAGTCACCTTTCCTTTGCTTATTACTATATTTGGGTGTTAAACTAATACCCAGGCAGTGTTACCAAGGTTAAAAATAAAAAAGTAATGTAGTAATGCTATCACCAAATGTTCTGCATTACGCTGCAGAATTTGCCTATTCATGCCACTTAATTTACTCAAACCTTCCTCATAATATGGTCATCCCTTGCGGCATAATTCGGGCGGCCCTGATCATAGCTTGTAAAATACCTAGAAGATAATTTCATCAACAAGCATTTTCAATGCAATGGGTCTCGCATTTGCTCGAGTTAGAGCTGTTAGCGTTGTAAAGAAAAATAAACGCAGCGCGATTGCGCTATGTAAAATGCAGCGCGATTGCGCTGCGTGGAAAATAAATAGATAAAGTAGTTTGGACCCCAGGCTGAAAACATCTAGCCTCGTATGTTTTTAGTAGTTTACCGGTGATGTGTAGGTGGGCTAAACACCGGAAAAGGCATGACGTATGCATGCCTTTCACAAATGAAAGCAAGCGGATTTTAAAAGGCAAGGCCACAAACCAATGTAAGTGACTGAGGTGACATGGGTGTGGTTTGAAGCCCAAAGAGAGATTACAGAATGGAGAGAGCACTTTGCGCTCGCCCATAAAAACCAGCTGCATCATATCGAAAGCATTCATGCTTATCTTTCAGCCAAGCTCACAATCTTTGGTTGCTCTGGCATACCCCAACCTAAACACCAACAGACAGAAAATTAAAAATAAAAGCCTACAGATCTTTTCCATCTCTGAACACAACACTTCTCCCAATTTAGAAAAGAGTTGAAAGAGGCTTTAAAGTACACTACTTCCCAAAGCAGGAACAGAACAACTCTGCTACTGAGAGAGCGTAGTCTATATAATCTATGTTAACATGAAACGTAGATATATTATTGTGTAATGATGCCACCTGGAAACTATAATAATAGCGATTTTGCTTAAACGTGCACCTGAATTGTGACCACGGTGAGTGGCCACCAATGTATACGCAAACTAATAATGATGAATAAAATGTTTATGTTATGTTCAATTAAGCTTCTATTAACATTCGCATTACTGAATCTGTACTGAAAATCCTCATAAGCCTTAAATTAGCGTGAGCCGCAGATTAGTTGCTTGGCTCTCATATTAAATGCATTTCTCTGTTTTTCAGTGTGCTGACTCACAAAGGGCCATGACCCTGCAATGTTCTTTTTCTTCAAGCTTGGAAGATGAATGTAACCATGTTAAATCCATTCCCAAGCGCATCTTCGGTGCCCTGGAATAATTGTTATAAATGAATTGAAACAAGTGTAGATTAATGTAATGTACAAGGTCATTCAAACCGGGACGACGAAGAACTGCTGACCAAAAGCTGTACAAAGAATTGCCAAGAAAATGAAGTAATGCAGGATGTGCCACCTCTGAAGACGTCAATTATGAAGACCAATCAAAAGCTGTAGATAATATGGGGTGAAGATTTGGGATTACCTAATGTGTTATACGACAGGTTAAAGATAGTGGGGTATAGCAAGTGTCCAATAGAATTTTGGGGGAATGTATTACGAAGAAGGGATAAAAACCCATGTCACAGAGGGGTCATTGAATTAGGTAGGGAATGCCATTGATTTTATCCAGAAACTCTGTCACTCTGTTTGGTGACTTTAAGACTTATTAAAACCATCCTCACCCATAGACTGCCCATTTACACTTTTCCTCCTTATGAGGGAAGTGCCCCCTATACCCTTTAGTTGAGTCCTGACTGATGGCGTTTTGACTGATGTCCTGAAGATGAAGACTGATCCTGTGTGCTGACCAAATCTTTTGAGGGTAATTATGACAATGCATTTGTAATTTGTCTGTTTGCTTATCCTTTCTAGGTACCAACTTCTTGTTTTGACAGAGACCATAGTTAGATGTTTTCCAAATTTGTGTTCTAAATCTTTTGCATAAAGCCCAACATGCGGATGCTAATCAGTGGTTAGGACAGGGGTTCACCAAAGCTGACGCAAATAGACAAACGACTGACATTATGCTATGTTGAACTGACGCATATTTGACACTCTGCTATCTTGATCTATGTTTACGTCGTGTTATGATCTAATGTTTGTGATTCTCGCGTTAATGAAATCTTATCACAGCTGTCATATCGTGACTATACTCTTATGTTTCTTGGTTTTGAGATTAACTCATTTACTCGTAGAGTGTAATCAATAGGGAATAAAATTCATAAAATTCTATTAACTGGTGTGGTTATTCATGGCTGGAAGGTCATGGTTGCGTCGTCAATTTGATTAATGATTTTGACTAAAGTGAAATGTATTGTTGTGATAAATGTTGATGACATTATCGATATATTGATTGACATATTGATCAGCTATCTCATCCTACGGTGTCTCTCAACTGGGTCAAAAGATTCATTGGCCTAAAACGAGTCCTAATGTGTAATAAATTAACAAAAAAGGACGCGTTAACAGTTCTGGTAGCAGAACGACGGTTTGGCCCTTTGGGGTCCTAGGACGGAAAATCATTGTTTAAATTGTTTTTCTAAAATAACGCAAATTAGAGATATGCTGTGTTTCTAAATTCACCATGACTTTCCCGGGATCTCAGAGCCTACCTAAGTGAGTTGGGGATGTTCTCGGCGTCATAATGTGTGTGGTATAGGGTTTTGCGCTTGCTCAGCTTATGCCTTTTTGCAGGTGATTGTGAAATCTGTGTGTATTTAGGTCAGGTAAAGGTTGTTTTAATAGGAGTGGGCGTACTCCGCAGTACGAGAGTAGGGAAGTCTGGGTACTTCATATGAGTGTGGCGCTTTGTGCTAAAAAATTATCCACGTGGTTGGTTGTTTTGTACGGACCCGTCGTGGTCTAAGACTCCGGAGTATATTGACAAGTGTAGGAGACACTTGGGTTTATGTTGTAATTTGTGCGGTTTAATAGGTCAATCGGGCGTGGTTGACAAGCCGAGTTTGAGTCAAATTGTATGTGTGAAACCTTCGATGGAGCTTTGGCAAGTTCTAAAGTGCACTCGGACGAGCCATTGACAAGTCGAGAGTAGGATTTGTGGGTCAAATTCTGCTTGCGTATGCAGGGACTGAGAAAGAGAGAGTAGCAGCTGAGGCTTCAAGTGAAATCTCTGTAAAGTTCTGAAGCGAATGTATTACCCTTCCTGTAGTAAACCGGCAGATTTGTGTTGTTGTTAAAGGTGCTCGCAGTAATTTTGCATTAGTTTGTGTGAATTCAGTAATGTGCGGACGAGCCGCAAGACTTTGTCAGCTGCAGTGTGTGAGTGTGACGTCAGTGGTGCTGCGCTGAGATAGGTCAGTTATTGAGAGGGGTCGTGCACGGATTGGCTGCCGTCTGTGAAAGGTAATAGGTTGAGAAAGGTGGGTGAAGAGTGTCCTGGGAATTAAAGTCACTTTCTGATTAAATACAAATAAGAGAAAACGCAAAGATGAATTTTGTCAAGGCTTTTAAGAGTGCTCTGAAAGGAGATGTATACAATATGGAGACTGAAGGGGAGCCTACACCGCCTGAAGGTACTCCAGCCTACATGGTTATGGAGGAAAAAGGTGTCGCGCCTTGTTTATGGATGAAGCAGTGGCGCAAATTAACAGAGAAAGAGGGATGTTTAGCGTTCCCAGAACATGGGACATTCAATCCGAAGGTGCTAGAGAATTTAAGGTGGATGTTAAGTACACAAAAACCACCTACGAGGCCAGCTCAGTATGAGGCTTTAGCGATTTGGGATTTAATGGCCCTTAAACATAGACAAGAAAGATTCCAAAGAAGACTAAAAAGAGCAGAAAAGTCTTATGCAGAAGCCAGATGGGATAATGAGAACAAAATGTGGAGACGGATAATAGTTGACGGACTAAAATTGTTCCCAGCAATAACACAGGGAGAAGAGACGCAGGGAAAGAAAGCCTCTTGTAAAACAGACAAAGACTCTAGTAAGCCTAAAGAAACTAAGAGACCTTGGGAAGAGGAAGACGATTCAGATGACGAGGGGACAGCAACAGGTGATGCTTCCTCAGCAGGTCGCAGGTCAGGTAATGAGTCAAAATAACACAGTACAACAATTCCCATTGCGTGGTGGAGATGGAATGAATGAGGAGTGGTCGGATGACAGCTCAGATAGTGAAGAGTGCAGGCTTGCAGCGTCCCTAGAAGTAGATCAGAGGGGACCCTATGTAGAAGGAAAGGTAATGGGTCATAAGGTTTCGTTCCTGGTTGATACCGGAGCTACACGCTCTACAGTCAGAAGTGCAGAGGTTCCGAAATTACCACTTTCAGGGCGTACCATAAGGGTGGTCGGAGTAGCAAACCAGTACCTGACAAACCCGATTACAGATCCTGTACAGGCAACTTCCAGGGACTGCACAAGTTTGTAGTCTGTGATTCAAGTCCGGGATCCCTATTGGGAAGGGACTAATTGCGCAAGACAAAATGTTCGATTACATGTACCAATGATGGAATTGAAGTGCAAACAAACAGTGATGATGAAGGAGATGAGGGTCAGTTCTCAGATTTAGAGACAGGAATTACAAAGGAGGATTACCCCTTGATTACATTGTTCCCGGTGTTTACCGTTATTGATCTACCTGCCGATCTACAAGGAACAGTGACAGAGAAGGTGTGGGATTTGTCAGGAAAGGAAGTCGGACTGATAAAAGGTGTGGAACCAGTTAAAGTACAGGTGAAGCCAAATGCAGTGTTTCCCCAGGTGCCACAATATCATATGGCACAAGACGTTCTTATTGAAGTGTCACAAATAATTGCAGATTTTATGAAACAGGGAGTCCTGAAGGAAGTGTTGAGCAGCCCATGCAATTCACCGATAATGGGTCTGAAAAAGCCTTGTGGGAAGGTTCGAATTGTGCAGGATTTGAGGAAAATAAATGAGATTGTGTTCAAATGTTGCCCCATAGTACCGAATCCAGCGGTAATCATGTTCCAGGTTCTATGTGATGCTGAATGGTTCACCGTTGTAGACCTATCACAAGCTTTCTTTTCAATGCCTCTTCACGAGGACAGCCAGTTTTTGTTCAGTTTCAAATTCCTGGATAAGGTGTACAGTTGGTGCAGAATTCCACAAGGGTTTTCTAAATCACCGTCCATTTTCAATCAGATATTGAAAAAGGATTTAGAATCCTTAGTACTGCCTTTTAATTCGACTTTAGTGCAGTAAATTGATGATTTGCTGATTGCATCTAAGACAAAGGACAACTGTAAATATGACACAATTGCCTTACTGAATCATTTGGGAAAGAACGGACATAAGGTGTCACCCAAGAAACTGCAGTCCTGCCAGAAAGAGGTGAAATATCTAGGGCATTTGATTGAAAGAGGGTCCAGGAGAATATCGAAAAAAGAATAACAGCCATTTTGCAAATGAACCCCCCAACAACGAAGAGAGATGTCAGGATATTTTTGGGAATGGTGGGCTGCTGTCGCCAGTGGATACCCAACTTCTCGATTATATCAAAACCATTGATAAAGCTGACAGGTAAAGAGATCAAGGATGAGCCGTATACTATAGCTTTGTCCAAAGAAGAACTTGAAGCATTCATGGAGCTAAGAGAGTGCATGTGCAGGGCACCAGCTTTAGGTATGCCTGATTACACGAAGCCTTTTCTACTGTTTTGTCATGAACGTGATGCTTGTTCTTTGTCTGTCTTAACACAGGTCCATGGAGGTGCAAATCGCCCTGTAACCTATTTTTCAGCTACCTTGGACCCCGTCGCAGCAGCCTTACCCGGTTATTTGCGCGCAGTTGCAGCAGTTGGTCAGAGCCTTACGCAGTGTAAAGGCATAGTCATGGGATACCCCTTAACAGTAATGGTTCCGCATTCAGTTTAAATTTTGTTGACTCGAACCAAAACTCAACACATGACAAATGCTCGACTTACCAAATATGAGACAATCATACTGGGGTCACCTAATGTTTTGCTGAAAAGATTTACTGTGTTGAACCCGGCAACTTTACTTCCTGCTGAAAATACTGAAATTAGCAATGAGGAAGAGGTTGAGCATGACTGTTTTGAGGTAACGGAATTATGTACCAAGCCACGACCAGATATTCAAGACACACAGCTGAAAGAAAATGACTGCATTATGTTTGTCGATGGGTCCTGTTTGAGAGACTCCATCGGAACACTGAGAGCTGGTTACGTTGTATGTACCATAGCTGGTATCATCGAAGCCTCCTGGCTCAAGAGAGTATTTTCTGCACAAGTGGCAGAGTTGATTGCCCTTACCAAGGCTTGCCACGCAGCTGTAAATCTGAGGGTCACTATCTATACTGACAGCAGATACGGATTTGGGAATGTACATGATTTTGGCCAATTGTGGTCGCAAAGAGGTTTTATGACCTCTTCTGGTTCTCCTGTGAAAAATGGTGAACAAATCAAAGACTTGTTACATGCGATTCAGTTACCTCTTGAAATTGTCGTGGTGAAATGCAATGCTCACATTAAATCACAAGATTTTGTGTCCATGGGAAATGGCTATGCAGATCAAGTCGCAAGGTTTTGCGCACTGAACTGTATATCGTTCAAGGATCAGTGGGAGTTGTTACCACAAACCGAAAATGACACATGCTTGAACCTTGCATTAAGGGTAGTCAACACCCTAGACGAGCTAAAGACATTACCGGGTCATGCTAGTAAAGAGGAAAAACGTTCCTGGCACAGAATGCAGTGTGTGCAGAGAGCCGACGACTTGTGGGTCTCAGAGGAGGGGAAATTAGTTTTGCCAAACAGTCTTCTATCACAATTCGTTATACCATGGACAGGCTGATCTTGGGAGGGATGCAATGATCAGGTCATTCAAAATCGATTGGTTCACCCCAAAGTTCAGACATGCTGCAGAGGTTACCTGTCATAGGTGCATCATCTGTCAACAGATGAATGTGGGAAAAGGGACTGTGGTAACTTTGAGCCACATTGGGAGAGCTGGACGTCCATTTAGCAAAATGCAAATGGATTTCATTGAAATGCCTCTTTGTGGAGGATTGAAATATGTGTTGGTGATTGTGAGTGTTTTCAGTCATTGGATTGAAGCCTACCCCATACGTAGAAATGACAGTCTCACAGTTACAAAGCTGCTGCTTAGGGAATTAATACCCAGGTTCGGGTTTCCTGTCTCTATAGAATCAGATAGGGGCAGACACTTTGGCAATGAGGTGATTAAACTCCTGTGTGCCGCATTAGACATCGAACAAAAGCTGCATTGTAGCTACCGCCCTGAAGCATCAGGACTAGTTGAGCAAATGAATGGTACCTTGAAATCGAGAAGGGCAAAGATGTGTGCAGCTACTAATATGAAATGGCCAGATGCATTACCCTTAGTGCTGATGTCGATGAGAAACACCCCTGATAAGAAGACAGAACTATCACCCCATGAGAGACTCATGGGCAAAGCTATGAGGTTACCCGCAGTAACTGCAAATGCTCTAGTGAATATCACAGATGATATGGTGTTGGACTACTGCAAAGGTTTGGCTGATGTGATTCGCTCTTTCTCTCACCAGGTAGAAGCTAACACATTGCCACCGATTGGGAATCCAGGTCACACCCTGCAAGCCGGTGACTGGGTGGTGGTCAAGAAGCACGTGAGAAAGTCGTGTTTGGAGCCGCGCTGGAAGGGGCCATATCAAGTAATCTTAACAACAACCACTGCTGTGAAATGTGCAGGCGTTCCGAATTGGATACATGCCAGTCACACAAAGAAGGTAACGTGCCCAACTGACGAGGAACTTGAAGTTTCCGACACAACAGTCCCAGAAAGGGAAGTCTCAGGGTCAGAAAACGGCCAACAGAGAACTGAGACTGCAGGAGAGCCCACTGAGAACAGCCTAGTCCCTCAAACAGTGAATGAGTTCAAAAGAGGTGACAGTGTGCCTATCTCAGTAGAGGCAGCCGGAGAACTAAATCAAGGAGAGGTTCTCCCAGAAGTAGACGGATACGGGTTAGAACTTGAACCCGTTACAGATCAAGAAGAAGAAGAAGAAGAAGAAGAAGGAGAAATGGTAGAAAGAGACCAAAGTGTACCGGCATCCCCTGAACCAGTCGCAGGTCCATCAAGCGAAAACACCATATTACAAGAGGAGGGTGCTGTTCAGCGTCCTGAAAAGACAAATCGGAAGAAGACGCACAAAGGTGATAACTGGCCAGAAAAAACAGTTTTAAGGATAAGAAGCATACCAGGTGAAACGATAACAGAAGAAACTGATGCATCCCAAGTGGAAGATCTAAGTGAAGGAGAACTGCAAGGTGAACACTGATTGAAAAGGAAGAGTCGCAAATAGAAGGTACAAAGGTCCTGAATGGGTGTATGCTACCACATCTGAATGGCAACAAGAATTCCTAGCGTTCTGTTTTGATCGAGAAGTACCAGGCCAATACTACGGTACCTGAACTAATTCAAAGAAAAGAGTTTGTTAAAAATCAAAACTGAAAACTAAAGAAAGAGACTTATAAATTACCGGATGAGACACTGATAACCTGATTTAACTTTGAGAAACCTGATTATGACAAGCTGCTAACCTGATTTGACAAAAGGGTCCTGGAGTGAATGAAAACGCTGTAAATACAAGCAGAGAGAGAGAGAAAGAAGAAAAAAATAATAATAATTTATGTCGTCCTCAAGTTGATTGTTATTCTGCTATTTGATTCTATACAGACATAGCTTATAACAGAGGTAGTAACAAGAAGGGTAAGGTGTGTGGTTGGTTAAGCCTTATATTAGGTATTGTGTGTGCAGTCATAATTGTAGGAGTGATTGTGGGAATGCTGTGGTTAGATAAGAAAACGACTAACGCTACTTCAAAGCCAGAGACTACCACATTAACACTGTGGGAAAGATTTGAGCAGGATGCAAGACACTTGCATGAGGGGACTAATTCAAAGGGGGAGCTTTCTACTAACGTCTTCTATCGCTTGTTGAATGAACATGTTGAAGCCATGGATGCGAAAGACTGTTATGTGTGTACAAAAATTCCTTCATCAGTGCAAGAAGGGGTCACTTATCACAGCTTTCCGTTGACTTACGGAATAAGCTGTAGCTTGCTACTAATACGATTCTATAATCAAGAGCATGTGCAATACTTTTATTCAAATCTGGATGTTGTGTTTTCTTTTGTGCCTGTGATTGAGTTTCTGAACAAGCTAGCCAAAGAGCAAAATATAAAAATAGTTAGAGGTTTCTTTGAACCGACGCTTACATTTGGGACAGCTTATGTACACCGCAACAATTTGACTTGTTTATTATCACCTGTAGAGAAAAGCTTCTTAGATCACACTGATGATAGACGCAAAGCATTAAAGGAAAGATTAGAAAAAAGGTTAGAAAAACGCACATGCGCAAATGATTACGCTTACACTGCAATTCAAGACACAAGGCAAATTAGCTATAGATGCATTACATGTAGGGAAGCTTTGTACATATAGGCAAAAATCTGAGCAGGACAATTTGTTTGTAGGAACGAGTGAATGCAGACATGTGTTTTTGTTTCAGAGTAAATGGACATTTATGTTGAATGGACAGGATCCAGCGATCCCTGGGATCTATTACATCTGTGGGCTTAATGCTTATTACCGTCTCCCTAAGGGATGGTATGGACATGTTATTTGGGAATAGTTTTCCCAAAGATTTACCAGATTGATGACTTAAAGCAATAACCTAAAACGTTTGAATTACAACATACTAGACAGAAACGAGAATCAGTGGCGGCTGTCATTGGTGATATATTTGGAGCTATAATCCCTTCAGTAGGGGTTATCTTGAACTCCATGAAAATTCAAAAGTTGTCTGCTATTTTGGATAACATACTGACAAATTTTACAGGGGCAATACTCCTGATGGATTCTGAACTTGCTGCAGAAAGAGCTATGACTTTTCAAAATCGGCTTGCTCTAGACATCCTTTTGGCAAAGAGTGGAGGGGTCTGCAAGATGCTCAACTAGCGTCATTGTTGCTCGTTCATTCCAGATAATAGTAAAAAGATTAGAAGTATGCTTACTAACCTAACTAGAGATAGTACAGATTTGAAGGATTTGAAGGAACCTGGAGTTTGGGAGAAATTTGGAAAAGGAATTGCCAGAGTAGGGAGCTTGTTTACCAACATTTGGAATGGGGTACTTGCAAAAATACTAATGGGTCTATTAATTGTTCTGGCCTGTCTATTAGGATTGTGGGGAGCATGCAAAATTTATGATAAAATTAAAAGAAATTGGACAAAAAGAACCAGGAGAAATGAAGAAAGTGAAAGAGAGAAGATGTTCAATGAAATTTGGGAAAGTTCACATAAGGGACAAGATGTTGAAATGCGCTTCACGCGTAAAGTGAAAAATTGAAATGAAAGGTTAAAAGGGAAAGGTTTGTGTGATGATGTGCATCATCAGAGGAGGGACTGAGAGAGCGTAGTCTATATAATCTATGTTAACATGAAACGTATATATATTAATGTGTAATGATGCCGCCTAGAGACTATAATAATAACGATTTCGCTTAAACGTGCACCTGAATTGTGACCACGGTGAGTGGCCACCAAGATATACGCAAACTAATAATGATGAATAAAATGTTTATGTTATGTTCAATTAAGCTTATATTAACATTCGCATTACTGAATCTGTATTGAGAATCCTCATAAGCCTTAAGTTAGCGTGAGCCGCAGATTAGTTGCTTGGCTCGCATATTAATGCATTTCTCTGTTTTTCAGTGTGCTGACTCACAAAGGGCCATGACCCTGCAATGTTCTTTTTCTTCAAGCTTGGAAGATGAATGTTACCATGTTAAATCCGTTCCCAGGCGCATCTTCGGTGACCTGGAATAATTGTTATAAATGAATTGAAACAAGTGTAGATTAATGTAATGTACAAGGTCATTCAAACCGGGACGACGAAGAACTGCTGACCAAAAGATGTACAAAGAATTGCCAAGAAAATGAAGTAATGCCGGATGTGCCACCTCTGAAGACGTCAATTATGAAGACCAATCAAAAGCTGTAGATAATATGGGGTGAAGATTTGGGATTACCTAATGTGTTATGCGATAGGTTAAAGATAGTGGGGTATAGCAAGTGTCTAATAGAATTTTTGGGGGAATGTATTACGAAGAAGGGATAAAAACCCATGTCGCAGAGGTGTTGTTACAATTAGGTAGGGAATGCCATTGATTTTATCCAGAAACTCTGTCACTCTGTTTGGTGACTTTGAGACTTATTAAAACCATCCTCACCCATAGACTGCCCATTTACACTTTTCCTCCTTATGAGGGAAGTGCCCCCTATACCCTTTAGTTGAGTCCTGACTGATGGCGTTTTGACTGATGTCCTGAAGATGAAGACTGATCCTGTGTGCTGACCAAATCTTTGGAGGGTAATTATGACAATGCATTTGTAATTTGTCTGTTTGCTTTTCCTTTCTAGGTACCAACTGCTTGTTTTGACAGAGACCATAGTTAGATGTTTTCCAAATTGGTGTTCTAAATCTTTTGCATGAAGCCCAACATGCGGATGCTAATCAGTGGTTAGGACAGGGGTTCACCAAAGCTGACGCAAATAGACAAACAACTGACATTATGCTATGTTGAACTGACTCTGCTATCTTGATCTGTGTTTACGCCGTGTTATGTTCTAATGTTTGTGATTCTCGCGTTAATGAAATCTTATCACAGCTGCCATATCATGACTATACTCTTATGTTTCTTGGTTTTGAGATTAACTCATTTACTCGTAGAGTGTAATCAATAGGGAATAAAATTCATAAAATTCTATTAACTGGTGTGGTTATTCATGGCTGGAAGGTCATGGTTACGTCGTCAATTTGATTAATGATTTTGACTAAAGTGAAATGTATTGTTGTGATAAATGTTGATGACATTATCGATATATTGATTGACATATTGATCAGCTATGTCGTTCTACGGTGTCTCTCAACTGGGTCAAAAGATTCATTGGCCTAAAACGAGTCCTAATGTGTAATAAATTAACATAAAGGAACGTGTTAACACTCCCATAATCTAGCTTCCCCTCCTGTCACTCTTTGACTGTATGCTTGCCTTTTGGCCCTGTCCAGCACTCCACTGCCTATTACATAGGTTTTTTTGATACACATACCACATATAGAAATCTCACAAATAATTTAGGCCCAGTATATATGTTTTCAAATGTAATGGAAAAGGTTCACAGGAAAGTTGTTTCAGTGCAACTTTCTCTGTTTGTAACACGGACATATGAAATAAACATGCAAAATGTAGAGATTGTTTTAACATGTATGAACGCATTAATAGATGAGCTTCACAAATGCACGGATCTTCTTTGTGTTTCCAATGGAACTTTAATAATATTTCCTTTTCCCATTTCCGTGACTCTCGCCAGAGGTAGGGTGTGTTCAGACTGAAAGTCAGTTTGATCGCCTGATATTGCACACCCACGCCACACTTGAGCAGTTCTACACTGTACACATATGTTCATTCTGAGTACTGTGACCTGTATCCTCTTATTTTGGAATATCTCTCTGGCACATTTCAAAGTGTTGAAGAGAAATATTTCATTTATTTCAGAATTCCAGAGGATGGCACCTTTTAATGTCATCCTCATATTTTTTTGTGATCTGTGTTATACAGATATATTGTTATTCTCTGGGCAAGCGAACCACTGACGAACAGGAATTGGGGGCCCACTCAGTGCGCCATGTGTATCTAGGGCTCAGCAGTGTACCTCGGTGACAGGCGATTGTACCTGATATTTACTGCCTAAACTTGCACAAATATTATTTAATATGCCCAGAGTTCAGGCCCACGATCTTTGCAGGGAGTGATGCGGTCTCAAGTTAGGGTCACCTGTTTTAGAGTCCCTCTTTCTAGAAGGGACTCTTAGGTCCTTTGGAGTAGTAATGCCCATGCCACTGCATAACTACGTCAAGAGTAGTCCCAAAGAGCAATTATGTGCTGAGAGCATTTTATGTAAAACAGCGATTTACCTGCTCCGACGGTAGCCGTGATATTTTTTTTGAAGGGTTCTCACAACTGGTTTGTCGACCTCCTGCACAAGAGTGTATTATGCAAAATGCCCTATCTTTGAAAAAATGCTTTTCCCGTGTAAGCATGGTATTGGTATTTTCGGCAGATACTTTTATTTTTTGCGCCATTGTTAGAGTGCAGCCTGAAAGTCCTAATCAATAAGCTTCTTTGCTCATAGCAGCCTAAATATACACAAGAATGCCTCAAAGAACAAGGTATTTTAAAGATAAAAAAAAAACATTTCAAACTAACCATTGCGTAGCCAGAGTCAAACGTTATTTGCCAATTTGCACCCACAAAAATAGTTTAATATTTTGAAATAGAATAAAATGGTTCCATACTGGGTTCGGAGCAGGATATTGAAGGTGAATTCCTTTTCAAATGGCAGTAAATCATGATATTTTCTACTATTAATAAATGCATCATCCTGTTTAAGGTATGTCCTTGCTCCACACATGCTAGAGAATAACTAATTTACTGCAAATCCTGAGGCAGTGTAAACGTAGCAGTCACAGTCAAGTCACGAAACATACTTTCATCTTGCGCACAGGCTAACACATTTTATTTTGAACAGATTGGAAATGGATAGGCAGGACACCGACAGAGGGCAAGCAGCCGCCTTAATATTTTAATGACATTTGTTAGCGACCATTACATACATTACCTGTGGAAATGCTCCACTGTAAACACTGCTCATTAAAAACGTTTTAAAATAGCACCAGCTATAAGACTGCCACTCGCTGCTTGCAAACACTAGGCAAACTACGTTCATATGCCCTGCTGAAATAATTAATTCGATGACCAGTGGCAAGAGTAACAAGCAACAGCAAAGGAATAGAGACGGCCTCGTCATGCCGTCAACGATGTCACCTCGCTTGACGTGAGGCGGCCATCTTAAATTGGGGGAATATACATTAAATATTGTAATGGTAGCGATTTTCTCTAGGCATTGACAGCCGTAAGGAAATCGATGTAAACATAGTTGTTGTGATGATTGTCTTTGCACTGTGGAGGCAGGGGGTGGAAACCAGCACCTCTTAAAACAGCCTCTAACATTTGACCTTGGCATTTGAGTGCACAACACCAGAAAAGAACATGATGTAAAGCCCTGTTAACAGAAACAGACTGGAGCTCTTGAAAACATCCAGCACTCTGGTCAAATGCTATTAGCCTAGGAATAAAGTAGTCCCTAAGCACATGCTACATTGGCACAAGTGGAAGGGTACAAGTACTGGGGCCATGCTCCAGGGGAGTGTACAACTGTGGAAAGGTGGAGCAAAGAAGAAGGACTAACCACTAACAAGCAAGGATTTTTTAAGGACACTGAAACAAACCAGTGAAAAAGCAGAGAGCCCACAAAGAAGTATATACTAAAGTATATTCAAGAGGTCTCGAATGCTCAACCTAAAAATGCCTAAAATATGGTCACAGCTGTTAATTTATCTGACATAGTACTGTTAAGCACTATGATTTCTCTTCTGACCACAGATAGGGTATTTTGCCCGATGACAGCTTGCAATTTCAATAAATTGACTAATACAAATGTGTCTGTAAATCTAAATTGAAGAAATTATTTGCAGCACGTCAGAAAGTACAGACAATACAATAATAACATACAATGGGTGATACTACTATACAGCATACATCATCACAGTGACTTTGATGTCTGCTCAAAAACATGATGGTGATTCTGAGTATAAGAGAAACCTGTTCCTATATCTAGACTTTGAGAGTAGCATTAGTAAGGGCAGAGGTGTGAAATCTAACTGAAAATGTATCGCCTCATTTGCAAACTGTTAGCAGTGTTGGTAGATTTTCTAGGACAGTTCTGAATTATATTAATGCCTTAAAATAAGAACCGAGGTAAAACATGTATGATTAGACAGAAGATGCAGACTACAACCTAAGAAGACTGAATATAACAGTTCACTATAGTGAACGCGTGCCAAACAAAATTTCCATAGTTCACGATAGTGAACACGTGCCAAACAAAATTGCCTTACAAACTTACAGGGCGAGAATCACACTTTGATTAATCACTTCACACATATCTGTCAATATTCCCAACCTATGAAGAGTCAAAGAATTATTTACAATTCTCTTTTGAAATCGTCCTGGTTTCAAGAGGTGCTGGCAATTTGGAGTGTGACGCACTTATGAGGAGCTATGGTATTCTCATGTTCCAAGAAGTCTGAAAGTTAAAGAGTGTACTAATGCCTGGCTTTCAGTGATTCAGGAGATCTACAATTCCCAATGGTGTGCCCAGCTGATGGATTTGCAACATTGATTCTTTTGAATTTAAAATGTAAATGCATACATTCCTTAACATTGTAATACATTTGTTGAATAATTTTCCTGATTTGAAATTAGCTTGCAGAAATGTATGCTACAATATTAAGGTGTCCCTTACAAATTTCTTGGTTACACAGCAGGCTATGTAGAAAGGCTGACGGAAAAGGTCCCCAGGCACTAATAATTTTGGGAGGGGATTTAAACATGATGATACTAAGCACAAATCCAATACCAAGATAGAAAGGAATGGCTACCTATCATAGATTATTTATATATTCTGGGCTCTGTTTACTCTACAGATTTCATCAGTGGATCTGGAGTGGTGTTTGATGAATGTTTACATAATCTTGGGTTAGTACTGTTAAATGGTCATTTTAGTGGCAACCGACCAGAAGAAAAAAATGTATTAGCAGTAATATTGACAACCCAACTATATGTATGACAAAAATTATTTTATTTACCCGCAAAGGGCATTAAACGTACTTAAAACTCATCACAAGAATAACATTTGTCAATCACATAGAAATTAAAATATGATAAATACAGATAAATAAAACATATAGAATTTGTGAAAGAAGAAAAACACTTCCATACAAATGGTAAAACTTCAAAAGAGGCAAAAAAGACAGCACATAGGAATGAATATGGAGTTGCCAGATAAAACCTTCAGAAATTAGGTCATCGCAATGGCCCTAATGACTCAACTCCATTGAAACTTTTTGCCCACCACACAAACAACAAAATTCCTGGTTTCAGTGCACAGTAGTCTCAAGACCGGGCGCCAACACCCCAGTAGTCCATATAATGTTATGTTCACACATGGTCATTCAATAAGAGCTTTTCAGCATTTGAATTCTTGGTTGCAAACCATTGCTACCAGTTCCTCAAAGGGAGTAGTAACAGATTCATAAAAGAAAACCTGACCTCAATGGACAGCTTGCCCTTCAGAAATTGTGTAGTACAGCCTAAGGTGATGCTGGCATTTTTTAGCAGTACCAGTTCATTTAAGAACATGGGCTGCTTAAATCATACAAAGTTTCCCATTTGGGAATTGATAGGCTGTTCCTATTTGTAGACTACCACAGAGTGTCGCAAATAGTGACCAGCATAGCTAATATTCATTAGGTAGCTCATTCTGCAACCCCCTGCGACTTGAGATTTTGAAACCTGACCTATTACTTCATAGGTTATATCACAAAATTAAAGAGTGGTCACAAAATGTCAGTGCACAATTTTAGACCACATTTTACAACTTGTCTATTCGTACATCTGGTCTGTAGTCCACCATGATATTAACCAACTTTATACAGGAATTGTGGTTCAAATCAATGGTGGAATTATAAACTAGCCATTGGTTCTGAATGTGTTAAAAAGTAACAAGAAAGAACGTGAAGTAAGAAGACCAAGGTAGGAGTCCAAACAGGAGTATACAATGAAACTCATTGCCAATATTTTATTTATAAGCCTGTCAAACATGACTCCTGGTATGGCTAAGACTGTATTAATAAATGGTAGAGGCTATGACAGGCACTCAGAAAGTGAATATGTACTAAGCCAGAATTGTCAGATGTCTATGTTGCTCTGAGTTGAAAGCCTATAAGAATCTGCTATAAAATAAAATACTGAGTGTTTTGTTGACTTTCCAAAATTACGGATTGTGAGGTTTCCAAAATCCTGACAATTTTCAGGTTCTAACAACCATGTATTATGATTGCTTAGAAAGGATGATATGTGTTAAAGGGAGTATGTCCATAAGAGACACAAGGTCTCTTTCCAGGCACCTCCCACACTCATCAATCGAATTAGACCAAAGGATCTCAACAGAAGTCCAACTTGAAATGATAACTCCAAACACATTTTAGGATATGAGAGGAGAGAGAAGATCCAATTTCTATATTCACATGTGGAGAATTATGTCTTCAGAACACAGACATTCTCTACAGCCCACATGTTTCATCACTCGTGTGTCTTTTTCAGGGCTGTAAATGTACATTAAAAAGCATAAGACATAGTCCACAATTTGCGACAGGGAAACTGAACTAGTACAGGTAACAAATTTTGACAAATATCATAAAAACAATGAGAGGGAATATTTCCAAATCTTCCCCAATGTCCAAGAAAGAACTATGGGAAATTTGTTGTGAAAGAAGCAGAAACAGAAACCTAGTTGCTTCCAATATCATAAAGAACACAAAGACTTAAAGAAAGCAAGAAAGTGTAATATGAGAATGTTTGTCGCAGTAAGCCTCCATAGCGTGCAAAATCTTCCAGAAATTGTGAAAATGAGACAGTAGAAATAAAGAAATAAAGAAAATGATGAACAAAGCAGTGATCCAGTTGACTACAATGTTAAAAAGCATAGGATGATTGTGCGAGAAGGACTAGAAAGAGGTTAAGAGAATCATTCTCTAGGATCTCCAAGAGTGGTGTTGAGAAATGAAGAGAAATTCCAAAAAGTTCAAAAGACAAGCCTAGCAGCATTTCCAAGAAAATCATACACCGAATCTCCTAGTAGCATCTCCAGTACACACCAAACCTAGATTGCAAAGAAGACAGAGTGAAAAACCAAGCAAAGAGCAAGACTATGGGACAATATCAGGACCTAGAAAGCAGTACCCACCATAAATACTGCAATTATTCAAGTATCAACGATGTTGGTATGGTATAAGAAATTCTTGTCCATAGGTTGTCTGCACTGTAATAGTAATCCCAATTAATGTGCCCCAATTATACTGGTAGCAACAGCAAATGGAAATATAAACAAAAAACGTGTTAATAAACTCGGAAATGAATAATAGCCATCTACCATAGCTAGAGAGTTGAAGCACCATATTAATATAGACAACATACTGAAAAATCACCTTCAAAGTGTCTTTACCATCCCATTCAGTTATTGGGCCATGATAAGCCCCAATCTATACAGACAAGAACGAACATAAAACCCTGTTATAGCCATATATTGGTGAACAACGCTCTCTGGCAAGTGCAGCAGACAAATACATGTGTGGATCTATTCCACAGATGTCCCATTGTAGTGTCATCCCAACAAAACTACCCGTTGTGGTGTCATACACAAGATTTCCCATACCCTGCACTAAAACCACCCATACAATTAATAAACACAGTACCCTGCTCACAAACAAATTTGAAGATTAAAAATGGCACAAAACAGTGAAGCAATGATGAAATGAAGATTCCTATATGCTCCATCAAGTTCTACAACATCCTCAATGGAGCATGCAGTCCATAAATCAGCATTGATTATTATTCATACCTAGTATATTGTGTGGGTAGTCTGATGCAGTGTTTTACAAATTAAGGGACCCACCGTCCCCGATGATTGTGTTTAAATGCTGCTTATGGACAACCTAGCAGAAAAGGAAAATGGACCAATTCCAGCGCTTACCCCGGACACCAAAACTGGTGGCCATCTTGGTCTGTGTAACCCTCTGAGATCAAATACAAAAGAATGCCCAGACTATAGACAGAAACATAAAAATGTATAAGCTATAACCCTCAAAGGAAAATATCCTGCTACTAACAGTGATTCCACACAAAGCATAAGCGTGTATACGAGCATCCAAAAATAGGAGCTCAAATATACAAATGCTTAAAGAGCTTCTCAAAACAACAGTTAAGTAAATTATTTAGCACATACACCCCCCAAATATAGCAGTGAAATCATCAGGTTATATGATTAAATCTTAGTCGTTTGTCCGACGTACTCGCAGATCATTCATAAGATAAAATATTAAGATACGCTTCTTCACTATATGGGGCATCCAGTGACAGGCTTGCATAGGACAAACATATGTAGTCAGTATTGCAGATTAGATATGGAAGCATATTAAATATAGCCAAAGGATTATGAGAAGGAAGCCCTGATGAAGTCAAGGGGTATTCCCCAGACGAAACACGTGTTGACTGGGACGGGGGAATGTGAGCAATTTTGGATACCAGGGGCCAGATGTAGGTACAAATAAATTAGCGACTCGCAATTTGTGAGTATGTGCGACTCGCAAATTGCGTGTCGCTAACAGGAATGCAGGTACAATGTCCATGTACAATTTGCGTCTCGCACCCGGAGTCGCAACGCAGATAGCGAGTCCGCTGTCTGCAAGGTCGCTGTTTGCGACCGCGCAAAAAACAAACTCGCAATTTGCGAGTGGGTGTCGCAAATTGCGAGTACCATGTAAATTGATTGCAGGTGCTGCAGAACACTCCAGAAACCACTCCAGAACACTCTGGAAACACTTCCTGGCACATGATGATGACATCACAGCCAGGAAGTTTACTAATACATCTGGGAGGAGGGAGGACCACACCCATTTTAAACTGCTGCACAGCCAACAGGAGGAACAGCAGCTACAATGGCTGAAACACCAAGAAAAAGAAAACTCAAATTTTCTGAGAAGGAGCTGGAGGTGCTGACAGAAGAATGCTGTCAGCACTATGATGATCTCTTTGGAAAGGCAGCCCTCAATGTGCCAGAAGCAACCAAAAAACAACTCTGGCTGGAGAGCCAAGAAAAAGTGAACTCCCTGGGGGTGAGCCACAGGAGTGTGGAAGAGATCAAAAAACTGTGGTATGACCTCCGCTCCCGGACCAAGGAGAGGGTGGCAAAAAGGCTCCGGGAGATGAGAGGCACAGGAGGGGGACGATCATCCGTACCACCACCCACACCCCTGGAAGAAAGGGTGGAGGGGACCCTGGAGCAGGAGGCAGTGACAGGAATAGGAGATCTGGACACCTCTGAGCCCACTACATCAACCGGTGAGTACCATGTGATATGCCTGTACCCCCATCAATGCCATACCCCCACCCACCATGTACACAGGGGCATGCACAACCAATATAGCTCCATTACAGGGTAGCAAACACCAGAATGATGCATTATGGGAAATGTAGTCAAGTAGGCAGTTCATAGGCAAATGTTTATTAGGAAGTGTGCAACAGATAGTAGACACTGACAGTCTGTTCCCCATGTCCCACAGGTCTCCCACAAGACACCACCACAAGCCACAGCAGCCAGCCCCATGAGGACAGCACAGGAGCTGCCACCACTCCCACCTGCACGACCAACACCATCCCTGTGATGTCAACACCTGCTGCAACAGTGGTTCAGGAGGCTGCGCCAGCAACAGGCAGGAGTGCCACAGTAGAGCACACCTGGCATCCACCGCTGCGCAGGCGACGCAGGTTCAGGAGAGCAGGGCTGCAGGCTGAGTCCGGCCGTCCATCTACCACCAACACCGAGGCACAGCTGCTCCGTGGTCAGCGCCTTCAGAACAATATGTTAGGGCGTATTAGTGGGGTGCTGCACCGCTTTGTGAGGAGCAATGAGGCCAGCATGCAGCAGCTCCATTCCCAATTGGACGTGATTGGCACAAACACTGGGGACCTAGCCCTGTCCATGAGGGAACTGGTGGCAGGACTACTGTCACAGGGCGAGGGTGGGCGGCGCAGGGACCGTCAGCTGCTACAGAGGCTTGACAGGATGTCCACATCAATTGGCAGACTGGCAGTTAACACCACTGGCCTGTCGAGAAGGACAGTTGGCCTCCAAGTAGAAATGGGCCACTTTGCAGGGGATGTGGCTAGAGGCCTGGGCCGGATCACACATGTGATCGATTTAATGGAGGCACGGCATCTGTCCAGGGGCACAGGGGACACACCCCAGGACAGCGAAGAGGGCTCTACAGTGAGCAGTGTCTCTGACACTGACACTAGGGTGCTCCGGACTGGGAGTACCAGGCAGAGCACTGCAGAACAACCTGGGACCAGCCAGGCTGGCAGAGGCCGCCGTAGGACATAGACTGGACCCTGTCCCTGATGTAGGGGCACATGACACAAATGTGCCCCATGCATGGTTTGCTTTTTGATGTTCATGAACAGTTAGTAATTGTAAATAGTTGAATTTCTGCACACATTAAATAGTTTTTTTTGTTCCACTTAACAAATGGAGTGTTTGGTCAATAGGTGAGTATGGTTGAAGTTGACACGTACCTTCCAAACTATTGGGTTGCGATGTGTTCCCGTCTCAGTCTGCCTTGATTTGCTATACTCCGATCCCATGATGGCGATGTGGTTGCTCCTGCTCATCATCCTCTGAATCAGGGTCTGTAGGGGATAGAGGTAGCCCACGTCGGGTGGCAATATTGTGCAGGATGGCGCATGCGACAACAATTTTGAATGCTGTAATGGGGGTATACTGGAGGGCACCTCCACTGCAGTGGAGGCATCTGAACCTTGCTTTCAGCAATCCGAAGGTGCGTTCTATTATGTTCCTGCTCCTCTTATGTGCACTGTTGTATCGCCTCTCGGAATCATTGCTGGGTGTTAAGTACGGAGTCATAATCCATGGCCGTAGAGCATATGCACTGTCACCTGTTGGGCACAAACATTACACTGTTAGAAAGTCCTGGTTGGTGTGCACAGTGACCTGTGTGTATGTCTACAAGGTGTATGCAGCTCTACCTAGGAGGTATCCGTCTCCAAACTCCCCACGTTCCAGGCGTTGGTGTATCCCACTGTGCCTAAAAATGAAGGAGTCATGGGTACTGCCTGGAAATTTCGCTACAATGTCGGTGATGACATAGTGGGCGTCAAAAACAACCTGAATATTGAGTGAGTGGGTACACTTTCTGTTGCGGAACAGATGTTCCAGGTTTGCAGGGGGGCATATTTGAATATGTGTCCCATCTACACACCCTATGACATGGGGAAAGTTGGCAATCCGGTAAAATCGCAGCTTGGTGCTGTTAATTTCTGCCTCATTCCTGGGTAGGTATATGAAGTGAGACATGTGTGTGAGTATGGCATCTAGGAATGCCCTGAGGAACCTTGACAGTGCACTTTGAGATACCCCACCTGCCACAGCAATGATCCCCTGATAGCTCCCTGAGGCCAAGAGGTGCAGTGAGCATAGCACTTGCACATGCATAGGGATGGCGCAGCTGTGGTTTTAGTAATTCAATTAATTCTAGTATGGCTGTGCTGCAAAGGCGGTATTTGTCGTACATCTCTTCCTCAGTTTGCTGGAAGAGTGTCTGCCTTGTTCTGTAAATCTTCTCCTGTCTCTGGCTCCTCCTCCTCCTCCTCCTCTGCTGGGCTGCGTGGACTCTCCTCCTCACTGCTATCAGGTATATCTCCGCCATCTTGAGTAACCCAGATGCCTTCTGGGTCTCCTTTTATACTTTGGTAATGGTTACCACCTGCTCTGAGTTGGTGGTAAATGGGACATGCAAACTGGGCTTTTTGCGACTAGTCGCAATTTGCGAGTTGCAATTGCATATGGTTTGCGACTCGCAAATTGCGACTTCCTATTTGCGGGTCGCAAAATGGGGTTGCAATCTTTGCGAGTCGCTAACGGCTCGCATCGCTTTTTGCGAGTCGGAAATGGGATTTTTGCATCCCATTTCCGATTTTGCACAGTCGCAAATAGCGATTCGGGCCATTTGCGACTCGCAAAACTTTGCTACATCTGGCCCCAGATCTCTTAAGAACAACAAGAATAAAAATACTGTGACTTAACTCACGAAGACTGTTTGGAATTTGGACTCTCAAAGTAACTGTTTTAAATATGGACTATTGATGCGGATTGATTTGTAATGTGTGCCTCTGAAATTCATAACTGGGGTAACAGGAGTTGTTATCATTTGGGGCTAATTTTGGGGTGAAGTCCTAACAAGTGGCACCGAATGGATGATTCTAGTAGATAATTGACTGAGAGCGCCAGTTACTCTAATTCATATCACCCCTTATAAGTTGTCATATATGATTAACCTGTATGAAAGAGTTTTTGTAGGTCTTAACTAAACATTGCATTAAACGTGGCTTTGAATTCAAATCATTAAAATTTTGCATGACAACTTTTATTTAGTTGAACTGCTGACAAGGACAAATTCTTATTTCCTTCTCTCCTTTTTCCTTTCCTTTTTGTTGGCTTTGATCTGTGTCATGGTTTTAAGTATAACGTTTCATGACGCAAATGTTCTATGATATCAAGTAAATGAATAGAGAGAGTGTTAAGACACTTCTTGTTCATTTGGCTTACAAAAAAAAAAATACTGCAATGTTAGATTAATCTTAAAACTGTTTCTTTATGACTAGGCACTGTCAAAAATCATGTGAAAATGAGAGTGAGATCATTTTAATTTGAATTATACTTACCTTGACTGTTTTTGCTTTATAGACAAACAAATGGTAAGAAGATACCAAGATGTTTCATTAGTACATTAGATAATAGTTAAATGTATTGTGTGTTTAGAATGTTCTTTGTTAAAACTTGCAAGCTCCATGGAAGCTGTACTGTTCACATGAAGACATCATGTTCCGATTGGACAAAGCTGAAGATTATCTACGCAAGTTTTGTAATTTGTTGCAGTTTACAATGCTATAAAAGTGTGTTCTCAGACTAGATAGGGAGGAGTCTTTCATTAATTCCCTTTTCCTGAGAGAGCCTTATACTTTGAGAGACGGGCAGACACAGGCTGGTGGAAAGCTTCTTGAGGGCACTTTGACATATTCTGTCTTATTTTCTTTTCTGGTGCGTCTTCCTGCCTAAAACCCATTGCTGAGAGATTCTACTGACATTATCAGTTTCCTATTTATGAGAAACTTTATTAAAAGATAATACAGTTTCACATCTTAAACAGGAGCTCTTTTGGGGTTCTATTTGTATTCGTTATCAATATAAAATCAGATTAGAATAGGAATGAGAGTTTATTGAACCCGACATATGCTCTGTTCTGGAATTTTCATTGAGATTTAATGATTTACTAATAAATAAAATTGATGAACGAATGGCTTTAAAAAAACCTTGAAACAGAATTCAAACTCTCATTCTTGACTCTAAACGAACCAAATTAATTGTATTTGATTTGTGAATGTGCAGTTCTTATTCCATTACTTCTGTCTCCAAGGCCTCCCTTCTGGGGCTCAGCAGAGGTGCAGGAACTTTATTCTTCTGAGGCTTCCCAATAGTCCTCAGGGTTCATGTTAAGAAAACCAGGGCCTCTCCTCAGTAGTCAATGCATCTAACCTGTAATCCTGAGTGGCACGCAGGGTTACAAATTTGTACTCTAAACATGGTAGCCTAGATGTCAAATTAGAAGGGATGCCCTCCACCAAATTCTCACTAATTATAAAATGGTGCCAGGTAAGAAAAGCTGCATTATCTGTAGTAGCTGTGTCTCTGTAAGTCTTTTTAGTCAAAGAACAGCTTCTGGCTTAAATTAAGCTCTAGTACCCCCACTATGTTGTGGAGTTTTCTAAAACACTTGGTGAATGAACTCCTGAACTAGGTTTGGTAAAAAGTGCAAGTATGAGGGGGAACATACAAATGTTACTTGTCAGCAAAACTGTGTTTAGTTGTTGGATAAGTTATGTTGTCCTCTAGTCAGTTGTATCCTAGTCAGTTCTGCTAAGTATCATCAGAACCCTTTTTATGGTGGGGATCCCGTCTGGTTGAAGACACTATTCAGTAATTGCATCAGGGCCTGAGGACCAACATTCTTATTGATATCACCAAGAGCCTGTACAAAATAGCAAAAACAGAATATCAGGACCCTTGCCAAAGCAGGTATATATTATTAGGAATATTTTTTATAATCTTCTGTGGCAAACCATCCTGCAGTAGAGTGGTAACATCTTCTGCCATATTGGTGATGGACTAAACTAGTGTGGGCAATCTTGCCATTATGGCGTCACTGTGACGTGCATCTAGACTAGAGCTGAAACTCACTCTGCCATATTGGGTGTGGGCTTGTGTTATACTAGCGATGAAATGAATGGCCCATAATGGCTAAGGAGAGTGTGCAATCCATATGTATTAATTATTGAATACTTTGAAGAATTGCTGGACCCTCTCGTTTAGTAATGAGCATGGTACATGGGAGCAGTGTCTAAAGATAACGAAGGATCCTAAAGAATATTAACTAACTATGTATATAATGGCTATTAGAACACACAATGGTATGTGAGTCATTGTTTGGGGAAACCTTGTTGTTGTTTTATCACTTGTACTATCACATTTTATCACATGTCCCGAAATCGGCCTCAGTCTCTATTCTTCCACTCTTCACTCTCTTGTGACGTACATGCATAGGCATTAAAACATTGAGCAGTTATTTTTAATTTACCATTTTAACACAGCTGACGACCATTAGAACCGTAAGTTAAAATTTTACAAACTTGAAAAAAACAAGCACAAAAAGGAAGGAAATGGCCCCATAGCCTTCTGCAGGAGCCAAACTCCCCAAAAATAAATACAGAAATAAATAAATATATTTACAATGGGAAGAGGTTCAGCTTACCAAGGAGTATTGGGAAGTGGGGAATGGGAGGACAAACATAGCAGATGATAATGCAGATATACTAATGAGAAATTATTAATGAATGTTTAAGTAGTTTGAGTAATTAACATAGAGAAATAATGTGTACGTTTGAAAATGTGCCCTCGAAGAGTGGCGGCCACCACTCACAGATTATACTAAAAATTACTAAACATGTGAAATGTTGAAAATGTTTAAAAAAACAATGCATAAGTATGTCATACTGAGATGTATAATGTATGTTTTGCATTATATTTTAGAGATAACTTAGCCAAAGTTGTGGCCTAGTTTTGCCAGGCCTTGTGCAGAAGTCGAGTATTAAAACGCGCAATGTAGAAAAAGCTAATGTGCTGAACTGACCATGAACCGGTCATTGTTTAATAAAATCTGCTCAGCTAAAACCCCATGTGTGAACCATGAACAGGAGATGACGGAGTAAAAGTGTGTATCCAAATCAGTGTAAAGCATACTAGATGTACTGTCCCAGGACTTGAACAATGGAGACACTGACTGGAGAAGAAGATGCCAAATTTTTGATACCTTACAAGCCAGATGATGAGGACATCCTACAGTGAACCAATTGACATCCTGAGAACTGAGCAATATTAGACTTCATAGAGATTTGAAAAATTATTTAATTGAACAGAGACTTAACTGGTGGTTATTTGACCAATTAGGAATTGGGTGATAGTCTGGCCGACTTTGATATAATGCCGTGACAAATGGGGAAAACTTCAGAACAGATGTTAGAGGTTTGGCATAGACGTTTGAAGAGATTCAAGATTCCATCATTGGGCTTACCCTCTTTAGAGCCTGATGAGATGCTGATTGATTGATAACCCGAAGACGAAGACTGACTTTATTGCTGATCCATATCGTGGATAGGTAGCTATGACATTGTGACTGAATGACGTTTTGTGCCTTTCCTTTCTAGGTACCAATTGCGCAGTTTAATAGTTTTCTTTTAGCTAGATATTTTTCCAAATTCATGCCCTAAATAGTTTTCGCATGAAGTCCAACCTGCAGATGCTAATCTGGGTTAGATGAGGTCCCTACCTTATGACTTGACAACCACAGAGACAATTGATTGACAAACTGATTTGCTGAACTTGCTATTCATGTTGACTTATTCATTCCTGATTCAGTTATTGACTTATGCTACTGCTTTAGAATGTACTCTAATGCAAGTTTTGATTAGATTAGATTATGTTTTTGACGCCTTCTAATGAATTAATATGGATTTGCTTTAAATAAAGTTTGAATTAACCCCATGACTTAGTTTTGTAACTAATAGGGAAATAAAATTGATAAAACGTATATTGAGTTGTGGTTATATATGACTGAACGTCATGGTGTGATGTTATCAACTGCTGATTAGTGTTTTGCAAATTGTTATTGATATGTGTATTGATTATTGATGAACATTGGTTACACCGTAGCTAGGATACTCCATGTGAATCAAAAGGTTCATCGACCTATACACCCCTTATAAGTTTACTTATTAAGGACCGGGCCCGCTAGCAGTTTTTGATAGCAGCTTGATGGTTATTTTCCTTGGAGAACTAGTTATGTGGTGACCAATGGTTATGGTAGTAGTTTGAATTAGGATTAGTTGTTCACTATTATTGTGATTTGGATTTTGTTTTTCGTAATGGAAATTGTAGCAAAGTTGATTTCCCCTTAAGTCCAGAAATGACTTTCCAAGATCCTGGATCCTGCAAGTAGAGTTGGGTATTTTCTCGGCGTTTTAATGACAGTGTGAAAGTGATAGGTTGCGCTTGCACAGCTTATGCAAATCGCAGGTGAATTGTGACGTATGCGAGGGAAGTAGGAAGTCTGTGTACTCCAGTTGAAGTTTTAGTACGAGTGTGCCTACTCTGCAGTATGAGTAGGAAAGTCGTCAAACTTCACGTGTGTGAAACTTTGTGCTCAAAAATTGTCCACGTGGTTGTTGGTGATGTACAGAGACTGCGTGGTCTAAGACTCCAGAATATATTGACAATTGTAGGAGACACTTGGCCATATGTTACAATCTGTCTGGTTTAGTAGGTTGATCGGGCGTGGTCAAGAAGTCGGTGTGTGAGTCAAGTGAGTAAGAGAACATTTCAACTGAGATTTGGTGAGTCCTATGTGCACCAGGACAGACCCATTGATCAGTTGGAAGTAAAATTTGTGGGTCGAATTTTGCTTGCAAATGTGGGAGACTGAGAAAGAGGAATAGCTGCATGAGCGAAAGAGCCATCAGGGAAAATCCGTAAGGTCTCTGAAGCAATTGTGTACCTTCCTGTAGTAAACCAGCAGGTTTGTTTTTGGTGATTGGTTTTTGGTTAGTGGTCGCAATAATTTGCATTAGTTTTGTGTGAGTTGAAGAGTAGGAGGACGAGCCGCAAGACTTTATCAGCCACAGTGTGTAAGTGTGACGTCAGAGTGAGCCGCGCTGGGATAGGTTGGTTAGTAAGAAGAGTCGCGAGCGGATTGCAGCCGTCTGTGAGAGACAATTGGTTGAGAAGGCGGGTGAAGGGAACCCTGGGAGTGAAAGTCATTTCCTTATTGAATCAAATAAATACAACAGAGAAAGATGAAGTTTTTCAAAGTGTTTAGGAGTGCCATGAAGGGTGATACATACATTAAGGCGACAGTAGGGGAGCCTACCCCACAGGAAATATATCTGTCTTATATTGTAATGGAGGAGCGAGGTGTCACGCCATGTCTTTGGTTAAAGCAATGGTGCAAATTGACCAAGCAACAGGGAGCTTTAGCGTTTCCAGAGCATGGAACGTTTAATTTGAGAATTTTTGATCAGTTGCGGATGACACTGTATGAGACAAAACCTCTTCTGAGACCAGCACAGTTTGAGACATTAGCGGTTTGGAAGCTCATAGCGGGACAGCAGCAAGAAATCAAATTCCAGAGAAGAATATGGAAGGTAGAGAACTCTCTAGCAGAGGCAAGATGGGATTGGGAACAGAAGAGGTGGAGAACAGGGGATGTTAAGGTGTTTCCTGATATCACAGAGGAAGATGAGTCGGAAGGGAAAGAGGAAACTAGCAAGAGTGATAACAGTTCGTCAGGAAGTAAGAAAAAGAAAAAGACCTAAGTAGAAGAGGAAGATTCAGATGTTGAGGATCTTATTACTCAGGTGTTGATAGACCGACCTCCACCATATGCGGTGCATGAGGGGAGTCCAAGTACAAGTTCTGCTCCAACTGCCCAGCCCAAGTGTCGTGCAAACCGATAACGGACAGGTACAAGGCGTAGTGCAGAGTACTCCTAATGTAGTAACTACATTGATGGTCCAAGCACAGGTGCACCCACCACCGGTACAAAGAATTTACCCAGAGCTACCGATTCTTGAGACAACCTCGAACTTAGTGGTACCTACGGAGCAAGTGGTTCAGAGGCCAATGCTAGTTCAGACTGAGCCAACTCCAATGTTGATGCCCCAGGCACAGCCACAGGGTTTACCGAAGTTCACAACAATGACAGGGACACAGTCAGTTGTAACATCAGTGATGAATCAGAGCATGCGAGTAGCCCTTTCACAAAATGCGGGTGTCAGAGAGGCACCAGATGCAAAATCGCTGCCAATTACTGTTGGTCCAGTGGTACCATTACTTGCACAGAAAAAACCTTTTGCAGGAGAACAGGGTGAAATGTCACAAAGCCTCGTGAGGAGGGGGGAGGGAGCATGTGCAGGTGGTTTCATCCATGGGTCAGACCTTTGATGTATCTGGGCCATTAATGGACCTTAGTCTTCTTGTTGCACTTCCAGATGCCGTAAATGGCTCGAGTGTAAGTCAGAGCTTGAAACCTTCGACACCGCAAACTCCAGGTGCAGTGGTACAACAGGTGCCTTTGCCGAATGCAAGTAATGCTTCATTACAGGGGCTGACAGCACAACAGTTAAATGAGTGGTTAGATAGTCTGAATACCCCACGAAACACACCCAAGGGTGAAGAGCAGATTGATTTTATGAGGCTAGCTACAGAAATAACTGAACTAGTCGAGGGATCAATGGGAGTGAATAGGTTAGAATCCTATACTGAAGAAGAGCTGAGATACTTTTGTCGGAGAATCACAAGAGAAGTGGGCAAGATACATCAGAAATTGGCAGATTTGGCAGAGAAGCATGACAGAAATTAAGAAAACAAAGCATTTGAAAAGAAGTTACAGGTTAGATTTTTGAAACAAAGGATTTTGAACATATGAGATCAGCTGGGATGAAAGCGCATATTAAAGAACTATTGCAGAGTGCTCAGATTCGGGAAGCATTCGAAAAGTGGGAAGGCAGATGGACAAAGAAGAAGGATAAATGGAAACGGGATTCACAAGAAGGGTCTGAAAGTGTTCTGGAAGAAAAGGATCATGTAAAAATATTACAAATTAGGGAAATTCCAGGAGGGCAGTTTGTTCATGTTCCCTGGCACAGGAGTGATATTCTGTCATTCACAAATGATTATGCAAAGCTGAGGGAGAAACCGGTTGAGTGGTACCAGCAGACAGATAGATTTGTGAAGCTTTCGAAATGCCTGTGGAAAGACTTTAATACTCTGTTGGAGATAGTGGTGCCAGCTGATTTGTGGGTTGAATGCAAAAGAGCAGTAGATTGGCTGACGAGTGAACCAGAAAGAGATAGTTACAGGTGCACCATCACCAGAAGTGATGAAACATTATAAGGTGATTGAGTTCCTGAAGACGAGAATCTCGTCTAAAATTATTGATTGGCAAATAATTGACAGGACAGTACAGGAAGTGAAGGAGTCGATACATACATACTATGAAAGATCGTTGAAGGCATTCAAGGAGTACAGTGATAAGGAAGCGATCGCGCCAAAGGACATGTTACATTTTGTGTTTAGGTTTGTGGAAGGATTGAGACCTGAAATAGATCAGATGATTAAGAGTCACTTGATTTGTTGGAAAGCCGATTGATGAGGTGTTGCAGTATGCGGAATACTGTAGCGATGAAATTGAGTTGAAGCAGAAAAAGCTGAAGGAGAAAGCGATGGTGATGCAGATTAAGGCAGCTCAAATAGGATTACAAGGAGCTTTCGTTCAGTAGATACCACAGCAGCAGGGAAAGGTCATGTTCCAGCCTCATGTGAGAGGTAGAGGATGCGGAGTCAATATGAATCGTGGTCCAGATTTGAATACAGTAGTGGTTCAAAATGATGTGCAAGGGATGAAAAAGATGTTACTGTGTCATCTTTGCGGAAACGTGGGACACTGGAAGCAGGAGTGTCCGATGATGGTGCAGAATGGTGTTGTTCAGCAAAGTGGTGATGTCAGTACATTTCAAACTTTAAAAGTCCCTAGAATGAGAGGATTTAATCTGAATTTTCAGAATAATGCGAATCAAGTGCAGACTTTTCAACCCATGCAGCAGGTGTAAATTCCTAGTGCACAAATGACACAGTTGCAACCAATGCAGCAGGTTCCTATGGTACCTAGACAGCAAATGCAGATACCACAAGCCCTGATGGAACAGCAACAGATGATGCTTACTCCACAGGTCAGAGACAATACAGAAGGAGTGACACAGTGCACTAATTCCCATTACACAGCGAGAATGAAATAAATGACGAATGGATGTGTAATAGTTTGGATGAGGAGTCATGCATGCTTGCATCATCCTTAGAGGTAGATCAGATAAGATAGGAAAGGTGATGGGTTATAGGATCTCATTTTTAGTGGACACAGGAGCAACGCACTCTACACTGAGAATTGCAGAAGTTCCAAACGTACCTCTTTCAGGCAGAACAGTTCAGGTTGTGGGGGTAGCGAATAGACAGTTGATAAATCCGATCACAGATCCAGGACAGGTCAAGATTGGCAATTTTCAGGTACTGCATAAATTTGTAGTCTGTGATTCAAGTCCACTATCCCTACTGGGAAGGGACTTATTGTGCAAGATCAGATGTTCGATTAATTGTTCAACTGCTGGAATAGAGGTTCAGACAAATAGTGATGACGAGGAAGAACAAACTCCTGAAACTGAGAACGAAACCACTAATGAAGAGTACCCATTTACTGAGTTTTTCCCGATGTTTACTGTGAAAGAATTACATGCAGACTTGCAAGGGACAGTGCAGGAAAATGTGAGGGAAGAGTGGTAAAGAAGTGGGTTTGATTAACGGAGTGGAGCCAATTAAGATCACTTTGAAGCCGAATGTAGTGTTTTCACAGCTTCCACAGTATAACATGGCACAAGATGTGCTGATGAAAGTGGCACAGATAATTGGAGATTTTCTGAAACAAGGGGTTTTGAAAGAAGTGTTGAGCAGTCCATGTAATTCACTGACAATGGGTTTGAAGAAACCTTGTGGGAAAGTGCAAATTGTGCAAGACTGGCGAAAAGTGAATAACATGGTGATCAATTGTTATCCTGTGGTGCCAAACCCAGCAGTAATATTTCTTCAGATTCCATGCGATGCAGAATGGTTCACAGTGGTTGATTTGTCACAAGCTTTCTTTTCTGTGCCTCTTCATGAAGATAGTCAGTTTCTTTTTTGTTTCAAATTCCTTGACAGAGTCTACAGCTGGTGCAGGCTTCCACAAGGGTATACGAGTTACCGTCCTTGTTCAATCAGATTTTGAAAAAGAATTTGGAGTCATTGGAATTACCATACCAATCGACTCTGGTGCAGTACATTGACGACTTACTGATTGCATCTAAAACGAGGGACAAGTGTAAGTATGACTCGATTGCCCTGTTGAATCATCTGGGAAAATTTGGTCATAAAGTGTCACCTTTGAAATTGCAGTATTGTCAGAAGTCAGTGAAATACTTGGGACATGAAATTGAGAAAGGGTCAAGGAGAATTTCCAGAGAAAGGATACTGCAGAGAAGTCCCCCGACTTCACACAGCAATGTCAGGCTGTTTCTGGGAATGGTAGGTTATTGTCGTCAGTGGATTTCAAATTTTGCTGAGATTGCTAAACCATTGCAGCAGCTGACACATAAGGATGTTACAGATCCCATTACTTTAGATCAGGATCAGATGAAAGCGTTCACTGAGTTGAGAGAGAGAGTTTGTGGAGGGCTCCAGTGTTGGGAATGCCTGATTACACGAAACCATTCACATTGTTTTGTCATGAACGTGATGCTTGTTCTTTGTCTGTCTTGACACAGGTCCATGAGGTGCTTATCCCCCAGTAGTCTATTTTTCAGCTACCTTGGACCCAGTTGCAGCAGCCTTACCGGGTTGTTTGTGTGCAGTTGCCGCAGTTGGTTAAAGCCTTTCACAATGTGAGGGAGTAGTGATGGGATACCCTCTGACGGTAATGGTACCTCACTCTGTTGAGATTTTACTGACAAGGACAAAGACACAGTATTTGACTGGTGCCAGACTGACAAGGTATGAGACGAGCATTCTAGGTGCTCCAAATGTAACATTAAAAAGATGTACATTGCTGAACCTGGCAACATTACTTCCAAGTGGTACTGTTAAAATTGAAAAAGAAGAAGGCGTTGAGCATGATTGTCTTGAGGTAACGGAGTTGTGCACAAAACCCAGACCTAATATCAGAGATACACAATTGGAAGAAGATTACCAAATTGTCTTTGTTGATGGCTCATGTCTCAGAGATGGTACAGGAACATTGAGAGCGGGCTATGCTGTGTGCACAATTACAGGTACTTTAGAAACTTCTTGGCTTCGAGGAGTGTATTCTGCACAAGTAGCAGAATTGATAGCTCTTGCTAGAGCATGCCATGTATCTGCTAGATTGAGAGTCACTCTATACACAGATAGCCAATATGGATTTGGAATTGTTCATGATTTTGGTCAACTGTGGTCGCAAAGGGGTTTCCTAACCTCTACTGGTACACCAGTAAGAAATGGTGCCAGAATAAAAGAGTTACTGTATGCAATACAGTTGCCTAAAGAAATTGCTGAGGTGAAATGCAGTGCACATTTAAAAACACAGGATTACGTGTCACTGGGAAATGGATATGCGGATCAAGTCGCAAGGTTTTGCGCATTGAACTGTATATTGTTCAAAGACAAGTGGGAACTGATGCCAGAAGAAGATAATACATGTACAAGTTTTGCATTGAGGGTGATCAATACTTTAGAAGAGTTGAAAACACTACAAAATAATGTTGACGACTTTGGCCCAAATTAAAATGTGTTCAAAGGCCTGATGAGATATGGATTTCCGAGGAAGGTCAGATGGTCCTGCCAAATAGTTTACCTTCACAAATGGCCAGGTACTACCATGGTCAAACACACATTGGGAGGGATGCCATGGTGTGTCTGTTTAAAATTGACTCGTTCAATCTTAAGTTTAGGCAGGCAGCAGAAGCAGTATGTCATCGCTGTATAATCTGTCAACAACTAAATGTGGAAAAAGGGACAGTGGTGAATTTGAGCCATATTGGAAGAGCAGGGGGTCCATTCAGCAGAATGCAACTGGATTTCATTGAGATGCCTGTGTGTGGGGGGTTGAAGTATGTGTTGGTGATTGTGTGCATTTTTAGTCACTGGATTAAAGCATACCACACAAGAAGGAATGACAGTCTCACAGTAGCAAAGTTGTTGCTTAGGGAGTTGATACCATGTTTCAGGTTTCCAATCTTTTAGAATCAGATAGGATAACTCACTTTAACAACGAGGTGAGTAAACGCTTGTGTGCAGCACTAAACATCAAGCAGAAGTTGCATTGTAGCTATCGCCCTGAAGCATCAGGACTAGTGGAACAGATGAATGGTACCTTGAAATCAAGAATTGCTAAGATGTGCCCAGCTACGAATCTGAAATGGCCAGATGCATTGCCTTTGGTGTTGATGTCAATGAGAAATACACATGAAAGGAAGACAGGGCTATCACCCCACAAGATCCTCATGGGCAGAGCAATGAGATTACCAGCAGTTCCAGCCAATGCACTTGTGAATAGTACAGATGATATGGTATTGGATTACTGCAAGGGTCTTGCTGATGTGGTTCGCTCTTTCTCTCAGCAGGTGGAGCCACTACTCTGCCACCCATCCAATATCCAGGGCACAATCTGAGAGCTGGTGACTGGGTCGTTGTCCGAAAACATGTTCGCAAGACATGTTTAGAGCCACGCTGGTGAGTGCCTTACCAGGTGATCCTAACAACTACGACAGCTGTGAAGTGTGCAGGACTCCCGAACTGGATTTACGCGAGTTATACAAAGAAGGTGGCATGTCCACTGGATCATGAAGAAGCATTGTTGAGAGCACAAACAACGGTGAAACAGGTTATCGCACCTGAACCAGAAAAAGAAACAAGGGAGCCTGAAATTTAACAAGAGCTTGTGGAAGTTGGTTCTATTACCCCTGTAAGAGACGGAAGTGAAGAATTACAGGAGGGTGCGGAAGAATGAATCCACATGGATACAGCAGGAGAGCCTAGCCCAGCAGGGGTTCTCCCAGAAGCAGATGGTGCTGAGAAGCAGACAGAGCAAGTGCCAGACCAAGAAGGGGAAAGAGTCAAGATGGTTCAAAGTCAGTGATCCAACTCCTCCTGAGCCTGTTGCAGGTCCATCAAGAAAAAAACACCATAGGGAAAGGGAAGGAGAAGAGCCCAATACTGAAAAGAATATTGACAGAATGGTCAAGAAAAGGAGATAATTGGCCTGAATCGCAAGTAGGGAAAAGAAAGGAAGTGATCATAAATGAAACAATAGAGGAAGAAGTAGATACTACGAGGAAAGAAGAATCGAGTGAAGGAGCAATAAATGGTGATCGAAAGTTGAAAAGAAAGAGAATAGCAAGTCTGTGTTACACAAGTCCTGAATGGGCGTATGCAACTACTAATGAATGGCAACACAAGTTTATGTCCCTTTGTTTTGATAGAGAGGTTCCGAGTCAGTATTTTGATGTAACCTGAAGATGAACAAGGAGCTTAATTGTTGAACCAATCTGGAATACCTTAAAGAGACTATTGAAAATAAACTGGAAGAGACAGTGATAACCTGATTTGACATAAAACCCAGATGTGACAAGCTGCTAATTGATTTTGACAAAGGAAAAGGGTTCCTGGATGTGAAACTGAACTGTGAGAGAAGAATTTTTTGTTTTTTACTGCACTTAAATAAGAGTTGTTTCTGCTTTCTGATTCTTTACAGATCATGGCTGAGTTGAAAAACCAAATTAGGAATGCTAGGAGCTGTAAATATATGAGCATTGGATTGGTGATTATGTGTGGTACTCTGTTTATAGTAGTGATTGTGGGAATTTCAGTTTTTAATGTGAAAGGAGCCAATCGTACTTTTACACCTGAGACTACTACACTAACGGATATAGAGAAGTTTAAGTTAGATGAAAAGTATTTGCATGACCACACTATTGCCAAGGAAAGCTTTCTTCTAATGTCTTCTATTGTTTGTTGAGTGAATATATTGAGACAATGGATGCAAGGGATTGTCTTGTGTGTAAGCAAATTCCTTCGTCAGTAGAGGAGGGAGTTACCTACCACAGTCTTCCACTAACCTACGGAATAAGCTGTAGTCTGCTACTAACAAGGTTCTATAATCAAGCGTATATATAGTATTTTTATTCTAACTATGACTTGGTGTTTTTGTTTGTTCCTATTATTAGGTATTTGCGTAGAGTAGCTAAGGATCATGATATAGTATTGGTTAGAGGATTCTTTGAGCCTACACTAACTTTTGGAACTGCTTACATGCATGGAAATAATCTCACATGCTGGCTTACACCTTTAGAGAAAAGTTTTTAGGGCATACTGATGATAAGAGAAAAGCATTAAAAGAGAAATTAGAAAAAGGCTTAGAGAGAAGAACTTACAAAAATGATTATGCTTACACTGAAATTAAGACTCAAGGGAAATTAGCTTTAGATGCATTACATGTAGGGAAGTTTTGTATATATAGGCCAAAATCATGCACTGAGACTTTATTTGTGGGAATGAGTGAATGTAGGCATGTGTTTTTGTTTCAGAGTAAATGGACTTTTATGTTGAATGGTCAGGACCCTGCGATTCCGGGTATCTATAATATTTGTGCTTATTACCCTCTTCCAAGAGGATGGTATGGGACATGTTATTTGGGGATAGTTTTCCCAAAGATTTATCAGATGGATGACTTGAATACGTTTCTGAAATTGACTGCATTACATCATAAGCGACAGAGGAGGGAATCCTCTTCTGCAGTTGTATGAGATGTATTTGGTGCAGTGATTCTTTCACTGGGAGTCATCCTGAACTTGATCAAGATACGAAAGTTGTCTACTATTGTGGACATGTTCACAAATTTTACAGGGGCAATACTCCTGATAGATACTGAATTGGCTGTGGATGGAGCTATGACTCTTCAAAATCTTCTTCCTTTAGACATCCTTCTAGCGAAGGACGGCGGAGTCTGTAAAATTATTAAATCTAGGCATTGCTGCTCATACATACCAGACAATAGTAAGGAGATAAGAGACTTACTCACTAACCTGACTAACTCAAGTAAGAATTTAAAGGAATTTAAGGATCCAGGTGTTTGGGAAAAAGTTGGAAAGGGATTTGCTTCAGTGGGAAATTGGCTTAGTATAATTTGGAATGGGATATTATTAAAAATCATACAGGGAATATTAATTGTGATTGCTTGCATATTAGGATTATAGGGTGCATGTAAATTGTGTCAAAAGGTTAAATTAAAAAGGTCTAAAAAATAATCAGAGGAGGAAAGAAGAAAACAGAGAAATAATTTATAGGGAAGATTTGAGAAGAAGGCAAAATGCTGAAGAGACAGAATTGTAAAACTGTTAAGAGTAAAAGTAGTGTGATGAAATATTTAGTCATCAGAGGAGGGACTGATAACGCAGATATACTAATTAGAAATTATTAATGAATGTTTAAGTAGTTTCAGTATTTAACGTACAACAATAATGTGTATGTTTGAAGATGTGCCCTCGAAGAGTGGCTGCCACCAATCACGAATTATACAAAAAATGATAAACACGTGAAATGTTGGAAATGTATAAGAAAACAATGTAGTAGTATGTCATATTGGAATGTATAATGTATGTTTTGCATTATATTATAGAGCTAACTTAGCCAAAGTTGTGGCCTAGTTTTGCCAGGCCTTGTGCAGAAGTCGAATATTAAAACGTTGTAGGAAAGTACCATCTTGCCTGGCATGTTACCCCCATATTTCACTGTATATATGTTGTTTTAGTTGTAAGTGTCACTGGGACCCTGCCAGCCAGGGCCCCAGTGCTCATAAGTGTGCCCTGTATGTGTTACCTGTGTTATGACTAACTGTCTCACTGAGGCTCTGCTAATCAGAACCTCAGTGGTTATGCTCTCTCATTTCTTTCAAATTGTCACTAACAGGCTAGTGACCAATTTTAACAATTTACATTGGCATACTGGAACACCCTTATAATTCCCTAGTATATGGTACTGAGGTACCCAGGGTATTGGGGTTCCAGGAGATCCCTATGGGCTGCAGCATTTCTTTTGCCACCCATAGGGAGCTCTGACAATTCTTACACAGACCTGCCACTGCAGCCTGAGTGAAATAACGTCCACGTTATTTCACAGCCATTTTACACTGCACTTAAGTAACTTATAAGTCACCTATATGTAACCTTTACCTGGTAAAGGTTGGGTGCTAAGTTACTTAGTGTGTGGGCACCCTGGCACTAGCCAAGGTGCCCCCACATTGTTCAGGGCCAATTCCCCGGACTTTGTGAGTGCGGGGACACCATTACACGCGTGCACTACATATAGGTCACTACCTATGTGTAGCTTCACAATGGTAACTCCGAATATGGCCATGTAACATGTCTATGATCATGGAATTGCCCCCTCTATGCCATCCTGGCATTGTTGGCACAATCCCATGATCCCACGGGTCTGTAGCACAGACCCGGGTACTGCCAAACTGCCTTTTCAGGGGTTTTACTGCAGCTGCTGCTGCTGCCAACCCCTCAGACAGGTTTCTGCCCTCCTGGGGTCCAGCCAGGCTTGGCCCAGGAAGGCAGAGCAAAGGACTTCCTCAGAGAGAGGGTGTTACACCCTCTCCCTTTGGAAAATGGTGTGAAGGCAGGGGAGGAGTAGCCTCCCCCAGCCTCTGGAAATGCATTCATGGGCACACATGGTGCCCATTTCTGCATAAGCCAGTCTTCACCGGTTCAGGGACCCCTCAGCCCTGCTCTGGCGCGAAACTGGACAAACGAAAGGGGAGTGACCACTCCCCTGACCTGCACCTCCCCTGGGAGGTGCCCAGAGCTCCTCCAGTGTGCTCCAGACCTCTGCCATCTTGGAAACAGAGGTGCTGCTGGCACACTGGACTGCTCTGAGTGGCCAGGGCCAGCAGGTGACATCAGAGACACCTTCTGATAAGCTCCTTCAGGTGTTGCTAGCCTATCTTCTCTCCTAAGTAGCCAAACCCTCTTTTCTGGCTATTTAGGGTCTCTGCTTTGGGGAATTCCTTAGATAACGAATGCAAGAGCTCATCAGAGTTCCTCTGCATCTCTCTCTTCACCTTCTGCCAAGGAATCGACTGCTGACTGCGCTGGAAGCCTGCAAAACTGCAACAAAGTAGCGAAGACGACTACTGCAACGCTGATCCTGCCGCCTTCTCGACTGCTTTCCTGGTGGTGCATGCTGTGGGGGTAGTCTGCCTCCTCTCTGCACTAGAAGCTCCGAAGAAATCTCCCGTGGGTCGACGGAATCGTCACCCTGCAACTGCAGGCACCAAAGAACTGCGTCACCAGTCCCCTGGGTCTCCTCTCAGCACGACGAGCAAGGTCCCTTGAATCCAGCAACTCTGTCCAAGTGACTCCCATAGTCCAGTGACTCTTCAGTCCAAGTTTGGTGGAGGTAAGTCCTTGCCTCCCCACGCCAGACTGCATTGCTGGGAACCGCGACTTTTGCAGCTACTCCGGCCTCTGTGCACTTCCGGTGGAAATCCTTTGTGCACAGCCAAGCCTGTGTCCACGGCACTCTAACCTGCATTGCACGACCTCCGGCGACGTGGGACTCCTTTGTGCAACTTCGGGTGAGCACTGTTTCACTCCTCTTTGTAGTGCCTGTTCCGGCACTTCTGCAGGTGCTGCCTGCTTCTGAGAGGGCTCCTTGTCTTGCTGGGCGCCCCCTCTGTCCCCTGACGCAATTGGCGACATCCTGGTCTCTTCTGGGCTACAGCAGCATCCAAAAACCCTAACCGCACGACTTGCAGCTAGCAAGGCTTGTTTGCGGTCTTTCTTCAAGAAAACACTTCGGCACAACTCTTCACGGCGTGGGACATCCATCCTCCAAAGGGGAAGTTTCTAGCCCTTGACGTTCCTGCAGAATCCTCAGCTTCTACTGTCCAGTAGCAGCTTCTTTGCACCCACAGCTGGCATTTCCTGGGCATCTGCCTACTCTCGACTTGGTTGTGACTTTTGGACTTGGTCCCCTTGTTCCACAGGTACCCTCGTCTGGAAATCCATCGTTGTTGCATTGCTGGTTTTGGTCTTTCCTGCAGAATTCCCCTATCACGACTTCTGTGCTCTTTGGGGAACTTTAGTGCACTTTGCACTCACTTTTCAGGGTCTTGGGGTGGGCTATTTTTCTAACCCTCACTGTTTTCTTGCAGTCCCAGCGACCCTCTACAAGGTCACATAGGTTTGGGGTCCATTCGTGGTTCGCATTCCACTTTTGGAGTGTATGGTTTGTGTTGCCCCTATCCCTATGTGTCCCCATTGCATCCTATTGTAACTATACATTGTTTGCACTGTTTTCTAATACTATACTGCATATTTTTGGTATTGTGTACATATATCTTGTGTATATTTGCTATCCTCATACTGAGGGTACTCACTGAGATACGTTTGGCATATTGTCATAAAAATAAAGTACCTTTATTTTTAGTATATCTGTGTATTGTGTTTTCTTATGATATTGTGCATATGACACTAGTGGTACTGTAGGAGCTTCACTCGTCTCCTAGTTCAGCCTAAGCTGCTCTGCTAAGCTACCATTATCTATCAGCCTAAGCTGCTAGACACCCTGTACACTAATAAGGCATACCTGGGCCTGGTGCAAGGTGTAAGTACCCCTTGGTACTCACTACAAGCCAGTCCAGCCTCCTACATTGGTTGTGCAGCGGTGGGATAAGTACTTTGTAACTACTTACCACTTTTGTCATTGTACTTTTCATAAGAGAAAAATATACAAAACAAGTTCAGTGTATGTACACCTAACCAAAAAGTTTTGCATTTCTTTTCTCACTTCTTTTCTAAAGTGCTGAAAAGTACCTCTAACTTTCTAAAAAGTTCTTTAAAAGTTTTAAAAGTTTTTTTTCTGTCTTTCTAAAAGTTCTGAAAAACTTTTTTCTCACTTTTTCTATCACTTAAACACTTTCTAAAATGTCTGGCACAGGCCAAACTGTTGATCTGTCCAAACTTGCTTATGATCACCTTAGCTGGAAAGGAGCAAGGAGTCTCTGCATAGAAAGAGGTTTAAGTGTAGGGAAGAATCCCCCTAGAGAACTGTTGGTGAATATGCTTGTTGAACAGGATAAGGCCAGAGCTGGCACTCCTGTTGAAAAGTTATCTGATGGTTCCCACTCTGATTCTGGGGCAACCCTAGCAAAATATGTGGGAGGGAAGATTCCTAGCCTGCCCCCTAGCAAGCCACCTAGCATAGCTGGTACTGATGTAGAGTCACACCATACTGATAGTGTTGTCTCACATCACAGTAAGAGTATCCCTTCTCATCATAGTAGAAGTGCTGTTTCTGTTAGTCAAGCTATTAGGGTGCCATCTGTTAGGGACAGGTCTCCTTCTGTTCATTCTCACCATACTTCTGTTTTAAGGCATGTCCCACCCACCCGCCCTGATGACAGAGTGTTAGAAAGGGAGCTCAATAGATTGAGAGTGGAACAAACCAGACTGAAGCTCAAGAAGCAACAGCTGGATTTGGATAGACAGTCCTTAGAAGTGGAAAGAGAAAGACAGAAATTGGGTTTAGAAACCCATGGTGGCAGCAGCAGTATTCCCCATAGTCATCCTGCAAAAGAGCATGATTCTAGGAATCTGCACAAGATAGTTCCCCCTTATAAGGAGGGGGATGACATTAACAAGTGGTTTGCTGCACTTGAGAGGGCCTGTGTTGTACAGGATGTCCCTCAAAGGCAGTGGGCTGCTATCCTATGGCTATCATTTAGTGGAAAGGGTAGGGATAGGCTCCTTACTGTGAAAGAAAGTGATGCCAATAATTTTGCAGTCCTTAAGAATGCACTCCTAGATGGTTATGGCTTAACCACTGAACAGTACAGGATGAAGTTCAGAGAAACCAAAAAGGAGTCTTCACAAGACTGGGTAGACTTTGTTGACCATTCAGTGAAGGCCTTGGAAGGGTGGTTACATGGCAGTAAAGTTACTGATTATGAAAGCCTGTATAACTTAATCCTGAGAGAGCATATACTTAATAACTGTGTGTCTGATTTGTTGCACCAGTACCTGGTGGACTCTGATCTGACCTCTCCCCAAGAATTGGGAAAGAAGGCAGACAAATGGGTCAGAAGAAGGGTGAACAGAAAGGTTCATACAGGGGGTGACAAAGATGGCAAGAAGAAGGATGGTAAGTCTTCTGACAAGGGTGGGGACAAATCTAAAAATGAGTCTTCATCAGGCCCACAAAAACACTCTGGTGGGGGTGGTGGGTCCAAATCCTCTTCAAATCAAAACAAAGAAAAGAAACCATGGTGCTATTTATGTAAAATAAAAGGCCATTGGACAACAGATCCCAGTTGTCCAAAGAAAAGCACCAAGCCTCCTACCACCACAACCCCTGCTGCTACACCTAGTGCCCCTAGTAATAGCAGTGGTGGTGGGAGAAAACCTACTAATAGCCAATCCAAGGGAGTAGCTGGGCTCACTTTTGGTAACTTAGTTGGGGTTGGTCTTGTTAGGGAGACCACAGAGGCTGTGTTAGTCTCTGAGGGGGCTATTGATTTAGCCACCTTAGTTGCTTGTCCCCTTAACATGGATAAGTACAAGCAACTACCCCTAATAAATGGTGTTGAGGTTCAGGCCTACAGGGACACAGGTGCCAGTGTTACAATGGTAATAGAGAAACTGGTCCACCCTGAACAACACCTACTTGGTCACCAGTACCAAGTAACCGATGCTCACAACAACACACTTAGCCACCCCATGGCTGTTGTAAATCTCAACTGGGGCGGGGGGGGGGGGGTTACTGGTCCAAAGAAAGTTGTGTTTGCCTCAGATTTACCTGTAGACTGTCTACTTGGAAATGATTTAGAGACATCAGCTTGGTCAGATGTGGAGTTGGAGGCCCATGCAGCAATGCTGGGCATTCCAGGGCATATTTTTGCTTTGACAAGGGCTCAGGCCAAAAAGCAAAAAGGACAGGGTGACTTGGATCCTGGAAGAATGGACCAAGTGCTCCCTAAAGCTAGGGCTAGCACCACCTACTATCCCTCCCTCTACAGTAGATTCTTATTCTGAGGAAGAAGAATTTCCACCCTGTGCAGAACCTACACCAGAGGAGCTGGAAGCAGACAATGCTGAGCTTTTGGGTGAAGGGGGGCCTGCCAGGGAGGAGCTGAGTGTGGCACAGCAAACCTGTCCCACACTAGAGGGTCTAAGGCAGCAAGCTGTCAAACAAGCTAATGGGGATGTCAGTGACTCTCACAGAGTTTACTGGGAGGACAACCTCTTGTACACTGAAGCAAGGGATCCAAAACCTGGAGCTGCCAGGAAATTGGTGATTCCTCAGGAGTACAGAAAGTTCCTCCTAACTCTAGCCCACGACATTCCCCTAGCTGGACATTTGGGGCAAATGAAAACTTGGTACAGGCTTGTTCCCTTGTTTCATTGGCCTAGAATGTCAGAGGACACAAAGGAATTTTGTAAGTCCTGTGAAACCTGTCAAGCCAGTGGCAAAACAGGTGGCACTCCAAAGGCACCCCTTATCCCACTGCCTGAGGTTGGGGTTCCCTTTGAAAGGGTAGGGGTTGACATAGTTGGCCCCCTTGACCCTCCTACTGCTTCAGGCAATAGGTTTATCTTGGTGGTAGTGGACCATGCCACCAGATATCCTGAAGCAATTCCTCTAAGGACCACTACAGCTCCTGCAGTGGCAAAGGCCCTCCTGGGAATCTTTTCTGGGGTGGGCTTCCCAAAAGAGGTGGTATCAGACAGGGGAAGCAATTTCATGTCTGCTTACTTCAAGGCCATGTGGAAGGAGTGTGGTGTTACATACAAGTTCACCACACCCTATCATCCACAAACAAATGGACTGGTGGAGAGATTTAACAAAACTCTCAAAGGCATGATTATGGGACTCCCTGACAAACTCCGCAGGAGATGGGATATCCTGTTACCTTGCCTCCTTTTTGCTTACAGGGAGGTACCCCAAAAAGGAGTGGGCTTCAGCCCCTTTGAACTCCTATTTGGACACCCTGTGAGAGGTCCTCTAACACTTGTTAAGGAGGGTTGGGAACAACCTTTAAAAGCTCCAAAGCAAGACATAGTGGACTATGTACTTGGCCTCAGATCAAGGATGGCTGGGTACATGAAAAAGGCCAGTAAAAACCTTCAGACCAGCCAAGAGCTCCAAAAGCAATGGCATGACCAGAAGGCTGTTTTGGTTCAGTACCAACCAGGGCAGAAAGTGTGGGTCTTGGAGCCTGTGGCCCCAAGAGCACTCCAAGATAAATGGAGTGGATCCCACACAATTGTTGAGAAAAAGGGTGAAGTCACCTACTTAGTTGACTTAGGCACTGCCAGGAGTCCTCTTAGGGTGCTCCATGTCACTCGCCTGAAACCCTACTATGACAGGGCTGATCTCACCCTGCTCATGGCAACAGATGAGGGACAGGAAGAAGAGAGTGACCCTCTCCCTGATCTCTTCTCTTCCACAGAACAAGATGCTCTGGTGGAAGGGGTAGTACTGGCAGATTCTCTTACTGCTGAGCAGAAAGACCACTGCATAAATCTCCTGGGTCAGTTTTCTGAACTCTTCTCTACTGTGCCAGGCACCACTTCTTGGTGTGAGCACACTATAGATACTGGAGACAGCTTGCCTGTCAAAAGTAAGATCTATAGGCAACCTGACCATGTCAGAGACTGCATAAAACAAGAAGTGCAGAAAATGTTAGAACTGGGAGTGGTTGAGCACTCTGAAAGTCCATGGGCCTCTCCTGTGGTACTTGTACCAAAACCTCATTCCAAGGATGGAAAGAAGGAAATGCGGTTTTGTGTAGACTGTAGAGGTCTCAACCAAGTAACCAAAACTGATGCTCACCCTATACCCAAGGCAGATGAGCTAATAGATACACTGGCATCTGCCAAGTATCTAAGCACTTTTGACTTGACTGCAGGGTATTGGCAGATCAAATTATCAGAAGATGCAAAAGCAAAAACTGAATTTTCAACCTTTGGAGGCCATTAACAATTCACAGTAATGACTTTTGGATTGAAAAATGCACCTGCCACTTTTCAAAGGTTGGTGAATACAGTCCTGCAAGGGCTGGAGGCTTTTAGTGCAGCATATCTGGACGATATAGCTGTCTTTAGCTCCAGTTGGGATGATCACCTGGTCCACCTATGGAAAGTTTTGGAGGCCCTGCAAAAGGCAGGCCTCACTATCAAGGCTTCAAAGTGCCAGATAGGGCAGGGGAAGGTGGTTTATCTGGGACACCTGGTAGGTGGAGAACAGATTGCACCACTTCAGGGGAAAATCCAAACTATTATAGATTGGGTTCCCCCTACAACTCAGACCCAGGTGAGAGCCTTCTTAGGCCTCACTGGGTATTACAGGAGGTTCATTAAGAACTATGGCTCCATTGCAGCCCCTCTTAATGACCTCACCTCCAAGAAAATGCCTAAAAAGGTATTGTGGACAGCTAGCTGTCAGAAAGCTTTTGAGGAGCAGAAGCAGGCCATGTGCTCTGCACCTGTCCTGAAAAGCCCCTGTTACTCCAAAAAATTCATTGTCCAAACTGATGCATCTGAATTAGGGGTAGGGGCAGTCCTTTCACAACTTAATTCTGAGGGCCAGGATCAACCTGTTGCTTTTATCAGCAGGAGGTTGACCCCTATTGAAAAGCGTTGGTCTGCCATAGAGAGGGAGGCCTTTGCTGTGGTCTGGGCACTGAAGAAGTTGAGGCCATACCTGTTTGGCACTCACTTCATTGTTCAGACAGACCACAAACCTCTACTTTGGCTAAAACAAATGAAAGGTGAAAATCCTAAATTGTTGAGGTGGTCTATATCCCTACAGGGAATGGACTATACAGTGGAACATAGACCTGGGAGTACCCACTCCAATGCAGATGGACTCTCCAGATATTTCCACTTAGACAATGAAGACTCATCAGGTCATGGCTAGTCTTATTGTCCTTCGTTTGGGGGGGGTTGTGTAGGAAAGTACCATCTTGCCTGGCATGTTACCCCCATATTTCACTGTATATATGTTGTTTTAGTTGTATGTGTCACTGGGACCCTGCCAGCCAGGGCCCCAGTGCTCATAAGTGTGCCCTGTATGTGTTACCTGTGTTATGACTAACTGTCTCACTGAGGCTCTGCTAATCAGAACCTCAGTGGTTATGCTCTCTCATTTCTTTCAAATTGTCACTAACAGGCTAGTGACCAATTTTAACAATTTACATTGGCATACCGGAACACCCTTATAATTCCCTAGTATATGGTACTGAGGTACCCAGGGTATTGGGGTTCCAGGAGATCCCTATGGGCTGCAGCATTTCTTTTGCCGCCCATAGGGAGCTCTGACAATTCTTACACAGACCTGCCACTGCAGCCTGAGTGAAATAACGTCCACGTTATTTCACAGCCATTTTACACTGCACTTAAGTAACTTATAAGTCACCTATATGTCTAACCTTTACCTGGTAAAGGTTGGGTGCTAAGTTACTTAGTGTGTGGGCACCCTGGCACTAGCCAAGGTGCCCCCACATTGTTCAGGGCCAATTCCCCGGACTTTGTGAGTGCGGGGACACCATTACACGCGTGCACTACATATAGGTCACTACCTATGTGTAGCTTCACAATGGTAACTCCGAATATGGCCATGTAACATGTCTATGATCATGGAATTGCCCCCTCTATGCCATCCTGGCATTGTTGGCACAATCCCATGATCCCACGGGTCTGTAGCACAGACCCGGGTACTGCCAAACTGCCTTTTCAAGGGTTTTTCCTGCAGCTGCTGCTGCTGCCAACCCCTCAGACAGGTTTCTGCCCTCCTGGGGTCCAGCCAGGCTTGGCCCAGGAAGGCAGAACAAAGGACTTCCTCAGAGAGAGGGTGTTACACCCTCTCCCTTTGGAAAATGGTGTGAAGGCAGGGGAGGAGTAGCCTCCCCCAGCCTCTGGAAATGCTTTCATGGGCACACATGGTGCCCATTTCTGCATAAGCCAGTCTACACCGGTTCAGGGACCCCTTAGCCCTGCTCTGGCGTGAAACTGGACAAAGGAAAGGGGAGTGACCACTCCCCTGACCTGCACCTCCCCTGGGAGGTGCCCAGAGCTCCTCCAGTGTGCTCCAGACCTCTGCCATCTTGGAAACAGAGGTGCTGCTGGCACACTGGACTCCTCTGAGTGGCCAGGGCCAGCAGGTGACATCAGAGACTCCTTCTGATAGGCTCCTTCAGGTGTTGCTAGCCTATCTTCTCTCCTAAGTAGCCAAACCCTCTTTTCTAGCCATTTAGGGTCTCTGCTTTGGGGAATTCCTTAGATAACGAATGCAAGAGCTCATCAGAGTTCCTCTGCATCTCTCTCTTCACCTTCTGCCAAGGAATCGACTGCTGACCGCGCTGGAAGCCTGCAAAACTGCAACAAAGTAGCGAAGACGACTACTGCAACTCTGTAACGCTGATCCTGCCGCCTTCTCGACTGCTTTCCTGGTGGTGCATGCTGTGGGGGTAGTCTGCCTCCTCTCTGCACTAGAAGCTCCGAAGAAATCTCCTGTGGGTTAACGGAATCGTCCCCCTGCAACCGCAGGCACCAAAGAACTGCATCACCGGTCCCCTGGGTATCCTCTCAGCACAACGAGCGAGGTCCCTTGAATCCAGCAACTCTGTCCAAGTGACTCCCACAGTCCAGTGACTCTTCAGTCCAAGTTTGGTGGACGTAAGTCCTTGCCTCCCCGCGCCAGACTGCATTGCTGTGAACCGCAACTTTTGCAGCTACTCTGGCCTCTGTGCACTTCCGGCGGAAATCCTTTGTGCACAGCCAAGCCTGGGTCCATGGCACTCTAACCTGCATTGCACGACCTCCTGAGTTGTCCTCCGGCGACGTGGGACTCCTTTGTGCAACTTCGGGTGAGCACCGTTTCACTCCTCTTCGTAGTGCCTGTTCCAGCACTTCTGCGGGTGCTGTCTGCTTCTGAGAGGGCTCCTTGTCTTGCTGGGTGCCCCCTCTGTCCCCTGACGCAATTGGCGACATCCTGGTCTCTCCTGGGCCACAGCAGCATCCAAAAACCCTAACCGCACGACTTGCAGCTAGCAAGGCTTGTTTGCAGTCTTTCTTCAAGAAAACACTTCTGCACGACTCGCCACGGCATGGGACATCCATCCTCAAAAGAGGAAGTTTCTATCCCTTGTCGTTCCTGCAGAATCCTCAGCTTCTACTGTCCAGTAGCAGCTTCTTTGCACCCACAGCTGGCATTTCCTGGGCATCTGCCCACTCTCGACTTGGACGTGACTTTTGGACTTGGTCCCCTTGTTCCACAGGTACCCTCGTCTGGAAATCCATTGTTGTTGCATTGCTGGTTTTGGTCTTTCCTGCAGAATTCCCCTATCACGACTTCTGTGCTCTTTGGGGAACTTTAGTGCACTTTGCACTCACTTTTCAGGGTCTTGGGGTGGGCTATTTTTCTAACCCTCACTGTTTTCTTACAGTCCCAGCGACTCTCTACAAGGTCACATAGGTTTGGGGTCCATTCGCGGTTCGCATTCCACTTTTGGAGAATATGGTTTGTGTTGCCCCTATCCCTATGTGTCCCCATTGCATCCTATTGTAACTATACATTGTTTGCACTGTTTTCTAATACTATACTGCATATTTTTGGTATTGTGTACATATATCTTGTGTATATTTGCTATCCTCATACTGAGGGTACTCACTGAGATACGTTTGACATATTGTCATAAAAATAAAGTACCTTTATTTTTAGTATATCTGTGTATTGTGTTTTCTTATGATATTGTGCATATGACACTAGTGGTACTGTAGGAGCTTCACTCGTCTCCTAGTTCAGGCTAAGCTGCTCTGCTAAGCTACCATTATCTATCAGCCTAAGCTGCTAGACACCCTATACACTAATAAGGGATACCTGGGCCTGGTGCAAGGTGTAAGTACCCCTTGGTACTCACTACAAGCCAGTCCAGCCTCCTACAAACGTGCAATGTAGAAAAAGCTAATGTGCTGAACTGACCGTCAACCGCTCATTGTTTTATCAAATCTGCTCATCTAAAACCCCCAGGTGTGAACCACGAACAGGAGGTGACGGAGTAAATATTTGTATACAAATCAGTGTAAAGCATACTGGATGTACTTTCCCAGGACTTGAACAATGGAGACACTGACTGGAGAAGAAGATGCAACATTTTCGATACCTGACGAGCTGGATGATGAGGACATTGTACAGTGAACCAATTGACATCCTGAGAACTGTGCAATATTAGACTTCATAGATTTGAAAAATTAAGATAATTGGACGGAGTCATAACTGGTGATTGACCAATTAGAAATTGGGGGATAGTCTAGGAGACTTTGATATAATGCCGTGACAAATGGGAAAAACTTCAGAATAGATGTTAGAGGTTGTGCGCAGATGTTCGAAGAGATTTAAGATTCCGTCATTGGGCTTATCCTCTCTAGAGCCTGATGAGATGCTGATCGATTGATGACCTGAAGATGAAGACTGGCTTTGTTGCTGATCCATATCGTGGATAGGTAGCTATGACAATGTGGCAGAATTACCTTTTGTGCCTTTCCTTTTTAGGTACCAACTGCGCTGTTTAATAGTTTTCTTTTAGCTAGATGTTTTTCCAAATTCATGCTCACATTGTTTTCGCATGAAGTCCCACATGCAGATGCTAATCTAGGTTAGATGAGATCCCTACCTTATGACATTGACAAACACAGACAATTGATTGACAAACTGATTTGCTGAACTTCACTATTCATTTTGACTTATTCATTCGTGATTCAGTTATTGGCTTATGCTACTGCTTTAGAATGTACTCTAATGCAAGGTTTGATTAGATTATGTTTTTGACGCCTTCTAATGAATTAATATGGATTTGCTTTAAATAAAGTTTGAATTAACCCCATGACTTAGCATTGTAACTAATAGGGAAATAAAATTGATAAAACGTGTATTGAGTTGTGGTTATTCATAACTGAACATCATGGTGTGATGTTATTAACTGCTGATTAGTGTTTTGCAAATGGTTATTGATTTGTGTATTGATTATTGATGAAAATTGGTTACACCATAGCTAGGATACTCCATGCGAATCAAAAGGTTCATCGACCTATACGCGTCTCCTTATAAGTTTACTTATTAAGGACCGGTCGCGCTGGCACAGATAGGTGTTAATAAAGAAGAACAAGCAAAAACAGTAACAACATGGTCTATGCAGTATTTATTTTTTTAGAATATTCCCCTGAAGTCAGCAGTAGAAGAATTGGGAATGCCATGGCCATTAATTACAACCTGCAGCACTGCCAAGCTTTCAATGGCGATCCCACTGCCATGAAAACAGGGGGGGCCTAGCGGATACAGCCCCATAGCGGTTGAGGTGGGGGCCCATGTGGGTCCCCCCAAAAATGTGGGGTTCTCGGGCACACTGTGTCCTGTGCACAACGTGTTGCATGGGCACAGTATGCCGTTATGGCCGGCAGTAGTTCCATTATACTACCCCCTACCTCCCCACACCAAATGCGCCAGCCCCGTGGGAACTCATAATCCAGCAGTCTTGCGACCGTCGGCCTGGTGCCGTTTGAAAGACCACCACCATGGCAGTCCAGCGGTCTGACGACCAAACTCATAATGAGGTCCTTAGAGGTCAAAATGCTCCTTAGCAGAACAAACACAGGGTGGAAAGTCATTGAATCAGTTGCAGCAAACAGAGAACAAAGACATCCAAACATGAGTAGGGTCTGGCCGAAAGCCCACACTACATAATATTTTATATGTTGAAAATAAAGGGTCTGGTAACAGGCAGCTGACTGTAGTCGGGACCTAAAAACAACTGTGATATTAGTCGATTTATTCAATGTTGGGCTTCACAAAAGTTACAAGGTGCGTGCAAGTCATGGAAGTACATGACGTACTTTTCAGGAATATATACGTTTTTCCCCTAAGAAAACGTCCGTGAATACTTCACAAAGGCACAGTGCTCTGGCTGATGCTCGAAGGAAAGGTCCAATTTTCAGCGTGGGGACCCGATTCCCTCTCCCCTCACTTCACCAATACTGTCAAGGTCAGGACTCAGCTGATTGTCTGTCGCCAAGTAATATGTACGCTCAGAAATTTGAGATCAGATGTCACTCTTTCTGACTGTAGTTAGTAGAAATGAGGTGTGAATTGCCCGAAAGGTATAGTGAGTGCGACTTATTAAATATTACAGTTACGAGTATCAGTTTGATGTTCGCTTATATGAAAGGTCGCTTGTTAAGAACAAAAAATTCAACGGACAGTGTTGATAGCTGTCAATAATTTAGATATTCTGTTCCTTCGTAAATCCAAGAAAAAGCAAACAAATGCGGTCCGTAATTAAGTGATCATTTCCAGGTAACGTCTGCCCTCTCGTGGCAATCAATAGGACGCACCACACGACAACGATCGTTGCTAACGTAGTGCAGCGACACCTGAACCTATAAGAAGAGCAAGGGCTCATTCTGAACCCCAGTTATGGCTGACTTTACCTGCCGAAATATAGTACGTCATGTCATGGCGTATTAATTTTACTTCCAGTTCACAAACTATTGAAAATTCTACAAAAAAAGGTGTGCATTTCTTACAAAGAGACCGAGCGGCAGAGTCATAAAGGTGCGTCTCACTCCTGGAAATTTAGGAGTGAGGAATCCACAGGGAGTGCCCGGGCCGACTTGTGATTCAATGTGACCCTGGGAATGCCCCGTATTGTCAAGTATAATTGATCACAGCAAATGCATTGTACTTCAGGCCCAAGGTGCGGGAATTTCAAATGGTTGTTTAATTCACATAATCCTCGGACGTACTTCCTGAAAATCTACGACCGAACGTCGCCAAATATACGCCCGTTTCCCTTTCACCATTTGCATGCAGGGCCTCTGCAGTGCAGGTGTAAGGTTAGAAAAACGTATGTGTTGCTAATTCCTTCCAGTTTGTTTTCTTCAAGTGGAACAACAAATGTCAAATCCATAGGTCTGGTTTTAACTGCCAGCCCTATCGTCGTAAAAGCATATTTTTTGTCTCAAACAACACAAATACCATTTGAATCCCTGCCACTGAAGAGAACAACTTGATGTGAAAAACTCTGCTTGTGAAAGAGCAGAATGAGGCCACTCATACTGAAAACGGCCAGTGAAGGGGACTGACACATTGCCGGCAGCAGTGGGTAAAAGAAAATGTGAACACAACAAAGGGCTAACGAATGAAAAGAGCTATATATAGCTTTAGTAAAGTGGAAAAGTTACTGGCTGATCCTAAACCTAAAATTCGGTGGTATTTTTGTCATCATACCTTTGTAAAGTCATCATTTAATAGAAAAAAGTGGCTTAGAAATGTATTTAGAATGCAAGATGCACGGCCACTGTCTGACAAGAGACAAAGTCTAAGAAGTTGTGGCGTTAACATTTGCGACGCTCAGCCCTTGATGCTCCCGTGTGCACATTCGGGCTCATATTTATACTCGGTTTGTGCTGAATTAGCGTCATTTTTTGAATGCTAATTCATCGCAAACCTAACTCCATATTTATACTTTGGTGCTAGACACGTCCAGCGCCAAAGTTATGGAGTTAACATCATTTTGTGGACGTGAAAACCTACCTTGAGTCAATGAGATGTAAGGTAGGCATTCCTGTCCAGAAAAGGACGATATGGCCTCAGCGTCATATTTATCCCCGTGCTAAAATCCAGCACAGGGGATGGGGGCCTTAAATAGTGGCGCTAAGCTTGCTTAGCGCCATTATTTAACACCTGGGTATGGACAGGCGTTAGGGGATTTGTAGACATATTTCCATGGTCAGAGATCATGGAAAGTGCCCACAGGGGCCTTTCCCTGGCCCCAGGGTCACCCCCACCCACACCAGAGGGACACCACAGGATGGGGGACCCATCCCAGGTAAGTCCTGGTAAGTACATATATTTTTTTATATTACCCTGCACGGCGCTGGTCCCAATGGCCATGGCCAGGGGACATTTGTCCCCTGGGCATGGCCATTGGGGTGGTGGGCATGGCTCCTGTCTTTACTAAGACCAGAGCCATGTCCAGAAAATGGCGCTACACTGCTTAGAGGCAGGTTTTCTGCCTCTAAACAGTGTAGTGCCATAATTTGGTGCACAAGCCCCGGTTTCCCCTACGCCTCCCCCACCCTGTTAGCGCCCTTTCCAAGGACGCTAACAGGGCATCAGCGCCGGCTAGCAGCATTCTATTAATATGGCGCCCATCCGGCATCTTGGAATTACGCTTGCCGGCCCTATATTTTTTCACGCAAAACTGCACAAATGCAGTTTCACATGAAAAAGTATAAATCTGGCCCTCATTTTACAACCTCTGACAGCCCTGCCCAAAGAAAGGCCGTCTCCCGGATCTTCTGGTGTGATAAATGCAGTTTGTGCATACAAAGGCACATTGAACCTGATTTTGTGATCCATGATCTAGTGCTTCTGTCCCTTCATTTTCAGAGCTTGCCTGCACAGAGGCGATAGCTTGCTATTGTTTATTATTCATCATTTTTCATTTGCTGGCTCAGCCAGCAGCATATACAGGGAGGGCCAGGGCTGGGCCATGGCAGGTGGTACGGTAGAGGAGGCGAGAGTGCACTAAGTGCGCATGTGTGTTTGGACGGCTGTCTGAGGCCAGCCAAACACATAAACACACTTAAGTTTCTGCAACTCAGCTGTATACACAGCCAGGCTGGAGTAACAGCACAGACCCCAGGCTTGTGACCGAGCATCAGTCCTTGCTACTCAGACCAATCCCGATGCTGCTTTCATAATAGTTTTCGCATGAAAGCAGCGCCAGGATTGCTGGGGAGCAGGTGCTGGTGTCCCAGTGAATGCTGGGACACCAGACAAAGAGGAGCAACAAGCGAGGCAGCATGATGCGGTTGGAGGCAGCGACGAGGAGAACGGGTAAGTGGGTTTTCTTTTTTCCCTGCTTTCCCCGTCATCGCCCCGCCCCCTCCCCATCCTTGACATATAAACCTGCAGGCAGATTGATTTCATGATACTCTACAAGAAACTATAGCTGACGTTAAAAGAGCAACTTATGATCCAAACTAGGCAGTAAATAAGCAAGTCTTCATTTCTTAACAGGCAAGACGATTCCTAATGTAGATAAATTCTCCATTTTGTGGGTGCAATCAAGATAAATATTTATCTCCTGCTCCCACTTTCCTTGCTCTGTGTAGTATTAAGAGTTAAACTTTGCCTGAACATTTAATGTCTTGTAAGTTCAGAAGCCACTGATGCAGTAACGCTATGCTAATGGGGTCCTACTTTGACAATTTGTGCCCAACTCCATTGCTTAATTGGAGCCGGTGATTGCAGGCGGCCGACCAGCACGCATTTTTAGGAACCAACACTTATTTTTCCACATCAGGCTCTGATCCAGAGCAAGTGAGAGAAAAACACTCAAGGAGGAATGGAGTAAGCCAGAAAAACCGTGACAAATGGAGAAAGCTGGAACCCTGAAGAGTGAGATGAAAGAGTAGGGAGTGTTTGGTGGTAGCTTAAAGAGCCATGAGATAGAATCAAGACTACGCAGCTTTGGTATTCAACACGCTAAAATTAAATAGTACCAGCTGCAAGCTTCCGCACACAACATCAGGACCAGATCATTATTCTTTTGTTAAGGAAACACTGCCAGATTCAATATGGTTTCAAGTGCATGAGAATCGTGCCACAAGTCCCCTATCAAACTAAATTTATGTATTGCAATTAGACAAGCTGTAGACCTTGGAAGCAGCTGGCTTCCCTTGTCCCCTTTGATTTCCCTACAACACCTCCATTCTCCCCTCTGACCCTGAGCCCCGTTGCATGCATAGTCCATTCTCCCTGAATTCTGCATTTGCCGCTTTTCTTGTCATTCAGGAAAGATTCCTGCGTTTCCTGGTGGCTACAGTAGGGGGAACTTACCATCGTTAGGCCAAGATCAGAGACACAACCCTGGGAAGATGCACTGGATGCTGTCGCTGTGGACTGCAAGCCCCACAATTCATCTCTGCTAAACACTTGAGCCCTATCAGCCCTATTTAAGCATGCTGTAGTCCCACTGTGAGGGGTCTGCATTTGCTACATTTCTTGTCACTGGGCCAAGATTCTTGTGTTTCCTGACCGCTACAGCAGGGTATCTTACCATTGTTTGGCCAAGATCAGAGGCACATCCTGGGAAGCTGCCTTGTTTTCTATTGCAGGAGACTTCAAGCCCCACAATTCCTCCCTGCTAAACACCTGAGCCCTATCATCGCTATTTAAGCTTGACATAGCCATGCCCAAGCGAAGCCAGGGCCAGGGCCAAAGCTGGGCTAGTCTGTGCCCTTCAGAGCCCGGAGGAAGCTGGGCTGGGCTGGGCTTCCCCTCTTGTCTGAACCATTGGGACTTGGGCTGCCAAGGTACAGCAACGTGACTCTTGCTAAGATTGTCCTATTGTTTCCCAGGCTTATTTATCTGGTCATAATGTAACACGTTTTGTGGACTTGGCTAGCGGGTCACATTGCCCTAAGATATTTGTATTCTAGCTGATTTGTTCACATTGTACTAACCAATTTTGCAAACCTAGCTCTTTTAATGATGGAAGTAAAAGCAGCTTAGTAACATTTGAATTTAGGTGTATCAATCTCTAATATGGGCAAACCGAAAGTGCTAAAAACTTAACAAGCTCCACTAAACCAGATAATTCTACATTCAAGGAGATTGATCTCTTCATGGAGGAAGTGGAGTCACTAATCGGCACAGATGCGCCATCTCAGGTCAAACTTGGGAAAATCCTAAATGGCATAAATGGAACTGCTCTCCCTAACAACTCTGGCGCCATCTACAAACAAGACATTTCTAGAGCTAGGAAAGAAACCCAAAGATTAGCTCTAAAGCATAAGCATAATGCTCAGAATATAAAACGTTACTTTTACGCTCACCCTAGGGAACCACAGCTAATGAACCACTTTTAGTCCAAGACTTGACTGCCCATGTATAACTAATGTAATTGTTGCTTCGACTAACCAAAGCTTGGCCGCACACATACACCATTCCGTGTAGTAACTGCTTCCTCTTACTCACTGACAAGACTAATATGGACCCATAACTTCCATCATCTGAAGGGCCGCAGCTAGTTAAACTCATTGAACCAACTGTTGCGGGTGATATAGACCATTTAGAAGGACAGATCATAGAACTCAGGAATGAGGTGGGGGGGGTCTCAAAATTGTGGTATTACATTTTTCTACTTTGTTAAATCAACTTATCAATGATAAAAATACTAATACCAGCAGAGCTACGAGCACCACACACAATCAAACCTGTCATTGAGCAGGGATCCCAAGCCCATAAGCCTGACAGGTCCTTTTTTTTTGTTTTTACAAAATACTGCAGGTTTGTGTCATATCAATTGAGATAGCAAGGAGAGGCGGGGGCCTTGTAACACAAGGATGGCTCAGACAGCACACCCTATACTTACCATGCATCCTACTTCTGAATATAGGGAGGAGTCTGGCTGTAATATGAGTATTCCAGCGCCTTTGATTAGCAATACCATTCCAAAGTCCAGTCTCCTTTTTACACACCGTAGATGCTCAATTTGTTTGGTTAATGTCCCAAAATTTAGGCAAATCCAACATAAAGAAAAGAAGGACACACTAATAAATAAATAAATCCATTGGATTTGCAAGGTGAGAGAGGCTGTCGCTCCCTTTTTAGAGAGGATTTCTTGGGAGCATTTAGGCATACACAAACTGGCTCTAGCTATGATACCATTGAGTTGATCCTTCCTAGCAGAGAGTTAGTAGACAATTTAGTGGCATTTGATGTGCAGACATCTACTCTGTTCGATACAAAAATTAATTTTAAATACAGATGCCAGGATCTAAACCATCCAAAAGAAGGTCATATATCCCATTCCCACCCTGTAAAAGAATCACCCATTAGGGCGATAATTAACAACTAGTGTCTAACATTGACCCATTTTTCTGGGCTGAGCTCTAGCATAGGGTTAATAATGACTAGTGTATGGCTGCTAGTTCCCCAAACTAGCTTTTCTTGCCAACTGATGATTTAGTCCCATTCAGTTGCAGTGGTCAACCTGAAGATGTCTTTGTTAGGCTCTATCTCCCCTCCTAGTATTTCACTGAAGAGCGATGCCAGAGCCACCGGGGTACACTGTCTGTCACCTACTCTCATCCAGGACACAGGTACCCTTTCAACAATTTCTTGGCATGGGGCTGGAATAAAATCAAAAATTGTTATGCCAGATTGGAATGATTTTCTCGAGCTGTCTGACATCTGGTTGTTGCAGGAAACTTGGTCTTTTAAACCAGTTTCCAAACCCAGCTACCTGAATTTTTGGATTCCTGCTCATAGTGGCCCTGGCGGGAGGCCTTACGATGTGGATCCAATTGAGTTTGAATTCCATAATCAAACAACTTTACACTAATTATACAGATATTATAGAATTGTGACAGGTAATTCAGATCCATCGCCTTAGATCGCCAACTGTTTCAATCTTAGAGGAGTTTCTGGGTAAATATCATGGTGAATCATACTTAATAATAGCAGGGGATTTTGACACCGCATTTGAGCCCCTAGACAACGATGATGCTAGTCTAGAGTCGGAAGAGGTTTAGACCTGGGATATTCCACAACTTGATTTACCTTTGATACGTAAGTGGACAGAGGCTGCCCTTCAGCAAAAATCACTTTCACGAGAATAAGGGATGAGAGCTACAAATGGAAGAACCAAATCTGACTGAGGGGGGGCTAGTACTTTTGACAATTCATCCCACACTAGTCGTATAGATTATATATTTATTGATCTCCACCTTTGGCCGTATCTTCAGGACATGACTGTTAAGACCAGGATGGAAAGTGATCATAACTCATTGTGCATTACAACGGAGTCCCCCAGCTCTACTGTATGCTGGAAAACAAATATCAAACTATTGTTAGTACCAGGAACATCCATTCTACTAAAGACACACGTTGTGTTAAATGGTCTCAACTAATAGAGAAGCCAGATCTCTCGATTTCAATTGGTGCTGATTTACAATCATGCCTAGCTGAGATGGATGCAGGTATTTCTGGTGCCAAGAGTATACGGGTTATTACTAACATTCATAACATCTTTGAGAAAATCTTAACTTACTTTACAGTTCCTACTATCAAATCTCTTGGAAAAATCTAGTAGAGTTAAAACCTGGTTCAACATGGAGTGCAGGCACTCTCGCCAACAGCTGGGAGATGCATTGAGATCTAAAGACCTCCCCAGGATTCACTTAGCAAGGAGGTCCTACAAAGTGGCTCAGTTCCATGCAAAAACGGAATGGGATGAAGGGAGGTGGCAAGAATTGAGTTTGGGTTGCTCCCTAAAGATTCTATCAAATTTTGGTCTCTTGTCAAGTGGGGTGGGGAGGGCCGTTCACCTCCTCCTCACAACCACATGGCTCCGTCCGTTTGGGTCAAGCATTTTTCAGCCTTATATTATCCTAGCCACCTTAACATTCCAGCTGATGATGCAGTGGAAGTCCTCTATGCTGAACACCCCTTTATTTCTGAGCTTTCCTTTGGTCTAGCAGACGTTACACTTGTGATGGATGCTATAACCAGAGGTAGGGCCACAGGACCTGATGGCATACCAACTGATGTGTTTTTGTACGACAGGGATAACTGGTCTAGGAAACTGCCATTATTAGTGGAGCCCCACTGCCTGGAATCCTGGAAGGGAGCTGAAGTTATCCCAGTATACAAGAAAGGAGACCAATTGTTGCCAAGCAACTATAGACCAATTTGTTTAATTGATTACGTACAGACACTTTTTTGCACACCTTCTTCTTGGTCAGATCCATGAGTAGATTAATGATAATGATGTCCTGTCCCCTTACCAAGCTGGGTTCCACAGGAAAACAAGCACTACGGACCAGGTAAAAAAAAAAAAAAGAATCTATATTGGAGGACGGTGGAGATAAGTGGAGGCAGTATATATGTTGCCTTCATCGATCGCAAATCAGCCTTTGATCTGGATCCCCAAAAGAAACTGTGGCAGGTTCTTCCTGTTATGGGTATGCCTTCGAATCTGCTGAGAGTGTTAATTCAATTTCATGAGGGAAATTATGCCCAAGTTCGATGGGGTAATTAGGGAGAATGGAGTAAATCCTTTCCCAAATGGGTACGCCAAGGTTGCATTTTCTTTTCTTTATTTTTTAACAGCATTGTTTTCTTTGTGTGTGTTCTCCTCCCCACTGATGCCCCTACTCTGACTACTAAAATACCTATTTTGCTGCTTGCAGACATTTTATTGATCTCTAAGGCACCCAGTAGGCTTTAGCAAGCCCTATTTCGGTTTGAAGAACTTTGTACATCTGACATATTCGAGAGCAATTCCACAAAGACTAAGTATATGGTCCTCAAAAAGCAAAAGTTGTTTGAGGGCAGACTCAAGGTGGGGGGCATACCACTCAAAAGGGTAGATATATTTACATACTTGGGTGTAACCTTATCCTCAACTCTAGCATGGAAACCATAGGTTGACTTAATGACCACAAAACAAACAGATTTCAGGTGCTGTAATTAAGAAGTACAGTTCTTCATTTCCAAAACCTATTTCCCAAGATTTACAAATTTACAATGCCAAAACAGTAAATTCTGTGTTGTATTGGTATGAACTATGGGGTTTTACTTATCTATCTTCTCTTCCAAATTCTGAAAACAAGTTCTTGAGAAGTTTAGCTCGCCTCCCTGGCAGTACTTCATTGGTGCCGTTGCTGCTTGATCTGGGCATAAACACATTAGCTGATAAAGCCAGACTTCATCTTCTGCTGTTCTGGAGAACCCGAACAGGATCAATATAGACTGGCCCTAAAAGACGTGATGGAGGCCAATATATGTAATACCATTCCTTGTCTTCTTCAAATAAAAATGTATTTAATACCTATTGGCCTGCAATCTTTATGGGCCTATCCATCATCAGCAACAGGTCTGACAGCACGGACACTAAAAAAGCATTATTGGCTTTGGGTCAGGCTGTCAGAAGGTCAATTGGCCGTCACTTTATCCTTAACAGGAACGTTTTTGCATTTTAAATGGAATAGCTATTTGGAGCCCTATTGGGATACCATCACTGTTCCCTTGGATCGCAAACTATACTTTCAATTCAGGGTAGGCACTCTTCCCCTGAAAGAGTTTACTATCAAATGGGTGCCAAATAGCAGTCATTTGTGTCCGGTCCGCAACAACTTCACAGAATCAATTGGTCATGTTTTCTTTGCATGTTCAGGCTATATCATTGCCTGCAAGAAATGGATCAAGCCAATATTTAGATTAATGGGGACTCGTAGCAGTTGAACTTTGCTTATAATCCTTCGAGCAGATCCCAAACTTACCAATGCATGTGCTGTTGCTAAGTTTCTGCTGTGGATTTGGATTATTAGAGCTAGGGCTGTAAATACCCCTTGACCCCTTCACTGCCAGGCCTTTTCCCCCTCTGGTGCCAAGCCTTTTTTTTTTTGGCTGTTTGGGGCAGTTCACGCTTAGGCCCTCATAACCTTTTGTTCACATAAGCTACCCATGACAAATTTGCATCCTTTTTTTCCAACATCCTAGGGATTCTAGAGGTGCACAGAGTTTGTGGGTTCCCCTGAAGGAGAACAAGAAATTAGCCAAAATACAGCAAAAAGTCTGTTTTTTTAAAAATAAATGGGAAAAAGGGCTGCAGAAGAAGGCTTTCAGCCTCCTTCCAGTTAGTGACAGAAATGGGTGTGAAACCAATGCTGGATCCCAGAAAGCTAAACATTAGACACAATTCTGAATTCAGCAAGGGGTAATTTGTGTAGATCCTACAAGGTTTTCCTACAGAAAAACAGCTGAAATAAAAAAAAAAATTGAAATTGAGGTGAAGAAAACAGACATTTTTCTCCACGTTTTACTCTGTAACTTTTTCCTGCGATGTCAGATTTTTGAAAGCAATATACCATTACGTCTGCTGGACTCACCTGGTTGCGGTATATATAGGGCTTGTAGGTTCATTAAGGACCCAAGGTACCCAGAGCCAATAAATGAGCTGCATCTTGCAATGGGGTTCATTCTATACGGGGTACACAGCAATTAATTTGCCTGAATATAAAGAGTGAAAAATAGGTATCAAGAAAACCTTTGTATTTCCGAAATGGCACAAGATAAGGTGTTGAGAAGCAGTGGTTATTTGCACATCCCTGAATTTCGGGGTGCCCATACAAGCATGTGAATTACAGGGCATTTCTCAAACAGACGTCTTTTTTTACAAACTGTCTTACATTTGGAAGGAAAAAATTTAGAGAAAGACAAGGGGCAATAACACTTGTGTTGCTATTCTGTCTTCTCCCCAGTCTCCCGATAAAAATGGTACCTCACTTGCGTGGGTAGGCCTAATGCTTACGACAGGAAATGCAACATGGACACATCACATTTTCACATTGAAATCTGACATGTTTTTTGCAAAGTCCCTGGCTGTAGATTTTGGCCTCTAGCTCAGCCGGCACCTAAGGAAACCTACAAAACCTGTGCATTTTTCAAAACTAGACACCTAGGGGAATCCAGGATGGGGTGACTTGTGGGGCTCTCACCAGGTTCTGTTACCCAGAATCCTTTGCAAATCTCAAAATATGGCCCCAAAACACTTTTTCCTCACAGTTTGGTGACAGAAAGTTCTGGAATCTGAGAAGAGCCACGGATTTCCTTCCAGCCATTGTTCCCCAAGTCTCCCGATAAAAATTATACCTCACTTCTGTGGGTAGGCCTAGTGCCCATGAAAGGAAATGCCCCAAAACACTATCTGGGCACATCAAAATGATCAAATACAAAACTACCTGTTTTTTGCGGGGGGCACCTACATTTTTGGTCCTGGGCTCAGCAGCCATACAGGGAAACCTACCAAAACCAGACATTTCTGAAAACTAGACACCTGAGGGAGTCCAGGGAGGTGTTACTTGCGGGGGTCCCACAGTGTTTTCTTCCCAGAATCATCAGCAAACCTCAAATTTAGCTGAAAAATCAAATTTTTCCCACATTTCTGTGTGGGATCACCTCACTGGGACAAATTTCTTACCACCCAACGTTCCCCTCAGTCTCCTGGTAAAAATGATACCTCACTGTGTAGGTGGGCCTTGCCTGTGACAGGGAAGAGCCAAAAACATGTTGAAATTGAGGGGGAACCAAAGTGGGTCCAAAAGAGCAGTTTAAAAAAAATAATTTTTAGGCTGACAAGTGGAGCAGAATTTTTATCGGTATAGATGAGACAATGCTGGGTGGTAGGAATTTTGTGGATTCCTGCAGATTCCGGAAGGTTCCCTCACAAAAATGTGGAAAAAATTCGTGATTTCCAGCAAAGTTGGAGGTTTGCAGGGCATTGTGGGTAAGAAACTGGTGTGGGATGCATGTGAAGCACACCACCCTGGACTCACCCAGATGTTTAGTTTTTAGATGGGTCTAGGTTTTGTGAATTTTTCTACATGGCGGCGTCCAAAAGTTCAAAAAGTGCATCCCTCACCATTCCAAGTGGGACGATTTTGAGAGTTAGCCAAGCTCTCATGGCCCAAATGCAAAACCAAAACCCCAAATAACCAAATGTCCTCTTGCTTGCCATGGGATAAGATGTTTTAGTGTGCAGAGGAGAGCTGAAAGACTATTACCACCTTCAGTTGGGGTGGGGGCATAACCATGCCCGTACTGGCTGGTAGCCACCACCTCACTATTTTTTTTTAATTCCCTGCATCTAGTAGAATTTCGGCCCCCTGGGGTGTGGATCGGGGGAAGTTGCCCCATCTGCCCACTGGTGGGCAGAACAACTTTGGCCCCATTTATTTGGGGTGGAGGTATGGCCATACTTCCACCCTTTTAGTTTGAAAAAAAATTCTTCCCTGATCTCTGGTGGGCTTTCTGCCCCCCTTGGAGGCAGATGAGCCTTACAAAAATAGGCCAATCTGCCCCCAAAGGGGGCATATATGGCCAGCAGTAATGTGCCCCCATGGGGAGCGACCCTTGCCCAAGAGGCTGCCCCCCAAACAAAACACACACACCAATCCCTGGTGCCTAAGTGGTTTCTGCCCCGCAGGCAGATCAGCCTAATTGAAAGGTATTTCCTTTCCTTTGATGTCTTTCTCAGCATTTCGCTATCGGACAGCAGAAATGGCCACTAGACACCAGGGAATTTAATTTTTTGTATTTTATGCATAAGGGGAGAGGCCCACGCAAATTATTTTTAGGCCATTTCAGTCCACCTGGGGGCAGATCGGCCTAATTATAATAGACCGATCTGCCCCCAGGTGGACTGAAATGGCCTAAAAATAATTTGCGTGGGCCTCTCCCCTTATGCATAAAATACCAAAAAATAAATTCCCTGGTGTCTAGTGGCCATTTCTGCTGTCCGATAGCGAAATGCTGAGAAAGACATCAAAGGAAAGGAAATACCTTTCCTTTCCCTTGATGACTCTCTCGGCCCCTCCACGTCATTGGAGGAGAAATGCTTTTCATTTCTCCTCCGATCGGTGCTAGATGCTGAGCTTCCAGCACAGAGGGACAGGCCTCCGATAAGTTCAGCACGCTGATGTCATCAGATGCCACAGGGGTTGAGGGGGGAGGCGGGGGTGGAACGGGAAGCAATTCCTGTTCCATCTCTGCCCTGGGGGCGCCGAGGCGAATGGGGTGAGCGCTAGCGTTCCCCTCCCCATGAGCCAATCCAAGGATGTAACGTTTACGTCCTTGGCGCCTCAGCCAAGGACGTAACCGTTACGTCCTTGGCTGCAAAGGGGTTAATACAACTGTGATTATTTTTTTATTGGTGTCAACTGTTTTATGCATCATGGTCAGGGATTATTATTTTTTTTTTTTTTAAATCAAAGTCATGATTAATATATGCCCTTGTTTTAGATCTTTATAATTTAGGAGTTAGTGCACTCTTTCTGTTTATATGTTGGGGCATTACCATGTTTTTATATGCATTCATTTAGCAGAACACAGTTTTTTCATGTATTTTCTGATGTAACTAAACTTCTGTATGCTGCAATGCTTTGGTTCTCATACTGGAATGCATTTGATTTATACGTCATTTTTATTCATGAATATGCTTTTATTCTTTATGTGCTTTTATGAATTATGAATTATTTATGAAATGAGTTGGATCATGTCTCCTATAAGCAACCCTACAAGAAAAAAGGACCAAGGGCATGAACATTCGTTCTCAATTAAAAAAAAATATGTGCTACCTTACTATGCCACGTCTGTAGCACTCTTGCAAAAGAGTTTATGAACAGGAGCAGCCCCTGATTTTACGAAACAATATCTATACCAGTTACACCTTCCCATGTAAGAATTATTGAATGTTTGCCTTCCCTATGGAGTCTGAGATTCCGTGAAAAATATTGAGATATTGGTTACCACTGGACTGTACAGTCTACCTTGAAACATACACTTGAGGTTTGTTAGTTCTCTGCACATTTTCAAGTGATGAATAAATCTTAATAGGCTGATTCCCCAACGCATTTATGATTACAGGATGTAGTACACTGTGACACATCTCTTACATGGCTTAATGAATCTGCCGCAAAATGTCCAACTCCCTGTCAGTACAAGTGCAAATACTTCACAGTCCTTTTCCATTTGTGCTAATTGTATATAAATAGTCAAAGAAAGAGTTCACTTTTTGACTTAAGACAAGTTCTGTGCACCAGCCGAGCCTTTAAAAGTCAGGAGAAGATTCTATGAATGGGGAGTGCAACCTACTGTTGTTTGGACAGGAGGAAGTGGTAGTAGACTGCCATGTCTCCAGACGACCTGTCCTACATTCATCTCACAGAACTTCCATGTCTCATCTATGAGCACTATGTGAGAATCTGCTGCTTGAGGATCAGGAAAAGACCTGTGATCAGAGTGATATTATCCCTGCATAGTCCAACCCAATAAATACATCAGCGAGTTTGGAGAGGGAGAGAGAGATAGATAGATAGATAGATAGATATGCCCACATCTGACAGTAAAATGAGAAGCAAGAGCTGAAACACCTTCAGGGTGAACCGTTGGCTTTATCTGTATGTCTCCTATGCCTTGATCGCCTTTGTATCTTTTTGAGCTTTTGTGTCCACATTACTTCGGGTGCTTTTGATGCCCAAGTTGTCATCAGGTGCTTAGGCTACAAAGGTCTCAAGACAACCCTGTTTGTGAGACCGGGATATGTTAATTTGTCCACATAGATTTTTTCATGTGAGTATTAAATATCATTCTGGCCCACCCCGCATCCCTTCCCCACCCTCTTCCGGTCTAGTTGCAAGGTGAGGTGTAAATGGTAGCCCATTTTCTCAACAAACCTATAAGTTTGAGGATGTTCACTGTAGCATTGGTGATGTGCATAAATGACACGCGGAGACCAAGGTACAGTTCAAGCACTGTTGTGTTTATTTCTCACACACACTCGGTCTCTGCAGATATCGAATACCCCGCTCCCGCAGTTTTCCAAATAATTTAAGTTCTCTTTTATCATGTCATCATGCCCCCACCATTAGTCCGGCATGGTGAGGGGTGTGACATGAATCGCCCCTGTCCAGGAGCGTAATTGTGGGTTCACCCAGAAACAGCGAACACTACATTTCTCCCTAAAACAGAATAAACCAAAGAAGATACTCAAAAATTACTTTTCCAAATAGGAGGTAAAATATCCTTGAAACTGACACGACAGGGGAGGCGCGGCAGAGAAAGAGATGCTTAAGTCAGTGTGTTACAAAGTCAGCGTACCTCTTAGATGGACCCGGGTTGGACCTTAAATGATACTTCCCAGCCCCTGCACACCCAGACAGTGGTAGAGAGTCATAGCTCTCTGTAGAACTTCCACTCGCAGGGCTCGTACTCTCCTCAGCGGTTGATGACCTGGGCTCTGACAGCGCTGACGGTCCTGCCACCTCACGGTCTCCCTGTGAATGCCGGCCCTGGTACAAGGATTTCTGTCAAAGACTGACGTCTTCTGTTCTGCTCTGGAGCCCATGGCCCAGAGCCATCTACTCCGCAGCTGGTGGAGTAGGTGAGGGCAAACTTCCTAAAATGGGACACATTCCTAGTAACTCATTCCTCACCCCATACTGCCGTGATAATGGTCCTTTTTATTGCGGTCACTGTCCAAGGGGCAGCTTCAAATGGTAGCCTAAACGTCCCTCCTGGGTGGCGGTCTTGGATGAGCACAGTGTTCCCCACCTGGATTGAGCTGCTCCAGGCTTTCCATCTTCGGGACTCGTAGCAGTTGTTGCAGGATCTCCTCTCCACAGACCAGTTCAGTGGACTTGGCTGGGCGGCCCACTGAAGGTGGTAAGGGATGGAAACGGCCACTGCTCTACCGGAACATAACTGCCTCGGGAGATTCCTGTGGATGCATGGGGTGTAACTCTGTATTCACGCAGGAACATGTACAAGGCACTTTCAATATTCTGTGATTCTGCGGTGGCAATGCAGATAGTTTTTGTCAGTGTTTTTTCAAACCTTTCCACCTCCCCGTTCACTTGGGGCTAGCAGCGGGTGATCCGGCGGTGTTTGGTGTTCCTAGATGCCAAAAAGTCGGACCACTCACGGCTGTTGAATGGGGGCCCGTTGTCTGTACGAACTTCACCGAAGAGGCTAGTGGTGAGCATAATTTTCTCAACTTTGGGGATGACCACGGCTGCAGATGTAGTTGGCACGATCTCCACCTCAGGATATCGGAAGTAATCGTCAATCATTATTAGCATGTGTGATCCATTGGGTAGGGTCCCGGAGTCGGCACTGACCCTCTGCCAAGGGGCAGTAGGGCCGTCTTCGGTGATAACCGGCGCTGGAGGGTCCGGTGCTCCACTCGCTTGACAGGCGATGCACTCTCTCACCACTTCCTCTGCTAACTGATCCAGGCCAGGGAACCAGACTCTACTTTGGAGCCTGTTTTTGGACTTTTCAATGCCTTGGTGGGCACCACGAGCCAGCAGGACGGCCCGAGTACTTAGGTGGGTGGAGATGACTAGCCGGGGCCCTCGCAGCAGGCACCCATCTGCACTTACTGACAGCTCCTGGCAGACGTAGAACAGGGCCTGTAGGGTGGTCTTGGCATTGATTGTACGGAATGTCGCCAGATGTTGCAGTTGGCGCCAGTCTCCAGACCGAGCCGCTTCCATGGACATTTGCAGACAATCACCGTGGGTAGTGTCATCCACCACTTCGGAGAGTGGTGTTGGTACTGGCCGGGCCCGCTCCACGACCAGCCTGACGTACTCTTCTGTCTCCATGGCTTTCTCAGCCACCTGGGGGGTAGCAGGTCGTGCGTGACGAGAGAGAAAATCTGCAGGATTGTGGGTGCCAGGTTGGTATACTACGGTGAAGTTGAATTCTTGTGGCTGCAATATCCACTTCTCGATTCCTGGTGGAGGCTTGGATGACGACCCCTTAAACAGAGGGAGAAGTGGTTTGTGATCGGTTACTACTGTGAACGCCTTGCCATAAAGGTACAGGTGAAAATGTCGGCCCCCCCAGTGGATAGCGAAGGCTTCCCGCTCGATCTGGGAGTGGTATTGCTCTGTAGGTGTCAGCGTCCGGCTGGCAAACGCAACTGGGGCACACTCACCACAATCCTGTTTCTGGCAAGGACTGCACCCAGACCGGTGGGGCTGGCATCAACGGCTAACTGAGGGTCCCGCTGAGGGTCGAAATACACCAGGGTGGTGTCTGCCGAGAGCGCATTCTTAGTGTTTTGGAACACCCCCTCTTGTTCACTGCCCCACACCCAGGGATGGTCATTCTTGGTGAGGTTCCTCAAGGGGGCAGTTAGATCTGATTGGTTCTTTGTAAACCGCCCACAGTACGCAACCATTCCTAGGAAGCTTCTAACCCCCAAAACAGAAGTCGGTGCTGGAGCTTCTTGGATGTCCCTGACCTTCGTGGGATCGGGGCCAATCCCCTGTTCTGAGACTCTGTATCCAAAGAAGGAAATGTCACTTTTTAGGAACTGGCACTTGTTGTGGTGTAGGGTCTGGCCATGTTCTCGTAGTCTCACAAACATGGCTCAGAGGCGTGCCATGTGACTCTCCAGTGTGGGGGCATGCACCAAAGTGTCATCACTTACGTTCAGGACTCCTGGGAGTGCTTGCAACACCCCTTTGACGGTGTGCTGGTACACCTCGGCGGTGCTGGAGATGCCAAAGTTGAGGTGGGTATACCTCCAAAGGGCGGTGTGGGTTGAGAATGTAGTGATGGGACGGGAGTCAGGAAGTAGTACTAGCTGGTGATAGCCAAAGCAGAGGTCCATCTTGCGGAACCACTGACCCGGACAACTCCCCATTGATGTCTTCTATTGTTGGGGTCAGATGTCTCCCCCGCTTGATGACCTGATTGGGCAGTCGCATATCTACACAGATGCGGATGGCCTCTGGTTGTTTAGGTTTTTTTTGCGAGGACAATCGGGGACACCCAGGGGGTGAGCACAGACACTCTTTCGATGATTCCAGCCTTTTCCAGGAGCATCAGTTCTCGTTCCACTTTAGCTCGTAGGTGGAAAACTATTCACCTGTATCTGAGCGCAACTGGGCTAACCGACTCATCTATGTGCAGTTTGAGTGGGGGTCCTTTGAGGCAACTGATGCCATGGGAAAGCGCCTCAAACTCCCTGGCGAGTTCTCCCAGACTGTTGGCGTGAATGCTGAAAGCAAAGTGCACAAGTCCTAGGTCTTGTGCTGTTCGGCAGCTCAACAGGAATCCCGACCCTTCAATTGACACACAGACCTTGGCCTGGACCCTTGTGCCTTCGTGGGCAAGCTGTGTCATGAAAACTCCTGCCATCTGTAGGGTCGTTGTGTTCCCAAAGGCATACACCTGTATCTTCGTGGGTGTGAGGGGGGTTCGTGAGGTCATGGTAAGTTTCAGTGGCCATGAGGTTGATAGATGCCCCAGTGTCAATCAATGCTGGCATGAGTTGTTCTGCTATAACTACTTGAAATGTAGGCAGTTGGCGGCCTTTGTCTGATCCCTTCCCTACAGCCTTCATCACATGGACTCTTTCTGCGTCGTCACCCAGTTGGCTCTCCAACGAGGTGGGGGGTTAAGCCCCTATTAGTTTGATCACCTTTTTGGGCACAGACGAGGCGGCTTTGGCCAAGGATTGGCAGACTTTAGCAAAGTGATTGAGCTTGCCACATGCACTGCAAGTCTTACCCCTGCCTGGGCAGCCGCTGGGGTTTGGTAAGGTGCCCCCTCTCCATCTGCAGGTCTTCCCTCTTGGTTTTGGTCATGGGACCCCAGTCTTACTCTTGGCCGTGTCTGGTAGGATCACATTGATGGGCTCTGACTTTATCTGAGCAGTTGGCAGCAGCTCCATATGCGCAGCCTGCGCAGCCTGCGCTTTTGAGGGTTCTTTTGAGCGTCCGAGGGTGAGTGTGTCTTTCATGTTCATGTTGGGTTCTTACAAAATGCGTTCACGGAGCTTAGACAATGTACATCCTTGGATGAATTGAGCTCTATTTTCGTCGTCTTCATCCGGTAAGGTGCAGATGCTGGCCAGGTCTCTTAGACAGGCATGGAACACATCCACTGATTCATCGGACCTCTGGTGCGCTTGCCGCAGTAGGAACCGCTCGTAATCTGGATTCGGGTAGGGCTCAAAGTGTGCTGTGATCACGTTCTTCATTATGACAGCCGCGCTTGATGGAGACAAGTGCGCGCTGATCAGCCAGTTCAGGACGCATGTTGTGCTGGCAGATGTTGGGCTTTCACTACATGGATCTGGGCAGACACGTGCGTGTGAGTGCCTCGGCCAAGGCGGAGCTGCGGCTCGCAGAGAGGCGGCAGGCGGCTGCGGCCAGTCCTCTCATGGCGTGGGCAGGGAGGCAGTTCCGGGCACCTCTTCGGCCACATGTTTCTCTGGGGGCCTTGTATACCAACAGCACCGTGGGGTAGAAGCATACACTCTGCAGTGATGTGGGAAGGGGGAGGGGGACCCTCGTCGCCAGTGTAGTGTCCACAATGCCCATAAATGACACATGGAGACCAAGGTATGGTTCAAGCACTATTGTGTTTATTTCTCACACACACACGGTCTCTGCAGATATCGAATACCCCACTCCCACCGTTTTTACAACTCCTATAAGCTCTCTCTTATCACGTCATCACGCCCCCACCATTAGTCCGGCATGGTGAGGGGTGTGACCTGAGTTGGTCCTGCCCAGGAGCGTAATTATGGGTTGGCCCGGAAACGGTGCATTCACTACACCCCCTTCGTTATGATCGTTAATTCTAAAATTATGATGCACTTTGACAATTCTGCATTCCAGTAGAATCAGGCGGTACAATTCTGACTAATGTAGGTTTCACCCTCGCGCAAAAAAAGCCTGTGCCTATCTGGCAAATGATGCTTTCCCCAGAAAAGGCAATAGAGACATGTCTTGACACACAATTTGGGAAATAATACCAAAGCGCTTGCCATGAGTAAATATTTCAGATTTTCACATAAACAATAACATAATGTCTTTTAAAAGTTCGGTGTACGTACTTAAGGCCTGATTCTCAAAGCATTTTCCACACTCATGTTACATTTAGGTGTGCACTTACACAGGACTGTATATTTTTACAATCGTATGATTCTCTTAAAAATGCAAGGCCACCAAGGTTGTAAAACTACTACATTCAGAGGTTCATGCTTAGGAACATGGAAAGTCTGAAAAAGTAGATGAACACTCAAACTCAGTGGTAAAAATGGAATTCATATATTGCTTGAGGGTCTTTTCTCACCCTAGAAATGCAGGCAAATGTATTGCTGACAAAACAAGTGGGTGTTTTGGGGGGAGGGGGCTTGACGATGGACGAAGGGGGAAAAGATTCAGTTAAAGGGAGAGGAAGAAATATTGGAAAAGGTTTCCTGTTGCAGGAAAATATTTTCGCCAGGAAGGGAAAAAAAAGGTAAAAATGTGCAAATGCACATTTGTCACACTTGCACGTGCAGAATTTTTACTTGCTGGAAATTCTACATGCTTGAACTTTATGGTTTGGAGTACTCTATGAACTCTGCGACTGCTGTATATTTTCTTACGTGCTCCTATCATATATTGTGAATCCAATAGGAGTTATAAATTTGCTCCAAATGAAGGTGTAACCACAGAGGAGCTAGTGTTTTTTTTAATGGTAACTTTGATCTTGATGGCTGACTTTAATGATATATTCTTAAATGATAGCTGATTCACAACACTTTGAAAGTGTAACTCACGAAGACAGAAAGTTGAATTTGTGGCAGAAAATTTCAAAATCGTTTCAGGATTTGAAGATTTTTTTGCAAACACAAAGTCCATTTACTACTGCATGGCACATTTTCTGTTTCAAGTTTAGGTTTAGCTGTTGTAACATGTTTTCCTACAAAAGGTGCAACATAATGGGCAATGTGAATGTGGGCCACATCCACACAATTGCCAATTTAGGGTATTTTGAATAATTCTACTAGCTTTCAAAAGTCAACGTACTATATATTTACCAGGTGGGTGGAAAAAAGAAAGACATGAACATTTGCACATGTACATTTCTGTAAATGGACATTTTCCTCAAAGTACCTTCTAGGAGCAAATGTAGAGGAGCAGAAATGTCCACAACAATCTCTCATTTGTCTAGATTTGTAGTACTACTCCTGAAGAGGCGGAGTTATAAAAAAAATGCAGAAATTATTGGCGCAAACCTTAAATACATAAAATTTGTCGTTTTGTTTCGAATTAGATGCCCGAATCATTATCAGTAATATTTGCCACTGAAGATCTCGTTCAATTTTCCTTCAGTCTCTAATCCAGGTAGACTTTTTAAACATGCTTCCAAATTTCATGTATCAACCTCTGTTTCTTTATTATCTTAGCACATGGTAATAAAATAAACAGTTATTGTTACTCACAGTTTTGTTCATGCAAACTAAAATAACATTTTATGGGAGTATTTTATTACAAAACCTTTGAATGAAGTTTTAGATATTTTGGGCTGAGAAAAAAGATGAAATTTTTTTTCAAGAGATTATTGGAATTACCTGAGTCTTAGTTTTAAAACGTATTAAATACATACAAAACGCTGAGTAATCAGTGAAGGTTTGGGCAATGCTTGCAGTAAGAAATTCAATGACGTTAAGAAGACAGTTTGGAATAAAGGGTTTGTTTTGTTTGGAGGTGTGACCGTGCTGAGCTGTGATGCAGAATAGGACTGTATAAGCCCGAGGGTATAGATCTCATGACTACATTCTACAATAGAGAGGTATCACTTCTCTTTGGCAGATTTATTTATATAGTTAAGCATGCCCATAATAGATTCTGTGTGTTACGATATTTGTACCCACCTTCCTTAGTAGGATTTTGTTTATACTACAAGGCATAGTGGGTCAATGCCTAGCTATAGGTGGTTTTTGTAGTTATTAGAGATTTAATTTTTTGACGATAACATTTATTTAATCTTTAGGACCCCACTGGGATTCTTGAAGCTGTTCTGAAAAGGTGACAATATTTATGACTTTGAGCCACCGAAATGGCCAGTACCACCGAAAATAATGAACTGTATGCACAAACGTATCAGTTAGTATCATTACAAGGCTAAGGACTCTATATTGTGTGAATGGGGGACTGCATGTGGATTAGGAGTTTTTTCAGGGGTTGGTTTTTAGATATGTTTATCAAATACATGTTTGAGAACTGATAGTGTATGAATTTTGAAATACATTTTGTGAAAATCAATGAACCTCGCTACTGGAAATATATCTTTTGTATGTATAATAAAAGAAATTCATTTTGCCTCCAGTTTGGTGTGTTGTCTAGAGTGTGTGTGATATTCACGTAAATTTACTTTTTGTGTAGTTACAGAAAATTATGCATAATTATGCTAAGTGCAAAACCCTCATTTTGTGCTATATTTAATGTGGTGAAAACCAGTATGAAACCCATGGGTGATTCAAAAAAGGTATACATTTCTGAAAACAAGACAACATTCTGAATTTAGCAACAGATCATATGTGTAGATCCCTCAAGATTTTCCTAAGGAAAATAACAGTTGAAATAAAGAAATAATGATAATTTGTAGGAAAAAACAGGCATTTGTGACAACATTTTCAGCTGTAAGTGTTTGTCACAATGACAGATTGACAAAAGCAATATACCATTACATCCGCTAGACCCCTCTGGTTGTGGGGATATATAGGATTTGTAGGTTCTCCAAGAATCCAAGGAACTCGGAGCACACAACTGAGCTGCACCATACAATGGGTTTTCATTGAGTACGGGGTATAGATCAATTCTTACAGCAAGATAGGCTGAGCGAAAAATGGCTATCAAGAATATGTATGTACTTCTGAAATGGGCACAAGATGTAGAGTTTAGGAGCAGTGGTTATTTGTACATTGCTGAATTTATGGGTAGCCGTACTAGAGTATGATTTGGAGGGTATTTTTCAAAATGTCATCTTTCTTATACACTGGTTTTTATTTGAAAGGCACATATGCAGTGAAATCATCTTGGTAATAACAAATGTTCAACTATTCTATGCTCCCCAACTCTCCTGATACAAATGGCCCCTCACTTGTGTGGGTAGACATAGTGCTTGCAGTAGGAAATGTCCCAAAACACAACATGGACACAGTTCATAGTTCCACCCAAAACTGACCCTCTTTTCCCAATGTGTGTAGCTCTACATTTTGGACCCTATCTCAGCTGGCACTTAGAGAAACATAGCCAACCTGTACAGGTTTTAAATCTAGACACCTAGGAGTATCCAGGGTGGGCTGACTTGTGCGGCTGTCGCCACATTTTGTTACCCAGAATCCCTTGCAAACCTCAAACTGACAACAACAAAAAAACATTTTCCCAACATATCTGTGATGGAAAGTTCTAGAATCCGCGGGGTGCCACAAACTTCAATCCACCCGGGATTCCCTCAAGTCTCTGGACAGAATGGTACCTCACACTTGTGTGGGTAGACGTAGTCCCTGTGACAAGAAATAACCCAAAATGCAACATAGACCAGACCATTTTTTCACCCAAAACTGACCCTCTTTTTCCAATGTGGGTAGCTCCAGATTTTGGACCCTCGCTCAGCTGGCACCAAGGGAAACCTATCCAACCTGTGCGTCTTTGAAAATTCAGATACCTAGGGGTATCCAGGGTTGGCTGACTTGCATGGCTTTCATCATATTTAGTTACCCAGAATCCCATGCAAACCACAGATTTTTACCAAAAAAAAACACATTTTTCTCACATTTCTTTGATGGAATGTTCTATAATCCGCACGGAGCCACAAACTTCCATCCAGCTGGCATTACACCAAGTCTCCCAATTAAAATGGTTCCTCAGTTGTGTGGGTAGACCTAGTGCCCGCAACAGGAAATGGCCCAAAACGCAACATGGAAGCAGCCTTTTTTCCCACCCAAATCTGACCCTCTACTTCCAATGTGGGTAGATCTAGATTTTGGACCCTAGTTCAGCTGGCACGTACAGAAACCTAGTCAACCTGTACATTTCTAAACCTAGACACCTAGGGGTATCCAGGGTGGGTTAACTTGTGTGGCTGTCACCACGTTTTGTTACACAGAATCCCTTGCGAACCTCAAACTGACTAAAAAACACATTTTCCTGATATTTCTGTGATGGAAAATTTTAGAATCCGTGGGGAGCCGCAAACCTCCATCCACTCAGGATTCCCCCAAGTCTCCCGATAAAAAATGGTACCTCACTTGTGTGACTGCGCCTATTGCCTGCACCAGAACAAATCAAACCAAGGTCAAGGAGGGTCCCTTTGCGAGGACTTCCATTGATGTTAGTTCAGACAGTTCCTGTCGTGAACACTAGTCCCAGCCACACAAGTAGGGGAAGCATTTTTACTGGGACAAGTGAGGAAATGCTGGGTGGTAGGAATATTGCTGCTTCCTTCCGATTCTGGAAGAATATGGCACAAAAATGCAAGGTAAATGTGTGATTTTAGTCACATTCCAAAGTTTGCAGGGCATTGTGGATAAGAAAACTTGTTGGGATCCGCGAGAGGCACACTACCTTGTCATCCCCTGGATATCTAGTTTAAAAAAGTATCTAGAGTTAGTATATTTTCCTTAGATACAATGTACACCCAGGCAGAGAAAGACAGAAAAGACAAATATTACTTCATAAGCAGCTATTCCTCAAGTACACACACACATACTGGTTGGATTTCGCATGAGGGGTAGTAAAGATTCAGAACGTAAACTTTTTTTAACAGGAAATTTCACAAAAATGAAATACACTGTTCATAACTGAAAGGTCAAAAAACGGAACCAATGAGCTGTAAAGCCTTGACAAGGCACCAATGGGCAGATGTACAAAGCTTATTTCTGTTTCTCAAACAGCCTGATTCACAGAATCAGGCGGTTTGCGCACAGAGAAAAGCATTTTGGGATTTACAAATGCTATTTCGTGATTCTGTAATCTATTTATCAAATCGCAAAATAGGTTTGCGACTCATAGTTAGGAAGGGACGTGCCAAGGATGTCCCTTCCCAATTGCGAGTTACAGTGGTATGTATGATTGTTTTGTGACCGTGGATGCGGTTGCAAAACAATCGCAGTTAAAACCAATTTAAAATTGGTGATAACCCAATCGCAAACAGGAAGGACCCCTTCTCCTTGTGAATGGGGGCGCAAACATATTTTCAGAGCAGGCAGTGGTCTCACGGAACACTGCCTACTCTGAAAAAATTAAACAAACATTTCACTTTTTTGCTTTTTTAAACACATCCCGTTTTCCTTTAAAGCTGGTGTGGCTGAAAACCTTTGCCAACTTCAAAATGCCCTGACAAATGGCATTTTGTGCCTGCGTGAAGCAAAGCAAACAATAACTACTGCAAACGTATGTAGTTTGAGGTCTGGGAACTTCACTCTGTTGATCAGACAGGACCTAGGAGTATTTTATGGTGTTCTCCCACCCCACCTCCCCCTCAGCCACAGACTGGTGAATCCTATGCAGTTGGACCCTCACCTAGCCTTTCTCAGAAATCGACTGGACTTGTGAATGTATACCAGATAGACTGAACCTGCTGCACATGGTATCTGGACCCTGAGAGAAGGACCTGAGGAGGTTGGACACCCTTCCACCAGATATCCAAGGACAGAAACAGCTTTGAAGATCAAAATGCTGACCCCCCTGGGATTTCTCCAGCAACATTAGGCTGAAGAGGCCATTCCTGTAAGGTATTCCAGCTGAACCCTTTGTTATTGCTCCCTGTCTGACACCCTGAGAGTCTCTATGTGCTGGGGCCCCGCAATTGGATTCCTGTGGTTGTCTGGGCATCAACTTCAAGAGAGTCAATTGCCAAAAGTATCCTACTTACAGTTTAACGACATTGGACTGGATTTCAAGAGTGTCTTGCATGGAGAAGAGTTTTTCTTCAGAAAAGTGTCAGTCCTTTTTCAGATTGGGACTCAGAAACCTTTTTGACCTTTCCTACTTCAAACAGAAAATTACCTTTATTCGAGTACAAGCAATAATCATAATAGTACTTATTACACACATCACTATTTCAAAACAGGACTAAAGTAAAATTAGAGGGAACTAGTCCATATATATATTTTTTTTAAAGCATTGGATTAAAATGGCGAACTGCAGCTTTTACAAAACTGTCCAGGAAAACAAACTTCTAAAGTAAGGCGGGTCTACATTAAACAAATTCACACAGCTTTAGCAACAAAATTAATAACAGACATGTAAACTGATGAGAAAAACTAACAAAAAAAAGCAAACGTATCACATTTCATCACAGGGTTATACCGCAATCAAAGCACTATCATGTTAGCCAAGTCAGAAATAGAGATAACTGCAGGTGGAGTCCAGCCTAATCTAATTATGTGCGCTCTCTCCCGGGGATGAAGCTTCAGTGCTGAACATGGTTCCGAAACCATAGTTTGCAAAATGGTGTATTGTCTCATTAGGGGTTTAATTAGCTCCATCCCTTCCCTTGAAAGCACATGTGCTGCTCAAATATATTCTTTAGCCAAGATGTATCCTTTTTAGAAATTAAAAGGGGAATACAAAATAGGGATAATCTGCCTAACTCTTTCACTACAGTTTTAATATATCGGAGCACTGGCATCTTTAGCCATTGTCACAGCTAGACAGTCTTCAATATTCTGTTTAAGTTCTCATGAATGTTAACCAAGACAGATATCAATAAGAGGACAGTGGCTAACTTTATAGAGCCCTTTACGTAACTAAGGCCCAATTCATTATGAATGAAAAATGTGGACTTATTGGAAGAAACACTAAATGATGCCTGCACAAGCGATTTTCTTTGCTTTTAAGGATGGATGCCCGACTGAGGCCTCAAATACCGCCACCGTATGTTAAAGGAGGGAGGCATGTTCTATACATAGAAGTGGAGTTATGGGTTTACAGCCTCCATTTGAGGCAAAATATAAACACACAACCCACATTTTTGCCTAATCTCTGCGTCCTACGGTTAAGACAAGGGGATCATGAGGTCTCTGAATCATGTTACAACAACTAGGAAAACTCAAAGACTTTGCCAATTGTCATTCCTTTAATGTGTATGGGTCTAGTATTCACATTCTTAGCGCCACATGATATATAAAGTTTTAGTCAGGCTTGTCTTCAGGTCTAATTCCTCTAGTCCATGTAAAATATAAAATTATCACCTATACGTTTGATGCTATTAGGAGTGAGTAACATGACAACAGCATCACCCTCATACAAGACTATTGGTACAGGTTTAGTTTTAAACAGGGGCACGTCCTGTCTGCGCTGTGGAAGAAAGTAGTTTAATGTATTTATGTATAACAGGAATAGAATGGGAGCTAAAACAAATCTGTCGAACATCGTGATCCAGGGTAAAAGATTAAGTGCACTCCCTCTTTCGCCATAAACGACAGGGGCTGAAATATCTGTGTTCAATGCCCAAAGAAAATCAACCAAAGACTGATCTAGAACCATACCAATTAATTGACCCCAGATATATATATATATCTATTTATATAGATATATATATATATATATATGCTCAGGTGAAGATCGAGACACTATTAGGTGAAGATTAAGACACTTTTCGATTGTTCCTAACCCCTCCCTGAAACCATACTGGACCTCAGACAAAACATTAAACTCAGCTGCCCATGAGAGAATTTGTTGTTGCACTATTTGTCCACTACTTTGACCATTAAATCTAGCAGTGAAATGTCTGTCATTTCGCACACCTTGGTGATTACCCTTTGTAAATACAGCCAATGCCAGTATGCCAAGAGGAAGGTAAAGCAATGCAACAGGCTGTGGTCAAAACTTTTATCATCACTGGTGCCTAGAAGTTCAATATTGGATTTATGTAGGGCCTTCGGGACCACAGCAGGACATGGAGATTTACCTGAGGGACTCCCCAAAACTAAATAGTTAATGTGTATACTGGAGTAGGGACTCTAGGTTTTCATTTAAAATCTCTATGGAGAAAACTAAATATTTTCAAACTGTGATACCCATTGGTCAGATGTAATGTGCATTCTCAATGACGGAGTTTGATCATTAGTAAATCGACTAAAAAGAACAATCTTCCAAAATAGCTCGGTGTCAGGCAAACGAAGAAACCAGACTTTCCCATGGCTCTTCACTTACATCAGTATTTCTCTTTTTGAGAATGTGTTTTTTTTAATCTATACTCCTTGCAATTTCCTCCCAGTTTGCATGGCTTCTATTAAGAGCTGCCTGTAAGCTTTTACTGGCCTGTGGGCATACAGCATCAAACCATAAAAGGGAGGTTATCTTTAAAGCCCTTGATGGCTTCAGGAGGAAGTTCCTGATAAAACAAATTAACAAAAGCATCTATGACATCACCTTGGCAACCATCCATGGAAAGGCAAAAAAATTATTCCAAATTCATGTCAACTAATAGCTGTGGGAAGTTCGCTGAATGACAAAATAATCTTAATCTTTAATTGTTATGTTTATGACACTCTTCATGCCTTGATTTATGTATCTTGGGGTCATAGCCGGAAGAGCTGAAGCTGCTACAAGATGGCTATGGTCACTGTATACATTTGCATGTGGACCCCCATCCCGAATGAGATTACACCGATTCCGGGATATAGACAGTCAATACCTGTCCCACATCCTCTTCCAATAAAGAATAGAACCTGCCAATTTATCTCACCAACATACTCTTGGATATTGTACAGGCCATGATCTACTACATAATTACAGACGATTCCCCTCTCGAATCAGGTTGACAGAACCTGTTGATATGATTGTTCTGGAAAGAAGGGATTATTAAACAACGCGTTATCCCCAATTTTAGCATTACATAACATTAAAGCCTATAACAATGGGCCTAACTTGGTCCCAAGATACAGTCCTAACAGAAGATAAATCAAATAAAGTTGCATTTATTATAAGAAAGAAAAATCATCGTCACATAGATTTAACAAAAATAAAATCAAAGTCTCAGGCCAGTTTATTGGGACAACTTAGATACTCACATATGCCATACTTAGCTAGGTTAGATGGCATTCCAATGAAACCCTAAACCCAGGGCATCGGCCACCTTTGGCTATACCTGTTGTTAAAGTTATAATACATGTAGATTAACAATTAAAGTTTGCACAAAAAATCTCCTCAGTAGCTCAAGTCTCCTGCAACATCACAACGTCAAATCCTCTTACATATCTCAGCAAATCATTGATTTTGATTTTGCCTGAAATACCTGCAATATTCCAGCTTATCATATTTAAAACCGAGGGGAGATGCAAATTAACACTGACTGATAAAGAAAACACTCTTCAGTAGAATCAAATTGAATACTGGCATTATTCAGACTAACTCTACCAGACATCCTGTCAATCTTAATTATCTATGTCCATTAGCGGATGAAGTCGATTTAAGACTGATACATTGACTCTAGACATAACCAGGAACTGGAATCTGCTAGCAGCTCTCAATAAGTCTATGTTTGGTTGAAAAGGTTTATACACAAAAATCAGCAGTAAAATACTAATTGAGCCAAGGTATCTTAGCCTGTGAGTAGCACAAGATCAAATGTGTGCTGGGCATTCTGGGATGCCTAGCATTTATAATACTATCTCCTCTGTAGGTTTTTATGCGAAGGACCTATCTAAGCTACTCTCCATACAAGTAACAATTACTATCTCATTAAAATGTACTATGTTAAAATTCAATTGGAAAATTAACTAGTGGACCACCCTATTCTTCACTCAGTGATAGACTCCACAACATTAGATGGTAAATTCGGGAAATTAGACAACATAACAGTGACTCCAGAGGGCAGATTAGAAACAACAAGGGTAACAGGTTGGGTTGAGCAAGTATAGCCCTCCCACTCCCCGATAGCTATAGGCAGCCCACACCATTTTAATTTCCCTTTGATTGTATGCTATATTCATAATACTGTCTCTGAGTTATGGAGAGCTCACCAGTGGCAAGCGGGGTTGCAAACTGGGAAAGTGGGGTCTCTTGTGATGGAGGTTCCTTCAGCATAGTAAAAGGAGCAGTGAAAGACACAGTTGTCACACGTGTTGCACTTGAAGCTAAAACTGAAAGATGTGCTCAATAACCTTCAATATTACTTAGATGATCAAAAAACGGATGCAACAATCCCTTAAATTGTGTAAAAAAAAAATAAAAAAAAAATAAAAATAAACAGCAATTATGGGAGATGTCTCAATAGCTTGACCCTCATTAAACATTGAAGCTTTACTGGAGGCATTACCCTTCCCTAATTGGTTATGCTCAGTTTGGACAGCAGATGTGTCAACCTCAATAGAAAGCCACCTGTCTGTTAGCTCAAGCTCTAAAGCAATAGCCCCTACTGTGCATTCCATGAAGAAGTTTATAGGGGTATCTTTAAGGTCAGGGTAAGACCCCCAATTTTGCACTGATCCATCCTGGCAAGAGTTAGATGAGAGAGGTGGCCCAGCCTCCTCTAGCTGCTTATGGGCTCGGCGTTTGTCCAGGCAGGTCCCCCACTATGCAAGTGAAAATGCACTATATGGAGACAGGTGCTGCGCTACCCCACCTCCTGCTAACGCCTCATCCAGCAGACATGAGTGTCCCTGGGCCTTTGAGTCCTGGCCCCACAATTAATTCAGATACAAGACGTCCTCTGTTTCCAAGACCTAATATGGCCAATCTACTGGTTAGATCCACGCTGAATCATGGTCACTCTCAAATTACACCTAGGTCCAAGACTACTGCAACAGGCAACGACCATTGGTGCTTTGTGATTTTTAGTGCTATTTTCACATGAAATATTAAAAATTCAAATCTCCAGTTTTTCTTATTGGTTTTTTGTCAATTTGATTTAATTTTGTTTTTCACATTTTACTCTATGTTTCTAAGTTAGTGGGACATATATTGTGCTGTGTTTTCGGCTTTGACATTTTGGGTACTTCTAAATGTTTGCACATTTTCTCTAAATTAAGCCACTGTGCTCTGTGCCATTGTCAGAGGTTGAGCTCTGGTTTAAGTTAATGAAATCTTTGACTGGACCTAGCAAGATAGTGCCTTTTTTACTTGTGGTGGGCACCAATCCGCCCCTATTAATAAACATCTTTCTCATTCATAGTGGTACATTAAACATTTCACCATAGTCCTTGTTCTGCCTCTGTTATTCTCTTTACCCAACACACCATGCTCTGTTCAGTCTGTGCCTTCATTGATCCTTCTGTGCTTTGATTAAAATGCAGCAAGGTGACAGTCTGACAGCTCCACCGCCAACTGATTTAACCATGAGGTGTGGAGAGACACTGGCAACTCTACCTTCTCACTCCTTTGTACCATTACAACTAGTGTGGACTCTTCCAATGTTCCCTTGGTGAGACACTCTTTGCCCTCTCACCACACCCAAACATAGAGGACCTGTAGATTCGGCCACCTGTGGTCTGCTGCCCTTGCTTGTCGATGGTAGGCTTTCTTCTATCTTATGTCTACAACTGCACTCACCCTCTCTCAGGACCCATTCTTATTTACTTTTCTCCTTAATTCTGCCTGGTCCATCTTCCAAATTAGCAAATATGACATCAGCCTGCAATTATTTATCTTTCCACATAGGCCCACCCTTCCGGTGCAGAAACCTCACAGGCCTTGCTATTCCACAGGCAGGGCCAGCCCTTAGCAGGGGCGATGTGGGCCCGGGTCCATGGCGCCAATATTCTGAGGTGCGCATGGAGCTGCGCGCCTTAAGGTTATGCCAACTGCAGAGCCCTTCTCATCTTGTTTCAGCCTTGTCCCTACATGTTCATTTCTGTCTGATTTGCAAGTTTAAAGTGCCTTTAGTCCTTCATTACCATATCGTGGACACTGTTTTTAACACCCCTTTAGCCTCCTTTCTTTCCCTCCCTTCATCCTCTGACCACTGCTACCACACATCAACAAAATCATCATCTGCCTGCGACGGCTAAGCTGACAGTGACTTAGGTGAGCTGGGGGAGGTCCTGAGAGATCTGTGTTCAGGAGCCAGTGGCTGCTCTTCCAGGTTCTGACCAGTAAACACAAAAGGAACCCTTGGTGCCTTATTCAATTCACTACCATCAGCACGGGCGCCAAATTTCTCTCCACCCACACCCAGGGCGCTATCATAGCAAAGGCCGGCTGTGTTCACAAGGCACCTTAAAAGAGGCAGTTGAGAAACGTTTTTATTCATATTTCATATATCTCTTACAGCCTCCATTGTTCATTTCATTTTGGTTTTAAAATTTTGTAAAGGGTATGAAAGTACGTTTTCTAAAGTTCAAACACTTTCTAATCTATTTGTAAACATATTGTTATTGGTGCACACATGCATGATGTGAATGCTGTTGCCCAATAAATGTCATTAGTGAAACCGGGACAGGAAGTTGCTTAAAGCACGGATATTTCATAGTACTTTTGTTTAAACTAAAAGACACGCTGTACTAGAAGAATGGAAATGGTATATAAAACAGGAAACTCAGCTCTGCATACATCGGAAGTGGTCTGACGCCTCACCGGGCAAGTCCTGTTTTCCCAATATGTACTCGAAAATCTTTAGTGGAAGGAAGCTGAAGGCTTTGTCTAACTGCGGTTTTTGGCGAGAAGCAATCTTGCCAAATTGAAAATCCAGCCATAATTTGAGGATGCTTTTTAATTAAAATTTTATGTATATCGTCTGAAATACCCTGCTGGTGAAGGTGTGTGTATATATATATATATATATATATATATATATATATATTATTATTATTATTATTTTAAAGAAAAAATAGGAGATGCATTTCAGCTCGTCATGCATTTCACTACATGGTGGATTTTCAAACAAGGTATAGTTATTTTTTCATGAACAAAAAAAGTGGAAGCTGAAATAAGAGCTCATTTCTCCGGATTCCACAGTCCTAATCATAAAATGTAGAGAAACCAAGCCATAATTTTGCTCCTGTAGGATTACTGCTTCTTTTGGAGCAAAATCTCAGTTTTACTGATTTCTCAGGGTTTGGAAATGTGATGCTATTGTCTGTAAGCACATTACCATTTTACCTATTTTCGTGTTTTGGCTCCTGAGAAAATATGTTCCAGAAACCCTTCTCCTACATGATTGCATATGTGCCTTTCCTCAATGCGCTTTGTGAGAACTCTGAATATGTAAGTTGCGCTATATCAACCTATTCTGCAAGTCGGGTTAAAAGTGCTTTACAAAACTACATGTTTCAGTATTGCAGTAGTAATGTGACTTTAAAGTTGCCCTTTAATAGTTCTAGGAAGTCTTAATACGGAAACTCTAGCCACTAGTGTATGATGCAAATAAGGACAGAGCTCAGTGCTTAATTTGTAACTAAAAAGGTGTCGGTGCCCAAAGCCCTCCTCTTAAACACGCGGTTGCTGCAATTGAATCTGCAAACATGGAATACTGAGGCAGCGTAATCCTGAGGCCATCTCGGGACTCTTCAATCTATTTAAAGCCACTACCTGCCCCTTCTGCTCACTCTTGCAGCTTTCTCTCATTGTGCCCGCAAAAATAAGTGCTGGTGCTCAGCTACGGAACCTGCAAACACAAATTAAGCACTGACAGAGCTGTAGTGTTGGTATTGCTGTACTGCCAGACCAAGGCATACTTCAAATCAGGGTATAGGTGCAGAGATCTTGCACATAACATTACCTGATCGCTTTAGATGTCTACATGGCACAAGACAGGATTGAGGTGTGTTACGTGAACTCTTCAACCCTGAGGGTTTTGGTAGCTTCTCATGTTGGTAGTTAGAAAATATATACATTAGGATAGCTGTGCAAATGCCTATACACTCGGATGTCATGGTGCAAGCGAAAATATGAAAGGGTGAGGAGGCATGCGATCGATTTGTAGGTCCTTGAAGCTGTGCCATAGCATATTACTGTGGGACATTTGAGCTTCTACTTACATATTTTAAATATTGGCATCGGAGGTTCCCACTTGGGCATATGTTTTGGTGTACCTTGGTCGGTGTGCCCTTAACGTATCATTGGAGCAATCTGATTAACAAACAGGTGGCTACCAAACTGCAATTTTATATTTTTTGCTATTTTCTTAATCCTGCATTTTTTTTTTTTTTTTAAAGAGGACATAAAATGGCACTGGTCATTCATGGTGAACATATTCTGTTGTCTTCTATATATACTCAGTGGCTTTGGTGCAACCTCCTTCAACCATTAGCTTAGATGGCTTAGGAATCTTCAGTCATTTGTTTGAGACATTGACAATCACATTTTTACCTTGGCATTGGAAGCAAAATAGAGTGGCACCTGCACTATCTTTGGAAAGAGTGGGAGGAAAGGGTCGGGGGTCCCGTTTACTTTCTTGTTTCCGTTCAGGGTTGCCCTTTCACGTATCAGATGACAGAAGAGGACCCGTCGCATGATCGGCCGTAAGAGAAGGAATAGGTCCGCATCTTCCATTTAGAGTAGGAGTTGCGTGCTTCTGGTGATTTTCAGTGACGAACAGCTTAGCTTCACAGTCTCAAATCCCATTTGGGTGCATGAGGGCACGCTCTCCACATGACCGAGCTGTACTTCTATCCTAAACACCAGATACACACCTTGAGCAGTTCGGTCACCAACATATGTTCCTGAAAGCCACAGCATGGACTAAGCTCTGTAGTTTTAGAAGTGGGTATTGTTCCTTTGCACACTGGAACTCTGTTTGGAAAAACTTGTCAACCAATGGAAGAAAAGGGAGCAGTGGTGCAGATACACGTTCAAAGGACGTAAATAAAGGAACTGACCAACAAGATACTTACTTTGGGTAACTCCATGACTGGAAGATACTCTAGCCACAGATTCCTTAACTTAGGATATTCCCTAGGCATCAGACTGAATCTGGAAAATCGTGAGCAGTACCTCTGCATGCCAGTCGGGGGCATCAATTGTCTCCATCTTGTTGGACGCACCTGAAGTGACATGAGCCTATATAGGTGCCACCCCAGATTCGTTTCTGGACATTTCTGCGCCAGAAGCACTGAGCCACAGCAGAAATCTGATGGACCAGGTGCAGATCCTAAGGACATATAGGGACCTTTCTTAGTGAGGAAAAACGGTCTGCAGATGCAGGGTTGGTAAGGCATCTATGGCTAGATACAGGTGTTACCAAAGGTAAATTGCTCTTCTGATAGACTTCTAGTTGCAGATTCCTTACCTTAGAATAGATACCCTACGCAGTACAGACTGGGTGGTGAGTTTTTGAAAGGGCTTAGACGAAAAAAAAAAAGGCCTGGGCGCCCGAACAGGCAACAAGTCTGTCAGAACACACCTGACTGTTTAGGTAGTGGTGTTTGGTAAACGAGTGTGAAAATGCCAACATAGCAGACCAGTAGATGTCCATAATAGGAACTCTGCACACTAACGCAGTGGTCGTAGCGTTGGTGCTGGAGGAGTGTACTCACAAGCCCTCAGTGGGGTGCTATTTGGCCAATGTATTGCAGATCTTAATGCAGAGCACAATCCATCTGGAGATGGTCTGTTTCTGCACTGGTTTTCCTTTCTGCACCCCGTAGAACCCAATGACGAGTTGGTCATCCACCTCATGTTCTCTGGTGCAATCGATGTAGTATGACAATGCTGTTTTTTGTACAAGCAAAGTCACTCTTTAGAACGATGAGGCGGAGGGAAGAAGGTTGTCAGCCTGATAGTATGGCCAATGTGAAACTGTGTTACCACTTTTGGGAGAGAAGAAGCACAAGTGCAGAGAACCAGTCAGTCACTGAACAAGTTCCCCCAGGCTTCAATGGGTGAGTTTATCTGCCCTGGTGTTCGGCAAACCCACCATGTGTGGTACAACCAGGAAAATGTCCTGATGTTCAAGCCATATTTAGAGACGTTGGCCTCTTGATACATGGCCCACATACACACTCGACCCTGCTTGTGGCAGTACCACATGGCGGTGGCATTGCCCGTGAGCACCTGAACAAGTCTCCCTTTGATAGAAGGAAGGTTTTAAAAGCCAAGCTAATCACACAACTCCAAAAGGTTTATGGGGAGCTGAGACTCCGCCGGAGACTGGTGTCTCTGAACCCCACCTGTTCCAGGTGGTCGCCCCAACCCAGCAGGGGCGCTTCTGTTTCCAGTGTGAGGTCTAGGTGGGGAAAGGAGAGAGGTCTCCCACTGAACCCATTGCAGTTTGTCAGCCATCACTGCAGGTCTTTTGCAGTTCCCTCCAATCTCTGGACCAGGTCTGAGAGGATTCTCCTGATGCTGCATCCACTGGGATTTGACATCCCACTTCAGAGCCGGCATAAACCAGCAGGCATGTTTTACCAGCAAGATGCAGGAGGCCATGAGACCCTGCAGCCTAAATCAGTCTCACCGAAATCAAGGATAGAGGATACAACATCAGAGCCATAGCCTGAATATCCTGGACTCACCACTCTAAAGGGCAGGCGCTCAACTGCACGGTGTCTAGAATGGCTCAAATGAAAGCGAAGGTGTCAAAGGGAGTCAGATGTAACATTGGCACATTTATAGTGAACCTCCAGCAATGCAGGTCTGCTGTAGTCTGGAGGTTGGAGATGACTGCCTGGGAAAGCCCACTTTCAACAGCCAGTCGTTGTAGGGGAGGACTAGAACCCCTGAACTCTGCAGATCGGCTGCCACAACCACCATTACTTTGGAGAACACCCAAGGGGTGCTGGTAAGGCTAAAGGGGAGCACAGCGAACAGAATGCTCTTTGCCCACCTTGAACCACAGGTACCCCCTTGTGGGCCAGCAGGGCGGGTATATGGAAATGTGCTTCCTGCAGTTTCGGTGCTACTATTTAGTCTCCAGGGCTCATGGCAGACAGGACCTGGGCCAATGCAAGCATTTTGATTATGTAGTTCTTCAGGAAGCAGTTGAGAGGGTGTAGGTCTATTATAAGGCAGAGGCCTCCCTTCTACTTGGGCACCAGAAAGTAGTGGAAATAGCAGCCACACTTACTTCTGATGTCGGCACCCTCTTGATAGCTCCTTTGGGCAAAAAAAAAAAAGCCTATACTTCCTGATTTAAAAGGGAGAGGTGGTACTCCATCAGGCAATAGGGGGACAGTGGCTTGAGCCAATCTGGTTTGGGGAACAGATCCAAAGGCCCCAACTGGCAAACCCAATGGGCCAAAGGGTGCTCCCAGAGCGCTTGGCTTGCCTAAAGATGAAGTGCATGGGCTCAAGGAATTTTTAAAGTTGGGCAGGGGTGGCTCCGCTCCAAGAAACTCTGTGTGGTTGAAGTGTGGGCCTTGATTTGTGCCGCTATTCCTGTGCCTCATCTGATGACTTGGACTGGTGAAGTCCATGAATGCTTCAACTTCTTGTATTTCTTAGACTTACAGTGGTACTTACTAGAGGATGACTTGGAGCACAACGACAACAGTGGGAACAACTCCAACGGGCCCTTCCTTGTGACAGGGACCTGAAGCTGTGTGGAATCATCTGACCAAGAACATCAGGGGAGTGACCAAGAACTTCAGGACATTCTCCCGAACCGCATTGGGATTTAGTGATCGTCGGTCTGAGCAAACCCTGGAGTCATAGCCCCTCTCCAGGTACCACAAACAAACCAGATGGGGGTCTGTCACAGAAATCTGCCTGTGACAGAAACCACAGGTTTTAAATCCCACAGGTTGTTTTAGGGGCCATCACTATGCACACTGGGACTTTCGCTCAAAAATAATCATGAAAAAAGTTGATAAAGTTAGTCCATTGAGATTTCTCTTTCTGGATCTGCGCTGATGGTGCAAAAAGAAAAGACTGATGTACGCCCCTTTCGTGCCACTTTCGGCAGGGACAACACCACCGATGCAGAGCCGACTGATGCTACCTTCCAGCGTGCAGAGATACTGCTCAAGGTTTTCCAGATTCAGTCTGACTCCTGGGGAATATTGTGAAGTAAGGAATCTAGAGCTAAAAGTCTATCACTTCAGGGCAGATGAGACCAATGAAAAGCTGCACAGCACCACATAGCAGTTAGAAGTATCCATCAGAAACGTTAATGTTCATATTCCTCATGGTGGGTGGACCGCTAAACCGAAATAACCTACTTTCGAACAATGGGTATGTAAAATGACACCATTCAGCCTCCTAGCTGTGCAGCATCCAAGATTTGGGCGAACATGAGCATTTTGATTTTGTCATTCTGATGGAAGGCATTTAGAGGTTGCAGATCCAATATAGGATGAGATAAAACCCTCTTTGGAGAGCAACACTTGCACCTCCTGCAGCAGTATGGAGAAGTGAATGTTGAGGGGAAGGTGTGGTGAAGCAAACAGAAAGGGCAGTGTATAACCATGCTGAATGACCTCTATGATCCATCTGTCAGATGACATGTACCGCTTTCCAGGGAGGAAATACTGAATTATGCCCCCTTACATGATGGATCTGTGCAGTTAAGGCTAAACTAAAGCAGCTTAGAGGCTGTTGCCACAGGGAATGGGAACTGGGAGGATTGGTGACTTGCGGGGCTTCGAATGCCTGATAAAGCCCCACCCTCTATATCCAGGACAGAATCTGCTATTTCAGGTGACATTGTTGCCTAGAACACTGGTTTTAAAATGTTTAGAAGTTATAGCTCAACAAATGTGGAAATGGAAATCCAGATCCGGATCTTTGTATCCGCATAACAGCATGCAGAAACACTGCTGACAATGTTTCTAGTCCAGTCTGGGAAGTTTTTGAAGGTGATGAATCTGTGGTTAGAATTATCATTCATACATATGGTGCTTTTCAAAGATCGCCTACACAAACCTCAGAACTTCAGCCTTATGGATGTACTCTAGGTGCTCTAATTTCTTTTCTGAAAAGTTTGAAGATGCATACAAAGATCCAATAGGTATATTGTATAATTAGATAAGGACACCTCCCAAGATTACAAATTTAGGACCAAACCTTTCCCTCCTTATCTATCTATAAATTATACTCTTACAAAAGGTCTCACCACACCAATGTATTATAAAAAGATGAATGAGATAGAGTGTGATAAAAAGCTCCAACCACTTTGGAACATTGACAGATGAACATGTCTAACAGAATGCTGCAAAAACTGACAAGATGTTTGGTCACATAATTTCTCCAGCAGAAGGAAACTCTTCTGTGTGAAGCACCTGAGGATTTAGTGTAGCAACATCCAACATCCTAGTTAGCCTGGAAATGGCAAGGTCTCTTCTAGACTGCAACAACTGTTAAAGTAGTTAAAAAAGGACTTAGAAAACTAAGCAATAAAGGAATGTACTTTAAAGCTAAGAAAAAATAGTCAAGAAGTAAAGCGGATTTATAGAATCCCTGCTTAGCATTGCTATTCCTCTTCTCATAAGCCTGTTGAGATCTGACAGGGATGACACAGACTGAAAAAAATTATGTTATCTTCATTACGAAACTTCAGTTAGACAGAATGCAGGGTCTCACAAGTGATGTCACAAAACTTAGAAAAACTACTAAAGATGTTCTGGATAACGAGATGAGAAAACCTCTTCGGCTAAGAGAGTCTCCCTTTTCAAGAGGAAGCTGGCTAAGCTTTGCTGCCACCTTTATGTAAAGCCAGCAGAACTGAATTTTCTCAGTTGTGCTGGGGGCATGGCAGGCACAGAATCAAGATAGAAAATGTAGAAACAGCATTGTTGCCCCCCCCCCCCTATTTCTTTACCCCCACACCACCATTTTCCAAGACCCTCAAAAAACCTGTGCCTCACCAGATTTACCCCTTGACAATTACCATAAACCCATAACCCACAACTGCCAGAATGCTCCAATCAAAGAAAAGGAAATACTTTAAGAGATTTCCTTGATTCTGTTTAGCAGTGTTTTTTTTTTTAATTATCAGCTATGATATACGTTTTGCTTTCCTTGCTGTATAAAAATGTATTATTGACACTTGTCTGTGTATTCTCTATTTTTATGTAAGGGAGGAAACACAAATATGTACTAGGACTCAATAGCTACAACATTTTAACTTTAGTTACTTTTTAGTTAAAAGTTAATGTTTTTCACTGCTTAATTTTATTACTAATGGCAATGATGTATTACGCACATTGAAAATCACTCCAAGCTGGCACCCTCTTTGTATCCTGACATTAAGACAGTTCTATAATTTATGTATGATCTGATGTTGCACAGTACGGTTATGTAGATGTAATGGCTCAAAACATGTTTTTATACACATACATCAGTGTATAAATATTATGACAATGTAATTTTTTCTATATTTTTGTTAGCAATGAAACATATAAAATATGTAGTTCAGCATCATGTAATTTTAATTAACTGCCTCTGTGTGTTTATGGTTATATGAAATATTTCAATGTATGTGTAGAGAGTGTGGCAAAAATAAAATTACCTTTGCACATCATTTACATTTAATAAAACCTATTTTGACATCATACTTGTTCTCATTCTTTTACAAAATGTGACAACATGCATAAAAAAAATATTAGCTCAATTCTATGCAACAGTTCTGTTATTGTGCTAACGAACAAGTTACTTACCTTCAATAATGCCTTATCTGGTAGAGACACAAACTAGCCACAGGTTCCTTATCTTAGAATTCTTCCCCAGGCATCAGACTGGATCTGAAATTTTTTCTCAGCTGTACCTCTGCGCGTCGATAGAGGGCGTCGAGCGACTCCACAGCACTGGACATGATGTCAGCGGAGTCCATATATTACCTCCGACGATGCTCTCACATCAGTTTCTTCGGTGACTTGAAGCCGCAGAACAACGCAGAGCGCAAAGAAACTGGCAGTGAAAAGTAAAACAGTGTAATAGTGTATATGCCAACCAGTAAAGAAATGACATTGGGAGATGTACAAGAAGTAGCAAACACCCAAATTCACCCAAAGCTAGACTTTAGAGGACAGAGTTCGCAAGCGGGGAGGATGGGTGGGTCGATAAGGAATCTGTGGCTAGTCTGTGTCTCGACCAGATAAGGGGGTTACCGAAGGTAAGTAACTTGTTCATCTGATCCCTATCTTAGAATTAGATACCCAAGCGATGTCCCACCCCCAGAGGAGGGGACCTAACGGATTGCACGAGTCTTGCAAAGAACAACCCGATGAAACCAGAGGAAGAACCAGGATCTTGGCATAGAAGCAAATAGCAAGAAAAGTTATTCATACGAAATCCTGACCAGGGTATGCACAGGGGACATGCCAAGTCGGGAAGGGTGAGTCGCCACAGGAACTAGGGAGCGACCACACCCGTAGGAGAGTGAAAACTGCGAAGAAACCCCCAGCAGGATGAAGGAAAGGAGATATGACTAAGGCCATCCAGAGATGGAAAAACAAACAAGTAGCATAAAACGTGTAAGAGAGTGAAAGAATGACCAGCGTAAGCTTGCCATACAAACAATCACACAAGCAGGCAAGATAGTACCCCAGCAGAGGTGATGTGTGAGAATCACACCCATATATAACTTAGTCAGAAAGTACGAATGAAAAAAACTAAAAGTGTACAATAAGACAGGCATGGTTGCATTAGGAGGAGCTGAAAAACCAGCCCTAGGCTGCAAAGTAAAATAAAAGAGAAAAATACCAGCAAGGTCTTGCATAAAGTGCAAAGTGTACAGCTATGCACAGAGCAGAATATGGTAGAAAAGGAAGAAGAAAGAAAACTGTAATGCAAGCTGAGAATAACAGGGGAAAAGAAAAGGACTTTCCCGTGTGAACCCAAGTAAAATAATGTATGAAAAGGAATAAGAGAAACAAAAGCGTCTCCGACAAGGAACAACAGTCGTGAAAAACAAGAAAACAGCCTGCCATGGGAACCGGAGGCAGAAAAGTATCCGCACACGAGGAACTCACCGAACTGTGCAGTAGAAAAGCTCAGAACATATCGAATTGAACATGACCAAAAAGCACCCCAAACACAGAATGCCAAAGGAGGACAAGGTCAGGAAAAAGAACCTGAAATTGGAGACATGTCAAGAGACTGGAAAGACCCACTTCACGAAATGGCAAAGGGTCATGCCCGTGTGCAGTAGGACGTGGCTCAAGCATGGAGAGACTACCATTGGCCATGGCCAAGGAAGTAACAACATGAGACACATGAAAGGAAAAACACAGAACCATCACTTACCCAAAGGGAAGGAGCAGATGGAAATAAAGTGAAAGAATCAGTGCGTATGAGCAGAGACGGGTAGACAAGAGAAACTTGTGAAGGAGCAATCCCTGCAGACATGCACAGAGAGGGACCAACAATCTGTTGTCAGCAAGCAACCAAGAAAATTGGAAAGAATACTGACAACATGGAGAAAAAGATAGTATTCATCACAATCTCTCCTAATGAATAAAGGTGGTGAGGAAAACGCCAGTAAGCAAGCCGTAAAAAATCTGCTCTAGCCAGGGTTTGAAAGAGACCCATACACCTCATTTTGAAGTGGTGGGGAAAAAACAGAATATGGCGCGAAGCTGAAACCCAATGAACCTGGGATACCCCTGTATGGCAACAAGAGGAACAACATTGCTTTAAGAAGAGGGAGTACGGAAAAGTGACCACAATATTATGTCGGAAAGATTATGTGGGGAAAAAAAAAAAAAACCCTATGAACACAGTCCGGGGAGAGCACAAGCATGACTTTTGCAGGCAAGAGGTAAAAGAATAGAGGAGGGAACCCTCCAGTGAGGAGTACAGCATCAGTACTGTACCCATTATTTTTATTTATTTTTAACGTAAATATTGCTATATTGGCTAGCCGGGAACCAATGGTATGGGGAAACTGGTGCCACTGGGGGGAAGAAACCCAACCAATAAGCCAAAGCATTATAGTGGTGGAAGAATTGGAATGTCGCAGTAATGATAAACGCGACCCAGAACACCCTGAAAAACAGGGAAGGAAACAACAAGCACCAAAATGAGCCTGTAAGAGAGGAAAAAGGATGACAATAGCACCCATTGAAAAATGAGGGGAAAACACTGTCCTCCCAGAAGACATAAGAGGAAGAGACACCAGAATAAAAGTCCCAACAAAATGTAGCAAGAAATTGGTCCCTGAGGAGCACAACACCACCTTCCCCATAGAGGAAAAGTAAAGTCATTGCATAAAGTAGTTTACTACCACAAGCTCAGAAAGAGCGAATATCAAACTCAGCCTCTGTGCGAACAGAGACGAGAGGCAAAATGCCTAGGATGAACTAAGGAGAGGAAAGAACCACAATCCGTGGGATGAAAAGACCAAGGTGAGGAGGAGGATGACCAGTAGAAAAGGACAAATAATTAGAGGGGCACCCAGGCCATCTCCAAAGTAGAGTCACTTCTTGATATGGCAAGAAAACCACCAAATGTAAACAAAACAGAGAGTGAAAACTCTCACATAAAACAAACCAGGGAACCACCGCTACCCTGAAGGAGAAGCAATCAGAGATTAACTAAGAGCACCACCTAAGGAAGTGCAACAATACCCAACATGGATAAACAAACTCTGTGGACACAGTGAGAAGAGTCTGATGCACACTTAGAGGAAAGAAATGCATAAGGATGCAAGAATATGTAACAGGAAAAAAGGGCGAGAGCATAACAGGACTCATAAATGAAAGGAACATGGGAAATTCAAATATAGTTGCAGCGGAGTAAAGCGAGGGCATGAGAAGAGGAAGGACATTAGTCCCCACCATGGAAATCACAAAACCGGCGCAAAGCAGAATCTGCATGTGACCCAAAAAGAGATTTGCCATCAAATGACATATCATGATTTGTGTCCCGCACTGAAGATAAAAAAGTTGAAGCTGACAACCAAGCCCTACGACGTATGGCAACAGAGGAGGCCATGATCTGACCCATGGAATCAGCAGAATCCATGCCTGAGTGGACCATAAGTCGAGCAGCCTGTTGACCATCTTTTTTTAAAGGCGTTAGGGCTCTGCGAACATCCTCAGAGAGCTATGGTAATAAACATTCAACAGAGTCCCAGAGCGCAAAGGAAAACAGGCTAACACACAGGAGGTGTGGGTGGAATGAAGAAAGGCACTAGATGAGGCGACAATATGCCTGCCGGCAGCATCCAGATGATGATAATCTCTGTGAGGTGGACGAGAAGGAATGTGCTCCACAGCAGGAATGCCCAAAGCAGTCTGGACAACAAACCCCCTTGGAATAGGGTGGTGGCAAAGGCACAACTTCCTGTGCCGGCCGTAGCCTGTGTGAAACAGAACAGTCCACTGAAGGACTGGACACCAGCTGATTCCAAACACCTAGAAGGATGCTGTACAGAGCATTGCAAAAAGGCAAAAAGGGTTCAGTATCAGCTTGATCCAGGTTAAAAATTTAACAAGGGATCAGTAGATAACTGCATCACAGGCAGTTTCAAGTTCAAAACATCTGCCAACCGCCTCAAGACATCTGCGAAAGCAGAGGTGGTCTCAGTCACCAATCCAAGTGACGAGAGTAGGCTAGATGCCGGTGAGGAATCTAGGCCACCAGCCGTAGCCAAATCAAGCACCTAATCAGAGGATGAACCTGGAGGGGGCGCCGTGAAGGGATCTTGAGGATGTGCAGAAGGCCCAGAAAATGGATCTTGCACAGGCACAGCATCCAAATCAACCGGCGCCGCTCCTGGATTTGGCCAACGTCGAGTGGAGAAGCTGCTTCGGAAGCAACATCGTCCAACTCCAGCAAAATGAGTATTGGTGTGTCAAGCAGAATCGGCTGGCCTAATGGTGCCGTGAGGGGTGTCAGAACAACAGAATCAGGAGAAGGAGGCGGAGGCCGTACAACGCTGTGCACCGATGCCAATCAGAGTCAGGAGTTGGAGTCAGGGGTGTGAACGGGTACAGAGGTGGAAACCGCCAAAGATCCCGTCACAGCATTCACCACCTCCATAGTGTCCGAAGACACTCCAGAAGGAGGGGAAGGACCAAAGATGGAATGAAGGGATGCATAGTAACGTTGCATTTGGTCAATACTCGCCCCGGCGCCGGGATATGGCGTAAGGGAAGTGGCCGACTTGGGTGCGGACTCCAGAGGAGGAGAATGCAGGGCAGAGACGCCGAAGGACGGGATAGCGTCAGGGAGGACTTACTTGGAGATGTCAAAGGACCCCCTAGGGTTGACGGGACCATCCGAGAATGACTCCTGGGGCTGTGAGGATGAACAAGGACTCTGAAGCAAGCGAGAAGAGGACTGGTCCACTTGCGTCACGAGGAACTTCATGCGACGCAACCTCAAAGACTTCGACTTCTGACAATGGCAGGCGCCACAGTGGTTGGCATCATGATGAGACCCCAGGCATCACAAACATGAGGAATGGGAGATCCGTAACAGACATCGGCTGGGAACAGGATCCGCAGGGTTTAAACTCAGAAGGTATTAACACTATTAAATTTGAAAAGGTGGGAAAATTACACCCGAAGTCTGGTAGAAAAGGCTAAAAGAGCCAGAGATACTCACTACACCAGATCCGCGCTGCTGTGTGGAAAAGGAGAAGCAGACATCAGCGCATCGTCAGAAGGAATATATGGACTCCGCTGACGTCATGTCCAGAGATGATGTTCCTGCGGAGTCGCTTAACACCCTCTACCGACACGAAGAGGAACTGCTGAGGAAAAATTTGCGGATCCAGTCTGACTCCTGGGGAAGAATTCTAAGATGAGGAATATGCGGCTAGTTGTCTCTATCAGATATAAACCCTTATTTGTTACACCTATATTGCCTAAGCTCCTACTTCCTGTAGAGCTCGATGTATGTGTGAGGAATGCTTGCATTATGCTGCACACACTGTTGGACACACTTCACTTGAATATTTGGAGGAAGAAATACAGACATGCACCAGTGAATATCTAGGTTGTGGTAATATCCTGGACTTTATCCATAAACAAGCACCACCTCGCCATTCGACATTCCACACTTTAGTAGATTACCTCACCTAGGGTAGGCTAGTCAAACTACAATTTTTATATTGCTCAAGGGGGTTTGGTTTCAAAGTTTAAACACCACAAATATGAAAAATGTTACTTACCCTGAAAGCATCTGTTTGTGCCATGTAATGATGTAGATTCACATGCTGTGCATATTTCCACCATCTAGTTTTGGGCTCGGACATGTACACCATGTTTTCCTTCAAAGGAAGTCTCTTTGGGTCATGAAGTCTGGTGGCTCCACCTATTAGTGATATTGAGCAAGGGCATCAACTCCCATTGTTAGAATGTTTTTCCCGCACAGAAGACAAGACTGAAGATCTGGCTTAGAGAATACAGTAAAGATGACCATGCAAGGGAAAGAAAATAAAAAAGACAGGAAAAGAATAAAACCTCGAGTAACAGGGGGAGGAGAGTGGGTACATTGAATCTACAGCACTACATGTCATAAACAGATGCTTACAGGGTAGCATTTTCTGTTCACAGGCATGCGTAGCTGTAGATACACATGCTGTGTATCTACTGTAAAGCAGTCCTCCTAAAAGTGGTGGCTTAGCCAGAGGATGTTACAGAAGACTGGTAAAGTGCACTGAGGACAGCCTGGCCAACTCTAGCTTGCTGTTTCGCCAGAACATCCACACAAGTAATGTTTAGTGAAGGTATGTGGTGCAGACCAGCTAGCAGCTTTCTAGATGTCAGAAATGGGTTGAGCCTGTGTCGCTTGCAAGATGCTTTATGAGTTAGAAAAGGGCTCAGAGCCCAGTCCGTGTCACGTCAGTGTCTCATTCGTGGGCTTACCTGTTAAAATCTGCTTGCTTTCATTAGTGGAAGGCATGCATACGTCATGCCTTTTCCGGTGGTTAGCCCTCTTCGAGCGCAGCGACCAAGTACTGAGAACATGCGAGGCTCACTGTTTCCCGTCAGGTTTGTGGACTACTTTTTATCTTTTGTTCACAGCGCAATCTCGCTTGGCAGAAGTTGAGCGCTTTGCAGAACATCGACCCTGTTACATAGTTAACTGCACGTTTGCCGGTTACGTAGATAATTGCACTTTTGCCGATAGGTTTCACTAAGGGTGAACTGTAGCAACAGTTTTTTCCATTCAATGTGGCAAGAAAAATCCGGATGGGAGTTTACAACTGCTAATAGCTGTAACTCAGAGAAATGCAAGACCCTATTGCATTGCAAATGCTTGTTTACAAATGGAATGAGGTCTAGGAGGAGCAGGAAGGGTTCTCTTAGCGTTGGCATAAAAAAATGTGTATACATTTGACCAACCAATGTGCAACGCTTGCTTTTGAAACAGCACGTCCCTTGTGAGGTTTGGAGTATGATACAAATAGTTGTTGGGTCTTACAAATTGTTTTTTTCTATCAATATAGTAAAAGTGCTCTTTTGACATCAGAAGTATGCGGAGTGCTGCTATAGATTCCAGGACCACTCTATGTTGATATAACAGGAAAAGGGGCTTTTCTAGGGTAAAAGTGTGTATTTCACTGCCTTGCTTTAAGGAAGAGATGGCCACAAAGAAGGCCCCCTTCCAAGATAAGAACTGCAATGGGCAAGAGTGGAGGGTTCAAAGGGAGAACCCATGAGTCTAGTAAGAACTATGTTTAAGTTCCAAACGGGAGCAGGGGGTGTCCTGGGTGGAATAACTCTTTTAAGGCCTTCAATGAATGCTTTATTAACAGAAATTCTTAATATGGGAACCTATTGTATCTTCTATTGATAGACAGCTATTGCAACCAAGTCTAATCATATCGAGGTACAGGCAAGGTCTGATTTCTGCAAATGCACAAAGCACCCAACAACATCCTGTACTGGTGCTGTGAGAGGATTGAGGTGTTTTAGGAGGCAGCAGTACACACAAAAGGTTTCCATATGGCTGCGTAGCGGAGGTGGGTCTGCACTCTTTAAGGCTAGATATACACTCTTCTGATAGGTTGAAGTAACCAAATTCTAAGACCTCGGGAGCCAGATCACAAGGTTGAGTTCCTGAGGATTGGGTTGCCTGAGAGTGCAGTGGTCTTGTGCAAAAGGTCTGGCCAGTTGATGAGCTCCTTGTGCAGGAGTATACAGAGTTCTAGCAGGGTAGAGTGCCATGGCTGGAGTGCCTAGGTTGGTACTACTAAAAGAAAAGTGAGGGATGCATTTCTAAGACTCCTCACCACAAATGGCAGGAGTAGCAGAGGAGTGTTAGCGTAGGCAAATACCCCTAGCAAATTCATCCATCCTTCACTGACCTTGGACTGAGGCAATCTGGCAGCGAAGCTTTGAGTTTCTTGTGGTGGTGAACAGATCAATTTGAGTGAGCCCTCAGCGCTGGAAGCACAGGAGTAGGACCTGGGAGTAAAGTTCCCATTCGAGTGCTTGGTGATGCGTCCTGCTGAGCACTTCTGCCATATCGCTGTCCAGCCCTGTAATATACTGTATGAGTAGGTGTATTCCATGATGTATTGCCCACCACCAGATGTTCTGAGTTACACTGGACAGCTGTGGTGATGTGCTCCCTTTGTTTGTGCAGGTAGAAATGACAGTTGTGTTGTTTGTGCATATTCAGACTGTTCTGTCTTGAATGATGGGGTAAATAAAACAGAGCAAGCCTGATCGCCAGTAGCTCCAGGTGACTGAAGTGAAGAAACTTCTGGGTCAGGAACCACTGACCCTGAATAATATGTTTGAGATTGAGCTCCCCATCTTGTGAGTGAGGAGTCCGCTGTGGTGGTTTCTTGCGGAACTGGGTCTAGGAAGGCCCACCCCCTGAAACAAATTGTCTTCCACCATTGCAGAGAGTGGTGTGTGCGGCCCAAAACCTAAACTAGTTCTTATAGGTGATCCTCTGCTTGAGACCACTGTGCCACTAAGCATTACTATAAAGGGTGAATGTGGAGCCTGGCATGAGGGACTATATCTATGCAAGGCGTCGTCATGCCTAATAGGTGCATCATAATTCTCCTACCTGCTGATCTGGATGAAAAAGAGGCAACAGGTTTTGAAAGATTTGTACTCTGGTTGGGCTGTGGTAAGCTTTTCCCACCTGCGCATCCAGGACGCTCAAGGAAGGGTTGTACCTGAATGGGTTGAAGGAGGTATTTGGTCATATTGATGCTGAAACCCAGACTGTGGAGGGTGTTAATTGTGGTCTGGGTGTGCTCTAGACAGTTGCTGTGTGGCACTTTTGATCAGCCAGTAATCTAGATACGGGACCACGTGGATGCCACTCCTCCTGTAATGAGTGCCCGCCACGGCCAGACATTTGGTGAAGACTCATGGTGCATCAGTAACCCCAAAGGGGAGCACTTTGAATTGAGAATGGTGACCAATTAACAGAAACCTTCAATACCTTTGATGTGCTGGGTTATGTAGAAGTAGAGGTCTTTCCGATTCAATGCATTCATGAAGTCATCTTTCTGCAACAGTGGTATAATGTCCAGTAGAGTCACCATATGAAGTGCTCCAACACAATGTATTTGTTGAGATGCCTGAGACAGAGGATGGCCTGAGGGAGCCGTCCTTCTTTGGAATAAGAAATTAGGGGGAGTGCAGTATTTAGGTGCAATTGGCTCTGTGGCCCTCTTGTCCAGGAGGACCTCTACCTCATTGTGAAGAAGGCGCAGATGCTATCCCAACAATCTGTGTTGATGATGGGAAATGTTTGGTGGTGTTTGCATAAGTTCCAGACAATAACCCACCTGTATTATTACTAGAAAACCAATGGTCTGAGGTGATTTGTCTAGAAGGGCAGAAACCCTTATAATAGTCCCCCAACAGGTGTTGCATGATTGGGGGAAGCTGTAGGGTGTCATTGTTTTGGGGGAATGGTTCACATATGGGTGGCACCCTTAACTCTCATTATTGCCTGTATAATCGCCCCTGTACTAACCCTGCAAGGGGACTGCCGTGTTGGCTTTGTGGAGATGAGAGGTTTCTGGGGTGGGGGTTTTGGATGCACCACAAAACTGAGCGCTGAGTGGAACCTCTGGGGACCTGTGCTTGGAGGGCACCAATGGCCTTTGCTGTCTCTGTGCCCTTTTGATTTTCTAAAGCATCTCAGCTACCTGGGGGGGCAAAGAGATGCTGACCATTAAAAAGAATAGAGCAGATGCTGCTGTACTTCCAGTTTAAAGCCTTAAACACACAGCAAGGCATGGTGGCTCAGCAGAATACTAGTTTTAATGCTGCGAGTGGCTGTATCTGTGGCATCCAGCGCACAGTGGATGTTAGTTTTTGAGATTATCTTCTCCTCTGCCACTAACTGCTACCCCTTCTTGCGATAGTGTACTGGGAGATGCTCTCCGAGGTTCACCATTTGATCCCAGTGTGCACTGTCTTACTGGGAGAGCAAGCCAATCAAATAAGCAATTCTCCAATGGGACGCGGAAAGAGGTGCATCACCTGTGCCCCGAGTGTTGGCACGCTTTATGTCTGTATGAACCACAAAAGCGTCAGGAGTCAGTTGGCTACGGATGTATGAAAGGTCACTAGGGGAGGCATTATACTTCGTATCCACCCTAGACGTGATAACTCTCTCATTGATTGGTTCCTTGAAAATCTCAGAGAGAGGCTTGAGGACACCCATAAGCATCAGGGGACATTGAAGGGAGCTTTGGGTGGAGGAGAGAATTTCCACAAGGGAATCCTCCTTCTCTTGCTGCACATGGCGTTCTACAATGTAGAAAGTGGCAGCTCTGTGTAAGATCTCATGGTACAAAGTGACATTGCCAGGAAGTGATGGCTTAGTAAGGTACAGATCTGGGACTGTGCCCGCAGGGAGGGCGGGGTTTCAGCATCAATCATCCATAGGTCCATCTCTGTGGAACATGAGGGTGGTCATATGGGTCATGAGGAAGCCTAGGACTGTCCCCATCCCCGAATTAGAAGAACTTCTAGGTATATGCTCTGGTGACCCAGGAAAGACGCGAGACAGAAGATACAGCTGGAGGTGAAGGAGGAGCAGGCAGGAAAGTAGAAGGGGGGAGCAGCCAGGAAAGGAGGGAGAGAAGCAGCCAGGACAGGAAGGGTAGAAGCAGCCAGGAAAGGAGGGGGAGAAGCAGCCAGGAAAGGAGGGGGAGAAGCAGCCAGGAAAGGAGGGGGAGAAGCAGCCAGGAAAGGAGGGGGAGAAGCAGCCAGGAAAGGAGGGGGAGAAGCAGCCAGGAAAGGAGGGGGAAAAGCAGCCAGGAAAGGAGGGGGATGTGTAGGAAGAAAGGGGGATACGCAGGAAGCAGGTAATAGTTTGTTCTGTCATGTCTCTGGCTTTTTGAGGGCTGGAAATGCAGGTGGGTCGATGGTCTCCTCAAATGTCCGCTTCCTCTTATGAGGTGCAGAGTTTTCTGCTTGGAACGGACGCTTCCTGGGGAAAAGGCCACCTTCTTTGCAACACTTGGAGCATCCACCTCTGACATTCAATTCCTCCAGGTCTCCAAAGATGTCTGGAGTCTCCTTCACCTCCCGCTTATACGTTGTGGCGGAGGGGATACAAAGGGTGCTTTGGTTCAGAAGGTATGTTGAACAGGAGTCCTCACGGTGGTGAGGAGACAGGGGTTGTAGGCCGGATCTCGGATACTTGATCCAACAACTGGGACCAAAACAAAATGGAGACCTTTCTCAACCCAAGCAGTTGAGATTCGAGGGTGTTAAAATGACACCGAGTTAAAGGTACTTGATGGTGGTAACTGATGAATGAAGGATTATGTGTAGGTACCGACGAGAGGATGGCAAGAATTGAACGAGGCATCAAACAGGAGCAGTGAACAACACGTCTGAACCCCACCGCTGAGAGTAAAGAACCTAACAGTGGAGTCCATGCTCAAGTGCAATACCACTAAGACACCTAAACCAAAAAGACCTCCTTAAAGAAAAAAATTATTTAAAAAAACAACAAAAAATAAAAAAACAGTTGTAAACGTCTAAGCCCAAAACTAGATAGCAGAGGTATGCACGGCATGTTTATGTGCAGCTACACATGCCACAATCAAACAGTTTTCATTAACACCCGAAGCAAATAGATCCAATTAAATGGAATTTAAATTGAACCCTCATTTTGGAAATTATGATTCTGCGGGTCAGGCAATAAATAATTCTAAAAATTAAATGAATTATTTGTACTCTGGAATATTTCCTCAAACTAACCTTTGCTGTAAGGTTTTTTTTTTCTTCAAATAATTTGTTTAATTTTTAGCCCTAAATCTTTCTTTACGACTAGGTGAAAAGAGATTCTCGTTAGCCTCCTCTGCTCTGAAATACATTATGTAGCAACACTTCTGCCCGAATCAGTGACATACATCTGACCAGGATAATACTAAAAGGTGGAGATAAAAAGAGAAAAAAGGGGTAAGAAGAAATAAAATCAGGAGACGTAAAGGAAGGAAAAAAAAAAGGAAACGGTACACTAAGTAAACCAGAGAATTAGGATGGGTAAGGAAGGAAGCAACAAGAATAGAAAAAAACCAGAAATGGTGGTTTACATCTGATGCAAGGACAAACTTATTTGCCAACTAGAAACACAAGAGGCTGTAAACAAAATACTGCAAAGCAGCTGGTGTCATTTTGATTTTATTTACGGAAAAATGGGGGGAAAAGAATTTCCATAATACACAGGAGACATAAGTTAGAAAGCACTGCAACAAATAAAAATAAAGTAGAAAGAAGGCCGAACATGTTTATTTGTCACCAGTCTGCTTTGCAGCTTAAAAATTAGATTTTTTTTAATGCAGTTTGTCATTTTATTACCTTAGCAGAGTTTGGATTTATTAATCACAAAATGTAAAGTACTGCTATTAATATGAAAAAACTAAATAGAACACAAAAATCACTTTAAAAACCCATAAATATGTGATGCACGTTAGTGTAACAAAACAATTTCTGTAAACATTTTCTCCAACATATTATGTGCATAAGATAAAAAATAACAACACTGCAGTCATACAATTGGGGTTACTTCAACTGAACAATACAGAAAATAATTAAGTGTAACTAGACCTAGGAAAGGGCCTCCCGTAAAAAAACATGGTTCTGAAAGAAGTCATTTAGTATATAGTGGTTTTTTGTAATACTGTTCTAATTTGCAGTTTTGACACCTTGGCACTTCTGAAGGTGGGAGCAGTTAGTAGTTGTCCCAAGGTGGTTGGGGGGTGGCTGGGAACACTTGCCTACTCCAGTTGGGAGCTTCACCAGAAGATGTGGACCTCTAAACAAACAGGCCATTACTGAACTGCAGAACGAGTCCTCGCTTCCAAGGCAGAAAAAAATAAAAAAAGAGAAGAACTATATTTCAAGCATGTGACCCAGTGGAAGGCTCCATGAATTCTACTGTATACAATACAAGATCAAAAAGCAGAACAAAATTGGCCTGTTGTACATCAAAGGACTAGCAGTACAGTCCATCATTAATCCAAAACTTTCTTAACATTTTCTATGTCCATTAGCTCTTTACAAGCCAAGGGCAGTAAAGGTGCATAGCTCCCTTACTAACATAGGTTATACTGACTATGTCAATGTTAGGTTTCAGCGGGATTGAAAATAATAACAGAATTAGCAGTAAAACATTTCAAACTAGTTTTCAGACGTAAATGTAAGGCTTTCACAAATCAAAACTTTTATTTAAGTCCATGTGTATGGGGTGATGCATCCACAAATACCAATAACTTGTAAAAGGAAATCAAATGCCCTAAACACTTGTGAAATGTAATCTAATTTTGAAATCTTAAGCAGGCTGGACATGAACACACTCCTAGTCACTTCGATACCCCATCCCGACAACCAGAAAACCTTTGTGCATTTGTTGAATTCTTCTTTTTGGCAATCTAGTGACTAGTCAAAAAATAATAAAATTTTGGATGATTGCAAATTGGGAAAAAATAAATCACCATGCCATGCAGACTGGAGAACAGAATACAAAGTCCATATGAGAATAGAAAGACTGTGTAAGAGAAAATGAGACTGTTCACAAAATGAACAGCTTAAGGCAGCTGTCAACAAAGTACCCCACGAAAAATGGCTGCATCATCAAGACAATGTGCATCATTACATCACCAATAGATTACACAGTCAAGGAGTCTCAAAAAATTAACATGTAGCCATTAAACAAAGGTATTCTTGTCAAGACATTTATCACAAATGCCTAAATCTTCTAACAAAATAAAAAAAGACCATTTTATTTGTATTTTTAAAAATTCAGAACTGGGAACTTCCACCTAAACACAAATATGATTTTATGAGTAAGCAGTATTAACTACATTCTTAAAATAGTTTAGTGCATTGCATTCTTTAAAAAGAAATATTCCTCACCCCCGCATTCCCGCTAGCTTCCTACAACATTTAACAGTTCATAAAACTAGCATAGCATAGCGTCCATCTTGCGGCACAATTCAAATTTCTTAGAATGAAATTTCTATTGTATTTTTGTGTGTTTTTTTTTATTTTTGGTAAAATGTATCAATCTGCCACTGTTGATGTTTTGGTAGGAAAAGACAAAAACTAAGTTTTGTCCCAAACCATGATATCATTTGAAGTTCATGTGTCAGTTACTTGCCACTATCATAAGGCCATTCTATGATCGCAATGGCTACCCCCTTCTCCTGCGTTAACAGTCGAGCATTTTCTTCTAGATGATTTGGTTTTCAGATGACACATCCGTGTTCTCAAGAAACATATAAACAAAACCACCTCTTATTTTATGCTTTAAAAACAATGAGGTAGGCACAAAAAAAAGGCATAGTCTGGATGTTTTTCTCCCTCTCCCGGGTGCAGACATGCTTTTTAAAACGATTGTTGCACTTCCAGGTTTAAATAAAAATTAAACCTTTAACTGAGGCAGTGCTAATACTGTAACAACAAATTCTGATCTACACAGAATCCTTTTGCAGAGATTCAACTAACGTTTTAATCGGCTGAATGAGTTTTAGCAAAACCTGGTGTTACAGAAAATGGCCTACAGCTTTTAACCAGGTTTCTAAAAAGAAAAAAATAATAATAATAATAATAAAAAATAAAAAAATACAAAAAGGACCTTTTTACCCTCTTACCCCAAAATTATCTTTCTCTCACTCAAAAAAATATGAGTCTTGCAAATTTTTCTTTCTTTCACATTTATAAATATTAACTACTGGACCTCCCCCTTTCTTTTTGTCCACACTTTATCATATCACAGTAAAGAAATGTCAAGTGATTACACTGTTCACACAGTAGGTCAGGTCATCTGCTCATGTGCAAACTCTACTTTTCACCTTCAATCCCATGCTCCACGGGTCATAGCATCTGCGTTTTTAAGTTCCTTTCATGATCCGCATGCTTTTCCCATACCTCCCGTGCTAACCATCAGTGTCATTCACAGTCTAGATATTTCCAGAGTTGAGGGTCAGAGGTAAGAAAAGGAAAAAGAAATATTCTGTTTCGCTTTGCGTGATTCCAAATCTAAAACACTTGTAGCACCCGACAGTAACATCTCGAAAGCACCAGCTGCATTGCAGCCTGAACGATAAAAAAAAATTGATTTCCGATGCCCAGGTGCATCTTTAAGTGAAGGGTAGCATCAGTGCGCAGGTTGCACTCCAGTTGCAAATTATTCAAGTTATGAAGATCCTGAGGACTTCGGTGCGCCCGCAGTTTCCATTACTCTTCTTACCAGCTGAGAAGAGAACTCCGTCCCAAGGTCATGAAATAAACCTGGCTGCTCCCGCCAGACCTTACGGATGCGAAGAAAACCTGCCAAGAAAGGGAAGAAATTGTTGGAGTAAGGGTTGTATGACTGATTACAAATTTATAATTCTATTTTTCTCAAGTTCTCCCTGCTACCCAAAAATGCAGAGATTTGACATACTGAAATGATTAGCAACAGGCACTCTTGCAATACAATACTTACCCCTCTTGCAACACAGCTAGTGAGCTACAAAAACCACGTTTGCCAAAACAACCTCAAACACATTGAGGGAGAAGCACATTATGATAGAGTTGAGGTAATTTTGGAGGGATACGCAGTTCACTTCAGATAAGAACACCCAAGTTAAAGTTCCCTTCAGAATATTTCTAACTCTGCTGAATCCCAATAAAAGGACTAGACAAGCACAAGGTATTTTGAAAAAGAGGGCAGCTAATACAAGTTCATTTATTTTTTACCCTTTCGCTCAAGGTCTACATTGGACCACAAGCAGACATGACAAACTCATCTGCTATAATGATAAAGTTATAAAGTGTGTTTTATGTACGTTTACCAACAGTACAAAAATTAGAGATGTAAATTTTTTGAGTTTACACATCGTATTTTTGGTTTCATTTCAAACTCTTCATTTTGGAACTTCACACTTATTTAATAAGGATTTGAGTCTTCCAACAAAAATACTGTGCAAGTGATTCACAAGACAGTATTACCAATAGGATTTTCACATTTCAATAAAACATACCTTGTCATTCCGTTCGCATAAGAACTTCAGCCTCTGTGCCCTTTTGTGCATAAACACACCATCCAAGTGCCCAGTTTCCACTGATCGAATCTCTATGGCCTTCTCTCCCCAGCCCATAATCTGGTTTGAACGAATGTAAGCTTAAAAAACAAAATAATTAAGTTGAAGTACACAGAGACTTCAAGGGCAATCAGAAAAGTATACAATTATGTTAAAGACAGGAAAAAAGTTGCAACAAGGTTTTTGTCCCGTCCCCCCAAACATAACATTTCTACTGGAGATTTCAGCAATCACATAAATAGGCATGGTACTTAAAGTTCTCTTACGGCAAGGTCAGAAGTTTTAGTTTTTTAATAAATGTGATACCATTGATGTTGGCTGAGATACATTCCCAACCCACAGCAGTCAGCTGCCTAAAATCTGAACAACAATAGGATCAATAGCTGAAGGAGGTTTCTGAATCACTTTAGTATACTTCATGGTCTCTGAAATACATTAATCAAACTTAATGGACCCTGAAGTAACAAAACTCCCAAAAACTGTGCCTAGTAACTCAGAACAATTCATGTGCTTCCCTGAAGGTTTCAAAACAGATTCCAGGATAACGACTTGAAAAACTGGGTACCACATGTATGAATTTCAGGTTTCCACAATGTACATAAGTCAAAGTGAAGTGAGAATGGGAGAATGTTAAATAAATTTAGGTTTGGCTCTCATATACGTTAATGGAATCTATTGGATATACTTCCTCAATGTTTTTTTTCACCTTAAAATGGGGAGACATTTGATACTACTTCATAAGGTCATTGCCATTACAAAGGTACACGAACCCGCAAATGTAACTATAAAAAAACTGGTTAAACACTACATTACCGGTCACATGTAAGCTAAAGAATTGCAAACGTACCAACTGATGTTGGCATCTCTCCCCACTGCAGAACCACATCTTTGGTGATCCTTCCATATGTGTTAACATAAACTCCTTCATCTTCGTAGCAAACCAAAAGCTCCATACCATCTGTGTTGGGTAGAATAATGATTGCATGTGGTTGGATGCTGCTCTGTATCTAGAAAAGGACAACCGAAAAAATAATCTGAGAAGCAATAACAGAACTGTTTGACTGGAAAAAATAAAAATGTGTACATTCAATGACGCCTATAGCCATCAGAATTATTTCAGTATTAAGTAAAGATTGCTTTGTGCCAAGAATGGAAAGTTTTTGTTTTAAGTGAGTGTTACAAAAAAAATGAACGAGAATATGGGCGGGAACATTTTATTTTTTGCCAAAACATTAATTTACAGTTGGACAGATCACTTATTTTTCTTACATACTGTGACAATGACCAGCGGGCCAAGAAATGTAAATCATTTTTTTTAATTTTTTTTTTTTTTAACAACTCTTGAATCTAATGATCATTTATTGAATCAGTAATTTGGAACTCTAACTTGTCAAAGTAGACCAATTACAAAACACATTGCTTTTAATTCAACTACTGTTAAAAATCTAGCCTCAATTGAATTCGATGAAATACATCACAGGCAAAATACAAAAGAATACCATACTTTCTAACTGCATAACAGGGATTTGGTTTGTGAAACTATGCGGCTCTAAAGCCATGCTTCCTTAAGGGTGTGAAGTGCCTACATGAGAACAGTTGCCCTTTAGCAAGAGGTTTGCCAAACCTTTTTTTTTATATATACAATTTAAAACTCAATTTGTCAAGTTTATAGTAATTCGCAAGCAATGGGCAGCATATTTTTTAAATAAAGAGTGGAAACTCTGCGTTTGTAACTAAGCCAACTAATAAATATAAGTTTGCTTATACGTGGTTACATCTCTTCTTAAAATGTATGCCATGGCGACACACTCTAGTGCCTTGTTCACAAAGTAACCTTTAGATTATTGTATTTCCATCTGCATTACGGAATCAAAAACTGAGAAGTAAAATACATTTTAGAGGAGTGAATTCAACAAGAATTTAAAACTTTTGTCTGAGCACAGTTAACACAGATGTCTAAAAATACAGATTTCCAATAATTTACTTTATATATAAAATTATTGCTCTTCTGCAGTCATTATTGCTTTAGTCCTGGCTGAAAAACAAATAATGATTCAAACCAGAAAATGTAACCAACTAAAGAAAACATATCATAGAGAGAAGCGTGACTGACACTTAAAACATCAAAAGAATATTAAATTTTGATCTCTTACATGTGTTGGGAGATAAATATCATACACGGCTCCTGAGTCCACGTCCACAGCATGGAAACCAGCACAAGACCCATAGATGACTTTTAGCCTTTGGCCTTCCTCCACTGTAAGGTCTACTAGCAATGGCCTGTGTATCAACTCTCCAAAAGACTGAAAGATACAAAAAAACGAAAAGCGTATTAATTTAATAGGAATTCAATATATCTGCCAGGATCCTTTCATACAGATTCGAAAAAGTAAACATAATAATGCTGGCTAAACAATCTACCAAGGGAACAGATAAAAACAAAATCTCCCTTTGTCCTTAATTTCCAAATAGATAACTTATTCAAAGTGGCACAAAACAAGCCCTCAGCATCACTGTCGATTGAGATGAATTCGTGATTTTGCTAGACCATGAGAAATTCAAGAAAAATCAGTGAAGGTTTGTAACAAACTAAAAATCAAAAGGAACACAAGTTAATACATCATCACTTTTCTCCAAATGTAAGGAAGAAGATCATCCTGCAAAAATTCAATTTAAATATATCTGTTAATTATTCTGATGAATTGGCATTCACATTTTTCTGTGGACTGGATAAACTACTTACCAGATGTAGTATCAAAATTACCATCTTTTCTGGGAACTATAAAGTAGTATGCACTATTGTTTAATAGGATATTCAATAAAATTAAATAAAGACAAAAACATTTAATTCCCTTTAAACATCAAAAAAGCATTTAGGTCAACAATTGCATTGATGGGTGAAGAGCTGAAAAGGTGAAAAACATCAGCTAAACAGCACAAAATTGAATTAATCAATTCCCTTTTCTCCAACAATTTTCAAACATTTTTACTCATTGCAAGTTTTGGGAACGTACACAAGAAACAAAGGTTGGTGGAAGATTTTGAGGTTATAAAAATGTAGGATAGTCGATTCATCACAGGTGCCACCAGGGCACAGTTACACTAGATCAATCTACTATGTATCTAACAGTGAGCTTTGTCCATGTTACTCATCAGGGAGAGGGCCAAGAAGAGGGGACTGCCCTTTATGTAGACTTCATAATAGTGCAAGGCTTAGTTGCTCTCCTTAGTGCCAAAACTAATCAATGCGATGAGGAAATTTTGCAAACATTGAGGAATGCATACCAAAGGAAGAATGGTTGCTCTTCTCCAGGAGGTGGGAGGAAGGTGCATTGCAAAGCTAGACTCCATATTTATTAAAATAGTTACATTATTGCTTGGTATAAAGACAAATACATCAGAGCAAACCTTCAAAGTCATAATTGTCTTAACAATATGAAGCACTCAAAGGCCCTAGTAGTTTTGCATTTGGGTTAGGCAGCAATATTCAAAATGACTGTTTCAAAAGTTCTAAACATGTTGAAAATACCTGCAATTTCCCTCATCCCTTAAAGATGATGAAGGTGAGGATTCATGTGCTTCTCTGTGGGTCTGTGTGTGCAGCCCCCATATAGCGTTGGTGTTATGATTAATTGAACACTTCAGGGAGATTGTCTTTAAAACATATACAACTATAACTGGACATCTCATTTGAAAGAAGAGTATCAATGTGCTAATGTTGTTAAGGCTCAATATACTACGTGCAGATTTGTTGACTTGGGTTTTCTGTTGGATAAACAGGATGTGGAAGTGCCTGAATGCCCCACATGTTTACATTGAAAAGCGAATTGCGAAAGTGAGCTGAGGCTGGGAACATAGCTATTTCTACTCAGAAGAGGCAGGAGGCACAAAGGATACTATCTGGGACACTATCACACCTGTTCTAGCAAAGAACACGACTAAGATACATTACATTATATGGACACTATACACATTTACCCTGCGCAGGATTAAATGGCACAGCCCAATATAACCAAATGGAAAAGCCGGGAAAGAGTCATGGTGCACTCAGAGCTACACAGGTGCAGGCAGGTGACAGCACTTCGAGGCTACGTGACATTGCCTACATCAAAGGGAACTAAATGCCACATGTCATAGCGCTTTTTTTTTTTTTTTTTTTTTTACTTTCAACCATGCTGCACACCGGAGATGTGCTGCTGTACAACATGGCAAAAAACAAAACACTGATAAATCCAAATAGCAAACCGCCACTGGAGTGTGTGCTCAACACTATAGCCTGATATTTCTCTTCATCAGCCAATTTTTCAAGGTAGGGAGGCATGAATCCCTTCCCTGGGCAAGTCAGCTGCCACCACTGCCAGACACGTGGTCATGACCCTTGGGACCATGGTGACCTCCAAAGGGAAGTACTTCAAACCAGTAGTTTTGTCTACTAATTACAAATGTACCTCCAGTGGGCAGGGTGAAGAGAAAGTGGAAATAAACATCCTTAAAACAGAGCACCATCATGTAATCTGTGGGTTGATGGAGGGGAACAACCTCATGCGGGACAGTCATTCGCAAATTTTCGGATATGAAACAGTAGTTGCGGACCCCAAGTACAAGCATGGCCATGAAGAAGCCATCCTTCCTGTAAATGAGGACGTAACGAGAGCATAAACTGGTCTATTAGTGTTAAGGAACACCCTTTCTCTGTATCCTTTTGTTGAAGGGTGTATACTTTTTTTCTGGAGAAGGGAGAGATGTTAGTTGGTGAGCGTGCATGATGGTGGTGGGACGATAGGTAGTGGAATGTAGATTTTGGTAGTAGCCGGGTAGGAGGATGGCTAGGACTTTTCTTTTTGATGTGATCTTCCTGTCAGAGTGCAGGAAATCATGTAATTTCCCCCAACGGGTGTTGTATGATCACAAGAGGAAATGGGAAATCTCCCTTGCTGCACTCTCCTTTACCCCCCACCCCCTTATTGTTCTCTCTATCGGAGCCCCTACTGTCCTGGTGACAGTAGGTGTGTTGCTTACTTTGGTATGAGTACAGCAGCTCATGTGAGGTGGTTTTGGCCCCTCCCGTTTTGGACTGCTGCTTCCGAAATGAGCCTCCATGAATTTAGCCACCTATGTATCCTCCATTACCTTTTCGAGCCTCTCATCAACCTGTGGCCCAACAGTTCTCCCCACTGTATGGGAGGTTGTGGAGAGGCTACTGCACCTTGGATTTGAACCTGGAGATACAGAGTTAGGTATGCCGCCTGAGGACAACACTAGGTTTGACACTGCAGGAGAATGTGATTGGGGCAACAGATGTTTGTGTCAGAGGGCAAGATCATCAACACCAGCTCCTCAATTATCTTCCTGAACTGCTCAGGGAGGTGCGTAAGGTGCACCTCCATTTCCTCCCATTGTGCCCCGTCCTATTTAGATAGGAGAGCAACGGAACTGGCTATCTGCAAATGAGCAGCTGCTCCTACTGCTACCCTTTTGCCTGCCGCAACCATCTTTTCACTCTCCTCACCTGGAGAAGGAACTTTGCCAGTCACCTTGGTGGAGGCAATCTTGCAGACAGTGTGGACTACTAGGGAGTCAGGTCTGATATAGAATCTGATGTACATAGGGTCAGTGGGTAGGCTTAGATGTCTTTGCCACTCAATGGGTGACTTATCCGGCCTCTACGTAATCTGTGGAAGCTCTCACGGGCATATTTTAACATCCCCTTGAGCATAGGGTGGAAATGGACTGGCTACTCTTAGAGAGTGTCTCCATAAGAAAAGCATCCTCCTCTTGAATGAAATACATATTCACTGTATGGTATGATGCCACCCGCCTGTACTACCTCATGATATGCTGCAGTGTCATCAGGGGAAGAGACCCTAACTGGATAGTGGTCCGAGGCAACTACATCATTATTGTCCCAGTGGATAATTTGAGGAACCTCCTTGCATAATGGCTTATCATAGGGACTGAACACGCACACACTTGCATACATTAATATATATACCCTGGCTACGTAATGAGCAATAGTATAATATTGCCCAATATTGAGATTGAGAGGTTCTGGTGACATCCTAAATCACGATGCAAAAGTGTGATGTGTTTAAAGATGAATTTTACTAGAGCCAAGACCGGGACCAGAAGAAGATGTAGCCAAATTGAAGAAAAAAAAAAAAAAAGCTGGTTTCATTTTGCGTTCTTCAAACTAAGAAGCTGCTAGCGTTTAAAAGCAGGTTCTACAACAGATGTAAAGACTTTGAGCACTTTAATGATTTTAAAGCAGTCAAAAGAGAATATTAAAATTTGACTAGTAGATTAGTAGGAGGAAACAATTTGTATTTTATATGCCGGGAGGAAATTAATAGTATAATCTTACAAGGAGATTCAAAGTGATTTTGGCAGTTGGGTAGCAGTGAAACAAAAGCAACACCTAGCTCTTTGGAATATACTTTTCCGAAAGCAAGCTGGGCCTCTCATTTGCTGCATCTTTACAAAAGTGAGTGATCAATAACTGTTAACTTACTGTCCCCATGCATTTGTGGTCTTGTGCTAATGGAAATGACAAATGTGGACAACATTGAAATCATCTTGAGCAGAAGGGGAATTAACGATCTAACAGCTGTTATATTTAGTGCTAAACCTTTGTGGTGAGTGGTTGTTTTTTGTCCCTTTTCCAGCTATTTACAGTTAATAGCACAGTTACTGATTAATACGAAGTGCCATTTTTAAACCTATTCACAAGAAAGGAACTAAAGTTGGTCCTTCTAATTATCTCCTTCTGCTTTTCTCGCTAACATCCCTAAAATTTATGTCACAATTATTCTTCAACAATTATAAATTTGGGAAACAGAGCGAGGGCTGATCCCATGTGAAGAAAGAGTGAGATTATTCAATAGCTGACCATTGTTTGCTCTTTAGATAATTGCTAGGCAGTCCAACGAGGTACCACCATATTTGATGCTGCTCCATTGTGGACTTCTGGGTAACTTTCAATCTGGTTCAAATACATTTTTTGAGGGTTAATTTAAAGAGCTAAAATGCTGCCTTGGTCTATTTGCTGTCTTGCAAACATTATATGTTAGCAACTAGGCTCATATTGAATGCGATGGCATAGGAAAACTTTTATCCCAAATTCCTATGTAGAAGGGAATAAAGTAGGGCTGATTTTTGGCACCTATACTTTTTGGTCTGTACGTAGGAGATTTACCCAGGATTTCAACAAGGAAGCCAGATATTACAGCTAAGGAGAGGGGGGTAACCCGGCTCGTAATTCAAGCTAATACCAGGATATGCATTTGTAATGCTGGGATCAAATCTGTTGTCGTGCACAAAATCTTGGAATGCTTATTCATATGACAACCTAAACAAATAAGGACATGTTTTTGTTTGAAAAATGTGGAATTATACAATAACTTCACTGCATCTGTTCCGTGCATAAGAAGCAATTAATGGAAGCGATTTTCAACTGCACGGTTTTCTTTTTTGTCCTCGTACACTTCCGGCTCCAAGCCAACTGCATATCATCTGATCACTCCCTCTCGTACGTGGAGATGACTAATGCCAGGGAGCCAGAATCTCTCTCATTTGAACCCTGGTACGGAAGCGTGACACCAGAAGGGGAGAGTAGTGTGGCACCTAACCACTGGACATAAGCGTAATGACCGCACACCATTAATGTATTACCCTTAATTTCCCCTCCATTCCACCAACTGTGACTTATATATCAGACCACGTAAGGGTTCCCCGTCCAAGAGAAGGAGTCAATTGACTACTCTCCCCAATAGTTAACACAGGTTGAGGAGTGGAGTCCTCCAGATAGACTTGTCTCATTGCAGAGTAGTCCCAATTCCAGGCCCTAGGCACTGGGGTGTTCTTGTGCCTCAGTCTTTTTTTTTTTTTTTTCCAACAACTTCCCACTCGCCGTTTTTGCCTGTGTTACACTTGCTTAACAATGTTGGTTGGTTCTTCTTCAAGTGCACTACTGGAGTGTGCCTCAGACACCCCAGAAGCGCCTGATGAAAAGTACTGGAGATCGTTAACTGAGTTGCTAGCACTTGAACTTAGACTTGTTTTGGAGGCTTCTGACTCCTCCGTAAGAGCAAAAAAATGTGTCTCAATGCTCTGGAGAGTCCACCCTTCGACGTGAAGTGGCTGAATCCTTCTCACAGCAGTCTGGTCCTTTCTGTACAAGATCATTTTTAACAGTGTCTGCGGGTGGCTCCCAGGTTGAACATGCTTGTACTGTCTCTGCAGGAATTAGAATGTAATTACTTTATAGGGGTAGTGTTTACCAGAGTAATAGCTCCAACTGAGGCCCTTTCAGGGTTAGAGTGACGCATAAATTATGCAAAAAACAAAGGAGAACTCTGGGAAGTTCCCAATTTTAGGCGGAGAGCAGCTCTAGTAAGTGTACATCTGTTCTCGGCATATTCTGCTGCAAATTCACATGCTGTGCATATACTTCTGCCACTGTTTGATTAATATGAAAAGGTGATACCACTTTTGGTGGAAATTTAGGGTTAGTTCGTAGTACAACTTTATGTCTGTTTACTTTTATGAATGGTTCTTCAACAGTGAAAGCTTGAATTTCACTGACTCTTCACAATGATGTAATTGAGACTAGGAAGGAAACCTTCCATGTTAAGAATGGCATTTGACATGAGTGCATAGGTTCAAATGGTGGGCCCATAAGTCTCGTAAGCACTATGTTTAAATTCCAATAAGGAACTGGCGGTGTTCTGGGTGGAATGATGAGTTTTAAGCCTTCCATGAAGGCTTTGATAACAGGACCTCTAAATAAAGAGCTGTGCTGTACATTTGGCAAATATGCTGAAATTGCAGTAAGATGTATTTTTATATAAGAGAATGCTAAATTAGATTTTTGTAAATGAAGTAAATAGCATACAATATCTTGTATTGATGCTGTAAGAGGGGCAATCTGTTTAGATTGACAGTAATATACAAATCGTTTCCATTTGTTAGCATAGCACTGTCTAGTAGTGGGTTTTCTTGCTTGCTTAATCACTTCCATACATTCTGATGATAGCTGTAAATACCCAAATTCTATGACCTCAGGAGCCAAATCGCCAGATTGAGTGTGTTGGGATTCGGGTGCCTGATCTGCCCTTTGTTTTGTGTCAACAGGTCTGGCCTGTTTGGGAGCTTGGAGTGCGGTACTACTGACAAGTCTAACAATGTTGTGTTCCACGGTTGACGTGCCCACATTGGTGCTATGAGTATCATACTGAGTGTGTTTTGACACAATTTGTTGACTACAAATGGAATGAGTGGAAGAAGGGGAAAAGCGTAAGCAAATATCCCTGACCAATTGATCCATAGAGCATTGTCCTTGGATAGGGGATGTGGGTGTCTGGATGCAAAGTTTTGGCCTTTTGCATTTTCGCTTGTGGCGAACAGATCTATGTTCAGTGTTCCCCATTGATGAAAGTATTTTTGAAGTACTTGAGGGTGAATCTCCCACACATGTGTTTGTTGATGATTTCTGCTGAGAAAGTCTGCCAATTGGTTGTGTATCCCTGGACTGTATTGTGCTACCAGGTGAATTTGGTTGTGTATTGCCCATTTCCAAATGTTTTGAGCTAGGAGGGAGAGTTGGGACGAATGGGTCCATCCCTGCTTGTTTAGGTAGTACACGGTGGTCATGTTGTCTGTTTTGATCAGGACACTCTTCTGAGTGAGAAGAGGCTGAAACGCTTTGAGTGCTAGGAAGACAGCTAAGAACTCTAAGTGATTTATGTGTAGCTGTTTGTGTTGGGCATCCCATTGTCCTTGGATGTTGTGATTGCTGAGATAAACGCCCCAGCCAATCAGTGATGCATCTGTCGTAATTACGGTCTGAGGCACAGGGTCTTGAAATGTCTGCCCTTTGTTTAGATTTGTGAAATTCCAACACTGAAGGGACATGTATGTTTGGCAGTCTATCAACACTAGATCTTGAAGTTGACCCTATGCCTGTGACTATTGTTGTGCAAGGCACTGTTGTAAGGGCCGCATATTTAGTCTTGCATGTGGAACGATTGCAATACATGATGCCATCATCCCTAACATTTTCATGACAAATCTGACAGTGTACTGTTGACCTGTCTGTATGTGTGCAATTATATTTTGGAATGCTTGTATTCTCTGCGTATTTGGACTTGCTAGTGCTTTTTGAGTATTTAGTATTGCTCCTAAATACTGTTTTTTTTTTACATAATGCGTATGGTTTTGACACTGCGTATGACTGTTTGATTTTATTAACCAATCATCTAGATATGGAAAGACATGTATATGTTGTCTTCTTAGGTAGGCTGCGACTACCGCTGGGCACTTTATAAATACCCTTGGAGCTATTGTTATTCCGAAGGGTAACACTTTGAACTGATGGTGCTTTCCTTGAATGACAAACCTGAGATATTTTCTATGCGCCGGATTGATGGGTATATGCAAATATCGTGTTTTTGGAGTAGTGGGAAAACATCCTGGAGAGCTACCATGTGAAAGTGTTCTGACAGGATGTAAAGATTGAGGGTCCTGAGCTCTAATAGTGGCCTTAGGGTGCCATCCTTTTTGGGAATCAGAAAATACAATGAGTAAACTCCCGTCCCTACTTGATTTTGTGGCACTGGTTCTATTGCTTGTTTGATTAACAGAGATTTGACTTTTTCCTGTAACAGACTGATGTGTTCTGTGGATAGTTTGTGTGGTTTTGGTGGAATGTTTGGTGGAGTTTGTATAAATTCTAGGCAATAACCATTGCGGATAATTGATAATACCCGATTGTCTGTGGTAATGTTTTGCCAATTGGTGAGGAACGTTTGTAGTCTTCCTCCCACAGGGGAGGTGTGGAGCGGAAGGGAATGAAACAAGTCACTGTTTAGTGTGTTGTGAGGGGTGTTTAGATGTTTGATATTTCCCTCTACCTCTGGGGTACTGGCCTCTGTATGTGCTCTTAAACCCACCTCACTGGTATTTAGGTTGGTAGGCTGGTTTTGGCTGCAATGTGGATGCTTCTGCAGGTTGAGCCCTAAATCCACCTCTAAACTGAGGTTTCCGAAACTGTCCCCTGTATTGTGTGGTGTATAGTGCACCCATCACGGTGTCTGAATCCTTATGCACTTTTTCAATTGCAGTGTCCACTTCTGGGCTGAAAAGCTGTTTTTTGTTGAACGGCATATTCAACAACGCTTGTTAGATTTTGGGTTTGATCCCGGAGGACCTGAGCCATGCATGTCTCCTGATTGTTACAGCAGTGTTGACGCTCCTGGCAGCTGTGTCTGCTGAGTCTAGGGCAGACCTAATTTGGTTATTGGTGATGGCTTGCCCTTCCTCCACTATCTGCTGTGCCCTCTTCTGGTGTTCCTTGGGGAGATGCTGAATTATATCTTTCATCTCATCCCAATGGGCCCTGTCGTATCTAGCCAACAACGCCTGTGAGTTGGCTATTCTCCACTGGTTGGCTGCCTGGGATGCTACTCTCTTCCCTGCAGCATCAAATGTTCTACTCTCTTTGTAAGGTGGGGGTGCATCACCTGACGACTGTGAATTTGCCCTCTTCCTGGCAGGGCTTACCACTACTGAGTCTGGAGGGAGTTGCTGAGTTATATAGACAGGATCAGAGGGAGGTGGCTTGTATTTTTTATCTACCATGGGAGTTATTATTCTTGCTTTGACAGGCTCTCTAAATATTTGATCAGCATGTTTTAGCATGCCCGGGAGCATAGGGAGCGACTGGTATGTTGTGTGCGTAGAGGATAGTGTATTAAACAAAAAATCGTCCTCTAACGGTTCAGTGTGCATGGTGACACTATGGTACGCTGCAGCCCTAGCTAGTACTTGATTGTACCCTGTACTATCCTCAGGTGGTGAAGGCTTAGAGGGATAGCAGTCTGGGTTGTTATCGGGAATGGGATCTGGATCATAAAGATCCCATGGGTCCAAATTATCTTGTTGCGATTCAAAGGAATGTGGTGGTGACTGCATTGGTGTAGGACTGGTAGGAGGAGAAATATGCAGGTGTGGAGAGTGAGGAGGAGAATGAGGAGGAGAATGAGGAGGAGAAAATTGAGGAGGTGGTGGTCTCTCCTTTGTCTTTGGCACTTTAGCTGGAGGCTGTGTAGTGTCCAATTCCTCCTGAAAGGCTAATTTCCTCTTAGGTTTTAGAGGCGGTGCAGTTAAGATTCTGCCAGTTTCTTTATGGATATGAATCCTGGGCTTGCCTTTCATCCATTACTTCCAGTATTGGCTATATTTGGGAGTCCTCCTCAGAAGTTTTATGGATTTCTTTGAGTGTCTTAGAAAGTTCATGCTCCTCGGTGTAACCTGCTCTTTTCAGCTCAGAAGCCGGCTTTTTCGGTATCGAAAAAGATGGCGTTGTGGATGGTCTGGGCTCCGAAAGGGATTTCCGAAATTTCGACTCTGAAGAGTGGTGTTTGCTCGAGTCGGAGACAGAGCTTTTGTTCGACTCCGATGGCTTCGGAGGAGTGGCCTTTTTCGGTGCCGAACTGGGGGTTTGGTCACCGGGTGTCTTCTTTCGGGTCGAACCATGGCCTTCCGGCAGTGGTGTCCCCAAGGCCTTATATTTTGGTTTAGATGGTACAGGGGCAGGCGTACTCACGTACTGTACTGCTGTGACCGGTCTTTCTTCCTCGGATTCCTGGTCGGAGTCGGAATCTCAAACGGAGACTGCGGTCTGCATGATCTCTTCCTCTTCAACGTAGAGATGTTCTGAGCTTTTTGACACCATCTCGAGCCTTCGTGCTTGTAGGAAGTTGGCTCTGTATGTGCTATTTCAAAGTAAGGAATAGCATGCACAGAGTCCAAGGGTTCCCCTTAGAGGTAAAATAGTGGTAACGAGATAATACTAATGCTCTATTTTGTGGTAGTGTGGTCGAGCAGTAGGCTTATCCAAGGAGTAGTGTTAAGCATTTGTTGTACATACACATAGACAATAAATGAGGTACACACACTCCGAGACAAATCCAGCCAATAGGTTTTGTATAGAAAAATATCTTTTCTTAGTTTATTTTAAGAACCACAGGTTCAAATTTAACATGTAATATCTTGTTTGAAAGGTATTGCAGGTAAGTACATTGGGAACTTTGAATCATTTCAATTGCATGTATACTTTTCAAGTTATTCACAAATAGCTATTTTAAAACTGGACACTTAGTGCAATTTTCACAGTTCCTGGGGGAGGTAAGTTTTTGTTAGTTTTACCAGGTAAGTAAGACACTTACAGGGTTCAGTTCTTGGTCCAAGGTAGCCCACCGTTGGGGGTTCAGAGCAACCCCAAAGTTACCACACCAGCAGCTCAGGGCCGGTCAGGTGCAGAGTTCAAAGTGGTGCCCAAAACGCATAGGCTTCAATGGAGAGAAGGGGGTGCCCCGGTTCCAGTCTGCCAGCAGGTAAGTACCCGCGTCTTCGGAGGGCAGACCAGGGGGGTTTTGTAGGGCACCAGGGGGGACACAAGCCCACACAGAAATTTCACCCTCAGCGGCGCGGGGGCGGCCGGGTGCAGTGTTAGAACAAGCGTCGGGTTCGCAATGGAAGTCAATGAGAGATCAAGGGATCTCTTCAGCGCTGCAGGCAGGCAAGGGGGGGGTTTCCTCGGGGAAACCTCCACTTGGGCAAGGGAGAGGGACTCCTGGGGGTCACTTCTGCAGTGAAAGTCCGGTCCTTCAGGTCCTGGGGGCTGCGGGTGCAGGGTCTTTTCCAGGCGTCGGGACTTAGGTTTCAGAGAGTCGCGGTCAGGGGAAGCCTCGGGATTCCCTCTGCAGGCGGCGCTGTGGGGGCTCAGGGGGGACAGGTTTTGGTACTCACAGTCGTAGAGTAGTCCGGGGGTCCTCCCTGAGGTGTTGGTTCTCCACCAGCCGAGTCAGGGTCGCCGGGTGCAGTGTTGCAAGTCTCACGCTTCTTGCGGGGAGATTGCAGGGTTCTTTAAAGCTGCTCCTTTGGATAAAGTTGCAGTCTTTTTGGAGCAGGTCCGCTGTCCTCGGGAGTTTCTTGTCGTCGTCGAAGCAGGGCAGTCCTCAGAGGATTCAGAGGTCGCTGGTCCCTTTGGAAGGCGTCGCTGGAGCAGAGTTCTTTGGAAGGCAGGAGACAGGCCGGTGAGTTTCTGGAGCCAAGGCAGTTGTTGTCTTCTGGTCTTCCTCTGCAGGGGTTTTCAGCTAGGCAGTCCTTCTTGTTGTTGTTGCAGGAATCTAATTTCTAGGTTCAGGGAGAGCCCTTAAATACTAAATTTAAGGGCGTGTTTAGGTCTGGGGGGTTAGTAGCCAATGGCTACTAGCCCTGAGGGTGGGTACACCCTCTTTGTGCCTCCTCCCAAGGGGAGGGGGTCACATCCCTAATCCTATTGGGGGAATCCTCCATCTGCAAGATGGAGGATTTCTAAAAGTTAGAGTCACCTCAGCTCAGAACACCTTAGGGGCTGTCCTGACTGGCCAGTGACTCCTCCTTGTTATTCTCATTATTTTCTCCGGCCTTGCCGCCAAAAGTGGGGGCCGGGGCCGGAGGGGGCGGGCAACTCCACTAGCTGGAGTGTCCTGCGGTGCTGTGACAAAGGGGTGAGCCTTTGAGGCTCACCGCCAGGTGTTACAGCTCCTGCCTGGGGGAGGTGTTAGCATCTCCACCCCGTGCAGGCTTTGTTACTGGCCTCAGAGTGACAAAGGCACTCTCCCCATGGGGCCAGCAACATGTCTCTAGTGTGGCAGGCTGCTGGGACCAGTCAGCCTACACAGATAGTCGGTTAAGTTTCAGGGGGCACCTCTAAGGTGCCCTCTGTGGTGTATTTTACAATAAAATGTACACTGCCATCAGTGTGCATTTATTGTGCTGAGAAGTTTGATACCAAACTTCCCAGTTTTCAGTGTAGCCATTATGGTGCTGTGGAGTTCGTGTAAAACAGACTCCCAGACCATATACTCTTATGGCTACCCTGCACTTACAATGTCTAAGGTTTTGCTTAGACACTGTAGGGGCACAGTGCTCATGCACTGGTACCCTCACCTATGGTATAGTGCACCCTGCCTTAGGGCTGTAAGGCCTGCTAGAGGGGTGTCTTTCCTATACTTCATAGGCAGTGAGAGGCTGGCATGGCACCCTGAGGGGAGTGCCATGTCGACTTACTCATTTTGTTCTCACTAGCACACACAAGCTGGTAAGCAGTGTGTCTGTGCTGGGTGAGGGGTCTCTAGGGTGGCATAATACATGCTGCAGCCCTTAGAGACCTTCCCTGGCATCAGGGCCCTTGGTACCAAAGGTACCAGTTACAAGGGACTTATCTGGGTGCCAGGGTGTGCCAGTTGTGGAATCAAAAGTACAGGTTAGGGAAAGAACACTGGTGCTGGGGCCTGGTTAGCAGGCCTCAGCACACTTTCAATTCAAAACATAGCATCAGCAAAGGCAAAAAGTCAGGGGGTAACCATGCCAAGGAGGCATTTCCTTACACAACCCCCCCCCCAAACGAAAGAGGATGAGACTAACCTTTCCCAAGAGAGTCTTCATTTTCTAAGTGGAAGAACCTGGAAAGGCCATCTGCATTGGCATGGGCAGTCCCAGGTCTGTGTTCCACTACAAAGTCCATTCCCTGTAGGGAGATGGACCACCTCAACAGTTTTGGATTTTCACCTTTCATTTGCATCAGCCATCTGAGAGGTCTGTGGTCAGTCTGAACTAGGAAGTGAGTACCAAAGAGGTATGGTCTCAGCTTCTTCAGGGACCAAACCACAGCAAAGGCCTCCCTCTCAATGGCACTCCAACGCTGCTCCCTGGGGAGTAACCTCCTGCTAATGAAAGCAACAGGCTGGTCAAGGCCATCATCATTTGTTTGGGACAAAACTGCCCCTATCCCATGTTCAGAGGCATCTGTTTGCACAATGAACTGCTTGGAGTAATCTGGAGCTTTTAGAACTGGTGCTGTGCACATAGCTTGTTTCAGGGTGTCAAAGGCCTGTTGGCATTCTACAGTCCAGTTTACTTTCTTGGGCATTTTCTTGGAGGTGAGTTCTGTGAGGGCTGTCACAATGGATCCATATCCCTTCACAAACCTCCTGTAGTACCCAGTCAAGCCAAGGAATGCCCTGACTTGAGTCTGGGTTTTTGGAGCTGCCCAGTCCAGAATAGTCTGGATCTTAGGCTGGAGTGGCTGAACTTGGCCTCCACCTACAAGGTGTCCCAAGTAAACCACAGTTCCCTGCCCTATCTGGCATTTGGATGCCTTGATAGAGAGGCCTGCAGATTGCAGAGCCTTCAAAACCTTCTTCAGGTGGACCAGGTGATCCTGCCAGGTGGAGCTGAAGACAGCAATATCATCAAGATAAGCTGCACTAAAGGATTCCAGCCCAGCAAGGACTTGATTCACCAACCTTTGGAAAGTGGCAGGGGCATTCTTTAAACCAAAGGGCATAACAGTGAACTGATAATGCCCATCAGGTGTGGAGAATGCTGTCTTTTCTTTTGCTCCAGGGGCCATTTTGATTTGCCAGTACCCTGCTGTTAAGTCAAAGGTACTTAAGAATTTGGCAGCCCCTAATTTGTCTATTAGCTCATCAGCTCTAGGAATGGGATGAGCATCTGTCTTGGTGACAGAGTTGAGACCTCTGTAGTCCACACCAAACCTCATCTCTCTCTTTCCTTCTTTGGTGTGAGGTTTGGGGACTAAGACCACTGGGCTAGCCCAGGGGCTGTCAGAGTACTCAATTACTCCCAATTCCAGCATCTTGTGGACTTCCACCTTGATGCTTTCCTTAACTTGGTCAGACTGTCTAAATATTTTGTTTTTGACAGGCATGCTGTCTCCTGTGTCCACATCATGGGTACACAGGTGTGTCTGACCAGGGGTTAGGGAAAAGAGTTCAGCAAACTGCTGCAGGACCTTCCTGCAGTCAGACTGCTGTTGGCTAGAGAGGGTGTCTGAGTAGATCACTCCATCTACTGAGCCATCTTTAGGGTCTGATGAGAGGAGATCAGGGAGAGGTTCACTCTCAGCTTCCTGGTCCTCATCTGTTACCATCAACAGATTTACATCAGCCCTGTCATGGAAGAGCTTAAGGCGGTTCACATGGATCACCCTCTTGGGGCTCCTGCTTGTGCCCAGGTCCACCAGGTAGGTGACCTGACTCTTCCTTTCTAGTACTGGGTAAGGGCCACTCCATTTGTCCTGGAGTGCCCTGGGAGCCACAGGCTCCAGAACCCAGACTTTCTGCCCTTGTTGAAATTCAACCAGTGCAGCCTTTTGGTCATACCACAACTTCTGGAGTTGTTGGCTGGCCTCAAGGTTTCTACTTGCCTTTTCCATATACTCTGCCATCCTTGAGCGAAGGCCAAGTACATAGTCCACTGTATGTCTTGTTTAGGCTCATGAAGAGGTCTCTCCCAGCCTTCTTTAACAAGAGCAAGTGGTCCCCTTACAGGGTGGCCAAACAGAAGTTCAAAGGGTGAGAATCCTACTCCCTTCTGAGGCACCTCTCTGTAAGCGAAAAGCAGACATGGCAGGAGGACATCCCATCTCCTTTTGAGTTTTTCTGGGAGCCCCATGATCATGCCCTTTAATGTCTTGTTGAATCTCTCAACAAGGCCATTAGTTTGTGGATGATATGGTGTAGTGAATTTATAAGTCACTCCACACTCATTCCACATGTGTTTTAGGTAAGCTGACATGAAGTTGGTACCTCTGTCAGAAACCACCTCCTTAGGGAAACCCACTCTGGTAAAGATACCAATGAGGGCCTTGGCTACTGCAGGGGCAGTAGTCGACCTAAGGGGAATAGCTTCAGGATACCTAGTAGCATGATCCCCTACTACTAGGATGTACATATTTCCTGAGGCTGTGGGAGGTTCTAGTGGACCAACTATGTCCACACCCACTCTTTCAAAGGGGACCCCCACCACTGGAAGTGGAATGAGGGGGGCCTTTGGATGCCCACCTGTCTTACCACTGGCTTGACAGGTGGGGCAGGAGAGGCAAAACTCCTTAACCTTCTGGGACATATTGGGCCAGTAGAAGTGGTTGACTAACCTCTCCCACATCTTGGTTTGTCCCAAATGCCCAGCAAGGGGAATATCATGGGCTAAGGTCAGAATAAACTCTCTGAAACCCTGAGGTACTACCACTCTCCTAGTGGCACCAGGTTTGGGATCTCTTGCCTCAGTGTACAGGAGTCCATCTTCCCAATAGACCCTATGTGTTCCATTTTTCTTGGCTTTGGACTCTTCAGCAGCTTGCTGCCTAAGGCCTTCAAGAGAGGGACAGGTTTCTTGTCCCTTACACAACTCTTCCCTTGAGGGTCCCCCTGGGCCCAAGAGCTCAACCTGATAAGGTTCCAGCTCCATAGGCTCAGTTCCCTCAGAGGGCAGAACTTCTTCCTGAGAAGAGAGGTTCTCTTTTTGGTGTTGTGTTGCAGCTGGTTTCCCAGCTGACTTTCCTTGTCTCTTGGTAGGCTGGGCCATTTTTCCAGACTCCAGCTCTACTTTTTCACTCTGTGCCTTGCACTGTGCCCTAGTCTTGACACACACCAGTTCAGGGATACCCAGCATGGCTGCATGGGTTTTCAGTTCTACCTCAGCCCATGCTGAGGACTCCAGGTCATTTCCAAGCAAACAGTCTACTGGGATATTTGAGGAGACCACCACCTGTTTCAGGCCATTGACCCCTCCCCACTCTAAAGTTACCATAGCCATGGGATGTACTTTAGTCTGATTGTCAGCGTTGGTGACTGGATAAGTTTGTCCAGTCAGGTATTGGCCAGGGGAAACCAGTTTCTCTGTCACCATAGTGACACTGGCACCTGTATCCCTCAGGCCTTCTACACTTGTCCCATTAATTAAGAGCTGCTGCCTGTATTTTTGCATGTTAGGGGGCCAGGCAGCCAGTGTGGCTAAATCCACCCCACCCTCAGAGACTAATGTAGCTTCAGTGTGACACCTGATTTGCTCTGGGCACACTGTTGATCCCACTTGGAGACTGGCCATTCCAGTTTTAGCTGGATGGGAGTTAGAAGTGGTATCTTTCTTGGGACAGGCCTAGTCTCCAGTTTGGTGTCCAGACTGACTACAGTTTCGACACCAGGCCTTTTTGGGATCAAAGTTTTTACCCTTGTACCCAGGATTGTTTTGTGAAGAGGCTCTGGGCCCACCCTCCTGTGCAGGTTTTTGGGGGCCTTTAGAAGACTCTTTACTATTTTTATTTTTGGCTGTCTCACCACCCTTCCCCTGGGGAGGTTTTGTGACCCCTTTCTTTTGGTCACCCCCTGTGGAAGTTTTGGACACCCTAGTCTTGACCCAATGGTCCGCCTTCTTTCCCAATTCTTGGGGAGAAATTGGTCCTAGGTCCACCAGATGCTGATGCAGTTTATCATTGAAACAATTACTTAATAGGTGTTCTTTCACAAATAAATTGTACAGCCCATCATAATCATTTACACCATTTCCTTGAATCCAACCATCTAGTGTTTTTACTGAGTAGTCTACAAAGTCAACCCAGGTCTGGCTCGAGGATTTTTGAGCCCCCCTGAATCTAATCCTATACTCCTCAGTGGAGAATCCAAAGCTCTCAATCAGGGTACCCTTCATGAGGTCATAAGATTCTGCATCTTTTTTAGAGAGTGTGAGGAGTCTATCCCTACACTTTCCTGTGAACATTTCCCAAAGGAGAGCACCCCAGTGAGATTTGTTCACTTTTCTGGTTTCACAAGCCCTCTCAAAAGCTGTGAACCATTTGGTGATGTCATCACCATCTTCATATTTAGTTACAATCCCTTTGGGGATTTTCAACATGTCAGGAGAATCTCTGACCCTAGTTATGTTGCTGCCACCATTGATGGGTCCTAGGCCCATCTCTTGTCTTTCCCTTTCTATGGCTAGGATCTGTCTTTCCAAAGCCAATCTTTTGGCCATCCTGGCTAACTGGATGTCCTCTTCACTGGAGTTATCCTCAGTGATTTCAGAGTTGTTGGTCCCTCCTGTGAGGGAACCAGCATCTCTGACTATTATTTGTGGAGTCAGGGCTTGAGAAGCCCTGTTCTCCCTAGATAGGACTGGTGGGGGGGAATCACCCTCCAAGTCACTATCATCATCCTCTGTGTTGCCATCCTCAGAGGGGTTGGCTCTTTCAAACTCTGCCAACAGCTCCTGGAGCTGTAGTTTGGAAGGTCTGGAGCCCATTGCTATTTTCTTTAGTTTACAGAGTGACCTTAGCTCTCTCATCTGTAGATGGAGGTAAGGTGTGGTGTCGAGTTCCACCACATTCACATCTGTATTAGACATTATGCTTCTAAAAGTTGGAATACTTTTTAAGAAACTAAAACTAGTTCTAGGTTCTAATTCAAACTTTCACAAACTTTTAATCTCTAAAAGAAATGCTAACAGGGACTAACACAAGGCCCTAGCAGGACTTTTAAGAATTTAGAAAACTTTTCAAATTGCAAAAATCAATTTCTAATGACAATTTTGGAATTTGTCGTGTGATCAGGTATTGGCTGAGTAGTCCAGCAAATGCAAAGTCTTGTACCCCACCGCTGATCCACCAATGTAGGAAGTTGGCTCTGTATGTGCTATTTCAAAGTAAGGAATAGTATGCACAGAGTCCAAGGGTTCCCCTTAGAGGTAAGATAGTGGCAAAAGAGATAATACTAATGCTCTATTTTGTGGTAGTGTGGTCGAGCAGTAGGCTTATCAAAGGAGTAGTGTTAAGCATTTGTTGTACATACACACAGGCAATAAATGAGGGACACACACTCAGAGACAATTCCAGGCCAATAGGTTTTTGTTATAGAAAGATTTATTTCCTTAGTTTATTTTAAGAACCACAGGTTCAAATTCTACATGTAATATCTCATTTGAAAGGTATTGCAGGTAAGTACTTTAGGAACTTTGAATAATTACAGTAGCATATATACTTTTTACATAAAACACATATAGCTATTTTAAAAGTGGACACTGCAATTTTCACAGTTCCTGGGGGAGGTAAGTTAATGTTAGCTTTTGCAGGTAAGTAAACCACCTACGGGGTTCAAATTGGGGTCTAAGGTAGCCCACCGTTGGGGGTTCAGAGCAACCCCAAAGTCACCACACCAGCAGCTCAGGGCCGGTCAGGTGCAGAGTTCAAAGTGGTGCCCAAAACGCATAGGCTTCAATGGAGAAGGGGGTGCCCCGGTTCCAGTCTGCAAGCAGGTAAGTGCCCGCGTCTTCGGAGGGCAGACCAGGGGGGTTTTGTAGGGCACCGGGGGGGACACAAGTCCACACAGAAAGTACACCCTCAGCAGCGTGGGGGCGGCCGGGTGCAGTGAGCAAACAAGCGTCGGGTTTGTAATAGGAATCAATAGGAGACCAAGGGGTATCTTCAGCGGTGCAGGCAGGCAAGGGGGGGGGCTCCTCGGGGTAGCCACCACCTGGGCAAGGGAGAGGGCCTCCTGGGGGTCACTCCTGCACTGGAGTTCCGATCCTTCAGGTCCTGGGGGCTGCGGGTGCAGGGTCTTTTCCAGGCGTCGGGATCTGAGAGTCAGGCAGTCGTGGTCAGGGGGAGCCTCGGGATTCCTTCTACAGGCGTCGCTGTGGGGACTCAGGGGGGACAACTTTGGTTACTCACAGTCTTGGAGTCGCCTGGGGGTCCTCCCTGTAGCATTGTTTCTTCACCAGTCGAGTCGGGGTCGCCGGGTGCAGTGTTGCAAGTCTCACGCTTCTGGCGGGAATTGCAGGGGTCTTTAAAGTTGCTCCTCTGGAAACAAAGTTGCAGTCTTTGTTGAACAGGGCCGCTGTTCTCTGGAGTTTCTTGGTCCTTTTAGAGCAGGGCAGTCCTCTGAGGATTCAGAGGTCGCTGGTCCTGGGGAAAGCGTCGCTGAAGCAGTTTTCTTCCGAAGGGGGGAGACAGGCCGGTAGAGTTGGGGCCAAGGCAGTTGGTGTCTCAGTCTTCTCTGCAGGGTTTTTCAGCTCAGCAGTCCTCTTCTTCTTAGGTTGCAGGAATCTGAGTTCCTAGGTTCAGGGGAGCCCTTAAATACTAAATTTAAGGGCGTGTTTAGGTCTGGGGGGTTAGTAGCCAATGGCTACTAGCCCTGAGGGTGGGTACACCCTCTTTGTGCCTCCTCCCAAGGGGAGGGGGTCACATTCCTATCCCTATTGGGGAAATCCTCCTTCTGCAAGATGGAGGATTTCTAAAAGTTAGAGTCACCTCAGCTCAGGACACCTTAGGGGCTGTCCTGACTGGACAGTGACTCCTCCTTGTTATTCTCATTATTTCCTCCGGCCTTGCCGCCAAAAGTGGGGCCGTGGCCGGAGGGGGCGGGCAACTCCACTAGCTGGAGTGCCCTGTGGTGCTGGAACAAAGGGGGTGAGCCTTAGAGGCTCACCGCCAGGTGTTACAGCTCCTGCCTGGGGGAGGTGATAGCATCTCCACCCAGTGCAGGCTTTGTTACTAGCCACAGAGTGACAAAGGCATTCTCCCCATGTGGCCAGCAACATGTCTCGAGTGTGGCAGGCTGCTAGAACCAGTCAGCCTACACGGGTAGTTGGTTAAGGTTTCAGGGGGCACCTCTAAGGTGCCCTCTGGGGTGTATTTTACAATAAAATGTACACTGGCATCAGTGTGCATTTATTGTACTGAGAAGTTTGATACCAAACTTCCCAGTTTTCAGTGTAGCCATTATGGTGCTGTGGAGTCCGTGTTTGACAGACTCCCAGACCATATACTCTTATGGCTACCCTGCACTTACAATGTCTAAGGTTTTGCTTAGACACTGTAGGGGCACAGTGCTCATGCACTGGTGCCCTCACCTATGGTATAGTGCACCCTGCCTTAGGGCTGTAAGGCCTGCTAGAGGGGTGACTTATCTATACTGCATAGGCAGTGTGAGGTTGGCATGGCACCCTGAGGGGAGTGCCAGGTCGACTTACTCGTTTTGTCCTCACCAGCACACACAAGCTGGCAAGCAGTGTGTCTGTGCTGAGTGAGGGGTCCCCAGGGTGGCATAAGATATGCTGCAGCTCTTAGAGACCTTCCCTGGCATCAGGGCCCTTGGTACCAGGGGTACCAGTTACAAGGGACTTACCTGGATGCCAGGGTGTGCCAATTGTGTAAACAAAAGTACAGGTTAGGGAAAGAACACTGGTGCTGGGGCCTGGTTAGCAGGCCTCAGCACACTTTCAATTCAAAACATAGCATCAGCAAAGGCAAAAAGTCAGGGGGTAACCATGCCAAGGAGGCATTTCCTTACAGTAGTAGACACCGCATTCTCCAAGTGCGCCAAAATATTGTGGGGTTCTACTTTGTATAGTTAGTTTCCAAAACAACTCACAATCTTTTAGTTTCTGGTACATTTAACAAGCCAACAAAAATGACAAAATAATTTCCTGCACACCTGTTTGTGCAAGCAAAAACACATGCAGGACCCCTCCACCTCCCCTCACACACACAATCACCAACAGTACTTAAACAGAAAGTTTACATTTAGGGCAAGCACAGCAAAGATTGGTCCTACAGTCACATTTGAGATCAGAAGGGGGGGGTACAGGAGCAGCAGAACGTGGCTGGGATTCCACTTACAAATCATGTTTCACTCAGTATTGCCATCAGCTAACACACAACAATTCGACAAAGGAAAGTCCTGTGAGGCCATTGAATTACCAGTCCTTCGTCAATGCTGGCTGCTTCATGTCACTTAAGGCCATGCAACCTACAAAGTTGTGTAACCTAACAGAAATTGGTTTTCAGATTATGCAGAAACATAAGGTGAGGCCTACTGTCTTGTATTCTCCAATTCTAGAAACCATAAAAACAAGGCAAGGCAATTTAGCTTTGTGCAAGGGCTGGCTCAGAAAATGTTATTGTAGGAAGTTGGCTCTGTATGCACTATTTCAAAGTAAGGAACAGCATGCACAGAGTCCAAGGGTTCCCCTTAGAGGTAAGATAGTGGCAAAAAGAGATAATACTAATGCTCTATTTTGTGGTAGTGTGGTCGAGCAGTAGGCTTATCAAAGGAGTAGTGTTAAGCATTTGTTGTACATACACACAGACAATAAATGAGGAACACACTCTCAGAGACAATTCCAGGCCAATAGGTTTTGTTATAGAAAAATATATTTTCTTAGTTTATTTTAAGAACCACAGGTTCAAATTCTACATGTAATATCTCATTCGAAAGGTATTGCAGGTAAGTACTCTAGGAACTTTGAATAATCACAATAGCATATATACTTTTTACATAAAACACATTTAGCTGTTTTAAAAGTGGACACAGTGCAATTTTCAACAGTTCCTGGGGGAGGTAAAGTAATGTTAGTTTTTGCAGGTAAGTAAACCACCTCAGGTAAGTAAACCACCTACGGGGTTCAGTTTGGGGTCCAGAGTAGCCCACCGTTGGGGGTTCAGAGCAACCCCAAAGTTACCACACCAGCAGCTCAGGGCCGGTCAGGTGCAGAGTTCAAAGTGGTGCCCAAAACGCACAGGCTTCAATGGAGAGAAGGGGGTGCCCCGGTTCCAGTCTGCCAGCAGGTAAGTACCCGCGTCTTCGGAGGGCAGACCAGGGGGTTTTGTAGGGCACTGGGGGGGACACAAGTCCACACAAAAAGTACACCCTCAGCAGCGCGGGGGCGGCCGGGTGCAGTGTGCAAACAAGCGTCGGGTTTCCAATGGGAGTCACTGGGAGACCAAGGGGTCTCTTCAGCGGTGCAGGCAGACAAGGGGGGGGGCTCCTCGGGGTAGCCACCACCTGGGCAAGGGAGAGGACCTCCTGGGGGTCACTCCTGCACTGGAGTTCCAATCCTTCAGGTCCTGGGGGCTGCGGGTGCAGAGTCTTTTCCAGGCGTCGGGATTTCAGAGTCAGGCAGTCGCGGTCAGGGGGAGCCTCGGGATTCCCTCTGTAGGAGTCGCTGTGGGGGCTCAGGGGGGACAACTTTGGTTACTCACAGTCTCGGAGTCGCAGGAGGGTCCTCCCTGAGGTGTTGGTTCTCCACCAGTCGAGTCGGGGTCGCTGGGTGCAGTGTTGCAAGTCTCACGCTTCTTGCGGGGATTGCAGGGGTCTTTAAATCTGCTCCTCTGAATACAAAGTTGCAGTCTTTGTTGAACAGAGCCGCTGTTCTCGGGAGTTTCTTGGTCTCTTGGAAGCAGGGCAGTCCTCTGAGGATTCAGAGGTCGCTGGTCCCAGGGAGAGCGTCGCTGGAGCAGTTTTCTTCTGAAGGCAGGAGACAGGCCGGTAAGACTGGGGCCAAAGCAGTTGGTGTCTTCTTTCTTCTTCTGCAGAGGTTTTTCAGCTCAGCAGTCCTCTTCTTCGGTAAGTTGCAGGAATCTAAATTCTTAGGTTCAGGGAAGCCCTTAAATACTAAAGTTAAGGGCGTGTTTAGGTCTGGGGGGTTAGTAGCCAATGGCTACTAGCCCTGAGGGTGGGTACACCCTCTTTGTGCCTCCTCCCAAGGGGAGGGGGTCACATTCCTATCCCTATTGGGGGAATCCTCCATCTGCAAGATGGAGGATTTCTAAAAGTTAGAGTCCCTTCAGCTCAGGACACCTTAGGGGCTGTCCTGACTGGCCAGTGACGACTCCTTGTTTTTCTCATTAATTCCTCTGGCCTTGCCGCCAAAAGTGGGGCCGTGGCCGGAGGGGGCGGGCAACTCCACTAGCTGGAGTGCCCTGTGGTGCTGGAACAAAGGGGGTGAGCCTTTGAGGCTCACCGCCAGGTGTTACAGCTCCTGCCTGGGGGAGGTGATAGCATCTCCACCCAGTGCAGGCTTTGTTACTGGCCACAGAGTGACAAAGGCACTCTCCCCATGGGGCCAGAAACATGTCTCGAGTGTGGCAGGCTGCTAGAACCAGTCAGCCTACACGGGTAGTTGGTTTAGGTTTCAGGGGGCACCTCTAAGGTGCCCTATGGGGTGTATTTCACAATAAAATGTACACTGGCATCAGTGTGCATTTATTGTGCTGAGAAGTTTGATACCAAACTTCCCAGTTTTCAGTGTAGCCATTATGGTGCTGTGGAGTCCGTGTTTGACAGACTCCCAGACCATATACTCTTATGGCTACCCTGCACTTACAATGTCTAAGGTTTTGCTTAGACACTGTAGGGGCACAGTGCTCATGCACTGGTGCCCACACCTATGGTATAGTGCACCCTGCCTTAGGGCTGTAAGGCCTGCTAGAGGGGTGACTTATCTATACTGCATAGGCAGTGTGAGGTTGGCATGGCACCCTGAGGGGAGTGCCATGTCGACTTACTCGTTTTGTCCTCACCAGCCCACACAAGCTGGCAAGCAGTGTGTCTGTGCTGAGTGAGGGGTCCCCAGTGTGGCATAAGATATGCTGCAGCCCTTAGAGACCTTCCCTGGCATCAGGGCCCTTGGTACCAGGGGTACCAGTTACAAGGGACTTACCTGGATGCCAGGGTGTGCCAATTGTGTAAAACAAAAGTACAGGTTACGGAAAGAACACTGGTGCTGGGGCCTGGTTAGCAGGCCTCAGCACACTTTCAAATCAAAACATAGCATCAGCAAAGGCAAAAAGTCAGGGGGTAACCATGCCAAGGAGGCATTTCCTTACGGTTATGGTCTCCAGTGAGGAGATATCATGCGAGAAGACATTAACAGTCAATGAACAGGAAATTTACCTTAAAAGCCATGAATTTGTGATAGGGCTTTGGTGCCCAAGCATAGACTTCCACAGAACTCTTCAATGCAATGACCAGAAACTTTATTCTTTCATATTTCACTGAAATAAAATGCATAAAAGGACAATGAGTAAAATCTGAAGAACAAGAACGTTTTTATATACCCGTAACAGTTTAGCACTTTTTTTATTTCTATTTTGGAACAGATACTGAAATTACTGAACCAGCAAACGAATACAACTCATTGAGCAGAAGTGAACAGTTACAATTATCAGAATAGCAAACAACAAATCAACAAAGTATACTGTGCAAGGTGTCACATGTAGGTGCAAGAGACAGTTCAATTTGCAACAAGAACCAATTACACTGTAAATCCAGCATACAGGGACTCTGCTAGTGGAAATGTCAGCTTTGGCAGTTTGATGGAACAGCAACATGCTTTCTCTTCATCAGCTTCTGGTTTTGCCGTTAGCCTATCTTCCTGTGCATGTCTTCAGCTACAGCCGCCATTTATTTTCCTTTTTTAAGTGTGAAGTCCCATGAGGAGAAATTTGCAAGGTAAGTTCTGTGCAGTTAATACCAAATGTGGAAGACTGGTTGGATGAAGAATCAATTCAGCTTCACGAATGTCTCTTGCAGGCGTTTATGACCTCTACTATGGGGTTAAACAGTGGCTACATACACCACTAAGCTACACTGTTACAATGCACTGATTTTGTAAATTCTTTTGGATGCTAGTAAAAGTGTGTCAATTGTCTTGTCATGAAGATTTCCGAAAGAGGCTATTAACAAACCTAACAGTCAAACAAACATTTACAAAAGCCTTAGGTTTCACCTTACCCAATCCTAGGCCATATGTCCTGGGTTTTAGAGAAAAGGTTTCAATCATATATTCTAGCATACACATTATATATGTTCAGTGGCTCTGTTTCCCCTCTTCTGAGTCTACCTGAACTCCAGTTTATTAGCTGTTTTATATTCATGTCTTGGCACCATCACACCATGACAGAAATTGCCACCATTAAAGTCAGGACCAACATTATAGTCAAAGTGAACATGATCATGCAATGATTTAATGCCATAGTATAAAGACAAAAATAACAGGTGATGGACGGAATGCTGAACAGTTACAAATATCTGGGTTTAATCCATAGTTTTTTTTGCCCAACACACCACCCCAGTTTGGAACCAGCCATATGCAAATCAGTCTTGACCCTGCACCCCATGGGAACAGTCCAGCCTGAACGTCCAGACCAGGTCCTCCCTGGACCATGCCATTCCAAATTGGAATGGCATGGATAGCAAAAAAAGATAATGAATTTAGGCCCAGCTGGGCGAATGTTTGACATTGTTCAGCATTCTGTCCATCACTTGTTCTTTTTGCATTTGTCGCCTTAAGTGGGACGGGTATGCCCAGACGTAAGTCCTGTGCTCCCCATGCCACTGGAGTCAAATTAGCCTGGCTGATGAGGGGTGATACCCCCAAAACCAGCCCCAGGATGCTTGCTTCTAGTCGAGGGATGCCATAGTCTGGCAGTTTGGGCTGGACTGTTCCCATGGGGAGCAGGGTCAAGACTGATTTGCATATGGCTGGGTCCAAACTGGAATGGAATGGGTAGCAAAAAAAACAAGCATTTTCATTCCAATGGGTCTCGCATTTGCTCGAGTAAGAGCTACTAGCGTTGTAAAGAAATAAAACGCAGCGCAATTGTGCTGCGTTGAAAATAAACAGATAAAGTAGTCCAGACCCCAGGCTGAAAACCTCGAGCCTCGTATGTTTTTAGTAGTTTACCGGTGCTGTGTAGGTCGTCTAAACACCGGAAAAGGCATGACGTATGTATGCCTTACACAATGATAGCAAGCGGATTTTAAAAGGCAAGCCCACTAACCAATGTAAGTGACTGACGTGACATGGGTGTGTTTTGAAGCCCAAAGAGAGATTACAGAATGGACGCTTTGCGCTCGCCCATAAAAAACAGATGGATTTAGGCCCAGATCTCTGTACTGGGGGTTAATGTTTGACATTGTTCAGCATTCCGTCCATCACTTGTTCTTTTTGCATTAAATCAAGAGAAACGATTTTAGGAGCGAGTGTCATGGGTGCCCACATCTTGTCAAGAAGTAATACTATCGCTGCTCACAAAGCAAGAAGTTACCAATGTAAAAGAAAACCAGTCCTTCACCAGGTTCACTAGATCCAAAACCAATGTGTGTTGGGGGGGGGGGGGGGGGGGGGGGGGGGGGGGAGACCTTTGGACCTGTTGCACATTCTATGTAGATCCTCCAAGAAACTCTGTAAAAGTGTGCTCAGCTCTTTACATCAGTACTGAAGACTACTGTCCAAGTATCACTGAGTAAGTCTTAACAACCAATAACAACTAACTTCTGTGGAAGAAACACTAGATGCCTGGGTAGGGAATAAAGGCCCAACACCAGCTATCTGAGAAAGGAGTGACATGGCCAGATTAAAGTACTGCCATGACCTACTTTACACCAAGCCCACAGAGCCTGGCCAGCATGAATAACGCGAATCCTGTTTGCGCTCAGTTAGCATGCTTTAATTCCCTGTTTCCATATCACTGACTGAACAAGTGCAAACACTGGGAATGCACAAAGAAAAAAAATGACTGCAAGCAAACACCAGCAGCAACTGCCAGCTCAGAATAACACACAGGCAAATCAATATTATGTTATGTTAATCGGGGTATTTGCAGAGCACACAATCCACCTGGAAGAGTATCAAGGCACTGGCAGAAGGGGTGCGGGCACAACCAGGGCAGAGACTAGGACAAAGGCCATGTCTTCAGTTTCATGCACATTTCAAGAACTTAAGAGGCAGCTCTGATGCGCAGAGGTAGGTCGTTCCAGGCTTAAGGAACGAGGTAGGAGATGACATGACTGTCAGATATGGTTCTGAGTAAGCAGGGAATGTGTGCAAGAAAGAGTCAGTCTGTGCAGAGGTATTCGGTAGGTATGTGGAAGGTAATACAATTGTTGGTGGGGTCAAATGTTGCACGATATATATGGAAAATGTTACTTACCCAGTAGACATCTAATCGTGGCATGTAGTGCTGTAGATTGATATGCTTTTGGATAAGTCTGCCATCTCGTGTTGGGCTCAAAGTGTTACAAGTCCCCCCCCCACCCCGCCCCCGTGACTCCTCCTCTCGGTGATAATGCGCATGGGCATCAAGTCCTTTGATAGATTGTTTTCCCGCAGGAGTGTGAAGTAAAGAGTGTATAAGTTTATATGTACATATATAGTAAAGAAATGAGATCTCCTTGCAATGTATATACATATTTACAATATATAGCCACAGGCTTCCGGGAGGAGGAGGAAGGGCGCATGTGAATCTAAAGCACTACAAGCCACAAACAGAGGTGTAGCAGTGGGTGTGGCGATAAGGACTAGGAGGCTCGAGTGTGTTAGAAGTAAGGAGTTTTATTTAAAGTTCTTTAACGTTGTGTAAAAGTCATTAATATTCTAGGGCTGTCGGGCTATCCCTGATGGAATGTCTCTTCTCTCCTTTCTAGGTCTCCTCTTGACTGGCGCAGATATTTCCAGTGGACTCCCAGGCGCACCGGAAATTAAGAGGAATGGAGATATGGGTAAGTCGGGGTGGTACATATGTACTGTTAGGACTAATAGTACAAGAAGGTAAGGGGTGGAGGGGAGAGAGAGAGAGAGAGAGGGGGAGAGAGAGAGAGAGAGGGGGGAGAGAGAGAGAGAGAGAGAGGGGGAGAGAGAGAGAGAGAGAGAGGGGGAGAGAGAGAGAGAGAGAGAGAGAGAGAGAGAGAGAGAGAGAGAGAGAGAGAGAGAGAGAGAGAGAGAGAGAGAGAGAGAGAGAGAGAGAGAGAGAGAGAGAGAGAGAGAGAGAGAGATCCGACCCTTGTGAAAGGTGTAGAATGTGCAAATCCGAGGTCAGGAAAACAGTCACCTCTTAGTGTCTTCCCAGTGATAGGTTATACTCGTTTGGTGCCTGTAGTTCCTTCTTTGTGGTGCCATTAACTTCCCAATTTCTATTCTTTCCCTTCCTTCACCCTCTTAACTTCTCTTTCCTCCCCCTCCCCTCTCCCTGGATCACCTCTCCTGACCTCCCTCTCCCCTTTAGCCCGAGGTTGTCCTTTAGAAAGGACTGTACCTGGTGCAGCCACGTCCCTAGTGGGACGTGGCAGATTTCTCGTCCTTCGGGTCTTCCCTGGATCTCCAACCAGCCTTGGTCGCTGGTTTCCTGGATTGCTTCGTTCTGCCGCCTTTTCCCTGGGCCCTCGGGTCGTTCGCCTCTCCTCTCGGCTCCTCCGTCGGCGTCTTTGCTTCTTTCTGCGTCCCCCGCGCTAAGTCCGTCTTCCCCTTCTATATCTTTGGGAACCCGGATATCCAGGTTCCCAGTGCTGGTGTTGGCGTCTTCGTTGTCATGACGCCCGGGTGGAACGGCGTTATCGAAGGAGAATCGGGACGCCATTCCTGATTTAGCGCCGTCAGTAGCCGGTATATCTGACAGCCGGCTACAAGAGGTCTACTGGGTAAGTAAGATTTTCCATTCAATGGCATGTGTAGCTGTAGATACACATGCTTTGCATAGTCTGTAAAGCAGTCCCCTCCCAAATTAAGCAGTGGCTAGCCTGTAGGAGTAGTTTGAAATAGTATTTTAAGCACGGCCTGTCCAATGTTTGCTTGCTGGTGAGACAACACATCCACACAGTAGTGTTTAGTAAACGTGTGTGGGGTAGACCACGTGGCTGCTTTTAGTATATTCCCAAAGAATGCCATTGAAGCTCCTTTTTCCACTAGTGGAATGTGCTTTAAGAATTACTGGTAAATGTCTTCTAGCTTCAAGATAGCAAGTCTGAATACACTTTACTACCCATCTGGCTAACCCATGTTTAGGAACAGGACTACCTATGTGAGGCTGTTGAAACGCCGCACAGAGTTGCTTGGATTTTCTGAAATCTTTTGTTCTGTCTATATAGTACACGAGAGCTCTTTTAACAAAGGGTGTGAAGAGCTTTTTCAGCCACTGAATCTGGCTGTGGAAAAAAGGCTGGTAATTCTACTGACTGATATGAAAAGGTGAAACCACTTTTGGTAGGAATTTTGGATTTGTCCTTTTTGTGAATTTGAAAGAAAGGTTCTTTGAAAGTGAAAGCTTAAATTTAACTAACTCTTCTTAAAGAAGTGTTCGCCACTAAGAAGGCAACCTTCCAGGACAAAAACTGAAGAGGGCAAGAGTGCATGGGTTCAAACAGTGGCCCCATGAGTTCTGTGAGTATATTATTAAGATTCCACACACAGGGGCTGGTGGAGCTCTAGGTGGATTAACCCTTTTAAGACCCTCCATAAAAACCTTTATAACAGGAATCCTAAACAGGGGAAATATGTTGTCTGTTTTGGAGGTAAGCAGCTATTGCTGTTAAATGTACCATAATAGGGGAGTATGGAAGGTTTGATTTTTGTAAGTATAGCAAATAGCAAACAATATCCTGTATTAAAGCTTCAAGTGAGTCAATGTTTCCGGGCTGACACTAGTAAAGCACTTCCATTTAGTCACAACACTGTCTAGTTGAGGGTTTGCGTGCTTCTTTTAGAATATCCATACATCCAGTTGGAAGTAGCCAAACTCTATGACTTCAGGAGCCAAATCGCCAGGTTGAGTTTGCTGGGATTTGACCTCTCCTTTGAGTCAACAGGTCTGGCCTGTTTGGTAGTTTGTGATGCAGTACTACAGAAAGATGACAGTGTTGTGTACTAATGTTGACGTGTACACGTGGGAGTTTTGAGTATCCTGGTGAGCGAGGGTTGTTTTATCTTTTTGATCAGAAATGGAATTAGTGGGAGAGGTGGAAAAGCGTAAACAAATATCCCTGGCCAATTGATCCACAGAACAATGACCTTGGATTGAGGGTGGGTGTACCTGGATGCAAAGTTCTGGCAATTTGCGTTTTCTCTTGTGGCAAAAAGATCCATGTCAGTGGTTCCCCACATTTAGAAGTATTGTTGAATCACTTGTGGGTGAATCTCCCATTTGTGTACTTTTTGCTGCGTTCTGTTTAAGAGGTTCGCTAGTTGGTTGTCTATGCCTAGAATATACTCTGGCAGTAATTGAACCTGATTGTGAATTGCCCAATTCCAAATTGTATGCGTTAAAAGGGACAACTAGATGAGTGTGCCCCCCACCTCCCCCGTTGGTGCAGATAATAAATTGTGGTCATATTGTCTGTCCTTATTAACACTATCTTGTGTGTGATTTGTATTGAATGTCTGAGTGCTAGGAATACTGCTAGTAATTCCAAGTGGTTTATATGATACATCTGTTTAATTGAGTTCTATTCCCCTTGTATAATTAAACCACTGAGATGAGCTCCCCAACCTATCATTGATCCATCTGTTGTGATTGTGGTCAGAGGTACAGGGCCCTGAAAGGTCCGCCCCTTTGATAGGTTGGTGCAATTCCACCACTGCAGAGAGTGGTGAGGCTGGCGGTACAACAACACTAGATCCTGAATTTGACCCTGTGCCTGAGACCATTGTTGAAAGACACTGCTATAGTGGTTTTGTGTGTTGAGAATTGCTCCTAGATAAGGTTGTATCTGTGCTGGCTGCAGGTGAGAATTTTGATAATTGATTGTGAATCCTAGATTGTGTAGGATGTCTATAGTATATTGAGTATGTTGTTGACAGATTTGAATTGTAGTGGCTTTTACAAGCAAGTCGCCCAGATATGGGAAGATATGTATGTGTTGTCTTCTGAGGAATGCTGGAATTACTGCTAGGCATTTGGTGAATACCCATGGTGCTGTTACCCCGAATGGTAGCACTTAGAATTGGTAGTGCTTTCCTGCTATAACAAATCTTAGATATTTTCGATGTGCTGCATGTATGGGAATATGGAAATAAGCATTGTTGAGAACTAATGCTGTCATGTAATCCTGTTTTTGTAGTAGTAGAATTATGTCTTGTAGAGTGACCGTATGAAAGTGTTCTGAAAGGATGTATTGATTGAGGGGTCTCAGATCTAAGATTGGTTTGAGAGTACCATCTTTCTTTGCTATAAGGAAGTATAGCGAATATACTTCGGATCCTTGTTGGGATATAGGTACCATCTCTCTCTGCCATTTTTGAGTAGTAATGATTGTACCTTCTGTTTTAATAATTTGAGATGTTTCGGAGTAAGTTTGTGTGAACGGGGGAGAATGTTTGGTGGAGTAGAGAGGAGTTCTCGACAATAGCCGTGTTGGATAACTGATAGAACCCGTTGATCTGTAGTAATTTTGTGCCATTGTGGGTAAAAACTTACCAGTTTTCCTCCTACAGGAGATGTATTCTCTGTGGGGATGTGCAAGTCATTCTTTGGTGGAGGAACCTCTTGGAGCAACTCATTTACCTCTTTCTCTACAATTTGTTCCCCTGTAAGAGCCTCTAAATTAACCTTTGTTTTAGAAGTGTGGCCCTTGTTTTTGTTGGGATGTGGATGGTGCTGTGGTTGATGATTTGAAACCACCCCTAAACTGTGGCCTACGAAAAGTTCCCCAACTGGGTGTAGTGTATAATGCACCCATCGCTTAAGCTGTCTGAGTCCTTTTTGAGCTTGTCTACTGTAGTATCAACTTGTGGTCCAAATAAATGTTGTTTATCAAAGGGATTATTTAATACCGCTTGTTGTATATCTGGCTTAAAAACTGAAGACCTGTAGCCATGTATGTCTCATAACATTGCTGGTGTTGACGCCTCTTGTTGCTGTATCAGCTGCATCTATAGCAGATCTGATTTGGTTATTAGAAATAGCCTGTCCTTCAGCTACTATTTGTTGTGCCCTTTTTTGATGCTCTGGTGGAAGATATTGCAACAAGTCTCCTATATGATCCCAATGAGCTCTGTTGTACCTTGCTACGAGCACTTGAAAGTTCACAATCCTCCAATGGTTAGCAGCTTGAGTTGCCACTCTTACCTGCTGCATCACATTTACAACTCTGTCTGGAGGAGTATCATCCCCTGTAGACTGGCATATATAGATATATATATATATATGAAAATGTAAAGTTTAAGCCTCCAGGAGTGCAGCGTGTTTTCTTCTGTTGTACACATTATGAGGTCTGGGTCTTAACCCTAACGCTAGCACCAGCAGAGAGAGCGCATCGCTATTTTAGACCATTTGTGTTGCAAGTAATTGAAAGCGGCAGCGCCCGGCATCGATGGCAATTGTTTGTGATAAATTATGGAGTTGGCGAGAAGATACTAACACTTGAAGACGAAGGAATAGAGGTCTGAATTCAACAAGTACCTGGCGCAACTCTGTGAGAAGTGGGACAGTCTCATCAGAGTTAGACAGTGAGCATATGCCCCTGTAAGTGCTGCGAATGCCGATGCAGCCCAGTTAGTGAAGGGGTCCGGAGGCTTTGGATGGATAACATACAAACAGTACAATACACTAGTAAGGATATTGTTTACATCGTCAATATAATTGAAGAGACGCTGTGGTGTTTATCTAAAAGTATGAACAGCTGCGAGCATATTGCTTTACAAAACTCACTTTTAAAATGGATATTACAATCGTGAAGAACTGGAAGTATTTGTACTAACAGCATGAGTGATGTTCAAATGCCGCAATGACTATCAGGTGTGATCAGTTGTGAATTGTTAATCCCAGAGTGCACTTTATAAATTAGGACGGCTGCAGGCCATGTTTAACAATAGAATAAACTACCCAGAGGAAGACGTAATATCGAAACGCGTCGGTGGTGTCTGTTACAAAGCTGACAATACAAAGAAATGAAAATGTAATGATTAAGCCTCCGGGAGTGAAGCGTGTTTTCTTCTGGTGTACACATTACAAGGGTCTTGGTCTTAACCTTATCGCTAGCACCAGCAGAGAGAGCGCGTCACTATTTTAGACCATTTGTGTTGCATGCATATATATATATATATATATATATATATATATATATATATATATATTTTTTTTTTTTTTTTTTTTTTTTTTTTTTTTTTTTTTAAATCGACCCTAGCTGCAATGACCCTTGATATTACTGATTCTTTAAAAATATCTATGGCATATTTAAGCATGCCTGGAAGCATAGGGAGACACTGATACTCTGCGAATAGACGTTGAGGTGTTAAAAAAAATAATATATATATATATATATATATATATATATTTATTTATCCTCAATGGGATCCCTATGTAATTGCACATTATGATACGCAGCTCCCCTGGTTATAACCTGATTGTAAGCAGTGGTATCTTCAAGGGGAGATGGCCTTGCTGGATATAAATCGGGATCATTGGGAAGAATGGGATCTGTGTGATATATCCCATGGATGTACATCCTCTTGAGGATCAGATAGATCATCCCTATGTGGTGAAACAGGGGATTCTTGTGGAGAGAATTGTGTAGGTGAAGGTGGTGGAGAAGCAGGAAGGGAAGGAGAATGTGGTGAAGAAGGCTGCTGTGGTGCCTTTTGTTTCTCCTTTTCTTTAAAGATTTTAGTAGGTGGAGGCTTAGCGTCTCAGTTTCTTGAAAAGTAAATTTTCTTTTGATTGTTGTAGGAGGAGAGGCTATTATCTTCCCTGTGTCCTTTTGTATATGGATCTTGTGCTGTTTATCATCCATAACCTCTAATATGGGCTGTATCTCTCATGACTCCTCCGTAGCTGAAGCATATCTACCCTCAACATGTTTCAGCAGCGAATGCTTGAGTCGAGCTGAAAATGTCAGCTCCGAAAGTGCCCCGAGATGGAAGAGTCAGATTTTCGTCTGTGTACTGAAACAGATGTGGCATGCTGTTTGCTGGGTGCCAAATGCACTTTGGTCTTTTGTTTCAGTGCCGAACCTAAGGGTTGGTCATCCGAATGTATCTTTTGGTTCAGACCATGGTTCGAAGGGAGTGGAGGACCGAAGACCAATACAGACGATTTTTAATTATCTTTGGGTGGTGGGACGGGGCTGGTGTATTTATGCACTGTGCCGATGGGATGGATTGGCCGACGACATCGGAATCCTGATCCAAATCGGAGTCTGCGATGAAAAATGTTGCACACTGTGCTACTACTTCTTGTGTGTGTTCGTCCTCGAAGATGTTGGGTGTGTGCTGTGACAACTTGGATGCCATCTCCACTTGACACACTCTTTGATCCTTAAGAGTCTTTTTGGTTTGAAACAACAGTCAAGCGTCAAAGTTTTCTTCTCTGTGATCTGGAGACAGGCAGAGTTTGCACACCAAATGTAGATCGGTGTAGGGAAATTTGGCATGACACTGAGGGCAAAACCGAAACTGGGTCCGTTCCATCAGCCTAAGATTGTTCGACTGCAGTGTGTCGAAGTAGGCCCAAAAAGGGTGAGGTTGCCCCTAAGGATGTGTAATCGACCCTGACAACTACAACAGGATTGACTATAACAGTGAAAACGCAATTGAATCTAGACAGACGTTTATAGAAAGTCCGAAAAAAGTTCAGCTAATACCGAACCGAGATATACTGGAGCGAGAGGAAACAAGTTCGAACCCGACAGCAGAAAGAAAACAATCTAACAAAGGACTTGATGTCCATGTGCAGTATCACCAAGAGGAGGAGTCAATCGATCTCGTGACTCGGGGGGAAAAAACGTCTTCGAAGAAAAACAACTTGTAACACTCTGAGCCCAACACTAGATGGCAGACTTATGCAAAGCATGTGTATCTACAGCTACACATGCCACTAAAAAATATATATATATATATATATATATATATATATATATATATATATATATATATATATATATATATATATATGGAAAATGTCACTTAACCAGTGTACATCTGTTCGTGGCAGGAGACGCTGCAGATTCACATGCTGTGCATTATCCTGCCATCTAGTGTTGGGCTTGGAGTGTTACAAGTTGTTTTTCTTCGAAGAAGTCTTTTCGAGTCACAAGATCGAGGGACTCCTCCCCTTTCCGCTCCATTGCGCATGGGCATCGACTCCATCTTAGATTGTTTTCCCCGCAGAGGGTGAGGTAGGAGCTGTGTATATAGTAATAGTGCCCATGCAATGGAGTAAGTATGTATGAACATAATGTGTCTAAAAGTGATATATATTTACAAATTTACAATTGTACAAGTTGATTTTTATCAACTTATAACGGCTACAGGCTCACGGGGAGGTGGGAGGGCGCATGTGAATCTGCAGCGTCTCATGCCACGAACAGATGTACACTGGGTAAGTGACATTTTCCGTCCGATGGCATGTGTAGCTGCAGAAAAAGCGGTGGTTTAGCCTGTAGGAGTTGAAGTTGTTTGAAATAATGTCCGTAATACTGCCTGTCCTACTGTGGCTTGTTGTGTTGTTAACACATCCACACAGTAATGTTTTGTGAATGTATGAGGCGTAGACCATGTGGCTGCCTTACAGATTTCTGTCATTGGTATATTTCCTAGAAATGCCATTGTGGCGCCTTTCTTTCTAGTGGAGTGTGCCTTCGGTGTAATAGGCAGGTCTCTCTTTGCTTTTATATAGCAGGTTTGAATACACTTAACTATCCATCTGGCAATGCCTTGTTTGGATATTGGATTTCCTGCATTGGGTTTTTGAAAAGCTACAAACAATTGTTTTGCGAAATTATTTGGTTCTATCAATGTAATACATTAGTGCCCTTTTAATGTCTAATGTATGTAATGCCCTTTCAGCTACAGAGTCTGGTTGTGGAAAAAATACTGGGAGTTCCACAGTTTGATTTAGGTGGAACGGTGATATAACTTTTGGCAAAAATTTGGGATTTGTGCGTAGAACCACTTTATGTTTGTGTATTTGTATAAAGGGTTCTTGTATGGTAAATGCTTGTATTTCACTTAGCCTTCTAAGAGATGTGAAGGCTACTTTCCATGTTAAGTATTGTATCTCACAAGAGTAAATGGGTTCAAATGGTGGAAACATGAGGCGTGTTAATATAATATTGAGGTTGCATGAAGGAACTGGTGGTGTTCTTGGGGGGAATGACGCTTTTTAGACCCTCCATAAATGCTTTTATGACTGGGATGCTAAAGAGTGATGTTGAATGTGTAATTTGCAGATAGGCAGAAATTGCTGTGAGATGTATTTTAATGGATGAAAAAGCTAGCTTAGATTTTTGTAAGTGTAATAAGTGGCTTACAATGTTTTTTGTGGACGCATGTAGTGGCTGAATTTGATTATTATGACAGTAATAAACAAATCTTTTCCATTTATTTGCGTAGCAATGTCTTGTAGTAGGTTTCCTAGCCTGTTTAATGACCTCCACACATTCTTGTGTAAGGTCTAGATGTCCAAATTCTAAGACTTCAGGAGCCAGATTGCTAGATTGAGCGATGCTGGATTCGGGTGTCTGATCTGTTGTTTGTGTTGAGTTAACAGATCTGGTCTGTTTGGTAGTTTGATATGAGGTACTACTGACAGGTCTAGTAGTGTTGTGTACCATGGTTGGTGAGCCGAAGTTGGTGCTACTGGTATTAGTTTGAGTTTGTTTTGACTCAATTTGTTTACTAGATACGGAAGGAGTGGGAGAGGGGGAAAGCGTAAGCAAATATCCCTGACCAACTCATCAATAACGCATTGCCCTTGGAGTGAGGGTGAGGGTACCTGGATGCGAAGTTTTGGCATTTTGCGTTTTCTTTTGTTGCGAATAGGTATATTTGCGGTGTTCCCCAGTTTTGGAAGTAAGTTTGCAGTATCTGGGGATGAATTTCCCATTTGTGTATCTGTTGGTGATCTCGACTGAGATTGTCGGGCAACTGGTTTTGAATTCCTGGGATGTACTGTGCTATTAGGCTAATGTGATTGTGAATCGCCCAATGCCAAATCTTCTGTGTTAAGAGACACAGCTGTGATGAGTGTGTCCCTCCCTGTTTGTTTAGGTAATACATTGTTGTCATGTTGTCTGTTTTGACAAGAATGTGTTTGTGGGCTATTAACGGTTGAAATGCTTGCAATGCTAGAAACACTGCTAGTAGTTCTAGTTGACTTATATGAAGGTGTGTTTGTTGAGTGTCCTATTGTCCCTGGATGCTGTGCTGGTTGAGGTGTGCTCCCCACCCTACCATGGACGCATCTGTTGTGATCACGTATTGACGCACTGGGTCTTGGAAAGGCCGCCCTTGGTTTAAATTTATAGGATTCCACCATTGAAGCGAGGAGTGTGTTTGGCGGTCTATCAACACTAGATCTTGAAGTTGACCCTGTGCTTGTGTCCATTGTGTTGCTGGCACTGTTGTAAGGGCCGCATGTGTAATCTTGCATTTGGGACAATGGCTATGCATGAAGACATCATGCCTAGAAGTTTCATCACAAACCTTACTTAATACTGTTGGTTTGGGTGCATGTTTAGTATTACGTTTTTGAATGCTTGTACCCTTTGTGGACTTGGAGCGGCAATCCCTTTTTCTGTGTTGATTGTTGCTCCTAACTTGTATTTGATACAGTTTTAAGTGTGATTTTAGGTAATTTATTGAGAACCCTAGTTTGTGAAGGATTTCTATGACTATTTTGTGTGTTGTTGACACTGTTTATGAGTGCTGGTTTTTATTAACCAGTCGTCTAGGTACGGGAATACGTGTATGTGCTGTCTTCTGATATGTGCAGCTACTACCGCAAGGCATTTTGTAAATACCCTTGGTGCTGTTGTTATCCCGAATGGTAACACTTTGAATTGGTAATGTACTCCTTGGATTACAAACCTTAAGTATTTCCTGTGGGAAGGATGTATGGGTATATGGAAGTAAGCATCCTTTAGGTCTAATGTTGACATGTAGTCTTGTTGTTTGAGCAAGGGAATCACGTCTTGAAGTGTCACCATGTGAAAGTGATCTGATTTGATGTAAAGATTTAGGGTTCTGAGATCTCAGATGGGTCTCAGTGTTTTGTCCTTTTTTGGTATTAGAAAATACAGGGAGTAAACACCTGTTCCTTTCTGACGGTTGGGTACTAGTTTTATTGCTTCTTTTTGCAATAACGCTTGGACTTCTAGTTGTAATAGATCCAAGTGCTGTTTGGACATGTTGTGTGCTTTGGGAGGCACATTTGGTGGTAATTGTAGGAATTCTATGCAATAACCATGTTGGATAATGGCTAGGACCCACGAGTACGTAGTTTGTCTTTCCAATTTTTGTAATAATCTGTGAGTCTCCCCCCCCACTGGTGTTGGGGATTTGTGACACTGGAGTCACTGTTTAGTTTGTGGGGTTTTTGGGCTTTGGAATTTCCCTCTTGTTTTAGGGAACTGTCCACCCCTATATTGTCCCCGAAAGCCTCCTCTTTGATATTGGCCCTGGTATGTGGGTCTGGCCTGTGAGGGTGAAGGTTCTGTGCTTTGGGCTCGAAACCCCCCTCTAAAGTGTGGCTTCCTAAAGGTGCCTCTGCTCTGTGGGGAGTAGAGCGCGCCCATGGCTTTGGCCGTGTCCGTGTCTTTCTTTAGCTTTTCTATAGCTGTATCCACCTCCAGCCCAAACAACTGTTGTCCATTAAAAGGCATATTAAGCACAGCCTGCTGGATCTCTGGCTTAAATCCTGAGGTGCGTAGCCATGCGTGTCTCCGAATGGTGACCGCTGTGTTTACTGTTCTGGCGGCTGTGTCCGCTGCGTCCATAGCGGATCTTATCTGGTTGTTGGAGATACTTTGGCAATCCTCCACCACTTCTGAAACTCTTTGGGAAGATGTTCAATGAAATGTTGCATTTCGTCCCAATGAGCCCTGTCATATCTTGGCAATAAAGCCTGTGAATTGTCAATGCGCCATTGATTGGCTGCTTGTGCTGCAACCCTTTTTCCTGCTGCATCGAACTTTCGACTTTTTGTCGGGTGGTGGTGCATCCCCAGAAGTCTGTGAGTTTGCCCTTTTTCGGGCTGCCCCTACTACCACCGAGTCAGGTGTTGTTGCGTGATGTACACAGGGCCCGTAGGGGGAGGTTTGTACTTTTTCTCCACCCTAGGTGTGATGGCTCTGCCTTTGACTGGGTCTTGAAACACCTGTTTCGCATGTTTTAACATCCCTGGTAACATAGGCAGACTCTGGTATTGGCTGTGTGTTGATGACAGGGTATTGAATAAGAAGTCATCCTCTATAGGTTCAGAATGCAGTGCTACATAGTGAAAATTAGCTGCTCTGGACACCACCTGCATGTAAGCAGTACTGTCTTCTGGTGGTGATGGTCTTGTCGGGTAGCAATCCGGACTATTGTCAGATACTGGTGCATCATATAGATCCCATGCATCTGGGTCATCTTGGCTCATCCCTGTGTGCGTTGGTGATTGCATCATTGGGGGTGTTGCAATTGGTGACAGTTGCGGGGAGTGCTGTGGGGAAAAACGTGGTGGAGTTTTTTCTTTAGCCACTTTTGCCTTTGGCTGTTTTTCAGTTTCTTGGAAAGCGAGTTTCCATTTCATTTTAATTGGGGGAAGAGTTCTTATTTTCCCTGTGTCCTTCTGAATATGGAGCCTTCTTTGAGTATAGTCTGGCTCTCCCATCTCTGGTTCTTATCCAAATTTATGGCCTTGTAGTTGTGATGAAAGGCCTTGTCCTTCGGTATAGGAGCTCTGTTTCGGCTCCGAGGCTGGATGTTTCGGCACGGAAACCTTTTCAGCAGTCTTTTTCGGCTCCAAAGCCACCTTTTTCGGTTTCGGGGTGCTGATATCTTGGTGCAGAGTTTGGTCGGAGCCAGTATCTTGGTGCAGAGTATACTCTGTGCCGGTATCTCGACCGGAGTCTGATGTCTTCAGCTGGTGTGAGCCCTTTTTCGGTGCCGATGCTTGGTCACCGTGTTTACGTTAAGCCATGGCCTGTCGGCAGTGGCGTCCCCTGGGCTTTCATTATTTTTGTGTGAGTTTTGGCCGTGGCAGTTTTACTCACTGTTTGTTGCCTCGCCGGCTGCTCACTCTCGTCTGAGTCTGAATCCGGAATGGAGAAAGTCTCCTCCTCTTCGACGTCGGGGTGTCCTGCCGGCGTTGACGCCATTTGAAGCCTTCGAGCTCTCTGGTCCCGTAGCGTCGTCTTCAACCGAAATGCCCGACAGGCCTCGCAGGTATCCTCTTTGTGTTCGGGGGACAAACACAAATTACAGACCAAATGCTGGTCTGTATAAGGATACTTAGCGTGGCATTCGGGGCAGAAGCGGAATGGGGTCCGTTCCATGAGCCTTGAAGACGCACGCGGTCGGGCCGACCAGGCCCCGCCAGGGAATGGAAGCCCCTAAGGGCTACCGGAGCTCTTCTTTTCTTCAGTGTCGATGTACTATTACTAACCCGATACCGAGCGCAAACAATAGCGTCAAATTTTCCGATATTAAACTAACTTTCCGAAACACGGAGCGAAGAGGAACACGTCCGAACCCGATGGCGGAAAGAAAACAATCTAAGATGGAGTCGACGCCCATGCGCAATGGAGCCGAAAGGGGAGGAATCCCTCGATCTCGTGACTCGAAAAGACTTCTTCGAAGAAAAACAACTTGTAACACTCCAAGCCCAACACTAGATGGCAGGATAATGCACAGCATGTGTATCTGCAGCTACACATGCCATCGAACATATATATATCTTTTTATGGATGGAGAGCCAATGGAGGACTTAGATCAGAATAGAGCAAAGTAAGTGACCTTCATGCCTGTCCTGGTTTTCAAGACCGTAGTGTTTCATCAATGTATGCATAGACACCAACATCACAACTTGGTGAATGAATAGAACAAGCGCACCAAAGCAATCGTTATGGCATAGGACCAGGTGAAATGAGCCTGTAAGCCCTTGAGTAACTGCTTTTTGGCTAGTGCATCACAGATTTTAATACAAAGAACTATCCTCACTGATAGGATCCTCTTTTGCACAACCTTCCCTTCCTTTTTCCCAGAGAAACTCCCAAAAAGCTGATAATCCACGTAATTATGTTTTATGCTACATAAAAGGTCACAGCTCTTTAAGAATCAAGTCTTCCCTTCTCTTTTGAGGGTAAGATGGAACACACGCAAAAATAAAAAAATTAAAAAAAACACTGGCAGAGTAATTTATTGCTTATCATGGGAGGGAATCACAAACTTGGGCAGGAAAGCTTCCCTGGAGCTCAGTATCAGTTTGTTCAGAAAGAGCCGCTTTTATTCGAAAAACGTCTAAGTTGCTCATGGGACATGTTGACGTATATCAGTTTTCCGTGTCAGAAGCCTGTGAAAACAGCTGTGCATCGGCTTGAAGGAAGTACACATTGGAAATATCAAGAGAGACAGTTGACGTCCAACTGAGACCAACAGTTTGGAACGGCAGAAGACTGAAAGTTGGAGAGGACTAAAGATCTCCGTCAAAGGGCATAGAAACAAACTAGGTGATGTTAGTATCAGGGAGTGGAGTTTATATGTGGCTCCACTCAATCACTTCCGGTGCAGTAAGGTGTCACTGCACATCCACACAGCGTCAACTACTGATGATCAAAAGCATTGCTAGAAAAAGTGCCTGGATTCAGTCTGGTCCCTGGGGCTGTTGTAAAGGCCAGAAATATGTGGTTAACAGTATACAAATTCCAATTTTTGACACTTCCAATCCTTGAAAGGTTTCTAGTTCTAGTCACTTATTTCTTTTCAGACAACCTTAGTCTAGCTCTTTACAATCTATTGGCTGTATTGTTTGAAGTACTGCTGCCTTGCAGACTCTCACATTTCAAGTTACTCCACCTAGTACAATGAATTATTCCCTTAAAGAGACAGTCAGAGGATGCCCTTTGGGAAAAGTTGGCTTGGCTCGCTGGAGTCTCTCTCAGCAAGCTGTGGCAACAGCTTAGCTATTGCATATATTAAGCCTTTGATTGATCCATCGCCTGAGCCTGCCAGTAGGCTTTTTTTTTTTTTTTTTGTAAGCACATTAGTCTGTTCATGTGGTCATTCAGAGAGTAAATGTTTCTCCAACTTTCACTATACTTTAGTCCTCCACATTTATATCATTGTAGCCAACGCAAAATAATGGATTGAGCGGCGACATGAAACTGGACTAACTTTGTATAATAAATCAGCACTCCTCCTCATTCATCTCACCAGGGACGGCTGATCAATTACAACTAAAAGGAATTATGTAATGCATACCATTTCATTGCCCACTAGTAAAATAAAAAAAATTAAAAAGGGTTCTAAAAAAACGTTACTCAAAGTGCATATTACATAAACATTTGTTTAACCCACTAATTGGAGCTCTTGGTATCATGGAAGCCAGGTTCTCAAACTAACTCCAACCTGAAAGAGGCTGGTCTTCTCAGGTGATAGAGCAACCTAGGTACTGGAAATAAATCTAGCTGCACCCAAAGAAGTATTCCACTTAAAATGTAGACTGCCTGGTGAAGTCATGGACCAATCTCACCACATGCCTCTATTATCAACATTTTGTACCAGAGACCCCAAGATTGCAACAAAGGATTGAATGTGAAAGATGCTCAAATCAGTTTTTTACAATTATAGCAAATCATGTTAACATACTCAGGTTGTGGTATATTGAACTTTTAACGTTAAGTGAAAATAACATTTGAAACCCTGGATGGTCAACGTTTATCTGTATTGCCTTAAATCTTCCCAAGCTACCAATAAAACATTCACAAAACCAAACAAAATACTGAATTTGTGAAAGATGAAATGAGAAACAAATAAATAGGATCAGATCATTAGTCCTCTTATTCTTCTCTACCTCGCATGTCCAGACATTATGCAAAGTAATGAAAATGTCACTTACCCAGTGTACATCTGTTCGTGGCATCAGTCGCTGAGATTCACATGGTATGCATTAGCTCGCCATCTGGTGTTGGGTCGGAGTGTTACAAGTTGTTTTTCTTCGAAGAAGTGTTTGAGTCACTGGACCGAGTGGCTCCTCCTCCTGTGCTCATTGCGCATGGGCGTCGACTCCATCTTCGATTGTTTTCCCCGCAGAGGGTGAGGTAGGAGTTGTACTATAGTAATAGTGCCCGAGCAATGAAGTGTGTAAGTATGTACCTATTAAAGGTTTAAATAATATATATACAAATGTACAAAATTGAAGGTAACTTCTGAACTGCTACAGGCTTCCGGGGAGGTGGGTGGGCCCATGTGAATCTCAGCGACTGATGCCACGAACAGATGTACACTGGGTAAGTGACATTTTCAGTTCGATGGCATCTGTCGCTGTAGATACACATTGCATGCATAGACTAGTAAGCAGTTATTTCCCCATAAGCGGTGGATTAGCCTGTAGGAGTAGAAGTTGTCTGAAATAGAGTTCTTAATACAGCTTGACCTACTGCGGCTTGTTGTGCGGATAGCACATCTATACAGTAGTGTTTGGTGAATGTGTGAGGCGTAGACCATGTGGCTGCCTTACATATTTCATGCATTGGGATGTTTCCTAAAAAGGCCATTGAAGCACCTTTTTTCCTGGTTGAATGTGCCCTGGGAGTAATGGGCAGTTGTCTTTTTGCTTTAAGGTAGCAGATTTGGATGCATTTAACAATCCATCTGGCTATACCTTGTTTTGATATTGGGTTACCTGCATGAGGTTTTTGGAATGCAATAAATAGCTGTTTAGTCTTTCTGATGTTCTTTGTTCTGTCAATGTAGTACATTAATGCTCTTTTGACATCTAATGTATGTAGTGCTCTTTCAGCCACAGAATCTGGCTGTGGGAAAAAAACAGGTAGTTCTACCGTTTGATTTAGATGGAACGGTGAAATAACTTTTGGTAAAATTTTTGGATTAGGTCGTAGGACGACCTTATTTTTATGTATTTGTATAAAAGGTTCCTGTGTTGTGAACGCTTGAATTTCACTTACTCTTCTCAGAGATGTAATGGCGATGAGAAAGGCAACTTTCCAGGTTAGGAATTGTATTCCGCAAGAGTGCATGGGTTCGAAAGGTGGGCCCATGAGTCTTGTTAGGACCACGTTTAGGTTCCATGAAGGAACAGGTGGTGTTCTTGGTGGTATAATTCTTTTAAGACCTTCTATGAATGCTTTGATGACTGGTATCCTATACAAGGAAGTTGAATAGGTAGTCTGCAGGTATGCAGATATTGCTGCAAGGTGTATTTTAATAGAAGAGAAGGCTAGCCTTGCTTTTTGTAAATGGAGCAAGTAATTTATTATATGTTTTGGAGTTGCGTCTAGTGGTTGTATCTGATTATGATGGCAGTAACAAACAAATCTTTTCCACTTACTTGCGTAGCAGTGTCTAGTGGATGGCCTTCTGGCCTGCTTTATGACCTCCATACACTCTTGGCTAAGTTGTAAGTGTCCGAATTCTAGGATTTCAGGAGCCAGATTGCTAGATTCAGCGATGCTGGATCTGGGTGTCTGATCTGTTGGTTGTGTTGCGTTAACAGATCTGGTTTGTTCGGCAGTTTGATGTGGGGTACTACAGAAAGATCTAGCAGTGTTGTGTACCAGGGTTGTCTTGCCCACGTTGGTGCTATTAAAATGAGTTTGAGTTTGTTTTGACTCAATTTGTTCACTAGATAAGGGAGGAGAGGGAGAGGAGGAAAAGCGTAAGCAAATATTCCTGACCAGTTCATCCATAGGGCATTGCCTTGGGATTGCTTGTGTGGGTATCTGGACGCGAAGTTTTGGCATTTTGCGTTCTCTTTTGTTGCAAATAAGTCTATCTGAGGTGTTCCCCAGAGTGTGAAGTAGGTGTTCAGAATTTGTGGGTGGATTTCCCATTCGTGGACTTGTTGGTGATCTCGAGAGAGATTGTCTGCCAGTTGATTCTGGATCCCTGGAATAAACTGTGCTATGAGGCGAATTTGATGGTGGATTGCCCACTTCCATATGTTTTGAGCTAATAAGCTTAACTGCGTTGAATGTGTTCCTCCTTGTTTGTTGAGATAATACATCGTTGTCATGTTGTCTGTTTTGACAAGGATGTATTTGTGGGTTATGATTGGTTGGAAAGCTTTTAGTGCTTGAAAAACTGCTAATAATTCTAGATGATTTATATGCAGTTTTGTTTGATGTATGTTCCATTGTCCTCTTATGGTGTGTTGATTGAGATGTGCTCCCCACCCTGTCATGGAAGCATCTGTTGTTATTACGTACTGTGGCACTGGGACTTGGAAAGGCCGCCCTTTGTTTAAATTTATACTGTTCCACCATAGAAGCGAGAGGTAAGTTTGGCGGTCTATTAACACCAGATCTAGAAGGTGACCCTGTGCTTGAGACCACTGTGAGGCTAGGCATTGTTGTAAGGGCCTCATGTGCAGTCTTGCGTTTGGGACAATGGCTATGCATGAGGACATCATGCCTAGGAGCTGTAGTATTGTTCTTGCTTGTATTGTTTGATTTGGAGACATGTGTTGAATGACTCTGTTGAAATTGTGAATTCTTTGTGGAGTTGGCGTTGCTACTCCTTTTGTCGTGTCTATTATGGCCCCTAGATATTGCTGTACTTTGCTTGGCTGAATGTTGGATTTTGCAAAGTTGACGGTGAACCCTAGTTTGTAGAGGGTTTGTATAACTTGATTTGTGTGGTTTGAGCATTGTGTGAGCGAACTGGTTTTGATTAGCCAGTCGTCTAGATACGGGAATACATGTATTTGCTGCCTTCTGATGTGTGCAGCGACTACTGCTAGGCATTTTGTGAATACCCTTGGAGCGGTTGTTAAACCGAAAGGCAATACTTTGAATTGGTAATGTATTCCTTTGAATACAAACCTTAGATATTTTCTGTGTGATTGATGTATTGGTATATGGAAATATGCGTCTTTGAGGTCTAGGGTTGTCATGTAGTTGTGTTTTTTGAGCAATGGTAACACTTCTTGTAGTGTGACCATGTGAAAGTGGTCTGATTTGATGAATGTGTTTACTACTCTGAGGTCCAGAATTGGTCTCAGTGTTTTGTCCTTTTTTGGTATCAAGAAGTACAGTGAATAAACTCCTGTGTTTATTTGTGTGCTTGGTACTAATTCTATTGCATTTTTTTGCAGTAATGCTTGAACTTCTATCTCTAGAAGCTGTGAATGGTGTTTTGATAAATTTTGTGATTTTGGTGGTATGTCTGGAGGGAATTGCAGGAATTCTATGCAATAACCATGTTGGATAATTGCTAGGACCCATGTGTCTGTAGTTATTTCCTCCCATGCTTCGTAATATTGACCTATCCTTCCCCCCACTGGTGTTGTGTGGGGGGGTGAGTGACGTGTGAGTCACTGCTTGTTGGTAGTGGTTTTGGGGCTTTGAAATCTTCCTCTATTCCTAGGGAATTGCCCTCCTCTATACTGGCCCCGAAAGCCTCCCCTGTACTGTCCCTGGTAGGTGGACGGTGCGGACTGTGAGGTACTGGCTTGTGTGGCCTGACCCCGAAACCCTCCTCTAAAAGGTGTTTTGCGGAAGGTGGTATAAGATCCTCTGCTCTGCGGGGAGTAGAGTGCGCCCATGGCCTTGGCAGTGTCAGTGTCCTTTTTGAGCTTTTCTATGGCTGTGTCGACCTCCGGACCGAACAGCATTTTTTCGTTTACTGGCATGTTAAGTACTGCCTGCTGAATTTCCGGCTTGAATCCAGACGTTCTGAGCCATGCGTGCCTACGGATGGTAACCGACGTATTAATGGTCCTTGCGGCTGTGTCTGCTGCATCCATAGAGGAGCGTATTTGATTGTTGGAAATGTTTTGACCTTCTTCAACAACCTGTTTTGCTCTTTTTTGTAGATCTTTTGGGAGATGTTCAATGAGATGCTGCATCTCATCCCAGTGGGCTCTGTCGTATCGCGCTAGCAGCGCTTGTGAGTTTGCGATGCGCCACTGGTTTGCTGCCTGGACAGCGACCCTCTTCCCGGCTGCATCAAACTTTCTGCTTTCTTTATCTGGGGGAGGTGCATCCCCAGAAGTGTGTGAATTTGCCCGTTTTCTGGCAGCCCCTACCACCACAGAATCTGGTGGCAGCTGAGAGGTGATGAATACAGGGTCTGTAGGAGGCGCCTTATATTTTTTGTCCACTCTAGGCGTTACTGCCCTGCTTTTGACTGGCTCTTTGAAGATCTCCTTTGCATGGCGAAGCATGCCTGGGAGCATAGGCAGGCTCTGGTAGGAGCTGCGGGTGGAGGAGAGGGTGTTAAATAAAAAGTCATCCTCTACTTGTTCAGAGTGTAGTTCCACATTATGGAACTGAGCTGCTCTAGCCACCACTTGTGAATAGGCTGTGCTGTCCTCAGGTGGTGATGGCCTAGTTGGGTATGTGTCTGGGCTGTTATCAGACACTGGTGCATCGTACAAGTCCCACGCGTCTTGATCTTGTTCATCGTGGCTCATGGCGGTGTGAGCTGGCGAATGTGACGGGGTGTAAGTTGGTGAAGCCGGAGTTACAGGTGGAGGCGAGGGAGGAGGTGTTACCGTCTTTGCTGTTTGTTGCTGAGGAGCCTCTCGTGCTACAAACTGAAGTGTTCTCTTTCTTTTGACAGGTGGAAGGGTACTGATCTTCCCTGTCCCCTGCTGAATAAAGATACGCTTCTGCGTGTGATCCACTTCAGTGGATTGCAGTTCCTGTTCGAATCTGTGTCTTTTCATTTGTGAAGACATAGAAAGTTCTTCAGTATAGGAGCCTGAAACTGGGTCTGTTGGTGCTTTTTTCGGCTCCGAAAACCCTGTTGTTTGTTTTTTCGGCTCCGAGGTAACCTTCCTCTTCTTTTGTGCAGAAAAATCTTGGCCTCTATGATCTTCGGCGCCACTGTTTCGGCGTCGATCCGTGTCGACACCGAACTCTCGGTGTCGATGCTTCTCTTTAGCACTCTCTCGGTCCCGAGGAGGCTGCGTGCCGGTGTCTCGACCGGAGTCGGACGATCTCGACACTGAATGGGCCTTTTTCGGTGCCGATTGTTGGTCACCGTGAATTTGGGTTGAGCCATGGCCGGTTGGCAGTGGCGTCCCCTGGGCCTTTTTGCCTTTTTTGATTTCTGATCTCGACGTCTTACTCACTGTTTTTGGATGGTCGAGTTCGTCGGAGTCTGAATCCTGGATGGAAAAGGATTCCTCCTGTTCCTCTTCTGTCTCGAACTGTCGATGCTCTTTTGGCGTGGACGCCATCTGCAGTCTTCTCGCTCGACGGTCGCGCAGAGTTTTTCGGGACCGGAACGCCCGACAGGCCTCACAGGATTCTTCGCTGTGCTCGGGTGACAGGCACAGGTTACAGACCGAGTGTTGGTCCGTATAAGGATATTTGTTGTGGCATTCAGGGCAGAATCGAAACGGGGTCCGTTCCATCGGCGTTGTTCTCCACGCGGTCGGGCCGACTAGGCCCCGACGGTGTGCCGAAATCTACCCCGAAGGGCACCGAAGCGCTTCGATGTTCAATGCGTTGTCGTATGTGTTTATCTCGAACCGGATCGCAACGATACCGTCGAAAATCTTCCGTTTTCAGCTATCTTTCCGTTCCGAAACTCGGAGCGACAGGAACACGTCCGAACCCGATGGCGGAAAGAAAACAATCGAAGATGGAGTCGACGCCCATGCGCAATGAGCACAGAAGGAGGAGCCACTCGGTCCAGTGACTCGAAAACACTTCTTCGAAGAAAAACAACTTGTAACACTCCGACCCAACACCAGATGGCGAGCTAATGCATACCATGTGTATCTACAGCGACAGATGCCATCGAACATAGGATATCTGTGCCAGTCCTAATTGCCACTTCATTCTCTCTGAAAAAAATCAAAGATGGTTCACTCTATTGATGGGTCATTCTAGGACCACAGAGAATTGCGGACCACAAGGAATCATCTGCTTAAACATTGTCACCTTAAAATCTCACCACATCATTCCATCCACATAAAAGAAATCCCAGATCCCATCCAAATTTCGAATGGATTAGCACAAAGATAACATTCTCCAGATGAAACAAATCAATTACACTTTCCAATAACTACACTTTTTCCCCACCCAGTTTATACACAATTCACAAAAATCCAAAGCTTGAAGAATCTCCTCATACAACAAGTCACTTCAAATTTAACTCTACTGTCTATTACATTGTAGTGACCATGAGGAAATGCTAAATGTCCAAAACACGAGCAAACTCTCAGACTCTGGAAAAGTTTTGATTGGTAACTGATAAATCCCTACAGCATGTCGCTTCGGGTCACCTTGTCTTAATGCCTTATCAGCATCTGCTAATGTTCATTCACCTAGCCATGCTAATGTAGATTATGGTAATCCCCGTATGCTTTATATCTAGCTACAATGTAAATGTATTTAATTTATAATGTGCAAAATTGTTGATTGATATGAACTCAGTATTCCTACCACAAGATACGTAAACCTCAAAACAGGCACTGCTGGTTATTACAAACATAATTGGGAATAAAATTAGGCTTAGTTGAAGGTACATTTATCAACACACATCATTCTACAAATAAAAATGACCAGTGTGATCTAGGATGTGTTGCCAAAAGAGATCAATGCTAATGGGGCAGCTGGGACGCATGGTGAGACTCCATCTAAAGCTCATAGGCCCACAGTGTTGTCAGACCAAATAAACCACACATGTTTTAGCCTGCTGGGTTGGAGGTCACTTGAGCTCAAATGAGCCTGTCCAAATTTTACCAAACTATTAACTTCTACCACGCACTCATAAATGTACTTATTACTCACCAACTTTGTAGTGCACACAGCCTTCCAAGTCACCTACAGTTGTCCAACCCTGTTTCTTCTCCACTTCAGGATCATTGTGCAAAATCTTATTTCTCAACCATGATAAATAATACACTCGCAACTTGTTCTTCTTGCCTAGAGATGAAACATAATAGTTCAAATGCAAAGGGATGATATTCTCTGGGAAACTCATCACAACTATTCCCTGGATACAAAACCGTATTTGATGTTGAAGTTAAAAACAATAGTCCAGTCTAAATTTGCCAAGAACTCACAATGCTACCATCTATTTTTGAAAAAGGATCATCCTTAGTAACTGTATTTGTTGCTTTGATTCAACATAGTAACTCACAATCCATTTCTATCATTCATTGGCAAGAAAAAGAGCCAATTTGATTTAGGACCCTACTGACGTTTACATTTCAGACTTTTTTTAGCGCGAAAGAATACTCACCAATGCACAGCTGGGAAGAGGCAAAGTGAGTCTGAAAGCTGCATGTCCACAATAATCCTAAATCCTCTAGATGGTATCGAGAGAATGGTGTCCTAAGAAGACCCAGGGACAGCTTTGCAGATATTTATGCTGTACAAGTCTCAAGAATTACATAGAATGCCTTCTTCCATAAGGAAAACGAACCAAAAACATGCACAAAATGTTACACTTAAACATTACAAATAGTTGTCAAGAGGCACAATCGTAATATATAGTCCTTAAAGTCAGCCTCTTGATTTTCATATGTGCAACAGCTCCCAAGCCCTCTTCGTTATTTCACATCAGGAAAGATAACGCATCAAATCAATTATTTTTTCTCTTACACAGTGTACAGAACACACACATTAAGCCGAATACTTATTGGTTCAAACAGAGATCTGGCACATCCAGTGGTTTAGTATCCAGAAGAATGCACACCACCGTGCTAGGAATAAAGGAAAATAATGAGGTGTAATAATGTTCGTCGAGTCTGTAAACCGTTTCAAACACTGCTTAAAGGAGTTAATAGAACCAGCAGGAGAATAGCAAGCATTCAACTGTAATAATTGTTCAAATGGTGGGTGGTTCTATAAAAGTTTAAATTTCGTCATCCACTGGGGACTTCATAAGGTTTTAGCCATGCAGCACATCACCCTGGGAGTTACAACATCTACTGTTACTTCACGTAGCACTGGTGAATGGCAACACAAACCGAAGCATGGGCTTCCATGCTATTTAATGAAAATATGATAGCCACTTCAAAATTTTAAATAAGTGTCGTTAACAAAGAAGCTTTGACACTGATAGGAACAGAGATGCGCACTGATATGCACTTTCGTATCTGTCATTCACAGAAAAAGCAACGTGTAGTATCATACACTGGAAAGTGGTCAAATGAGGGAAAAATTGAGGTACGAAAACGTGAACTGAAATATAATAAAATGTATGGATAGACCAACGTTTTTGATCGGTGTGCATTTGGCCTGTAAGAACCTATGTCGGAGTCAAATATGTTGAAATACCACCAATTAATATGGGTACCTCGACTATCGGTGTGGTGTGTGCACTACGGATATTCCAGGTTGCATGCAGCCAACTGGATTTGAGCACAATAAGCATGAAAGTGTATTCAAAGCATCACTAAATGGGATTTAAAATCCGTCTGACAGTTTATAGATGTTACAAAGTGTTGTGTGCATGTTTGGATGGATAACAAATCATCACAAAGTCATGGGAACACAATTATTAAACTGGAATATCCCGATTCAACACTTGCAGTATCGAAAATGATAAAACAAACATGCTCATATGTGTATTAGTATAGCGCCAATATGGTAAATGAAAGGAAAATGAACAGACTGGCTTAAACAGGTGTGTATGAATGTGATTGTGTGGACATGAGTTTGTAGGGCACAAAATCTATTTCAAACTTAGCAGGAATGCGTCTGTTATCGCGTGATAACATTTCTGAAATCTACACATCATTGGCATCCAAGATAAAGGTAGACTATGTAGGTACCCAGACTGCAATTTGTAACTCTGGTGCAGTGCTTATAATAAAATAGAAAATGCGATTGAAATGATCGCCGATGCTTCTAGTAACCAATGGTTAATTACCGGTCGGGGTCAGATTAGTAAACCGTTCCTCAGTATGAAAAATAGTAGTGAGTGGCGGCAATAGGCACCAGAATCTGTTTGTCACCTTCTGTAAACAGTGATACTGCTTGCAAAAGCTACCTCAGCATCCTCGATGGCCACCATATTAGAGTGCCATAAGTACTCTGGGAGCAGGAACCATGAAAAAGGGACTGCTCTGGAAACTAGTGTGGAAAAGTGAAAACCGTCACCATATTAGAGTTAAAGACAAACTAGCCCCGGAATGGGGAAACCAGCCATAAAAAGGGGACCTCTATGAGGCTAGGTGTGGACAGGTGAAAAACCGTTGCCATATTGTTGTTTGAAAACAATACGCCCCAGGGCTGGGGAAATATACCTTAGTCTTTCAGTGGTGCCACCACACCCTGCACCAGCTAGAAGTCCATCTAACTCCAAAAAGATAATAATTAAAAGAAAGAGTCAATGAGCCGAGTGTGGCACTGCGCTGGTGTGTTGTCAAGCACTGCTCACTGCCTTCATCACGTTATGATTAATGAGCAACAAGAGCTGCTTCACCTCTACTCCAGAGGGCTGCTGCAGGGCAGGCTCTCTGGCCCTCTTTGCACAGGAGCCTAAATCACACCCCCCAAACAAAAAAAAACAACGGGAGAGGGGTGTGAGTGGGGCATTTACAACATGGACAGCATGAAGAGGGGAGGAAGGGGCTAAAGGCAACAAGGACAACAAGCGAATGAAAAGCAGGGTGGTGGTCGGCGATATGGAGCATAACACGAGCAGGAAACTAACAAAACAAGACTGGCAAAAGCAAAAAATAGTGCGGAAGGGAACAGAGAATTTACAACACAGACAGCATGAGGATGGGAGGGAGGGGCTAAAGGCAACACAACCAAGGGGTGAATTAAAAGCTGGACGCAGGGCAGCGATTGTAGATATGGAGCTGCACATGAGCAGGAAACTAACAAAACAAGCCGAGGCAAAAGAAGAAAGTAGTGCGCCGAAACTAACATATACGGTTGAACGTGCAATAATCCATATAACAGGGTCAGTCTCCAGGGCAGGAACAAAACAGCCAAAAGATGTAACAATCGTGAAGCATTTACCAATGAAACCAAAGAAATTTGGAAAGGCAGGCCAAGGATGAATGAATGTGATGGGTGTGGTGAAAGCCCACAGAATAAGATAACAGCATCGAAATATACCAATACTGGATAACTGCAGTTGCAGGCAAGTAACTGATTTCTTATCTAGTACTGGACCTTTCATAGATTCACATGCTTGAATAAGAATATTAAGCAGTACAATAAAATTGAAGTGGATGGAGGGAATGAAAATATTTTGTTTCCCCTTTTTCTCGTGTGAAAATTTCAGATAAGCAAGTATCCATATCAATCATAGTCAGACCCTACATACAGGAGAGATGTTGAAATTGGAACATTAAACAGAAAATTCGAGAACAACGTATACAACAATAGCATTAGAAAACAAAATTCTACATTACCAAGAGGTTTACCTTTACTGGAACAGGTGTCGTAGAACTGCTTAGCCCACGGGCGCATCCGTCCTATGGGTGGCCTGAAGACAATAGTGCTTTGCGAAGGAGTGGGTACTCTTCCAAGTAGCAGCATAGCATATTTGATCCAGCGGACCCCCAGCAAGAAGAGCCGCGGAAGTTGAAACTGCTCTTGTTGAATGCACTCTATGCCGTCTTCGTAAAGGTTTTCCTGCTGCTGAATGACAGAACTGAATAGTTGCCGATAGCTACCTTGCTATCGTTGACTTTGTTATTGAAGAACCCAGCCGCCCAGGTCCATAAAAAAGTAACTGATCAGATTTACAAAAAGTTTTAGTTCATTGAAGATAAAACTTAAGACACCTCTTTACATCCAACGTGTGGAGAGACTTTTCCACTGGAGATGCCAGAATAGGAAATTATGTCCGAGAATAACAGATTGATTTAGATGAAATTGAGAAGGAACTTTAGGAATAAACTCTGGATTTGACTTGAGAATGAAGAAATTGTTAGTAAAACGCAGAAAAGGTTGTTGTGTGATAAAGGCTTGAATTTTACTGACCCTTCTGGGGGAAGTGATCGCTAGAAGGAAAGCTACCTTCCAAGTAAGGAATTTAAGTTCGGCTTTATGCATGGGTTCAAATGAAGGTTTCATTGGTTGTGAGAGTACAACATTAAGGTGCCATTCAGGAGGAGGCAATATTACTGGAGGAAAAGCTCTGAATAAACCTCTCATGAACTGTTTAATAAGACGTGACGAGCAAAGTGAAGCCATGTCTGAAGAACGTCTGTATGTCAAAATTGCTGCCAAATGCACTTTCACTGAAGAATGCACAAGCCCAGATTTTGCCAGCAGTAACAGGTACGGTAAACTTTGCTCCGGAGAGGCCTCATGAGGATGTAAGTTGAGTTGCTGGCACCAACAACAGAACTGCTTCCATTTGAATCAATACGTTTTGTTGGTACGGTCTGCTCTTACTTTAGACAGTATAACTCTACATTCTGGGGTTATTTTGAGATGTTGAAATTCATGGAATTCAGGAGCCATGCATGCAAATGCAGTGACATCGGATCTGGATGTGGAATCTCCCCCTGCCGCATTGACAGTAGCATTGGAGTTTGAGGGAGACATATTGGCGCAGTTTCTGATATTAGAAGAAGCTCTGTGTACCAGCACTGCCGGGGCCATTTGGGAGCAATTAGTATTAGGCAACAAGGTTCTGTCTTCATTTTGGCTATGACCTTGGGGATCAATGGGATGGGGGAAAAGCGTACGCATAGATCCTGGACCATCGCATCAAAAGGACATTCCCCCAGGACCCTGAGAGGGGATATCGACTTGCGTAAAATCAGCATTTGGCATTGTCGTTCGTTGCGAATAGGTCTAGAGTTGGTTTCCCCCATGTTGCAAATATTTTGTCCAGTTGAGCTTGATTCAGTTCCCATTCGTGACAATCGCTGTTGGTCCTGCTGAGTGCGTCTGCCAGCGTGTTGCGCACTCCTGGAACATTCTCGGCTGTCAGAGAGATGTTGTGTTTTGTAAGCCAGTCCCATAGTAGCTGAGCTTCCTGTGAAAGAGTTAAAGACCTCATGCCTCCCAGTTTGTTCATATAAAACATGCTGGTTGTGCTGTCTGTCCGCACCAACACTCGAGACCCTTTTATCCTCGGGAGGAAAGCTTGCAACGTGAAAATGGCTTTGAGTTATAGGCTGTTAATATGTTACAGCCTTTGGTGGCTTGACCATTTCCCCTGGATTTGCAGATCTTGGAGATGCCCTCCCCATCCTTCCATGGAAGGGTCTGTGGTAATTATAAATTGTGGGACTAACGGAATGAACGTGAGGCCTTGAGAATGAGAAGACTGGTAAGCCCACTAGCCCAATGCCTTTATCATTTTTGTCATAACCAGAATGCAATCCTCAACGAACCTTCAGATTGGTTCCACTGAACCTGTAATTCTTCCTGCAACTGTCTCATTTTGAGACGTGCATTTGGTACCAGTCTGATGGTGGAAGATATCGTACCCAGAAGCGATTTGTATGACCTCACTGAAACAAACTTTCTTTTTGATGTGATTTGGGCCAGAGATGCTAGGCGATCCTGCCGTTCCTGTGTCAGAAAAGCTTTGTTCAGCTGCATGTCCAGGAAAGCTCAGAGAAAAGTCATCCTCTGAGTGGGTGTTGTGCAAGATTTCTTGACATTGAGCGTGAGCCCTGGTTTTTGAAAAAGTGTTATGCAATCTTTTGTCGCTGCTAAAGCTCCTTGCATGGTGCATGCCTTCAGATGCCAGACACTTAGTGAATATGTGAGGAGCTGATCTGAGCCAGAAGGGAAAGACTCAGAACCGATAGTGAGTACCAGCCACTGGATGGATGGGGATATGAAAATAAGCGTCCAAGTCTAGAGATGTCATATAGTCTCCGCTGCTCAGGAGGTTTAATATGTCTGAAAGAGTGATCATTCTGAAAGTTTGTTTGCGGGGGTACTTGTTGAGTTGCCGAAGATCTAGAATAGGTCTCCATTCCCCTGTTTTCTTTTGCACAAGGACAAAATGCGAACAGAATCCTTTCCCTCTCTGAGCCATTGGAACCTTTTCTATTGCTCCTTTGAGAAGCATCAACTTGCCCTATTTTTTCAATAAGTGAAGATGAGGGGAATGCGCTCCTTTTGGAGGGGTGGTTGGCGGCCAGATAGTGAATCCTGGGGTGTGGCCATAAACCACTATGTCCAACACCCATTGATCCAAGGTGATAGTTTTCCAATTGTGGAGATACTTGGATATGTCTGCCCCTACTTGATGCTGGAACAGGTGAGTAGCTGGTACTTCTACTGGGTCATTGCTTGCGTCCTGTGTCTCTGGGTTGATGCGAAGACTTCCGACGGGCACCCTGCCTAGAGAAACCAGCCGTAGTTGGTTGGCGATATGACTGATGGTCTGTATTGCTGGTACGGTTGAAACGGCTGGGAACGCAAATAAGATCCTATGTAGGATGAAGAGCCACGCCCCCTAGCCACTCAGAAAGGTAGCTTTCTATATTGCAAAAAGCCAAGTGACATAGCAGTGTCAGTGTCATTTTTAATGGCAAGAAGTGCTTCATCTATATGCTTACCGAAAAGCATGTCTCCATTGCATGCCATTTCCAAAAGTTTTGTTTGCACTTCAGGTCGTAATTAACTGGCCTTCAGCCAGCCCTGAGGCCTCAGAACAGCAGCGCCTGCTAATTGCCGAAAACCTGTTGAAGCTATGTCCATGGCATTATCAATTACCTCAGAAGAGGCTCACTCTCCTTCCTGCAAGATCTTTTTTGCTTCTTTCTTCTGCTCTTCAGGGATGAGATCAACCATAGGTTTGATATCTGACCACATCTGCCTATCATAGCATGCCAGGATAGCTAGGCCATTGGCAGCACTTACAGTAAAGGCCGTCATGAGAGAAAACCTTTTTCCTATTGTGTCATGGTGTTGACCATCTCTATCTGGCGGCACGGAGATAGGAGCTGCTGGGTTTTTAGAATGCCTCTGTACAGCCTGTGAAATCACAGAGTCTGGCCGAAAGTGCCCCATGAGACATGCATGAGACATGCAAGAGCATCACCCGGAGCCCTGTATTTCTAGTCAATCCTTGGCAGAACCGCTGGCACCATAGCAGGATTCTTCGTAATCTTAACACCCTCCTGCCGTGGGTGGTCAATAATAGGAGTAGACCTTACTGATTTCTGCTCTTGATCCTTGAAATCATACAAGAAGCAATCAGAATGCTTTACTGTGAAGGGCAGATGAAACCTCTCTGCTGCCCTACCCATAATTGAATAAAAAAAAACAATGTCTTCAGAAGGGTAATCAGCTGTAGGGTATTGAGGAGGAGATGGAGTAGGAATAACATAATCCTGCCATTCGTCATGCTGAGATGGTAATTTGCATTCCTTCCTTGTGTCATCCTCCGATGTGGAAGGATCGCCCAAAGGTGGAGGAACAGCGTGTGGTGGCAGCATCATTCTTGGTGTTATTGGAGGTGGAATCTCTGGTGGCGGAACAGAAGCTGTACCTGGCGTAGTAGATGGAGGTACCTCCGCCTGTGGCGGAAAACGCAGTCTGTAATCCGCCAGCATGTTCTGAGGATCCTCTATAAGCGAACAAGGCATAACTGTCTGCTACTGCAGGCGATGGTAGTCCGGATAATAGTGGTGTTCAGCGTATTTCTGAGTAGAGGGTGTGCGATAGCATCCCTCAACTTGCTGCCCTTGATCATCATCATAATATTAGTCCTCCTCTTCTTCTTCCGGATATTTGACATGGAGCTCAGAGGGTCTATGAGCCTGTCCAAAAGGTCCATCATCATCCAAGTCCTCCACGTCTAAAAGGTGACTTGGAAGAAGAGGTGACATGTTTGCCGCATAAGCCATGGTGTGTTTATGGTAAGTCCTAATCTTGATCCTCGTCCAGGTTGTCTTCGTCGACGGGAGCATCGACGGTGGTACTGCCGACGGTGGAACCGTAGACTGTGGGACAGTCAAAGGTGAAATCGTCGATGATGGAGGCGTTGACGGTAGAAGTGTCGACGGTGGGAGCGTCGACGATGAGGGCATAGACGATGGAAGCGTTGACGAGGGTGATGTGGTCGACTGTGCCGCTGGTGAAGTCCTAGACATCTCCGAGGGTCTCGCAGATGAAATTGGCACCAGTGTGGAAAATGTAGTTGTAGTCAAGGATGGTCTTGTCAATGATACAGTGACGACGGTGGTCGTCGATGGCAAAACAACAGGAAATATTTGCCCTTTTTGTTTCAGTGGCTTACAGGAGGTAGCTGGAGCAGATGAAGCTACCTCGGAAGAGGATTATTTTTCTTTTTCTCTTTTTTGAGTCCTTAGAATGATGATGAATTTTGAGGGACTTCCTGCTCTCCTCAGAAGTTCCCTCAAGAGATCGAGCCCTCTTGTGAGATTTAGGAACAGAGGCCCTCATTCTGACCTTGGCGGGCGGCGGAGGCCGCCCGCCAAAGTCCCGCCGTCAGGTTACCGTTCCGCGGTCGAAAGACCGCGGCGGTAATTCTGACTTTCCCGCTGGGCTGGCGGGCGGTCGCCTTCAGACCGCCAGCCAGCCCAGCGGGAAAGAGGCTTCCACGATGAAGCCGGCTCGGAATCGAGCCGGCGGAGTGGAAGCTGTGCGACGGGTGCAGTTGCACCCGTCGCGTATTTCACTGTCTGCACAGCAGACAGTGAAATACATGTAGGGGCCCTCTTACGGGGGCCCCTGCAATGCCCATGCCAGTGGCATGGGCACTGCAGGGGCCCCCAGGGGCCCCGCGACCCCCCCTACCGCCATCCGGATCTCGGCGGTCCGACCGCCGGGATCTGGATGGCGGTAGGGGGGGTCGGAATCCCCGCGGCGGTGCAGCAAGCTGCGCCGCCGCGGAGGATTCAATGGGGCGGCGGTACACTGGCGGGACCCCGCCAGTGGTGCCGGTCCGACCGCGGCTTTACCGCCGCGGTCGGAATCCCCATTGGAGCACCGCCGGCCTGTCGGCGGTGCTCCCGCGGTCCTCCGCCCTGGCGGTCAAAGACCGCCAGGGTCAGAATGACCACCAGAGTCTCTGTCCTCATTAGATGATGTTTTCTGAGCTTTAGTTTTCTGTAGCCACAATAACAATCTGCCTTCTCTGTCTCTCAGTTTTTGGTGGGAAGGTACAACAGATTTTGCATTCCTTTGCCTTATGAGTAGGATAATGGCAATAGATACAGTGTTTATGTGGATCATCCTCATGAACTATATTAGGTCTTACAGGGATAAAAGAGGCCTTTAGAATCAGACATAATTTGGAAATAAGGAAAGTCCAAACCTTCTCTGAAGAACTGAGCAGAGTTTAGGGAGACTCCCTTCACACTTGACGTGCGGTGAAGATCTGAGGAAGGAAACTGCTCTTGTGAGTGTTCTAGAGGATGCTGTTGCCTTATTGGTTATGGTTCAAGTTTGGGCCATTTAAAAAAATGACATGGACAAACTACCAAATTTAGGTCGGTCTATATTGTAGACTCTATAGTTATTATGATAATGATGCTGTACTGCTTTATAACATACCGTGGGACTCCCACTTCGGCGACAGGAAATATTCAAACATGTGAATCTATGAAAGAGCCAATACTGGATAATCTTTGCTAAACAGTTAGGCATGCTTTAGGTTTTCAGATAATTGAGGTTGTAGGGAGTTGGCTAGATAAGATCTACCCAGTTATTTAACATTTCACTAGGTATGACACAACTGATTGTTATTTTTTCACTCAATCTGTGTCTTGCTGAACATTGCAACAGAAAATTTACAAAAGTCTACAGACTCATCTGACTGAAACCATGTTGAATTTTATGAAATACTTGAAGGTGCTAAATTTGATGCCTCACCTGATATCGTTACCAAGATGTTGAGGCCTTCAAGTACATCCATTTGTTGAAATCGTCTCCGATTTATAAGTGGGTAAACCTTCCCCTGGCCACTTCTGTCCAGCAGCATCAGGCCACTTTCGGTTCCAACCAACAAATTAACACCTTTATCAACAAAAAAACAGAGCACAAGCATTTGAAAGTCTTGATTGCAGAGAGCGTAAATTATCTGTAACACAAACTGACTATGATTTTTCCGTGCACAATAATTTACATCCACCTAAGTTGAATGAATGGCACTGCAACTAAAAACAAGTATTGGCAACGCCAATAGGTCTCGCCTTTGGGACCTATTGACTTTGCCAATGTTTCTAACCATGATGCACAGCATTTCTGATGCTTGGCAGCATGTCCAATAAACAGGGGGAAAAAGTCTACCTGGCCAGCTGCATCATTTTGTAGGTGTGCACATGCTTACAAAATGACAAGCATTTATTTTCGTTTTGTTTACCAATCAATGTGGGATCTGTAAAGAAAAAAAAGGTAACCTGAATGGGTGGGAGGAAAGAACATGGGTGAAGGAAAAACATGCAGGTAAGGGACAAACCTGAAGAGCAAAATCAGATGGTGGAGAAAACATCAACAAAGGTGTGAGGAAGCAACACAAGAGGCAGAAGGAAGCAAAATGAAGGGCGGGTAGAAGTAACAAGGTTGTGCGTGGGGAGGAATGCAATATGGAGGCCACCGTGAGGAGGAAGCAAAATGAAGGGGGAAGGGAGGGAAGCAAACAGACAAAGCAACGTCGGGGGATTGAAGCGACAGAAGATAAGTGAACAACATGAAGTTAAATACCACAGTAGAGCAATTTAAAAGCTGAAGCTGTATAAAACAAAAAACATACAGCGTGTGTCGGAGCGGCTCCAAGGACAAAGTTAAACAAAATTGAATATTCATGCTATGAAAAAAAACGTGCTGGGAGAAACGAGAAGACAAAGAAGGAGGTGCATGCATTCTCAAGGAGTGCTTTTAGAAAAAGGAGAAAAACATCCTGAAAAGCAGACACTTGTGTAATGATAAAAAGGAGCCAATAAGCGATGGTAACCAGGCTATGCTCCATGACAGGGATAAAGACCAGATGGACGGGCTAAATAAAATAAGACCATTGAATAGAAAGCAAGAAAATAAGAGTGACAAAAGAGATAGCCAAAGGAAAGCAATGGCCAGAGGTGCTTTCTAGGTCAACTATTGACATGTTGAATAAGTCTTTTGCAACCAGTCAGTTACCGTGTCTGGCAGGCTTCAAACTAACCAGCTTATCATTCCATTAGCAATCTTACCAATAAAATGTAAAATTGGTATTGCAGTAAGCAAGACATTTGGAACAGGGAGCAACAACTGTCTTGGCTCTCTTGGCTCTTTGGCACACAACTGGTAGAGGATTCAATTAGGTAAAACAAATTTTTTTACAATAAGTATCTTGTTAATCACAGCCCATATTTTAGCAATTGAAACATGTTTCAATTTTTGTTTTAAACTCTAGTAACCATGCAAGTAAATAAAGAACCTGTTTTATTAAGCCAAAACATGGACTTGGGCACCATACTGTGAATCCACTAAATAATTTCCTCAACCAATTCAGTAGAATGGTTCCTTCTGTAGCCTCCTGTTGTAGTCAAAAATATGTTTTCAAAAGATAAACTTTTAGGTGTTTTAAAAAAATGACCTGTACAACGCATTCACTGCCCCCTGCATGTCAATACTTTAGATTTCAGGAATGATTAGGAACTGACTGAAAACTGACACCTTGCTACCTAGATGACCTCTTGTCCATAATCGAAGCAGTCGGATTAACAGTTCTATTCCTGAAAACGACCAAATTGAGATCCTTCCCAAGCCCTGAAGATCCTTCACATACAGAGCTTCAATCAAGTTCATGGACCTCCCCTCCTCTTCACCTGAGAAGAGCATCAAACACATTGGCGTTCTTAAAAGGCACAAAGAGTCACATCTTCAGGTCTTACTTTGAAAGACCGGGGTCCCTGTGACATCTGTAATGATTTAGCACCAGGATTAGCCTAAAACCCACTAAGGTCTGAACTGAGTATAGTTACTGAGTGGGGTCAGGAAATCATCTAAAAAACACTAATGTCACAACTGAGACTCTATTTGTTCTTTATGTTTGGACGTGACAAGTGATGTCACTCGCTACCACCCCATCCTTCCTGTACCTCTAAAAGCATTCATATATTACGCATGTTGCTTGCTATGTGACACGAATGAATACCTTTCTAAGGACAAATTGCTATAGATAACGATTAAATAAAAAAATACTAAGAGAAGGTCAGAGGTTAACAGAAGTCAATCTGCATGCATTATAGAAATGTTCACAGAATCAGAGAAGAAGACAAAATCTATTGCTCTTCTATAACCTAGATAGTGGTGCAAAACCATGCCCAGTTCCTTTTGGGAGACAAAGCACCTTTGACCAGTAGAAAGCGTTTCCTAGTTCAACCTAAATTGGAGGCTAGGGTTTGACCCATGCAGATATCAAATTAAGTTAAAAACTAGAGCATCACCAATACTTTTAATTTCTACCTGCATCACTGGTAATATTTTTTTCTTCATCAATTTCAAGTCTGTAGCTCTTCCTGGTAAAGTGAATGTCGCTATATTAGCCTGCAGTGGACACATTTCTACAAATTTAAACCCTCTGACACAATATGTATGCCTCTGACGTATCCTACAAGGAAAAATATAGCCACCGTCTGCTGACATTTCCACAATGAAATGGGAGTAGTGGTTGTGAATAAACTATGGCAAACATATAATTGGGGGCCTTGTATTTAACTTTCCACATTCTTACATCTTGAGAGGGTTTAAGAAAGTATATAGAAGGGGATTTGGTACCAGAGCGTGATTGGGAACACTAGCCTAAAATGCATTAATAGAACTCTGCTCTACTAACAAGGGAGACAGGGACCCCTTTAAAGGTTTCACCACCAGCCACTACCAGAACCACTGAAGACATCATCTCAGAGAATATCAGCAAAGCAACAGGGCAATTTAGAAAGAGGCATTAAAACAAGATATAGCACCACTGTTCTGTCTAGGGAGAAGTTGGTTAGTATCTTAGTGTGCCTTCCTTTCTTGGTAACCTGGACAGTGAAACTACATCCAAGTCAGTCGAAGGTTAATGTGACCTGGCTTTTTTAACATTCTAAAGTGCACAGTAGCTCCTGCAATAACCATAGCCCTCACTTTTAATTGCCTCACAGATTCACTTGAGCCATGGCACCGAAGCCTAACAGTACAGCACCCAACAGAGGTCCAAGTGCTTTATAAAAAAAATATTTAAAAAATAAAAAAATCACTCCCTGGTCATTGAAAGTCCAATAGCTGAGAAATACAGACTCAGTCTCACATGAGAAAAAACATATGAAACCAGTGGGGTATTGCAATGTCAACACCAGACCAGTGTCATTTGTGCACAGCAAGCTTCTGTTTTGGCAGTGTAATCTTGCATAATTTATTGTATTTTACGTTACTACTGTTATGTTAAATAACAGAGGTTAAGTCATTACATCACATAGCGTAAATTATACTTTGTTCAGGTGTCAATCCTGTTGAAAGAAGGCAAATGAACCAAACATGAGTGGTTGTTATTCATATCACATGAGATTTTGAGCAAATTTGTTTTTTTTGCACAAAATGTATCCTCAGGCCTAAAATGGATGCAAGGACTCATTTTGCTTTATAAAATAGTGTGAAATACCAAATCCAACACTTTTCAGGATAACATGTAATTGTTTTGGCATTCCATATCATATCTGCAATAAAGCAAATTTCGCCCAGGACTACTTCGCATCACTAGAAATTAAAGCCTAGAAAATTCCAAAGTCCTATTATCTTCCCTCAGGCTGCAAGCTCAAAGAATTCTATACACTCAAACAACCAAGCCTGCAGCATACACATCTTGGTAAACTTTAAGAGCTTTTTGATAAGCGGGAATTACACACTTCATGGGAGTGATTTCCTAATAATAAGCACTTTGGTAGCAGGAAGGTGAGATTGCAAAAATTGTTCAACATATTGTAAAGCCTTTAAAAGCCAATTAAACCAGATACTGAACAACCTCAGAATCAAAACGTAAAAAACTAAAATTATGAAGTGTTACAAAGACATCTGCTGGCGGAAAATGGATTGTGGGCTGGAGAGAAAATGAATGAAATTACGTACCCCATAAGGCAGCACATAAGATTTCAGAATTGAATCGCTTCTTGTATTTTCGAATCTCTGGAGTATCGCTTTGTGGTCGTGTATTTGTGGGATTAACATTGACGACAGATCCTTTCCGCGTAGGATCTTGTCTCATAGCATCAGGCCTGAGCGCGTCACTGGAAAATCCCACTAAAATAAAATTAGTATTTTTAAGGTTAGCTTCCAATGTGCGCATGTACGCTCCTGAAAGAGATAAGCAACCATTTTTAGTTAACAACAGATCTCCACTTCTTGTCTAGAAAATTGGGAAAGAGGAGGGAAAAAAGTGCACATAACATACACAAACAATGTCATCACATAAAGCAAACAACTTGATGGGGGCACAAGCAAGGTAGCATCCCCAAAACGGGTCTATTGATAACCTTTTAAAAGGTCATTAAACCCATTTTTCAAGTGCCAGTTGCATAAGCTGCTTAGCAGACAAGACAAAAGAAGAATCTAGTCCTTGGAAGGATGTGACAACAGTGCCAGTCCTTAACAGCTCACAAGCTCCTCTTTCAGGGCAGGGACAGCATCTATGCTAACCAATTCAACGAGATTAAGGCCTTCTATTGTAGAAGGTGGACTACCAAAGTTTCCTGATGTGGAACATACCCTCACCACGGCATTTTTCCTTTAATCCCAGGGACATTATTTTTTCTTTTAAAAGTCTTAATTTTCATATGAACTTCTGAGGCACCAGACATTTGTTTCACTGGTACTGAAAGAACTTGCTCCGGAGGATAACACCGGGACCCACCTTCAGGAAGTCATTGCTCAGAAGGCTGCCAGCATCTAAAAGGTACTAAGATGCTAAATCAATCTTTTACGTAAGGGTGCTTGGAATTAAGTAGGTAAGTACTATTTATATTGTTGCAATGATGCTTGGCTTATAGCTTTAGTGGTCAGACAAACTTGCCAAGGCACTCAAGATACAGGTCAATAAAAGGTGCTGCATGTTTTCAATATTGCCTAATGTTACAGATGCAAGTGGCGCAAATAGAGGTATGCAGCCACGTCAGAGTATTTTCTCTATGCTATTGAATACACAAAATAAACACCTTCAAGGAAGTTAGTGAACTTGCAAGGTCTACTTTATTTAGAGGACATAGGTTAAAGAGAATGGTTGTGCTATTTATAGTAAGAGATGGTCACTTGTGAATGCATCTTTATGCTGTTATGTAGCTTACACAGTCATTGTAGCCTTTGGCAGGGCGGAGATCTACTATAACCCAACTAACTACCAGGATTCCAATAATTTTTTTTATTACTGTAAAATGTTTAATGATCACTGTAGACGTGCTTTCACATTGCTGAATTTCTTGCAGACTGGGGTATCAAGTTTGATCACTGATATTTGCGTATACTTTAAATACTGCAAACCCTATTATGCAATCACCCTTACAACCCTCTTCCAAACTATTAAACAATATAAATTTTTACAAATTTAGAGAAGATATAATAAACACCACGCACAAAGCTGTTAGATTAAATGACAATAAAGAGACCAAACAACCCAGATTTGTTATGCTGGAGAGGAATTATTCAGTATTTCCAGTTGGTAGCCATGTAAAAAGGGAAATGTGTACTATATGTTAAATTTCAGTATGGTTTTGTGTGATTATCAGATCCACCCGAGTTAATATTGGGGGATACCTTCCGTAAAAATGCAATGTTACCTTACAAAATTGCATTAAAAAGTTTACATCATGTGTCAAAAAAATTAATATAATTTTAAACAGTGTCCAGGAAAGGTTATTATTATGGAATAGAGAATGTGGGCCTCTCTGTAGTCGATCAAAAGGCTACTAAAAACATTCAGGCTGTAATTTACACAAATGTACTGATTAGAAAAACGTATGGTAATCCAATTCAGGCATATTCATGTCATTAAGGCAAACCTTTATTGGTGCAATACTGTGAGGCAGTCTTGGCAGTTTCACAAGAAAGAGGAAAACGAGTAGCAGTCCTATGTGAATACAAACTAATAACTCATTTATTCCTACAGAGCTTTAACATTAAGAGTACTCAATGGTGTACCATTATGACAGCATCTCAGCATTATTCCTAGATTTAGCTCACCAGATTAAATATCAGTCAGTGTTTTGGCGGGCTTGGTGCTCTGTTGCCTCACAATTTTAATAAACGGAGTAGAAATATCAGGGTTAATGCTGGAAACAACTGTCTGACAAAGCACTGCAACATGCTCTTACATTTGTTTGCTCGTCATTGCTGGACTTACCCACAGAAGTAACAGTTGTGCCACTAGAGGGAGAGATCTGCAGTAATCTGGGGTCAATGAAAGGTGTAAATGAGGAGGAGGATTTGTGTTTCTGAAGAGTGCTACTGGCAGATTGAGTCTGTAACGTAAATTAACATTTCGTTAACACATGGCTACCAAAAATGCAAAATACAATCATCTGCTCATGTCACTGTTAATCCTTAAAGGCTATCGAGCTTAAGTACATCATACATGGGAGCAAGCCCTAACTACATTATTCTCATGCATTTAATGTAACACCACAACGAAGTGTACCTAAAAACAAAGTACACTGCTTCTCGACGTCATGTTAAATGCCCAAAACGCAGGGTATTTTTTTTTTCCTTTTTTCAGGAATTGTAAGATGCCCGTTCAAACAAATCTGACATGAGTTGCAAACATCTTTCATGATACACTTTTCAAACTCTGCAACTCACATGGCCTCAAAAACGCACCTCCACTAACACCCCAAGGTCTTGGTCAGGATTCATCGAATATGCTTCGCTGGCCAATAACTGGCCATGAATTTACATTTTATTTTTCAAGGAAAAACACTTGACTATTGGATTATATATAAAAAAAAAAAAGCTTACCCTGGAACATGCAAGATCCACCCACCTGCCATCCTATTTTTACACAAGTGGCCACTACCTCGGGGGCGTGGCTAACCGCCAAAGATGGCGGTCATCCGATCGCAGAGCTCCCAGTCCGGGTCTGCCAGTACTTGGGTATCCGCAATAAAAAGGGGCCATCTGTCAGGGAGAGGGGTACAAAACGTGCACAAACAAGGTGGGCAGCAAGCGGAGCAAAAATTAGACCCAGTTAGGTACAGTGCCGGCGAGAACAAGCAGCGGTCCGAGACGGGCTTGGTGGAGGGCCGGACACGCCTGGAAGTGGCAACTCCCTTCCCCTAGAAACAGGCAGGAACATCGAGGTGGGTCGGCGCTGACCGGAGGGGCCCTGCGGGGGTGCGGTAGAGATTGTGTGGCACTGACGCCTCCCGGTACCCGACCCTCCCCCCTTTCCCCAGGAGCATGATTGGAGCAACATGAAGGCCTGAGTTTGGGGACCTGCTGGTACGTTCGGAGTGGCCCCGGTGCACTGGCGGTGAGTAAAAAACCAGGGAGGAGATTACCGGAGGGCCCAAGACACAGAATATCCTCGGCTGCTGGAGCCTCCCCGAGGCCTGAGGATCGGGGCGAGCAGCGAGTAGGTGAGCATGATGGAGTTCACTCCTGGACCCTATACCAGATAATACGTCTTGCTGATGAGTGCAGAGGCCACTGGCCCTGGGAGGGAGGGGTTCTCGCTGGGGTCAGGGGCTGCGCTGAGGGGGCCCTTCCAAAGCTGGACCAAATATTGGAATTAGAGTGCGGGCCTAATAGACTAAGAAGACTACGCACATGCGTGAAAATGAGCTGCACAAAAGGAAAACACCTAGATGGTGCGGGGACGTCGACGCCAGGGAAATATGTATCGGCCACAGGAACAGACCCTCCAATGGATAAATTGGATGTCATACTGAAGGAAATTAGAGAATCACAGCTGGCAATACAACAAAGGCTAGGATCTATCGCCACTGAACATAACATTCTTAAAGGCGACCATAAGAAATTGGCGGACAGAGTAAAACAAACAGAAACAAGCGTCGCCACCCTCCTGCCTGCCCAAAAAGACAGCGAAAACGCAATTCAGCATTTACAAAAACAAGTGGAAGCCCTACAAAAAAGAATCAAAGAAGCGGAAGGAAGATCATGCCCTAGTAACGTTCGTATGATTGGCCTTCCGGAGGGGCGGGATGCCACACAATATGTAGAGGCATGGCTGAAAACTATAGCGACCGGCGGGCTATCGACTCACTTCACGATAGAGAGACCGCACCGAATCCCAAATAGGAGACCTCCGCCGGGTGCGCCACCCCGATCCATGGTGGCTTTAGTGTTCAACTACAGAGATCGTGATGCCCTACTGCAAGCGGCGAGAGAGGCGGACCGCATCATAGTAGATAATGTTCAGGTATCCCGATATCCAGACTACACCTTGGTGGTTCAGAGGCGTAGGGCCTCCTACCAGGCTGTGAAGAAAAAACTCAGAGCGGAGGAGCTATCATACGCCCTACTGTTCCCGGCCCGGTTACATATCACATACAACCAAAAAGCTCATTTTTTCGAAACAACTGAACTGGTACGTAACTGGGTGCACAAGACCTTCCCACACTCGAGCCACAAGGAACAGTTTAATACCCAACCGCCGAAGCAGGCCTGACACCCACGCGGGAGAAGGTCAAACTAAATGGCGCACAACACAAAGGAATACTGGACGAACATTATCGCAAGTATTGGAGAGTCAGAGCACAGCAATACAAACAGCATACTAAATATAAAGAGACTGAGCTTCTCCTCCCAGCCTTGCTTCCTCCGTGGACAGCACTGTAGTGTCCAACTCAGAGGTTACAATCACTGCTCCTTGAGGATGCAGTATTGAAGGAAGAGATTGCTCAAGTAATAACTAACTTCTTCACTGACAACGCAGAGACCGCATCCTCTCTGTTGGTAGAATGGGAGGCATTCAAGGTGGTAATAAGAGGGGCAATAATGGGAGCGACAGTGGGCGTTCGAGCATTTATAATGAGGGAGTTAAAACGTGTAGAAGACAGCTTGGGGCCCCTGGAGGCCGTGGCTGTGTTTCATGCCCCCCAGACCCAGATATTGCAGGATGCTCGGGCCGAACATGCAAAACTCCTTGAACAGCTGCGGCTTGTGGATTATACAAAATACAAGGAACAATCGCACAGTGAATGGGATAAGGCGGGCACACTTCTAGCATGTCTTATAAAAGACGAGCCATCTCCCACTCCTATCTTACACATCTTCACTCTGCAACTCAATAGCATAAACACACAGGTGGAGATAAACACTGCATTCCAAGACTACTACGCAACGCTGTATTCTGCCCCCCTCCCCCCAGCACGAGATCAAATGCAGCTCAGTTCCTTTTTGTTGGATATTACCCTGCTGGAGCTTAACGACACTGCCAAGCAAGCCCTGGGAGCACAGATAACACAAGGGGAAATACGAGACGCCATCAAGGGCACAGCTCGTAATAAATCACCGAAGTCGGATGGCCTCCCGGCTGAGTTTTATTCCTTGTACGGCACAAAATTGATTCCTCAATTGGAAAAACTGTACCAGACCTCGATAGTCACTGGTCACCTCCCTGATACGACAAAGCAGGCAACAGTAACTTTGCTACTAAAACCTGGTAAACCTGCAACTGATATGACATCCTATAGGCCACGATCGTTATTGAATACCGAATATAAAATACTGGCTAAAATATTAGCACAGACACTCCTCCACTTAATAAGTAACTTGATACATATGGATCAATGTGGATACATACCGACCCGTAATACATCCCTAAATATACGTCGCCTATATCACATTATGGACTATACTAGAGGGAGATATCCCCAAGCTCTCCCTGTACCTTTGCCAGGCATTTGATACACTAAATTGGGAATACATTTTTGCGGTACTTATGTGATATGGACTCCCAAAAGAATACATACATTGGGTGCAACTGCTGTATGCTGGTCCCACAGTGTAAGGAAATGCCTCCTTGGCATGGTTACCCCCTGACTTTTTGCCTTTGCTGATGCTATGTTTTGATTTGAAAGTGTGCTGAGGCCTGCTAACCAGGCCCCAGCACCAGTGTTCTTTCCCTAACCTGTACTTTTGTTTTACACAATTGGCACACCCTGGCATCCAGGTAAGTCCCTTGTAACTGGTACCCCTGGTACCAAGGGCCCTGATGCCAGGGAAGGTCTCTAAGGGCTGCAGCATATCTTATGCCACCCTGGGGACCCCTCACTCAGCACAGACACACTGCTTGCCAGCTTGTGTGCGCTGGTGAGAACAAAACGAGTAAGTCGACATGGCACTCCCCTCAGGGTGCCATGCCAACCTCACACTGCCTATGCAGTATAGATAAGTCACCCCTCTAGCAGGCTTTACAGCCCTAAGGCAGGGTGCACTATACCATAGGTGAGGGCACCAGTGCATGAGCACTATGACCCTACAGTGTCTAAGCAAAACCTTAGACATTGTAAGTGCAGGGTAGCCATAAGAGTATATGGTCTGGGAGTCTGTCAAACACGAACTCCACAGCACCATAATGGCTACACTGAAAACTGGGAAGTTTGGTATCAAACTTCTCAGCACAATAAATGCACACTGATGCCAGTGTACATTTTATTGTAAAATACACCCCAGAGGGCACCTTAGAGGTGCCCCCTGAAACCTTAACCAACTACCCGTGTAGGCTGACTGGTTTTAGCAGCCTGCCACACTCTAGACATGTTGCTGGCCACATGGGGAGAGTGCCTTTGTCACTCTGTGGCTAGTAACAAAGCCTGCACTGGGTGGAGTTGCTATCACCTCCCTCAGGCAGGAGCTGTAACACCTGGTGGTGAGCCTCAAAGGCTCACCCCCTTTGTTCCAGCACCACAGGGCACTCCAGCTAGTGGAGTTGCCCGCCCCCTCCGCCCACGGCCCCACTTTTGGCGGCAAGGCCGGAGGAAATAATGAGAATAACAAGGAGGAGTCACTGGCCAGTCAGGACAGCCCCTAAGGTGTCCTGAGCTGAGGTGACTCTAACTTTTAGAAATCCTCCATCTCGCAGATGGAGGATTCCCCCAATAGGGATAGGAATGTGACCTCCTCCCCTTGGGAGGAGGCACAAAGAGGGTGTACCCACCCTCAGGGCTAGTAGCCATTGGCTACTAACCCCCCAGACCTAAACATGCCCTTAAATGTAGTACTTAAGGGCTCCCCTGAACCTAGGAACTCAGATTCCTGCAACCTAAGAAGAAGAGGACTGCTGAGCTGAAAAACCCTGCAGAGAAGACTGAGACACCAACTGCTTTGGCCCCAGCTCTACCGGCCTGTCTCCCCCCCTTCGGAAGAAAACTGCTCCAGCAACGCTTTCCCCAGGAACAGCAACCTCTGCATCCTCAGAGGACTGCCCTGCTCTAAAAGGACCAAGAAACTGCAGAGAACAGCGGCCCTGTTCTCCCAAGACTGCAACTTGGTTTCCAAAGGAGCAACTTTAAAGCGACTGCTTTTCCTGCCAGAAGCATGAGACTTGTAGCTCTGCACCCGACGCCCCCGGCTCGACTAACCAAAGTTGTCCCCCCTAAGCCCCCACAGCGACGCCTGCAGAGGGAATCCCGAGGCTCCCCCTGACCGCGACTGCCTGACTCTCAGATCCCGACGCCTGGAAAAGACCCTGCACCCGCAGCCCCCAGGACCTGAAGGATCGGAACTCCAGTGCAGGAGTGACCCCCAGGAGGCCCTCTCCCTTGCCCAGGTGATGGCTACCCCTTGGTCTCCCATTGATTCCTATTACAACCCGACGTGTGTTTGCACACTGCACCCGGCCGCCCCCGTGCTGCCGAGGGTGTACTTTCTGTGCTAACTTGTGTCCCCCCCGGTGCCCTACAAAACCCCCCTGGTCTGCCCTCCGAAGACGCGGGTACTTACCTGCTGGCAGACTGGAACCGGGGCACCCCCTTCTCCATTGAAGCCTATGTGTTTTGGGCACCACTTTGAACTCTGCACCTGACCGCCCCTGAGCTGCTGGTGTGGTAACTTTGGGGTTGCTCTGAACCCCCAACAGTGGGCTACCTTGGACCCAAACTTGAACCCCGTAGGTGGTTTACTTACCTACAAAAACTAACAAATACTTACCTCCCCCAGGAACTGTTGAAAATTGCACTGTGTCTAGTTTTAAAATAGCTATATGTGTTTTATTTGAAAAGCATATATGCTATTGTGATTATTCAAAGTTCCTAAAGTACTTACCTGCAATACCTTTCATGCAAAGTATTACATGTAGAATTTGAACCTGTGGTTCTTAAAATAAACTAAGAAAAGATATTTTTCTATACAAAAACCTATTGCCTGGAATTGTCTCCGAGTGTGTGTTCCTCATTTATTGCCTGTGTATGTACAACAAATGCTTAACACTACTCCTCTGATAAGCCTACTGCTCGACCACACTACCACAAAATAGAGCACTAGAATTATCTCTTTTTGCCACTATCTTACCTCTAAGGGGAACCCTTGGACTCTGTGCATACTATTCCTTACTTTGAAATAGTGCATACAGAGCCAACGTCCTAGACACAGCAAGAGCCCGCACTGGACAGAATATTTCGGACGCCTATGCCATCTTTCGGGGCACTAGGCAGGGGTGCCCACTGTCTCCCCTACTGTTTGTCTTGGCGGTGGAGCCCCTGGCACGTCAACTTCGACGAGACGCTGAGACGTGGGGTATTAAGATAGGCACTACTGTGCACTCGGTATCTTTGTATGCCAACGACATTGTGTTGTACATGAAAGATCTGGGCCACAACCTAAAGACGGCTGCGCAGATATTTGCAGATTTCGCACCATTGTCTGGACTAGAGATTAACTACACCAAATACATAGCATTCTTGTTCTGTAAGATGGACATAAGTGACGCAATTGCCTTTGATAACAGACCAATGCAAGTAGCCACTAACACTTTCCGATACCTAGGAATTCAAATATATAGAACCTCGATGGATCTGTTAGAGGGCAATCTACAGAGAGCAATGGCTTTGCTGAAGTCGCTAGTCTGGTTCAGGATAACACTGCTGTTGTCCACTGCGGGCCAGCTGGCGCTGGCAAAGACGGTAATGTTGCCTCGTAGCAGGTACTATTTCGTGAACCTGCTGATAATGGTCCCTGATACTTATTTTAAAACACTACACTCTATATTGATAAACCTCATCTGGGGGGACTGGTAGACGCCAGATAAGCTTAGTGAAACTGCAGATGCCTGCAGAACAAGGAGGTATGGGTGCACCAGATTTTAAAGCCTACTGTATAGCAAGTCAACTGCAAGGACTGGCATACTAGCAGGCTGGACACAATTTACATGAAATAGAGTTCACACAATCAATGCTTGACAAAGGCTGCATCCACTCTCTGATCTGTCCTAGATCCCAACCCCCAGAGGGACTGCTCCTGCTACTATGAGTGGCTTTACAATACTGGAAGCTTACCCTCAGGTACACCACAGACAATTCCTTATGCCTCAAATATCCCATTGCTGGGGCTCCCCACCAATGTTGGAATACTGACCCAGGGTAGGATACAAGTGTGGACACAAGAGGGAGTGGACACTATTGGGGCGCTGTTCAAGGACCGCCAATTGCTCACACATATGGACTTCACTCATGAACACAACTTGCCTACCTCACTATTTCTGTTATATGTGAACATAGTACACTACAGCAGAGATCACTGGGCTCCAGGTGGAATTGAACCCCCAACGCATGATTTCATTCATGCAATGTACATCATAGGGCATGGAAGACACTTAATTAGATGGCTCTAACAAAAGGTCTCAGAGTGCATTTACAAAAGCCCCTAACACCCCTGAGAACCAAGTGGGGGGAGGACATGGGTAGCGAACTCTCGGACAAAGAGTGGTCTTCCATTCTGGTAAACCCAAAACAAATACCCAGTAATACTAGGTTTAAATTCATACAATACACTATATTACACAGAGCATATTTTACACCACATAGGCTTCACATTTTATTCCCGGCACTCTCACCGGCATGCCCAAGATGCAAGGCAGAAGATGCAGCGCTGCTTCATATGCTCTGGAGCTGCCCTAGTATCACTCAATACTGGTACAGTATTGGTACCATACTGGAGAAGGTGACGGGAAGACGCGACTGGCAAATGGCAGAGGCGTGCCTGCTCGGTCTATACCCACAAACCAAAAAAGGGAAGGTGTTGTCACGATTTGCAGACTTAGCCCTACTGTTAGCAAAACGCCTTTTTACTAGGCGCTGGAAAGAAACAACAGCACCCTCGATGATACAGTGGAGTACAGAGGTGGAGGAATCGGGTGTGGCGGAGAGTGCCGCCCTCAGGCAGGAGGAAGGAAGAGAATTGTGAAAGCGCCCCCTAGCATTGGAATGGGACGTGCTACTAGAAACCTTTAAGGTAACCTGCGAGGACGAAAGGGAGAATGGGCGAGGAAGTGGGGGTCACTCATAACATAACACTGAGCTTGTTGAAGTCCTCCTGTAGGAAACAGATTGCGGAAACCGGCAATGGGTTGTGGAGCTCTCCTCTCCTGCTCACTATCAATGAGAATAGACTGCAGGACCCCCTTCAGAATAGAGCCATAATGTAACCACATGACACATAACGAATAGTTAAAGATGAGAAATATCACTGCCATGCCCAACACACGAGAACCTCAAGTCAAGTTTAAAGGGGCAGGGAAATGTTATTGGAGACCACATTAACAATTATTGAATTTATAAATGTGATGATAATGTAATTCACCTGTATGCCGGACCGGAATGGGCCCTATAGATACATATTGACTGGAGGTTAGATGGTACAACTATATCAAACAAATGTAAAATACCCTGACTAGGATCAAGGACAGAAGACAAGTTATACTATAATGCACAATATGCAATGTATTGTATGAACTGGGACGAAAACAATAAAAATGTGTTTAAAAAAAAAAAAAAAGTCGCCACTACCTCTGCAAATTTAACAATGGACCTGTGGCCCAGGGAACTCAGGGGGTCCGCGAATGCTTAGAAAATTAATTATTATTAACATATTTGTTCCCCAGCTTTCAGTAATGACTCAGTGGGGGGGTCTCGGGTTCCAGTAATGATAAGATGTGGATCCACAGAAGTCAAAAGGTTAGGAAACACTGCTCTATGTTTTTTTTTTTTATTTGTTCCACTTGTACTACGTGGAGAACAGTCCCAGATTTTTTGTTAAGTTCCCCAAGATATGATTTTTAATCGCTGTGTAATTTCTTCATCGATTACTATCACTAAGACACCTTACAAAACTCTCGATTTCGAAGTATCATGGTTGCATAGATGACTGCTAGAAAAAGCTGCTTTGGGAAATCAGCAGACGGGATATAGAATTTTGCGTATTTTACTGAACCTAACTATTTCCGAATGCATGAAAAATAATTTTTTGTGTCTCGACATACTGGCAGCTGTAGATCGCTATTATTGAAGACGTATTGTATAAAATACAATGTATAAAGTAGGCTTTGGTCAGCTCCTTGCGCATGACTGGATGGCTTTTTTTATTTGTCTTAGATCCAAGCTCTTTGGTTGATGGATTTGCTCCCTATTTCTGTGACTGTCCGGCCCGAAATCTGATTGCAAGACATGTATCCTTCCACCGCTGACGTGCAGGAGCTACTTTTTTTTTGTTTTTTTTTTTAAGTTGCGTTTCTACACTCCTTCCTTCTGCTTGTCTACTGCTCTGCCTCTGCACCCCTTATTTTATTATTTTTTTAAACGCAGCCTGTGCAAGTGCGCAGAAACTTCACACTTCTGTCGGCCAGCTCACTTCCCTTCCACTGGTCCCCATCGGTCTGCTTCCTGAGCACACGTATTTTTTTTTTTTTATTATAATGCCCCCTTTTGAAAATATTTTCTGTGAGGATCCAACTGCTGCCAGCCGCTCGCTTTTGGGCAGCAACTTCACACTGCTGTCGGCCAGCTCACTTCCCATCCACTGGTCCCCACCGGCCTGCTTCCTGAGCACACTTTTTTTTTTTTTTTTTTTTTTTATTATTATTATTATTATTATTATTATTATTATTATTATAATGCCCCCTTTTGAAAACAGTTTCTGTGAGGATCCAACTGCTGCCAGCCGCTCGCTTTTGGGCTGCCAGCCGCTCGCTTTTGGGCTCTCAGTGTCATCATTAAACCATATGGTCACCCTAATTTTTTTGCATATCTTTTTTAAATAAGTTAATAATACATTTAGCAACGTGTTTTTGGATATTTAATGTAAACAGGAAAGTTCCACTTAAGCTCTCTGGTCCACATTAGCCACATCGTTCACAAAACTGCAATCAAAATGTCCCCCTGAATGATGCTAAATTTATCATGAACGTACTGCAGATCTGATGTAGATTTTTTTTAAACAAATAAAGGTCGAGAATGGCCAAAGTTGATAACCACAATGTCTGCACGGTCTACCTGAGATACAGCATACTCTCAACTTCAGGAATAGCAGCAACAGGGTTCAGAGAACCATTCAGTGTCTATAACTTACAGAAAAGGGATCCATGGGTCTATGATTATACCACTCTATGGCGTTAATGAATGTATGGCAACCTCTGCCTATTCTCAAACATATTCTGTGATGGTAATACAAGGGAGAAAAATGATTAAAACGCTGCTCTTTGTTCTCAACTTGCAGGAACAGAATTACCATGCATCAACGTCATTTATGGGTCGCAAGGGTTCATTGCTGCGACCCCTGGCTTGCCTTTGTGACCTCTGGCATCGTAGGTGGCAAATTCAGAGCCGGGAACACAGGGGCAGCTCATCCGCTTTGGCGTCAGTTGGAGCTCCACTGTCTGTATTCTGTCAATTTACTATTACACTAACAGTGAATAATAATAATCAATCCGTGTTTGTGTAGTAAAAATGGAATACAATTAGCTGGAATATGCCCTACCATGGAGGCGAGGCAAGTAAAACATGCTTTTAAACGTATATTGTGTGTGTGCTTGCGGTTTATGTGAGAGAGCATGTACGTGTGAACTTGTGTGTACGCGTGTGTGAGTGAAAGTGGAGGTCAAAGGGTATGTGATGCCACTTTAGCTACCCCGGGCGTTTCGGTGAACTGACATCCATGTTACTATGTAGGGAAATGCCACTGGGAGATAGTAGCGACACGACAAACTCACTCATCATTTACTGTTCTTTTTATAGTAAACAATGATATAGTTTCAACAAGCCAAACAACAGGTCACAGACTCGAATACAGGGATGTTCTCAGGGTAATCTCGAATAGAAACTGTAGAATGCAGCTGCTTCCAGGTCGCAAATCTTCATTGGAAAATTTCCCTCAAATGACACAAGTTTGGGCCTACTGCAAGGTGCAGCACTAGCTTCAGGAATCTGGCATCACCCACTCTGAGAGCATCAATCCTAGCCCAAGCCCCTAGCCCAACATACTGAGCAGTGTACCAAAATATCGCTTCCACAGCAGTCTGCAGATCTACCTTATGGATAGAGGTCCCTGGAACTGGTTGTCTCCATATTTGAAAGCAGTGGACGGAGAAACGCAGAGTATGCAGTAAAAGATAAAAGTAGAACAAAACTTGCCTTCCCACAAAAGTCCTAACACGTTATCGAAATTGGCAAGACTGCACTGGCTAGGTTAAAGGTACACCAAAGCCATGAGAATGGCAGTCTTAGTGATGCATAAAGCTGCAATATCCCTAATGAAAAAAGGGGCAAGTGCCAAACAATGTCAACGTAGTCGCTGGAAAAATGCACAAACTCTGAAACAAAGTTATCAATTGACTTGCCAGAGGGAAAGGCCACGGTGGGAAGTCAACTTTTCACCAATGACCAAAGTCAACTTTCCACATAAGAAACTTAAATTTACAGGAACTCTGTTTCAAAGGAGACTTTACCAACATGCAGGACAAATGGTTTTTTCCCATTCTCAATATGGTCTAGTAACAGAGGATAGAAGCAGAAACACACCATGTCCATTTATGATATAGCAGAATAAACTGAAGTGTGATGATACTGTTCCAGTAATAAACTGTGCCATTTCCTTAGGCATTGTGACCAACTGAAGTCTTTCTTTGCCACATAACCATTTCAGCGTTGAAAGCTATCTTTTTCCTATTTAATCAAGGAAGCACAACTCACATTTAGGAATATAAAGGCAATGGTGTCTCCATTTCTGCTATGTCTGATCAAGGAAAATTGTCAGTAGATTTTGCAGGATCCTGGCAATACTAAGAGACAGGAGGTCTCAAAACCTCATTTCACATTCCAAGGTTTGGGTTGTGTTCTAGACCTCCCAGATTTCCAAATGACTTTAAGAAAAGGGAGCGAGCAAATCCTTCTTTCTCAGGGAAGATACTACAATGGTACCATCTGTGAAAACCATCATCCCATGATGGAGCACGAGAAAGCACTTACAGCCTATCAGTGGGTTTCAGTGGCAGCATATCATATGCAACAAAAAGGGGGTGGGTGGGATGTCTGGTGGCTGAACAAGGGGGTGGGACTCAAATAGTCTTCAAATTCCCTACTCAGTCACTATTTTTAACATAGTGCTTAGTGAAATGTGCTGCATACTATGCCTGGCAATACCTCTCAGGTCTCCTCCTTAACAAATGCTGAGCATCTAAATGAAGCATGTTGCTTTCCCCAATTACAACTCGGATGCTTTTCCTTAGATGAATATTAAAAGGATTCTGAGGGGAACACTGTTAAAAGGAGGGGCGCTGAACCTCTACTCTTGTACTAAGTTGATTCAATGGATTTCACAGTTAGCAAAGTAAAGTCAAAACTCCTCATTACTTTCATGCCAGAGACATCAGTAGCAAGCCTCTTTGAAACCACCAATCTGATGACAAGTTGAGAGTGGAGGTCCCTGAGGAAGGTTTTATACTGCCACTTGTCAGATACTTGAACTTGTGATGCATGTAAATATGGAATGTGGAAGTAGGGCGAATTGAAAATTCACCCTGGTCTGCCGAGAACAGAATCTGCAGAGGCCAACATCCTTTCCAGCAAACACTGACTCGGAAGACATGTACAGTTACTTCCTGTCTTTTCTTTTTTTTTTTTTTTTTTAAGTAGAAACAGAGCAGCTAACAAAACAATTGCCTTGCCACCACCACTAGGGCTCTGGTGTTTTTTGGTCTGGTAGGCTAAACTATCTCAAGCAGGACGATGGATCCAAGTCCTTGTTAACAGGCTTTTAAAAATATTTTAATTGTTTATCAACAGAAAGCAAAATACACACAAAAGGAATAATGCATCAAATGTGCAGTTTGGGTGAAAAATATGAAAAATTAATCTATAAAAATCTGATTCACGATTTTAAGGAGGAGAGAGCAGAGGATAACATAATGACAAAGGACATGACCAGAGAACAAAATCACAAACTAAACACTGCAGCACAGTTAAGTTATAGCAACTCTAAACCTAAATATTAGATATTTTCCACCTCAGTGGGTTTTGTGATTATGGATACGAATCTTTAGTTGCGTGTTTTAAAGAACGCTTTGATTTCCAATGAAGGATCTTTTTCACTATTGTGTCAACTGTAAGCTTTGCAGAGTTGTCACTGATATAGATTACAAGTTTCTATCAATTGTTTTGCAACACTGAAGAGCCAGGATTCCTGGACCAGCATACATCATAAACTGCAGGAACGGCATATGTTGCACCCCAAAGGAGTAACATGCTTCACCGATGGCCTGACTCAAGGGAATTGCTAAATGTCACAGGGATTCAAATAATCATCTGACAATCTTATCGTAAGGACTTTGAGGATTTCGGCCCATTAACAGTCATATTGTTGAGACTGTAGGTCATGCACGAGAATTTATAATCAATTAAAATTGGGGGGGGATGTGGGGGTAGAGTCAACCCAAGTTATAAATTGCCCCCTGTCCTCAAATCCAACCCCTCCAATGGCCAAGGCCAGTAACGAAACCTACAATCAATTAATTGCACGCAACATTTGCAGCAGTGAACATAAAGGTTTTACCCATCAAAGAGAAGTGACTAATAATTTTGTCCTGGTCTTCATGGTGTGGACAAAAGGCCTGAACTAGGCCATAATCGCCTCAAGGGTTTTCTTCTTTTGGCTGGGTCAAAGCCCTTTATCCCCCCAGTGTCTCTTCCAGAATGGAAGACTTCAATTTTGGAACTGATCGTCAAAAGGGCGTCCTGCTATCTTTTTTTAGTTACAACTTTATACTGAATTTAATTTTTCCCTCAGTTGTAGTATACATACAAATATTGTTTTGTCACTAAATAGTATGCTGACTATTACATGGCCAAAACTTTTTGAGGCAACCCACTGTTTATGGGTAAAACAGTGCAATGTCCACTGTGTCTATTGTAGGTAAGTACAAAGTCAGATTTACTGGCTTTGGCCAGATTTTTTTACATTTTTTATTTTATTTAATTTTTTAAATAAAACCCCAAACAGGAAAATACAAGAGGAAGAAGCTGTTCTAACCTTCACACCAATAAATACGAAACAGATTATCCAAAGTAAAATGTGATTGATTTGTTTGGCCACCAACAATGTCTCTTCTTATCACATATAAATGCATAGTTTATTAATCCCAGTCGCCAGAATAAAGTGCAAATAGTGCAGAGAAATTATCTAAAAAAAAAAAAAAAAAACACAAACCAGATTTCAACACCCAATTACTATAAACATTCTGTCCCCCTCCCCTCCCTGACGTAAGGCGGTTGACTTTCTAAGCTAATATTGTTGTCACTTGAGGGGTAGGGTCAGGAGCTTGGTTACACCACCAATCTACAATTGGAGCCCAGATCGGTATCCCCTTTATATTAGCCTTTTTGCCTCTACTTGAATATAAAGCTATTTTAGGCCATAGATGGCTAACAAACGAGCGAGCCAATGTTGAAAAGTCAGGGGGGTATTATCAAGCCATGCAGATGCAATGCATAGACGAGCCACTGCCACGCTAATTAATGTAAACCTCTAAGTGGAGACTGGAACTGATTAAAAAAATATAAGCTGAGGGGTAAGGATGACAATTATTCTTAAGCAGGATACAAAAAAAATTGATTTGATTTAATTCCCAAGTGACTAATTTGGGGCAATCACAAAACATATGAATCATATCTACCCTTGAATAGTGCAGTTTGAGCTAATTCTACCGAATCCCAAAAAAAGCCATCTGAGAACCTCAGTTTAGTCTGTCACTTCACGGCTTTCCTTTCCATATCATCTTGTGAATACTTATTCAAATCTTTATATGATGACTTATGGTACAAAATTCACTCGTGACTAATTGTTCAGCAGATCTAATTTTTCAAATCCCAGTGGACACCCCACCTTCTTAACTAGAAGTCTCTCTAGGGGATTTCCAAATTAGAACGTAATTCCTCAAAACAGACTAGCCCTTCAAAAAGTATTTAAAAAAAAAAAAAAAAAAGTAACAGGCTCCCGTGGACCAACATATAGCGGTGAACCCACCCTAGTCCTATCTTTTTTCGTAATCACAACCATATCTTGAAGGCTCCTTGCAGAGTCTTGAAACATACTTTTTTAAAGTAACTGGGTTCTACCTGTGGCAGAAGATAGCTGTGGGCTTCTTTTCCCAGATGTAAATCAAAGATAGTATGAATCCCCTCCATCCCCATATAGCAGTTATGCTCTCTAAATAATGTGCACATATATTGACAAAATGCTGCTCAATAACAGAGTTTTAAGTCTGGCACTGCCCGTCCTCCTCTATCGCTGGGAAGAGTCCGGTAGTTGAGCGCCATCATGGCTCTTCAGTACCTCCAGATAAAGTGCGTGATCATATTGATTATAGTCTTAAACCAATGATTGTTAAATTCTAGAGGAATAGCCCAAAACAAATATAACAATTTTGGCAGGACGATAAGCTTAACAACATTACTGTGTCCCACTACAGACAAGTGTAAGTTATCCATTCTATTCAAATCTTTACTTGTTTTAGTTACAATAAAAAAATTCAAATTGGTCACAATAGTAATCCCAAGATACACTGCCTTCTCAATTATTCTTTCATCCTCATACAGACCATGTGTATTAATGGCCACCTCTGTTTTGCTATGATTAAGTAGATACCCTGAAAAGCTCCTGAAGTCCTGGGCCCCCTTTTCAAGCCTTAATAGCCATCCTGGGGCTAGATGTGACTATAGCCACATCATCTGCATAGGCCAATACTTTAGTATCTGCACACTGACGGTGCACAGTACTATCATGGAGTTAAAGTCTAATTTCGATATTAAGGGGTTAATATACAAGGCAAAAAGCAGGGGGGGAGTACGGCATGGCTACCCCTGCCTGATGCCTCTTTGTATTTCTATTTCCCCAGATTGAGCACCCACCATTTGGAGGCTGGCAGTGGGTCTCTTATATAGTGATCTTATTCTGTTGGTGTATCCTGATCCTATTCCAAACTGGCCCCATCACTGTCCATAAGCATTTTCAGGAGACCCTATTGAACGCCTTTTCAGCATCTAATAGAATCAAGGCCACAGGACTCATCTACAGACGTGGCATCAAAAAAGGGATGACACGATGAGTGGGATCTGTAGTTTCCCTTTCAGGTATAAATCCATGTTGCCTTGGAGATGCAATCTGTGAAAAAAAAAAAGAACTCAGGCATGTAGCGAGCACTTTTGCATATATTTCTTTGTGCCACTACTGATTAAAGTTATCGGCCGATAAGACCCAGGTCCTTGAAGTGGTTTGCCTTTTTTGGGGGGGAATATGACTATTTGCCATAAGCCATAAGCCACAAACCAGGAGCCAACTGCCCCTTCTGAATTTGCAAAAAGGTAGACAGCAAGTCCTCCCTTAACTGCGAGGAAATAAATCCTACAGAATTCTATCAGGATTCTATCTACCCAGACACCTTTCCCCGAGGGCAGTTCTCTAATCATTCCTCTCAAGAGAAAGGAGCATCAAGAAGTTTGCGATCTTCCAAACTTAATCTCTCGAAAGGGACGGACTCTAAAAACTGTATTAAATTTCTCTCTACTTCATTCTCTGCCATTACTTCTTTATACAGCCTCTTGTAATACTCCTGAAACACCTCAAATTCCTTTAGGGTCGGAGACCAAGACCCCTCGTAGAGTCTTTTACCACCCTTAACTCAGACTGAACAGTTTTATGCCTAATCTGCATGGCCAGAAGATGCCCCACCCGTTCACTATACTCATAGCACTCCCTTTTCCATGTTACATATTTTTCCGCTGCCTTCTTTCCCAAGATATTATTAATCGCCACCTTGGCTAATACAACCTTATATGGAGCTTTATTAATGTCTTGTCCTCCAGAAATCACAAAGATTAATTCTAGTTCTTCCTCTTCTAGATGCCTGTATACCTGTTTCATACAAAGCTTTTCTTTCTTTTGACGATTTAAAGTAAAGCTGAGCGTCGCCCCATGCACCCCCCACCTTAAAAACATCCCACACTGCCCCAGATGACGCACTCCCTCTATTGATATCCCGTAATATGTGAATCCAAGATCTGGAGATTTTAACTTAGACCAAACACCCAAGAGCCCATTATTAGAAAATAACTGAACCAAAGATCTAAATACTTTAGGCTTCCATCCTGAGAACTTCATTTCTCCCTCTAGTTGCCCTTTGTTTATATTGATATTAAAGTCCCCACAGATTACAACTGGGATTGGCCTAAGTGCAAGTTCGATATCTAACCATTCAAGGATCCCAGAGTCATTCGAAACAATCCCATAGAATGAAACCAGAGTAAAAATAACATTTGTATGGGGACACTCGGTGATCACCCATCTTCCAGACCTGTCTGCCATAGTTCGACTGAACTTACAGGTGCTTTTGAGCACCATAATGGCTATCCAGAGGGTCTTGGCCCCTGTGTTGTATACCCTATCTACATGAAGCCCAATGACTCTAGCAGAAGCTTTTTGACCCCTTTTTGGTAGGCAGAGGATATGTGCCTCTAATACCTTTAGGTCCTGGGCCACTTTTCTCCTTTTATTACTGTCATTCATCCACATATGTTCACAGTTGGTATTTGTAAGCATCGCCATTCCCCCCCAAAAAAAATACAGCTGCCCTGAGACTCCTGATATACGTTCATATACCTGTTCTCCACCCATTAACTGGGTAAACCTGCCTGTTTCTTTATTTCTCCTCTGGTATTGTCCCTAACCCCCCCCCATCCAAGTCCCCTGCGGCTTAGTAAGCCCTCCACCTAACCCCCCCCCATCCTGCTTCACCACCCACCCATGGCCTAAATGGTGACTGTCAGTCATCCTTCTTATGCTCTCCCCTTCTCCTGGGTATTTGACCAGTCCAAAGCTGTAATACTGTGCCTGGAGTGGTAAATGGCTTTTGTCATTTTACATCTCGGCGAGGATGACACTGTGTCAATCCTATGCTTAAAGATTTTGCTGTACAAATGGCAAAATGCTTTGTCACTATCTAGCTCGGCGAGGATAGCACTGTGCTGATCCTATGCTTAAAAACTTTGCTAGATAAGGAGACATTTGAGGTGAGCAAATCTAGAGTGTCGCTGGTGTTGCAGGGTGCTTCTTACTAGAGCAGCTCTCCACCTAAAATTGGGAACTTCCCAGAGTTCTCCTTTGTTTTTTGCATAATTTATGCGTCACTCTAACCCTGAAAGGGCCTTGGTTTGATATATATATATATATATATATATATATATATGGAAAATGTCACTTACCCAGTGTACATCTGTTCGTGGCATTAGTCGCTGCAGATTCACATGATGTGCACATCCCGCCATCTGGTGTTGGGCTCGGAGTGTTACAAGTTGTTTTTCTTTGAAGAAGTCTTTTCGAGTCACGAGACCGAGGGACTCCTCCCATTTCGACTCCATTGCGCATGGGCGTCGACTCCATCTTAGATTGTTTTCCCCGCAGAGGGTGAGGTAGGAGTTGTGTATGCTAGTAATAGTGCCCATGCAATGGAGTGAATGCGTATGTACATAATGAAGTTTAAAGTAATATATTTACAAATGTTTAAGATCTACTTCTGAACGGCTACAGGCTCCCGGGGAGGCGGGTGGGCGCATGTGAATCTGCAGCGACTAATGCCACGAACAGATGTACACTGAGTAAGTGACATTTTCCGTTCGATGGCATGTGTAGCTGCAGATACACATGCTGTGCATAGACTAATAAGCAGTTATCTCCCCAAAAGCGGTGGTTCAGCCTGTAGGAGTTGAAGTAGTTTGAAATAATGTTCTTAGTACAGCTTGACCTACTGTTGCTTGTTGTGCAGTTAACACATCTACACAGTAGTGCTTGGTAAATGTATGAGGCGTAGACCATGTTGCTGCCTTACATATTTCATTCATTGGAATATTTCCTAGAAAGGCCATGGTAGCACCTTTCTTTCTGGTGGAGTGTGCCTTTGGTGTAATAGGCAGTTCTCTTTTAGCTTTAAGATAGCATGTTTGAATGCACTTAACTATCCATCTAGCAATGCCTTGTTTTGAAATTGGATTTCCTGTATGAGGTTTTTGAAAGGCAATAAATAGTTGTTTTGTCTTTCAAATTAGTTTTGTTCTGTCAATGTAGTACATTAGTGCTCTTTTGATGTCTAATGTATGTAGTGCTCTTTCAGCTACTGAATCTGGCTGTGGGAAGAACACTGGTAATTCTACCGTTTGATTTAAGTGGAACGGTGAGATTACTTTTGGTAAAAATTTAGGATTGGTCCGTAGAACAACTTTATTTTTGTGTATTTGAATAAATGGTTCTTGAATGGTAAATGCTTGAATTTCAACTCACTCTTCTTAGAGATGTGATGGCAATTAAAAATGCAACTTTCCACGTTAAGTATTGCATTTCACAAGAGTGCATGGGCTCAAAAGGTGGACCCATGACTCGTGTTAAGACAATGTTGAGGTTCCATGAAGGAACCGGTGGTGATCTTGGTGGTATAATTCTCTTTAGGCCTTCCATAAACGCTTTTATGACTGGTATCCTAAATAATGAAGTTGAGTGCGTAATTTGCAGGTAAGCTAAAATTGCCGTAAGATGTATTTTAATGGAAGAGAAAGCTAGTTTAGATTTCTGCAAGTGTAGTAAGTATCCTACTATTTCTTTTGCAGATGCGTGTAAAGGTTGGATTTGATTATTCTGGCAGTAATAAACAAATCTTTTCTACTTATTTGCATAACAGTGTCTAGTGGTAGGTTTTCTAGCCTGTTTTATGACCTCCATACATTCTTGTGTGAGGTCTAAGTGCCCGAATTCTAGGATTTCAGGAGCCAAATTGCTAGATTCAGCGATGCTGGATTTGGATGTCTGATTTGTTGTTTGTGTTGTGTAAACAGATCTGGTCTGTTTGGCAGTTTGATATGAGGTACTACTGGAAGGTCTAGTAGTGTTGTGTACCAAGGTAGCCTTGCCCATGTTGGTGCTATTAGTATGAGTTTGAGTTTGTTTTGACTCAACTTGTTTACTAGATATGGAGGAAGTGGGAGAGGGGAAAAAGCGTACGCAAATATCCCTGAACAGTTCATCCATAGTGCATTGCCCCGAGACTGATGATGTGGGTACCTGGATGCGAAGTTTTGGCATTTTGAGTTTTCTTTTGTTGCAAATAGATCTATTTGAGGCGTTCCCCACATTCTGAAGTAAGTGTTCAGTATTTGGGGGTGAATTTCCCATTCGTGGATCTGTTGGTGATCCCGAGAGAGATTGTCTGCTAACTGATTCTGAATCCCTGGAATAAATTGTGCTATTAGGCGAATGTGGTTGTGAATCGCCCAATGCCATATTTTTTGTGTTAGGAGACACAACTGTGTCGAGTATGTTCCTCCCTGTTTGTTTAGGTAATACATTGTTGTCATGTTGTCTGTTTTGACAAGAGTGTATTTGTGGGTTATTATGGGTTGAAATGCTTTCAGAGCTAGAAATACTGCTAACAGTTTTAAGTGGTTTATATGAAACTGTCTTTGCTGAATGTCCCATTGTCCTTGAATGCTGTGCTGATTGAGGTGTGCTCCCCACCCTGTCATGGATGCATCTGTCGTTATTACGTATTGTGGCACTGGGTCTTGAAAAGGCCGCCCTTGGTTTAAATTTATACTGTTCCACCATTGAAGCGAGATGTATGTTTGGCGGTCTATCAACACCAGATCTAGAAGTTGACCCTGTGCCTGTGACCACTGTGATTCTAGGCACTGTTGTAAGGGCAGCATGTGCAACCTTGCGTTTGGGACAATGGCTATGCATGAGGACATCATGCCTAGGAGTTTCATTACTAATTTGACTTGTATCTTTTGGTTTGGATACATGGCTTGTATGACATTTTGGAATGTTTGGACTCTCTGTGGACTTGGAGTGGCAATTCCTTTTACTGTGTTGATTGTTGCTCCTAGGTATTGCTGTGTTTGACACGGCAGAAGGTGTGACTTTGAGTAATTGATTGAGAAACCTAGTTTGTGTAGGGTTTCTATGACGTAATTTGTGTGTTGTGAACACTGTTTTTGCGTGTTGGTTTTGATTAACCAATCGTCTAGGTACGGGAACACATGTATTTGCTGCCTTCTGATATGTGCAGCTACTACTGCTAGACATTTTGTAAAACCTCTTGGCCAAGTTGTTATTCCGAATGGCAACACTTTGAATTGGTAATGTATCCCTTGGAATACAAACCTTAGGTACTTCCTGTGTGAAGGATGTATTGGTATATGGAAATATGAATCCTTTAGATCCAGTGTTGTCATGTAGTCTTGTTGTTTGAGCAGTGGGATTACTTCTTGTAATGTAACCATGTGAAAATGGTCTGATTTGATGTATGTATTTAATATTCTGAGATCTAGTATAGGTCTTAGTGTTTTGTCTTTTTTGGGTATCAGAAAGTACAGTGAGTAAACTCCTGTGTTTAGTTCTTGTTTTGGTACTAATTCTATTGTTTCTTTTTGGAGCAATGCTTGAACTTCTAATCCTAGAAGATTTATATGTTGTTTCGACATACTGTGTGTTTTCGGTGGGACTGTTTGAGGGAATTCGCGAAATTCTATGCAATAACCATGCTGGATAATTGCTAGTACCCAAGTATCTGTTGTTATTTCCTCCCAATGTTTGTAAAATTGGCTTAATCTTCCCCCCACAGGTGTTATGTGATGGGGATGTGTGACTTGTGAGTCACTGCTTATTTTGAGGACTTTTGGGGCTTTGGAATTTTCCTCTACCTCTTTGGAATTGTCCCCCTCTATATTGCCCCCGAAAACTTCCCCGCTGATATTGGCTTTGGTAAGTGGGCCTTGTTTGTGATGTTGTGGTTTCTGCAGGTTGTCCTCGAAACCCTCCCCTAAAAGGTGTTTTGCGAAAGGTGCCTCTGCTCTGCGGGGAGTAGAGTGCGCCCATGGCTTTTGCCGTATCAGTGTCTTTTTTGAGTTTCTCAATAGCAGTGTCGACTTCCGGCCCAAACAACTGCTGTTCATTAAATGGCATATTTAGCACGGCTTGTTGAATTTCCGGCTTGAAACCTGACGTGCGGAGCCATGCGTGCCTTCTTATTGTTATTGCAGTATTTACTGTCCTTGCAGCTGTATCTGCTGCATCCATTGAAGACCGTATCTGATTATTAGAGATACTTTGTCCTTCTTCCACCACTTGTTGTGCTCTTTTTTGGAACTCCTTGGGTAAGTGTTCTATCAAATGTTGCATCTCATCCCAGTGAGCTCTGTCATATCTTGCCAAAAGCGCTTGTGAATTGGCAATGCACCATTGGTTTGCTGCTTGTGCTGCAACCCTTTTGCCCGCAGCATCAAATTTGCGACTCTCTTTGTCTGGAGGTGGTGCGTCTCCCGAAGTATGAGAGTTTGCTCTCTTACGAGCTGCCCCGACAACTACTGAGTCTGGAGTTAACTGCGTTGTAATATAAACAGGATCTGTTGGCGGTGGCTTGTACTTTTTCTCCACCCTTGGAGTTATGGCTCGGCCTTTAACAGGATCTTGAAAGATTTGTTTTGAATGTTTTAGCATTCCTGGGAGCATAGGTAGTCTTTGGTACTGGCTATGAGTGGAGGTTAGCGTGTTAAACAAGAAGTCATCCTCAATTGGTTCTGAATGCAAGGTGACGTTATGGAAAGCAGCTGCCCTTGCGATCACCTGTGTGTAAGATGTACTGTCCTCAGGAGGGGACGGCCTGGTAGGGTACGAGTCTGGGCTGTTGTCAGATACTGGAGCATCGTAAAGGTCCCATGCATCGGGATCATCTTGACTCATGGCAGTATGAGTTTGTGAGTGCATCAGTGGAGGAGTTGCTACTGGTGATGTGTGCAATGATGGTGGCGGAGAAGGTGGTGGAGTTGTTTTCTTTGCCACCTTTGCCTGTGGCTCCTTGTCCTTTTCGTGAAAGGCAGGTTTTCTTTTTGTTTTAATTGGAGGAAGAGTGGTTATCTTCCCTGTGTCTTGATGAATGTGGAGCCTCCTTTGAGTATAGTCTGGCTCTACAGCTTGAAGTTCCTCTCCAAATCTATGTTTTTTCATTTGTGAGGCTAATCCTTGTTCCTCTGTATAGGAACCTGTTCTCGGCTCCGAGGCTGGATGTTTCGGAACCGAAACTTTTTCGGAGGTCTTTTTAGGCTCCGAAGAAACCTTTGTAATTTTCGGCGTGCTGGTGTCTCGGTGCCGAATTTGTTCGGTGCCGCTGTCACGGTGCCGAAATTTCTCAGAGCCGATGTCTCGGGTCCGAGATTGCTGTGTGGCGGTATCTCGACCGGAGTCGGATGACTTCGACACCAGCGTGCCCTTTTTCGGTGCCTTGGCTCGGTCACCGCTTTTTTGGGTTAAGCCATGGCCTGTTGGCGGTGGCGTCCCCTGGGCTTTTGTTGACTTCTCGTGAGTCTTATGTTTCGACGTCTTACTCACGGTTTTCGGCGTTTCTTCGGCCTCGAGCTCTTCCGAGTCCGATTCGTGGATAGAGAAAGCTTCCTCTTCTTCCTCGAAACGCTCTTGTTCTGTCGGCGTCGACGCCATCTGCAGCCTTCTGGCTCTTCGGTCTCTTAACGTCTTTCTGGACCGAAACGCTCGACAGGCCTCACAAGTATCTTCCTTGTGCTCTGGGGACAAGCACAAGTTACAGACCAGATGCTGATCCGTATACGGATACTTGTTATGGCATTTTGGACAGAAGCGGAATGGGGTCCGTTCCATCAGCCTTGAATCACACGTGGCCAGGCCGACCAGGCCCCGACAGGGGATCGAAAAAACCCCGAAGGGCCACCGGAACTCTTCTAAATTCTGTGTCGATCTGTTGTAACTAACCTGATACCGAACGCAAACAATACCGACGTTTTTTCCGAGATTCTAACTAACTTTCCGACCCGAAACACGGAGCGAAAAGGAACACGTCCGAACCCGATGGCGGAAAAAAAAACAATCTAAGATGGAGTCGACGCCCATGCGCAATGGAGTCGAAATGGGAGGAGTCCCTCGGTCTCGTGACTCGAAAAGACTTCCTCAAAGAAAAACAACTTGTAACACTCCGAGCCCAACACCAGATGGCGGGATGTGCACAGCATGTGTATCTGCAGCTACACATGCCATCGAACATATATCTACATATGTACAAATGTTGTTAACTTGGACTACAGGCTGCCGGGGAGGTAGGGGGGTGCATGTGAATCTGTAGCAGAACATGCCACTAACAGGTGTACACTGGGTAAGTGACATTTTCTTTTTGATGGCAGGTGTAGCTGCAGATACACATGCTGTGCATAGACTACAAAGCAGTTGGTCCTCCCATAAAAGCGGTGGTTAGCCTGTAGGAGTTGAAGTTGTTTGAAATAATGTTCTGAGTACAGCCTGACCTACTGTGGCTTGCTGTGTTGCCACAACATCTACACAGTAATGTTTAGTGAATGTATGTGGTGTTGACCAAGTGGCTGATTGACATATTTCAGCCATTGGTATATTTCCTAAAAAAGCCATTGTAGCACCTTTCTTCCTTGTGGGATGTTCTTTAGGAGTAACTAAGTTGTCTTTTGGCTTTAACGTAGCATGTTTGGATGCATCTTACAATCCATTTTGCTAATCCTTGTTTTGAAATGGGGTTACCTGTATGAGGTTTTGGAAAGACTACAAACAGCTGTTTAGTTTTTCTGAATGATTTTGTTCTATCTATATAGTACATTAGTGCTCTTTTTATGTCTAATGTATGTAGAGCTCTTTCTGCCACAGAATCTGGCTGTGGGAAGAAGACTGTCAGATCCACTGTTTGATTTATATGAAACGGTGATACCACTTTTGGAAGAAATTTGGGGTTAGTTCTTAGTACAACTTTATGTTTTTGTACTTGTATGAATGGTTCTTCAATAGTGAAAGCTTGAATTTCACTGACTCTATGCAATTATATAATTGCGACTAGGAAGGCAACCTTCCATGTTAAGAATTGCATTTGACATGAGTGGATAGGTTCAAATGGTGGGCCCATAAGCCGCTTAGGCACTATGTTTAAATTCCAAGAAGGAACTGGAGGTGTCCTGGGTGGAATGATGCATTTTAAGCCTTCCATGAAGGCTTTAATAACAGGAACTCTAAATAAAGAGCTGTGCTGTATATTTTGTAAATATGCTAAAATTGCAGTAAGATGTATTTTTATGGAAGAGAATGCTAAATTTGATTTTTGTAAATGAAGTAAATAGCATGCAATATCCTGTATTGATGCTGTAAGAGGGTCAATCTGTTTAGATTGACAGTAATATACAAATCTTTTCTATTTGTTAGCATAGCACTTTCTAGTATTGGGTTTTCTTGCTTGCTTAATCACGTCCATATATTCTGATGGTAGTTGGAAATACCCAAACTCTATGACCTCAGGAGCCAAATCACCAGATTGAGTGTGTTGAGATTTGGGTGCCTGATCTGCCCTTTGTTTTGTCTCAAAAGGACTGGTCTGTTTGGGAGTGTGGTACTACTGATAGGTCTAATAATGTTGTGTACCACGGTTGACGGGGCCACGTTGGTGCTAGGAGTATCATATTGAGTGTGTTTTGACGCAATTTTTTGACTACAAATGGAATGAGTGGGAGAGGGGGAAAGCGTAAACAAATATCCCTGATCAATTGATCCATAGAGCATTGCCCTTGGATAGGGGGTGTGGGTGTCTGGATGCAAAGTTTTGGCATTTTGCGTTTTCGCTTGTGGCGAACAGATCTAGGTTTGGTGTTCCCCATTGTTGAAAGTATTTATGAAGTACCTGAGGGTGAATTTCCCACTCGTGTGTTTGTTGATGATTTCTGCTGAGGACATCTGCCAGTTGGTTGTGTATCCCTGGAATGTATTGTGCTACCAGGTGAATTTGGTTGTGTATTGCCCATTTCCAAATTTTTGAGCTAGGAGGGAGAGTTGGGACGAATGTGTCCCTCCTTGCTTGTTTAGGTAATACATAGTGGTTATGTTGTCTGTTTTGGTCAGGACAGTCTTCGGAGTGAGAAGAGGCTGATAAGCTTTGAGTGCTATGAAGACAGCTAACAACTCTAAGTGATTTATGTGTAGCTGTTTGTGCGGGCATCACATTGTCTTTGGATGTTGTGATTGCTGAGGTGAGCTCCCCAGCCAATCATGGATACATCTGTTGTAATTATGGTCCGAGGCACAGGGTCTTGAAATGGCCGCCCTTTGTTTAGATTTGTGGAATTCCACCACTGAAGGGACATGTATGTTTGCCGGTCTATCAACACTAGATCTTGAAGTTGACCCTATGCTTGTGACCATTGTTGTGCAAGGCACTGTTGTAAGGGCAGCATGTTTAGTCTTGTGTGTGGAACAATTGCAATACATGATACTATCATCCCTAAAATTTTCAGGACAAATCTGACAGTGTACTGTTGACCTGTCTGTATGCATGCAATTATATTTTGGAATGCTTGTATTATTTGGGTATTTGGACTTGCTAGCGGCTTTCGAGTATTTCGTATTGCACCTAAATAACGTTGTAATTGTGCAGGTTAAAGTTGAGACTTTTGGTAATTTATTGAGAACCCTAGATTGTGCAGGGTTTGTATTACGTAATGTGCATGGTTTTGACACTGCGTATGACTGTTTGATTTTATTAGCCAGTTGTCTAGATATGGAAAGACATGTATATGTTGTCTTCTTAGGTAGGCTGCCACTACTGCTGGGCACTTTGTGAATACCCTTGGAGCTGCTGTTATTCCGAAGGGTAACACTTTGAACTGATAGTGCTTTCCTTGAATGACAAACCTGAGATATTTTCTGTGCGCCGGATGGATGGGTATATGAAAATATGCAGCCTTGAGGTCTAATGGTGCCATGAAATCGTGTTTTTGAAGTAGTGGGATAACATCTTGAAGAGTTACCATGTGAAAGTGTTCTGGATGTAAAGGTTGAGATCTAATATTGGTCTTAAGGTGCCATTCTTTTGGGGAATCAGGAAACAGTGAGTAAACTCCTGTTCCTACTTGATTTTGTGGAACGGGTTCTATAGCTTTTTTTGAGTAATAAGAGATTTTACTTCTTCCTGTAACAGACTGATGTGTTCCGTGGATAATTTGTGTGTTTTAGGTGGAATGATTGGGGGAGTTTGTATCAATTCTAGGCAATAACCATTGCGGATAATTGATAGTACCCAATTGTCTGTGGTAATGTTTTGCCAATTGGTGTGGAACTGTTGCAGTCTTCCTCGCACAGGGGAGGAATGGAAGGGGATGAGACAAGTCACTGTTTAGTGTGCTGTGAGGTTTGTTTAGAGGTTTGAAATTTTCCTCTACTTCTGGGATACTGTCCTCTATATGTGCCCTTAAAACCACCTCGTTGGTATTGAGGTTGGCAGGCTGGTTTTGCCTGCGATGTGGATGCCTCTGCTGTTTGAGCTCTAAATCCACCTCTAAACTGAGGTTTCCCATAGCTTTTGCGGTGTCTAAATCTTTGGCAATTTCTCAATTGCAGTGTCCATTTCTGGGCCGAAAAGTTGTTTTTTATTGAACGGCATATTTAGCACTGCAGGTGTGATTTCGGGTTTGAAACCCGAGGACCTGAGCCATGCATGCCTCCTTATTGTCACAGCAGTGTTAACACTCCTGGCAGCTGTGTCTGCTGCATCTAGGGCAGACCTAATTTGATTATTAGTGATGGCTTGCCCTTCCTCCACTATTTACTGTGCCCTTTTTTGATGTCCCTTGGGGAGATGCAGAATTATGTCTTGCATCTCATCCCAATGGGCCCTGTTGTATCTAGCCAACAACGCCTCCATTGATTGGCTGCCTGGGATGCAACTCTTCCCTGCAGCATCAAATTTTCTACTCTCTTTGTCTGGTGGGGGTGTGTAGGAAGTTGGCTCTGTATGTGCTATTTCAAAGTAAGGAATAGCATGCACAGAGTCCAAGGGTTCCCCTTAGAGGTAAAATAGTGGTAAAAAGAGATAATACTAATGCTCTATTTTGGGGTAGTGTGGTCGAGCAGTAGGCTTATCCAAGGAGTAGTGTTAAGCATTTGTTGTACATACACATAGACAATAAATGAGGTACACACACTCAGAGACAAATCCAGCCAATAGGTTTTTATATAGAAAAATATCTTTTCTTAGTTTATTTTAAGAACCACAGGTTCAAATTCTACATGTAATATATCATTCGAAAGGTATTGCAGGTAAGTACTTTAGGAACTTTAAAGCATAAAAATTGCATGTATACTTTACAAGTTATTGACAAATAGCTGTTTTAAAAGTGGACACTTAGTGCAATTTTCACAGTTCCTGGGGGAGGTAAGTTTTGGTTAGTTTTACCAGGTAAGTAAGACACTTACAGGGTTCAGTTCTTGGTCCAAGGTAGCCCACCGTTGGGGGTTCAGAGCAACCCCAAAGTCACCACACCAGCAGCTCAGGGCCGGTCAGGTGCAGAGTTCAAAGTGGTGCCCAAAACACATAGGCTAGAATGGAGAGAAGGGGGTGCCCCGGTTCCGGTCTGCTTGCAGGTAAGTACCCGCGTCTTCGGAGGGCAGACCAGAGGGGTTTTGTAGGGCACCGGGGGGGACACAAGCCCACACAGAAATTTCACCCTCAGCAGCGCGGGGGCGGCCGGGTGCAGTGTAGAAACAAGCGTCGGGTTCGCAATGTTAGTCTATGAGAGATCTCGGGATCTCTTCAGCGCTGCAGGCAGTCAAGGGGGGGGGTTCCTCGGGGAAACCTCCACTTGGGCAAGGGAGAGGGACTCCTGGGGGTCACTTCTCCAGTGAAAGTCCGGTCCTTCAGGTCCTGGGGGCTGCGGGTGCAGGGTCTCTCCCAGGCGTCGGGACTTAGGATTCAAAGAGTCGCGGTCAGGGGAAGCCTCGGGATTCCCTCTGCAGGCGGCGCTGTGGGGACTCAGGGGGGGACAGGTTTTGGTACTCACAGTATCAGAGTAGTCCTGGGGTCCCTCCTGAGGTGTTGGATCTCCACCAGCCAAGTCGGGGTCGCCGGGTGCAGTGTTGCAAGTCTCACGCTTCTTGCGGGGAGCTTGCAGGGTTCTTTCAAGGCTGCTGGAAACAAAGTTGCAGCCTTTCTTGGAGCAGGTCCGCTGTCCTCGGGAGTTTCTTGTCTTTTCGAAGCAGGGGCAGTCCTCAGAGGATGTCGAGGTCGCTGGTCCCTTTGGAAGGCGTCGCTGGAGCAGGATCTTTGGAAGGCAGGAGACAGGCCGGTGAGTTTCTGGAGCCAAGGCAGTTGTCGTCTTCTGGTCTTCCGCTGCAGGGGTTTTCAGCTAGGCAGTCCTTCTTGTAGTTGCAGGAATCTAATTTTCTAGGGTTCAGGGTAGCCCTTAAATACTAAATTTAAGGGCGTGTTTAGGTCTGGGGGGTTAGTAGCCAATGGCTACTAGCCCTGAGGGTGGGTTCACCCTCTTTGTGCCTCCTCCCAAGGGGAGGGGGTCACAATCCTAACCCTATTGGGGGAATCCTCCATCTGCAAGATGGAGGATTTCTAAAAGTCAGAGTCACCTCAGCTCAGGACACCTTAGGGGCTGTCCTGACTGGCCAGTGACTCCTCCTTGTTGCTTTCTTTGTTCCCTCCAGCCTTGCCGCCAAAAGTGGGGGCCGTGGCCGGAGGGGGCGGGCAACTCCACTAAGCTGGAGTGCCCTGCTGGGCTGTGACAAAGGGGTGAGCCTTTGAGGCTCACCGCCAGGTGTTACAGCTCCTGCCTGGGGGAGGTGTTAGCATCTCCACCCAGTGCAGGCTTTGTTACTGGCCTCAGAGTGACAAAGGCACTCTCCCCATGGGGCCAGCAACATGTCTCTGGTGTGGCAGGCTGCTGGAACTAGTCAGCCTACACAGACAGTTGGTTAAGTTTCAGGGGGCACCTCTAAGGTGCCCTCTGGGGTGTATTTTACAATAAAATGTACACTGGCATCAGTGTGCATTTATTGTGCTGAGAAGTTTGATACCAAACTTCCCAGTTTTCAGTGTAGCCCTTATGGTGCTGTGGAGTTCGTGTTTGACAAACTCCCAGACCATATACTCTTATGGCTACCCTGCACTTACAATGTCTAAGGTTTTGTTTAGACACTGTAGGGGTACCATGCTCATGCATTGGTACCCTCACCTATGGTATAGTGCACCCTGCCTTAGGGCTGTAAGGCCTGCTAGAGGGGTGACTGACCTATACTTGCATAGGCAGTGAGAGGCTGGCATGGCACCCTGAGGGGAGTGCCATGTCGACTTACTCGTTTTGTTCTCACTAGCACACACAAGCTGGCAAGCAGTGTGTCTGTGCTGAGTGAGAGGTCTCCAGGGTGGCATAAGACATGCTGCAGCCCTTAGAGACCTTCCTTGGCATCAGGGCCCTTGGTACTAGAAGTACCCGTTACAAGGGACTTATCTGGATGCCAGGGTCTGCCAATTGTGGATACAAAAGTACAGGTTAGGGAAAGAACACTGGTGCTGGGGCCTGGTTAGCAGGCCTCAGCACACTTTCAATTGTAAACATAGCATCAGCAAAGGCAAAAAGTCAGGGGGCAACCATGCCAAGGAGGCATTTCCTTACACAACCCCCCCCCCCCAAACGAAAGAGGATGAGACTAACCTTTCCCAAGAGAGTCTTCATTTTCTAAGTGGAAGAACCTGGAAAGGCCATCTGCATTGGCATGGGCAGTCCCAGGTCTGTGTTCCACTATAAAGTCCATTCCCTGTAGGGAGATGGACCACCTCAACAGTTTAGGATTTTCACCTTTCATTTGCATCAGCCATTTGAGAGGTCTGTGGTCAGTTTGAACTAGGAAGTGAGTCCCAAAGAGGTATGGTCTCAGCTTCTTCAGGGACCAAACCACAGCAAAGGCCTCCCTCTCAATGGCACTCCAACGCTGCTCCCTGGGGAGTAACCTCCTGCTAATGAAAGCAACAGGCTGGTCAAGGCCATCATCATTTGTTTGGGACAAAACTGCCCCTATCCCATGTTCAGAGGCATCAGTCTGCACAATGAACTGCTTAGAATAATCTGGAGCTTTGAGAACTGGTGCTGAGCACATTGCTTGTTTCAGGGTGTCAAAGGCCTGTTGGCATTTCACAGTCCAGTTCACTTTCTTGGGCATTTTCTTGGAGGTGAGTTCAGTGAGGGCTGTCACAATGGATCCATATCCCTTCACAAACCTCCTGTAATACCCAGTCAAGCCAAGGAATGCCCTGACTTGAGTCTGGGTTTTTGGAGCTACCCAGTCCAGAATAGTCTGGATCTTGGGTTGGAGTGGCTGAACTTGGCCTCCACCTACAAGGTGTCCCAAGTAAACCACAGTTCCCTGCCCTATCTGGCATTTGGATGCCTTGATAGAGAGGCCTGCAGATTGCAGAGCCTTCAAAACCTTCTTCAGGTGGACCAGGTGATCCTGCCAGGTGGAGCTAAAGACAGCAATATCATCAAGATAAGCTGTGCTAAAGGACTCCAAGCCAGCAAGGACTTGATTCACCAACCTTTGGAAGGTGGCAGGGGCATTCTTTAAACCAAAGGGCATAACAGTAAACTGATAATGCCCATCAGGTGTGGAGAATGCTGTTTTCTCTTTTGCTCCAGGTGCCATTTTTATTTGCCAGTACCCTGCTGTCAAGTCAAAGGTACTTAAGAATTTGGCAGCACCTAATTTGTCTATGAGCTCATCAGCTCTTGGAATTGGATGAGCATCTGTCTTGGTGACAGAATTGAGCCCTCTGTAGTCCACACAAAACCTCATCTCTTTCTTTCCATCTTTGGTGTGAGGTTTGGGGACTAAGACCACTGGGCTAGCCCAGGGGCTGTCAGAGCGCTCAATTACTCCCAATTCCAGCATCTTGTGGACTTCCACCTTGATGCTTTCCTTAACATGGTCAGACTGTCTAAAGATTTTGTTCTTGACAGGCATGCTGTCTCCTGTGTCCACATCATGGGTACACAGGTGTGTCTGACCAGGGGTTAAGGAGAAGAGTTCAGGAAACTGTTGTAGGACTCTCCTACAATCAGCTTGCTGTTGGCCAGAGAGGGTGTCTGAGTAGATCACTCCATCTACTGTGCCATCTTTTGGGTCTGATGACAGAAGATCAGGGAGAGGTTCACTCTCTGCCTCCTGATCCTCATCTGTTACCATCAACAGATTTACATCAGCCCTGTCATGGAAGAGCTTAAGGCGGTTCACATGGATCACCCTCTTGGGGCTCCTGCTTGTGCCCAGGTCCACCAGGTAGGTGACCTGACTCTTCCTTTCTAGTACTGGGTAAGGGCCACTCCATTTGTCCTGGAGTGCCCTGGGAGCCACAGGCTCCAGAACCCAGACTTTCTGCCCTGGTTGGAACTCAACCAGTGCAGCCTTTTGGTCATACCAAAACTTCTGGAGCTGTTGGCTGGCCTCAAGGTTTTTGGTTGCCTTTTCCATGTACTCTGCCATTCTAGAGCGAAGGCCAAGTAAATAGTCCACTATGTCTTGCTTAGCCTCATGGAGAGGTCTCTCCCAGCCTTCTTTAACAAGAGCAAGTGGTCCTCTTACAGGATGACCAAACAGAAGTTCAAAGGGTGAGAATCCTACTCCCTTCTGTGGCACCTCTCTGTAAGCGAAAAGCAGACATGGCAAGAGGACATCCCATCTCCTTTTGAGTTTTTCTGGGAGCCCCATGATCATGCCTTTTAATGTCTTGTTGAATCTCTCAACCAAGCCATTAGTTTGTGGATGGTATGGTGTAGTGAATTTATAAGTCACTCCACACTCATTCCACATGTGCTTTAGGTATGCTGACATGAAGTTGGTACCTCTGTCAGACACCACCTCCTTAGGGAAACCCACTCTGGTAAAGATACCAATGAGGGCCTTGGCTACTGCAGGGGCAGTAGTCGACCTAAGGGGAATAGCTTCAGGATACCTGGTAGCATGATCCACTACTACCAGGATATACATATTTCCTGAGGCTGTGGGAGGTTCTAGTGGACCAACTATGTCCACACCCACTCTTTCAAAGGGAACCCCCACCACTGGAAGTGGAATGAGGGGGGCCTTTGGATGCCCACCTGTCTTACCACTGGCTTGACAGGTGGGGCAGGAGAGGCAAAACTCCTTAACCATGTTGGACATATTGGGCCAGTAGAAGTGGTTGACTAACCTCTCCCACGTCTTGGTTTGTCCCAAATGTCCAGCAAGGGGAATGTCATGGGCCAATGTTAGGATGAACTTCCTGAACAGCTGAGGCACTACCACTCTCCTAGTGGCACCAGGTTTGGGGTCTCTGGCCTCAGTGTACAGGAGTCCATCTTCCCAATAGACCCTATGCGTTCCATTTTTCTTGCCTTTGGACTCTTCAGCAGCTTGCTGCCTAAGGCCTTCAAGAGAGGGACAGGTTTCTTGTCCCTTACACAGCTCCTCCCTTGAGGGTCCCCCTGGGCCTAAGAGCTCAACCTGATAAGGTTCAAGCTCCAAAGGCTCAGTTCCCTCAGAGGGCAGAACTTCTTCCTGAGAAGAGAGGTTCCCTTTCTTTTGCTGTGTTGTAGTTGGTTTCCCAACTGACTTTCCTGTTCTCTTGGTAGGCTGGGCCATTCTTCCAGACTCCAGCTCTACTTGTTCACCCTGTGCCTTGCATTGTGCTCTTGTTTTCACACACACCAGTTCAGGGATACCCAGCATTGCTGCATGGGTTTTTAGTTCTACCTCAGCCCATGCTGAGGACTCCAGGTCATTTCCAAGCAGACAGTCCACTGGGATATTTGAGGAGACCACCACCTGTTTCAGGCCATTGACCCCTCCCCATTCTAAAGTAACCATTGCCATGGGATGTACTTTTCTCTGATTGTCAGCGTTGGTGACTGTGTAAGTTTTTCCAGTCAGGTATTGGCCAGGGGAAACCAGTTTCTCTGTCACCATGGTGACACTGGCACCTGTATCCCTCAGGCCCTCTATTCTAGTCCCATTAATTAAGAGTTGCTGTCTGTATTTTTGCATGTTAGGCGGCCAGACAGCTAGTGTGGCTAAATCCACCCCACCCTCAGAAACTAGAGTAGCTTCAGTGTGGACCCTGATTTGCTCTGGGCACACTGTTGATCCCACTTGGAGACTAGCCATACCAGTGTTACCTGGATGGGAGTTTGGAGTGGAACCTTTCTTGGGACAGGCCTTGTCTCCAGTTTGGTGTCCATGCTGTTTACAGCTATGACACCAGGCCTTTTTGGGATCAAAGTTTTTACCCTTGTACCCAGTGTTTTGTGAAGAGGCTCTGGGCCCACCCTCCTGTGCAGGTTTTTGGGGGCCTGTAGAAGACTCTTTACTATTTTTAGTTTTGGTTGTCTCATCACCCTTCCCCTGGGGAGTCTTTGTGACCCCTTTCTTTTGGTCACCCCCTGTTGAAGTCTTGGACACCCTTGTCTTGACCCAATGGTCCGCCTTCTTTCCCAATTCTTGGGGAGAAATTGGTCCTAGGTCTACCAGATGCTGATGCAGTTTATCATTGAAACAATTACTCAATAGGTGTTCTTTCACAAATAAATTGTACAGCCCATCATAATTACTTACACCACTGCCTTGAATCCAACCATCTAGTGTTTTCACTGAGTAGTCAACAAAGTCAACCCAGGTCTGGCTCGAGGATTTTTGAGCCCCCCTGAATCTAATCCTGTACTCCTCAGTGGAGAATCCAAAGCCCTCAATCAGGGTACCCTTCATGAGGTCATACGATTCTGCATCTTTTCCAGAGAGTGTGAGGAGTCTATCCCTACACTTTCCAGTGAACATTTCCCAAAGGAGAGCACCCCAGTGAGATCTGTTCACTTTTCTGGTTACACAAGCCCTCTCAAAAGCTGTGAACCACTTGGTGATGTCATCACCATCTTCAAATTTTGTCACAATCCCTTTGGGGATTTTTAACATGTCAGGAGAATCTCTGACCCTATTTATATTGCTGCCACCATTGATGGGTCCTAGGCCCATCTCTTGTCTTTCCCTTTCTATGGCTAGGAGCTGTCTCTCTAAAGCCAATCTTTTGGCCATCCTGGCTAACAGGAGGTCATCTTCACTGAGAGCATCCTCAGTGATTTCAGAAATGTGGGACCCTCCTGTGAGGGACTCACTATTTCTGACTAACACAGTTGGAGACAGGACTTGAGGGGTCCTGTTCTCCCTATTTAGGACTGGAGGAGGGACATTGGCCTCCAAGTCACTAATTTCTTCCTCTGTGAGGTCATCATCAGAGGGGTTGGCTTTTTCAAACTCTGCCAACAGCTCCTGGAGCTGAATTTTGGTAGGTCTGGAGCCAATGGTTATTTTTTTGATATTACAGAGAGACCTTAGCTCCCTCATCTTAAGATGGAGGTAAGGTGTGGTGTCGAGTTCCACCACATTCATCTCTGTATCAGACATTATTTTGCTAAAAGTTGGAAGACTTTTTAAAGAATCTAAAACTGTTTCTAGAATCTAATTTCAAACTTTTAACAAACTTTTAAACTCTAAAAGACAATGCTAAACAGGGACTTAACACACAAGGCCCTAGCAGGACTTTTAAGAATTTAGAAAAATTTTAAATTGCAAAAATGAATTTCTAATGACAATTTTGGAATTTGTCGTGTGATCAGGTATCAGGTATTGGCTGAGTAGTCCAGCAAATGCAAAGTCTTGTACCCCACCGCTGATCCACCAATGTAGGAAGTTGGCTCTGTATGTGCTATTTCAAAGTAAGGAATAGCATGCACAGAGTCCAAGGGTTCCCCTTAGAGGTAAAATAGTGGTAAAAAGAGATAATACTAATGCTCTATTTTGGGGTAGTGTGGTCGAGCAGTAGGCTTATCCAAGGAGGAGTGTTAAGCATTTGTTGTACATACACATAGACAATAAATGAGGTACACACACTCAGAGACAAATCCAGCCAATAGGTTTTTATATAGAAAAATATCTTTTCTTAGTTTATTTTAAGAACCACAGGTTCAAATTCTACATGTAATATCTCATTCGAAAGGTATTGCAGGTAAGTACTTTAGGAACTTTAAAGCATAAAAATTGCATGTATACTTTACAAGTTATTGACAAATAGCGGTTTTAAAAGTGGACACTTAGTGCAATTTTCACAGTTCCTGGGGGAGGTAAGTTTTGGTTAGTTTTACCAGGTAAGTAAGACACTTACAGGGTTCAGTTCTTGGTCCAAGGTAGCCCACCGTTGGGGGTTCAGAGCAACCCCAAAGTCACCACACCAGCAGCTCAGGGCCGGTCAGGTGCAGAGTTCAAAGTGGTGCCCAAAACACATAGGCTAGAATGGAGAGAAGGGGGTGCCCCGGTTCCGGTCTGCTTGCAGGTAAGTACCCGCGTCTTCGGAGGGCAGACCAGAGGGGTTTTGTAGGGCACCGGGGGGGACACAAGCCCACACAGAAATTTCACCCTCAGCAGCGCGGGGGCGGCCGGGTGCAGTGTAGAAACAAGCGTCGGGTTCGCAATGTTAGTCTATGAGAGATCTCGGGATCTCTTCAGCGCTGCAGGCAGTCAAGGGGGGGGGTTCCTCGGGGAAACCTCCACTTGGGCAAGGGAGAGGGACTCCTGGGGGTCACTTCTCCAGTGAAAGTCCGGTCCTTCAGGTCCTGGGGGCAGGGTCTCTCCCAGGCGTCGGGACTTAGGATTCAAAGAGTCGCGGTCAGGGGAAGCCTCGGGATTCCCTCTGCAGGCGGCGCTGTGGGGACTCAGGGGGGACAGGTTTTGGTACTCACAGTATCAGAGTAGTCCTGGGGTCCCTCCTGAGGTGTTGGATCTCCACCAGCCGAGTCGGGGTCGCCGGGTGCAGTGTTGCAAGTCTCACGCTTCTTGCGGGGAGCTTGCAGGGTTCTTTCAAGGCTGCTGGAAACAAAGTTGCAGCCTTTCTTGGAGCAGGTCCGCTGTCCTCGGGAGTTTCTTGTCTTTTCGAAGCAGGGGCAGTCCTCAGAGGATGTCGAGGTCGCTGGTCCCTTTGGAAGGCGTCGCTGGAGCAGGATCTTTGGAAGGCAGGAGACAGGCCGGTGAGTTTCTGGAGCCAAGGCAGTTGTCGTCTTCTGGTCTTCCGCTGCAGGGGTTTTCAGCTAGGCAGTCCTTCTTCTTGTAGTTGCAGGAATCTAATTTTCTAGGGTTCAGGGTAGCCCTTAAATACTAAATTTAAGGGCGTGTTTAGGTCTGGGGGGTTAGTAGCCAATGGCTACTAGCCCTGAGGGTGGGTACACCCTCTTTGTGCCTCCTCCCAAGGGGAGGGGGTCACAATCCTAACCCTATTGGGGGAATCCTCCATCTGCAAGATGGAGGATTTCTAAAAGTCAGAGTCACCTCAGCTCAGGACACCTTAGGGGCTGTCCTGACTGGCCAGTGACTCCTCCTTGTTGCTTTCTTTGTTCCCTCCAGCCTTGCCGCCAAAAGTGGGGGCCGTGGCCGGAGGGGGCGGGCAACTCCACTAAGCTGGAGTGCCCTGCTGGGCTGTGACAAAGGGGTGAGCCTTTGAGGCTCACCGTCAGGTGTTACAGCTCCTGCCTGGGGGAGGTGTTAGCATCTCCACCCAGTGCAGGCTTTGTTACTGGCCTCAGAGTGACAAAGGCACTCTCCCCATGGGGCCAGCAACATGTCTCTGGTGTGGCAGGCTGCTGGAACTAGTCAGCCTACACAGACAGTTGGTTAAGTTTCAGGGGGCACCTCTAAGGTGCCCTCTGGGGTGTATTTTACAATAAAATGTACACTGGCATCAGTGTGCATTTATTGTGCTGAGAAGTTTGATACCAAACTTCCCAGTTTTCAGTGTAGCCCTTATGGTGCTGTGGAGTTCGTGTTTGACAAACTCCCAGACCATATACTCTTATGGCTACCCTGCACTTACAATGTCTAAGGTTTTGTTTAGACACTGTAGGGGTACCATGCTCATGCATTGGTACCCTCACCTATGGTATAGTGCACCCTGCCTTAGGGCTGTAAGGCCTGCTAGAGGGGTGACTGACCTATACTTGCATAGGCAGTGAGAGGCTGGCATGGCACCCTGAGGGGAGTGCCATGTCGACTTACTCGTTTTGTTCTCACTAGCACACACAAGCTGGCAAGCAGAGTGTCTGTGCTGAGTGAGAGGTCTCCAGGGTGGCATAAGACATGCTGCAGCCCTTAGAGACCTTCCTTGGCATCAGGGCCCTTGGTACTAGAAGTACCCGTTACAAGGGACTTATCTGGATGCCAGGGTCTGCCAATTGTGGATACAAAAGTACAGGTTAGGGAAAGAACACTGGTGCTGGGGCCTGGTTAGCAGGCCTCAGAACACTTTCAATTGTAAACATAGCATCAGCAAAGGCAAAAAGTCAGGGGGCAACCATGCCAAGGAGGCATTTCCTTACAGGGTGCACCACCCGATGACTGAGTTTGCCTTTTTTTCTGGCAGCGCTTATTACTACCAAAACTGGAGGGAGTTGTTGAGTTATGTAAACAGGATCAGAGGGAGGTGGCTTCTATTTCTTCTCTATCCTGGGAGTAATTATCCTTTCCTTAACTGGCTCACTAAATATTTTATCAGCGTGTCTTAGCATGCCGGGGTGCATAGAGAGCGACTGGTATGTTGAATGTGTGGAGGAGAGTGTATTAAACAAAAAATTGTCCTTCATCGGTTCAGTGTGCATGATGACATGATGGTATACTGCAGCCCTAGCTACAACTTGATTGTACCCTGCACTATCCTCAGGTGGTGAAGGTTTAGAGGAATAGCAGTCTGGGTTGTTGTCGGGAATGGGATCTGAATCATCAAGATCCCATGGGTCTACACTGTCTTGTTGCACGTCAAACAAATGTGATGGTGACTGCATTGGTGTAGGACTGGTAGGTGGAGAGATATGCAGGTGTGAAGAGTGAGGAGGAGAAAATTGAGGAGGTGGTGGTCTCTGCTTTGGCACTTTAGCTGGAGGCTGCGTAGTGTTCAATTCCTCCTGAAAAGCTAATTTCCTCTTAGGTTTCAGAGGGGAGGTGCTGTTAGGATTCTGCAGGTTTCTTTGGGGACATGAATCCTGGCTTGCCCTTTGTCCATTACTTCAAGTATTGGCTGTGCTTGAGAGTTCTCTCCTCCGTGTAACCTGCTCTTTTCAGCTCCGAAGCCGGCTTTTTCGGTATCAAAAAAGATGGTGTAGTAGATGTTCTCAGCTCCGAAAGGGATTTCTGACTTTTGGACTCCGAAAAACGGTGTTTGCTCCAGTTGGATACGAAGCCTTTTGTCGACTTCGACAGTTTCGGAGGAGTGACCTTTTTCGGTGCCGAACTGGCAGTTTGGTCACCAGATGTTTTTTTGGGGTCAATCCATGGCCTTCCGGCAGTGGCGAACCCAAGGGGCAGGCGTACTCACATGTTGTCCTGCCGTGACCGGTCTGTCTTCCTCGGATTCCTGGTCGAGTCGGAACCTCGAACAGAGACTGTCTGCATGACCTCTTCTTCGATGTAGAGATGTTCGGAGCTTCTGGACGCCATCTCGAGTCCTTGTGTTCTTCTGTCTCGAAGTGTGTTTTTAGATCGGAAGGATCAGCAGACTTCGCAATTTTCTTCCCGATGATCTGGGGAAAGGCTAAGATTACAGATGAGGTGTTGCTCTGTATAAGGGAATTTTGCGTGGCACAGAGGACAGAATCGGAATGGAGTCCGATCCATGTGGCTTCCACGTGGTCGGCCAGACTAGGCCCGAGTTGGGCGCACGTGCCCCGAAGGGCAAGTACAGATGTCTTTTCCGACAGAACCAATGTTTCGATAGAAGATGTAAACCCGATCGATACAATACCGAAGAAAATAAAGCGCTTTCAAAGTTTTCTGAATCGAACTATCGGAGCGAAATGAAACGCGTCTGAACCCGACGGCGGGAAGAAAACAATCTAACTTGGAGTTGATGCCCTTGCGCAATAAAGCCGAAGAGGAGTCACCACTTGATCCTGTGACTCGAAAACACTTCTTCGAAGAAAAGCAACTTGTAACACTCCGAGCCCAACACTAGATGGCAGAAGTATATGCACAGCATGTGTATCTACAGCTACACATGCCATCGAATATATATATCTGTTTATGGATGGAGAGCCAGTGGAGGACTCCGATCAGAACAGAGCAAAGTAAGTGATCTTCATGCCTGTCCTGGTTTTCAAGACAGTAGTGTTTCATCAATGTATGCACAGACACTAACTTGGTGGATGAATAGAACAAGCGCACCTTGCACCAGCAATCGTTATGGCATTGGACCAGGAGAAATGAGCCTTTAAGCCCTCCGGTGACTTCTTTGTGGCTAGTGCATCACATATTTTAATACAAAGATCTATCCTCATTGATAGGGTCCTCTTTTGCACAGCCTTCCCTTTTTGTCCCAGAGAAACTCCAGAAAACTGATAATATACGTAATTATTTTTTATGCTACATAAAAGGTCACAGCTCTTTAAGAATCAAGTCTTCCCTTCTCTTTCGAGGGTAAGATGGAATAAACACAAAAAAAAAGTTTAAAAAAAGAAATCACTGGCAGAGTAATTTATTGCTCATCATGGGAGGTAATCACAAACTTGGGCAGGAAAGCTGCCCTGGAGCTAAGTATCAGTTTGTCCAGAAAGAGGAGGTTTTATTAAAAAAACGTCTGTAAGTTGTTCTTGGGACATGTTCAAGTACGTCAGTTTTCCGTGTCAGAAGCCTTTGAAAACAGCTGTGCATCGGCTTGAAGGAAGTACACATTGAAAATGTCAAGTGACAGTTGACGTCCAACTGAGACAAACAGTTTGGAAGGGCAGAATACTGACAAAGTTGGAGAGGACTCCAGATTTCCATCAAAGGGCATAAAAAGAAACTAGGTGATGTTAGTATCAGGAGGAGGAGTTTATATGTGGCTCCACTCAATCACTTCCGGTGCAGTCAGGCAGCCACATCAGCATCAACTACTGATGTGCAATAGCATTGCTAGAAAAAGTCCCTGGATTCAGTCTGGTCCCTGGGGCTGTTGTGAAGGCGAGTGATATATATAGATTGAAAAACTGTTTATGGAAAGCTCTGCCCCAACTAAACCCATCTTTTTATTCACTTTTTAGTCCTACCTCCCTTTATCTCTATTGGCTATGAACCCTAAAAGCCCCTTATCACCCTTTACCTCTACCCACCCCTGAACCTTAAACCCTAAAAACCCTTTACCTCTACCCACCACAGAACCCTAAAAACATTTCTCCCTTCAATGCCACCTGTCAGTGAACCCTAAACTCTCTTACCTCCCTTTCACTCTACCCCCTCCTGAACCCTAAAAACCCCTTACACAATTTTACTTCTAAAATAACACTTACCTCCAACCACCGACATTCTCCTATATACATACATTGTAAAACATGTTATAATGCTTGCTTTTTAAAGGCTCATGCATAGTAAAAATAGGTTGTAAAGGTAGGCTGTTGTAAAAAAAAAAAAAATAATAATAATAATTCCTTCCAAAGGTGACGCCATCTGCAAACACAATCTCTAGATCTACAAATTTGGTTGATGCATCACCAAAATTGTTAAATCATTACAGGAAAAGGAACAATACGTTTGAAGAGATCAGAAGGGTATACCAAAGCACATAAAAGCCTCACAAGCATTATATTTTTTCCTTCCCCGCGACTCTCCGCCATCCACAAATCTCTTTATAAACCACAACCACTCTTGCTTGCCAAATACTTTTATTTAGTTATTGTGGCTTTAACTAATGAAAATCAATTGCTATGAAACAGCCTGCCGTTTTTTTGCAGTTTTCAAAACATCAGCAACATCTATTTTATGGGTAACTACAGTTTAACTCTCTAGGAACAAACGCTAAGAAAAACATGGTGTCCCTTTAAGCTTCCAGTAGGAAATCCATCTCTTGTCTGGCAACAACTTCACAAAATACATTTGACAGGAAAATGAATTAAATGGCAGATCTAATGACAGACGGTTTTGGTTTAGAAAACAAAGCCATGCAGGTTTATGGACTACTTGAAGAAAAAGTACAAGACATCAGAACAACAGCTGGCAAAGGTTCACGTTACAGGTGTCTAAGTGGTTAGGGGATGCCTACAGAACAGAAAAGTGTTATTAGGGTGAAGGGACAGCACAAAGCAGTGGAAGAATGACCAGAGGTCCTCTGGATAGAAGCTATTAGGCAACACTGGTATTTTCCTAAGAAAGCTGCCAGCTGTGGTGTGTGACATACCTCATTAGTAGTTAGCTTGTCCTGGGGTGTCTGTGGGGACATGGTGGGTGTCGGCTGGCTTGAGGATGGGGAGGAGGTGGTGGTAGAGGAGGAATGACTTTGCTGCAAGAGATCTGGCAAGAGGTGAATGCGACCAGCAAAGCCATTGCTCTCATGATGGCCGGCACGCTTTTTGTCAACTGTAGTCTGCAGAAAAAACAGGCACACCTGTCTTGCTCAAGTCCTGCTTAAATCCTTCCAACCCTTTTACAGGTTAATTTACTTATTTTATACGTCTCTGAGGAAAACAAAGGTAAAGACAGCCACAACTACCAAAATTTACTTCATGTCTCGATGCCAGAATGTGAGGTAAAGGGTGTTGAGAACATTTTTTAAGTGCTAATTTTGGCTAGCTTTAAGTTTTGGTTGCAATACAGTTTGCTTAAATTTAAGCTGCCAAATGCAAAAAAGCTATGCTTGCAAACAGATCTAAGTAGCAAATTAAGTTTATAGGTTCTTTTTTAATAGGCAGCTTCAAGAGTGGACTGATTTGTCAGTCTAATATATTATGTAGAAACCCTTACCTAGCTATTTGAACATCAAGCATGAAGTCTTAAGCCCCAAGTTAGCAAGCACTAAAGTTTGAATCACTTCAGGTACTGAAATTTGGACAGAAATGCACAGGATTACTGAAGACAGGTCCATTGTTTCCCAAGCACTCAGTAAAAAGAAGTTAGTGTCAAATGCAAAGGGATGCGTTGCCTTAAACACTCAAATTGCCAAAGCATCCGTGGCTCTCAGACAAGGTCTGAAAACAAACAAACCAAAAGCCTGATCATTTTCCCAGCTTGAGCGTGTTGCTATTCGGTCTGCAGGATATTCCCCATTCCAACAGAAGCTAAGGGACTCTGAAGGTTAGTTTTTGTAATGGTCATCACAACAAGCATGCAAAACAGCGGCATGGTTCTCCCTCACCATATGCAAATGCATGTGCTGCTAAGCGACACTCTCATGGACGATTGTTACAAGGCAGAGACAAACAGCATGGATGAATGAAAGAATGTAAGGGTTAACAATCAAAGAGCTACTCAGCAAGGGGCATAATGCGATGTACCTGTCGAACAATTAGTGTGCCCTCCTTGGAAGGCGTCATGGCTGGCTCGCTCTCTGCGTCATCATGAACAATCATAGTCTTCACCGACTCGGTTTCTCCATTACTAAGATTTAAAGAAGACCTATTGAGCAAACAAAAAAGGTGTCAATTAAGATCTCACCTCAGCCATTTGGTTTTGAAAGCATCTTTGGCTTTGGGGTGGTGGGGGGGGGGGGGGGGGATAACTCCACCTTTTCATACAATCTTCATTAATACAATCATGAATTACAGTACTCTATATTCAAACTTTCACTACAAAAATGATTTGCTCACAGTGCTTGTGTGTCCTCTGGTCCAGAAGTGGATTCATCTGCTCCTTCCTGTTCCATGTCATCATCTTCTTCATCTGTGGTGCCAGAATCCTCACTGGATGAAGAGTAATCTGTCACTTTGTGAGGAGGCCGCACGTCCTCCACAGCACGCAGTTCTTTTGCTAGTTCGGTCAAGTCCTAGGAAACCAAAGCAAAAAATAAGAAGAAACACACCTACTTCTAGACAGCAGTACAGACCACAAAGTAAGGCGTGACAAGTCAAATACAACAAAAACTGCTCACGGTCCAATCACCCTCACTGCAACTATACATGGAAACCTTACATTAATTACTGCTGCATTTAGCCACCTTTGCAGAGAAGAGGTAAGTGAAGAGAAACAAACAAAATATCTTTCCGTAATGGCACAAAACGTTTACAAATTACTGGTGTATAATGAGCAGGTGTAATCTTTAGCCTGAGCAAGCTGATAACATAGTATCACTGGAACTATGCAGACATCAACTCAAGAGTGTGTTATCGGTCTTGCTCCTTCTGAGCAACTACATCTACAGCTTAAACTTGGAATCAAAATGAGGCCAGCATCTGACAATTTAGGTCGTAAACTATTCTGAATTTTGTAAATGATACATTTAGGAAATATATCTTCTTACTTCTCTATCTCAACCTAAGGGAAGAAGTGGAAAATCAACATTGGTTTATCTTCTGAGTTGCTCCTCTATACCAATTCTTTGATTAAATTAAGTACTTTTGGCATAATCGGAGACCAAATGAAGCACAGAAAATGTAATGAAGGACACATCACTTACTGATTGAGAGAATTAGGAAATCCACCATCTGCTGGAAAAAAACTACAGAGTTGTTTTTGAAACAACCTGGAAGTGGGTTTTGGTGGTTTAAGATGCACAACTAGCATGCTATTCCAATCTTACTGACACCCCCTTAGTTAAAATTGTTGTGTTGAATTCCATGTGTGTCAGAATGACTCAATTTACTATTGTGAACTGAATGGATCCAAAAGTGGAACCTAAAAAATCAAATAATGCTTCTATGCTTCTAGCAGATCCATGCCTCGATGGAAAGAAATACTCCACACAAGTGGCTCCCTGGCAGTGATTAGGACAGGGGTACTAAAAAGTGGTTTATTTTAACTAATGTAGTCTATGTGCATATGAAGTTATCAATCCCTTCACTACCGCTTCTTAGATCTTAGAACTGGCAATTGTGCTAAATTACCTCGGTTCTTGAGCAAATCGCCAGACAGTTTCTTTAATTGTATTTACATGTTTTCCCTGTACTGTTTGTACTGCTTGCTGCTTACATGAACCTTTAAATTATACACTGTACATTAAAACCTGAAATGTGCTACTGCTAGTAGCAAAGCAAGGTGATACACAACCCTGGGAGCAGGAGTATCCAGACAGCTACACACTCTTGAGGAACAGCTAAAAGACTAGTCGATGGAAAGCATTGTAATTGTGCCATCTTATCGGAGGACCCAGGAGCTGGTTGACACATCTCCCTTCGACTTGGGTAACTGGGCCTTGCCGTCAAGAATTTGTAAGACTGTGCTGTATAAAGGAGGACACTCTACATCAATACTCGGAGCACAGAAAAAAAACAGTTGATAATGGAGTGTTAAAGATAAGTATGTGTCAGGCCAAAACTGTGTCAAATGAGGAGTCAATAAAAGTCTTTCCTTTAAAATTATCCCCTAGAAACACTGATTATTTATTAAATGGAGCTCAGCAAGTACCTACAGGTACACATTTGAAAAAGAGAGGGGTAGTGGTTTCAAAACCTCTGGAACCAAACACTGTTTTTTGGCAAAATCGATCCTGCAGCTGTCTCCCTCAGTATGGACTATTGTCAACATTAATTTGGTTAAGGAGCTATAAGCTAAAAAGCTTAGCTGGAGGGAAACCTCTAAACTGCATACAAAACACAGACAGCACTCAATTGGTGGATATTGTGCACACTGAAAACATGTTGCTAGATGCTGCCTTGGATGATGTTATAACAGTATCTATTGTTGGGATAAGCTTGAAACCCCGAGCAATGTATTTCTATCTTTAACTATTTTTGCCACGACAATGGACTTGAAATTACGTAAATTAAATGTGGCTGTTGAGTTTCCAAGAATAAAGTTTCAAACACATTCTACTGCTCAACTATGCTGACAAACTCTGTTCCATTCCTGGCTAGTTATAACTGTTGGAAATTTTAAAATTGCATATTTTCTGATTGGTCGCGTGGATCTTTGTGATTGTTCTCAGGGGAAATGTAGCTTAGATGCAAAATTAAATCAGAGGCGAAAGGGTTCAAAATTGAGTCAAATTCTGTCTAAACACATGATATCAGGCCATCGCAAACTGTCATTTTAACTGAGCCTAGCTTGTTACCTGCTCACCCACTTAAAATCCTAACTAGACAAGTGGTTCCTCCAAAGCCAGTCTTGATAATACAAGGGGTATAATAACAGGCATAAGGTAGGCTTTCAATTGTCACTGGGGAACACTGATGAACCTTCTATTAATAGGATGTGTATGGGTCTGAGAGCAGAGGGTATCCAAGTGAGCAGGTTCCCAGAAGTCAATGTCACAGTAAAGTCAGGGATAACAGTCAAAACATTCTCCCAGCTTTCTGAAGATGTTGCCCAGTCCAGATCTCAACTGTTATACTGTGGTGTTGCATGTTATCTCACACCAAGGATATAGCAAACATGTAATTAGACAGACTTCTCTTCAGACTGTTGCAAAGACTCAAAAGGTATCTCATGGGAATGCCAGAGTGGGGGCACATTTTTAACCCTGAATATGTCTCTCAGGGCCAACACGATATTCTGAATTGATGCAACACTGTGGGCCTCTGGCAAAACTGGATGTGGCTCATTTGACATCCAAGGATATGTATTACAACAGGAAATAAAAGATACAAACAGAGCACCAACTGGTTACTGGAGCAAACAGGTCTTTTTTACTAGATGAGAGATGTGTAACCATGTTGCCAGTAATGACATTATTACAGTGGACACAGTTCAAACACTTGCAGATGCCACTATAATTGATGCCCTGTTTGAAAGATTTGGTGGATACAATTTCTTTCAAATTCTTGGATCTGTTGTAGGCAAAAAAAAGGCCTCTCATTAAATAACCCTTGAAAGTCTAGTTCATTCTGCAAGATTTCCCATCATCTGTTGATAGTTTTTTTTTAATGGCAAGTGAGTTGTTGGAATATTTTATTATGCAGACTATCCTGTTAGAGGGTAGTTTAGGAGCCTTTTGTAATAAACAGTTTCGCTCCAAACGTTGCACTCTTTCCCTTGCTTGATCTAGTATCAAATGTGCATATCCACGCTGTTTGAACCTGTTTTTGTAATGATCAAAAGCACTTGCCAAATCATGTGGAATCTATATGATTCTTCTCAGGTGAACAAATTGTGAAAAAGATAGATGGTTTTTCAAGACTTGAAGGTGAAAATTTTGGAAATGTAAATCACTATTTCTATCGATGGGTTTTGTGAACAATGGTTTGTATGACTGTTGATGGCAACTTTATCAATATGTCTAGAAAAGGTATTTCATTCTTCACGATTTTGTGTGTGAATCTGATATGTTCATTGCATGAATTCAACTCTGTGAGGTTTTGTTCAAGTAGTTGTCAGCCACCCTTCCATCCGAGAAATAAATAATCTTGTTTGTCAGTAAATGGTGTTGCCATTTCTCTTCTTGTAATAGGTGATCTTCCTAAACTTTTACCCATGAAAATATTTGCATATGAGGGTGCTGGATGTACCATGTATCTGTAAAAAGAACTCATTTTGTCATTCAAAATAGCTGTGATAAAGTAAAAAAAAATATATATATATATATATATATATATATATATATATATATATATATATATATATATATATATTAAAGTTCAGACAGAAAACCTTTAATGGCTTCTATATTGTCTTGGTTCAATAAATCCCATTCCACTGTTTCTATTCCATCTTGAGGAATTGAAATGTACAATGCAGTTGCATCTATTGTGCACAGCCATCTATGCTTTCCAAAGAAATTTCAGTGAGGATATTGAGAAACACCATGGAATCCTTGATTTAGGATTTAGGATACCCATTTTTGCACAAATGTTTGAAAGGAATAATCTAAATACTGGTCAACTGGCTCATGTAAAGAAACAGCCAGAAACAATGGGTCTTAGGTTTTTGGCTTGAAAAGAGACCAATCATAACAGTCTTCTAGCTTATGGTCTACAGGAAGGCAGAACATGCTTACCAAGTGTTTGTAACTGGGAACCTACAGCGGCAACTAAGGCAAAACCTGACAAGCATTCTCATTCTACAAAATGGAGTTGAGAAGTTTCAGTCCATTATAATTTTTGCCAGTCTCTGACTACGTTGAAGATCCATGGAAAACCTGAATTCACAATCCAGCATCAATTCCGATCACACTTATGATGAATTAGCCAGACTTCTTCACAGTGAATTTTCAGGAGCTCTTTTGGAGCATCTTCGAACCCACTAGCTGAAAAAAAGAATCTAAAATGGAGGCTATGTTAAGGGGCATTGTGTGCTTATGGTCAACGTTATAGTAAGACATAACACTACGAACAGATCAACTCCTGAGGCAAAAGCTTAGCAAATAAACCTTTCCAAATCCAACCACCAGATGACGGGATGATGTACAACACATGCATCCCTATCACACTGTAAATCTCTAGTAGCTTTTCTGACTGTGCTGAAATGTCTGCTACCCAAGAATGTGAAACAACCATTTCCAAATTTGCTATGGCAGAAAAGCAGAAAAATGCCATACATAAACAAATCATCACAACAAAATAGAGACAAAGTGGACATTATTATATGAGCAGCATTTGTTTCATTAGATGAGAAACTCCAACTGAACTTTTTCCTCATCCGTTAATAGGAATGAGTGCTATGTTAGCATCACACAGTCCTGGCACCTCGAATAAGACCTTTAAAGATAGGATTTGCAATCTGGTGAGATAACTCTCACCAATACATTTTTCAACAATTCCAGTAATGTATTATAAATGCCACAAACACTTACCACATCTCCCTGGAACATTCATCAGAGCAGTCATGTGATTTAAAAGGTGGCAAAGGCGGAGGTAGTAGATGTTCGTTAAAAAAAAAAGAAGAAACTATCAATTGACTATCAAGTTTGCAAAGGAATTTGTAAGTAGTTGGTAGCTTATAAACTGCAATCAACCTCTATAGCAACAGCACACACAAAGACAAGATAGAACAGATGACAGTAGCAGTGATTACCAATGCAACCTTCAAGGATTCTTTTTCTGAATTTCATGCCACTGAGGGTTAAGAGCAGAACTATAAAACACATATTGAAATATAGCCATATAATCTTACAGCAGGTTTGATGGGTCTGAAGATTTCCTTCTTCTCTTCTGACTTTTTGGCTGCATTTTCATGACGTTGGGATGGTGACCCTTCCGACTTAGATGATGCTACAATATATCCAGATGTCCCAATGAGGGTAAAGAGAAAGAAATTCATTGGGGAGTTGTTTATGGCATGTCAGAAAATTAACATTGTTCTTTGCATGCATGCACCTTGTTAACACATTATGATTAGACAGAGGGAGGAAGGTCTAGGACAATACCTCAAATATTCTTATATGTATATATTGTGCTAACAGGGTCCCCCATTGCCTGTCCTTTAGCTGTCCACTGGGCCATCAGAAATTCAGATTTGTCTGCTTGCCATGCTTTCATCACAACCAGTTTTTTTAAGCCAAAAAGTAAAAGAAGTTTGAAAAGCATCCGCTTTTTGTCCTGCTACCACGGGTGTGGTCAAATGAAGTAATAAAGAAACAGGGGTTGATTGAGGGAGAGGGACGAATTGGCATCATTTCCTACAAGGAGTAATGTAAACCGAATTGCTGCACTACACAATTTGTGAGTTCAATTGAGTTGTCAAATTAAGAGGTTCAGTCTAACTCACCAATTGTGTAGTTCAGTGGTTCGTTTTTACACTACTTCAAGGAGGAAAGAGCGTTTTTGCTATAATTGTACCATGGGACACACTGTAAAACTGGACACCAAGAAACAAGAGTTTTGGATAAAATGCTCCAAATCAGAAAAAGAATAGGTGGAAAGAAGGACTGCTGCAATAACAGTATTTATCTAGGAATTGGTTCCTTCACATTCATATGTTACTATTTACTTGTATCAGGGGTGTGGAATTCCTATAGCACAAAGCCCAGGACATATAGTTTGGGGTCAAGGACAAAAGGTGTCGATGTTTATTTTGTCCTTGGAGCAAGTAGGCTCAACTCCACGCAGCACAAACCCCTTTCGATGCCAGTTTAGAGGGAAGGGAACTGTCTGCATTTGAGGTAATATTTATGTCTATATGTTAATGCTGTTCAAACTTGTATTTATGGTTCATTACTGCAAAACCTTTATTATTAAGGTGAGCTCTCTAAATAAACATTGTAAGGTCACACTGCACTACTGACCGTGGTTCCAGTAAAAATAAAAGTACACACGTTTGAAAAGTTTAACAATATGAGGCTACAAATAATGCTCCCAGAATGTTCTCTGGGTTAGATGCAAATATTTGCAGAATCTTGTAAGCAAGATTGAGGATTCTTTGCTTTCGAAATAAAATGCTCAGAAAAAAATGCAAGTAGGGAAAAAACGTGTTGCCAAGTTACTGACACATTTTAGGCACTATTTCTATGAAACATCATTTAGTGAAATGTGTTGATGCATGCTAAAAAAAAAAAAAAAAAAAAAAGAAATCCTAATGGAAAATCATTGTAACCATTCTCAACAAGATTATGGGAAACATGAAAATAAACAAGCACAAAGCCAACCGATCAGACACTGGTTGTCAGTCTTTTAATTTTGTCAATGCATGACTTGTTTTGACATGGCTTTTTTAACACTTTATTGTTGTGGGAGCTGCCAGGTCTTCACCATTGTAACAAACTTTGGCAAAATAAATATTTGGTCTTAAAAAGCACACAATGCCACAGTAGTTCCTGGTACTGAACGTGCTGCATGTGGAAGACCAAAATGCTATCACTCACAGTAAAAACAGCCAATAGATAAAGAGAGAAGTAGAATTTTAATAAAAACAAAATGTCTTGGTTAACACCAGACCTAAGGCCCTATTCTTAAATAAAGTCACAAAAGTGCGCCCATGGTATATGTCTCTGCACTAATGGCTTTCATGAATTCACAAGAATTTACAGAGGTAGACCAGGAAATCGTACTCCTAGAAAATATTTGTGAACTGTATTTTAGCACGAGCAAATATGCATGTATAGATTTGCTCACGCACAAATATACTGAGCGTTTACACGCTCACTTTCCCTCTAGCCACTTTTTTTTCCAACCCTTGAAGAACTTCTATTTCTGCCCTTGTCAAGAGTTAATTTCCAACCTTTCTCAGTATGAGAAAACATTAAAGAGCTGGCGAACATCCTTAAAACTATGCAGGTAGTAGGTTTGCACACACTCAAAGGCATTCCTGCCCTGGAACTATTACTTACTGCTTCCTCCAGCCCCAGTATGTAGAAATTGCTAGTATTCAAGCCCAACAATAGTATTAGCCGTGGCATAGTCAGAGAGGCTATTATCAGAGTTCTTACATGATGAGATTGCTGCCATAATTTGTTGCTGCACTACATGGCAACAAAGGGACCAACCAATGTTTTATTACAGACCAAGTAGATTTAAGAAGCAACCTGTCCCATTGACAAGTAGATATTTTAATAAATTCCAGACCCCTGATTGTATATTAATATTTGCATCACTGGTGAATTAAAAATAAATAAACTAGAACATAAATCAAATAGTTCTCACATCTCACTCGGAACCGTTCTCCAGATCCGCTTTGAGAACCAGGGTGTGATCCTGGCTGCGATCCGGAGTTACTTGACCCAGAGGAGCTTCCACTGCCTGGTCTGGGTACAAGCTTTTCAACTCTTTCCCACAGTAGTCGGGGCTCTATATTGCTAATTTGAAATTAAAAGAAAAAAAAAAAAAAAAGGTTGTTAGTGGGACATGTATAATTTGTTTAGAAATTAGGTCTTACAGGTTGAAATTTAAAAGAAACACAAGAGATCTAGTATTTAGTACAGAGCATGAAACAGATGTTTTAAAGCTTCGTCTGTTCCTAAAGCAGTGCTTCCTTATGAAAGCCAGTGAATCCCAGAAGGCTCATAGGAATTAGGCACATGTTGCAGAAATTGTGGGTTTTCCTTTTTGCTCGGGTTCTGAGAAAAATCTGTACAAGTCAAGACCTAAAGCTTAGCTCACATGAATAAAATAAAAAATAACTTTAAATTTTAAAATATTCACATAATTTATAGCACAAGTGTGGCAGGGGGTATTGGAGTGCTATGGATTGTATGATTATTAGAGTGAGAGGAGTTTGACCACCAATTAACTTCCAGTTACTACTAAAAGCACTTACAGGAGCAATTTTAACTGGTAGGTCTCTAACAGAATAAGGATAGTACCCTTTCAATCATTACGGATTTTTTTACACACTTGCATCCCACGCTAGGAGAAGACAGTGGTTTGTGCCCTTTTCAAATAAAAGATTGGAAACAAGACTTCTGCCTACAACCAGTCTATGTGATAGATCCAAAAACCTGCGTGGCAGAAGGAATGGGGATTAATGGCTTTCCTTGTGATTACAATAAGACTAAGGTGGGTAATCATCTAATCCAGTTATCGGAAGAAAAGAAAACACCTTACTATCTTACTACCCCTACATTGTGACTATATAGGTTTATGATCTCCCACATTATCTTTGTGATTGTTATCTTATAATACTCACGTTTTCAGAAGCCAGCCTATGTAGATTATTTTATCTACATAAGAGCCCCTTTCCTAGAAATTAAAAATACTCCTGACCTAACATTCTCAAACAACACTCCCACTCAAAAACTGAATCCTCGGCCAAGCACCAATCTGACAACTTCCCGCAATCCCAAAATGTTTTTGCAACCGGTTACTAGTAACCTCTCACAAGTTCTCTTGATCCACCTCTGAAAACAGCGGTGGAAAAAAAACATATCTAAATTGCAGGTCTGTACATTATGGGTTTTTTGATCCTTTGATCAAGCTTTTGATAGATTTACTGGAAGGATTAAAGGAATTTATTTTCAGATTAGTGCCTCTTACCTCAACAGCAAAATCTTTTTGTTCTTGCAAGTGTGGTTATGAAGTGGCAAAACATGAAACCTGAAGCTGCTTTTGTGGGGAAAGTAGCTACAAGTGTTTATTTTTAAGAATGGAGGGACCATAACAGTTAGGGATGCCTGTGCAATACTTCATCACGATGTAAAATAAGGGTAGTCAATGTACTGTTACGCAATGATAAGAAACGTTTGGGCACAATGGAAGAGATATGCATTATTAATGTTTCTGAACAGCACCTTTTACACCTTCTATATAGTACTTCAGTCGTTCTTTAGCTACTAGTTATCAAGTTGTAATAATATACAGTGTAAAACTTGACTCACTGATTCAATTTTCATTCTAACATCCTTCATTGGTTCACCCCAATAATTTTTCAGTCTTGCACATTCTTTCCTAAGAATCGCACCCCTTGTTTTTATTCTTATTCATTTCTGTCTTTTATAATTTGATCTTTTAAACATTTTGTATGTAGTGAGCTTAATTAATACCAATATTAAAATCTGAATATTAACAGATTCCAAAGGCGAAGAACAAAATCCAGGAGAAGGATGTCCTTGATAGGGGAGTCAACATAGGGGAGAATCTGAATTAAGGGGTGATAAATGTAGATAGGTTTTTCAATAGTTTTAGAAATGTTTCTGAAATTCTAATTCCTACTGTAAATGATATTACTTCAAATCACTTGATCCAAGTTTATTTTACCCCATACTTAAATGCTACCACTATCCCTCTTATTCAAATCTATACTCCAAAACACTCTGCAACACTACCTCTCTCATCCCAAGCCTATCAACCAATAAGCAACTGTCACCATAACGGTAAACCCAGTGGGCCAAGTAACCCTAACTTCATTCCTCACACCACAATTGCAACTTTTTCACCCCAATACTAAATTAAGTCTCAGCCTACCTGTTTAGTCTAACCCTTAAACTCCCTCCCCAGATGTTCTCAGGATTGTTTTAATGTATCTCCCTTTTCACTGCTTGTTTCTCACCAACTGTTTTTCCAACCACATGGTTAGAACTACATTTAATTCAAACCAAATATTTTGCGTTTGCCTTTGACTAACTGTCAGCCTGTTTCTTCTATAAAAGCAAAGGCATTAAGGACTCTATGGCAGGGAAATTCTTACACTACCCTATTTAATCATACGACGCAGACACATCTATCCAGACTGGTGAAATAATATTTTGCTGAAACAATCACAATTATAGACTTCCAAACATAAAAACAGTGCAAATACACCTAAAATAAAAAATCCCAGATAACATGGAAATGTAGCTAAGGAAGAGAATTCAGTTTTATTTATACAACTTAAACTGCAGTGTCACCTGTAGCCTCCACCACTGTAAGTATCCAATAAATGACCAGTCTTAGGACAGACTCAGTGTTTTGAGTGTGTATCGGACATTACCGAGGAATATTTCATAGCCTCTCCACCGCTCAAGAGTCTAGAGTAAACAAGTTATGAACATATTGGGCTCACTCATTCCTCAAGTCTTGCAAAGCATTGATTTTTAGATTTCAAGCGATCCAGTTGGACATAAATTCTTTACTGGCTATTAAAGTAACTTTTTGATGCTTTGCTCAAATGCAGCCTATTTGCTGGTGTTACTTTTGGACTAGATTTGTTTTGAGTAATGTACCTAATAACTTAAGAGTTTTGAAAGAACCTCTCCACTGATGGAAAGAAAGGGTTGTACATGTCAGAGTACATTTAGGTGAGATTTTCAAAAGGTCCTGATGTGATTCGCTCAGTGTCGTGATTTTAAGAGAACAGTTTGCATTTGTCCTTAGTTGATGGGGAACTTGAGGGACTGCATTTGCATTATACATTGAAAAAAGCAAAGACTGGAACTTCTGAAGTTAGGACAGAAGCTAACTTTGGCTCATTGTGTTTATATGTGAAGAGAGGGAGTAAGCCAAAGGAACATAAGATCTGATCCACAGCACTGGCTGGATACACCATGAGATGATCAAAGGTTCACACAAAAACCAGACTCTATGATGATCTGCTCTTTTTTCTCTCTTTTAGGTACTTTTCTAGAAGTATGGATAATTTGATCATTCATAGCTTAGTTTACGAAGGGCGATGAAGGGCACAAGATGCATGATTTTGAAAACTGAAATTTGAGCTTCAAAGGTACTTTCCTCCCCAGCTGAGTTTCAGCATTATTATTTCAAAATCAATATCCTTTTAAGACAGGAACATCACAGAACAGAATGTTGTGCATAGCAGTAAAAATCAGATAAAGTTAACAAACAAACCTTGTGGAATTCCTTTGCCCTGCTTGATTGTTTTGCTGCACAACATTGTTCTGAAGAGGTGAATCACGACGAGATAATACAGGTGACCGTGACGTGGTCCTTACAGGTACCTTGCATAGGAAAACGAAAAATGTCTCATCACACATTTTCACCAGGTTTCTTTAATTGCCCCCTCCCGTGTTCAAAATGACTCAAATTATTAGCAGTCTGTAAAAAAGAATATCAGGAAGTACATTTCTGCACCTTTAATAATTTATTTTTAAAAGGTATAAGTTGCAATATTGTGTGAAATGTAACTTAAACTTTATATCCAAGTACTCAGTGCCGTTCGAAGATATTTTAGGGAGAGCAGTGTGCCATTTTACTTAAAAATGAATCAGGTCTAACTCGGATAGAGCAAGAGGACTGGCTGTTTATGTTATTTAAGTAAGGCATGAATCTTTTTCATTTTCTGTACGTGAAATGCCTAATCAGTAAAGTATTGCGCCATGCTGCAGAAGTCGTATTTATTGTTGGCGGTAGGGGAAGTCTACATTTAGAAGATGCATAAGTACAATACGTTGTCAATAGCCATCAAGATACAAGTAAGTCTTAAATGACTATTCAATATTATGTGAAGTTGGTGATAGCAATGAACTATGTAGCCTCAGACAATGAGAACAAGAAAGAAAGCGCAAATGTAAAAAACATAGTAAGGGTTCACTGTGTAAATACAAATTAATCAAACATCTTAATAATAGATAAGCAAATGGCAGAAGCTGAAAAGCAGCAAGTAAACCACATGGGTAAGAAGTAATAACTTAAAATTGTGTGATATATAGTGGACCTTGTGTGTCAGCATATGCATAAGTAGCACAAACCAATGCGGTTTTCAGGTCTACGGTACATAAAACAGTTTAAGAGCTCTGTTAGGCAGAGATTAAGTGTCTGATTTAGATATTGGAGGATGAGTTACTCTGTCACAAAGGTGACGGATATCACATCCGCCAATATCTAAATCTCATAGGATATAATGTGATTTAGATATTGGAGGACAGAATAGCTGTCACTGCTGTGATGGGAGTAACTTGTCTCTTCAATATCTAAATCAGGCCCTTTGTCTTTCAGTTTCACCACAGAAGGGTCTCTGAGCAGAAGGAAAACGTTTAACTGAATTCACAGAAAGCTTTCAATTCACTTTCCATGCCATAGCCAGAGATAAGTGTAATGGAGTGCAGGGCAAATTTACTTGGTGGGATAGCATCACCACTAAAGAATTATGTGTATCATGTAACAGACGTACTGCGATATAGTAGCATCTACAAGGCAAACTGAAATGTTATTTGTATTTAACCACCGACTCAATCTTTACCACTGACTCCATTTTATAATTAGCTTAGCTTCAAATGCCATCACATTGGTGGCACAGGTATTTTTTCCAAGAACAGCTTGTTAACATGTTTTCGCTATTCTCACCAGGGAAAAAAACAATGTGGGGGGACAAAACCATGATAAGACTGTACAAGGCTGAGAATGTTTATGGTCGAGAAGGGTACAGCTCAGTCTTGGAAATACACCTTGGGATCTGGCCAGTCTCTAGTGTGTTTTTTCAGCACTGACCTGGTACAGCCAGCGCTTGAATTGAGAAGGAACCCACTGCTGAGGGTGGACGCATTGCTCAAAGTAATCCTATTGGGATTGTTCTCTTCTGGATTGTTGGATTCGAGCCCCATGGTGATGCATTTTTAATTCTTAAAAATCTAGTTTTGCTGTGTGCATGCATAAATACGTAGTCCCAGCATATATATATATATAAATGTCACTTACCCAATGTACATCTGTTCGTGGAATGTAGTGCTGCAGATTCACATACTGTGCATATATCGCCATTTAGTATTCTGCTCGGAGTGTTACAAGTTTTTTTTTTTTTTTCTTCAAAGAAGCTTTTTTGAGTCACGAGATCGAGTGACTCTTCCTCTCAGTGATAGTGTACATGCGCATCAAGGGGGTCATTACGACCCTGGCGGAAGGCGGAGAACCGGCGGTAAGACCGCCAACATGCTGGTGGTCTTACCTTGTGGAATTATGACCATGGCGGTTACCGTCATGGTCATCCGCCGGTTCTCTCTTTCGTCCGCCGGGCGGCCGTCACTATGACACCGGCGGTATTTGGACCCGGCTTACCGCTGTGGATTTCCAGCGGTTTGAACTGCCATGAAATCCATGGCGGTAAGCACTATCAGTGCCAGAGAATTCCTTCCCTGGCACTGATAGGGGTCTCCCCCACCCCTCACCCCCACCCCGACTCCCTCCCCTACACCCCCCACCACCCCCCAAAGGTGGCAGGGCCCCCCTCCCCACCCCGACCCCCAACATCACATAACTCGCACACACCCGACACGCATGCAGGCACCACAAACACACACATGCACACACACACACCCACCCCGACATACATGCCAACATCCACAGACACGCACACCCACATTCAAACATACACGCACACATCCATACAGACATACCCACAGACATACATGCACTCATTACCAAACACGCATCACCCCCACAAGCATACACGCACTCACACTCCCTCCTACATACTCAGACACCCCCATGCACGCACACAACATCCCCCACCCCCCTCCCCTAACAGACGATCGACTTACCTGGTCCGTCAATCCTTCGGGAGGGGACGGGAGCTATGGGGGAAGCTCCGCCGACACCACACTGCCAACAGAACACCGCCACGGCGAATCACAGGACGTGATTCGCTGGGCGGTGTTCTGTTGGCGTGGCGGTGGAGCAACCTCCACTTCCCCGCCTCCCGCCAGTATGGCAGTTGGCGGCTCTCCGTCCGTAAAGGGAGGGAGAGCTGCCAACGGTCATAATAGGCCAAGCGGCAAACCGCCTGCACTGGCGGTCTTCCGCATGGCGGTCCCTTGGCGGTCTTTAAAAAAGACCGCCGAGGTCAAAATTACCCCTATAGTCCTTTGTAAGATTGTTTTCACACAGGAGGGTAAAGTAAAGAGTGAAGAATTGTATATGTACAGATATATAGTAAGTAAAGATGTCCATGCAATGTATATACATATTTACATTATAAAGTACTACAACGGCTACAGGTTCCGGGGAGGAAAGAGGACGCATGTGCTTCTGCAGCACTACAAGCCACAAACCGATGTACACTGGATAAGTGACATTTTCAGTTCCATGGCATATGTAGCTACAGATATACAGGCGCGCGGCAGGGGGCAGGTTCCTGGATGAACCGAGGAATACATGAATTCATTCTCCTTGGTTGATGCTAGCGCAGACCTAGGGAGCCCGATCTCAAATATGGGATGGGCGACTGTATTGACCAACTGACTTAGACATATTCTGTCTTCTACTCTGTAAGTGACTATATGTGCACTTGGTTAATTTCTAACACATAGGAGAAGTAGTATAATAATTAAAGGCTTTTTTTCGTGGGTCCTGAAGAAGCGTCATAGGATCACTTTGTGACCAATCATAGACGCGAAACATGTTGACCATGTCGGATTAGGTAAACTACCTTCCCTAACTATAGAGTGTAATGGTACATTATTTCCAACAACACTCTTATATTACTGTTTTTAATCTTGGCCTGAACCCAATTCCTATCATATTAAAATAATGGCTCAGGTTCAGAGCTAATTTTACTAGTCTTGTCTCTTTTTCTACACTCTCCGCTCCTTATTCAGTTTCTTTCCCAGACCCTTGTTGTTAGCAATTTTACAATGGTTGAGTGCCACCCAGAATGCTGGGTAGCCCGCCAGACATTGCAGCACCAGTCTGGGGAGGAGCAAGCCCGATGATGATACCTGTCACCCAAGTGGGTGCTTGAGGGCTCTCCTAAACTCACTCAGTACTTAGTCGCTACTTCCAATCTTGATTGGTTGGCTTATATCTCTCTCTTCCTAGTGGAACAGTGCACTTATATTGATATTACAGCTACAGATATACAAGCTGTGCATAGACTGAAAAGCAGTCCCCTCCTAAGTAAGCGGTGGCACAGCTTGACCAACATTTGCTTGTTGGCGAGATAGCACATCCACACAGTAGTGTTTAGTAAATGTGTGTGGTGTGGACCATGTGGCTGCTTTACGTATGCCTGTCATTGGTATATTTCCTAAAAATGACAGTGAAGCTCATTTCTTTTTAGTAGAATGTGCTTTAGGAGTTACTAATAGTTGTCTTTTGGCTTTAAGATAGCAAGTGGGAGCTGTAAATATCCCAATTCTATGACTTCAGTAGCCAAATCGTCAGGTTGAGCATACTGGGATTGGGATGCCTGATTTGACCCTTGTTGTGTGGTAACAAGTCTGGTCTGTTCGGAATCTTGCAGTGTGGCACTACAGACAGATTCAACAGTGTTGTGTACCGGTGTTGATGTGCCCACAGTGGAGCGATGAGTATCACAGTGAGGGAGGTGTGACGGATCTTGTTGACCATAAATGGAATTAGTGGGAGATGGGGAAAAGTGTAAGCAAATATCCCTGACCAATTGATCCATAGAGCACTGCTGCCCTTGGATTGAGAGTGTGGGTACCTGGATGGAAAGTCTGGCCATTTTTTGTTTTCGATGGTTGCGAAGAGATCTATGTTTGGTGTTCCCCACATGTGAAAGTACTGTTGAATTACTTGTGGGAGAATCTCCCATTCATGTATTTGTTGCTGCGTCCTGCTTAAGAGGTCAGCTAGTTGGTTGTGTATCCCTGGGATATACTCTGCTAATAGTTGAATGTGATCGTGTCTCGCCCATTGCCAAATTGTTTGTGCTAGAAGGACAATTGAGCTGAATGCGTGCCCTCCGTTTTTGCAGATAAGAAGGCTATACAACCTGACATCAATGTATTAACACTGTTTTGTGTGTGATTTGTGGTTGAAATGATTTGAATGCTAAGAACACTGCCAGTAATTCCAAGTGATTTATGTGGCAAGCCTGCTGGATAGAGTCCTTTTCTCCCTGAACTGTAAGATTGTTGAGATGGGCTCCCCAACCGGTCATTGGTGCATCTGTGGTGATTATGGTCTGAGGCACTGGGTTCTGAAATAGCCACCCCTTGGATAAGTTGGAGTGATTCCACCATTGCAGAGAGTTGTAAGCCTGGCGGTCCAACAACACTAGATCGTGAAATTGACCCTCTGCTTGAGACCACTGTTGTGAGCGACACTGTTGTTGGGGTCTCATGTTTAGACGTGCATTGGGCACTATTGCTATGCATGATGCCATCATTCCCAATATCTTCACGATAAATCTTACTGTGTAAGTTTGATTGAATTGTAGTTGGGATATGAGTGTGTGGAACGCTTGAATTTGTTGTGGATTTGGGTAGGATAATGCTGACTGAGTGTTAACAATTGCTCCTAGATGTAGTTGAATTTGTACTAGCTGAAGGTGAGATTTCTGGTAATTGATTGTGAACTCTAACCTGTGTACAGTATCCATTGCATATTGTGTGTGTTGTAGACAGGTTTGAATGGTGCTGGCTTTTATGAGCCAGTTGTCTAGATATGCGAAGACAGGTATGTACTGTCGCCTGAGGTAAGCTGCAACCACTGGTAGAAATTTTGTGAATACTCTTGGTGCTGTTGTTACCCCAAAGGGTAACACATTGAATTGAGAGTGCTTGCCTGCTATCACAAACCGTAAGTACTTGCGGTGTGCTGGATGGGCAGGAATGTGGAAGTAAGCATCTTTTAGATATAATGATGTCATGTAGTCTTGTTTTTGTAACAAAGGAAGGACATCCTGTAGAGTGACTGTATGGAAATGCTCTGAGAGAATGTAATGATTCAAAGGTATGAGACTGAGGATTGATCCGAGAGTGCCATCCTTTTTTGGTATGAGGAAGTATAGAGAATATACTCCTGTCCCTTGTTGGTGGATGGGAACTACCTCTATTGCCCCTTTAAGTAAAAGAGATTCTACCACTTGTTGTAAGACAACAATGTGTTCTGAAGAAAGCCTGTGTGAACGAGGGGAAATGCTTGGTGGAGCAGAGATGAGTTCTAGGCAATAACCATTGTGGATAATTGACAGTGCCCCATTGATCTGATGTTATCTGTTGCCAATGACAGTGGAAATATTGCAGTCTTCCTCCCACAGGAGATGTATGCTGTGTAGGGATGCAGAGAAAGTCACTGCTTTGAAGTGGTGGAGGCACCTCTTGTGGCAGTGGATTTGCCCCTAGATCTGAAAATGTGTCTTCTATAGGAGCCCCCTGAAAGATCCTCTGGAATAATATTGTTGTCCCTGTTTTTGTTGGGACGGAGAGGTCTCTGATGTTTGGGGTTTAAAACCTCCTTTGAACTGGGGCTAATGAAAAGTACCCCAAAAAGGTGTTGTGTAAAAGGCACCCATGGCCTTTGCAGTATCGGAGTACTTTTTTAATTTCTCATTGGTGGTATCCATCTCAGGCCATATATCTTCTGTTTATTGAATTGCATGGTGAGGACCACTTGTATTTCAGGTTTAAAAACGTGATCAGAGGGAGGAGAATCCCCTGTGGAGTGACTGTTAGCTCCTTTTCTAGCTGCACTGACCACAATGGAATCAGGTGGCAATTGTTGTGATATAAAGACTGGATCAGATGGTGCAGCTTTATATTTTTTGTCCACCCTAGGTGTTAATACCCTTGCTTTTGTTGGCGCTTTAAAAATGTCATCAGCATGTTTTAACATACCTGGTAACATTGGCAAACACTGGTATTGCTTATGTGTAGAGGAAAGAGTATTGAATACGAAATCCTCCTCTATGGGCTCAGAGCGCATCTGTTTGTTGTGGTACATGGCTGCCCTGGAAATGACCTGATTATTGGTCGTGGTGTCGTCGGGTGGAGACTGCCTTGTGGGATACAGATCAGGGTCATTCGAAGGAACTGGGTCAGAATCATACATATCCCATTGGGTCCATGTTATAAGTATTATCACCCATATAATCCCCATGTGATTAGACAGGAGATTATGTGGAAAACTGTGTGGGTGATGGTGGTGGAGTGTGAGGTGGTGGCGAAGGCTGATGAGGGAAGAAAAGGCGAATGCGGTGGAGAAGGCTGATGCACAGTCTTTGGCTTCTCCTTATGTTTAAATATCTTTTCCGGTGAAGGGCCAGTTTCCAAAGTTTGTTGGAACGTTGGTTTCCTCTTAGTTATAGAAGGAGGAGAGGCAATAATCTTCCCTGTATCCTTTTGGATTTGTAGTCTCCTTTGTTTGTGGTGTATGACCTCAAGAATTAGTCTAATGTCTGTTTCATCTGTTTCCTGTTCTGGAGATGAAACTTGTTTGCTCCGAACGCTTGGTGATTGATAGAATGCTTTAAACGGGCCAAAAAAAGTGGTTTGAGCCATAGATGAAAGATTTTTCGGCTCCAAAGAGGAGCGTGGATGTTTTGGCTCCAATGTGGTATGTAGCCGTCTCAGTTCCAAAGTGGAAGCCTCCATCTTTCGATGCCGAAACAGGCATTGTAGTCTGTTCAGTGGAGTGAGTTTTAGCCTTTTTCAGCACCAAACCCGAGGTCGTTTGACGATATGTTGTTTTTGGGTCAGACCATGGCTGGCAAGCAGTGGTGGGCCCAAGGCCTTTTGTGGCTTTTTTTATCTGTTTTTGATGGGAAGGGGCTGGTGTACTAATGCACTGCGGCGCAGGAATAATTTGGCTGTCCCCATCTGAGTCGCGTTTGGAGTCTGGGATGGAAACCGCAGTCTGTGCCTGTTCCTCACCAAAGATGTTGGGTGTTTGTTTCGCTGACTTCGATGCCATCGCTAGCCGTCTTGATCTTTGATCCCGTAAGGTCTTTTTGGATCGGAAGGATCGGCACGCCTCGCAGGTCTCTTCTTTGTGGTCCGGAGAGAGGCAGAGGTTGCACACCAAATGCTGGTCGGTGTAGGGTTGCTGGGCGTGGCACAAAGGACAGAATCGAAATGGAGTCCGATCCATGAGCCTGTGACGGAGTAGGCCTGAGAAGGGCACGGGTGCCCAAAAGGGCGTCTATTCGACCCAGACGCTACAATCTGATCAATTGTAGTCAGAAACATGTTTGAAAAACGATACCGACATTGAAATAAAAGATAGAGAAGTTCAGATAGTACTGAACCGAGATCTACAGAAGTGAGAGGGACACGTCCGAACCAGACGGCGGAAAGAGAACAATCTAACAAAGGACTCGATGCCAACGCATACTATCACCGAGAGTAGGAGTCACTATCTTGTGACCCAAAAAAGCTTCTTAGAAGAAAAATAACTTGTAACACTCCGAGCCCAACTCTAGATGGTGATATATGCACAGCATTTGCATCTGCAGCTACACATGCCATTGAACATATATATTAATTATTGATGTATTGCATTTTCTTTATTATTATTCGACTGCTGTGATTATTTTAAGAGTTGCACGTGTGTTGCTGCATTCAGATTAAGCGCTTACGTTATTCTCGTCATATGTAAAAACATGAGAATTGCCTTAATAAATTCATTACTCAGACAGAGTGCTGTATTCCATGCATTCTTTAGTTTGGTTTCCTCTCAGTCTGAAGCAAAGCAGAACACAAACTTAAGCAATATATTAAGGAACCTGCATTAAGCAATGGTGCAGGTGATAAAGGACTAAGGATTAAAGGCAGAGTAAACAGGATTAAGAGGGTGGTCAAAACAAAAACTTTTAAGAACCAGTGGCTGCTTTGAAAATCACCCAATTAAGAACTGGCTAGGAAAAGATGTTTGTTTCTATACCTGTCCCATCTCTCTCCAACCCCCACTCTCCCAACAGGGGATTAAAGTCTTGCTTCAAAATACAGTTATTAAAGAAAGTTCATCAAAAAAGCAAAACGTACTACCAGACTGGACTCCCTTTACTACTCCCTGGCACCACCATATTGGCACTGAGCAATCAAATATTACTGATGCATTGGCAGGCTATAACTAGAGTTAATTAAGACTGTAGAGCAGCGAGAACGTTTGTTTCCATGTTGTTACGGCTAAACACATGACCATAGAGTGGGGGTAAGAAGGCATAAAAGTAGACCTCATGATGTATCTTATGGACTTAGCCAATGATTGACACCAGTAACTTTCTTCAAATGACCAAGATACTTTTCCAAGCGCAACCACTGTATGGTGGATTAAAGTACAGCATGGGATCGAATAACAGGGTTTTGCCAACAATACAGCCTCACTTCTCCATGTTTCCCACAAGAGATCGGGATGCAGTTATTTTTATTTTAAAAGACTGACTTTCAGCCCACTGTGGGCATTTTAGATTAACAATAGTGTTCCCTGTGCAAATCGATGTTTACATATCACTTGTGGTCTGCCATTATTCTAATAAGTCCTCCCTGAAGCATCACACGGCGAGCTCTAAAAAGGTATCACCTTCTGAGGCCTCTGCAAAGCAAGGCTTGTTCAGAAGCCCAAAGTGACATATCTGACTATGTACTTCGATGCACAAAGATAGGGCAAGGGGGCAATCTGAAACATTATGGCTAAGGATTGCATTTGTGTTTCCCAATAAAGATGAATATGAGTTAGCTCATGTTCAAGCATTAATGGTGATTTGTTAATGATTTGCTCTTAGCTCTAGCAAACACTGATCATACTGCACATTCATATCTTAATCTATAAACTCAACGCATTTTGTCAGTGAACACAAATGAGAGCCTTCTCTCTTAGGAATTTTTCTGTAAGGGGATCTTCCATCACTTTAAGAGCCACATTGTGAGCATTTGCACTGAACATGGCAGACACAACTTCTTTGTAGTTCAACGGCATGTTTTTTGTGCATTTCATTGTCCTTCCAGTCTTTGAGAGTCACAATTTGGTATGAATAAGACTACAGCAATACGTGTGCTAATTAAAAGCTACTAGTTTGCTGTGACTGATAATTTCGGTGAGCTAACATAAACATGGTGGAACCCAGTCAATGGATCGACTGCTTTGTTCACCATGATAGGAAATAGCTTCAGAGCCATTGCTAATTAAATTAAACAATGCTCAAAATCCACAGTTCACCACATTAGGTTTTTTTTATATATATTTACAAGGCTTGTCCTAAAAGTGATCAGAGTTCCCCTTAAAAGGAAAATTCATAAAAACATTTGATGTTTCCTGTGGTTTGGTCACTTGGTACGCTTAATATTGTGGCATCGCCACAACAACCTTTCAAAAACCACAAAGTAGTGTCTTGCTTCTTCTTACCCTCGGGGGCACCTCCTCACTGTCGGATCTTACCCACACCTTTTGGGTGGGGTCAGGCGCCTCTGACCTAGATTCAGAGCTCTGATTTAGCACCTCACTGCGAGGAGGTGGCTGTGGGTCCTGAGAACGCAGCTGATGATGTGCAAATTTGGGAGTAGGGTCACTGAAGGAGTGGGATCGCGAGACAGGGGAAACATTGTTCTTGAGAGATGCCAGGTGGGCCCACTGTACCTTACAAAAAAACAAAACATAGAACATTCAATGCGGTTCAGGGTCATAGGGTTCAAACTTCACAGCACATCTACAAGTAGGAGAAAATGTAAAAAAACAAAAAAAAAAAAAAAAAAAAAAACCTTCAAACCAGGTTACCATGCAGCAATACTTCAACATGAAACAAGAGGATAAACAGGTCGGAAGGATGGTTATTGAGATGGCGTTAGAACGTTGCATAGGAAATGTTGCATGAAATTTCACAAGGTACTGCATAGGTGAGCAGACAAGCAGCAACTTTGGCTCAAATTTTACACACACACACACACACACACACACACACACACACACACACACACTTATATAATTAAGCATATAAATGAAGATACACAAAAATACACATGCATACAGAAAAAGCTTGCACTGACAAATGTTACGGTCACAATCCATCAAAGTCATAGAATTCATTAAGTCAGGTACATCCACAAAATTAAACTCCCTCAATAAAGAACTCAAATGTAGTAATTTGGAACAGATGGGTATATTAAACACCGTCTAGGAAGTGGATGAGATATTATTGCTTTGGTACCTAACTGGCAAGCTGAATGACTTCAGATGCTTTATCTTGCTTGTGAATTTCAAGAACTCTATCATAGTTTACATACATTTTCTTGCATAGTTTTAATGCTATCTTTTATGCTAACAGAATTCATCTCTTCATTTTTTCCTGCCAGATTTTTGTGAATCGCATGTTGGATTCAACCACTTTGCTGTAATGGAAGACAAGCCCTGCAGCTCAAATGGATTGGCCTCAATTTCTGACTTTGGCTGGTGAGAGAGCTGGCAATGGGGGGCATTTTTAAAATTAAAATGTTTAAATCAAAAACAGATCAATAAAATGTACATAAAAAGTCAAGTAGGCAGTAACAGGAGGCTAAAAAAATTGAAATCCTTGATCGAGACAGGAACCAGAAAAACAGTACTTTTCTGAAGTATGTGTAAAATGAATTTCTCTTACATGAGACTGTACAAAAATAAAAAAGTTGAAAGGAGACACATACAAGATGTGGGTCAGGAGCAATAAACAAACGGTTCTTTTGCCCCAAACAATGTGCACAATATATGTCCCTGGGGAAGAGTGTTTTTTCTACATATCCTAAATAGCAAAGTGGGCTGTCAAAAAACCCATTCAAACGATAATTATGCAGCAGCATAGTGCACAGCAGTACTTTAAACTGGTAGTTGTAGAAAACATATTTACAGTTCCCATAGCAGCCGAATGTTGCTGCTACATATACACAACCAAAGCATTACCTAACACCCCCATTTATTTGGTTTGCAAAACGTGACATTTGTAAAGTGGATTCCCACCTGTGCACTGGCTACAACACAGATGTCTATATAACAATGCTGGAAACGTACTGAATGTAGCTTTTTATTTTTGTACATTATATTCAATAGCAGACGTCTTATTTTGATAGACCATTTGAGGGGAAAGGCAAAGATGACACGCTGGAGAAAAGGTCGCACCTATACCTCTCCTCTATTAGCATCCTCGAAATTCTGTTACTCTAGCCCAGCAAAGTCACTGGCAGTTTTTTGGAGGAATCACTTGTGTGGCAGGGTCTTGTTACGCAGACAGATTATTGCTTGTAAGGGCTGACGCTCAATCCCATTTTGAATTGATGTTGCAGAACCAGATGGGATCCATATTTTTGAAGATAGAAGAGGTCAAAAAGTACATCCCAGAAGGCAATGTACATTAGAAGTATAAGCAAAAGGATACAAAAAGGAAAGCAAAATCAGCTGGAGGGGGAAGCTGAAGGGAAGGACTATAAAAGTCTATTCAGCTTTAAGTAAACAATATTGTAGGAGCAATCTGTACATTGTGGCCTTTTTCCAACAACACTGTGTTTAAAGTGGAGAACTAGGAGTTCCACAAACATACAGTTTTACAGATTCAAGAAATGTAAAATAGCCTGAGGAATCTAAAATGAAAAAACAAAACCCCTTTATACCTATAGTGTCCTAAACAACCATACAGTTTCACTGCATACAAAGCACTGAAGGTGTCAAAGACACAAAATGCAACTATTAATAGCCTGGACAGTATAAGATAAGATAGCAGACAAGCAATGCTGTGGGTTGAACCCATTCTCAGTCATATATGTGCTTCCTGCAAAATTGGTGCACACTGAGATACCTATTTGCATGAGGCACTAACTTATAAGTTCTCTTTAAAAAGTAGGTGAGCCTGCTCAGCCTTCCGCTCCTTAAGATTTGAAGATATGAGTTCCACTGACTATGTTAATAGTACCACTGGTTAGTTAGAACACAAGGAAAAGGCAAAAAAAGTGATGCTATGTTAAGAGGAAACACAGTTTGACATTATTTCTGGAGAAAAACCAATGATGTACTATCACTGCTGCATATCTGAGCAAACCTCTACAAGACAAAAGGCAAAGACACCTTCAAGGCCATAAAGAGGAGACCATACTTATTTAATAAGCACAGCTTTCATGTGAGGGCCAGTTTGATGAGAGATTTCTGAATTTGCTCAGTGATCCTGTACCACGGGTGTCTGAAGAGCCAGACTAAAATAGCTTTGAGGAAAACAGTGTTAAGCTTTACCCTTTGAGAAGGAAATCAGATTATAAGAAACAATTCCTGTTGTCCATGCAACAAAGAGAAATGAACTCTGGAAAGCAAAAACCTCAATGTGGATGGGTATTTTAAACCGATGAATAAAGCGAATAACAGAGGCCTTGTCTCTTCACATTTAGCAAGAGTTCTGAGCTCCGCAGCCCTTTTGGGAACTGCAATGTAGGCTTTGCTGCAATAATCTAAAATGGATATACATAAGCACTAGCAGCCAGACAGCTGTGATGGAAAGTGCAAACTCATATTAACAAATTTAATGAGATAGTTGGAGACTGGATGCCTGCATACTGCCTTAAGCTGTGGGTGAAGGGACATCTGAAAGTCATCAGTAATGTTGCATACACACACAACTGACATACATTTGGGCCAATACTCCAGTGTCAAAGCTGAGGACCATAATGTGTGGTGTGAGCTTGTGCTGCTCTCTGGATCGTGTCCAGTTCAAAGTACCATTTGCATGTGCATTGAAGTAATGAGACATCAGAGATGCAGGATCCTCATTACAATGTGACCTGTGCTTCAGCTAATGACCAAGAGCAACGGTGTCAAGTGCATAGACATTTTTCAAAATCATAAAGTTGTAAGGATCTTTGAAAGTGATAGGTTTTAACAAATTGTATCACTGCTCAAAACTGACATTTCCAGTACTCAGTGGCGTAGCGTGGGGGTGCAGGGGGGGGGGCGGCCACACCGGGCGCAACATCTTGGAAGAGACTCGAGTGGTAAAATCCACGGGTTAGGGGGCGCAAATTTTCTTGCCTTGCCCCGGGTGCTGACAACCCACGCTACGCCACTGCCAGTACCCCTTCAATTTTCTTCTGTTTTTTGCAGTGCATTCAGACATCTAGAAAAGAGAAAACTCAGCACTGTGTAGGAGCTGGAGAAAAAAAAAAACACCAAATTGTTCACACTTCAGCAAAGAAACATTTAATGTCTAAGAAGGCTCGCAAAGTAAATAGGAAATCTCTCTTTACAAAACAACTTCGGAGCAAAAGCTCCACATTTTTCCTCTTTAAGAGGCCCGATTGTGACACAAACCAGTTGTTGGTAGGCAGCATTATCAAGCAGTAAAACACTTGGATTCTACATCAGCCGTGCTGAAAATAGCAAATAAATTATGCCTGGAATTTACCCGTCCGGTGAGAACCAGTAGTGAGGGAGGAGAGATTCAGACAGTTCAGGATCTGCCAACCTAACAATAAGCTGCATATGGGCATTACTTTTTCAAACATTGAATTGTCAAAATACTGACAACATTTATTATCATGTAAAAAAGGAGAATGGATAAACTGAATTTCTAAATTCCACAGAGACCTCAGAAGACATCTCGGTGCAGACAACAGGGCTCAATCAAGACTCATGAGTGAGTTTGGTGGACAGACGTGGAAAAGAGCCAAGTCTTAAAAGCCTTTACACAAAGCAGATCATATAAAGGAGTGAAGGATGAGTATTCAACAGCATGGCACAGAGATAAGAAAAAGCTTTATCACTGGTGTAAGCTTGTCTAATGCTAAGATGGGCAATAGTACCAACTATGGAAATGTGGCCTGAGTAATAGTCGTTTTAACGGGTGGTGGAAGAGAGGCAAAATATTATGCTTGGTAAAGGCCATGGAACTAAATAAAGCCACTTTAGAGGTCTGACCAACCAGTGGCATAAGAACACTCTGGTGTCTAGACACATCATGCACACCCTCAATTGCATGAAAACCTTGAAGGAGAATGACTTTCTTGCATGCATCATTCCTGAAACTCTGTTCCAGCACATTTCCAGCCCTGTATGTCAAGTTGTGCTGCAGTTATTATTTACTACACTATTTAGCTGGTGCCAGATGCAAAAGAACACACCTCTCAATATTGAAGAATTCCACTTCCTCTATTCAGCAGTGTGTGGTAGGCAAACTCTGAATAGGAAGCAGATAATTTATATTATTTAAAAACAGTTCTATGACAATGAAAATTTGACCAACTTTCAAGAAACCTGAAAATTGGCCACCTGTGTTCTTGGTTTAAAGGGCCTACAAAAGGTCATAGCCATAAACTGTGACTATCAGGTATGACAACAGCGCGAATTAGCCACACAAGGAAAATGTCACTTACCCAGTGTACATCTGTTCGTGGCATTAGTCGCTGCAGATTCACATGCTGTGCATAGTCTGCCGTCTGGTGTTGGGTCGGAGTGTTACAAGTTGTTTTTCTTCGAAGAAGTCTTTTCGAGTCACGAGACCGAGGGACTCCTCCTACTTTGGTTCCATTGCGCATGGGCGTCGACTCCATGTTAGATTGTTTTCCCCGCAGAGGGTGAGGTTGGAGTTGTGTATGTTAGTAATAGTGCCCATGCAATGGAATGACTAAGTATGTACAAAATGAATGTTAAAGTAATATATTTACAAATGTACAAATGTTGAAGATTACTTCCAAACGGCTACAGGCTCCCGGGGAGGCGGGTGGGCGCATGTGAATCTGCAGCGACTAATGCCACGAACAGATGTACACTGGGTAAGTGACATTTTCCGTTCGGTGGCAAGTGTAGCTGCAGATACACATGCTGTGCATAGACTAGTAAGCAGTTATCTCTCCAAAAAGCGGTGGTTCAGCCTGTCGGAGTGGAAGTAGTTTGAAATAAAGTTCTTAGTACAGCTTGACCTACTGTGGCTTGTTGTGCAGATAACACGTCTACACAGTAGTGCTTAGTAAATGTGTGAGGCGTAGACCATGTTGCTGCCTTACATATTTCGTTCATTGGAATATTTCCTAGAAAGGCCATGGTAGCACCTTTCTTTCTGGTTGAGTGTGCCTTTGGTGTAATAGGCAGCTGTCTCTTTGCTTTAAGATAGCAGGTTTGGATGCACCTAACTATCCATCTAGCTATACCTTGTTTTGATATTGGATTTCCTGTATGAGGTTTTTGAAATGCAATAAATAGTTGTTTTGTTTTCCTAATTAGTTTTGTTCTGTCAATGTAGTACATTAGTGCTCTTTTGATGTCTAATGTATGTAGTGCTCTTTCAGCTATTGAGTCTGGCTGTGGAAAGAACACTGGCAATTCTACTGTTTGATTTAAGTGGAACGGTGAGATGACCTTTGGTAAGAATTTTGGGTTGGTTCTTAGAACTACCTTATTTTTGTGTATTTGAATAAATGGTTCTTGTATAGTAAATGCCTGAATTTCACTCACTCTTCTTAGAGATGTAATGGCAATAAGAAATGCAACTTTCCACGTTAAGTATTGCATTTCACAAGAATGCATGGGTTCGAAAGGTGGACCCATGAGTCTTGTCAAGACAATGTTGAGGTTCCATGAAGGAACAGGTGGTGTCCTTGGTGGTATTATTCTCTTTAGGCCCTCCATAAACGCTTTAATGACCGGTATTCTAAATAGGGAAGTTGAATGAGTAATCTGCAGGTAAGCAGATATTGCTGCGAGATGTATTTTTATGGAATTAAAAGCTAGATTTGCTTTTTGTAGATGTAGTAAATATGCTACTACATCTTTTGGAGATGCATACAATGGTTGGACTTGATTATTATGGCAGTAACAAACAAATCTTTTCCATTTACTTGCATAGCAGTTTCTAGTGGATGGCCTTCTAGCTTGTTTTATGACCTCCATACATTCTTGTGTGAGGTTCAAGTGTCCAAATTCTAGGATTTCAGGAGCCAAATTGCTAGATTCAGCGATGCAGGGTTTGGATGCCTGATCTGTTGTTTGTGTTGTGTTAACAGATCTGGCCTGTTGGGTAGTTTGACATGAGGTACTACTGACAGTTCTAGTAGTGTGGTATACCAAGGTTGTCTTGCCCATGTTGGTGCTATCAGTATGAGTTTGAGTTTGTTTTGACTCAATCTGTTTACCAGATATGGAAGGAGAGGGAGAGGGGGAAAAGCGTACGCAAATATCCCTGACCAATTCATCCATAGAGCATTGCCTTGGGATTGCCGGTGTGGGTACCTGGATGCGAAGTTTTGGCATTTTGCGTTTTCTTTTGTTGCAAATAGATCTATTTGAGGTGTTCCCCAAATTTGGAAGTAATTGTTCAGGATTTGGGGGTGAATTTCCCATTCGTGGACCTGTTGGTGATCCCGAGAGAGATTGTCTGCTAGCTGGTTCTGGATCCCTGGAATAAATTGTGCTACTAGTCGAATGTGGTTGTGAATTGCCCAATGCCATATTCTTTGTGTTAGGAGACACAACTGTGTCGAGTGTGTCCCCCCCTGTTTGTTTAAATAATACATTGTCGTCATGTTGTCTGTTTTGACAAGAATGTATTTGTGGGATATCATGGGTTGGAATGCTTTCAATGCTAGAAATACTGCTAACAGTTCTAGGTGATTTATATGTAACTTTCTTTGATGTACGTCCCATTGTCCTTGGATGCTGTGTTGATTGAGGTGTGCTCCCCACCCTGTCATGGAAGCATCTGTTGTTATCACGTATTGTGGCACTGGGTCTTGGAAAGGCCGCCCTTTGTTTAAATTTGTACTGTTCCACCATAGAAGCGAGATGTATGTTTGGCGGTCTATCAACACCAGATCTAGAAGTTGACCCTGTGCATGTGACCATTGTGATGCTAGGCACTGTTGTAAGGGCCGCATGTGCAATCTTGCGTTTGGGACAATGGCTATGCATGAGGACATCATGCCTAGGAGTTTTAATACCATTTTTGCATGTATCTTTTGATTTGGATACATGGCTTGTATCACCTTGTGAAAATTTTGAACCCTTTGTGGACTTGGAGTGGCTAACTCTTTTGTTGTGCTGATTGTCGCTCCTAAGTATTGCTGTGTTTGACACGGCACAAGGTGTGACTTTGCATAGTTGATGGAGAAACCCAGCTTGTAAAGGGTTTGTATAACATAATCTGTGTGGTGTGAACACTTTGTTAGCGAGTTGGTCTTGATTAGCCAATCGTCTAGGTACGGGAACACGTGTATTTGCTGCCTTCTGATGTGTGCAGCTACTACTGCTAGACACTTTGTAAAGACTCTTGGCGCTGTTGTTATTCCGAATGGCAACACTTTGAATTGGTAGTGTATTCCTTTGAATACGAACCTTAGGTATTTCCTGTGCGAGGGATGTATCGGTATATGGAAATACGCATCCTTTAGATCTAATGTTGTCATGTAGTCTTGCTGTTTCAGCAGTGGGATTACGTCTTGTAATGTCACCATGTGAAAGTGGTCTGATTTGATGTAGGTGTTTAGTGTTCTGAGATCTAATATTGGTCTTAGAGTTTTGTCTTTTTTGGGTATTAGAAAGTACAGTGAATAAACTCCTGTGTTCTTTTGTGGACCTGGTACTAATTCTATTGCGTCTTTTTGCAGTAATGCCTGAACTTCTAGTCCTAGAAGGTCTAAATGCTGTTTTGACATATTGTGTGTTTTCGGTGGGACGTTTGGAGGGAGTTGGAGAAATTCTATGCAATAACCATGTTGGATAATTGCTAAGACCCAAGTGTCTGTTGTTATTTCCTCCCAAGATTTGAGGAACTGGCTTAGTCTTCCCCCCACTGGTGTTGTGTGAAGGGGTTGAGTGACCTGTGAGTCACTGCTTGTTTTGAGGGGTTTTCGGACCTTGAAATTTTCCCCGGTTTCTTGGGAATTGGCCCCCTCTGTATTGGCCTCGAAAGCCTCCCCTTTGGTATTGTCCCTGGTAGGTAGGCGGTGTTGTTTGTGAGGAGCTGGCTTGTGTGGCTTGACCTCGAAACCCTCCTCTGAAAGTGGTTTTACGAAATGTGCCAAATGTGCCTCTGCCCTGCGGGGAATAGAGTGCGCCCATCGGTTTAGCTGTATCAGTGTCTTTCTTTAATTTTTCAATTGCAGTGTCCACTTTTGGGCCAAACAATTGTTGTTCATTGAACGGCATATTAAGCACTGCCTGCTGTATCTCGGGTTTGAAGCCGGATGTGCGCAGCCATGCGTGCCTCCTTATTGTTACAGAAGTATTTATTGTTCTTGCAGCTGTATCTGCTGCATCCATAGAAGAACGGATTTGGTTGTTGGAAATGTTCTGTCCCTCTTCAACCACTTGTTTTGCCCGTTTTTGGAATTCTTTTGGGAGGTGTTCGATGAGATGCTGCATCTCGTCCCTATGGGCTCTGTCATATCGCTCAAGGAGTGCCTGCGAGTTGGCGATGCGCCACTGATTTGCAGCTTGTACTGCAACCCTTTTTCCGGCTGCATCAAACTTTCGGCTCTCCTTGTCTGGAGGTGGTGCGTCGCCTGATGTGTGCGAGTTAGCTCTTTTACGAGCTGCTCCTACGACAACTGAATCTGGTGTCAGTTGTGATGTAATAAAAGCAGGGTCTGTGGGTGGTGCCTTGTATTTCTTCTCCACCCTTGGGGTTATTGCTCTGCTTTTAACTGGCTCCTTAAAGATTTGTTTAGCGTGCCTTAGCATTCCAGGGAGCATAGGAAGGCTTTGATAATTGCTATGGGTGGAGGACAGGGTGTTAAAAAGGAAGTCATCCTCGATAGGCTCTGAATGTAGCGATACGTTATGAAACTCTGCTGCCCTAGCCACTACCTGAGCATACGCTGTACTGTCCTCAGGTGGTGAGGGCTTAGTGGGGTACGACTCCGGGCTATTGTCCGATACTGGGGCGTCATAGAAATCCCATGCGTCCTGGTCATCTTGGCTCATGGTGGTATGAGCTGGTGATTGTGACGGAGTCTGTGCCGGTGATATAGGAGGTGCCGGTGGTGGAGTTACCTTCTTCACCAATTTTGCTTGTGGTGTTGTTTCTTGTTGTTGGAAATCTAGTTTCCTTTTTCTTCTGATTGGTGGAAGGGTGCAGATCTTCCCTGTACCACTTTGTATAAAGATCCGCTTTTGCGTGTGATCTACAGTCGTTTGTAATTCCTCCGCAAACCTGTGTTTTTGAAGTTGGGAGGACAGTGATTGTTCCTCTGAGTAGGAACTGGCTTTCGGTTCGGTTGCTGGCCGTTTTGGCACCGAAACCGTGCCTTTTGTTATTTTCGGCTCCGATGAGATTTTCCTCTTTTTCGGCGTCGCACCCTCTCGGTGTCGACCATCTTCGGTGCCGCTATCTCTGTGCCGAGCAGCTTCGGTGCCGCTGTCTCTGTGTCGAGCAGCTTCGGTGCTGCTATCTCGGTGTCGACCCTTTTCCGCGGCACCTTCTCGGTCCAGAGATTGCTGGGTGCCTGTGTCTCGACCTGAGTCGGACGATCTCGGCACCGTCTCGCCCTTCTTCGGTGCCGATGGACGGTCACCTACTTTATGGGTTGAGCCATGGCCTGTCGGCAGTGGCGTCCCCTGGGCTTTGTCTGTTTTCCCCTGTGATGTTTGTTTCAACATCTTACTCACGGTTTCTTCGACGTCGAATTCTTCCGAATCTGATTCGTGGATGGAGAATGCTTCTTCTTCTCCCTCTTCCTCGAACCTTTGTTGTCCTGTCGGCGTGGACGCCATCTGTAACCTTCTGGCTCTTCAGTCTCGGAGCGTTTTTCTCGACCGAAACGCTCGACAGGCTTCACACGTCTCTTCTTTGTGCTCGGGTGACAGGCACAAGTTACAGACCAAATGTTGGTCTGTATAGGGATATTTACTGTGGCATTTAGGACAGAATCGGAACGGGGTCCGTTCCATCAGTCTGGATGTTGCACGCGGTCGGGCCGACCAGGCCCCGACGGGGGTTCGAAATTACCCCGAAGGGCTACCGGAGCTCTTCTGGATTCGGTGTCGACTCTAATCTAACCCGATACCGAACTAAACAATACCGACGAATTTTCCGTTGATTCTGACTAACTTTCCGACCCGAAACACGGAGCGAAAAGGAACACGTCCGAACCCGATGGCGGAAAAAAAACAATCTAACATGGAGTCGACGCCCATGCGCAATGGAACCAAAGTAGGAGGAGTCCCTCGGTCTCGTGACTCGAAAAGACTTCTTCGAAGAAAAACAACTTGTAACACTCCGACCCAACACCAGACGGCGGACTATGCACAGCATGTGTATCTGCAGCTACACATGCCACCGAACATCCAGTTTCTAGTGACAGAATGCCCATCAGAAGGGCATGCCATCACAAACATAAGAACTGCTCTTATTTCTAATACCGAGGTGAACTGGCAACCAAACCCATTCTAACTTCTTTTATCGGGGTCATGTGGAAAAGAATCTGAGACTTGGCACTAAGTTTAAAGAACCTTTCTTGCCCGGCCTGAGAAATTATAACTTTAATAAAGTTTTCCACAATGAATATAATTTTTAGGAGCCTGATCAAAACACCATCAATTCATCCTAATATGCTGGAAGTCACGGTTTTCCGGATAATTTTTTTATTTAACCTTTTGCGTGCCCGTGCTCTTGAAATATCAAAGTATATGGATTGTTTTTGCTTGTATCAAATCAATGAAAAACCTTTCAGTTTTGATTTCAAATTGATTTGTTTACCCCCAACAACGTGATCAAGGCTAGTTTCAGCTCAAACGCATTGATGTTCGTATTGCTCAGCTCCGCACTACTAATAAACGCATCACAAGCTCTTTGAGTGGGCGTGTGTGTGTGTGTGTACACACATCTAAAAGATATTTTCAAATTCCACCTCCCCTAACTTGCTCCAGTAACTCTCCCTGCTGCCTTAACAATATAGTTACCGTACCTGTGGTTCAAGCGGCCTCTGCATCGCAGGCTGGGGAGTTTCAGAGTTTCCATTGGAAAAGGACTCAGATCTTGAAGGCACTGGTGGCTCCAGCACTTTGGCAGCTGTTGGTTTCGTCTGTGCTTCAGGGGAGCTCTGGTTCGTTTTCCTAAACCTTTCCTCTGCCTGGAGTGCATTAATGAAAGTGGTTATTTACAGAAGCAAAAAGTAAACCAAAGCCATGACGATTTCATGTTTAAGGGCAACTAATGCTGATTCTTTTATAAACCCATTTGTTGAATGGGTGTTTTCAGTTGTATGGTAGGAGCAAAATTAGGCCAGGCAGACTGAAATGAAGAATGCAATAAAAATAAAAAAATCTGGACTCCCTAGTTAGTCAAAAACATGGCTTTCAATTGATCCTGAGATTACTGGTTACTGTTCACTGCTGCAAATAGATTCCCTTTCCATAACCACACAGATGTTTTCGGAATCCGCAGGGAGGCCTCAAATACATGACAGCAGCGGCAGTGCAAGACTAGCACTATGCACCAGAAGAGCCAACCCAAGATCAAGGAGTCGGTTGTCCTAAGTGGGAATTCAATAAACCTATCTGACGCATTGTGGGTGGAGTCACTTTTCAAGATGTGTCAATAGTTTTGCCTTTCTGGCAAGAACAACATGATTACACTGAAGATTCAGATCAGCTGCCAGATATAGTTTTTCAAGGGCTCATTGCGCTGTAAGTGAACCTATATCCAAAGTCACTACTTCAGAGCATTGGTCTTCTATACCAAATAAAGACATGGGGAGACACTGCGATGGAAGTGAACCTATAGCCAATGTCACTACTTTGGGCATAGGTCTTCTATACCAAGCAGTGACAAGGGGAGAGGTATTTTCTGTCCCAATTCTATTTGCAGCAGCTGGTGTAAAGAATGAGGAGGTTTCTTGAAATGGCATCATAACATTAGGAAACTGCTCATTTACACCAACTACTTATGAATTACTGAAACGTGCTTTACTGCACCATTATCATAGGATTGCAACAAAGATAGCTATACTACTCACAGTCACTCTGCCGCAAAAGAACACGCAGGCCTGCCTGCCCATGTGCAAAGTCCATTTCCTCTTTACAGAACACTTTTTTCGTATCATAACACTTTATTACTTTTGCACATACAACCTCAATAATTCTACACCAATCAAATACAGCATAATAAACAAAAACAGTGAGTAAGATATGATAGGTTAAATTATTAAAGGCGGTCTTAGCCATGGCTGGCACTCGGTAACCTTTTCCAGTCATTGACCCAATGCTCAAATGTGAATCTTTGCTTAATTCTTCTATTTCTTCATTTTTTCCAATTTCATTTCCGATCATCATAGCTTTAAGGGTACACTTCTGTGAAAAGTTTTTTGGAGCAGATTAAAAACATTTGTCATAAAACACATAAGTTTGTGGTTGGGTTTATTCTTTCAAATCTCTACCAAAATGTAATGTAGCTTCCAGAAACTGGTTTGGGCCATTGGTATGGATGTTACAGTGTCCGTCTTTATCATACACTTTAATTATGTGACTGTTTGTACAGATCTATTAGCCTGCTAGTAATCTGATCCTGTATTCAGCTGAGTTGTGGCTTTGGCCGATATCCCTATCCTTGGCCTGCAAAGAAAACTAACTTTTTCCCCAAGAGTTCTAATTATCAGCACTATCCATATTAAGCACTGTCTGTACTAAATAATGAACAGGTTATTTAGCAGTAGGAGTAGTTTTGCAGCTTGAAGAATTTTCTGGATTCACATTCTGTGCATTATTTCACAATCGAGTAAATGGGTCCAGAATTAGTAGTCTAAGTCTTTTCTCCCTCTTGTTTTTTTGTAGTGGGCATTGTAAAGTCAACCATTTGGTCCCTTGTCCCTCCACGAATTACTTCACAAGCATGCCCCGAAATCATTTCAACATAGTCACCATCTTTTGGTTATTCCCTCCTACCCCCCATTTGTAGAGGTTCTTCTTTTCATAGTTGGTCGATGGTTTCCCCTTCTGAAAATGCACCTTGTGTGGAGAGGAAAGAGGGTAGCATGTGAATCCCGAATATTCTTCAAGTTGCAAAACTGTTCCTCTCGGTAAGTAGCCTTTTTTTCATTTTGCAGTGAGAATCTTTTCTAGAATCACATGCTGTGAGTTGGTCTTCCAGTGGTGCCTTCTCTCGGGAGGCTCGAATTGTTAGAGTGTGCATGTGAACAAATGTGTTAACACTTTCTGTCCCACCTGAACCTCCTTACTGGCTCAATTATCCAAACAGTGATGTTTTGTGGAGTTGTGAAATGAAAAGCATGCTGCTGCCATGCAGATGTCATTTAATGATGCATTTCCTAGGTAAGCAAGTGTTGCTCCCTTTTTCTTTGGAGAGAGGTCAAGAGTCCATTTGACAAAGTTACTCCTCTTTTTTTTTTGGCAGTCCTTAATTTTTTGGACCCTCCACCTTGCAATAGTCCCCTTTCTCACTGGACAGCAATTACTTGCTTGTTCAAAGGCGATGGAAAATTGATTCCCCCTTCCAGACTGGTTTGCCTTTTGCAAGAAATACATCAATGCCCATCTTACATCCAGTGTATGTAGGATTCTCGCTGCCTGCATCTTGGATTGTTGAAAGAAAGCAGGTACAGATATCACTTGATTAACGTGAAAATGTAATATCACTTTTCAGATAAACTGTGGATTTGTTGTCATCATTATTTTATCCTTGTGCATCTGTAGATATGGCCCCTGCGTTGTGCATTCCAATAATGGCACCTTCCTTGTGGTAGATCTCCTGGCCACTCAAAGATCTCCATGGATCTTAGTGGTAGAGGTCTAGATTACCAAATTCTATGTCTTCAGGAATCATGCCGTTAGGCTCTGGGTAGCTGGTTCTGGATAAAACACTTGTGCTTCCTGTGATAGGTCGTGGTGTCCCAGAAGCTTTATTATCCAGTCCTGCAACATTTCTACAAGGTCTGAGAACAATGTTATTCTAGCCTACAAAGGGGCTAGGCTATTGGGATTAGTTTCATAAGTGCCTCTTTGCATTCTGTATGACGTGGTATTATTGGGATCAGTGGTACAGCATCAGCAAAATGCCCTGACCATTCTATCGAAAAGACAATCCCTACCACTTATTAGTGGCGCATTCTAGAAGGTGAAGCTTTGGTACTTAGCATTTTACTGGGTTGAAAACAAGTGTATGTGTGCTGAGTCCAAATTTTGAAAGACGTCCTTCACCACTCTTAGCTTTAACTCCCACTCGTGTGTGGCACTTGTCCGTCTGCTTCTGAGGTCTGTTCTCCAGTAAGGGTATCACATTTAGCGTTATCCTCCTTTCTAGAGCCCATTTCCATATATCCTGTGCCAGCATAGATAGCACATAAGATTTGTTTGTTGTGCTAGAACGCAGTGGATGTGTTATCTGTTTGGAGTTGATCTGTCTTTGCCTCCACGTGTACCTGGAAGGAGTTCAGTGCGACAATGACACCTCTGAGTTCCAACACATTTATGTGCTGTGCTGTTTTTTTAGGCTCCATAGGTCCCTGATGTACAGTTCTCACATGTGAGCTCCTCATTCCGTGTGGGATTTGTCTGTTGTAATGGTTAACAGGATTGTTGGTTGCATTAATGGTCTACCATATGTAATATTGCTTGTATTCCCCTTCTGCATCTTCTGTTGTATTCAGTTTGTGACAGCCACCAGATCCTCCCAGCTCCAAGTTGATTGTGGCCATCGTTGTTGTAGCAACTCCTGAACTGGCCTGATGTGAAGCCTCGCTTGTGGTAGTAAGGGAATGCAAGATGCCATTATGCCCATCATCTTTCCCACCAGTCTTACCTTTCAGAGATTGACCCTTCTGGTACAGACAATCTTGCTCAGTTAGTGCCTGGACTCTTGTTACCACAAATACCTTGTTCGTTCCATGTTTAATATTGTCTCTAATAAACTCTTTTCCTTTTCTGGGTTTGGCAATGCTTTTTCTATTTGAGGAAGAATCCTAGTTTGTGGAGAATTCCAATCACAGCTTGGCACAGTTTTAATGAGTTCACCTTTACTAGTCAGTCTTCTAGACAGAGAAAAATATGTATTTCTTTCCTTCACAGACATGCTGCCACAGTGGCTAGATAGTTTGTGAAGACTCTTGGTACAGACTTTATCCCAAAGGTAGCACCTTGGATTGGTATTGTATTATGTCCGTGATGACCCTCAGCAGTTTTGGGAGTTTTTTGTTCATGGGTAGGTGGACATCTTTCAGGACTACAGTTACCTTGTAATCTCTTCCTTCTGCATCAGATGGATGACTTCTTGCAGTGAAGTAATTTTGATTTTTTTGTTTATTGATTTAGCTCCATTAGGTCTAATATAAGCATTCGTGTCTTTTCTGGCTTTGGCACCAAGAAATAGGTGTAATAGATAACTTGGTTTCATTCTTTTTATGGTACTAGTGTTATTGCCCTCTTGTTTGAAAGGTCATTGACTTCTTGTTGCAAACACAACTTTTCTTCCTTGCTGTTTACCCTTACAATTGTAGGTGGTCTGTTTAGCAGTTCTATGCAATTCCCATTTTGGACCAGATTTAATACCCATCCATCAAAGGGGATTTTCTTCCATTCCTTGAGAAATCTTCCAATCCGTCCTTCTGCTGCTGACTTGTGTAGGCACAGCAGTGGTATGAATTCACTTGCTGGAGGATCTACCCACCCTGGGATGGTTCCTCATCCATGAAGGGTGACATGGGGGTGATCCATACTGCCACTCCAGTGCTATAGTTCATGTGCTACTCTGTAATATGAAGAAGTCAAGTGCTGTTGAAGGGGGAATCCCTTTCTCTTGCAGGTGTTTGAGCCATAACTTCCTGACAGAGCTCCTTGTACTTCAAAGAATGTGCATTTACTGTCATTTTCTTTTTCATGTGCTGTAGCACTTCAACTTTATTTCCAAAAAGACTGTCCTCATTAAAAGCTACGCTGATGACTGATGCCTGCACCAGATACCCTCAGCCAGGCTTGTCTTCTCCATGTAGTTGCCACACACAGTTGCCAGATGGCAATGACTGCAGAGTCTAATACTATTTAAGGCAAGTGTTTACAACAGACTTGCCCTCTTGGACCACTATTTCTGTCCTCTTTTTTTAGTGCTCTGACAAATGCTCTTCAACCTGATCCCATTGTTGAGGGGCATACCTGTTTAACAATGTGTAAGACTTTGCTATGCATCGCCGCAGATCTCTCTTTCATTCCAACATGCCCACATGCTTACTCTCCTTATTGGGAGGGGGCCTGTTGAGGTGGGAGCATTTGCTCTCTTTCATACCATAGTCTCAACTAGTAAGTATGCTGCCACATTACCTTTGATGTAAAGGGGAGATGTCTAGTAGAGTACCTGTACTACTTCTCTACTGTGTGTGATGCTTTGGCTTCTACAGGTTCTTTGAGAATTTCTTGACCCTGGTCCAGGACACTTGGCAACATAGGAAGCAACATATTTCTCTTCTGATCCAGTAATTGTGTCTCCAGATGGAAACATGATTCAGCTTGCCCATTTTCCACCTGCACATCATAGATGTCTCCTGCCCTCGTTATCACTGAATTGTACACAGTGATAATGTCATGACATGTCTGCCTACATAGGTATGAATCTACCCACTTCCACTGGTAGATCTGCATACAGGTCCAGCCATTCCTCTGCAGACTTTCCTAACTAGGAAGGATCCTGCTCAACCAGTCCTTATTCTGTGGTTCGGGTGTAACCTCTTGTTCTGTGTCTTTCTTGTGGAGGCTTTAGAGGAATTGTATAATCTTCAGAGTCTTGTCAAACTCATTTCATTCTCATCAAGGCCTTCAATTCGGTTTTGAGGTGCCACCTTTTCCTCTCGACAATGAGAGCTTTTTGGTAAATGTCGACAGTGGGATTTCTCTTCTTCAGCAAGTGTTTTGAAGCCTGTACAGGCTTTGTCACTCACACTCTCAATCACCGGTTCTGAGGGTCAGCTGGCAACATTATCCTTTTGCTTGGACCCGTGGGGATCCCTGGATTCTGGCTGCCTTCAGTTGACAAAGGTTTGAACATCAAAACTGTTTTAGCCTGCTTTGAGTCCCAGGGTTTCAGATGGCCACAATGTGCCCTTGGTAAGTTACCTGCAGTTTCTTTTGTTAACTGTAGTTAACTGTCTTTTGACATTCTCTTGGGTATACTAGGTCTCTATGCCTCGATAAACTCTTCGACGTCAGGAATGAAGTCCCCTTGGGCCACCTCGGTCTGTTAATGTGGTTTTTTGTCACTTGATAATCCAATACCCTTCAGCAACTCCCGCTTGTGATGTGGCAAAGCCAAGTCTTAGTGTGGCCACCTCTGCTTTTCCTTGGTCTTGAAGTCTTGGGCTGAAACTTACCACATGCAACACACCCATCTGATCTGCTCTTTAGTGGGCAAAGATTTCACGTGTTGTGGCTGTCCTTTTGTGCATAATTGTAGTGGTAGTAGGGGCAAAATCTAAATGGGTAGATAGTATGCTTCAAAAAGCTTGGTCACTGTCTGACCCACAAAGGTTGCACTCTACTATAAAAAAAAATCTGTTATTTTTTTTTTGTGGGGGAGGGAGGGGGGGTCGGGTAATTCAGCTTTCAGCACCTCAGTCTTGGGTGTTTTCTATGAATTTTTTTATGGTTTCTGTCTATGTTTTTCCTCTCTGGCTTCAGGGCCCTTAACTGTGCCTTCCAGGGCCAACATATGAAAAAGAAATCTAATAATGGCATCTGCTTTGAAGAGTTTCTAGGGCATGCATATGACATAATTCAAGTAGAGATAAGGAAACAATCTGTCAATGACAACAGCAAAGACAAAAGAAAAAAGAAAAAATACTTAATGACTAAAAATTCTGGACTCTACCACTAGATTGCAGAATAATGTGTGAATCCACAAAAGATTCTTGATGCAAAGCATTATCGGGCTTCAACCTTGAAGTGTTCTTTTCACTATCAGGGGATTCATCGCGCTGTCCCCGTGTTCAATCTCGCTCTCCAAAACTGAAGGCATAAGAGTTTTACTTCTTAATCGCAAAAACTTCCAGGTTTCTTTTCTCAGGGGTTAATAGATATTTGGAAGGATAGTGGATTAGAAAAAATACCTTGAAAAAAATTGAACTAGGAAACTGATGCAATGTCCAGGTGTGTTGCAGTCCCCAGTGAAGTGTATTCCTGCCAACCTTTCAACGTATACAAATTTAGGGCTTGGTTTTATTTGAGAAATGGCTCTTTAGGTGAAGAGTATTATTTTCATTAGAACACCACAGAACATACTTTACCGGTGTAATAACCAATCAGTATTACATGGAGCAGCTGACAGTTATGGAACTGATTAAATACAAGTATTTTGTGAAATGATTCCTTTTGTTAGAATTAATCATCTCTCACATCTAATAGTTGCATACATTTAATATGTCTTTACCAGTGAAGACTGGTCAATGTGCTAGGGTTCCAGCACAATATTTTAGGAACCAGACACATTATCTTAGGAATCTGCCTTGCTACGAAAATGTAACCCCTTTTCCATAGTTTCTGAATGTGCCTCAGCCGATTGGCAAAATGCTACAATTATATCAGTTTCCTTTCCATCTGGAGTAGACACACAAATGGTTTATCAGAGAAATACGGCAACAAGATCAGTGGGTATGTGACAAATTATATCATACTGTCAGCACTGGCTCTAGGTTTGAGTTCGGTATTTCCCACTTTCACACCAGATATTGCACTTTCAGATCTGATGGTAATTGCTAATGGCTAAAATGTAAAGGGTGAAAGCAGACAACTATTTTGTGCCACTACATATTTCCATCCTTCCAGAAGTAAAACTGATATTGATATTTAAAGCGTTGGAGCCCTAGATCGAAATGCAGGCTCTCTGACTACGAGGCTTGGGAACCTACTTGTTCCTGCAGTGGTACTGCTCAAAAACAAATCTCCATCCACCAGAAACAGCATTCACTAAGAAGTATACCATGCACAGCTGTGAACATGATGATTCACAACATCAGCAGACTACCGTGGCTCTTTCTGGCGTAGGGATTACTGTAACATTTGAGATCCTGTTTAGTCTTACAGTCACCTCAATTTGACATTAAATATAAGGAACCTACATTAAAAATGCCTGCAAAACAAATATGGATTAAAACCCAGGTTTGGGACTTTAAAATTCTTTAAGAGTGTCTATAACTTGTTGAACTACTTGATAAAAAAGTATCTTTTGAGAATTTAATGGTTATTTTTAAATTACATTATTGCTAGCATTTACTTATTTTGGGAAGATGCCAGCAATATCACATTTCCTCTGCCCTGCTAGTGTTATAGAAGTCATAAACATGCATTTTGGGCCTTTACAGTACACATCATGTTTATGGTGCATTTTGACAAGAATATTTGTAAGCCAATTTTCTCAATAGGAGACATTTTAATTCATTTTCTTTCTGCCATCCTCAATTGTTTGTCTACTATTTTAAGTTTTGCATACGTTTATATAATAGAATTGCATTTACTTTTATTGGGCGTGTAGTGGTTACAATATATATATCATGCTCAAAACAGAACCAATGGAACTTGTCCCAAGTCTTTGCACTATAGAGGTCTTCAAACTGTGGCAGGGCACCTAGGGTGCTCTAAACTAAGTTAGGGGTATCACATGATGATCAGACAAATACCATATATGCCTCAGAACGAAGCTGCTGCAGCTGGGTTAAAGGCACTACTCTGGGCTGTGAAGATAGGCAGTGAATAGTTAAAGAAGAGAACATCCACCCAACCTTAAATATGTGTTAAATATGCTGATGAAGGAAACCCCGTACTGGTGAATAATCTACTATTGAAAATAAACACTACAGAAATGTAAAGAAAGGATAAGCCAAGATACTGGGCCAAGGGCAGTGTCCAAAGGGTGATGATTAACTTGTTGGTGGAAGAACAGTGTAGCATTATTTGGAGCTGTTGTAACTAACAATAGGATGCAGATGGGAAGAGCCGACAGTCCCAATGGCAAGAGGAACAGTGTGTCTTTTTCACAATTTGACAGAAGTAGATTTTAAACACCCAGATTAGACGTGGGAAAACATCATATAGGACCCATACTGTTTCAACATCACTAACAAATCCAGGATGGAACTCAGTAATTAGATTAGTTATTTCTGCCTGGTTGAGATGGTTGCTGAGGAGTGTAAAGAATCAATTCAGCCAGATATCACAGCCATTAAACTCTAGATTTTTGCTACTGATATTTTGGTACTAATAAAACATTTCTCTATTCCAAAACCCCATAAATGCTTGTATGCCACTGAAGTACTCTGTGCCATTTCACATCAACCACTCTGTGAAACAAGCTTGAATTTAATCCTTTAATCCAGTGGTTCCCAACCTGTGGTCCGCGAAGCCTTCTCAGGGGGTCCACGACTGCTTAGAAGATTACAAAATATTAATAAATATTGACAAGTTAGGGCCCAAGCTTCCAGTAATGACTCTATGGGGGGGGGGGGGTGGGGGGCAGATTCCAATGATGATTCAGTGGGGGTCCCGGGGCTCCATTAATGATAAAGTGGGGGTCCAAAGAAGTCAAAAGGTTGGGAACCACTGCTTTAGTCTACAGGAAAACAAATTAGGTCAGAACTGCAAGTGGGATGCTTTTTGCCACAAGGTCACATAAAACCATTTTCAGAAGTCTAGTTGTGAGACAGCATTGGTTCTCACAACTAAGGCTGTGTTTTCATTGGATGGCATACGCATGATTTCTTTTTAAACAGAAAAGGGCATTTTTCAAGACAGTGGATACCTGATGCTTCAGGGACATTGAAGCGTTCTTAACTTTCGAATAAGCACCATAAGCTAGGATCCGCTGAACAGAAGGAGTTTGGATTCCCAGTAAGAGTGACTCCACTCCTTAGACAAAGAAAAACCAATTGGGTTTTCCAAATTTTATGATGAATTCATTGACCAATCTTCATCCACTCCTGCATAATACTAATGATTTGGCATTTGATGTCCAAGGATCCTGGTTTGCTAGTAACATGCAACTTCAGCTACTTATTAGAAATGTAAAAGTTACACTCAACTATGAAATTTGAAGAATGGCAACATAGGAAATATAATAAGGTGGCCAGTTACAAAGAGGACTCCGTTGGAATATCACAGTTGTCTTCTTTCTGTAACCAGTTAGTCAAGTAGTTAGTCAAGAAAAAGAGAATTACATGAAAATGAATGACTGCACGGCTAACCAAAGCAGGCCTCTCCAAAGGCACCTTGGGTAAACAACATCAAATATATCTAGGCAGCCTAAGTTGGCACAGTGACCTGCATCAATTTAATAGCAGGTCATCTCAAACACTTAGGAGGATTGTTGCCACCGCATGACTGCCTGAGGATCAGACACAAAGGCATCAGTGAAAGTCAGCTACATAGACATGCACGTGGAATCTTACAGGCACATGGTTTTTCAGCTGCAAGTGTGTCCAGTTAAGATTTCAGCAAAGCAAGAGTGTGCCTGATTATAGAATGGGCATTAGAGTGACATGGATTATCTGAAAGCCATTAAGTGATATGCTGTCCTAAAAGGACTTGACAGAATAGATCGTATGATGGTGTTAACTGTTCAATCGGGTTCTGACATCTTAAGCAGGCAATGGGTTAAAGGACAAACAACTCCACAGAAAGATTTGGGTAGAATGAAAGAGAATTGATGGCACTTAGATAGGAGGGTCCCCGTTATTGTGCACTGCAAGCCCATAACTCATTTTATTTTAATTCTGTTCATTAAGAACTTAATACGTTTAGAAATTTGTCATGTACGGGTGCTACCCCAGCTTACTTAGCAATTAATCACAGAAAACCTCATATGAATAGGTTTGAATTTTGTTGCTCTCTGGTCAAATTTATTCTCATGAAAATGTTTTACCATCATGAACAATCATTTTTTTAAATGGAGTGTCTAGAGGAATTAGCCTAAAGAAAGGCGCAGCACTGAAATTAACAAGTCCCCCTCCCCACACAATACTGTAAACTCTTCATAATGTACAGTGTATTAAACCATCTTAAACTTAGGGGGTCACCCGGTGGTCAGAGTTGTGTTAATTGGGAATTTTTCAACTATGCTGGCAGTCTTGGACACAAAATGTGCAAGGGCATTTGCAACAATCTAAAGAAAGTGTGACAGAGAAAACTTTTTGTTTGAAGGCATGGAAGGGTTGTTGAACATAAATTTGCACAATTTGCCTGCAGAGCTTAAAATGTAACGTAGCAGGGCATCACAAAAGTAATCATTCAGGATGTAGACCACACGGTTTGTAAACGTGCTAATCTCTAGACAGTCTAGGATGGTTACTTTGCTTCAAAGTCCCCTTCCTCTGCCATCCGTTCTTGAGAAAACACTAAAATGCTCTACGTGGTTTGGTAGTAACCACTGGAGCAGTGAGAAAGTTGCACTGAACAAACACCAACCCACGTGTAGACACACAAACAAGAGCAAATGCATATAAAGGTACAGGTGTGTAAATACACACAAACACTCTCCTAAGTCTTCTTCACAACAAACATCATTCAAGCGTCTAGTTCCAACTATGTCCAATGGAAAAGATTGTACCCCCTCGACCAATAAGTTATTTACCAAGGTTCTGCTTATTGCAGCGTAAAAGAATTTTCTTTCACAAATATGAACAGGATAATTACCTCTCGCATTCGCTCTGTGGGTTCGTAGATAGGTTTTGGCTCAGGTGCGTAGTAACTTGGCTTGGTCCTCTCTGGCTGAGGCTGTGGCGCCTGCTGAGGCTGTGGTTGCTGTTGGGGCTGTTGTCTATGGTCGTGCTGTAGAGAGAGGAGGTAAGCTTGCTCTTGCTGCAACTGGCGCTGCAGCCGCTCTGCCTGTCGATGCTCCTCCATCTCCCTCCATCGGTATTCCTTAGAAAGAACCAGCAGACACTTAAACAAGACATCTTCAGATTTAAACGTGCAGCTCAGCAGATAAGGTCAGAGTAGACAATATGTACATGCCAAATAATACAGACAAGGTTAGTGTTACAGTTACAGGCATATTAACCCAACAGCTAATTTTAAAATGTATTAGAATGACTCCAAAACAATAGTTGATCGATGCAGTATTTTCAGCTTTTAAAAAACATTTTACAATTCAGTTTTTCAAAAACGCAAATCACTGCATCCCATATCACAAAGTGTGCTTCCGGTTAGTGGGATAGGGAGGTTCATGCTGCTGAGCGCAGGCTGAAATCTGGTGCAGTAAATAAGAAGTGCCTTTAATGTCTCATCTCCATTCTTAAGTGAGTAATGTTCCCATCTATTACCCTCCACCTTCTGCAGAGTATGTCAGGAATGCACTGGAGCTTGCAGACTGAGTATAAACGGAGACATGGGGATGCAGCTGTTTGTATGTAATTTAATCGAAAAACTTTTTTATGGAATAACCACTACTGAGAAACCATTTCATGTAAACTGTTTAATCGAACATTTCAGAATGAATGGCGTTTAGCTTTTTGTAGAAACAAATTGATAGGATGTCTTTTTGGTCGAAATTGGCTTTTGAATGCTTATTTTTCAAGTATAAATGCAATGGCTATAGGTCTTACTTTCATAAATAGTTTTGTTGGAGATCTTTATTTCAGTGCTTTAGTTTAGGAGACATTTCATATTTATGTATTTTACACTGTCAAACAATTACTTTGGATACTTTTAATTCGCTGACCCATCACCGCCCATAAACACCATCAACACCTGTCCCTTAAATCCGTTCACCACACCTAGACTGCACTCATCCTTGAAGCCTAAAAACTCTTTCTACCCCAAAAATCCACCATTCCTGAATCATATAACCACCCACTACTCCTAACTCCACCCATTCCTGACTACTAAAAAAAAAAACACTTTCTATGCCTAAACCCCACCCATCCTATAATCCTTAAAAACCATCAGCACACCCAAACTCAACCCATCCCTGAACCTTAAAAACCCTCACCTCCCTTAAACACCAGCCATCCACAAGAACTCTTCATCTCCCTAAACTACTCATCCCTGAACCCTAAAAAAAAACCTTTCTACATCTAAACTCTACATATCCCTGTATCCTTAAAATTTCTCACCACCCTAAACTCCTGCCCATCCTGAACGCTAAAACCTCACCACCCCAGCCGCTACCCATATTTAAACTTTAAACACCCTCACCAGTCCTAAACGTTGCCCGTCCATGAACCCAAAAACATATCTATTCCATTATACTCCATATATCCCTGTATCCTAAAAAAAAAAACACACCTAAACACCACTCAGTTGTGAACCCTAAAAACCCCTCACTATCTACACTCCACCCATCTCTGAAACACTTTCTATGCCCAAACACCAGCTATTCCTGAAATCTGTCATCACCCTAAACATTACCCATCTCTGAACCCAAAACGCCTCTGTAGTCCTAAATTTAATCAAAGATCAACATAACTTTGGATTTTCCCTTAAAATGATCTTTCCTTTAAAATGTTTCCTTTAATTTTCAATTTTTTTGTATTTCCTTAAAATTGGTTTTCCATGATTTAGTTTCCTCCAATGTGGTTTCTCAGTTTTCGTTTTCCATTAGTTTACACACATCAGAAGCTAGCCACCTCTTCCGCAGGGAAACAGACAGGACAACATCTTAGCATTGCTACTTTGCTAGGACGGACCTATTTTGTCCTTAGAAATTTCCATAGCAAGCAAGAGTATCCCACCTAATCCCCACCCCACCCTTCCTTAACTCTTTCCTGTGACGTCATGGGGCTGTAGCGCAAACAGGTGGTGTATAGGGCCAGCAAGTAAGGATGGACAACTTTTACAGTCAATGTTCTTCTACCAACCCACATTAAGACTTGCTGCTTACAGGATGATCCTAGAACTGTATACAATTATAAGGGCTTTCCAGGATTCTTGAGGAGAAAAGGGATTTCCTCAGGAACCAGGGAGTAATTATTGTTTGGCCTGAGATGAAGTGACCGCTTTCCTTAATCCTTCAAGGGATAGTTAGAATCCTGCACAACTGTCATGGCTGCTTTTGGTTTCATTGTGACTTGTCAGGGGCTGGGCACCTGAAAGGTGGCAACCAATTTCACATTTAATTAGCTGTTAATAATAAAGTGGAACAGGTTTGGTTACCAGTAAGACAGCTCTAGCTTTCGTGGGAAGGGTTTCCAACTGTCCACTAAACTTACTGTTGACATATGGATCGCTTGTAAGCTAAGACAACTTTTTTAATCAAACCTTCAACTTAATTTTAGCCATAAAGATTTGTTGGTGTCATTTATTATGTTGTGAATAATGGAAGGGCTAGGCGTAGCAATGGTATGTTACCATAACATGAGCAGGAGGTAACACTGTTAACCTTGGCTGATATAAAGGGAAAAAAGAGAAAGTAGCTGAAGAAACAGGCTTCCGAAAAGAGGAAACGTATACGGGCTCTTCTGCATCTTTGCAGCCTTATCTTGCTGTCTTCTACAAATAAACTGAAGAGAGCTGGTGCTAAGACTTAAGTGACATCCAAAAAGTAGCAAGCAAGGAACATCTAAAAGCCTTCGATTCTTGATTATCGAAACGCAGTTTAATTCTTACTGCTGCATGTTTAGCTTCACCCCATGCCCCAAACACAACCAGTGCATAATGCAAACCAATGCAACAGATGTCTGCTGGTCAGAGACCACTTCTAATAAGACTTGTATAAACCCACACGTGTCAATTTGAGCCACCTGCAATTAAGCAGGCTAATTTCTCTACAAGGGTATAAGGCAAACGTATCTCGACGGACGCTACGGTGACAGCCCGTATCTCCTATGGATTTAGGGGAAATACATTATATGAATTTGATACAAGTTTTATTTCTGAGGATCTGCCCTTAGGGACATCTGCTAATGTGATAGGCAATGGTAAAGACAGCCAGCACCACATTGGGACAGAAATAAAACAGGCTACTAGGTAAGGATTAATGAACCAAAAAATCTAAATTTAGCCAGTTAAGATGAAGGGTGGTATTTTGAGCATTTACTTCGAAACTGCGAAAGTTACATCCAAAGAAGTGGGAGATTTATTAAGGCTTGCTGCAGAGTGTGACAGGGTGTAAAGAGTTTGAGTTTTAAAGGCAAAAGAAAAAAAAGCAGAGAACAAGAAAGAAAAAAAAAAGAAAAGCAATGCTTCCATGCATCATGTCTGGCTGTCAGTCTGCTCATTGAACAGAAACTTGAAAATCTTCATACAGCTACAGCCAGTGCAGCTGTGGCTGACACTAGGCATACCTAGCACTCGCCAGCCGCATAAACCCTCCAAGCTACAGGGACAACATAGATAACAGTGTGTTACCAGTAACATGGCCTGCTCCTGGAGCAGCTGCTGCTGAAGAATTTCCAAGTGCCGCTGCTCCTCTTCCAGCTGTCGTCTGATATACTCCTGTCAAAATTACCCAGCAATAAATTCCTTTTCAGAATTACATGGCAGATCAACCTGCACAAAACAGGCTCAATTCACTGGATCACTGAAAAGGGTTATATACTTGATAACGCATTACCACCTTACAGCTTTTCAAAAACTTGCCATGCGCCAATTCAGTGACATGAAAGCACCCAAAATAGCCAATCTTAATTCTCACAGAGGTAGCTTAATGGGGTTCAACAAGGGAATCTTAAGTAACGTTGTAAGGAACTCATTACCAGAAAGTATCCAGTTGCCCCTCACACCCCTTGTGATGGATATGCACCCACAAGCAAAATTATATCCACTCACTGGGAAGTGGAGTGAGCATCCCCCAAAATCCCTTCCCTGGAAATGTACTAGGCATAGCAACAACCACTCCTGAACTCCCACCCTGGCAACAGTAAAGTGAGAACGCGATGCAGCACGTATACCCGCGTTGCATGGTATACAGGGTGTAGTGGATAAGGATGTACAAGATGGGAGAGTGTGAAATGGTCATTCATGGAGAGGAATGGTGGGGCAATGGTGTAACTCAGACTAGTCTCACAGGCACAGATTATTGGTGAATCCTCACAATTTACCCAGTGTTGAGAGAACTGCTGAAAAGTGTCAGTCTGGTAGTTTACCGCTTAGTACACAAACTCCAGCAACTGTCACCACCCAAAATAGAAAAACGTGTTTTTTTTTTAATAAACGTTTCTCTGTACGCAACTAATAGAGTGTGGAAGTGGATAGGGTGTGAGCGAACTAAACAAATGTAGACTTAAACACAATACAATGTTACAAAAACAAGTTTCAGAAAGTAAAACATTCAAACTAACAGAGTTGATGACAAACGGCACGACTTTGCTTGTCTGGAATTATCATTTGCCTGTACTAATTTGTCACAGTCTTGACAAATGTTTTGAGGCACAGAGCACTGTACAAGCCCCTCACTTTGATCCCCCTGAAGACGCAGGAAAATGTCCCACCTTCCTTAATGGTGTAGACGCATTAACAGGGAGCCAGTCCCGACAAGCATGAGGCTGCTGAAAGATACAGGGGCAATCGACTGTGGCAGGCACACTCATGCTGGACACCCCATTTGTGGGAAAAGTTACATTTTGGGCTATCAACTGTTTAATATATAATGTTTGGTTCTTCTGCAGTGTTATATACCCGTTTTATTTGTTTAAGCAGTTTAACATAGCACTCCTGAACCATAAGGTCTTAGTGCACTTTACAATACACTGGACATGGACTGAAAACCAATAACAGTGAAATGAACAAGTTAGCACAGTATCTTTGTGAATTATATTACAGAGGCAGTACTGTTTATACAAAGGAGAAATGTTAGTTGTCTCCTGAATGATAGGGATATAGGTATGGTTCACAGGACAGCTGGATGCCGAATGTCCGAAGGATGTTGTGGCACCTTAGAGATTCATTCACAGCTTGGGAAATCTTGAATTTAGGTTTTTCCAGATAGATTTTTTTTTTTGCTCGGGGGCCCATTTGGTCACCTGAGACTGAGATGATTTGCCAGATAAGGGGGTCCGTTTAGATGGCTGGTTTCTAAGGACAGGCAGCTGATCTTGAATGTGATGGATGCTTCTGTGGGAAGCCGATATAGTTTGTGAGGAAAAGGTGAGATGTGGTCATGTTCTCTAGTAGATAGCAGATGTCAGGCTTCTGGGCCTTATAAGGGCAAGAAATTACGGATACACCTTTTTCCAGGACGATGTTGACAGTATATTGCAGAAAAATGATTAGAGCAAATGTTTCCCCATTTAAACTGTGCAGCTACAATAGTCAGTAAATCAGTAAGAGAAACCTTCAATATCACAAAAATGCTAAAGCAATAAAACAGGAGCACACACGTAGAGGTAATGTGTCTGCAGTTGTAGCATTGTGAATAATAAATGCTAGACCACGATGATGCATCTCAATAGTGAGCCGGCACAAAGCCAAAGTTTTATTTTCAAATGCCAACACTTTTTTCGAAGGTTACGTGACTTGCTGCTAGTGTCACCTCTTGCAAAGTCACCTCTTTAAAAATGATTTGTAAAGCACGCTTTGGCACAGGTTTACAACTAATCTGATATGTTTCTCTGTTGCAGGAAAAAAAACGTTTGCTGGCATGTAAATGGGCGTCTCTGCAGACAAAGACCAAAGGTTTTACAAAAAAAAAAAAATTTTTTAGCCGTGCTCCAAACCTTTCTGTCTCCAAATGAACGGGGGAGCATTCCGGTACCTGCAATAGCACATGGGTTCCAGAGATGGACTTGACAAAAACATATTTGCAAACACAACATGGCTGATGTGAATGGACAAAATGCAACAAGATAAGAAGAGCTTCATCCTTTTGCCAGTTATGTATATACTGTTCTTACCGAGATGACATACAACAGACAAAGAACCCATTAAAGTCTTATTTCTGACCTGTTACCTTACAGGGAAGGTGACAATGTTACATTCCATGGTGGGAGAATTCACTAAAATGGAAATCAATTCAGCGCTTTTTTGGGCACATTCAGTATCGTGCACACAGCTCAAGATTTATACCCCTTGTGACAATTTCTAAATCAATGACCATACTCTAAAGCAATCTACAGAAAGCATAAAGTCTACAATGGAATCGTCCTATATAATTTGATGCAACATTAAATGATGGTGACCATGGACCCACCTGTTCCCGTTCCACTCTCCTTTTCTCTTCCTCTGCTCTCCTGCGCTCCTCTTCCTCTTTGCGTCTTTTCTCCATCTCTTCCATTCTTTTCTTCTCTTCTTGCTCTCTTCTTCTCTGCTCCCGCTCTTGCTGTCGCCGAGCCTCACGCTCTCGCCTTTGTTGCTAAGGGGAAACAAAAAGGAATACTTACAAAGCGTCCCTCCTCAGACATTGATTTATCGTAGTCTGTTGTGAAGTAGAACAACATTCACTGACCAGCTAGTGACTAAAATTCTTTGCAAAGGAATACACTGCTGGTTAAAAGTAGTTTTTTGTACTTGTATGATTGCAATTTGACAATTGAGCCCTTCAGCACTTACATGATTCTCACCTCGTTGGGAGAATGAAGACACTCCCCCAGCTGAAGGATAGAAGTCTTGAGGTCACTCTCGACAAGCTGTACTCCCATCAATGACATTGGTGTATTCTCATAACCTTTCTTGTAACAAAGGTCTGTGATATTGTCATTGAATTCTCCTTCACTGAGCAAGTTTTTTATTACTTTATGTGGAAGGGGGAAAACAGTATAGTTCATCTTCCTTTCATCTCTATTCCATCCACCCACTTTCACCTTTTGCTGTCCCATTTTTCTTTCCTCCTCATGTTTTTCTCTGGCTTCATTGCTGAATGTCTCTCTGCTCTTCCCTTGCTGGCCCAAATACCAATCATTTCTTTTTTTGGTGTGCTTTTGTTTTGCCTACCCGTGAATTATGTATAAAAGCAAATTACTATAGAAATGTATTTCAATCTGGCATACACTGCTGTAGTTTTCTTCATGAAGAACAAGTTACTTACCTTCTGTAACGCACTGTCAGCTGGAAACTAACTGCAGATTCTTCACCTTTGAATACTCCATACACCACAGACTGGATCTAGAAAACTGAACTTCAGCACTGGTGCTGTGTATTAGGTCACACTATACTGCTCCACAGTGGCAATGTGCTGCTCCACAGTGGCTCCGTACAGGCCCACAAGTAAGTGAGCAGAGCAGCATGTAAGAGCCACCCCTGTGCGCTGACATTAGTTTCTTGTTTTTCCCTTGCTGCACCCTCAGACGCAGAGTGTCAATAACTTTTGGCAACAGTGTGCTGCATACTACCATGGGACCTTTTAAGATGTTAAAAAGCGAGTATTCTTTGCTGTTTGTCGTTCTTACATTGTGCCTTGTTTCCAGATTGTGCCCACTTTGCCGTATTCTTTGCCGTTTGTGTAGTTCTTACATTGTGCCTTGTTTCCTGATTGTGCCCACTTTGCCGTAGTCTTTGCCGTTTGTGTCTTTTTACTTTGTGCCTTGTTCCCTGATTGTGCCCACTTTGCCGTATTCTTTGCCGTTTGTGTTGTTTGTACATTGTGCCTTGTTTCCTGATTGTGCCCACTTTGCCGTAGTCTTTTTGCCCAGTCTGTGTATTTTTTCCCCGCTGCTGCTTCCCTGCGGCCCCACCCCCTTGCGCCTCCATTTGCTTTCCCCTCCCAGCTGCTCCTCCCTCCTACCTCCTCCTCTTAATGGCAGTCGTTGTGCGGCTGCTCCGCTGGGGTGCCGGAGGCGCGCCAGAGGCACTCCCGTCTGCACCCGTCTGAGCTTGGACCACGCCAGTCCCCGTGGCCCTCCCAGCCAAGACCTCCCCAGACAACACTAATCCTCACATACTCTCCACTCCCTCAACCCAGGACCATGCCCGCCTGCACCCAAACCAGCCCCACACACACACAGGGCTCCTTCACCTGCTATGCCTGCCTATTCTCTTGCTCCACCTCTCACACCCCAACACCCACACGCTCCACACCAAACCCAGCCCCCCAACACCAAACACAACAACCACAACGCAACGCAACTAACTGCTGCACAGCCACCGCACACACCAACCGGCCCCACCACAAATAAAACCACAGCCTGAACACACCCCACGCCAACACCACCACGACCCACAGCAACACCACGAGCCCCCACACCAACACTATCACTCAACACAACAACCACAACGCAACTAACTGCCGCACAGCCACGGCACACACCAACCGGCCCTACCACAGAAAACCCCACAACCTGAACTCACCCCACGCCAACACCAACACGACCCACAGCGACACCACGAGCACCCACACTATCACTCAACACAACGACAACATCCCCAACAACCATCTCAACTGCTTGCTCTTAAACACCCGCTCCCCACACAAACATGCAATAGAACTCTGGGACCTCATCACATCACACTCACCTGACATAGTCTTCCTCACGGAAACCTCGACGAACCACTCTTCAGAGCCCGACATAGCCATAGCCACCCCCATGAGATACAAACTCCAACGCAAAGACCACCTTAACAAGCCAGGAGGTGGCATCGCCATCCTGCACAAAGACACCATTAAGGTCACCACCAACACCCACGACACCCTCAACAACACAGAACACATGCACTTCCTAATCCAGATAAACACCACCACCACCCTCAGAGGCACACTTGTATACAGACCCCCAGGACCACGCCCCCCCCCTTCTGTGACACCATCGCTAACACCATCAGCCCGCACGCCCTCACCTCCACAGATTACATCCTCCTCGGCGATTTTCAACTTTCACCTAGAGACCCCCCACGACCACAACTCCTCCTCGACAACCTCACCAACCTCGGACTCAAGCAACTGGTCACAGCACCCACCCACTCAGCAGAACACACACTTGATGCAATCTTCACTTCAAGCCAACACATAACCTACACCCACACCACCAAACTCCACTGGACCGACCACCACTGCGTCCACTTCTCCTTCGCCAAAACCCCCACACACCACCACCAACCCACCACCTCCTACCGCATGTGGGACAAGATCCCCACAGAACGCCTGAACTCCCAACTGGCACAACCCCCCTCCCCCCAAAACACTGCAGCACATAACCTCACAAAATGGATCACCACCTGCGCAGATTCACTCGCCCCCCTCAGAAAAAACATTACCACCGGCAACATCAAGAATGCCCCATGGTTCACTGCCGAACTCCAAGACTCCAAGCGCAAGTGCTGCAAAGCAGAGAAAGCCTGGCGACAAGAACCCTCCACTACAAACTTCTCCACCCTCAAAACCTCCACTCGCAACCACCACCAACTCATACGCACCACCAAAAGAGCACACTACAAGGAAAGCATAGACAACAACTCCCAAAACAGCAAAGAACTCTTTACCGTCATCAAAGAGCTCTCCAAACACAAAGCCAGCAACCTAGACCCCACACACACACACAGACCCTCTGCAACACCCTCTCAAACCACTTCTACCACAAAATCCTGGACATACACAACAGCTTCATACCACACACACCCACCACACACACACCCCCACCCGAACACAGACCCCCCTCTTTTATCCCCCCCAGCCTACTTACCACCTGGGCCCCAACCACCGATGAAGAAACGGAAAAAACAATGAATTCCATCCACTCTGGATCACCCTCCGACCCCTGCCCCCATCGGATTTACAACAAAGCCAGCCCAACCATCGCCCCCAAACTTCGAGACATAATCAACAGCTCCAGGGATGTGGAATTCCAATCGCCCGACACCCGGGACATCTTGTTTGGGGTCAAGGGCTACAAATTTTTATGTTTACTTTGTCCTTGGGACAAGTAGGCCCAACCCTCTGCAGCACAAACCCTTTGGCTGCCTGTTTACAGAGAGTGGAACTCTCTGCAGTTGAGGTAATGTGTTTCCAAAAGATAATGCTGTTCGAACTTGTATTTATGGTTCATTATTTGAAATCCTTCATTATTAGGGTGAGTGCTGTAAATACATTTTTTAAGGTCACACTTCACTACTGATGTTGGTTCCAGTTAAAAAAAAAAAAAAACGTGTACACACATGTTTAAAAAGTTTAGGCTATGAGGCTATGTATAATGCTCCCAGAATGCTTTCTGATTAGATGCAAATGAAGTGTCATTTAGTAAAATATGTTGGTGCATGCTAGTATTTCCCAAAAATATTTCTAATGGAAAATCAGTGTAACGATTTTCAACACGATTATGGGAAGCATGAAAATAAACAAACACTGACAAAGCCAACTGATCTGACATATTTTTATAAGTCTTTTAGTTTCATCAATGCGTGTCTTGTTTTGACATGGCTTTTGTAACACTTTATTGTTGTGGGAGCTATCAGGCCCTCAACACTGTAACAAACACTGGCAACAAAAAAAAAAAAAACATTTTTGAACTCTAAAAACACACGTTGCCACCATTGGCATAACAAAGGCCCCGCAGCCGCCCTCCTGGGGGGCCCCTTCAGCACAGCACCTGGCCTGAGTGAGTCTGGAGAGGGGGCTCCTCCATGTTCTTTGCAAAGGGGCACCCTCCAGTTTCGTTACGTCACTGATTGCCACTGTAGTTCCTGACACTGAAAAAAACTACTTTGTGTGCCAATATGCTCCTTGTGGAAGAGCAGAATGCGATCGCTCACAGTAAAGCCAGCCGAAAGAGAGAGAAATAGAAGATCAATAAAAAAAAAATGTTTTGTTAACACCAGACCTAATTAGGGACCAACACCCACATGTAGGTAGCTTTTTGCATGTCGCAAACAGCGACTTTCGCTGTTTGCGGCGTGCAAAAAGCACATTGCGATGCACAAACCCAGTTTTGCGATTCGGTAACCTGGTTACCGAATCGCAAAACAGGTCTGCGACTCGCAATTAGGAAGGGGTGTTCCCTTCCTAATTGTGACTCGCAGTGCAATGTAGGATTGTTTTGTGACCGCGGGCGCAAACCAATCGCAGTTTGCACCCATTTCAAATGGGTGCTAACACTTTCGCTAAAGGGAAGGGGTCCCCATAGGACCCCTTCCCCATTGTGAATGTCACTGTAAAAAAAAATTCAGAGCAGGCATTGGTCCTGCGGAACACTGCCTGCTCTGAAAAAATGAAACGAAAATGTTTCATTTTTCGTTTTTGTAATGCATCTCGTTTTCCTTTAAGGAAAACGGACTGCATTACAAAAAAAAACAAAAAAACTGCTTTATTAAAAAGCAGTCACAGACATGGTGGTCTGCTGTCTCCAGCAGGCCACCATCCCTGTGAGGGCCGCCATTCGCAAGGGGGTCGCAAATTGCAACCCACCTCATGATTATTCATGAGGTGGGCATTTGCGAAGCCCTTGCGAATCACAGATGGTGTCAGGGACACCATCCTACATTCGGATTTGCGACTCGCAATTGCGAGTCTCTCTGACTCGCAATTTGCGGGTCGCAAATCTGAACCTACTGACATGTGGCCCCAAATTCTTAAAGAAAGTCACAAAAGTGCACCCATGGCATATGTTGTAACCCTATAAAATATTTGTGAACTGTATTTTAGCATGGGTAAATACGATGTGTAGATTTGCTCATGTGAAAATCTATTGAGCATTTGCAAGTTCATTTTCCCTCCAGCCACTTTCTTCCCAACCCTGGAAGAAGTTCTAATTCTGCCATTGTCAGGAGTAAATGTCCAACCTTTCTTATTATGGGAAAATATTAGAGAGAAGCTGGTGAAAATCTTTAAAACATACAGGTTAGTAGGTTTGCAGACTCAAAGGCATTCCATCCCTGGAACTATTGCTTACTGCTTCCTCCAGCCCCAGTATGCAGATCTGCAGAAAGGTGGAAAAATAAGGAAATTGCTACAGTAGGGATTGAAACTGCAAGTATTCAAGCCATACTAAGGTAGTAGCCCTGGCATAATCAGAGACGCTATTATCAGAGCTCTTACATAATGAGATTGCTGCCATAATTTGTCGCCACACTACATAGCACCAAAGGGACAAGTAGATCTTTTTACAGGACAAGTAGATTTGAGAAGCAACCTGTCCCCTGGACAAGTAGATATTTTAATAAATTCCACACCCCTGAGCTCATTCGACACTGCCACCTTCCTGGATGCCTGGAAGCACGCGGAAGTCACTACACTGCTAAAAAAAAAAAACAAAGCTGACCCAGACGACCTCTCCAACTACCGCCCCATCTCCCTCCTCCCCTTCCCCGCCAAGGTCGCTGAGAAACTAGTGAACACCCGTCTATTCCACTTCCTCAAGGAAAACCACACACTCAACCCCTCCCAATCTGGGTTCCGCAAGAACCATAGCACGGAAACCTCCCTCATCGCATGCACTGACAACATACGAACCAAAGTCGACAGGGGCGAGACCGTCGCACTCATTCTCCTAGACCTCTCCGCAGCCTTTGACACTGTCTGCCACCAAAAACTCCGTACACGCCTCCACAGCTATGGGATTCAACACAAAGCCCTAGACTGGATCTCCTCCTTCCTCACCGACAGAACCCAAAAAGTCTGCCTCCCACCCTTCCAATCCACTTCCACCAAAATCATCTGTGGAGTCCCCCAAGGATCCTCCCTCAGCTCCACACTCTTCAACATCTACAAGATCCCATTAGCCAACATCCTCCAACCACATGGCATCAACATCCTCTCCTACGCAGACGACACCCAACTCATCTTCTCCCTCACCCGCAACCGTACTACTGCCAAAAACAACCTCCACACTGCACTCCTTGACACCTCCGCCTGGATGACAGCTAACCACCTCAAGCTTAACTCCAACAAAACCGAGATAATCATTTTCGGCCCCCACAAATCCATATGGGACACCTCCTGGTGGCCCACCGCCCTAGGCCCCGCACCTACCCCAGCACGCAAGCTTGGCATCATCTTCGACCCCTCCCTCTCTATGGCCCAGCAAATCAACGCCGTCACCTCCTCCTGTTTCAACACACTGCGCATGCTGAAAAAACCTTCAAATGGATTCCCACAGAGACCAGAAAGGCCGTCACTCACGCACTAATCAGCAGTAGGCTAGACTACGACAACACCCTATACACCGGCACCACACTCAAGCTCAAGCGCAAACTCCAGAGAATCCAGAACACAGCCGCACGCCTCAACCTAGACGTCCCCCACCATGAACACATCTCACCACACCTCAAATCCCTTCACTGGCTCCCCACAGAAAAGGATCACCTTCAAAACCCTCGTCCACGCTCACAATTCCCTCCACAACACCGGCCCATCCTACCTCAACAATAGAATAAACTTCCACATCCCCACCCGCCACCTCCGATCAGCCAACCTCGCACTCGCCACAGTCCCCTGCATCCAACACACCACCACAGGGGGCAGATCCTTCTCATATATCACCCCAAAGGCCTGGAACTCCCTCCCCACCAACCTCCGCAAGACCCAAGACCTCCTGCTCTTCAGAAAAAACCTCAAGACATGGCTATTCGAAAAGTGATTGTCCCACCACCCCCAGCCACCCCCCACCCACCCCCAACAGCGCCTTGAGACCCTCACGGGTGAGTAGCGCGCTATACATTTTTTTTTTGATTGATTGATTGAAAGGAGAGGTAAAAGAGCAGTGAAGAATCTGCGTCAAGAATAAAGCGTTCACTAGAAAAAGCTTTACCCACGGTAAGTAACTTGTTCTTCTGATGTATACTTCTAACAGCAGATTCATTACTTCAGAATAGATACCAAAGCAGTACTTCACCAGGTGGAGTGTCTGTGGGGTGGATTCAGGCTAAATAAGACCCTGAAGGACTTAGTGAGCAAAGTGCCCTTCGATTGGGCCTGGCTGTCAAGGCAGTGGTTCTTCATGAATATATGCAATGACAGCAATGTTGCAGTCTGTCGGATGTTAAGAGGCAGTCCAGGACTCAAAGTAGGCACAGCCTTAGCCCTAGTAGAATGAGCTCTCCTACATTACGGGGGATTGCTTCTTGGTCAATGTGCAACAGAATTTGATGCAGAGTGAAATCCACCTCTACAAAAGCCTCTTCTGCACAGCCTTCCTTTTCTTAGCCCTAGAACACCTAACAAAAAGCTGATCAACCACACAGAGTACCTTGATATCAGTAAACAAGCATTGGCAAAGCAAACCATCTCGCCTACGCCAAGATCGGTTTACTTTTTCAATGTATTTTTAACATAGCAGCGAAGCCAAGCTTGTGACCTCTCTGCCAGCTTGCATCAGAAGCACCCAGGAGCATATACACTTCAGAAGACAGTTTATAACATGGCTATTTCCTAGAAAACTGCACCACCCCAAATCCTGAGAACAGAGCTGAGAAAACAATCACACCCTCAAGAGAAGTCCTCCACTTAAAATCCACTGATAGGAAACAACCTGCTTTCAATAAGTAGGTAAGCTTAGAAAGCCTGACCTAGGGTTCACCGTGGCATTATATAGTTATGCACTTGAATATGTAACAATTGTGGTCCACAATAATACTAAGACTATGATAGGCAGTGGTCGGCAGCAAATTGTAACTTATACTTCTTACATACACATAAGACAAATCTGCTACAAGGTTGTCCATCACCACCACTGTACAGCAAAAAAAGAAAAACATCACCAAACGAACAGGCATGGATAACTGAAAAGATCTGTCAAACACAACTGGACAATTAAGAGAACTCTAATATAATCCACCACTACAGGTCCCAAACATCTATAAACACTGACAGCTTCTTTACACTGAACAATGACACTCAGATACGAGATAATACCCATCCCAACAGATCTCTCTGCTTCTCTCCCTCCAACCGTGCCAGCTCAGGACCACAACTATATACAAAATCTCAGACAGAACAACCCAGTGCATTAATCAGCGAGGCAAACTAACTACATGTTAGGAAATACCATAAAGGGACCTGCAGACCTGTTCAAACCTACCAGCATACAGAAAATCATAAAATGGCGCATCTGTCATACTTTATCGTCCACCACCCTGCAATGTGCTGCATCCCTTAACACTGTAACCGCACCTCACTGGTTATTATACTTAACATGGAAAAACTTCCCCCATAAGATCAAAACAAAGACCACATTCTTCTAATCACATACTCAACACAGTGTAGCATTCTACCCATGTAGACTAGTGCTTCAGCACCCCAGATAGGGGTAGAAAGCACTATATAAATACTGCAATACAATACAACCCTGGGGTTTGCTATCATCTGGAAGCGGTCTTCAAATGACTGTGGTGAGCCAGCCTTCAACAACCAATCAGTCACCAAGGTAGGGGAAAACTAGCATACCAGACTCTGAAGGAGGGCAGCAACCACCGCCATCACTTTCATGAACACCCAAGGGGCCAGAGGGGAGTTTAGCAAACTGAAAACGCTCCTGGCCTACCTTGAATTGCAAACAGTGCCTGTGGGACCTCAAGAGAGGCTTATGAAAATACATGTCCTGCAGGTTCAAGGACACCATCCAGTCACCAGGGTCCAGGGCAGACAAGGTCTGGGACGGCATGAGCATTTTGAATTTGTCCATCCGCAGGAAGGTAACCAGAGGTTGAAGGTCCAAAATAGAGCTGTAACCCCTGTCCTCCTTCGGCACAAGGAAATAGTGAGACTAGCAACTCTTCTCTTTCAGACACCAGTACTCTCGTAAATGCACCCTTGGAGAGTAACACTTGCACCTCCTGCAGCAGAATGGACCAATGCTGTTAAGTTTGCTCCGATGTGGGAGGAATATTTGTAGAAATAACAACAAAAAGACAGGGCAGAGCCATGTTGAACAATATGCAAGACCATTTGTCGGATGCAACAGATCACCACTTTGGGAGGAAATGATGAATCCCACTGACCACCACACTAACAACCCAGTCAGCAAACTGCGTTAATCAACTAATGTCAGACTGACAGAGGAAAATATACAGTTGCAAAAGACTCAATACTCTGACTCACTATCCTTGAGAACTCTAGCAAATGAATTGGGATTCACTTTATTGGTTGAGGGGTGAACCATGAGGCTCTCTGGAGTAGGATGTTTGGTGAGAAACCCAATTTGCTAGAAGCCAATCTGTGACACGGCCACCTGCATATTTGCTGTTGGACAGAAATATAGCTTCGTCCATGTGGCCATCAAGGTATCGGTGAGAACCTTGTTAAAAAGGGAACAAGTGCTCACAAGTAGGTGGCCAGATTGCAAAATTTCTGTCAGGACGTTTGCTTTTGTGTTGACTTGAAAACTCAGATCTAGAACCTCAGCTGCCCTCCTGACCGCCACTGCAAAGGAGGCACTTTTTCCGTTGGTGGCCCTAGTGAGAATACAACCCCTGTCTCAGAAGAGGTGTCGAGGCAAATTATTTCTTACAAATCTATGTAAAAGATCTGTGTAGTGAGGAGGGGGGACCCATCCCAGGCATGACCCTCATCATCCACATCCTGGGTTGACCCTTGATCTCAAACGAAGGTAAACATAATTGAATCTCTGCTGTCATGTACTCTCTGGAAGAGGCACCAAGTCAGAGCCCAGGTGTCTGACAATCTTTGCACTTTTGTAATCTTGCAGCATGGTATTCGTTGTATATGAACCAAAGCTGGTTCAGTACCAGACACCAGAAGCATTAATGGATGCTAATCCAGCAGCAGTGGCACTGGCTTTGACATGGAAGGGGCCAACACCGGTCCTGCAACAGGAGTGGAAGCATGCACCAGTGTCGGTACATGGCCAAAAGCGAGTCCCAATGGGTCAGATGGTTTTGAGCAAAGATCTGCCAGCAGTAATTCGACTGGGGTCCACTGCGGTTCCTTGGGGCTGGAAGTCGTGCCATAGGGAACAGCGGAGTGAGTCCACATCTGCAACTTGGAGAGGGGGCTTGTGCGAGGCTGTAAATTATTTTTGTGTTCAGTGACAAAGCTTCTCCTCCCAGTCCCGAGCTGAATTCAGGGTAATGAATTCACATTTGACCTAAGACTTCTAGTTGTGGCCCAAGCCCAAATGTACACCTTGTGCAGCCTGTGGCAATATCTGGTTCCTGACATTAAAGCATGGTTTGAAGCTTGTTGTTCTGGGTGAGGACATTATTCCATGGCACAATGGACTTCATATTAGGAGTGATCAAAAGACTGACGTAACTGGGAGAGGAGTGCCAGATCTACATCGGAAGGTACAGAAGGAAAATAACCCACGTTAGCAGGTAGGGGTGGTGCTTACACATGGCACCACTCTGTCACTTCCGGTGTGGAATGGAGCCAATGCGGAACTGCACAGCATCACCTAGCATTGCACGGGAGTACTGGTGAAGAAATGTTCTTTCCGATCCAGTCTGGGGAGCATTCAAAAGTGAGGAATTTCCAGTTAGATGTATCCATCACAAATCTATTTTTAAAGGCTTGCAGACTTTTCTTCAGATTCCTTTTCCATTCATTCAGTAAATCTGCAGCACCTGTTTATCCCTGTGCCCAGCCCCAACCAGTGTCTCAGTTTATGCTCAGGCTCAAGCATCCGACCTATATCCCTGGGCTCTGCCTTCCTGAAGTTGGCATCAAGGCTTCACGGGTACTCGAGTGAGTACTGCAGGCTGCATCTCAGTCTCTTGCGCAATAGGGATGCCTACAGCCACTCAATGTGATGCCATGAGGTCGGCAAAAAAATGGTATCCAACCCACTACCAGATTGGTGGACAGCATGTCTAGGGGGGGATTAGTGATGCTTCTGCTGTCTCATTTTGAGATGGGGCAATGTGCGAGCGTGTGTCATGCAGGTTTGAGTGAATAGGTCTGCTGCAATAATGGTTGCCTCTTTAAGGAGGTTGAGGGTGTTTGTCTCTGCTGTGGCCATCATCCCTGTAGTTATGTCATCCCTGATGAAATGGAAGACACCCCTGGACAGGCATAATTGTCAACCTTGCAATTTGTTGATGCTCTTGAAATCATGGTGGCCGCCGCAGTCATAAGAGTGGCCCTGGCAAGCATTAACAGTAGCTCTTGCACACGGATGTAGGTGTTGACATTATGCTGTCTACCATAGACATAATGGCAATCAAAGGCAACCAGCACTTTATAACCACATAAGTATATTTGTTAATGCCTATGAAATGGAGGGCGCTGGTTAATTATGCTCCCCATTAATATTATATGGTTATGGCATAATGGTGGCTTCCCCACCAAAATAAAATTGGGCTTTGCTTGGAATATAAATGGCCCAGACTGGCATACTGTGGCAAAACATACCAAAACAGCTGCCCTGGCACACTGTGCCCCTTGCCGTTGTGGTGATCAAGGTACACTATGTCCCCTTCCTATACTGGTGAAAAACTGTGCCCTTATCCTTTGCCTTCGGTATGGCGACCAACCAAGGCATAAACGAGCCCTGGCACTGTGTACCCTCACCTGGGATAACAGTGACTCTGGCACACAGAGCAACACCTGACATATAGTGGCTGCTCCTGCTTCATGGTGGACATTCCTGTAATTTAACAGTGATGCATGAGCAGATGAGGCAGAATCGGCCAGGGTGGCAGCAGCATATGTAAGTATTTGCTAGAAATGACAAGCTGACATTTAAATGTTAAAGACAATGTTACTGAAATTAGAAGCCGGTAATTGGGGGTAAAGTTATTTACTGACAATAAGAAGCTTCTGATTATCAGGACACGGTTTCTCCGTGTGCAGAAGTGCTAATTTAAGAAAACAAAAGGTTTTATATGTATACCAAAATGTATGTACAAGAAGAAGCAGCCAATCTTTGTGGATATAGTTAGTGCACTTCCATAATATATTTAGCTGATATTTAAGTGATTCACTCATGAAGAGTTTAGTTCACCAACTGCTGATGTGATTTACTTCATACCATGGCGCACAAGCAGGTGAAGCTATATTACACGTCTTAGGTGAAAAACATTTCATGCTTGGTTAAAGCATTTTATAGCATGATCAGTATTGTTATATGTGTCCTGAATCTCTACAATTGTGGTAATTTAAGATGTTTTTTGCAGGTAAATTAAGATCTAGTGTATGAACTTTTGAGAGCCGGTTAATCTCCGTAAATCACAGCTGTCTACAGTCTGAGGTCTACATAATATTTAATTTTCCCATCCCTTCTATGTAGATGTTTTATTTAAAACATATGACTAAGACTCTACGTATACAGAAAGATAAACAAATGAATGGAAGTAGAAAGTACGATTTAAGAGGAAAGTTACATATTTCTTGCCAAAAAATGAGGCTACATCATTTTACATATCCAGATTATTTAAGGCTGCCTGTAAACAGGTTTTAGGGAATTCAGCTAATGAAAAGTGGATTAATTTGCCATCTTGAAAAGTTCTATTGGCATGGCAGAGGATTTCCCTTCCCCCACCCCTCAACCACCAACCAAGTTAAGGGCTTGGATTGCCTGGCACATACTGAAAATACAGAAATATTTCATAAGCGACAATCCAGGTGTGACTATAAAACCTGTGGCTTTTAATGCCAATGTGTATGAAAAGTTCTTTAAAAATTGTACTGTGAAAAAAATAATGTATAAAAACCCTCAACTTTGGGGGTGAGCCAGAACACTTCCTTGTTCTATTAGGGAAGCTGTCCGTACTCTCCCAATTTTGTTGTCCACTTGGAACTTAAAATAATTTAGGGTTTTTGAATTCTCTGTAAAATTTTCATTGAGACACTTCATGGCATCGACTTTGTACGGCTTTATTTTTAAGATCTGTAATAAAACCCTTTAACTTTTTTATTGATCTACAACTCAAATACTGAGTGGGCCATTTTACTAAATTGATTGTAGTGCACGATTTTTGATGCCTTGGGAGATGCCTTAACACAGACAGATATTGCCTCGTGAAACTGAAGTTTAACACGTTTTCCGATCCACGGAATGTGGGATATTACTAATGAAGTAAAATTTTGGGGTACCCCACATTTGCTCACGTATTTTTTTTTTTTTTTTTGCTTTCCGTAATTAAGAACAACAGAAAGGTAGGGACAAGTTACAGAACAAAATAAACTGTCACAAAATTACGTTCAGTATTGTCTCTCTATGGAACACGATTCTCGCCTGTTTATGCAGAAGTGACCAGCAGGAGGCAATGTAGTCACGCTTAAAGTTTAACTCAAAGAAAAAAACGGTGTCTACTCGATAGCTACCGAAAGCATATCCTTATCAAGTCTGCTGTGATGCAAGAATCGGTGGTGAGCTTTTCTTTGTCTCCTCCACTCTGCTGAATTTGACGATAAGCGGATGCAGTCACCCCACCGTGTGAACAAAACCACTCAAGCCAAGTATGAATGAAGTTTGGAGTGGGAGTAAAGATGGCGGAAGCAGAAAGCCGCCAAGCCACTGCAATTATTATGAATGCCGCAGCAGGTAAAGCCCTGGGTCCCAGGAGCCCACTGACCACCCCACCCCACCCATAATTGTACGTTACTTACTAAACTACCAATGAGGCGGCCTAGTTTCCTTGCTATGCCACCTTGATCTGCACACTTCCGCATTGATTCACTGAAATCCTTTTTGTTCGTTTACATAAATGCCACAAATAAATATTTGTGTTTACAATTGCATTTTGGATCCGCTTCTCTAGTTGTTTTGCTGAGCACCAACCAAGCACAAGTGCAGGGATTAACAACTGGTCACAGAACGTCTGAAATAAAAGTCCTGCACCGCGGGTGCAGACTTGCACCTTCGGAGACGATTGGAAACGTTCAAATTGAGAGCGTATCACAGTCTAAACGGTCTGGGCCTGGTGCCAGTACAGTCCCAGGCCGCGCTCCTGCGCAGTCCTTGCGTTATTTCAGAAATACTGTCAGCGCCAGGGCCCGAGTCTCGAGTTCATGATGAACGACGGGGCAATGTGTCGGGTACAGCAGGTGGCCCACATAGGGGACAACACACTGTGCTGCGAGGGGCGTCTGGCTGTGCAGCCCGGCTCGACAACATCTGCAAGCCTCTGGATGGCAGCCACGGGGCCGCATGCATGTTCTCTTCGAGGCGCCCGGCCAAAAAAATAACCAGGGCCCAGAGCCAAAATCTATGCGACGGGCAACCGTGTAGGAAGAAGTACATACTTTCCACTACAGAGTTTTTTTCATCCTCTGAGACTGAGAGAAAAACAAAAATTCATTTTTGTCCAAAGACGGTCAGCTGTTGCCCACGGACCTCACGTGCATCCTGCAATGTGAACTGGGCCAAAAAAAAAAAAAGCATTGGCATGTGGTACGGTTTGGTCAACGACCTCTGATGCTACAGAAGGCAGTGTTTTAATTGGGCGTCTGCCGGAAGTACACCTTTCCCTAATCTGGCCTTCAAACAACCCCGGCTACTTGCCGCAAGGTGGACATCATAGTAACAGGAGACTTGTCTCTATGCTTCCGCACTCAAATTTTTAGTGCAATGAAAAACAAGCAGTGGCAAACCCAACGCCAGGCTGTCATTTTGTAGTTTTTTTTTCTCCCAAACATACGAAAAAGACTTTAAAAGTAGCAAACAGTCGAAATACTAACGTTAGTACGTGGCACGAGAGGTGTGCAAAAATGCATAAATAAATAAGGAAATTAACATGAAATTGAACCAGAGTTTGTCCCTTGCACAAAACTGGACCACTGTTGAGATGGATGTGAACACATACCCAAAGAACATTCTGTCAGTAGTAGTAAGGAGAGCCAGTGGCAGAAGCAGGTTGGCCCATTGTTGTCCACAGTGAGGTGGGTGGAAGCAAAATGTTAACGACAGTTGATAAGGTCAGTGTATGAAAAGGGTTGGCTGAAAGCCACTATGTATATGCAGATGTTCACAGTCTAATATACTATTTATTACCTTTGAGATGTGTGGGGAGGCCTCATTACTCCAGAGAAATGAAGCCTCCAGTGGGTCACGTAGCCACTCTCCCTCAATAAAAGAAATAAAGCACATTCCACTCTGCACATATGGTATATCCTATAGCATTTTTCATATGTATTATTTTTTTTTAAAGTACTTAAAACCACGATGCAAGGGGTTGCATTTGTGCAGTAATATAAAATAAAATTGAAAGACTGACTAGTAGAAGAATAACTAACATGCAACCTGTGAGACAGTACACAGTTTTACTCATGTAAAGTTTGTTCTACTTTGGCAATAACCTGGAATTTGATCTGACCTTTGCACTGTAGTAAAAATGTGTCAATGTGTGTGTATTAGAAGAGATTCTCTAAATGATATGCGGTATTTGACCAAATTTAATTCACTGGCACTGCATAAATATACTTATTTACTCAGTCATTTTCTGGGAAAAGCTAAGGCTTGCCAATACATTAAGGAGACTTAGGGCCTCATTACAAGTTTAGCGGAGGGGATTACTCCGTTACAAACATGACGGATATAGTACTACAAGCTCTATTTTATCCTAGGAAACTTGTAATACGGTGGGTGGGATATTCATCCCGTTTGTGAATGAGTAATCCCCTCTGCCAAACTCGTAATGAGGCCCTCAATGCCAGACCTAAAAAAATGTAGTTGCATATTTGAAAATACTTCCCAAGCATCCTCTGTGGCAGCACTATTTAATCATTGGAATATTGGCCAGGTCGCTATATTTCATGGAGATGCGGCACCTGCGATTCGTATTAATGCAGATCTGGACACTCCAGGCTCAAGATCTCAGTTCATATTTATGGGCTTCCCAGGTACTCCTGTATCAGATATTGTATTGTAATAGTATTTATATAGCGCTTACTACCCCTGACGAAGCGTTGAAGCGCTTTTCGGCGAGTAGCATGTTACTCCGGAACCCAAAAGGAATTAGTGGTGGATTAGATATGTCACAGAAATCTGATACGTCGCTCCCCACATTGTCTCTTTGCAAGCCCTTCTCACTATTATACACAGAAGACTGGTTTTCTTGCTGACCTTACGTAAACAAGTGACCATATTTCCTGTGAAAAGTAAGGGTTCTTCCACCCTGGTAGTCCTTGCAGTCTTGTTCGAATTTTCATGGTTTCTTGTTAATTTCCTCCTCACATTTATTGAGAAGAGTTTGCAAGTTAGTTGTAAATTCTTCAAAAGCTTTCTTGGAAACAAGAGCTTGTAATTCCTCTGTGAGCTTGGCTATCTCTTCCAGTAATTTACATCTGTCTTTTAAAGCATATTTGATAAGGATACGCTTCATTGTTAGCGAGCACTCCTTTTAATTATTTGCCCACTCATCAAGCATATCAGGGTATTAATATGTAGTTAAAGAGAAAATTCTTCATCCCCCTGGGATTCGGTCAACGTCTATGTACATCTGGAGAGACTCTGCCTCCCACCACTTTGCCATTTCTTTCTTGTGTAAGCGTTTCAAAAGCTCTTGGAGGAGGGTATTCCCATGGAAGTAGTCATATTCCCCTTGGCAGTTTGGAGGTCTGATGCAGTCAGATTTTGTGTGAAGAATAATTTTCCGGACATCTCCTTTCTTTTGGTCTCCAGCGCTGAGGCCATGTTGCCTTTGACACTATTTGTTAACTGAGCTTGATGTCATGAGGGTAAACCACTTTGTTTGCCTGTCGAGTGGAAGGAGTGGAAGGGTGATAATGCATCCATTTTCTTACGATAATGGCATTATTCCTAGTCCTACTCCCTCGCCTTCCTTTTAAACCAATGAGGCCTCCCGCCTCCCCCAGACCCTCCCTTCCCCTTTCAATGCCCCCCCCCCACCCTTACCTCCTCCTGTACAAAAACCAAGCCCAAGCAGCAACTCGGACAGTCCGTACCGGGAGGGCGGGAGGGAACGGAAAAGGAAGGCGAGGGAGTAGGACTATGAGTAATGCCATTATCGTAAGAAAATGGACGCATTACCTCCCGTCCCTCCCTCGCCTTCCTTTTAAACCAATGAGACATAGCAAGAAAAACACAGGAGACGGACACTGAGTTGCAAGAACCTTTATTCATATCCTGCCCCAAGGACACCAAAACACCCTACCCCTATTACCTCATAGAGGATAAGACCCGGTGACCTAATACCGACTCCAAACTACCCAAGTCCGATAGCCTATAATGACGCACAAACGTCAAAGGTGAAGCCCAAGTGGCGGCCCTGCAAATTTCCACCACGGAGGTCCCTTGTAGTTCCGCCACTGTAGCCGCCATTCCTCTGGCAGACCGACCCTGAATCCCTTGAGGCGGCACTACCCCTTTCAAGGAATAGGCCAACAGAATCAAAGATCTCACCCACCGACTCAAGGAAGCCGTGGAAGGTTTCTCACCTTTACGTGCCGGACCGAAATTCACAAAAAGTGAATCCCCCTTACGAAAAGAAGCCACCACCCGCAGGTACTCCAATAAAGCCCTGCGTACATCCAACGAATGCAAACGGACCTCTTCCTTTGAGGAGGGATCAGGACAAAATGAAGGAAGGATAACCTCCTGACGGGAATGGAATGAAGAATTGACCTTCGGAATAAAGGAAGGAACCGGAACCAGAACTACCCGATCGGGAAAAACCTTACAAAAAGGAAAGGAACAGGCCAATGCCCCCAACTCCCCCAACCGACGAGCCGAAGTAATGGCTACCAAAAAGAACGTCTTCAAAGACAGATGACGTAAATCACAGTCCCCCAGTGGCTCAAACGGGGCCTCTGTCAAAACATCCAAAACCAAAGAAAGATCCCAGGAAGGAAAGGAACGTACTGGGCGAGGAAACAAATTAACCAGACCCTGAAAGAATCTAGGCATCAGGTGCCCTTCATCCTGAAGATTCCGCCACGGACCTCTGAATTCCTGAATTGCCGCCCACTGTACCCTCAGAGATGCTACTGACAAACCCAATTGTGCGCCGTCCTGTAGGAACTGCATCACCTCAAAGATAGACGCGCAGGTAGGATCCAACTCATGATTCAAACACCAAGAAGAAAAAACCAGCCACTGTCTACCATAGGAAAGTAAAGTGGAACGCCGCCTGGAAGCCAATAATGTAGAACTCAACGCTACAGGTACCCCCGGACCAGTCAAGCCCCGCCGTTCAACTTCCAGGCCGTCAAGTGCAACCTCCTCAACGACACCACTGAGAGGCAGGGAAACTCCAGGGGGGATGGACAAAGAGGCAGAGGCCACATCCTCCCTTCTGCCATCAGCCGTAACAACGGGAACCAATTCGCTCGCGGCCAAAGAGGTGCAATCAGGATAACCCTGGAGCCCAGATCCCTCACCCTCAACAGAAAAGCCCTGAGAAGTTGAAACGGAGGGAATGCATACAACAGACCCCTCGGCCAAGGACATGACATCCCGTCCACCTCCCAGGCCTGGGGACACCGAAACCGGGAGCAGAAGCGATCCAACTTCGCATTTTCTGCGGACGCAAACACATCCAACACTGGAAGCCCCCAAAGCCGAACCAGATGCAGAAACAGACTTCCGGAGGGAGAAAAGCTGAGACGAAGGAATCACCCTGCTTAGAAGATCCACCCGAACATTGACCACCCCCCGAATGTACGTAGCCCTGAGAGAAGGAACCCACTCCCGAGCCCACACAAAAATCTCCCTGGCCAGACTGAACAGAGCCCTTGACCTGGTCCCTCCTTGTCGGTTGACATAAGCTTTGGCCACTAAGTTGTCCGTCCGAATAAGAATCGCCGTCCCCCTCAGGGACCCCTGGAAATGGACCAGAGCCAGAAAGACCGCTCTCAATTCGCGCCAATTCGATGACCGACTCGCCTCCCGAGGGGACCAAAACCCCTGAACCTGAGCCAACCCTGTCCACGCACCCAACCGGAGAGGCTGGCATCCGTAGTCACCACCACGGGCCTCAGAGGAGATAAAGAAACCCCTACCCGAAGATGATCTGCATCCAACCACCATTGCAACTCCCTGCGAATCAATCTGGACCCCGGAACCCTGTCCTTCAGAGAACCGGACCCCGAAGTCCACCTTTTCAAGAACCACGTCATCAGGCATAGGAGATGGAAACGCGCCCAAGGAACCAGAAATATCACCGATGCCAAATGACCCTGCAGTCGCAATCAAAGAAGAGCTCGTGGCGCAGTCAGTAATACAACCTTCCTGACCAAGGTCTGGAGTACACCCAACCTCTTCTCTGATACCGATACCAATCCTAGAAGAGTCTGAAACCGAGCCCCCAAAAAAAACAGATCCTGGGACGGAACTAAATCTGATTTCTCCCAATTGATTAAAAACCCGTGGTTTTGCAGGACCCCCAGAACTTGGTCCACCTGTCTCTGCAACAGGACCCGTGACTGGGCATGAATTAAAATGTCGTCCAGATATGGATGAATAAACACCCCTTCTGCATGTAGCAAAGCCACCAGGGGGGCCAGCACCTTTGTGAAAATCCGAGGAGAAGATTTCAGACCGAAAGGAAGAACGCAAAACTGGTAGTGTTTTGATCCACAGCAAACCTCAGGAACCTCTGAGAAGATCTTGCCACAGGCACGTGCAGGTAAGCATCCTGCAGGTCCAGTGACACAAGAAAGTCCCCTTGCCTGACCAATGGAAAGATAGTCTGAAGAGACAGCATGCGGAAATGCACTGTCCTGATCCAAGTATTCACCTCCTTCAGATTGAGCACTGGTCGAAAACCCCCTGAAACTTTCTGCACAAGAAAGAGGACCGAATAAGTTCCCCGACCCCTTTCTTTCAGTGGAACGCGGGAAATGGCCCCCTTGACCAACAAGTCCCTTACTCCGTCCAATAATGCCCTTCTCCTTGACCCCCCTGAAGGCAGAGGGGTGGGACGCACCCCTGAATCTGGAGGAACCCTCACAAAATCGATGACAACCATTGGCCACAATGTCTAGCACCCAACGATCGTTGATACTTTCCTCCCAAGCTGAAAGAAAGTGACTCAGCCTTCCCCCAACCGGCCCTATGCCAGGCCCACAGTGATTGTCAGGACCCCTTCTTGAAACCACCCCGGGTCGCAGGAGCAGCCTTCTTAGGAGAAAAACGCGGCTGAAAACGCCGTTTCCTAAATGAAAAGGATTTGGCCTCCCTATTCGGAGAAGATCGGGAATGCTTCTTCCACCCTTTATTAGAAGTAGAACCCCCTTTATAAGGTAAGGCATGTTTCCGTTCCTTAAACGCCTTGGAAAGCATGGATGGCAATTGCTCTCCAAACAAGTTACGACCTTCAAACGGCAGTCTCAGCAAGGCCGCCTTCTCCCCTGGGTCAGCCTTCCAGGAACGTAACCAGAGGGACCTACGAGCCCCAATCAAAGCCCCAGAGGCCAGCGCTGAAGTACGGACCACATCTGAAGAAACATCCGCCAACAATCTGGCCTGTTGCTCCATAACAGCCAGGAGCTCTGAACATTCTGCACCTTCCTGAACAGCCACCGCCAGTTTATCAAAGTCTTGCACCAACGACTGAGCCGCATAAGCAGAATATATACCTGCCCTTAGTGCCAGATTTAAGACCTGAATCCACTTTACGATCCGTGGCATCCGTAGGCACACAATCCTCCGGATTTACCGCCGTTTTACCAATCAGGGTAGCTAAAATTGAATCCAGGCGGACAGAAGGAGGTAATACATCCTCACCCTCAAGTAAATACAGTTTCTGCAGAAATCGTGGAACCTGAGCTTTATCCACATCTTTCCATTCACGAAACACCATTTCCTTCACAGGTCCCTGGAAAGGCATGGCAAACTTGGAAGGGGTCTGATATTGAGGAAATAAGTGAGAATCCGAGCTTGAAGGATCAAACACAGGGAAACCCAAATTGTCCCGAACATGTGCCATCACCTCCCACATTTCCTCTCTGGATACATATTTACCCCCAGATGACGTAGATGGAGCCTCATCACCCTCACTGTCAGACGAGGCCTTCCTTGTAGCAGCCGATGAATGAGAAATCTTAGAGTGACCAGTCCTGGTCACCCCTACTTGAAGAGCCCTGGTAACAGCCACTTCAATCATCTCCTGCACCTCCTCCCTGGACATGAGGGGAGTGCCCCTATCCTGTAACTGTGAGCCCCCAGGAGTGGAAACTCCAGCAGCACCCTCCTCCTCAGAGGAGGAAGATGAGACAATCCTACGCCTCTTTGCCTGAACCTTCGGCATGACTATCCAATAAACACTGTCTTACATCCCAATCACTCCCCATATATAGTGACTAGGACCTGCCCCCTAGAAAGAAACCAATCCCCAAAAAGGTCAAACATTCCTGGCCAAACAATAAAACTGCGGGCAGAACGCCCGTCCTACCAGTCGATTCCCGGCATCTCAGCCCAAAAATCGCCATCCCGCAGCTCCTCGCCGCTCAGCAGCGTGGTAACCCGGAAATGAAAGCCCCAGCCACAAAGGGCCGGTCGACCCAGTCGGCCGGCCCTCATTCCGCGTAGTTCTGAGCAGCCCAGCTGCTCTCCTACCAACGCAGTCAGCTGCTGTACTCCTCGTGAAGCTCCGCACCCCGAGGAGCACCTTTAACGAAGACCTCCAGGCCCCGCCGTGCAGGTAAGGGAAAGAAAAAAACGTCTAGCGTGGGCTAGACGAAAGAAACAGGAGGAGGTAAGGGGGGGGGGTTTAAAAGGGGAAGGGAGGGTCTAGGGGGAGGCGGGAGGCCTCATTGGTTTAAAAGGAAGGCGAGGGAGGGACGGGAGGTAATGCTCAATATTCAGGATGTGAGGTGGGCATGACAATTACCGGTGTGATATGGAGGGTGTATAGATCTACACCACTAGCGAGCGGTCCCTTCCAGCATATTGCAATATGAACATGAATTCTCCTGTGTATGAACAACTTGGATTATTAGCGGTACCGGGACTCTTCGGCACTACACCACTCTGAATGCTTGATTGGGGGATTATCACTAGTGGAGGGCAGTGAGCGAATGCATTTAATGGGATGTTTGGAATTAGTTATGGTCATCCCAGGACATTGTTTTCCTTAATATTACTCTGCTATAGATTACAAACACACGCAGATGCTGTCAACTTTATGCATGCAAATAGAAATATAACTTCTAATAGTTACATTTATATTTAGTGAATCAGGCTGCTATCACAATGGCGTATGTCAATACTTTATAATATGGCGCTCACAGTATTGAGGAAATGTGCAATATGTATTCACTGTGGTCCTTCGTTTGTGTTGATGAAAATGTTTCATGCATTAAAATTGTGTGTCAAACTCCTGCTCCATACCCTGATCAGGGCTACGGCCGAAACGCGTTGGCAAGGAGCAGTTTGTTGCCCACAAATCTGATGGGAGATCTATATGTCTGTCTGTCGGTCTCTCTCTCTATATATATATATATATATATATATATATATATATATATATATATCTTAGTTTAAGACACTGTCCTATAAAACGCTTTTTTTGATTCATAATGACATCTTAGTGCACTTGTAGGAGCCACACTAATAGTTTAAACAGCAATAAAAAAAGACAACCCCCTCCCCATAAAAAATATGCAGCGTAATAATCAGAGTAATTGTTGGCGAAATCACACTTGTATTTTTTTCCTTCTAACTTGAGTTGATGTTAAGCTAACTCAAAAGCTTTAAAAAAACCCTCTTAACTGGGTTTCTGCAGGAAGACTTCCAGATGTGCAGCCACATTAAAACGGCCGTATCTTCCTCATCTATCAGTTTCCTTTTCCTATGCAAGGCCATATGGCGACAGTCACATAATGCAGAGAGGGGCAGCTTTCCACAAGAGGGTGAATTGTAGCTCACGATTCTCTGATGCACTCAGCGCGAGACCTATGCAGTATCCCCCAGTCAAACGCAACACTAATAGTGCAAGGCATAGCTCTCTAGAAACAACAGCCCCTGTGGCACTTATCAGCGCCTGGTCTATATTATGAACTGTTAACAGCTTGCCGCAGTTTGCTAAGTGACAACTTTACTGCCATACCATTAAATGGTGATGATATGTCTGTGTCCTGAGGAAATAAAGCTTAATTGAGCAGCTTCCAAAAAAAAAACACAAGTACTGACAACACCAAACGTCTTGCTTTCATGCAAACATAAAACACAAAAAATGATGGGAGGAATGGTTGCGATAAGCAGAGCCGACCTTTCACCAGACAGATCCCCAGGAAAAACTAAATTTGGTGCCAGTCCTAATCGTCAACCTAAACCCCTTCCCCATCTGCCCCCTCCCCACGGGTGACCTAGTCGGGGGCTTCTGTGCTCACAGGTCACCTCCCGGCTGAGTACCTCAGAACAGTGACCAGCCTTTGAACACACACCTGCGCCTTGTCCCCTCGCCTCAATCACTTATTCAGTTGATAAACTGGAAGTGACAGTCTCTGGGAGGGGGCTGTAGGCGGAGGAAGTGGGAGCGGGGGAAGAGGTAATCAATGGAGAAAATGAAAGAAAACATGACTTACACACAGCTTGAAGGCAATGAACTTAACTGTCTGTTGGGAATAAAAGATTTATTCAAGGCAGCACACGAGGTCACCTACTTGTGCACCTCTCCACCTGTAGGCACCCCAGCCTGGGGCAGCTCGCCCATGCACACAGCAGGCTCTGGCAATAAGTCTAACCACAGGCAATCACGGAGGGTCGCCTTACAACCCATCTTTCTTTTGCCCACTGTGCCACCTCAGTTTGGACCCAACCATATGCAAATTAGTCTTCACTCTTCTCCAATAGGAAGAGCCCAGCCCGAACTGCCAGACCAGGAGCGTGCGTATATACTGTGGGGTGGTAACGACAAAATACATTAAAAAAAAACAAGCCTATTGCAGTAAAAATTCAAGAAGCCGCCTTCTGTATACAATCCATGTATGAGATTAAGAATTACAGGTGTGATAATTGCCTTTTTCAGAGGTAAAATAGTCAGTCGTGCATAACAAGGCATTTCATAGGAGGTGGAACGACATTCCAAGAGACATTACTCTAAAGGGAGAGAAAAATACTCTGACAAAGCCCACTCAACATATAAAGAATCCGTAGCAATAAGCAATAAAGACAGCTTCTCTCTCTCAAGCTAGAGCTAAATAAAAAACTTGGGCACCTTCCAGAATCGGGAGCTTAGTTCCACCACCGTCAAGCAAGTCCTAATAACAGAAAATCTATGTACCTTTCAAGTTAATCGGTGCAATAGTGTTAATATACTGATTATTTGTGTGGTCCGTTCTAAAACGCAGATAAGGTCAGCAGGAGCACAATGGCTTGCACGGTGGTGCTGCAGAGTTATACAGTAGCTTTGGGCAGCGAAGTGTGTTTTTCACGGCCACTTTAGAAATACAGAGTTAACGATGTGCAGGGTTCGATGTGCAAGACTATTTGATAAACGGATGCACTTGCACCAGGACTGAAGGTCAACAACAGCACCAAAGTAGAACTCGGTGCAACTACTACCAGGCCTAACACTATACCCATTAAAAAGCTACATCTACAGACAAGACACTGCCATGCCAAGCGCTTTTCCTAATGAACCGCGTGGTACAAATCCAACTGGCTAAAAAAAAAAAGCAGTCTCCGATACTTAATGATTGTAAAATTGCTTTTCAGTCTGATGCAGGGTCCAAAGGCCTATTATACAGCACCCACAAGAATATTTCTGAAATGACATTTTATCATAGCGGATGTCGGAGAGAAAATGGAATTGACCGAACTGTCAGCCTTTATACACAGAAATTCAATAATCACCTGGATGTAAGAGACTATCCCTGAAATGTACATAAAAGCTGTAAATGGACACCCTAAAACAGATACCATTCTACAAAAAGCAGGGGCACACCACACTCAGAATACAAAGATAAAATAAATGTTGTTTTACGTTACATAAGTCAAGGGACATGCCCAAAAATCCCTAAATTAAACCTTAATTGGGCAATGCATGCAGACATGAGCAAATCACCTGCACCGAGTAGGTCCACAGACTCTATTCTTGAGATAACGGAGCTTCACTGCACCGGCTATACACATCTGACTTAAGTGACCATAAAGAGAGAGAACAGCTACCAATCTCCAGTGTCACTGTAGAGCAGCAAAACTATTAAGAAATGGTCACTTCACACGAATACCGTATCACCACAGGGAATAAAAATAAGAGGATGAAGTACGTCATTAACTCAGCTTGTGTTAAGATCATCAATCCGTGGAATATGGGAAACGCATCTGTGCTCGGTGTCTGATTTGCAGGTATCCTTCCTGCCTTCAAGCAAATTTAGAACAGTAAAATCTGACCCCAAATGAGAGTAATGCTCACCCAAGATAATGGAATCAATCCTCTACCAGTATCTTAACCTTTTTACAGATGGTATCGGTGCACAAGCAGAGATTAGGAAGATTTGGAATGTAGCACACCGATTGTGCAAATTAAATAAGGAAACATACTCAACTACGGCCAAGGCTAAAAGATTTCTAGTAGTTTAGCAGTGGGCACTGCACAGGATTAAACCACAAATTGATGGAGTAAAGAGGGTGTTGCTGTGTGCAATTGACTAGATCATGTATCCCCAATTCTGTATGTAAAGAAAAAGTCGAACGGGTTAGGTAAGCAGAGAATTTTGGAAGGAATTTTCCATTGGTGGCAATCTGCTGAAGTTACCCAAGGCCCAAAGGGTCGTTCACAGTGTAACACATCCACAAAGGATTTTGCTTTGTATTCTGCCAAGTCCGCAGATATTGAACATCCACCAAAGTTGGTATTAAACAACTTTAACCCCGACACAGGAGATTCTAGTACACGCAGATTTTTTTAAGGGCCCATTTCTCGGATGTGAAAAAAAACATTCTGAAACAATCAAGTTCAGCAGTCTAAGATCTGCTACCTGTTAAGCATCTTACTCCCAATTTTTAGGTTTGGTTTGTATTCTTCTTGAGCCATTCGTGGCAAATGTACTCTATTCTTACTTTAAGGAGTTTTGGGGATGCTTCCTTCAGTCATTGGTCTCTTTTGCTATGGAGTAAATGGATCAGTCCACAGGGTTAATTTAGTCTCACTTACTTTGTCCCTAATGGCTTTCTGGGTATGTCATTCCATATCTAGTGGAATGCGAGGAGGACTAATTTACATCGAAAATCAAGCAGCCCACCAGCAGTGGAGTAAACCCTGACAAAGCTTCTGAAAAATAGATTCTATAGAAACCATTTCTTTCTGCAACATCAGTTTTTAGGACATTCTGGCCTGCACCTTGTAACAGTGGGTTTGACAACTGTACACACACCACACAAAAGTTAAGTCTACTGGCTTTATCAAAGCTTGTTTGCTTTGTCCCCACTACTTTTGGGAACCTTCCCAATAAAGTTGACCTTAATAACTAACCTCTCAAAGTGCACGAATGTGTTCATTTCCTCTTGTGTGTGGGTGTAACCATCTGATCGGATTTAACCATTTAATGACCTCTCAGCAGTCATTAAGAGTTTTTTTTTCCCCCTTTAAAAAGTCCAAGACTAATAAATGTTTTTTCATTCCTTGGTCTATCTGTTACTAGGTTGTACTGTATTTAGCATTGCTTTATGTAGTTCATGTCCATGTTAATGCATGGGGGGGGGAGGGGCAGCAGTGACTGGCAGAGGATCATGGAGCAGTGAAACCACTATACTGTTTTTTGAATACCGAGAGGCACCGGTGGAGAATGCAATTTGTCCCATCGCAAAGAAGGTCAACGAGTTAAGAATTATTAACACGTGAAGCGTTCAAAGTGGAGTGTAATTCAATTTTTAAAAAAACAATTTCCATAAAAATCTTGTGACTCGTATCATGATCAGGAGGGGCGAGGGGTTAGAGTGCTTTACTCTTAGTAATTCAATTCCAGTGAGTAACCAGTACAAGAGTTTAAGGCTCAAGCAAAGATGGAGGGCAACGGGGCTGCTCCAGGTGAGGGCTGGGAGAATTATTGGAACTAAAGTGAAGGCCACACCACTGAGAGGCACTCATCACCACGCGGAAGTAATATGCACCATTAGGTCCCACGGAAGAGCCACATCATTGGAAGACGACTCCAGGGACTCTGAATTTACAGAATGCCTCAATTCAGTCTGTGGCAACAACGTTTAGGACATTCAAGACGATATAACGCTCATATAGGGAGCAGCTTCTGCTTAGATGGACTCCAGGTTTTCACCACAAAACGAAAAGCCTGAAGAAAAGAAAGGCTGTGTATTAGACTGCAGCACATGTGCTAAGTATCTTGTGCGCTCACCCCAGAGAGGCGGGAGCCAGCAGATGCACAGAAATGCTCATTTACAGCAGCCCCACAACCGAGGGCCCGTAGCTGGCCCCTTTCTGTAAAAACACAAACTAGCCAAAACTACCCGGCCAAAAAATATAAAAAGTATGTAATGTGCTTAGAGTAGTCACCAACGTTTTAAGCGAATTCAAGCATTTCATCTGTCACTTCTCTGTGAAGAAGTAACCTGTTGAGCATGTGATACAAACAGGTATGAGCAACACTACATTTCCTGCGTTATCATCCCAGTTTTAACTTGCTCTGTTAAAAATGGGATAATTTCAGCCTCCACCTGCTCCCTGGCTCTGAGGAGAACGTGAAATAAATGATGCTTCATGTCTTATATCAGTGGTTCCCAACCTGTGGTCCGGGGACTCCTGGGGGTCCGCTGGGCCTCCTCAGGGGGTCTGTGACTGCTTAGAAAATGAAATCATTCACAGATTAGGTCCCCAGCTTTTAGTAATAGCTCAGTAGGGCGGCCCTAGATTCCAATAATGAATCAGTGGGGGTCCCCGGGTTTCATCAATGATAAAGTGGGGGTCCACAGAAGTCAAAAGGTTGGGAACCGCTGTCTTATATGAAGAAAATAAGTATTTTTTTTTCTTTGCACTCCGGGTCAAACAACCAACTTCGGTAAGCAGCCTACCACAAGGTTTCTGCTGTAGCCACCACCGTGCCTACCTCTTCGAGCCTCCTCCGCTGCTCCTTCTGCTGCTCGATGCGCTTCTGCCGCTCCGCGAGCAGCTGCCGCTTGTACTCCTCCTGCTCTCGGAGCTGCTGCTCCTGCAGCAGCTGCTGCCTGCGCAAGGCCTCCGAGCGCTCCTTATTTTCCTGCTGCAGTCGTAGGAAATCCCGACGGAGAGTAGACTCTCCAGGCACATTCACAATAGAGCTGCAAACACAAACATTCATAGAATAACTAGCCAGATTAAATAGTGGGACAGTGCAATAAGGTTTTTAATAAATAAACATTTCCCAGTATCTACCTCATCTACCTTTGAGACAGTCCACTGGCAATCAGACAAAAAGGCACTGATTAATAAGGCCGTAAGAAGATTTGCGAAGGCAAAATTAAGAAAAGGGTTTCCTGGGTTTATACTGTCCAACGCAAACCTTTTTAAAAGTCGTGCAATGTGAGCAGTGAAAATGAACGTCCTAACAATAGCATGAAAACTCAGTCTATGCCCATCAGTGAACATCAACGCTGCTGGTGTGGGTTAGGATAGATTAATCTCATTCTTGATTCAGTTCTCGCCATCCATGATTCCTTTTTTGCGATTTGGATGGTTTTATTTTTAATTTGTATTTTTTTATTTTATACACAAGCATGGTTAAGAGCCACTAGATTAGATAACTGCACAGGTTGTACGAATATAATCTATACATATCACAGACGACAACAATCTAACAAATTAAAGCTAATAAGGAAAAACAACATTGAGATAAAACTTATTTTAGAGTCGATAAAAATAGGGCTAGTCTACACAGAAGTTCAGATCAGGAAAGAGAAAGTTTTAATGTAGATATGATCAAGAGATACTGGCTTTTAATATTGTTATCAGATGACCAAATAATTGGGAATAATAATATAAGAAGGAAGAGACTTCTATGAGTATGCTACAACACATGTTAGGAACACAAATATATAAGTATATTTTTTTAATTGATGTCTAGACTCGAAGAATGCACGTGGCTTGGAAACGTAAACACTGAGAAAGAATCACCGACACAGGACAGAAAGGCTATAAGAAATGGAAGACTTAAGGAGTCAGCTACCTCAACTGTAGTCTGATTTTTAAAGACAACCATTGAATCATAGGCATAGTCATGTTTAGTCACACACTCCTAATGATGATAAAAAGGATGCTTATTCATCCAACTCAACCAATTGCTTGAGGGGCTGAGGAGCACCTACACTACTTTATTCTATATGCAAGGGCATTCTGCAACTCCCGCCGGACTGTATCACTTATGTCATTGTCCTAAAGATTATCCCTCCCTTTGCTAAAGGTACATCAGAGGTTGGACTTTCCCTGCAGCTCAAAGAGGCATATTTGGGTCTAAATTAAGGCTGACTGGAGAAATTAAGCATATAGTTAAATGCTTTTAGGCAGGAGGTTGGGGTGGGTTGGTTTGGCTCTATGCTGAACACCTCTAAAGGGGATTGCATGTAATTAACTTTAAAAACCTCAGATTGGTTAGGTATCTACTCCTTCAGCTGAACCATGTGAATTATAGTCAGAACGTTATCCATGTGTACCCGTTGGGCTACTTTTACAGACCCGCCCACCTGAGCTATTTAGCTCAGCCTCAAACTCTGTGGTTACCTAAAGGATGGTTAAATGGATCCCAAATAAAATATGTTGAAGCAAGGAACTTCTCTGAACCCTTCAATGTGCAGAATGACTGGCTGCCTTTTAGCTTCACCATCCAGCAAGCTTAAGCAAGAAAAGACAACTTCAGTCTAAGCCAAATCTATGGACTTTGGTGCAAACCCCTGAGCTGACCACTGAGCTATTGCATGAAGAAATAGTACGTTGACTCAGTGATGCTGAATCTAATCTCATGGCACATTGGCTGGTGCTAACCTATGCAATAATGACCACCTAAAGTGTATTAGCGTTTATGACTGACTGTTCTCAAGAGACTTAGATAACTGATACATTTTAAACAAGGTTTTTATACCCTTTGTCAACAGGCCATGCCATCCACAGTGGGCAGGGCAAAGGGAGGCTTGGTTACTTCTATGTCCACTAAACTATGGTTCACTCAGAAGAACTCTGGAACTCACAATACTTTCAAGTTATTTTAAGCTCTTCCTGTCATCTTTGATGTTTTACTTGTGAATATCTATTATAATATGTTTAAACAGGGATCTAGTGAGTTGATCGACCAATTTGATGCTTTTTGATAAAGTCTAGGCACTAGTTGTGAACATAGCACTTTCGTTATATAGGTAAGGGATTTTAATGTTTCGTTTTTCAAGTTTAATGACACGCCAGCATGTGGGTTTAAACACTGGACCTCTGAAGATGCCACTCACTTTAGTCACTCAGCATATAGGGGGGGCATTAAACGGTCTAAACTTGAAGTATCAATACGTTTTTACTAGTGACGTAGGAAATTGGAAGGTGTGTTACATACCAGCTTTTATGGCAATCAAAGTGGTAGTACTATTGACTTTTAATTTCCTCGGACCTCGCTCCAAAATTTTAATGTGACAAGTAAGTGTACCAGTGATCATAAGCCACTGGTCATTTCTCTGAACTTAAACTTCAAAGATGACTACCTCCAAAAAGGATGGGCCAATTGGGTACACAAAGAATAAGGACATGATGATACAGTGGGATAAGAGACGTGCATCCTTTAGTACACAAAGTGATAAAATAATCAAGCAGCCTTCTACACTTGCCTCCCATCTGAGGCAACCCCATGCACCATCTTAAAACATTATGACGTAATTTGCACTTGAATATCAAACATGCTCATTTTTAAATGTCATGCTTTCAAGGGAATAGTCCCACAGGTGGTTTAACTTCGCTTGTTCTGCAGCCCATAGACAGTTATAACACTGATCACAATCCAAACCTAGAAATAAACTAGGATTTTCTAAAGCAATATGATTGAATAAACCTGTCCTAGCAGAACGGGAAAAAGAACTGAGACATAAGACCTGGGCCGATCTCATAGAAGCAGGAAAAGCCAATGATGGCTCCAGATTCTGGGAAGTAATAAATCACCCCTTATTCTCTGATAATCCCTCTAAAGGGGCTAAAACCTTAATTCCAGCCGAGCTGTAGGAGAACCATTATTCAACAACATTCTCCACCAGTTTGTCATCTGAGGCCCATCCCGGGATAGCTGAAGACAACCTTCTTGACACTCAAACTCCAAGTACTCAGTGAATGAATCACTGCAAAAGAAAGTTAACAAGACAAAGCCGTCCCTTGGGGAAGGCCCATAGCCCGGATGGTGTACCAATAGATATTTTTCAAGATAATACTACACTATGGGACGTACTAATTACAAATGTCTTGAAAGCAGCAGTAGTGGGCCCAATTTTAGACTTGTGGAAGGTCGCCATTTAAGGTCGCTATTTTTAAGAAAGGGGATTTGAACCTCCCCAGTTGTTATCGTCCTTTTTTATTTTTACTGGCCTCTATTACCAAGAACTTGGGACGTGTCCTCTTGTCTAGACTAGAAAGATGGGCTGAAGAACACAATATATTTTCAGACGTACAATATGCATGTAGCTCAGGAACTGGTACTTTTGAGCGGTGCTTTAACTGCCATTTTTTTTAACAACAAATACATCACAGCTACTGGAGATGCCTTACAGTAAGTATTCATAGACCTCTTATGCCTTTGATGGAAACCATGGAGGTGGAAAATAAATTAGTTAATCTGCTAAGGTGTTTACATTGGGGTACTGACATTACAGTTTGCTATGACCACATACACCCCGACACCTTGACAGCAGCTTACTATGCAGCCTATTATCAGTCCTTTGGGGTACCGACATTCGTATTTCATATTGACGTAGGTCTAACACATATGAAGGATGCCATCAGCCTTGCACCATTGAGGTTATGGATGAACTCCTGGTGAAACCCTGCGGAGGGACTGGTGCAGGTATTCTTAAAGGACTCTCTACCTCTGGATAACATGGGAAACACTCCCTGGTTGGCCTATGTGAGGAAAGCATTTACTCTGTTGGGCACCGCTCAGCTAATCTCTAACCCGGCATGTACAGCCCCTAGCTGGAAAGGTAAGTTCAAACAGCTTCATTATAACTATCATCATCAGGTCTGGCTGGACGGAGTCAAATCCATGAAGTCAAAATTGATCATGAAGTTTCCAGTTCAACAGGGATAGAACGTTATTTACCTAAATAGGAGAACATTCATTTCAGATATTACCTAACTTGTTTGCGTTTGAGCACTTTGTGGTTGCATTTCTGTTGTAGGCAACCTGGGTCAAGGATCTCCCCTAAGGTCCATGAACGTCTCAAAGCAATACACCACTCACTTTAAACTCTTCTCCATCACAGGCTGCCTTTTTAGGCCCCAATTTTACGCCAGGCCAATACCAGACAGAGATGTTCTTTTTGCAGGAGTTCGCTCTGAATTTATTATGCCTTAAGTAACTACATAACAAATGAGGTATTTATTTTTATAATTTGTTTTACCCATTCCCTAACAAAGATATCTGCCTCGTAATGCTCATAGCTTTGTATTTTGAACCTTAATCATGTTTTTAGGTAAATTGTGTTTTAGACCAACCTATGTTTAAAAAAGTTATTATTTTAACACTTTGTTTTAGGTAACTCATGTTTTTGGTAAATATTATGGAACTATCTGTATTTTATGAAATGTATTGTTATTGTAAAGCTATAAACTTGTGTAACAGGTAAAAAGCCTTGGTTTCTGGGTGGATTCTCGTCTGACCATGGATTATCAAGCAAAAAGAGTCTCCTCTATATGCTTTGGCATCTTAAGAGTTCTTAGGAAAATCTCGATTCTTCTTCCCCCTATGGCCAGAAGAATCCTCGTTCAAACTCTTATCCTCTCCTGGTTGGATTATGGGAACTCACTTTTTCTCAGCGCCCCGGCTTATGTTATAAAAAGGCTACAAACAGTCCAGAACGCAGCCGCCCGGCTTCTTGTCAATCTTCCCAGACATGTATCCGCTAAACCTGCTCTTTCCTCGCTTCATTGGCTCCCCTTCAAGCAACGTACCTATTTTAAGGCCCTATGCATTGTTCATAGAGCTCTTCAACATAAGGGCCCAATGTTCTTTAGAAAGCGGCTATGTCTTTATGTTCCTTCTCGAAGTCTGAGGTCCTCCTCCTCTCGTCTTGTGACCATCTTGAGGTCTAAGAGAGCTTGGGGGGGCCAACTCCTTCCTTACCAAGGCCGCCCGTCTTTGGAATGATCTTCCTTCCGATCTACGTCAGGAACATTCAGAACTACTTTTTAGGAAAAAACTCAAGACTATTCTTTTCTGTAGGTAGCGCTCTCAACTCTCCTAGTGACAGCACCGGTCAGGTTAGGTTAGCGCTGGGATGCCTTCGGGTCACTACGCGCTTTATAAATTCTTAAACTAAACTAAACTAAACTTGTCAGCCGAATAAAGATTGGCTGACTGACAAAATGTTTCTTCTTTTCCACAGACAAGAGACACACTGAGTGCAGCCTTTGAGAAAACAACTAACAAAAATATAACCTGATTGGTAAAGTTCCTACATTTGGTACGAATGCTTGGCTTTGTTGAGACATACAATTAACGATGCCCACAAACAGAACAAAGCATACACGCTGTTACTCGAGTAGATACGCAGAGTAAAAAGAAAATGGATTGTGAAAGTTATGGTTAGGAAAGATGTACTATTCTTAATGCATGGCTATATATAATACATGGGGGTTTGTAACCTTCCTTCCTTTACATCGTTGTTTGATTTTTATTACAAGCCAGTTATTATTATTTTTTTTAAACAAAATACCATTCACAGCAAGCCTTAAAGCAAAACCATTTTATGATGAAACAAATTCATGGAAAATCTAACTCCTCAAAATTTATAGGTATGTCAAAGAATAGGGTAACGATAAAGGGCTATAATAAGAGTTTGGTAAGAGATAAAATTAAAATGCGGTTTAGGATCAGTGTTACAAATGAATCGTGTGATTGCTAGGGTTCTAGGTTGGGATTAGATTTAGAATATATTTTTTAATATTTGAATAAATATTTCATAAAAAATAATCAAAAATATACCACTGCTAAATAAGATGAAAAGTTGCATTTCCAATGAACAATTTTCGATTTTATTTTAAAGCAGTATTGTTGTAATAAATTACAATTTTAAACGTGGAGTAGAGAAAAGCCTAACTTTTCCATTAGCATGGTTTGCAAAGACAAAATTGTAAGAACTTTCTGTAAAATGTACCAACGTGCAAGGCCACAGATCCCATTACCCACAGTCGACATTAAAAAAAGAAGTACCAGAGAATATTGAGTTCTCATTTTATATCATGCAAGATTTATTAATCTATTCATTCACAGTTATTGAGAGCAGGTTTGCGTCCCGATTTATGTGGTATCAGAAATAAACCCGCAACCCGCCACCAACTTTTTGAACTAAGTCGGTACAAGTCACCTTAGAGTTTTTGAGCTTGTACAGTCACTGACCTGCAGAATATGTCATAGATTTCCTAATGAGTTGCAATACCTTTGGAAATTAGTTCAAGGGATTTTTATCAGTATATTCGGCGTCCCTTACACCTTATTGTGGTGCAGTAACACAAGGAGACCACTTGCACACCAACATTAGGTGCTAAACAGCCGGGCTACATGAGTATGGCCACTAGCTCTGAACTGCAGAATAGAAGCAACTGGCCATCATGTGCACTAACTATAAAACTATGAAAAATTGTAGGTAAAACTGCATGTAACGGCTGATATAAAAAAACAAGTATAAAGCAGCTACAAGATAAACTGAACATGTAAAGCGATTCCAAGGGCCAATGAGGCATGATCTATGCTAGAACAACAATGAATACATTAAAAATAAACACTTGGATTGTTTATATTATGCCTTAAATTGAATGCATATTTAATTTGATCATTTCCAGACAAGAGAAGGGAACTGTTGCATGCAGTTGAACATATTCTATAAAGATAGGTATGCAAGTAAAGGGAAATCCAAGCATCACAGTCCTGTTGGTAACTGCCTACCAACGCAGTTCTAGGGTGTATACATTCGGCTACAAGCAATGCGCTCAATATAAAGCAAACGCAAAAAAAAAAGTAAAGACAGTACTTCTTGTGTGCTGAGTGTGCATGTATTAACCAACCCTATACTTGCATAATTACTAAGTGACTAAACATAGCTTCCAACTCAGATTCAAGGAGCAACCAAATCCTCACTCGCCAAGGTCTATTTTTAGGTCTATAATTTAAAGTTCAGCAACAGATGTTGGGAATCTATTGTTAGGCCTTTGCTACATGCACAGTGCAATCTTTGAAGCTGGGCTAAATTAATTGTTATGTGTGATGAAAGGGAGCATGAACAGACATGGCATCTCCGCAGTAGCAGTGCTTTAGAGGCATGCTATTTTATCCAAAAGTTAATGGTTCGGAAACTTAAGGTTAAACTGGGCTAGCCTCTAGGAATGCCAACTTTGCCACAGAGCAGTCCTTTGTAACATTTGTTAGGACCCCATCTCTAGCTGACTGGGGAGGAACTACCACCTCAGTGATGTCGGGATACCGTGGGCTTTATTCTCCGATTCCAGACAGTATCCCCAAACTTCAGTCCAGCAATTACAAAATGTATACCCAAAACAGAAAATACCCATAAGGAATAGTAGGTCTTTTTCTGGAATTCGCAATCAAGGCCCATAGACCAGAAAACACCATGCTCCTTTAATTAGAAAGGTGTTGTGGTTTAACTGACACGCATGCTAGTGCAAATATTTCAAAGCACTACAACCCCAGAAAATTAAACAGCAACTGTAGCACATAGCACAGCTCCACCACTAGGAATTTTTGCCTGGTCGCCAAGGACCTATCAACATAAGTAAGTCTCCAGGTTGCCTTTTCTAATGTCATTCGGACCATTGCAGGTGTTGCCAGAAATGCTGCCAAGGTCTAGTATGTATGTGATGGCCTGCTATGTTCTCTTATCCACAATGTTCATTCGTAAATCTGGAAACTGTCGCTCAAGCAGCATTTCATACATTGCACTGATCTCATCGAGTCTGCTAGTACTTCACAAAAGCGCAGTTAAAAGACTGAAAAAAATATAATGGGCCAGGTAATGGTTTTCCATTTCAGAGATTCACATATTATTACATTCTGTTCATAGCACAGTGAAAATAGGGTGGGCATATTTTTTTTGTCCTCACTATTTGTTTACATGATACAACACGAGTACTGGCACATACCAAATGTATCTACACTTATTTACACAAACAAATCTATACTCGGATGTTGTGGGATTCCTCAGTTATTTCTATTTACTGGAATCTTCGTCATCATTAAGGCAAAACAATATGGCATCAAGAAGCACTATATAACACCAAACGTCAAGCTAACAAAGGCACCCATTTGTATTGATGTATGGTTGAGCAGACAATACGTCACAATTTATTTTCACTTGGATTTTATGTACCAATACAAAATTTTTAAAACCGTGTGTATCGGAGTGAAGGAATGATTATTTAGAGCAGTGGAGTTTAAAGGTAAAAGTGGATAGGTAGGGCGCGTTAGAAGGCTTGACTCGCAAGGACCATACAGTACCTTGGCTCCCCTTCTTGTTCAGGCACTTCCTCCTCCTCTTCCTCACTTCCGCTGTATTCATATTCAGTTTCGTCTATAAAGGTAGAGAACAGTAATAATAAAAGACTCTTCAACTACTGAAATTAAAGAGAAGTGAAGGGAGACCTAAGCACTGCATAAGTTATCACACAACTGAATGAGGAGGAGTTATTGCATGAGAGCGACCAATAGCTGGATGTCTAGCACTCTTGTTTATGACCTCAGAATGACGTTCATCCCAACAGGAATTGGACAAATGCATTTTGAAGATGAACACAAAACAAACAGGTTCTGGGAAAATCCAGAAGCTTTTCAAAAGCAAACCATACTTTCCACAGTCCAAAGAAAAGCTCTGGAATGATCTCATAAAATACATCTGAGCAGAATTCCTGGTATTGAAATGTTCCCAGCTTGTAACTTATCTGGGTGCTTTGTGATGGTCAATTGGGTTGGTCACTACATCATAAAAGGAAAAACTGTTTCCCGTTGTTTTAAGAACATACTAAATAATTACAATGTCAACTTGTTGCCAAGTTTTCAAAATCGAACAATTGTTTAGTTTGGGTTTCTACAAGAAACATGAAGGGGCTACAAGACCAATTGCCAGTTACTGACCATTTTTCTGTTCTATGTGGTGAACAAAAATGACCATACAAAGCTGATGCTCGATACCCAATTGCAGACTGCTCCTCAGTCTGCATTTCAATAGGAGCAGAACCATCTGAAAGCATCAACACCTAATTATATCTGGTGGCACTGTCCCATTTTCAAATACATACTTCTTGCTAGGTAGCTCATCAAAATGTCTTTGAGGAATGTAGACGAAACTTCTGATCTCCATTTAGTAACACAAGCAAGTTCACAAATATAAATTACCCTTTCTCTTGAGAACAGAATAATGCAACACAACACAGAGACCACAACCATCCTACTTGTTACGAAGCACCATCACTGCATCAGACCAATCTAGGTCCTACCCTTCTGCACTCACTAGATAGTACTCAACCCAATCTGCTGCAGGAGTTCTTCATCAAAATATGTCTTGTAAAAATGTCTTATTGTTTGCTGTTTAAATTGTCCCTTTCCCAGAATTCTCACTGGTTCTCTTTAGCAGATGATTACTCTCCTACACAACTATCACTGCAAGTTTTTGTAATATGTCCACAAATGGATCCTATGTGGAACATATTGCCCCCTACTCTTAACACTGAAAATGGCTAAGGCACTGTTTCACAGGGTCTCATATTAGTTGTATGTTATCTATCTTATGCAAAAAGAACAGATGACGGACAGAATGCGTAACAAATCAAACAATCAACCCCAGTCACAGATCTGGGTTTAATCCATCAGTTTTTTTGCTTGCCATGCCATTCCACTTTGGATCCAGCCATATGCAAATCAGTCTTGACCGCACTCCCCATGGGAACAATGCAGCCCAAACTGCCAGGCCAGGTTCGCCCTGGACCAGAAACAAGCATCCTGGGACCGGTTTCGGGTTATCACCCCTCATCAGCCAGGCTAGCTTGAATCTGATGGCACAGCGAGCAAGGGACCCAAGTCTGGGCATACCCTTCCCACTTAGGGCAACAAATGCAAAAAGAACAGATGATGGACGGAATGCAGAACAAATCAAACATTCACCCCAAGTCACAGATCTGGGTTTAATCCATCAGTGGGGGTGAGTGTTCAGCACTCCGTCCATCATCCTTTTGTGTTGTTATCTATCTTATATCTTCAATATAAGAATGTGTCTTGCTTTAATCTTCACTTTGGAACACCTTATAGCACAACATCTCTCTGGATAGTTGGTGTCAGTTGGAACGTCTCTTCACTGCCATCAAACAGCATATGCATTACTCGGTTGTAAGCTGATGCATAGTTCCTTATTGTTTTCTCACAACAAGTTCATTTAAGTGCACTTAATAAGATCTACATCTAAGCAAGCGTATACTCACCTTTCAAATGTTCAACCACAGCACCTGTGCCTGCTTTTTCCTGCAGAAAGCTCACTAACACACACTCAAAGATCACCCACTGACTATGCTTCTTTGTCCTGAGTTTTCACAAATTACTGTGGTATATAATTAATGTGTAAGCTACAGAAAATTACATGACATTCCATCAGCAATCGATCACCTGCCTCGACTTGAAGCTGTTAATGCAAATCTATTTCTTCTCTGTACTAATAAAGCCCGCTGATATATAAGCAACTTTACAAAAACAAACCAACATTACAAGATATACAATCCTTTGCTATACCACTGTACACCATCTTGGTCGTTCCACTACTTTTGTCACATTCCAGATCTTAAAATAGCAAAAATATGATGTGTATAGAATGAGGTCTTCCTTGGAAAATCAAGTGGAGATTGTCCAGGCTTTATCTATGCAGTCGACTTCCCCACAACGTGATCTTTAGACCCCTATTCAGCTCTTGAGAAGAGAGAGTACAAAAGCTCCACCTTTCAACATGCCAGGTGCCTCGTACTCACTCTGTAATGGACGAACCAAAATTGCCTCAAGTGGAACTACTCCAAGCCTGAATTAATCTTGTCTTAGACTGCACCCATCTCACACAACTGTCATCAATGGCACTTGTTAAATTTCCTACAATTATCTTTTGCATCTTTCAAGTACCCACTTCAGCAAAAATACAAACAGCATTCAAGTAACTTAAATTCATATAAGAGACAACATTCAGAAGATACATAAGAGGTATGGACACCAATGAGATGTGCTCTCCTGTTTTTCCAGGAAAGCTAGGGTATGTACTGAAAATTATCAAGATGCCCAAGCTAACTGCCAGCATGAAGTGCAATGTAGAGAAACTTACATTTCTGTGGATAACCTGCATTTATAATATTATCCAAACATCTGAGTCAACTAATACATTATAAAGATGCCATCCCAAGTCAAAGTTTGCAATCCCCAATGACTGTCAGGACAAAGAATGCCTCTGATTGAACCACAGCAGACGTTTTTTGTTCTGTGGTACTGTGGATCCATGCACATTTAAAGTCTCGCCTTATACAAAAATGGTTTTATCTTTCATTGAATTCAAAACTTATTTTTTCTAATGTCTACACAATTTCAATTCTGTGGGATCACTGTGTAGTATCTCCATGACGTTTCTGATTCTGTTGTAAATGTTGTCTTGCTTTAAGAAGCATCTAGATGTAAAAATTCTCAAAATCCCTAGTACTCTGGTGCGAGGCCCGTGAGGCCTAGTCCATATAAGAACTGAGCAAATTTATAAATGAAATATATATATATAAACTTTGAAGAAAACAAAACCTATTTACATCAAACCAAGGTATATTGTTAGGGCACACATTCAAACAACTGCAATAAGTAACACTCTAACTGAAAGTACTTGCTGGGTTTGAAATGTCACTGCCATACCTTTTTCACCTCTCTTCTTCCTGGTTCTATCAATATGGTCCTTGAGTTGAATTCGAACCTGCCTTTCATTCGGCTGATCTCGAATAAAAGGATGCTTCAATAGTTGCTCCGTAGGCGGACGTTGCGTATAGTTTTTCACTAAACAGCCCTCTATGAAACTAAAAAACTTCTTTGACCTGAAAAAAGATGATTAAAATATATTACTGTTCAGAATTCATTGAGACAACTGGTATTCAATTTCTGCAGCTATCCAAATAGACAAGGCAATGAGTGTTGTCCAAAATTTTTAAAAAATGGATACATAACAGAACATCAAACATCTACCACTTGAACACAAGAGACCTTTAAAAACGGAAGCTATGCATTGCCTTAGCTACCCCTAAAATTCCCAATACTCTGCCACAGATAATTAGCGAACCTGGTACTACTGCAACTATGACAAATGTGCTATTCCATAAATGGATGAATTATAGCATGGATAGATGTGAAAGCTGCAAGAGGAGCCCAATCCAAAAGGTTTTTATATTAAGACTCATACTGAATGCTGAGAACTGAAAGAGAAACTTTCTCCCCTACAGACCCTCATAACTCACATGCATACCAGTATCAACTATGCCAGTACATCTGGGGGGACATTCCTATCGGCAAAAAAAGTAATCTAAAATAACCAATCCAAACTCAGCCTCAATTCTGGAACACTGCGTTAAAGCGCCAATCGGTTCTACGCACACAGGTTACAGTTTAAAAAATATAATCACTAATATATATATTTTTTTAAATCACATTTCAGGAGGAATCCCAAATGAGTCTAACTGATCTTGAAAGAATGGCATATGCCCCTTCCAAGACAGATTTGTCTGCCAACAAAATGGTGATACTCAGTCTAGGGTAGTATCCAACTGGCTGCAGGTGCCTGCCCTGATTCTGAAACTGTTTCAACATTTCTCAGATCCTTGCCATGCAGAAATTGAGCACGTTTAATCCACAACTGTCCACCGGCCTTAAATAACAGCCCAAACTGGCAGAATCTGTGGGTCAGTTGATGGTCTGAATCCTTTGTGTGTTTACTTGCACTGATCATCTTGACTGTAATCTGCTGGTTTTAAGGTACAGGGCCCCTAAATTTTGGTAGCGTGAGCACACTTCGCTTTGGCTGCTCTACTTTTAGTGCATCCCCTTGGAGGATGTCTGGAGGCAGAACCACACAGAAGCACAAAAAATCTCTACAACTGTTAGGAGTGATAGTGTAGCCAAAATGTGCTACCACATTATATTATTTTGAACATACTTTTGTAAGCCTCTTCTATGTCTGTATAAGTACAACAAAGAAAAACACAACAACATGTATAGCCACCGCCCATGAATTTGAGAGTGTTAGTCCACTGTGAGGTAATCACAGTCGAGCACCAGCATACAAGATAGAAAGCCTCTTTGAGAGACCAATTTATATAGATTGAGAACAGTGGATAACTAACATCCGAACACACCAGAAATAAGTCAACTGTCCTCTATCGCCGACCGGACACTGACCCTGGTGAGCGTTAGTTACAGTGTCCTTCTGTAAAGTGTTACTAATGCGCAGCACTTTCTAAAGCAAAGCAATAAATGGTTAATCCTGGTGTTACAAGTACAGAAAGGGTACAGTCGTGTGTTAAATGCAGTTGTATTCATGGCCCTGGACCATTAGTGTCAAAGGACAGCAGCCACCATCATATTGAATATGTACCGCCCTATCTCGGTAATATGCGGTCTAGGACAGCTGGAGGTCTTGGACGTCAATCCCCTCCAAAACTGGAAAACAACGCTTCATATTACACAGATATTAAGAAGGTATTCCTATGGTGTTGTGGCAACTATCTGAAACAGCCTTGCCTCTAAGCTACGCACTTAGTGCAATGTTTTGGCATTACATAAAAACCCAATTTCGCTAGTGAAAAATTCCATGTATTACTCTCTACTTTGATTGACTTCATACCATTCTCTCTTAGTCCATCCCTGGTCTTTCTCTTTTTAGGCAATGCTCCAACAATGGTTTATTTGCAAAAAGACAATTCTTGAATCTAGGTGCCCCCCCCCCCCCCCTAATTTCTGAATCCAGTTACTGCTTGGCAACCTTTAGTGATACATAAATGTATTTATAAAGGAAAGTGAACAGAATCACATGAGTTTGATATCAAGTCCGGAAGGCAGGATCAGAACACACTCCTCCAGTTGCCCAACTCAGCAACTTAGCCCAAAAGTTGCAAACTTCCTGAATTCATCAGGACCATTAAATACCCCTGATGCGAGCACATCTGATCCCATGGGCATTTTGTTTACTGTTTTACTGCACCACCTCGCTATATTAAGAGCAAACATTGGCAAAGCCAATAGGTTTTGCCTATACAGGAGTTGTTAGCTTTGCCAATATGCCTTAGCCATGTTGCACTCCAGTGTGGTTGCTGTTCAGCATCGCTAAAAGTTAGCGGGGTAAAGGAGAGTGGAGTGTCGTAAAGTGGAGTAGAACAGAGTGATATGGAGAGCGTGGAGTGGTACAGAGTAGAGTGGAATGGAGCAGAGTGTCCTGGAGTGGTGTGCTGTGTCATGGAGGGAGTAGAGTGCTGTAAGTTGAAAGGGCACAGAGTAGAGTGGAGTACAGTGGTGTGGCATAGAGTGAAGTGCTGTAGAGTAGCGGGGTGTACAGCGGAGTACATTGACGTATGGAAGAGTGGAACACAATGGAGTAGTGTAGGAGAGTGGAATGCCAGAGAGCGGAGTAGTGTGTTGTAGAGATGAGTGGCATAGAGTGGAATGGCATAGTTTAACAGAGTGGATTGGCGTGGAGAGGGGTGGACTGGAGTAGGTCGTTTTAGAATAAAGTGGCACGGACCGAAAGATTGAGTTGCGTAGGGCACTGTAGAGTGAAGTAGTGTTTTAGAGTGGAGTAGAATGTTGTAAAGTGGAGTAGGGCATCAGGATGAAGTATTGTAGAGTGTAGTATCAGAGTAGAGTAGCCTAGAGTTAAGTGGAGTAAAGAACAATGTTGAAGAGTAGATTGGCATAGAATGCAATAGCATAGAGTGCACTGGTCTTGAGTAAAGTGGTGTAGAGTGCATTGGCATAGAGTAGAGTGGTGTAGAGTGCGGTGGCATAGAGTGGTGCAGAGTGAAGTGGCGGGGAGTGGAGTGATTCAGGGTATAGTGGAGAGGTGACTGGGTAGAGTACAGAGGTATAGAGTGTCTCAGAGTGCAGTGGCTTAAAGTAGAGTGGTGATGAGTACAGTGGCGTGGTGTAGAACAGATTAGAGTGGCGTGGAGTGATCCAGAGTGCAGTGGCATACAATGCATTGGTGTACAGTGCAGTAAGGTTGAGTGATGTAGAGCAGGCCTCAAAAAATCATAAAAATGTTACTAGACCTGCAGGTCAAGTAACTTAAATAATCTACTCTACCTAACCGTAATGTACTTGACCTGTAAACGGGTTTAAAATTGTGTGATCCTAGGCAAATATTTTAGTTTACAGAGTTCTCACGAGTGCACCTTCAAATATGTGAACTCAGCTATTCTGCTGTACAAAAAACCCTCGTTTGAATAGACTAAACATTTGCTCCATGTATAATAAGAATCTAGCCCACATTTACCAAATTGCAGCTCTACTCATAAACCTATATTGTGTATTAATCTTTGAAAACGGGGTTTCAGAAAACATTTATCATTTGTAAATCACCAAGTAAAATGTTCTGGTTTGTTTTCATTCCATTAAAATATTTTTTTTCATGGGCTTTAACAACTACTGAAATATATTTGGAGATATTTATAAAGTTGACTTAGTTATTTAAATGCTGTGTGTTAGGAAAAACCTGACAGCCTACAGCCTTCCATTTCACGCCTTTTGTACAGCAGGTCAGACAAAATCCTGGAACTTTGCAGACAGAAGGAACAGTAATTGTGAAAGGACAAATTGACTTTTGACCTCTGTCTTTGAACACAGAGCAAGTAGGACAACATAAGAACAAGATTTTAAAAAGTGTCTTTATTACTCCTTCACTTTCTGACGGAACAGAACACTTGTTCTTTGTAAACACACCAGAAGAGGCAAGTGGTTTCCAAAACTAGCTCGACCTAATAAAGTATGACTCGCCAGTGAGAGGGGGTGAGTAGATTTTTGGAGATTGTAGAGTGCAGTGGCATAGCATGCAGTGGCAGAGAGTGGTTCAGCATAGAGTGCAATGGCGTAAAGTTCAGTCGCAGAATGTAATGTTGCAGAGTAGACTGTCAGAGTGCATTGATGCATAGTAAAGTAGCGTAGAGTGCACTGGCATGGAGTAAAGTGGTGTTGAGTGGTGCAGGGACAAGTGGCATCCAGTACAGTGATGTAGGGACTACAATGCCACAGAATACAGTGCTTGAAGTGTTACACAGTAGAGTACAGAGGCAAAGAGTGCATAGGTTTTGAGTAAAGTGGTGCTGAGTGAAGTGGCGTAAATTGTTTCAGAGTGGAGTGGTGCACGGTAGAGTATTGTGGCGTAAGGTAGAGTGGCATAGAGCACACTGGTGTGGAGTAGTAAATAGTTGATAGAGTGCACTGGCATAGGGTGCAGTGGCATAGAGTGCAGTGGTGCATAACAGTAGTGTGGGGTAGAGTGCAACAGCATAAAGGAGAGTGGTGTAGAGTAGAGAGGCGAAAATTTGTCGTGTGGAGTTGTGCAGAGCTGAATAGAGCGGGGTGCAGAGTAGAATAGAGTGCCGTATAGTGGAATATGCATGATGTAGTAGCACACTACCATTACAGACAACACATCTTCAATTGAAATGAACATTACATTGACACAGAAATACAGTTTTACTGATTATAGTATACCTGATGCCCTTAACTACATTAGTTCACTCGAAAATTTGAATATTTGTTTTTCTGTATCTTCAGTTGTCGCTTTGGCTAGTAATAGAAGAAAATGTTTTTCCTATCTGGAAGCATTAACCTATGAGGCAGAATAAAGATAGCTGATCTCACAAATCCATATGTTTTGACCTGGTTTTAAATTATAGGTTCCTTTGTTATTTTTATACGCATGGGTAAGCTTAGATTGGCCAGCATTGATAGATATTCTTTGTTTGATAAACTGCATAGGATTGGAGTTGTTTTTAGGTAGATCTGTGTGATTTAGGTGTTTGGCCAAAAAGCGATTATCTTGTACTTATATTTATAACATTTTATTTGTATATATTCTGTAAACTGGTGACCTCTTTTAGTGACATCATTTCACAGTAATATTTGCTTTATATCTGTGACTCTTATGGATATGATTAATTATCCAAATAAAGATGAAATGATTGATAATAGCATACAGCGCATAAACGATAATTTGTGGAGAGGTCATTACCTAGTATTTGGATTTGTTTTGGCTGTATTAAAATATTTGTTTCCACCACACTTCAGCATGACCAACAAATATACTTCGTTTGTGCTTTTCTAATTTTGAGATAGTCTGAAATACCTGCACAGTTCAGTTAGAGACATTTAAATGTTCTTGTGTGCTACAAAACAAAATATCATACACCCTTCCACAAGCTCTCTGCCAGCAGCCAGCATTATAGTCACATAAATCCCCTGACTTTCAAGTCAGAGAAAAAAAATTAAACACCAAGCTCCCTGGAAGACAGAGCTTGACAGCTGACTTCTGCTTTAAATGCACAGCAAATGTGACAAGATAAGAACAAGATTTAAAGGACTGTTTACAGAAATCCAGTACTGGTGTAAGAATACAGTAAATAAATAGGATTTGGGCAAGGGAAAGGACCATCTCAAACTGGACACACTAAATAAAATAGAGCTAGCAAATGGAAAGCATGCAAATGTGGGTTGCAAACCACAAAGCAAAAGGCAGGCAATCAGTGGATTGCATTCCCAGGAAAGCTTTTCGAACGGCCCCAAAGTATTGTTAACAAACCAGACAGTTGCCCTGTCTGGTAGACTTCAACCAGATACTGTGGGATACAGGTTGTTCGTATGTATTTATTATTCCCTTAACACACTCAATGTCAATATTTCAATTGTATTTATCTCTGTTGTATAGTTCACACATATTTCCACTAATCTCCTCTGCAATGTATGGCCACGCTCTCCAAGCCAATATCTTCCCCATCGGAGTCAACAGAACTTCGCAAACAGATAAACTGGTTTACACCATGTTGACTTGATAAAGCAGTCAGCATCGTTGGAAACATTGTTAGGTTAGATGACAGAGTGCTCTTAGTGTGTCGTATTTTGCGGCACTGAAGTTCCATCTCTACAAAACAAGCCACTTTACTGTATTCATTGGATGTTTAGAGTGCATTTTGTCTCCAATTACTTCTGCACGTTTCCTCTATTACCTTCAACATATCTTTTGCACAATGAAGCAGGAGCGCCGGACACAACGTCATTAGAATGATGGGGTGGGTGAAACTTCAAAAATGGCTAGAGATTTTGCTGGTATTTGAGTGACATTTAACCGCAACAACGTACCTTCGGTACAAAAATCACTTAAGATGCTGGCTGGAGACTGGTCCGAGCAGAAAAATATATTGCAACACACAATTTTCACAAGACATTTTTTGCTCGAATGAGTCTCCAGTGACCAAATGTTATGTGAAATAGTGTAGCCACTTTGGTGGAAAAATTTCACCTGGCCTGGACATGAACGTCATGGGTGCAAGCACATGACCAACCTCCAGATCTGCGCATCGTCCATTCAATGCCAGCTTAGTCATCATGAGTTCTCTAACGTCCATTAGCTACACTCTTCTGAATACTTTCCTTAGATTACCAGAATGCACCAGAGACAACGAGGTTCACTCAGAAAAATGACCAAATAGTCCTTTCCGGAGTTAATTAAAGCACTAAGATACCCTAAAATGTTATTTAACAACCTATTTATACAGGGCAGTGCTTGGGCCTCCCAAAAACATTAGCTGGAGAAATACTTTTTTTTTTTTTTTTTTAAACGTTGGCACCTGGACTGTGGGAAACTGGGTGAAGTTAGCTTAAGTACTCTACATTAATTCATCTTGAAGAAATATCTGATCTGCGAACATAAATTCTCAATAACTATTGCCTTTATAACACAACAACTCTCTGAACTATTAGAGCTAGACAAAGGTAAAATATGATTTTTCTGCAGTAGAAATGTGAATGCACACAGTTTCCGTTCCGTTTCTAGGTTGACATAGGAGTGTGTGGATGAAGGATCGGAAGGCAGTGGGGCTATGTACAGCATCACGAGGAAGTATCTTTTCCACAGTGGATTAAAAAAAAATCGCACGTCAGATTTTCCAAAAAGAGGTTTTACAATATGCTGAATTCCAGTCGAAAGCATGCTGAATCATTAAAGGATCTGCAATTGTTTGACCTAAACCAAGGGCAATGAAGACGAACGCCTATAAAAATCCTGTAAAACCTCCATTCTACCACAGAAACTCGTCTAGGAAAAAAGCGATAATTGGGTAAACACTAAATTCTGCTTTTTTAAAAAATGTAACAGTCGCCTGCGAATGGAATGGTGCAAAATGCATCCACAAACTTTGTAACTTCATAAAGTTCTGAATTTAGCCCAATTCTGTGATCAAAAATATAAACCCATATGTAAGCTTAATCTTCATACATTTCAAATGCATTTAACTTAAAACTTTAAGGGGCATGTGGGGTGGTTTGCTACTGTTTTAACTTCACTGTGTCTGCTAAAGAGGTTCATGATGTTCCACAGTACTGAAGCAGAGGTCAAGATCAGAAATTGCTTCCAAAACCGAGGCCTCCCCCATTGTAACTCATTTTACATGATTTCCAAATAAACAGGACAAAGAGAAAACAAAAAGCAGTAACTTTATATTATTGTTGATGGCTGAAAGAAAATAATATATTGGACTATGTTTGAAATCTTGAAATCAATTTTGTTATGAAGCGATACTACAGAAATAAAAAAAGAATACAAAATGCAGGATACGTCGCTAGAAAATATGTACTTCATTAAAATCATGTGAGTGTCTAGTTGACATCAGAGACCAAGATTGGACCCTACCATTTCTTGGACTTCAGTCGCGGCGGAGGGTTCCTTGGAATAAGGAAGAGAGCCCTCATTGGATGCATGTCACAGAGAGCTGAAAAAGAAAACATGAATTGCTCAAAGTGTTTTTTATTGTTACTAGTATATTTTCAACAAATATACAAGCTGTGACGTTCTTAAGATAGAAATGGAATACATAACCTCTCCATACTTGTAGACACACTTAACTTTAAGGAGCTCATTGTTGTTCGCATGCTTTTAATGGAGCTCAGCACAGAGGTGGATTCCCAACACTGTTTCCGACTTCCCAACCCTCAGGCCAAATAGAATAGCAAATTAACACTAACAACTCAGTAAGCATCACAGCAGGCCAGCACACTTGCAATAGGCGTGCACTGTGCGTTACTTCAAACGGACCAATTAAAGGAGTGGGCAGTGCTCACATAACCAGGGGGAGGGGTGCTGGGATGCATCGCACCTGGTGAGGTCAAGGAACCAGTGACTGCAGTAGGTGGAATCTAATTGTAAGTGGCGAGTCACTGAGGCAGTTGCCAGTCGGTGAACAACAGTGTGTTTGTATTTGCAGTGGGTGTGGAAGTGATAAAGGAGTTTTGGTGTAGACGGGTGTGGGCATCTCAAGACGCCTCTGTGCTTGCCCTCCTTCTCAACTGGATTCCTTTCGTGAGGGTACTGAACTCCAATAAGGTTTACAAAAAAAAGTGAGACTGCCTATAGGTGCGGATGGGGTAACAGATATTCTCTTGTGTTACAATCTTCACAGTGAGTGTGGCGTTTCACTGAGCGTGCACAGTTATCAGCTCATAAGCAAAACCGTCCTTCTAGGAAAGTAAGCCTAAAACGTGTGGGTCAGAAGCTCAGTCAGAAAAATGTTCAGTTTTTGGGATCGTTATGAGGAGTGACTTAACTAAGTTACAGCTTAACCCACTTTATCCATCCAATTAATTGTTGCGTTTGGCAAGAATGATTCTGCATTTTCTCCTACACCTGTAAATAGTTTATTATCCTCCACAGTCATATAAAATGCAATGCTAACAATACTTACAACAATTTTAGAAGTAGTATTACAACCAAGTAACTACAAAGATTGTGACTTTCCTAACAGGAACAAATTTAATGTATGTTGTGCAGATGCAAAGTGCCATCACTAAGAGGTTAAACAAGGTCGATTCAGGATTTTCTGGAAAAATTGTCTGTTTTCTGTTTTGTTTGTGACCCAAAAAGTAGGAAGAGTGTCGCCCCCATGGTGATCTGCAATAATAAATCCTACTGCGTACCTCGTACCCTGGGGAGCAGACCAACACCCATGACCAACACTGTATGGCTTCCTAGCAACTACCTGCATCTCAACTTCAGTCATAAAATTAAAAAGAAAATAAAGCAAAACCACAGCAATGACTTTACAGAGAAGCTACCTGTTGAACAGGATGGGCAGCCTAAATACAAAGCACGCTATTAAATGTGAGAAACTGCAAGCCAGCGGCAGAGTAGGGAGGGTCTGGAAATAATTATTGGCACCAATTAGGTTCTGCTCATTGCAGGATCCTCCCTTTAGCTGTACGAATAAATACAAATGTATCTGACAAACAGGGTTCAAAACACTTTCAAAGTGTCAGTATATGTAATTACATTTTTAGTAGACAGGTAAAATCGGCTTTTAAAAGAGAAAGTTATTAATTGAAAATGTTTCTAAATTGAGCTAGTCTTTTCAAATCGTTCATCACATCCACAGAAATCATATTATAAAACCAATAAGAACAACAAGGAAAAATACTAACGCAAGGGCATTTAAGCAATAAAGGTAAGTCAACAAATTCTAATGTGCTAAGAAGTTAGCCCACTAGCTTTATCCAGTAATTAGGGACACCATACTGCAGTCTAATTTTCCTTTTACTAACCACTGTTCCATTTGAGGAAAATCCCATCAGCAGCCCCAGAAGCTAAGGACTGAAGCATTGATAACATGGGTTCTGCAACTAAATGTATACGATGTAGAAGGCAGAATGTTTCATTATGTTACTCTAGTAAAACTACAACTTCTCATCCATCACAAAAAGCCAAAATCCGACAAACTGATTCCATGAAGTATTGCATAAAACTGAAGCCCAGCCTAGGTTCCATGCCAATGTCATGTGAAATAGAAATGAGATACTTACGGGGAGCGCCTTCAGCCATTTCAATAGCTGTTATACCGCAAGACCAGAGGTCACTCTGCAAAATGAAGCACTGTATTAGCAAGAACTCTTCGAAATGGAATGACATCACACATATATAATCAAGTTTCTATACATAAAGAGAAAGCTGAACTCCACCACCACAAAAAAAATAGAAAAATGTTCAGATAACTTCTACAGTCCCAAAGTGGCCATATCCCACAGAACGACTAAGGCGCACTTTTGTTAAAAAGAAGAACATTCTTAGAAATGCGCAGAAAGTTGAGGCTTCAGGGCAGCAAGACACTTAGCATGTTTTGGTCCACATTACTCTGATTTCTGCTTCTAATTAGGTCATTCACCCACTTACTGATCACTAAAAACAAAAGACTAAACTTCGTCATTGTGCTCTGCCTTTGCAACATATATATATTCATGAGTTACTAGATTTTTGACGTCGCCAAGAGCTGAAACACCATAGTCAGAGAAAGCAGAATCATTTTCTCTGAGATTCTCTCAATAAGAGAGGAAGGTGTTTCTTTCCTAAAAATCAAGATGATCTGATTGGTCAGTTCATCTCCTCACCCAACACTTTCACCATTCAGAAAGCCTCCCGACAGACTGTCTGCTCACACATTTGTGCTTGAATCTCAAAATATATGTTGCCAGTATGGACTGTGGAAGCATATCAACCAGGTGACCATTCACGACCTAATTCTTATACTTTCACCGTGTTGTTAGTGTGTACCACACAGAGAACAGCAGATGAGTTCTTATAAACAGCTACAAGGGAAAAGAAATGTTGTTGCTTCATCCTCCAGGTTAGGCACTGATCCCTTAGTGGTGCGCTAGATAATATGCTGGTATGCACACTGAATACACTTGTACCACTGTATATTCTCACAGATAGTGAAACATGTTCTCGCCTCCACAGTGATATATTTCAGGGACAGCACCATAGTAGGATACAAGCACAAATTCATCAGAACACACTATACAGACATTCACAAGAATAATGCCTTAGGGACAAACACTTCACAAAGACTGAATGGTTAGCTTACAACTTCTTCCAAAATCAACTTAGAAAGTTTCTGTATATTTTCATAGCAGGAAATATGTCCAATGAGTCCAAGGACTGATATTTAGCAAACGAAAGTGAGGAAGATCATGGTGCCAGCCTAGCAGGTCCCCTAGCTTTACATTCTTCAGGAAGAGTGACGACTGTAATGTGTTTACTGAAGGAATGTGTATTAGGGCCATTTGGTAACAGCATGCTTGTTCTTATTAGAAGCCTTGCCTTCCACTTCTTGAACTTATCTCTCCCCTGGAGCATTTCCTCTTTCCCATTCTTTTAACTGGATGACTTGTGTTCTTCCACTGCTCTCATGCAGGAAACTTTGTTTTCTTTTCCTTTCAGCATTACATGGGAGAGCATGTTTTCCAGCACTCTCCCTCAAGTGTTACTCCCCTTACCCCACAAACACACAATGTGCTCCACACTGCTCGCTCGTCCCTCCCCACAAGCTGATTTATAGCTTTTCCCATACCTTGTCTCGCTTTTTGCCGCCTCCAGGCCCAGCCTCAAAAGCCACAGTTGCTCATTTGCCCAGTCTGCTGTCCCATTTATGTGCAGTGCTCACCTGGAAAAAGGTTTAAGTTCAACAACATACTTACCCTGTAATCATATGTAGCATCTGGATTCTCATCGCAGGCAATGACTTCAGGTGCCATCCAGTAGGGTGTTCCGATGAAAGTGTTCCTCCTGCCTACCGTCCTGTCCAACTGAGCACTGACACCAAAATCAACTGCAAATAATAAGCAAGACCACCTTAGGATATTCTTTGGCAAAATCTACCAAGTGACCAAAGTCGAGCACAATATTTTCATGCATTGGTGCACAGATGCACAAGACTTTGTGACTAGAAGGTGCTTATAGGTAAACAGTGGAGTCCAGCTCCCTGTCCTTAAAGTACTTGCTCAGCAAGACAGCAACATTCTGGCTGAGAAGAGGTGGCACATTCTATCCCATTAAAAAAGCAAAGAAAATGTTTGCAGATAGCTAGTATATATGGTGATAACCTCCCTCCAAGTAACAACAAACATAGGCTCTAGTCTTGGACTTTTGTGTCTAACTAATGCATGGTTGGTGTTGTAGTCTTGTTTTGTTTGCATTGAACTAAGAACTATTGGAATCCATCATCTGTTGATGAAACATTCTGCACTGGAGACAGTGTGAGTAAGGACCTGGAGTGATGCAGTCAGCCTTCAATTACCACAACATAACATTTCCACTGCCATGGGTTACTATACATGTTATCAGAGCCCACACTGTTAGTCTTGTCTCAAGACTAAGCTGACCATCCAAGCGAGGAAAGCTATCCCAGTAAAACCCCTTTCCTCTGGAAATGCTCAACAGCAAAATAAATAAATAGATAAAATGTAGTTGTGTACTGAGGGACCCATTTATAAATAAGTGTCAAACCTAAATAAAGCCAATATCTTCTGTGTCCATGTTTGGAAGTATGAAAAAAATGCAACTTTTGTCTCTGCTTCAAGGAACCAAGGAAAAAAAGACAATGACGTAGGTCCCCGGTGGAACTGTAAGCAGTAAAGAACCTGTGAGAAAGGGGTCAGTAGGAAGAGGAATGTTGTTGGGAAGGTGAGATGAGAGTAGGTTTGAGGGAAAAGTAGGAGGACCCAAGAATTACCAAATTAAAGCCTAGATGCATCGAAGCTCAGCCAGAACAGACGTGACACGTTTAATTTCAAAGGCAGCATCGAGTGCACCTACATAGTAATAAAGAACTATATTTTAACTTTTACAATGAAAAACAATAATCCTACAACGGGTTGCAAAAAGTAGCAGAGCTAATAAACAATGTAGATGAAACTAGTGGTGCTCGGTTTCTCCTCACTTCGACCACTGGCTCCTTGGGATTAGTGGTTTAGTACTAGATTCGCTTTAGGAATGACAAAAATCAGTATTTTTTTTTTCAACTAAACACTAAAACACTGCAGAACGCTTTTACTTACCAAGCTTCACCTCTGCATTCTCTGTCAGCAAAACATTCTGCCCTTTAATGTCTCGGTGAATCACATGGTGGGCGTGGAGATGCTGCAAACCCTGGTAAAGAGACAACAAGGTGAAAGGTTCTGCTGCATGAAGCGAACCGGCTGCCCTGCTGTCTGGCCTGCCCGATGGACTGTTCCCGGAGCACGCCGTGCCGGACAAAGGGAACCTGACCCAAGGCGGCAGGATGCTTGCAGCAGAACAGCCAATACACGATCAAGTCTAACTGCAAAGACGAAATGGAGTTCAGACTGTGCAGAAAAAGCGAGAAATGTACAGTAAGAAATGTCCAGGTGTCTTATATAGTCGTATTTATAATCAACCTGGATATGATAGTTGAAAGGTGACAAATGTGCATGTTAGGCAAGAAAGGCATCACATCCTAACTCAAATCCAAATGTCATAAGATTACACGAGGCCCTTCTGAAAAGCACGACAGACGCTTCCTAAATTTGTAGCCAGATTCATATGACTGTCAATATAAACGGGCCAGGAAGAATAAACTAACATTTACAAAGCCAATTGCATCAGTCTGTATCTAATGAAAATGCTTCCGTTTTCAGACACATGTCGACAAAGACGTGAAATGCATTATGTCATTTAGCAGTATAGTTTAGCGTGAAATGCGCCCTTGTGTCAATTTTGGTACGTTTTGGGTGTTTGAGTTATTCTCGCATTCTTGAGCTATAATTTAGCCAAGAATTTCAGTGTAATTACACAACTTGCTTAATGGCGCAATTTCAGGTCACATGTGTAATGCAAAATCCCCCAAAACACAACAACATTAAATTTCGCCCGGGCCTACTGCAACATGGAACTCCTAAACCGGCCCATGCACAACGTATCACAGGCCGAAAGGTGATGTTTTCAGAACATACACCAGCATGGCCCTGGGGTTGGATTAACGGTCGCGCAGTAACAACGCTCCACCCCAACCTATGTGGAGGGCTGCCACTCAGCTGTGGGCCTTAGCCCCTAGGGCTGGTAACACTGAAACAATCCTGTACGCTTCTCCAAAGTATTTCTACGCCTGTTTCGTCAGCATCTTCTATGCAATGCCATCATGGAAGGATAGGTTGGTGCTTAAGTGATGAGGACAGAGAGTCAGCGGAGATAGAGAAGAGTGTGAGATTCCCGTTTATCACAAGGGAGCATGGTTTATCACAAGGGAGCATGGTTTATCACAAGGGAGCATGGTTTATCACAAGGGAGCATGGAGCTCCTAGTTTCTGGGTCCCAAGAAGATACCTTCAGGCAGTCAGTCGCTCGGCTAGCTCTTACTTTGTGAGCGGTGCCTGGATCTCAGATTTACGCTGGAGGAGGTTTGAAGCTCCGAATGACAGGACGTGTTGAGCGAGCCAACCCCAAACTCCGTGCAAAGGCTGGAGGGGCAGACCCCGTGGTAATTAGTACTAAGGGGTATCATCAGGATCCCACGTGTGCTGCATTTTGAGCATGATTGACCTTTCTCCGAGAGTAACCGGCGTGAGCAGGTAGGATTGTACCAATACGTGAATGCGATTAATGCACTGTATGCATGGGATTAGGTTTATATATTTGGAATATTTTAGGCATTATTGATGGTTTACTCATTGAGATAATTCACAACAAACCCATGAAGCAGCAATTAAGAAAGTATATATATATATATAAAATTAAAACACAGAATGTGACCACTAGCATTACATCTGTGTAGTCCCCTGATCAGGTACCAATACTGGCACAAATGACCTCATTGGCGATAGTTTTAAATTCGTCCTAAAAAGAGGTGTTGCTTAGTTTACAGGTTTGCAAATTATTTCCCTGTGATGCGCAGAGAACAGGTATAACCAAAGCCAGACTATGTAGGAGGCAAAACGGATGGTCCGTGAGAATTATACTGCAAATAAACAGATAGATGACAAGAAATCATGTCACCGTAGTTCTGTCTGCCAGCAATGGTCAGCATGGCCAATGACAGACAGTTTATCGATTTGAGTGATACCTGCCAGGAGATCGGTAATATTACTATTATTGGAAGCGTAACTGACTTTCTGTATTAGTTGGCACCTGCAAATGGGTTTTAATGGCTGAGCACTAAAATAACCCCAAAATCAGTTGGAGCCACTGGTGAAGATAACATGAAGAAGGGAAGGCTAGCATGCTACACACTCAAAGTTTGTGTAAAAGAAATGAGGAGCCAGGTATAAATACATCGATTCTCCTTTAAGACTTGATGTTTACCAGCAATAACTGATTGAGAAAGAAATATCAACTTGTAATATGACCAGTATTCTGCTCGTTGACGCAGGTATATGAGAGTGTTTAATTGCTTACTGACCAACTGGAGGGAATGAGCTATTTGTCCATCATAAGATATGCACCTAGATTTTTCTGCATTAGGCATAGTTGAGGCACTCTGAGGTCTGTGCGTAGGATTTATCTCGGAGTATCCAAGGAAGAACTGGCGTGCCAGGCCAGGTATCAGGAGACTATGATAAGTCAAATCAGAGCAATTCACAATCTTTACATTCTTCCACGTGTCACTGTGTGCTGCAATGGGGAGGTGCAAGGAAGCAGTGAAGCTGCTGGGTTCTGAGAAAACTGAGGTACAAGCAACCTCTCTTCCATGTACCACCAGAATGAAAGCATGGGCGGCTGAGATACAACCTTAGCCCTGTAGCGCCTCCATCTCTTCTATGACTTCACACCTCGGATCTTCTTGAACAGATCAGTTAAACCACAGAGCACTGGTATTCCTACGCCGATCCCGCACACACATGTTTAAAGTCTACCTTCCCTACACAAACAAGCAGGAAGCGAGCTCAATAACTACCTGTCCCTGGTAGGAGTGTCGCTGGTGTCATGTCCAAAAGCAGACTGGCACTTGGCTCTGGTCATTACTGTCACTCAAGCACAGACCTCCTACGCCTTGTCATGGAATAGATGGGGAGGGTATGCAACACGTGCAGAGAACATCTGCACTTAGTGGCTGGGTGGCAGGGGGTAAGCCAGGAGCCACCTGCTCCTGGTCACAAGTGCAGCAAGGGGGCAGACAGTGTCAGCACAAATCATTCATGTCCTCAAGCTGACGACAGGGGAACCGCTCCCAGAAACCACTTCCCAACTGCTGTGATACTGCATGAAGATGGGGAGGGGTCTTTTACCGGGTGTATTACACCCGCCAGCCAGCCACACCAGTAAATAATGTGAACAACTGGTAGCAGAGACCTGCTGATTGGTGTTTCCTGACCCCACCAACACCCTTCTCCCCCGCCATTATTTTGTTGCCCAATTTAAGAAAAAAAATTAATGTAGGTTATTGTATCCTACACTGCTGTTAAATGGTCATGTTATATTACAAGCTATGCAGAAGGGTTCCATATCCACGATGGGAGATAAGTGGGGACATTAAAAGGGGCCTCCGGCCCCAGAGCTTGTGAGGGCCCGATGTGGCAGGATGAGCCTTGCTTGGGTCTTCCCTCTCAATTTATTGTGAGGCTCATGAGGGGGCCTTGGGCCTATTGTCTGGAGCCTCAGCTCCAAGCTTAATGAGGGGGGCGGGGGCGGCACGGTAGGGCGGCATCTATGGGCCCCCTTATCTTGCTTCATCTCATATTCAGAAAATAAGGAGCCAGAATGGACGAAGTCTGTCAGAACACCTGCCAGGTGGCTACTCTGCCCACAGCCTTGTTGGGGTGGCGAGTCTTGGGGTGCTACCACGGATCAAGACGGAGGAGGACGGGCCCCTGGTTAGGCTGCCCTCCCTCACCCTTGCAGCATTCACACAATGCACTATTGTCTAATTCTGATGGCGCAGAGACGTGAGCAGAACAATGCTGCACCAGAAAGAGCAAGTAATGCATTATCAGGCTGTGATCCAACTAGTTCTGTTGGCTAATGCACCAACTGAAGAAACCACTGCAATCTTCAGGTCACGGTTCATAATTCTCACAAATTCAGTTAGTCTTTTATTTTTTAGAGGACGATACCATATTTTGTATATTTTTTCCTGTTTTCTCTCCGTTTTTTGCCAAAGCTAGTTTGTGTTGGCCACAGCCGCATAAGCTTTTACTTTGTATTTAGTTCATTCATTCTGTTTATATTACGTTTACAACACAGATAGTGAAGCCGCTGAATGGGACAGTTGCTTAGGCGGGGACTGGCCCTTGGCTCTATGGGTTACTGAACTGCGTCCCACTAGAACATCCATTTGTTATGCGTGCCCTCTTCGGTCGGCAGGCAGTTCTCATAAATGTCACACTGTTAGGCAAACCATGAAACAGGGACGTGGCCGTTTGGCTGAATGAGAATGGGGGGCAAACAGTAGTGTTCACATTGAGAAAGTAAGCTGAAGAGAAAAGGATGAGAGGTAAAAATATGGCTAAAGAGATGGGTAGACAGAAGCAAAAAAGAATGGGAGGAGTAAGGAACGGCGAAAGGAAAGAAGGGAAATGTAAAAGGAAAGAAGGAAGACTAGGAGAAAGTTACAGCTGGTGGGTGATAGGGTGGCTAAGTGGGGTGAAACGATGGAGGGTTGAAAAAGAAAAGATGAAGGATTAAAAGAGGGATAGAAGAGTTAAAAGGATCGCTACATGAAAGGGTGAATGGAAGGATGGGCAAATGAATGAATTGATGGATAAAGGGATATTGAAAGGATGGATGTGTGCATAGATTAACAAACATTTTCATGAGTGTATGGATGAAACACAGTATGTATTTTTTATATATATATTTATTTGACCGGATGGGCGGATTGAGGGAAGTATGGCTGGATCGGTGGATGAAAAGGTGAAGGACAGGTGGATGAATGAATAGCTGGAAATTAGTACATGGGCGCAAAAGGATGCGTGGATGGAAGTATGACGGGACCTCTTAAGGAGGGTCAGGTTTGCGCTCCTCACGTGCTGTGTGACTAGAAGGATGGTTCAGGGTTCAAGTGAGATCTATTAATTTTCTGCCTACTCCCTTGATTAAAAATTATATTGCAAGATTTTGTTATTACATTAATGACTTTAGAAACTAACTACTGCAATCGTAACAAACGTTATTACACTAAGCTCTTGCCTGGTAATGTGTTTCTTTTTTTCTTCTTTATTTAACTGTAATACAAATCTTTCCACACAGCATCACCACAAGCACTCCTCACATGATAGTGCTTCAAAGGCGAAACCCACAGTTTCTACTCACCCTGAGGATCTCCCGAGAGATGTAAGCAATCCAGTCTTCTTTCAGAGTGTTCCCCTTTGTGTTTTTCACAAGGTCTGTGATCGAACCCGCGCCACAGAACTCCATAACAAGCTGCAAAGTAGAGAGACATGGCAATGAAAGCCTGGCAACATCTGATGAAACTTGAAGCAAAAGGAAACCAACCAGGACTCCCAGAGCAAGGTAATCATTCTCTTCATACAGGAGGAGCATCGGCTTTCACACACATAGACTCGCATTAATAGCAGGCGAAAGGTGAGAAATTTACATTGTGTACTTAAAAGATGGAAAGAGGAGGAGACACTTCCCTGCGCCGACCTTCTTCACACTGCTCTCATTTACTATGGATTTAATTCTCAAACAAAACAAGCACTAGCAATTCCAATAGATCTCGCCTATACAAGAGCTATTGGCTTTGGAAATGTGGTGTTTTGCAATGTTGTACATCAGTGTGGCTGCTGTTCAGCATGGCTAATAGTGGCATTGTGTGTCAGAGTGGAGTTGGGGGGGGAGTAGAGTGGAGTTGGGGGGGAGTAGAGTGGAGTGGGAGGAGAAGAGTGGAAAGGGGGGGGAGAAGAGTGGAAAAGGGGGGGGGGAGTACAGTGCTGTAGAGCTAGGTGGAGACTAGAGTTCAGTGGCAGAGAGTGTCGTGGAGTGGCGTCAGGTGGATAGAGTTTGAGTGGATTGAGGCAGTGGGTGGATTAGAGTAGGATGGACTGAATACAGTGGGGTGGATTGAATAGAGTGGGGTGAGGTGGATTGGAGTGGTGTGGATTTGAGTGAGGTGGAGTGGGGAAGATTGTTTTGGAGTGAGGCAGGTTACAGTGGGGTAGGTTATTTTGGATTGGAGTGGTGCAGATTTGTTTTGGATTAGAGTGGTGCAGATTGGGGTGGGGCAGATTGTTTTGGACTGGAGTGGGGCAGAGTGTTTTAGATTACAGTAGGGGATATTGAAGTTGAGCAGATTGCTTTGGATTGGAGTAGGCAGACTGTTCTGTATTGGAATGGGCCAGATTGGGGTGGGGCAGATTGTTTTGGATTGGAGTGGGGCAGATCGGAATGGGGTGAATGGACTGGATCAGGGCAGACTGGATTAAGGCAGATTGGAGTGGGACAGATTGTTTTGGATTTGAGTGGGTGAATTGTTCTGGACTGAGTGGGGCGGATTGTTCTGTATTGGAGTGGGACAGATTGTTCTGGATTAGAGTGGGGTGGACTGTTCTAGATTGGAGTGGGGTGGACTGTTCTGGATTGGGGTGGGGTAGATTGCTTTCGACTGAGGTGGAGCAGATTGTTTTGGATAGGGGTGGGGCATACTGGAGTGGGGTAGGGTGGGTGTGGTGACCTGGAGTGGATTGGGGTGTATGTTTTTGAATTGGAGTAGGGCGGACTGGAGTGCAGTGGATTAAAAGCACGATTACGTGTTTAAGTATATTTTCCAAAATTACACATAAGAAAGAAACAATGTTGATTTGCAACATTTAGAAAAAGATAATCGCGATCTTTTGAGAACAGTGCCCACCAGCAAAAACAAAACGTGAGTGAAAAGTGAGAGAAGAAGACTTGAAAAAAAAAAAAAAAAAAACAGGTTAACTATAGAAACACAACTGTGTGATTCGATTTGTCCTGCTGAGCACATTTTTGCCAGTCACACGCCTTCTGTTTGCACGGCACTAGAAGTTAAAAAGAACAAGATACTACCTAAATAACACAGGGAGCAGCAGACAGGCACTGAATAAGTTGAATCCATCAGTGTTTTGTCCCTCCTCCACGGACAGGAATGAAAATGATGATGTGTCTGAAGTGGCCAATTACGAGGCTGTAAATTCACGTTCCTCACAAGCCAACAAACAGTAAGCAACAAGCAGGCTCAAAGCCCTTTTCTAAATACAGCAGCATCTTGCAAGTGATGCACATGTGCTAGCGCATGCTAGCGCAGGCTCAACCCTAAAAGGTAGTAAATTGTAATAATTTTAGTCCAGTTATTACCTTTTTCGAAATTGACAAAAACAAAAATATGGCTCCACAAACCAAGAAAATCATCGATTTATGTGCTTCCACCGAACCAAAAACGTGCAGAATTCTTGAGGGGGTGGAGGATCTAATGTGTGTTTGTGTACCATAGGTGGGAACCATAAGGAAATAGAAGTCCACAGTGGACTCTTCAAACTCAAAGTAGCTAAATTAAATATTTGTCTGTCAACTCTTTACTAGAATCGTGCAGTTCACAATTTTTGCTTACCACCAATGGCTAGGTAGGGGAATGCCCTCACTGATATACTGGCTTTGAAAACTTCTTTAAAAAACGATCACATTCTGTGATGGACAGTTTAGCTGCACTAAACGGTATCATATTGTAATGTCACGGGCCAAAATTTAATCCACGCGTTTAGGGTGTGCCTTTTGTGTACAGCTATCATTCTCAAGATTACTTTACTCATTTAGATTTGATTAATGCCTCAGTTTCGGCTCAATATAAAAACTACAAATAGCTTTTTTAAGAAGCTCGTTATATTTCAGTCGCTACAGGGCCAACTGGTACACTGTATTTTTCAACAAATACACTGCCCACTTATTAAAACTCTACCACTGACTTCTTTTATTATTAACATGTGTTTTTCCAACTTTCCACTGACACATGCCTGGGACATATCTACCATTCAGAGCGTTACTAAGTTAGTTATATTTTATTGATTGCCCCACTAAGGGACCCAATCACAGAATTTAGGGGAGCCACATCTGTGGATCTACAGGTCTGTGAAACCTTGGAAGAGATGGTCTTTTCTTCTGGGTTCACGAAGCTTTGCTTCCTAGGCCTGAAGCACGCTGGGCCAGAGCTAAACTATCAGCGTCTAAAAACGGAGGACAACACCAGAGGGCCATCGATTTCATCACCACCGACACTTTCCACGCACAAGAACTAATACATGTCCTCCAATAACAGGGTATTTACAGCAACTGTGCTGATAAATGCATATTCACTCATTACTACTGTTGAAAGATCAAATTCTAGTTTATTACTACAGTACAGCTAAATTTATTTGAGAACAACCCGTTTTACTGCTTCACAGGTTGCATCTAACAATTACTTTGCGCAGGAAAAAACAGGCCTAATAGTCAGGAGGTTTCTTCAACCTGATGGTATGGTAGTGCACAAATTCAACCTACGGAATCCTGGCTTTGGGTAAATGCATTTTGTCAAACAAGTACACATGAAAAATACCATGGCGTGAACTATATATCTAGTTGTGAAAAGTATAATATGCCATTAGAATTATAGGGTTTAAGGAGGGGAATTGTACTCACTTGAGGCTTCGTTTCTTGGCACCTCTCCACACTCAATGCTGAACTGGTGATAGGGACTGTATTTAGAAAAGGTCAACCTTTCACTGACAAGGCTTTTTTTTGTTATGCTACTAACTGTAGCACCATTTGACAAATCTGCAAAACCACTTTACAAAAGGATGTGCTTCTAATTTAAATTCGGCATGGCAAGATTAGAGAAAATCCACCTTGGTGGAAAAGAAAAGTGGTTTAAAAAGTGATTTCTCATTTTAACTCCCCTAGAAAGTTTTATTCTTTGCTACGGAAAAAATGCTGTGCAGAATTATAGCAAACTTGACATTAAACTAGAACTTTACTCAAGAAGTGCCTTTGCTTGGTTTATTGTAAATACATTCAGTGGTTTTTAAAAGTAGTGTTAAAAAAAAGTATCAAACGGGCTGGAAACGGTTAAAACGTTAGATATATCTGGACCATTAGTCTGCAAATTGTCCTCAATCCCGAATCAGAGGACGTTTTGTTTTGTCACTGTAATTTAAAAAAAACATCAATTTCATTCGACGGGGGACAATTAGCAGTATTACTGTCCAATCCAGTGCTCAATTTACAAAAAGTTAATTAGCAGGGGGAAATGAAATACTACACAAAGTAATGGGGTTCACCTGCAGGAATTTACAATATTACTTGGTAAAAGCATTTTGTGAAGCATCCAAACTCACCCCAATGTCCTACAATGGTGGTAGCTTCCACCCTGCAATAGTTGTATAACACAGTGGCTGCAGGTCCACCGTAGGACAGTGATTTAATAGTGCAGGAAACCCTACGGCAAGAATTCCCTCAGGTGCAAGATCACCGTCTGTGCAGGTAATCGCTAAATGCAGGAACATGGCAGGCCTGGTTCAGCAGTTGTCCGTCTTGTACAGCGATGGCCTACAAGCAATCAGGACGGTCTTTTAACTACGACGGTCATAACATCTTTGTGTTCCGCATGTCAGGAGCAGAAGACAAGGTCCACTGAAAAACCATGGCGGTACCAAAGGGCATGCTGCTACTTAGGAAGCAGTTATTCCTCCAAGCAGTTTGACATATAAACTATGCAGGGAGGCTGGGTAACCCCTCTCAGCTCTGGAAAGTGCCAGTCACACTGCCGAATACAAGGTGGCTTTTTCTGGGTGTTCTACTCTGAGAACACAGCTGGGTTGTTCCTCCTAGAGTGTCTCTCTTCCAGCACGGCCAGGCACTCTATTTCCCTCTCTGACCAGTAAGGCAGGTCTTTAGATGCCAGACAGAAACAGATCTGCTTGGGCAGGTTATGCAGTATTCATGTGGTATTCCCTCATCTCTGGGAGTCTGGTTGTAATAAAGACACCAGTGCTGGATCACAGCCTCTTTTTGAGCACTCTGTGCAGAACTCTTTCTTGTTCAAGAAGAACCTGGAACTGGAATAAAGTGGGTGGTTTTGACACAAGTGCAGATACATGTAAGTGGACACGACTCATTACTCAAAGGGCAATAACACAGTCCCCTTGAGGTCGGGGCTCTAGCAGTTGTGACACAAGTCCCAGGCCCATGCTCTTGCTTATAACGTGCTTGGAGGTTTTTCCCCCGCATTTACTGGTGGCTGCGTTCAGGGAATGCTTATTAACAGGCCGTACTTAAGAGTTCCCCTTTGACTCTAATGAATGAGTCAAAAGTGTCTATGGTGCAGCAGCACTGTTAGCAGCGAACCCCCTGGGCCCAACAGGCCCAGTTGAAATCTTACTTGCTCCTGCAGGACGAAGCAGTTAGTGGTGCAGAGCATGTCCTGAGCACGGACACTCGCATGGTCAGCTACTGCTCTGAGAAGTTGGGCTGCTTGCAGTAGCACCTGGCAGACTCACTGAGTGGCGTGGCCGGTTCTCCCCAGGGATCAGAGAAGCAGCCAGCTTGCAAAGATAGGGTAACTCAATTTCTCCCCAGCATGCAGTTGCGTGTCACTGAAAGGGCAGAGGAAGGGAGGATTAAATTAAAAGAAAAAAACACTTACCTGTCCCACTGCCTTCATCACCGCGCTGCTCCACTCCTCTGCCTGCATGCACAGGCTCCCAAGCCTGCCCTGCGCCAATCCTGACACTGACGCTGCTCATAGCAGCATCAGAATTGGCTGGGAGCGCCCAGCCAGGGCACTCCAAGGGAGCCTGGGAAGGCTCTCTCCAGCACAGCAACACAGAGAGCCCTGTGCACATGTGTGTTTGGCCAGCCCAAGTCGGCCGGCCAAACACACATGAGCTTAAGAGTTCAGCAATCCCCCCTCACACACGCCACCCCCCCTGGCCCCGCCCCTTTCCCCCAAAAACAATAAAAGTTTATTATCGTTTTGGGGGAAAAGGTTTGCAGCTGGTGCTCCTTGGGTGGGTGGGGTGAGTGGGGGACTGGCAATGCTCCTCAAAATAATGTTAGAGGAACTATCATCACATTTAAGTGCCACTTAAAATTTAAAAACTAATCTTTGAACGCTTAAAATTGTCAAGGCATACGCTGGCATTAAATTCTATTTTGGGGAAGACAAACCTTCCTAGGGTACTCATACTTTAAAAATAATGCACCACATATGTGATTTTAAACTTGACACTGCAGAATATGAACACCTAGAGACAAAGGCAGAACTTCTCTAGTGTGCGGATGTCTAGTCAAGTCCACTAACCAGTTGTCAAGAACATTTCAAGCTGTTTAATGGCAGAAGGTTCATGTAACCTTCCACTAGATCAAAAAGTGCCCATTCCTTAGCAACAAGATGCACACCCACCATTTAGTGAAGAACAAGAGCCCTGAGCAATTGTGAATTAGTGTGACACTTTTTTTCTAGCTGATAGATAGGTCAGAGGAACCTTGACAAGAAACTGCTGTACATCTTTCACATCTGCTACGAAAGAGGTGATATGCATCAGGGAGACAGTGGAATTGGAAAACGCCACCAATGATTCTATAGCTTAGGAATTCCTTAGTCGTTCCTGTTCCCCAGCTGAATGCAAGAAGGGTCAGCTGCAAGCTCTGGCCATAAGCTAAGCTGTTTTGGAGAGATATGTAGTCCATCACCAATATGACCATGAGGCGACACCTAAAGTAGAAGCATGAAAAGGATTATTTGAGGAGCCAACAAAAACAATCAACTACTCCAGCAGAGGCTATCGAAAGTCTGTAAAACGTTCTTGTGAAGTGCTGCAGCAAGCAAAGCAAGAAAATTATCCAGATTTTTAAAAAATTGTGCTTCGTGGCATGAATGCAAGGCATGATGTGGAGAGCAGAACACGTTACTTACATTCAGTGACGCTCTTTGTGGTCAATACTATAACTGGAGATTCCTCACCTTGTGAATATTCCCAAGCACCAGACTGGATCTGGAAAACTCAAAAGCTGTGCTCCTACATGTTGGTAGGTATTTTCATAGCTATCCTCAATGAGACCCAGGACTGAGTCAGCAACATCGAGCTCAGATGAAAGGGAGTCTCTGCAAACGAGTCAGGTGTGACGTTGGCAGGTTGATTGAGAACCCCAACAATGTCAAGAGGTTTGCTCTTTGTTAGAGGTGGTCTGCAACTAACTGAGAGGAGCTTGTCTTCAATATCCAGTTGTCCTATCAGAGGATGAATTCTGTCCCCGACCTCCAAAGATGAGCAGTGACACTGCAATCTCCTTTTTGAGCACCTGAGCAGCACTGGTGAGCCCGAAATGGAGAGGGAACTCAAAGTGCTAATGGCCTACATTGAACCGCAGAAAGCATCTATGGGCCTGAGGAACTAGAAAATGTAAATAGGCTTCCTGCAAGTCCAATGCCACCATCCAGTCTCTGTGATCCATGACAGAAGGAACCCGGACCAGGGAAGCGTCATGATTTTGTCTTTGTGCAGGAGATGACAAAGAACCAATAGGGTGAAGGTCTCCATCCTTCTTCAACACAAGAAAGTTGTGTGAATAATATCCAGTATCTACTTCCAAGGATGGTACCCTATCTATGGCTCCTTTGGCCAGAAGAACCTGAACCTCCCGGTGCAATGAATAGCTGGTCTGCTGAAAGCTGCTCCAATGCAGGTGCGGTGATTTGAAATAACTGACAGGACATAGTCAATTTGGACAATTTGAATGACCCACTTTGTCTGATGTAATGCTTTGCCATCCCTGAACGAAGAGGTTGACCCTGCATCCTACTAGATGGCTGTGTGCTGCTAAGGGTGCACCAAAAAAGTTCTGTGGTTGTCAGAGGGGTGGAGGATTTGGCCATACATTTTACCTGATGACCTAGCCGTCTCAGTTAGACCCACTGCCTTGACTTGAAATGGCTGGGAGACCTGTGGTGCAGTGGCTGGTCCTGATGCTGTTGATAGGCCAAGCCTCTGGCAAATGCCAGGAAAGGGTGACACTGTCAGGGGTTGGGTGGGCAGGGGGCTTGCCACTCTGGTATTGAAAGGTCCAATGAGAAACCTATGGATAGGACCCCCTCAAAATGCTCCAGGCCAGAGCTGCCTTTTACCCAAATACGTCTATTAAGGACTGTCAAACTAAACCATGCATAGCATCGGAGTAACACTTGGCCCAATAGCCCTTCCTAGACATTGAGTGGAGTCTAGGCCAGAGCACATGATAAACGTGGCCGTATCATGGCCACCCTGAATAGTTTAAGACAACAAAGCCCGTAAGGCTTCTGGGACTCCTGATAAGATATCATCAACCATGTCCCAAAGTATTTGGGTGTCACATCTAAGGTGGCAACTAGCGCTGACCAACCTGAAGGCAAGGCTGGTCAATATTAATGTAAAGTAAGTTCATATATTTATGTTAAATGTAGAACAAAAAAATGCTACAGCACTATTAACTGAACTTTGAATTCAATATTTAATTTATTTAAATATATTAAATGAAATTGTTTTACCTTTTCATTAAAAAACACCTTAAGTAAAAAAAAACTATATTTATGCACTAACTTAAAGTGTATACAATTAAAAGTAATTTATTTTAATAAAAGAGTGGTACTTAAATGTATAAATTAACAAAATGTTAATAAATTGACTTTAAAAAAAAAAATGTATATCGCTAAATATTTTAAATAAATTAATGTAATTTAACATTTCCCTCTAGGATTTAATTTTAAGTCTCAGCCACCATTATTTTCTGTGCGAGGTGGTTGCAGTATCAGTGGTTGGCTATGTGTGGTGCAGGACTTATTACTGCTCCTTTATAGCAGTAGTAAATATGCACTTGCAAAATTTACTCTACCTACTTTTTTAGTGGAAGGGGTCATGCAAGTCTACACTTATGAGAAACTCATGTACACTGAGATTTTGTGACTAGCCCAAAGTAGTAAAGTTATTCAAAAGTGTAAGAGTAGATTTACTACTAGTAATTGTACATACGTATATTTAACTCGTGATTAGGCTTTGAAATCCTCATATTGTTCTCAACAGGTATTTCAAAGAAAATGGCCAAGCATGTCTATCAGCAAGACCTAACATTCTAAACAGAGGATGGCATTGAGAGTTATCGTGGCGATTGAGGATGAATGCTCCTCAAGGCTTAGAGGAACACGCATTAGCAAAGCTAAAAGGTTTGACGTCCATATGCGAGCACTGAGCAAAACAATGTAAAAAATGCCTACTGCAGAGCATGACAATTTAAATATCAAAGAACTCCACTGCGGGTATAATGCATAGATGAGAAAAGGGATTAAAAGTGATGGAAGAGTGTTATTTCCAGATGTAAAACAGTCTCTCATCCATTCCAGAGGAGGTGGACAGATACACCCAAAAGACAGTAGACAGTGAGACCACAATTCTCCTGGATTCTGGTCCAAGATGTGATTGATAGTGTCTCAGGCCAATGACTGAAGATTCCGGAGTCAAAGAAGCCAATGGGTGGAGGCTGACACAAAGCTGCTTAAAGAATTGAATACAATAGGTTAGCAAAGACTGGTGCATGTACCAATGCACGTTCAACCTAAAAGCAGGAGTAAAGAACGGTATGCAGGTATGCACAGGGGAATGAGGTGTTCTCAAAGATTACTAGAATAATATGACCTGGCAGATGAGTATGGTCACAATAACAGCTGCTCACACAAAAAACACCCTTACAAAATTTTAAAACATTGTGTTCTGAAACAGCAATTTAAATACTTTCAACTGCGGCAGCAAGGAACCGCACTAGCTGGTAAAGGGAGAGAACGACAACAGAGTAAACGGAGGACGACTAATTAAAAATAATGTCATGCCTTTTCTGGGTATCAGAATGGACTGTCTGATTAGCCTTGTTACAGCGTTCTCATTTATCCCCTTCTCCAGTGGGACTCTGGCGTTGCACGAGCTCAGGAAGCCTACAAGGAAACTCATGGCAAAAAATGCAAAACATTTCAATGTTTTACAGCGTTGTTGTAACAACAATGTTAATTTAATAAACTCCAAGTCGATGGGCAGGTGAAACAGCTTGTGGCTTGCTGATCAACTGACAAGAAGGGTTTTCACTACGAGATAACATTAACTTTTTCGGTCAGTATCACTAAAATGTAAAGATATAACGAATTGATACTGCTAAAATGCAGACCGTGAATCGGCATTGTGGTCAGGGGCAGCTCCTCTGCAATGGCGAAGGAGTGTTGCCCACTGGCTCAGAGCCAGCAGCTGAAAAATAAAACTATATTTGATTATCGTTTTATCTTTCAATTGCTGACTCAGCTGGCATGTGCAGGGAGGGGCTGGGCTATGGGAGGAGGAGTGAGTGCACCTAACTGCGCATGTCCGTTTGGCCGGCCATCTTACGCCAGCCAAGCTGACATGCGCACTCAGGTTTCTCCAACCCAGTTGTGTTGCACAGCCTGGTTAGAGAGACTGAACAGACTCCTAATGCAGACCAAGCCGCTTAGACCAATTCTGGTGCTGCTCTCATGCTAGGTATAGCATGAGAGCAGTGCCAGGACTGTATGGGAAGCCAGTGCTGGTGCCCCTGGGACTGCTGGGACACCATCACCATCGGGAGAGCAGCTAGGCAGCCAGCTGTGTTAGTGGCGGACAGGTAAGTTTGTTTTATTCTTATTTTTAATTTTATTGTGTGCCCTCTCCCCACCTTGAGATATTGGTGGACGCCACTGATCATGGTCACGCTTTAAACTTCAAGGTGAATCTGAAACTGCAGCACATTAGAAGGTTTACAGCAGCTGTTCTTAACCTTATGACCTCTGTGGACCCCCCACTGAATCATTAATGAAATCCGGGGACCTCATCTGAGTCATTTATAGGACGCCGGGGTTTATAGGTATTGTGTTCACCATACTGAATCAATGATAATCCTTTAGTTACATCTACTCTACAACGTGAAGTGGCGGTGCAAACTGACGGAACGGAAAATTTGCAATGGGAAAGAGCTTCCATTTGAAGCATTGGCAAAGGCAGTAGGCCTCGCTGGTAAAGGTAAAGTAGGTAAAGCGCTGGTTAATTGATTCATTTGATACTTTGATGCATATTGATATTCCCAAAATGAGTACTCCAAGAAAATTAAGGGAGAGGCGTATTCGTTGCTAGTACCTAGTCAGCATGCAACCAAGTCAGTGTAACTGTTTTCCACTTTATTTTATTTATGGAGAAAAAAAAACATCAAGCCACTAGCAAGCCGCCTTTTGGTCATTTCTGTGACTGGTGCGTTTTACACTCATCGAGGTGCTACGTTCAAGCTCGGTTACATGTACGACCTCTTCTGGCTATAAAGCTGGAACGAGGGCTGCCTTGGTGCAACACAACTTTCCTAAGCGATTATAAATGCGAAATGATGTCAGTGATGTGGTAGTTAATACGTCACTTACCCTAAAAGACCATTACCTGTTTCTTTATCAGTTTATCTCTCCCCGAACAGAATAAAGTGTTTATCAAGCAAAATGACGGCTTTCTGGCAAAATGCAATTTAAAAGCAAGCATGCTGATTAACCAGATAATTTAATTAACTAAACAGAATGCCATTTATCAGCCATCATGTCACAGGGCAGGAGCGGTTTTAAAGGCCACTAAGTCACATGCTTCTCCCGGTGATTTACTGTCGGCAGAATTTGCACACAGGATTCTTTCATCTGCTGGGAGCACAAGGGAGGCTGCCCTGCAACCAACACATTTCTCTGCAGCTCCGTGAACACCGACACCAAACTGGAACAAGCACACGCTTTGTCATGAGAGTTCAAAGGCATTCCGGAAGAGCCGGCCTCCTGACAAAGGAACATGAATGTAGCCCCCTCGACCACACAAGACACAGGCGCAGAGGACAAGCACCGCCACGCCAAGCGCCACGGGGCTCAGGTTATGCAGCGCTGTAAGAAAATGTCTAAATAGAAACCGAATGTCATTGTTGTTGAGGTGGCAACAGCAATGTTTTTCGTGAGTGCTGCCCAAACTCAATCCGCAATCTTGAATCACTGCCCTAGAATTAATCTACCTGAGAAATCTTTGCAAAAAGAAATTATTGCCACAGATCATGATCATGGTTAATGTCGTGGCAAACATCCTCGTTTTTGGCCAATCCCGGCTTTCCCTCGGGTGAACTCTGCAGCCTAAGTCTACTGGAGGAGCCCTAAGTGTTTGCTGTGCCGCTAAGGGCTCCTGACGAGGGTGAGGGAGAGAAACCAAAGCGACCTCTCCCCAAATCGAGTGAGTGGGGATAGTGCCCTCTCGTATCACCAGATTATGAGGTCACTAACAGCGATGGAAGCAACTGTATATTTGAGGGGCGACGGCCATTCAAAGGCCCGCTCACTCCCCCCTTTCTTGCCGGGAAGCGACGTGAATGGCGCGCGCTAGACGAGCACAGGTGGTGTGTGCATCACGTGAGTGCTTTACCACAAAGGTGGATCGATGAGTGTGCACGGCTGCACAAAAGGCTATTTACTCGCAGGCTGTGTTTTGCCTCTAGGGGACATGACAGCCTTCTTCTAAGTACAAGACACCCCTTCCTAACACCAGTCTTAACTAGTGCGCGAGTTGGGGGTGGGTTTGTCAGGACTCACCGTTGTTAGAGCAGGCTTCCTCTGATACAGTACAATCCCCTGGGCGCGGACTTCAATGAATCCCAAATAACACTTCAACCCAGAGGTTTTCAAACTTTTTAATGCCGCTCTGCCACAGGTGAACAAAAAAAAAAATTCATCTGATCCCCCTCAAAAAATTTCACAATTATTCTAATAGGCAATGTTTAAATATGTCTAGGCTTATTTAAACACTGCAGTTAAGTTCGGTTACCTTTGTATAAATGCAATAAACTTTTCTGCTTAAAACAAAGCACTGTTATATGCATAATGCTTCTTTTGGTCAGAGCCTGGTGCCCCCCACGCCCCCAAGGCCCTCCTCCTCCCCCCTGGGATCACTTGTGGCCCCACTAGAGGGCGCCCGTACAGCCGTTTGAAGAACCCCGCCTTAACCAAACCAAATTAGTCTGACCTTGTGCAATCTGTTTGGGGAGTCTGTGAGTCGCATGGACACAGGCAGAAGATGCACCTCCCTGATTGGGACAGAGCAGTCCTTAAGCTGGCCAGGGATTCGTGAAAGGGCCTGCAAGTGGGGACAAATAGCAGCACCTGGTGTCAAGACCTTTTAACACATTCTGGCATCCTGAAGATCCTGCACACCAGTCCTTCGCAGTACCCAAGACAGGAACAGACCTTTACCGGTGGTTGCTCTCCATTAGGAACCAAGACAGGATTTGTGAATTCCTTGATGTTGTGATTTCAAATCAAATCAAATCAAAAACATTTATAAAGCGCGCTACTCACCCGTGAGGGTCTCAAGGCGCTAGGGGGAGGGGGTTACTGCTGCTCAAAGAGCCAGGTCTTGAGTTGCCTCCGGAATGCGAGGTGGTCCTGAGGTTGGTGGGGAGGGAATTCCATGTCTTGGCCGCCAGGTAGGAGAAGGATTTCCCACCTGCCGTGGTGCGGCGGATGCGAGGGACGGCGGCGAGAGCAAGGTTGGCGGAGCGAAGTTGACGGGTGGGCGTGTAGAAACTGTGGCGACGGCTGAGGTATTCGGGTCCCTTGTTGTGGAGGGCTTTGTGTGCGTGGGTGAGGAGCCGGAAGGTGATCCTTTTGTTAATGGGAAGCCAGTGCAGGTGTCTCAGGTGGGCGGAGATGTGGCTGTTGCGGGGTATGTCGAGGACAAGGCAGGCGGCGGCGTTTTGTATTCGCTGCAGACGTTTCTGGAGTTTAGCGGTGGTTCCTGCGTATAGGGTGTTACCGTAGTCCAGGCGGCTCGTGACGAGGGCGTGTGTCACAGTCTTTCTGGTGTTGGCGGGGATCCAACGGAAGATCTTTCGGAGCATGCGGAGGGTGAGGAAGCAGGAAGATGATACGGCGTTGACTTGTTTTGTCATGGTGAGAAGTGGGTCCAGGATGAATCAGAGGTTGCGCTCGTGGTCTGAAGGGGTCGGTGCGGTGCCCAGGGCCGTGGGCCACCAGGAGTCGTCCCAGGCAGACGGGGTGTTTCCGAGGATGAGGACTTCCGTTTTGTCGGAGTTCAGTTTCAGACGGCTGAGTTTCATCGATTCTGCGACGTCTTTCATTCCATCTTGCAGGTTGGTCTTGGTGCTGGTGGGGTCCTTGGTGAGGGAAAGTATCAGCTGAGTGTCGTCGGCGTAGGAGGTGATGTTGATGTTGTGTTTGCGTACGATGTCGGCGAGGGGGCTCATGTAGACATTGAAGAGAGTCGGGCTGAGCGAGGAGCCTTGTGGGACGCCGCAGATGATCTCGGTGGGGTCTGAGCGGAACGGTGGGAGGTAGACTCTTTGGGAGTGGTTGGAGAGGAAAGAGGTGATCCAGTCCAGGGCCTGTCCTCGGATACCGGTGGAGCGGAGGCGGGATATTAGGGTTCGGTGGCAGACGGTGTCGAAGGCAGCCGAGAGGTCGAGGAGGATGAGGGCGACTGTTTCTCCGTTGTCCATCAGAGTTCTGATGTCGTCTGTGACTGAGAGGAGGGCGGTTTCTGTGCTGTGATTGGCTCGGAATCCGGACTGAGAGGGGTCGAGTAGGTTGTTGTCTTCAAGGAAGTTGGTAAGTTGCTTGTTGACGGTCTTCTCTATGACTTTGGCAGGGAAGGGGAGGAGCGAGATGGGGCGGAAGTTCTTCAGGTCGCTGGGGTCCGCTGAAGGTTTCTTCAGTAGGGCGTTGACTTCTGCGTGTTTCCAGCTCTAGGGGAAGGTGGCGGAAGTAAACGAGCTGTTGATAATGGTCTGGAGATGCGGGGCGATGATGTCGTCGGCTTTGTTGAAGATGAAGTGTGGGCAGAGGTTCGAGGGGGCACCGGAGTGGATGGAGTTCATGGCAGCTTTGGTCTCTTCCGTGCTGATGTGAGTCCAGGCGTTGAGGGTGATGGCTGGGGTTGTAGGTTCTGTGGTGGTTGGCTGGGTCTGGTGTCCGAAGCTGTCGTGTAGGTCTGTGATCTTACGATGGAAGAAGGTGGCGAGGGAGTTACAGAGGTCTTGTGAGGGCGTGATGGCGTTGGCGTTGGCATTAGGATTGGAGAGCTCTTTGACAATGTTGAAGAGTTCTTTGCTGTTGTGAGTGTTCTTGTCCAGTCTGTCTGTGAAGGAAGTTATTTTGGTGGTGCGGATCAGTTGGTGGTGTTCGCGGGTGGCGTTTGAGGGCAGACATGTTTTCTGCGGTGTGGTCCTTGCGCCAGGCTTTCTTGAGGGTGCAGCAGGTTTTTTTCGATTCCTTGAGGGTGTCTGTGAACCAAAGAGGTTTCCTGCTGTTGGTCTGTCTTGGGCGGCGTCTGAGGGGTGCGAGGTTGTCCGCGCAGTTGGTGATCCAATGCGTGAGGCTGAGGGCTGCATCGTTGGGGTCGGTGGAGAAGGTGGGTTGGTTGTCGCGGAGTGGAGAGAAGCTGTTCCGTGGGGATTTTGTTCCAATGTCTGCGAGGGATGGGTTGTGTGCGTAGGTGGAGAGTCTCGCGTCGGAAGGTGAAGTGGACACATCTGTGGTCGGTCCAGTGTATTTGTGGAAGCTGATAAGCCATACTTCCCCGCAAGGAGAAGAGCTGCAAGTGAGACTTTATTTAAGATCCTGAGGAAAAGAGCATTTACTGGGTTCTATCTTGGGTGGGTAGTGTAGTTCACTAGTGCTCCAGGAAAAGCAATACTGCTGCACTCCAGGAGGCAATTAACTCTACAGGAGCAGTGAACTACATTTTTACTGTGGCAAGCGCTAGTGGTTAAAGGAACACAGATACAATACCGTACAGTAAATATTGTTTAATAAGATTAAGTCCAACTAGAGTTATATCTTTAAGCAATGAAAAACAATAAAGAAAATCAGACAGTGCCATCATATTCTGAAGCCATAATATAACCCTAAAGATATTTACAGAGTTGGGGTTCCCAAGACTCGCTACTGACTGATTGGAAGGGACCCTTGTTTGGAAGTGCATTTTATTTGCTGTCTTTAAACTGAAAACTCAGCAACTTCAAGCTCAGTGAGATACCAAGTGTTGAACTCCTGGCTAAATACAATTGAACTAAAGGGCAAAACACATCATACCAAAGGTTGGTAAACTGGACTTCTTTCACATGTTATCCTTCACCCGTTGGCTCATACGATCAGTAAAGATCAGAGAGTGTTCACCAAACATAAGCTTTACAGTCCACTTTACGAAATAAAGAGGCAAATATGTACACACTATAAACACCACAAAATATTCACGTCCATAACTCGGTCCCAGACAGTGCTAGACACTTCTGGTTTTCAATGTGAATCATAATTCTAAATGTTCTTTTTATTTACCTTTTGCTTAAAGTCATTCTTTGAAAATCTATTATTAGCTGAACATGGTGCTTGCATTTTAATTACTGTAATGTTTTATCCTCTGTTCCAAATGCTACAGTAGGCCTTCAGTGCTTGGCTTCGCTAGCCTTGAATAATTAGGTGTCCGCAAAGGGGGTGACCTGGTTACCTAACTGAACGGAGAGGACCCAGTCCAGCTAAGAGTGTTACTAATGTCATGCTGAGCATTCTCTTGATTAAGTAACAGTGGGTAGATTGTGATTAGTGCCAAAGCACTGGTAATAGGACAGGTTTGTACATATCTACAGTAGTCAAGACATCAAAGACAAAAATCCAGTGACCTTATATAAAACACCTGATAAGCTAAGGTATAGGCTGTGATAAATTCTAAATCGAAAAAAAAAAGCACAGGGAAGAGGTCAACAGGCCTTAAACGTCAAAATGGTGACAGACATTTGATAACCATAAACAGCAGATTCCATCACATGGTCTAACAAAACCTGAAATGGTGGTAGCAGTAGTAGTGTTTATTTTATTAGTTAATAAAAACCATAAAACATGTTCCTCATAAAATCGCACAAAAAATAATTAATACAGTATCAAAGGACATGTCAGTGCAATAAACACAATAACCCCTGAAGTCCATTTACAAATATAAAACCCATAGTTAAAATCACGATAAAGCGCATGTTTACATGGTTTCCCCCCCTACTTCCTTCAGACTTATTATCCTACCATAAGGCTATTTTCGAGCATATAAAAGGTATTTGAAATCACGGTAGAATGTGGGTTAACTCCCCCAACATTATTCATATCTGCTAAGATTATGGGAGGCGCCGGACCACACATCAAGTTTTTTTTACTTGAGACCCTAAGTTCTTGGAGGGGCAGTAAGAGATAAAGGTTTCCAGAAGTTGGACCAGCCTAATGTTCCGTACTTCATTTCTTGGATTGAGTGCTTTGTTTAGGGCTTGTCCACATGTTCTAATCCCCAAATCATTAAATTATTTTTTCAAAATTTTTCTTTGAATGGCTAAAGCTGGACAAATGCAGACCATGCGCACTAGAGGTTCCACCGCAAGGTGACATAAGAGGCATTCCTGATCGGCTCTTAGACCTCATGTCAAAATGGAAGAATGAGTTACAAGCGTTTGCATTTCGCCTAGCCTTAGCCTTAGGAAGCGTTGTTTAATTTTCAGAGAATATGGAGCGGCCAACAATGGTGATTCTTTGTAAGTTTTATATGACTTAAGAAACAACAAACCATGAGACCTTTTAGCCAGTACCTCCATGTCTTCTAGCCAACTATGTAGTTTACTTGATTTATTCACTACTTTCTTGAATGCTGGACTAGACAGCGTCTGGTCCCATAATTCAGCCAGATCCAAATGCTTTAAGCTTCTATCCAAATACTCTTTATAATTACCATTTCTCCCTTTCAAGGTTAATTTCCTGCCTTACTAAGTTAGCCAACGTCCCTTTTGGGGCATGCCACATTTTATGACAGCAGTTAATAGATGCTGCAGGTCTGGCTAATGACTGCTTTACTAGCGAGCATGCCAGTCTGACCTGGGCCAGCGATGATGATCTAGGTAACTGGAAAACACGCTTGTAGGATTTTACCAAGAGTTTATCCAGGAGAGCTACCTCCACCCCCCCGCCACCCCTCATTGTTTCAGTTCGATAAGCAAGTGCTGGAAGTAATTTTGCTCTCATTATTGTTGTTAGCAGTTTAAGGGTAAGCCTGCGGATAGTCTCTGCTAGGATTCCAAATGCATGAATGAGTGCTTGCGCTTTGTTTTTTATCACTTCCCTGTGACACGCATAGTCGCCTCTTGAATCTACTGTGACCTCTAAATACCTGTAGGAGGCCACTTCCTCTATTATCTTATTCAAATACCATTTACGATGGGTAGAGGGTCTACGGTTGAGGGCAATCTTTTTTGTTTTAGACTGGTTTATTTCCAATTCATTTGTTTTTTTATACCCTCCTAGCGTATTCATCAATTTCTGCATACCTATTCTGGTGTTGCTAAGCAACATCTGGTCATCCGCATATTGCAGGTCGGATAGCTGATGACCACCAAGTGTTGGTGGATGGGCATACTGGCTATTTAGCATTGTGGAAAGGTCTGCAATATAAAAGATTGAAGAGAATTGGTGCTAAAGTGCAGCCTTGTTTTAAACCAACTGTTGTTCTGACTGCCCTTGATAGGTGTGAGCCCTCTTCAATTTTAACCTTCACCCACGTATCGGAGTAAAGTAATCTAATAGCATTTAAAAAGGTTGAGGGCAGCTGCCATTGCTGTAATTTTTGTCACAATTCACAACGAGGTACACACTTAAAAGCTGCTTTAAAGTCAACAAAGAACAAATATAATGGGGTCCCTGTTGCCTTCGCTCTATTGATACTCAGACCTAGCACCAGGAGATTCGTTACAGTGACCTGGTTCTTAATAAAACCAGTTTGATTCATGGGAAGTATGCCATTACCTACTGCCCATGACTAAATGCTACAACAAACATACAGAAATGTATTTAAGGTTCACATCTAGGAGGGCAATTCATTTGTATTTGCTTGGAGAGGCGGCTTTCCCTCCCTTATAAATGGGGTGAATTATTGAGCCCTTCCAACTTGCCAGAACAATTCCGGTTGATGAGATGTGGTTAAACATTGCAGCCAGGAAATCCGCCCATCTTTTCGTTAACTGTTTAAACAGTGCTTGTGGTAGTCCATTGGGGCCAGGCGCACAATCAGATCGTGATTTCCCAATGATCTTTGTTATCTCAGATGCTGTAATTACCAAGGTGTTCAAGTCGTCGGATTCCTGGGTATCCTTCTCCCACTGAATTGGCTCAACTCCTACAGTAGGAATTTCCCTAAAATGCGACTTCAAGTGATTAACCCAGGATTCCTCAGTTATGTTAGCACTGTGGGCTGCCTTTGGCCCTTTTTTAATAGTTAATCAATTTCCTAAAACGTTTTAAGTCGGATATTCCTGACTCATAGTGCAGTTTGGCCCATAGAGTTTCCTGCAGGAGATTTTTGAAACACCATATTTCCTTTTGTAGAAGCTTCCTTTGTGCCAGGAGGGTTTCTAATAATGTTCCAGACCAAATGAAATGAGCACACTTACAACTGTTATTCTGACACTCCTAGGAGGACGTAAAGGGAACAAATTGTGGTGTCAAATAATATAAAGGTTAAAACAGCACAGGCCGATTGGTTCTCAGATTCCAGCTATCATTAAGAATTTAAGGATAATCTACAAACTTTATCTCCAAGAGCCCACTTGTTGGTATTATTTTTTACTAGCATGGATAGAGATTGATGCTGGTATTAAAATTAAACTCAATAGTTCATGAATTGATTTAATCTTTCTAGGCTAGAGAGAACCAAAATCCATTTTCAGTAAATACAGAAGGTTTGGTCTGTCCCCTAAGCACATGCAAATCCAAGAGAAGGAAGATATCAATTCAATATCATGTATATGTACCATATGCAGTTTTCCACCACTTACATAATCCTGCACAGTTCCACTGTGGATCGTTCTATAGCAACGACTATCAAGGACAGGACGACAAACAATTCAAGATACAAGAATTCTAGCTTGGAGCACAAAGCAGGCATGATGATGTGTTGAAGCAATGTATGTAGCACCAGACCTTCAATGGGATTAAGAGAGCCTTCTAGCTTGGGTAATATGGTACAAGTTCTAGGTTCACTGCAAAGCACAGAGTTATATAAAACGGTCCCACTTTATTATATAGACCTGCAACAAAACATTTGCTCTCTTCTGCTGTGTCTGGCAGACAGAAGGGTCTTCTTTCTTCTCTGCCACGAACCCAGGAAACAAGTTGATATTAGGGAATACAACTTTTCATGGATGTCCCTATCCAAGCCTGTTGCACCTCAATTTTTTATTGTTTCCCCAGGCCATGCTGGAAGTGACCAGTGCTCTAGTCAGTGTTATTAAAACCACCCAAATATGAATGTAGGGGGTCAATGTTCAGCCAAAAGATGAGTGTTGGATTTTTAGTGGCACACAGACTGTCATGCAGCTGCATCATAGACACATCACTGATAGCTGAAGCATCACCAGAGTCAGCCACTCCCTTTGTCTTGACTGTAGCTTGCTGACCATCGGATCCAAACAAGCGATCAGATACCCCAGGGTGAGGCACGCTACACAACTCGGAAAGGAATGAGATAAAGAGCTGAGTTTAGTACAAGCTGAGCATCAGTTATGGGTGGTTAGGTGCAGAAGCAAGTACAATTTGGCACTTAAGCAGTAAAACAAACACATTAAAAACAAATTCATATTTTTGACTCTCTGACCTCTGCACTATCTGTATTGGATCAAATAATATCTGTTCCAAGAGCACAAACAGTCTGATAATCACAAGACACTCTGAGGTTTTAAGGTCTTTGTGGAAAAAAAGGACTTTTGAAACAGCGATGTCCTGCAGCATCCTGAGGGTGGTGATGGTGCAAACACCTCTACATTTGCGAATACCTTTGTAAGTCATGAGTGGGCTTTCTCATAGAGCCATTGGGGGAAGAGAAGCAAATAGTTTGCAGAGTCCTTTTGGTGTTCTGTGATAAGAGCGTGTTTAACTAGCTAATAAAGCAAGATATGAAAACATCACAACTACGTTACTGGGTCATTCACATGCTGGTTTTTAAAATCAGTTGGCTGAGCAACAATATAGGATGGGGCATTTGAATTCCAAAGCTGTACACCAATGAGTAAATACAGCATCTAGATAATATCTGTTTAATGGAGCCTTTAATGCCGATTCTTTAATCATTTGCTATGGGGAAAAAAGGAAAACCATGTGTATTCTCTCCCACATACCAGACGTGCATGCCTGCTCTTGTTAACTGAAAAGTAAAGGGGAAATATGAAGGCAAAAGGCACAGGCGTTTGTGCTAGAACCTACTTACCCAGAGTTGGTCATCGTGTCCTGGGGGACTTTTCTTGATGAAAGCGCCATAGTAAGTAGCAATGTTTCTATGATGAGAATATTTCTTCAACATATTGATTTCCAGTTTGATTTCTTCCTCTTCATCCTATGCAAGGAAACAAACACAATTATTTTGATTTACGGTGCACAAAATTGCAAGCAAGCCAAAAGGAACTACATTTTACTGACATAAATTTGCAGTGAGCTGGTCTCAGTGAAACGTAAATTCAAGGACCCTGCGAAGTAAGGACCCACAGAGACTATTTTCCAATCCAGACCATTTATATAATTTTGCGCACAGAGAATCCCCCTTAGACAAACCTGGCAGCATGCAGAGGGAGACATGAAAAAGTAGTCTGTGCTGTTCTAGCATTAAACACTAATTGCAGCATAGGAATTAAGCAAGATTTAAGATTAAGGTTTCAACTTTTTTTTTTAGATGTCATCCAAGACTAAAGTATTTATTTTTATTTGAATAGACCAAGTGTACCGCTTTGTATTCGTCCACAAAAGTAGGCCTAACAAGAAATAGTTGGAGTAGGTGTTTTGTGCAACAGCAGAGATAAGTTACAGTAATGGTTTGACTAACTGAGCGCGTATACGGGCAGGTTTTTAAATCAATTTCGTTCAACAGACAAACCAAAAAATAAGAAGGGCAGATTTTGCCCGATTTAGTTTTATGTGAATTTGTGTGCCGAACCCTCCTTGCTCCAATCACAAAGGCCCCAGCTCAATTTGTGCAGTACGGAAAAATGATTATCTGCACTAAGTGCAGCCTCTATTTTACAAAGTGCAACACAAGCATCAACACGTTACAATATAATGTAATATATATTAACTCAATGAAGAACACTTGCTGTCAGCTCCTGCAAGGATTTTTAGATCTCAAGACAAAATATTTGGGCACCTGTTCCCATTTAGTAACACGCCATTTTGAGTCACTTTTTGCAGACTTGCACATTCCATTGGACTTTGGTGTTGTGGCAACAAGGGAGCTGCATACGTTTGCCTTAGTGTAGCACCAGTCTCGCTTATATTGACATGTTTTATTCTGGTCACTCAAGCATACTTTGGTAATTTTTGACACAGTAAACAATGATTAGACATAAATGAACAAGCACCGCAAATCCAACAGGTCCTGCTTGCTTGCATTTTGAGTCCTGACTACTAGTCGTAAGCAGAGAAATGGGCAGCCTAGAACACCCCTCAGTGCATAACTAGCACTAAGTGCTGGTGCTTAAAGATTTGTTTAGAAACTTTCACTGGGCGCTACCAAAGATCGAGGTGCTGAATACCAAGGCTGCACAGTGCGGCTCTTTAATACACCAACTGGCACTATCTTGCTCTATCTCACTCCTTCAGGTGCCGCGTTATCCCGGCTTTCTCCCTTTATCGTTGTTTTCCAACTTTCTCTTCTTTCTTCCATTCTCCTTGTGTTTTTTTTCCTTTGTGCTCTGGATGAAAGTCTGATGAGGAAAAATAAGTGCCAGTCCCCAATAATAAGTGCCATGGGCCTCACCTGCAACCACTAGCTCAAATTAAGCACTGTGTCGTTGACATCCACTTAAGGTATTATGAATCATCCCGTACACAGACCGCTGAACATCTTCAAGAAGGCCAGCTGTACATATAATATTTGTAAAGCACAAGAGCTGCAGAGCTATAATCTCTGGGCCTAGAACCTGAAATGAGATTCGTGGCTGTTTACAAGAGACTGAACCAATTACGATGATAATTTACACATTTACTGCCAAAATGTGAATAAAAAAAGGCCGACTGTCAGAAATTAAAGCAAAAACGCTTGTCCAGAAGAAAAAATGAGTCTTGGAAGGGTGCCCTGCATTGCAGGTTAGGTAGCACATTTCTCAAGAAACAGTAATGGCAGCACATCAACCTAGCTTAGCTAACCACACACCCATCTGAAACTGTTAATTTCGTCAGGAATGTTCACAGATTTCCTTTCCAGAATCGAGAATTCTAAGAAACTCCTGATTAAATCTGTAAAGGGTTGCTTGTGTTATTGTTGGGGGTTTACAAAACTAGTCTGCATTTTGTGCTGCATTGTTCTTCCAACAATGACGCTATCTACTGCTCTCATCAATACTCACATTCCCTTTAAAGAAACTAACTCCTAGCGCCACAATTAAGAAGGCAGACTTTGTGGCGTCCTTGGAAGGTGATTAACAAAAATATCCATGTGCGCTTTACTACAAGAGTTAGACGAGTTTATTGTAGTATTCCACAGTAAGACTTCCCACGCTGTTAACCTGCCCTTGTCCCGGTGAGCCAGGCCTTGGTGGTGAGCTCCTGATTCACCCCTCAGTGAATCAGGCCCAGTTCCAGGAATGTATAACTGGATGGGCCAGGGGTGCGTTTGGGTGGACCAATGTGTGCCCAATTTTCAACAATTCTGGAGGTAAGCTACAAACTAGGCCCTGGTGCCACTGCCCCTGCTGCATCATTGGCAGGTAAACCCCTGTCTCCTCTTCCTCAACACACACCTCCCCCACTGCAGCTTGCCTCAGACATGAGCTAAGGTCGCCACCCGGCTGTTTTCTTTCACGGGCACGCCCAGAGTTTTGTCTCAGAGTAGAAAAGATGGGAAAGTTATCTAAAGGCTTTCTCCCCAGTAGTACACAAGTAAAACAGCTATTATTAAAACAATGCACTATAAAATGTAGTTTATTGGGAGACAATGGGCAACAAGCACAGCAGGAGGGAGTGTGCGAGCAAACAGGACTTCTTTTTTTCCTCTTTTTTTTTTTTTTAAAGCGCTATGAATGCTGGCAGCCTCTCAGTGATTTTTCTCTTATTTGGGTGGGTGGAAGCATCACAGGCAACAGGAGGGTGGAAGAGGGAAGAAGCAACACTGACAAGGCGGGGTGGGAGGGGAAGAAGCAGCACGTACAACCGGATTGTGGGAGGAGAAAAAGCAAGAGGGATGATTGGTGGTGGGAGACGAAAAAGCAACCTGGACAATTGGGGGAGGGTGTCTGGGGCGAGGGAGAAGAAGAACAAACGGGGTGGGAGGAGAAGGAGCAACAGACAAAAGGGGGTGCTTGTGCTAACAGGGGGGAGGGGAATAAACTACGCTAACAATGGGGGCAGGAGGAAAGAAGCAAAAGGGACTACAGGAGCGAGAGGGGAAAAAAGCAACAAGGACAACAGGGGAAAAATAAAGAACAATAGTACCTCAAAGTGCAAGCCAAAGGACTGTAATCAAGATGAAGCAGTCCGTACTTGGCCCATGCTCTACATGAAAGAAGAGCAAGTGAAGCCCTGGCCAATTAGGAGGCAGCAAATACAAGTGACATAGCCAACAAATAGAATGGGCAAGCTCTAAGCCCCTTGCAGTATACAATATTTTGCAAGACCTAAACCCAAAATGGTGTAAGGCGCATACCGATTCTAAACAAACCTAAATGGAACATTTTTTTTTTCTTAAGTATTACTATCATAAAATGAAGGGTTCTAATTATTTTTTCTCATGCTACCTATGGTTTCTTAATGTAACTGGGACCTAGTGACAAGGAACAGTGCTTCAATATAATCATTATTCACAAGTTGCTGAACAAAACAAGATGAAGTTGGGTCAGTGTTGACAGACTAAAAACTGTCTACAGTTGTTTATATACCATTAAAAATAGGATGCACATGGAGATAAAATTAATTTCCAGAATCAACCATTTTTGTTTTTTTGTTTTTAAATCAACCCAGACCATCGAATCAAGGGCCAGCAGGTTGGGGATTCTTTAATTTCGTTTCAGACAACACATTTATTTGAAAAGCAAAACCAAAGGCAAAAAAACAGTGACATACATTTCAGCAAAACTAGAATAGGTTTAGTCAGTGGTAGAAGTAGGCATGGCACAGATTTAGAATTAGGGAAAAAGAGTTTGGCTGGAGGTTAGAGGAAGTGACTTGAAGAAAGTTATGGGCAGGGAAACAATTCGGGTTAACGGCTGAGTGAACGCCTAGTTAATTCTTTAGTGAAGGAAAACACCAAGTTTAAGATCACGGTAGCAGTTTGGGAGCAATGTTTGGGAAAGGTAGGGCTTAAAAAAAACACAAGGGACTTGAGTTATGTAACGTTTAGATAGTTGTCTAGGATCAAATAGGGCAATCCTTGTGGTTCGGGACATGGTTAGTTTAAGGTACTTGTACAAATAATTTTAGAAAAACAAACAAATGCAATTTATCACAAAAGAAGGATCTGACTGAGTAAGTAATTTTTAAATGAGAATGGTTTCAAGTGAATCGAACACGTAGAAGTGTCCAATTTAAAGTGAGGCATAGCAAAATCTGACAGTCATGCTAATGGTTACAAAAGAAAAAAGGTTTCTCGCAATGGTATTGCTCGAGTAGTACTGTTGTAGAACAATAGCTCTGCAAATTAGCTACTAGAACACAGTAACTGAGTTATGCATTTATTTCTACACACATTGCTACAGTTAAAAGAATGATCAGTATATTCCCACCAAGACTCATCTCTACTTGAAACTGTGTCCAACCAAGGTAGGTCCTGGAGGACTGAATCCATGCCAGACTGTCAAAATTTCCACATAAGATACTCTTTCATAAAGTCAACCTAAATGGAAATAACTGTCATTCAGTCATAAAGCTAGTGGTTAAACTAAAGTCTAGCAAGGATCCAGTCCTCTGGGACCTATGCTTAGTACACCTAATCCGAAGCATGCCACAAAACAATTTAGAGCAAAATAATCAGCCCTTTTCCTGTATTATTTAAATCACGTCTAAAGTATTAACTTTCGCGTTAAAGCCAGTTTTCTATAACACGATTAAAAAAATGCCATCAGCACCGTCTTCATTAAGCCCTGCGGTTTTGATTCTCTGCCCGTGTTATAAATCTCCCAACACCCATCTCCTATTGTGCCATAGGCTCTTATCCGAAGGACACAACTTTTCTTTTTTTTTTTTTACAGCTAGATTTTCAAAACAAATACTGTAGCTGGCAACTGCTATGTGGCACCTGGTAGAAAATGGGTCGTCCCACTTCCACTGTGCGAGTCCTAAGAGCCAGGGACCCAGGTAATGCAGGCAGTTTATTATCGTTATTATTAACTGCATCTACACAAGTTTGCACAGGGTTCCCTATCCAGGCGAGGGCCCCACTTGCGGGATTGCTGGTTGCAGTGACATGAAGTGAAGCTGCATTGTGGCCAATCAGAGGGCAGGAGAGTGAGCTGCTCTCAATGTAAATCTCTCACAGTCCTTCTGAGTGTCATAGCTCCAGATCCGCTGCCAGATAACGAATTGCACAGGTAGCCCAAAGATTCCAAAGGTGGCAAGCACACACGACACCTAGAAGCAATAGGTTCTGTCTTCTTAGGCTTTCATTTGCGTCTGACCTAGAAGACCAACCAAAGCTCAACAATTCCCGAGCCTTCCTGGGCACTAGTACTAAACGTATTAGCCCTCCTTTCACCTTGAATCGACCAAGAGTTCACCAGAAACCCATTTTGGTATAACAATGGGCCCCTTTACTATCCTGTCCTCTTCGATACCATAGAGGAGAGTCTGTTACACACGGCGGCCAACTGCTCGGCCTTCCCAGTTCAATCAAGGTGCAAACGAGATATCTGTCCCACCAAAAGGCAATTATATGGCAATGTTTCCAAATAGCCAGGTAATTCCATACGGGAAGTAGCATGCACCATTTTGCACAACACTCTACAATATTTTGACAAATCATTGCTATTCCTATACATTTATCCTGTAATTTAGCTTGATTCCTCAACAATGAATCATAACCTTCTGTGTTTAATGAACGGTGATTGCATTAGGGAAACAGCAATAAACCTTGAAATAGTGACTGCTGAAAAATCCAACTCTTCGTGTCCATTGACTCCTTCACGTTCTTGGATCATAAGCAACTCCTAATTACCAGGTGATTGCTCATTATATTTTCTTACTTTTTCCATTCAGTTGCTCATCGATTTAAATTGCAAGAAATATGGGGGCATGGCCTGGCAAGACGGCAAGTCAGATGCTCTAAGCCCGATCTCTGTAGCTCCTGTAATGTATCCTTTATCATCCTCCTCACAAAAATGTTTAATTGCCTCCACATTGGGTTGTATGGACTACTGATAAGTGCCCATTAGAACTGATACCCTGCATCGGGGGTTTGCATCCCCGGGAGCGGAAATGCTCACTTTGGTTTGCTGGGCCTGCATTTCAATTTGCTCTGCCGCATGTTGAAGCGACCTGCCTGAGGGACCCAACTGAGGGGAGAGGTGGCGCCAAGCCACGAGTAACAGAGTGGGGTTGGCAGGCGGGGTGCCTGCTGGGGAACCGGTGCATTGAGGAAGGGTCCCGTGACGGTTGTGACCAAGGCCAGTGGAGAGCCAAGAACTCGCCGCTGGGAGTGCTTAAGAGGAAAGTATGAGGAGACCTAGGCCCCCAACAGCGCTGCCAAGAGGGAGGACCGGGTGACTCCCTGGCGGGGAGACCCCACCCCATAACTCCCCCTCCTGGAAGCATCCTAAGCCGTGAACATTGCTACTTGGGCTGCCTACATGCAGAGTGGGGAGGCCCGTGAGATCAACATCGGTGAGGGCCCTGTATGCGACAGGGCAGTGAGCGCTGACGGCGAGGAGACCCTAGCATCTCCCCACCAGAGGAGGAAGACGAGTTGGCAGGCCTGTTTGGAGACCCGGGGCAGATGAGCTCTACTGAACTTGAGCAGATGAGGGAGGCCTGTACTTGGTGGCTCTGGTTATGGGGGAGCTGGGTGATGCCTGGACCTGACAGAGTGGCCACCCCTCTGGGATGCTTCTGTGCTGTGCCCTCCTGGGTGGGCAGAACCTGCACAGTAGTGAGGCCTGCCCTGGGGTACCCTTTTTGCAGGGACTGGGCAGTGCGACAAGTGCCCCCCGTCCTCCAACAATATCTTGCACCTGTAATATCTTGCGCCTGTGAGGAGCCTGCCTCACTTAAGAAGAGTTTGGACACTGAGGGGACCCAGACTTGCATGCAGACATACCATACTGACTAAAGCCTTCTTGGGTAGCACAGCATTGGGTGCCTGTTGTTCTGAAGGATCACTGGCGACGGCTCAGGGCATGGAACACACTGAGGGCCATAGGCCTGGATGGTGGCATGGTGTGCTGGGCCACTTGGAGGACTACCACAGGCCTGGTGAATGCGGGCTGCCTAGAGACTCCTGAGAAGGACAAGGGTGCCAGTGGGAGCTTGCAGTCAGGAGTGTGGTGCATTGCCTGGGGCATGGTAGATGCCAAGTGTGGTGACTGATAACTGGGAGCAATCAGGCATGGGAGTCCCTCTGTGGTCAGAGTAAGTGCTGGTGGTGGGCAGTTGGCCCTGCGGAACTTGAGTACTGCAGCCTCCAGGGCCAGCCATGGGGAAGGAAAAAGCACCCAAGGGACAGCAAAGCAACATCATCACTCAATTTGCTTTGTTGCAGAGGCCGCCACTGTGCAGCACGCACTAGATGGGGGTCACCGATACCTGGCCCAGAAGTGGAGCCATAAAGAGGATCTTTACTGGAAGTGATTCAGGGGTCCTGCACTGCCTTGGAGGGTAAGATTGACACTGCGCCAATTGAAGATGGCCTCCTTCGCAGTGTGTCGGAGAGGGTGAAAGTTGCGGAGTAATTGATCAGCAGTCTGGGCCGGTAAGTTGAGACTCATAAGGAACAGGTTGCGTGACTCACAGCTACTGCTAAGATGTTGGAGGATAGGGCAGAGGATGCTGAGGGCAGGTCCCGCTGTAATAATCTCCACCTGGAAGATTTCCCTTAAAATGCAGAAGGAGGGTCAACTGAGCTTTTATTTAAGAATTGGGTTCTTAACACCCTCAAGCCAGAGGGACTGTCCAATGTATTTGCAATAGAGAAAGCGCATCGTTCCGGGTGATGCCTCCCCCACAGGGGACACCTCCATGGACCCTCATCGAACAGAGGTTTAATTACCAAGACGGAGAATGTATTCTCAGGGCTGCCCGGGAGGTGGGGACTTGGCAATAATGTGATTCTCATATTTCAATCGTCCCTGACTATACATGTAAGTTACAATCCGAGCGTAAGTAGTTTGCGGAGGTCAAACAAAAACTAGGAATATGGGACTGTCCTACATGATGCTGTTTCTGCCTCGACTGCGAGAAACAACACAAGAAAAACTAATTTCTTTGAGAGATCTGAGTATGTTTAGGGCTGGCTTGAGCAATGGTCAAGGTGCTGCCCAGGGAACAAGGCACATTGAGAGCTAACTGTGGGAGGTAGACAGGGAAACTGGGGAATGCCTGCCGCAGTAAATCCCAGGATCTGTCCTCAGTTGGGAGCAGCACTGTGTCACAGATTGTCGTACAGGAGGATGGCACAAGCGGAGCAGAGGATGGACTGTGCTGGTTTGCCCCTGCCCTACTGCATAAGTATGTCACGGGACTGGGCGGAAAGCAGTGCTGCAGCCCTAAACAGGCCTCAGCAACATATAGTAACAGGGTGGAAACCATGGAGCATTTACTGTAAGAACTCTGAATTGTACTGTTATCTCTTAATTCTACTGGGGAACTTTAGGGCTTTTTAGAACAGCTGGAGTGAGACCTAGTAAGTGACTCTGCCCTGGGTGGAGGTTGCACCAGCTGACTCGTTCCTGCACACGGGGGGGGTTAGTATAGTTTGTGTGAGGGATGGGCTCTAGTTCTACAGAGTGCCGACCAGTTTAATCACAGTGGGGTGGGGATAGGGTGACTATAGTTTTAGCACAGATTGCTGTCAAGTGATTGCATGAGCAGGGGTGGGAGAGTTGGGCGATTCTATTTCTGAGCTGTTCTGTTTTTGTACAAGTTGTAGTGGGAAAAGGGGTGTGAAATTCCTATAGCCCGACACCCAGGACATATTGTTTAGGGTCAAGGACAACATGTTGACATGTTTATTTTGTCCTTGGGATTAGTGGGCCCAATTCCCTACAGCACAAACCTTTTGGCAGCCAGTTCACAGGAAAGGGAACGGTCTGTAGTTGAGATAATATTTGTGTCCTTATGTTAATGCTGTTCCATCTTGTATTTATGGTTCAATAATGCAAAGCATTTATAATTAGGGTGAGCACTCTAAATAAACGTTGTAAGGTCACACTGCACCACTGATGGTGGTTCCAGGTCTTGGTTAACACCACACCTAATTGCTGCTTATGCGCGGGTCACATACACCGCACAACGTGCCCTAGTTAATCAGACAGGTGGCAGGGGTGTGAGAACGAATGATAACCAGGCCTTTGAAGCAGCCGCCCTTTGCTAGGGATCTTATTATCGGGACGCTGTTGCCCTTTAGCTGTATCAGTGAGGATATGTCAGTAGTGCAATGGAGGGAAAGAGGGTGTGAGACACGTGATCTCTACACAGGAGTGAAATTCTTTACTTTTGTTGAGGCGCAGGAGGCATTTGAGGTGGGAGGAGCCCCGTTCTTGCAATATGTCAAACTGGCAAGCACTGTGAGGGAAATCTGGAGAGACTTCCCGAATTCGTCCCAACAGACTGAAACAGTCATTTTAAAGCCCTCAAGATGGACTGGGTCAGAACTGAGCCTGCAGCACGTCAGGCATGGAGAGAGAAGTTGGCAATGCCCCTGACAGATTTGGAATGGAGCCTGCAACATGCAAATTGGTGAAAAGGGTTTTATGCAATGCTAGATTTAAGCTGGCACATTTCACTTATGTACATTGCACGAATTTAACTCCAGTTAAACTTAGTCGGATGAACAGTGACAGAAGAGCGGATTGTCCCAGATGTGGGGGGGAGAGAGCGCCCTTCTTGCATATGGCCTGGGCATGCCCAAGTGTGCATGACTATTGGAACAGTGATTATACAGTTACAGGCGGTGACTGCATTGCCAATCGAGGAATCATCTCAGGTGTGTCTGCTCGGTATTGTTAAACAACCTAGAGGGGATAAAATGCACTGGAAATTCCTACAGTTAGCTTTAGAACTGGCTAAGAGAAGGGATACCATAAGGTGGCTGGGTACGAGGGCCCCTTCCCTTCCTTTATGGTATAAAGACGTTGTTGAGTGGGCGCTGGTGGAGGAGGCGTACAGGTAAGTGAACCAACGGATTGAGAAACTGCAGGATGATTTAAAATTTGGGCCACACTGTTGAAGGACATGCACGTGGCAATGGGTGGGTGTAGTGAACAATGCACACAGTCACAAGGAACAGACCATACCATCACACTGGAGTGGAGGTCTGAAGATGCGGGGGCGATGAAGCTTCATCTGGGTAGGGTTGAGTTCTGGGCAGTCCGGAGGATGCACACTGTCATCTGTAGTCAGGGGCTTGGATGTATCCATGTCTGGATTAATGATGTACTATTTAAAGCACTTGCTGTGGGGGTGTATTGGGGTCGAGACTGAGGGGTGAGAAATGGGGTTTGGCTACTTCGATACTTGCACTTGGAGACGGTGTATACACTGACCAACTGTACAGGTGGTTGTCATTTTCTTGTTATACTTTTGATTGGTTGCACAGCAATTATATCATACAAAACTGATGTTATGTGTGGTCTTAGTGAAGGGCTTGCTCTCAACAAATAACCAATAAAAAGTTTTCAAAAAATCTGCAGAAAATACATAGGATAGGACTGATTCAAGATGGCTGCATGTATAAATTCCAGCAAGCGAAACCAGACTGCCCCTTCAAGTAACAAATTCTGCCCTTTGTATGAGAGCTATCAAGCATACAAAAATGTAACTCTGCCTACAGTAGCAGAAATCCTAACACAGGCCCAGCAAGTATAGGCTCAATGAAATAGACCATGCTGCACCTCCATTTTGTTGGTCCAGAACTTGCCCTCTTAGATCATTTAAGTCTTCTGCTACAGACAGCAAACCAGACAATCCAGAAATAAATCTACTTGATAGTAAAACAGATAGAACACAGAAAATGTTCCACAAGTAATGTATTTACCAATCTGATGGCAAGTGTGTGCTGCTGAGCGAGGAGAGGCTGCACAGCTTGGACAGGTGGAGCAAAGCAGCGAGGAGACTGGGAATCACAGATGTAGCAGTTTTGTTCCATCAAGATCTGCCCACGCAGTCAATGGGCGAAGACCCTTGCAATGTGTTCAGATGTTCAATAGATGGGTGGGGCTGTCGTTCCATACTCTTGTCTCAGACTCCAGTAATCAGGCAAGCTAGTAAGTGGTCCACAGGAGGTTAGCTCTGCGACTAAGTCATCTGTCCTGTGCAGTGCTAGCATCAGAGATGCCACGGGGCACCAGAGACGATGTACTAAGAAAACAGATTAAGTCAGATAACTAACAGGTGCACAGCTATGTACTGACTGCTTTCCAGTCATGTACTGGTGCTCTCAGTCTAAAATAATGGCAGATTTGGTGAGTGAAAGGCACATCAGATGATTGGTGCCCTACAATGCACCTTCACATATAACCTGCCGCAGCAGGACTCCTAGCACAGCCCTTCAACTTCATGTTTAGTTATAGGGGTTTCACTCTGCTCGTTTTCTTTACTAACACATGGCTGAGCGCAGGAGAGCTGAAAAGGTTTGCTACAGAATACAGCGAATAAAATCCTAGCTTATCTACCAAACCACTAATTAGGAGACCAGAAGGTTATTAAATGCTAGACACCTATGTAACAACTGTGAACTGTGCTTTGCTTGCAATATGTGTTATTTGTAACGTCATGGTAAAATCAAAAAGTGTTTGTCTTATTTTTTCTAAATCTATTATTGTGTTCACCATAACTAAAAAAAAAAAATACACCCAACTCCGACCAGCTGCACTTTTTATGCAGACAATTTAAAGAAAGCAACGAGGAAACACAAATTTGTTGACTGCAAAACTTGTGGAATTTGCTATTGAGAAAGAAAATCAAACTCTTGAAAACAGGTGATTCAAGGTAGGAATCAACAGGCATGACAATCTAATTTTTTAGAAAATATTCTGGATATCAATTTACTGTTTCTTCCATTTACGGTCACAAAATGTCAGGCATGTGCCACAGTTCGAACTTAATGCCCAGTATTTGGGATTAGCGGCTATGCCAACTAGTTGAAATACATGCAAGAAGGATGAGTGTTCTTTCCAGACAAGTATGTTTCTTCTGGTAGCAGGACTCTTCCAATGAGGAGCCATAGCTAGCACTGCCAACTCGAATAATGTGGATGCTTCCCGGCTTCCCACAAACTCCTTTAATAATTATGGCATATTTATTCTTTTCAGGAATTCCAGCTTCAAACATTGGTAATTTCTGCAGTGATCAAGGATAAACACAGTCTGAGGACTGAACATTTACAACTTGACCACCTAGAGAACGTATTAAAGCTAGCGAGTTGAAAACGCAACTAATTGGTCCATAGCAAATTAATTGTCAAGATACCTTTTTTAATTTTGCTCACTATGCTAAATCTAAAATTTAAAACAAGCACTGGGAAGAACCAACTGCTAAAAAAAATGACAATAGCCACTGACTGTAGGGACTGACCAAATACACACTCTTAGGCAATAAAATGTGTGCATGGCTTTGTTTACTGGTAACATCAAGCGTCCGATAGACAGCTACAGCTCTCTGTAGTTGAGACAAAAAAGGGGACTGCATTATTTTTCACACCTAGAGTGGTGTAAAAATACTAGCCTTGAAAGGAGGCGAAACAGTCTAGAGAGATTTGAAAAGGTAAATATACATTTCAAATCCACTTCAGCAAAGAGCCCTATCTCAAAGGTATCAAAACAGTACCTGCTTAGTACTGGCAGTGGAATAATTAACAGCACAGGTAGGGTTGCGATGCAGCCACAGTCGCCGGGCGGTGGGGGAGTACAACTTTTGAAAGCTCTGCTATGATTCGTCTTACGGAGAGAAACACTATCAAAACACAGGGCTTCTTTCAAAGCAACATTCCGTCATCGGCTAAAACTTTGCTGTTGAGTAACTCGAGACGTCTTTGTTCAAGAAGCTCACATTAGCTATTCAGCTCTGCTAGCGCTCGTGCTCAACAGCAAGCAAGCAGCCCTGGCAGGGGAGAGGAACAACAAAGGCAGCTGGTAACTGTCGGCACAATGTATACATTTTAGGCGTCAGGCAACACAGAGAAAGTGCTGCACACACAGTGCAGGAGGGGCGAGGGCAGTACCAACCCATGCAGCAGTCAGAAAATGAAGGCCTGTAGCTGGAATTCAGGCAGACCACTGCCACTCTCTGGCGGTGAAGTCAAATCACCATCTATTTCTCATCCCTTGACTCTCTTCTTGGGATCTGTGGTCATTAGTTGGTGCTCAGAGCTGATGGACAGTCAGCCAGCTGTTGGCTGTCTTAACATAAGCAGTGCAACCATGGTCTCTGGTTCACTGCTGTCTGTTAAAATGCTGAAAAGGTGCAACTTAAAAGCCACGTGCAGAGAGACCGGACTCAAGTTCTGATCCAAGATGAGCGAACACCACAGCGTGGCTTTAGGGACAAAAAGATTGAGAACTTAGTAAATCTACATAGTGTTCAGCCAGCTCTAGTGATTATGCTGCTGGTTTGTGGTCTCTGACCTGGAGGAGGTGGATTTCTCCTACAAGAGCTTCACTTTGAAGGAAGGAGGGTGTGCCCATGTTAGCACTGGGAGCCGGTCTTGCTTCCTGGACAAAGGATTCGTCTGAAAGATATATATATATATATATACACATTTTAACTTTGGACAATCTATCACTGGTGCTCACTGAACGTATGTCTATAGTGTGACGTCGATCACTTGTGGAAACAATGCACATGCTCTGGCACATGACCTGGAATAACACACAAGGGGAGTCCTTGCATTACTAAACTGCGAGTGAGTGACTGGCATGTTGCATTCTGGCAAATAACTTGGCAAAATCTATATTGATCTTAAAGCAACATTAACAGCGAGTTGTAATCTCAATGCTGAGACAGAGAATGCTTAAGAAAATCACTTTAGTTCAATGGCGATGAAACAAATTATTTTTCCGGTAATAAAATTCAGGAGGTTAAGAAATCCACTGCCGAGATCTACTTAACCCAAAGGTTCTCAACTTCAAATCCCAGAGCAGCTAACCCAGCTGTTTGTCCTTTTGTGGGCTGTTCAATGAATACCACAGATCTTAGCCATAATAGCGCATATTAACTGCCTTAAAGTAATTCATTTTAACTCTACTTTAAATCTGTAGAACCACATTTTTGTAACTGCATGAACCAATCATATATGAGAAACTGCCCCTAGACAAATATTGTATAGGTTCAGGGCAGCAGAATCCACATAAAAATTAGCAAAAATAAAAAAAAAGGTTAGGTGATAGCAAACTGTACACATTTTTAAGAGAGATATTAGTCGTTACACTAATTTACAAAGTTGAGGTACATGGAACACCACAATTTGCCTATGGTCACATGATTTTTGGCAACATGCTTAAGACAAGATTAGAAGCCCAGGTTTGCAGGTTCTAAGGTAAAAAGGAGTACATTTGAAAATAGGAATATGAGCAGTTTCATAAATTAGGAGACAGGACGTCTGCTACTTGCTCCTCAATTGCTCACCAACCAAGGAAAAATTGTGCCTTCCAACCTTGGGCAGAATGGATTTTGCCAGTCACAAGCATTGTTGTGGGTTCTCTTAAATATTGCTGTTGCAAGCTCGAGGGTGTCTAGCCATACACCATGCCTTTGTTTTTACTTAAGGAGACCCCTAAGCTATTATGTATTTGTGTCACATCAGAAAAAACAAATCACTTATGAAACTACTGTTGAATGTATTTACAATATTACTATCGTCAAATTGTTCACTAGGGGTCAGCAACTAATTTCTGTAGCTAAAACTGTCCTGAGGATGGTCTCGCAGACATCATAGACCAAAACTTTGATGGTGCTTTCACTTCTTTTGCATCAAATATCTCTTGGATTTAGGTCCTTAAATTATTTGTTCTACACTAAGGAATGATACCTGTAAGGAAATGCCTCCTTGGCATGGTTGCCCCCTGACTTTTTGCCTTTGCTGATGCTATGTTTACAATTGAAAGTGTGCTGAGGCCTGCTAACCAGGCCCCAGCACCAGTGTTCTTTCCCTAACCTGTACTTTTGTATCCACAATTGGCAGACCCTGGCATCCAGATAAGTCCCTTGTAACTGGTACTTCTAGTACCAAGGGCCCTGATGCCAAGGAAGGTCTCTAAGGGCTGCAGCATGTCTTATGCCACCCTGGAGACCTCTCACTCAACACAGACACACTGCTTGCCAGCTTGTGTGTGCTAGTGAGGACAAAACGAGTAAGTCGACATGGCACTCCCCTCAGGGTGCCATGCCAGCCTCTCACTGCCTATGCAGTATAGGTAAGACACCCCTCTAGCAGGCCTTACAGCCCTAAGGCAGGGTGCACTATACCATAGGTGAGGGCACCAGTGCATGAGCATGGTACCCCTACAGTGTCTAAACAAAACCTTAGACATTGTAAGTGCAGGGTAGCCATAAGAGTATATGGTCTGGGAGTCTGTCAAACACGAACTCCACAGCACCATAATGGCTACACTGAACACTGGGAAGTTTGGTATCAAACTTCTCAGCACAATAAATGCACACTGATGCCAGTGTACATTTTATTGTAAAATACACCACAGAGGGCACCTTAGAGGTGCCCCCTGAAACTTAACCGACTATCTGTGTAGGCTGACTAGTTTTAGCAGCCTGCCACAAACCGAGACATGTTGCTGGCCCCATGGGGAGAGTGCCTTTGTCACTCTGAGGCCAGTAACAAAGCCTGCACTGGGTGGAGATGCTAACACCTCCCCCAGGCAGGAATTGTCACACCTGGCGGTGAGCCTCAAAGGCTCACCTCCTTTGTGCCAACCCAGCAGGACACTCCAGCTAGTGGAGTTGCCCGCCCCCTCCGGCCAGGCCCCACTTTTGGCGGCAAGGCCGGAGAAAATAATGAGAAAAACAAGGAGGAGTCACTGGCCAGTCAGGACAGCCCCTAAGGTGTCCTGAGCTGAAGTGACTCTAACTTTTAGAAATCCTCCATCTTGCAGATGGAGGATTCCCCCAATAGGGTTAGGATTGTGACCCCCTCAACTTGGGAGGAGGCACAAAGAGGGTGTACCCACCCTCAGGGCTAGTAGCCATTGGCTACTAACCCCCCAGACCTAAACACGCCCTTAAATTTAGTATTTAAGGGCTACCCTGAACCCTAGAAAATTAGATTCCTGCAACTACAAGAAGAAGGACTGCCTAGCTGAAAAACCCCTGCAGAGGAAGACCAGAAGACGACAACTGCCTTGGCTCCAGAAACTCACCGGCCTGTCTCCTGCCTTCCAAAGATCCTGCTCCAGCGACGCCTTCCAAAGGGACCAGCGACCTCGACATCCTCTGAGGACTGCCCCTACTTCGAAAAGACAAGAAACTCCCGAGGACAGCGGACCTGCTCCAAGAAAAGCTGCAACTTTGTTTCCAGCAGCTTTAAAGAACCCTGCAAGCTCCCCGCAAGAAGCGTGAGACTTGCAACACCGTACCCGGCGACCCCGACTCGGCTGGTGGCGATCCAACACCTCAGGGGGGACCCCAGGACTACTCTGATACTGTGAGTACCAAAACCTGTCCCCCCTGAGCCCCCACAGCGCCGCCTGCAGAGGGAATCCCGAGGCTTCCCCTGACCGCGACTCTTTGAACCTAAAGTCCCGACGCCTGGGAGAGACCCTGCACCCGCAGCCCCCAGGACCTGAAGGACCGGACTTTCACTGGAGAAGTGACCCCCAGGAGTCCCTCTCCCTTGCCCAAGTGGAGGTTTCCCCGAGGAATCCCCCCCTTGCCTGCCTGCAGCGCTGAAGAGATCCCGAGATCTCTCATAGACTAACATTGCGAACCCGACGCCTGTTCCTACACTGCACCCGGCCGCCCCCGCGCTGCTGAGGGTGAAATTTCTGTGTGGACTTGTGTCCCCCCCGGTGCCCTACAAAACCCCCCTGGTCTGCCCTCCGAAGACGCGGGTACTTACCTGCAAGCAGACCGGAACCGGGGCACCCCCTTCTCTCCATTCTAGCCTATGTGTTTTGGGCACCACTTTGAACTCTGCACCTGACCGGCCCTGAGCTGCTGGTGTGGTGACTTTGGGGTTGCTCTGAACCCCCAACGGTGGGCTACCTTGGACCAAGAACTAAGCCCTGTAAGTGTCTTACTTACCTGGTTAACCTAACAAATACTTACCTCCCCTAGGAACTGTGAAAATTGCACTAAGTGTCCACTTTTAAAACAGCTATTTGTGAATAACTTGAAAAGTATACATGCAATTTTGATGATTTGAAGTTCCTAAAGTACTTACCTGCAATACCTTTCGAATGAGATATTACATGTAGAATTTGAACCTGTGGTTCTTAAAATAAACTAAGAAAAGATATTTTTCTATACAAAACCTATTGGCTGGATTTGTCTCTGAGTGTGTGTACCTCATTTATTGTCTATGTGTATGTACAACAAGTGCTTAACACTACTCCTTGGATAAGCCTATTGCTCGACCACACTACCACAAAAATAGAGCATTAGTATTATCTATTTTTACCACTATTTTACCTCTAAGGGGAACCCTTGGACTCTGTGCATGCTATTCCTTACTTTGAAATAGCACATACAGAGCCAACTTCCTACATTGGTGGATCAGCGGTGGGGTACAAGACTTTGCATTTGCTGGACTACTCAGCCAATACCTGATCACACGACAAATTCCAAAATTGTCATTAGAAATTGATTTTTGCAATTTGAAAAGTTTTCTAAATTCTTAAAAGACCTGCTAGGGCCTTGTGTTAGATCCTGTTTAGCATTTCTTTTAGAGTTTAAAAGTTTGTAAAAGTTTGAATTAGATTCTAGAACCAGTTGTAGATTCTTAAAAAGTATTCCAACTTTTAGAAGCAAAATGTCTAGCACAGATGTGACTGTGGTGGAACTCGACACCACACCTTACCTCCATCTTAAGATGAGGGAGCTAAGGTCACTCTGTAAAATAAAAAAAATAACAATGGGCCCCAAACCTACCAAAATACATCTCCAGGAGCTTTTGGCAGAGTTTGAAAAGGCCAACCCCTCTGAGGGTGGCAACTCAGAGGAAGAGGATAGTGACTTGGAGGACAATTCCCCCCTACCAGTCCTATCTAGGGAGAACAGGGTCCCTCAAACCCTGACTCCTAAAATAATAGTCAGAGATGCTGGTTCCCTCACAGGAGAGACCAACACCTCTGAAATCACTGAGGATAGCCCCAGTGAAGAGGACATCCAGTTAGCCAGGATGGCCAAAAGATTGGCTTTGGAAAGACAGATCCTAGCCATAGAGAGGGAAAGACAAGAGATGGGCCTAGGACCCATCAATGGTGGCAGCAACATAAATAGGGTCAGAGATTCTCCTGACATGTTGAAAATCCCCAAAGGGATTGTAACTAAATATGAAGATGGTGATGACATCACCAAATGGTTCACAGCTTTTGAGAGGGCTTGTGTAACCAGAAAAGTGACCAGATCTCACTGGGGTGCTCTCCTTTGGGAAATGTTCACAGGAAAGTGTAGGGATAGACTCCTCACACTCTCTGGACAAGATGCAGAATCTTATGACCTCATGAAGGGTACCCTGATTGAGGGCTTTGGATTCTCCACTGAGGAGTATAGGATTAGATTCAGGGGGGCTCAAAAATCCTCGAGCCAGACCTGGGTTGACTTTGTAGACTACTCAGTGAAAACACTAGATGGTTGGATTCAAGGCAGTGGTGTAAGTAATTATGATGGGCTGTACAATTTATTTGTGAAAGAACACCTATTGAGTAATTGTTTCAATGATAAACTGCATCAGCATCTGGTAGACCTAGGACCAATTTTTCCCCAAGAATTGGGAAAGAAGGCGGACCATTGGGTCAAGACAAGGGTGTCCAAGACTTCAACAGGGGGTGACCAAAAGAAAGGGGTCACAAAGACTCCCCAGGGGAAGGGTGATGAGACAACCAAAACTAAAAATAGTAAAGAGTCTTCTACAGGCCCCCAAAAACCTGCACAGGAGGGTGGGCCCAGAGCCTCTTCACAAAACAATGGGTACAAGGGTAAAAACTTTGATCCCAAAAAGGCCTGGTGTCATAGCTGTAAACAGCATGGACACCAAACTGGAGACAAGGCCTGTCCCAAGAAAGGTTCCACTCCCAACTCCCATCCAGGTAACACTGGTATGGCTAGTCTCCAAGTGGGATCAACAGTGTGCCCAGAGCAAATCAGGGTCCACACTGAAGCTATTCTAGTTTCTGAGGGTGGGGTGGATTTAGCCACACTAGCTGTCTGGCCGCCTAACATGCAAAAATACAGACAGCAACTCTTAATTAATGGGACTAGAATAGAGGGCCTGAGGGATACAGGTGCCAGTGTCACCATGGTGACAGAGAAACTGGTTTCCCCTGGCCAATACCTGACTGGAAAAACTTACACAGTCACCAACGCTGACAATCAGAGAAAAGTACATCCCATGGCAATGGTTACTTTAGAATGGGGAGGGGTCAATGGCCTGAAACAGGTGGTGGTCTCCTCAAATATCCCAGTGGACTGTCTGCTTGGAAATGACCTGGAGTCCTCAGCATGGGCTGAGGTAGAACTAAAAACCCATGCAGCAATGCTGGGTATCCCTGAACTGGTGTGTGTGAAAACAAGAGCACAGTGCAAGGCACAGGGTGAACAAGTAGAGCTGGAGTCTGGAAGAATGGCCCAGCCTACCAAGAGGAAAGGAAAGTCAGTTGGGAAACCAACTGCAACACAGCAAAAGAAAGGGAACCTCTCTTCTCAGGAAGAAGTTCTGCCCTCTGAGGGAACTGAGCCTTTGGAGCTTGAACCTTACCAGGTTGAGCTCTTAGGCCCAGGGGGACCCTCAAGGGAGGAGCTGTGTAAGGGACAAGAAACCTGTCCCTCTCTTGAAGGCCTTAGGCAGCAAGCTGCTGAAGAGTCCAAAGGCAAGAAAAATGGAACACATAGGGTCTATTGGGAAGATGGGCTCCTGTACACTGAGGCCAGAGACCCCAAACCTGGTGCCACTAGGAGAGTGGTAGTGCCTCAGCTGTTCAGGAAGTTCATCCTAACATTGGCCCATGACATTCCCCTTGCTGGACATTTGGGACAAACCAAGACGTGGGAGAGGTTAGTCAACCACTTCTACTGGCCCAATATGTCCAACATGGTTAAGGAGTTTTGCCTCTCCTGCCCCACCTGTCAAGCCAGTGGTAAGACAGGTGGGCATCCAAAGGCCCCCCTCATTCCACTTCCAGTGGTGGGGGTTCCCTTTGAAAGAGTGGGTGTGGACATAGTTGGTCCACTGGAACCTCCCACAGCCTCAGGAAATATGTATATCCTGGTAGTAGTGGATCATGCTACCAGGTATCCTGAAGCTATTCCCCTTAGGTCGACTACTGCCCCTGCAGTAGCCAAGGCCCTCATTGGTATCTTTACCAGAGTGGGTTTCCCTAAGGAGGTGGTGTCTGACAGAGGTACCAACTTCATGTCAGCATACCTAAAGCACATGTGGAATGAGTGTGGAGTGACTTATAAATTCACTACACCATACCATCCACAAACTAATGGCTTGGTTGAGAGATTCAACAAGACATTAAAAGGCATGATCATGGGGCTCCCAGAAAAACTCAAAAGGAGATGGGATGTCCTCTTGCCATGTCTGCTTTTCGCTTACAGAGAGGTGCCACAGAAGGGAGTAGGATTCTCACCCTTTGAACTTCTGTTTGGTCATCCTGTAAGGGGACCACTTGCCCTTGTTAAAGAAGGCTGGGAGAGACCTCTCCATGAGCCTAAACAGGACATAGTGGACTATGTACTTGGCCTTCGCTCTAGAATGGCAGAGTACATGGAAAAGGCAACCAAAAACCTTGAGGCCAGCCAACAGCTCCAGAAGTTTTGGTATGACCAAAAGGCTGCACTGGTTGAGTTCCAACCAGGGCAGAAAGTCTGGGTTCTGGAGCCTGTGGCTCCCAGGGCACTCCAGGACAAATGGAGTGGCCCTTACCCAGTACTAGAAAGGAAGAGTCAGGTCACCTACCTGGTGGACCTGGGCACCAGCAGGAGCCCCAAGAGGGTGATCCATGTAAACCGCCTTAAGCTCTTCCACGACAGGGCTGATGTCAATCTGTTGATGGTAACAGATGAGGATCAGGAGGCAGAGAGTGAACCTCTCCCTGATCTTCTGTCATCAGACCCAAAAGATGGCACAGTAGATGGAGTGATCTACTCAGACACCCTCTCTGGCCAACAGCAAGCTGATTGTAGGAGAGTCCTACAACAGTTTCCTGAACTCTTCTCCTTAACCCCTGGTCAGACACACCTGTGTACCCACGATGTGGACACAGGAGACAGCATGCCTGTCAAGAACAAAATCTTTAGACAATCTGACCATGTTAAGGAAAGCATCAAGGTGGAAGTCCACAAGATGCTGGAATTGGGAGTAATTGAGCGCTCTGACAGCCCCTGGGCTAGCCCAGTGGTCTTAGTCCCCAAACCTCACACCAAAGATGGAAAGAAAGAGATGAGGTTTTGTGTGGACTACAGAGGGCTCAATTCTGTCACCAAGACAGATGCTCATCCAATTCCAAGAGCTGATGAGCTCATAGATAAATTAGGTGCTGCCAAATTCTTAAGTACCTTTGACTTGACAGCAGGGTACTGGCAAATAAAAATGGCACCTGGAGCAAAAGAGAAAACAGCATTCTCCACACCTGATGGGCATTATCAGTTTACTGTTATGCCCTTTGGTTTAAAGAATGCCCCTGCCACCTTCCAAAGGTTGGTGAATCAAGTCCTTGCTGGCTTGGAGTCCTTTAGCACAGCTTATCTTGATGATATTGCTGTCTTTAGCTCCACCTGGCAGGATCACCTGGTCCACCTGAAGAAGGTTTTGAAGGCTCTGCAATCTGCAGGCCTCTCTATCAAGGCATCCAAATGCCAGATAGGGCAGGGAACTGTGGTTTACTTGGGCCACCTTGTAGGTGGAGGCCAAGTTCAGCCACTCCAACCCAAGATCCAGACTATTCTGGACTGGGTAGCTCCAAAAACCCAGACTCAAGTCAGGGCATTCCTTGGCTTGACTGGGTATTACAGGAGGTTTGTGAAGGGATATGGATCCATTGTGACAGCCCTCACTGAACTCACCTCCAAGAAAATGCCCAAGAAAGTAAACTGGACTGTGGAATGCCAACAGGCCTTTGACACCCTGAAACAGGCAATGTGCTCAGCACCAGTTCTAAAAGCTCCAGATTATTCTAAGCAGTTCATTGTGCAGACTGATGCCTCTGAACATGGGATAGGGGCAGTTTTGTCCCAAACAAATGATGATGGCCTTGACCAGCCTGTTGCTTTCATTAGCAGGAGGTTACTCCCCAGGGAGCAGCGTTGGAGTGCCATTGAGAGGGAGGCCTTTGCTGTGGTTTGGTCCCTGAAGAAGCTGAGACCATACCTCTTTGGGACTCCCTTCCTAGTTCAAACTGACCACAGACCTCTCAAATGGCTGATGCAAATGAAAGGTGAAAATCCTAAACTGTTGAGGTGGTCCATCTCCCTACAGGGAATGGACTTTATAGTGGAACACAGACCTGGGACTGCCCATGCCAATGCAGATGGCCTTTCCAGGTTCTTCCACTTAGAAAATGAAGACTCTCTTGGGAAAGGTTAGTCTCATCCTCTTTCGTTTGGGGGGGGGGTTGTGTAAGGAAATGCCTCCTTGGCATGGTTGCCCCCTGACTTTTTGCCTTTGCTGATGCTATGTTTACAATTGAAAGTGTGCTGAGGCCTGCTAACCAGGCCCCAGCACCAGTGTTCTTTCCCTAACCTGTACTTTTGTATCCACAATTGGCAGACCCTGGCATCCAGATAAGTCCCTTGTAACTGGTACTTCTAGTACCAAGGGCCCTGATGCCAAGGAAGGTCTCTAAGGGCTGCAGCATGTCTTATGCCACCCTGGAGACCTCTCACTCAACACAGACACACTGCTTGCCAGCTTGTGTGTGCTAGTGAGGACAAAACGAGTAAGTCGACATGGCACTCCCCTCAGGGTGCCATGCCAGCCTCTCACTGCCTATGCAGTATAGGTAAGACACCCCTCTAGCAGGCCTTACAGCCCTAAGGCAGGGTGCACTATACCATAGGTGAGGGCACCAGTGCATGAGCATGGTACCCCTACAGTGTCTAAACAAAACCTTAGACATTGTAAGTGCAGGGTAGCCATAAGAGTATATGGTCTGGGAGTCTGTCAAACACGAACTCCACAGCACCATAATGGCTACACTGAACACTGGGAAGTTTGGTATCAAACTTCTCAGCACAATAAATGCACACTGATGCCAGTGTACATTTTATTGTAAAATACACCACAGAGGGCACCTTAGAGGTGCCCCCTGAAACTTAACCGACTATCTGTGTAGGCTGACTAGTTTTAGCAGCCTGCCACAAACCGAGACATGTTGCTGGCCCCATGGGGAGAGTGCCTTTGTCACTCTGAGGCCAGTAACAAAGCCTGCACTGGGTGGAGATGCTAACACCTCCCCCAGGCAGGAATTGTCACACCTGGCGGTGAGCCTCAAAGGCTCACCTCCTTTGTGCCAACCCAGCAGGACACTCCAGCTAGTGGAGTTGCCCGCCCCCTCCGGCCAGGCCCCACTTTTGGCGGCAAGGCCGGAGAAAATAATGAGAAAAACAAGGAGGAGTCACTGGCCAGTCAGGACAGCCCCTAAGGTGTCCTGAGCTGAAGTGACTCTAACTTTTAGAAATCCTCCATCTTGCAGATGGAGGATTCCCCCAATAGGGTTAGGATTGTGACCCCCTCCCCTTGGGAGGAGGCACAAAGAGGGTGTACCCACCCTCAGGGCTAGTAGCCATTGGCTACTAACCCCCCAGACCTAAACACGCCCTTAAATTTAGTATTTAAGGGCTACCCTGAACCCTAGAAAATTAGATTCCTGCAACTACAAGAAGAAGGACTGCCTAGCTGAAAAACCCCTGCAGAGGAAGACCAGAAGACGACAACTGCCTTGGCTCCAGAAACTCACCGGCCTGTCTCCTGCCTTCCAAAGATCCTGCTCCAGCGACGCCTTCCAAAGGGACCAGCGACCTCGACATCCTCTGAGGACTGCCCCTACTTCGAAAAGACAAGAAACTCCCGAGGACAGCGGACCTGCTCCAAGAAAAGCTGCAACTTTGTTTCCAGCAGCTTTAAAGAACCCTGCAAGCTCCCCGCAAGAAGCGTGAGACTTGCAACACCGTACCCGGCGACCCCGACTCGGCTGGTGGCGATCCAACACCTCAGGGGGGACCCCAGGACTACTCTGATACTGTGAGTACCAAAACCTGTCCCCCCTGAGCCCCCACAGCGCCGCCTGCAGAGGGAATCCCGAGGCTTCCCCTGACCGCGACTCTTTGAACCTAAAGTCCCGACGCCTGGGAGAGACCCTGCACCCGCAGCCCCCAGGACCTGAAGGACCGGACTTTCACTGGAGAAGTGACCCCCAGGAGTCCCTCTCCCTTGCCCAAGTGGAGGTTTCCCCGAGGAATCCCCCCCTTGCCTGCCTGCAGCGCTGAAGAGATCCCGAGATCTCTCATAGACTAACATTGCGAACCCGACGCCTGTTCCTACACTGCACCCGGCCGCCCCCGCGCTGCTGAGGGTGAAATTTCTGTGTGGACTTGTGTCCCCCCCGGTGCCCTACAAAACCCCCCTGGTCTGCCCTCCGAAGACGCGGGTACTTACCTGCAAGCAGACCGGAACCGGGGCACCCCCTTCTCTCCATTCTAGCCTATGTGTTTTGGGCACCACTTTGAACTCTGCACCTGACCGGCCCTGAGCTGCTGGTGTGGTGACTTTGGGGTTGCTCTGAACCCCCAACGGTGGGCTACCTTGGACCAAGAACTAAGCCCTGTAAGTGTCTTACTTACCTGGTTAACCTAACAAATACTTACCTCCCCTAGGAACTGTGAAAATTGCACTAAGTGTCCACTTTTAAAACAGCTATTTGTGAATAACTTGAAAAGTATACATGCAATTTTGATGATTTGAAGTTCCTAAAGTACTTACCTGCAATACCTTTCGAATGAGATATTACATGTAGAATTTGAACCTGTGGTTCTTAAAATAAACTAAGAAAAGATATTTTTCTATACAAAACCTATTGGCTGGATTTGTCTCTGAGTGTGTGTACCTCATTTATTGTCTATGTGTATGTACAACAAGTGCTTAACACTACTCCTTGGATAAGCCTATTGCTCGACCACACTACCACAAAAATAGAGCATTAGTATTATCTATTTTTACCACTATTTTACCTCTAAGGGGAACCCTTGGACTCTGTGCATGCTATTCCTTACTTTGAAATAGCACATACAGAGCCAACTTCCTACAATACCTTATACCAGAGTGGACTGATCATACATTGCCTCATGGCCTATAATTTCTCATACTGATTCTTTCAGTCTGGTGTAGGATTGTTTAGCATGTTATGTAACTCTTTTCAATTATTTTTTGAAAATGTATTTACAATGCAAAGCAACTTTATTAGGAATATATACTTTTTCCTTCATGCACGGCTGATTTCTGCTGAAATCTGAATTCATGATATCACCATATGATTGAATCCAGATGCCAACTGTGGGAGCATTAACTATACTTAATTGATTGATATTTCTCGTACATGATGCCCTTGTTGGCCCTTAACCTTTACATGATTTTTGGCGACATGCAGAAGACAGGAGTAGAGCACAGGTTTGCAGGATCCAAGCCAAAAAGAATTACCCTTGAAAATGGGAATCTAAGCATGTTCCTCGAATTAGGAAAGAGGACGCTCGTTACTTGCTCCCCAATTCCTTCCCAACCATGGAAAAAAGTGCCCCGACATTCGGCAGAATAGGTTTTAAAGAAAAAATAAATTAACTAAAGGCGAGCACTGTCACTTCAAAAAGGAATAGCTGAAAAGTATGATGAAATACTTACAGGACTCAGCAAACGTCCTACTCCTCACTACAAAAATAAACAGTGGGCATATGTTGATAAGCTTATACAGAATGTTTGGAATGAATTAAGTTGATTTGTCATTGCTAAGAGCCTGAAATCTTCACAGTGGCTTCAGAGTGGGTAGATGCGGTTCGGGTATATAGTCTATTGACTGTACAGACACATGGTTGTGTGAAACGCTGTTACGTACCTTTGTGTCATAAGGAAATACAATGCTCTTCTAAAACTCTTGTTCTGGATACCAATACATATTTAATCCTAAAAATAACCACTGGAAGTTGTAGATTTGTCCTGCTCTTCCACACAAAGCTGCGTAATACCCCACTACATTAATATTATATCCTGCTCGCTTCTCCACAAGATTGGAAAGACATTTTGACATTATGTGCCTGTGAACTGTCAGGGCCATGATCAAAAAATGTATGAACACTTGCACCGCAGGACAGAAAGGGTGAGAGTCAGAGTTTCATCCTTAATGAGCCATCAGCTAACACTTAACCCAAGGTGATCACTCTGCCTTTGTTTTCACCTGCCTTGTGTTGCATGGGCGGGCAGTTGGGTAAAAGTAACACTTCAAAGGTTCAAGGGCGTGGTGTATCTTTGCTTATGACTTAGGCAGCTGATGCAAAGTGAAATCCAAACATACTGCCAAACTAACTTGAATACTCAGACTAAGCCACCTATGAAAAAAAAGAACATTCATTTAAAGGGTGGGCGCTAAAACTGGGGGCCAGAGTCTGAAGTAACTCAATTATTGGACCGAAAAATAACATGCATACTACATTGTTGCATTCAACGATTCCTAACGAAAAAAGATAAGTGTGCAGGTATCTTCAAGTGACCACTCAAGCTAGGGGTGATGGCATGTGCAGTACCCACATGTACGTCAACACGTTTACTAAAAGGTATCTTGGTCCTACAACTGCAGAAGGTCCACGGATAAGGATGGATAGTAATGAACAGTGATTTCTAGTAAGAATGTAATCTTGAGACAGGGCTTTTAAGCTTCTGCAAGTCACGTGTCTATGTTAAAGAACGTGGCACTGGGAGCTGGGTTTTCACCAACTGGTGTACATACCCAGTAAAGACTGGGGTTAGCATCTCTTCTGGGCATGACTTAGATGCCACACAATGCTGCGCAATTAGTCTCCTGTATTTAGCAGACACGAAGACAAACAAAAAAGTAATAACCCTTTGCACATATAGATAACTGGTGGCTCCGCTTATAAATACAAAGTATTCAGACCAAAAAAGAAAAAGTCACCAGGAGTCAATACATTTTAATATGGAAAAAAAGTGGAGGAATTTAAAAATACTGCATGATACTACTCATTTGTTAAACATATTGAATCTTTGAATTTGCAGCCTTTACGGAACCTAATAATACATAGTGGGTCACACAAGCAATGTATTAGAGAAATGCATTGCATTTTATCGATTAAATGCCTCTTAAATTCCCTGAAAAAGTAGTGCAACACGACAACCATAAATCTGTGGCCTGTAATCCAAGGGGCTCTTTTTATTGCATTACTCACATTGCATTACTCGGAGTAACGTGCATCTTTAGATATTGCACCTGTCTCCTCACTGCCCTTACAAGCATCAGCCTAACCCAATGTTATGTTAAAGTTATGCAAGGTGAACGGAGAGATGAACATACGAGACACTAGGCATCTCTATGGTTGTGAGAGGCGCAACACAGTATTCCATACCAAGTACACTCTGCATTTTTGGAACGGCTATCCTATTTCAGCCTTATTGCCTTTTAGAGATTTAACAGTTTAAAATAAGTTATAAAGCCTCTTTCTGCTATTTAGTATTTTTTCTCTTTTTACTGTGGGTCGATCTGCTGTTGGGAACTTTTAACCAAAGGACTCAGTTTTTTCAGTCCTCAGGGGTGCTACTTTTATAAATATTGGTTTTGGTGTTTTTACTCTTTTTCTGCACCGGTGCCCGGTTTTGGGGGCACCTGGTGCATCTCCTTTTACTTTTTATTCAGCAGCCATTAAGGTGCCATTTTCCGGCAGCCATCTTGGTTGCCGGTCTAGTTGTTGGTGCTGGAGCCAGGTCAGGCCTCCCCCATGCTCTTTTTAAACGTGGGCAGCCACCGGCCGCGCAGCGGGCCAAAGGCGCGCTTAAGGCAAGCCCGTCTGCGCCCATCCGCGCCCTGACAAGCCCAGGGCCCAGAGATGCTGCTTGTTTTAGGTATTCAGCTTCACATCTTTATGCTTTTAGAAACACCCAGATATGTTCCACTCCTGTAGGGCCTAACCAGTCATCTGTGTGTCCCCCCTGTTCTAGTTGTTCTTGGGCTCCCAATTTCATCTCACCTTCTAATACCTCCTCCCATCAATTAGGTAAGCTATTACTGCTTAACTGCCGCTCCCTAGCGGCACACTCCTTACATATTCACATGCTCCTTGAAGAGCTATCACCAGATGCCTTGTTTCTCACTGAAACCTGGCTGAATGGAGATTCTTCAGCAGATTTATGCAGTACCTTACCCCCTAACTATTCTATAGTTCACTTAGACAGACTTCATATGAGAGGTGGCGGTATAGCTATTATTCACAAAATCTCCATTAAATGCTCAACATTCCCACTGGAAATTCCAGGATGTGAAAGTATGTTCTTCTCTCTGCACTTGTCGTCTACTTATACTTTCTCAGGAATCCTTCTCTATCGCCCCCCCCAGCCCGTGTGGATTCTTTTTAGAAGTTATCCCGGAGGCAGTGGCCAGTTCTAGTAGGAAGGCCTCTAACTTAACCGTCCTCTGCGATTTTAATATCCACCTAGACAATCCTAACTGTCCATCGGCTAAATCATTATTAGCCTCTTTTACCTCTATGGGTATGGACCAGCATGTTACTGGTCCAACTCACACGAAAGGCCATACTTTAGACATTTTTTTTAGTAATATCCCTAATCTTACCTTCTCCTCCTCTCTACCTCTACCCTGGACCGATCACTATTTAGTGTCACTTACGTTTACCTATGATGCTCCTAGAGAGACACAGCCCAGGGGCACCACAATGGGTCGTGCTTGGTCGAAGTTGGTACCTAGCACTTGGCATATGGCACTCTGTGCTTCTCCCTTAGCCAGTGACCATGCCTCCATTAATACGGTGGACATGTTTAACAAATGGATTTCTACCTCTTTAAACTCAGTTTTGCCTTGCAAACTGAGGGTGAAAAAACCTGCTCATAAGTCTAGTCCCTGGTTTTCGTCTTCTCTATTGGACCTTAGAAAGAACTGTAAAAAATTGGAGAGAATTTGGAGAAAAGATTATAATCCTTCTGCTAAAGAAGCCTATAGATCAGCTATTAGATCTTACCATCATAATATTAAGACAACACAAGCTCTATAGTACAGTAGTAGAATAGAGAACTATTCCACTTCTCAGAAATAAATCTTTCAGATCTTTAAGGAGCTCACTATACCCCCTATGCCGCCCTCCCCGGTGGAAGCTTTTATTATGCATAGTAATGTATTAGCGGCTCACTTTCAAGACAAGATTAACAAGATATACTCCGGTTTTCCTCCATCTCCCTCTCAGAATAATCTCATGGGGCAGGAGATGAATTCTCCTACAGGTTTGACCCAGTTAACCAATTTTTCCCCCCTCACAGGTACTCTGATTGGGAATTTTCTTGCTAATATCAAATCGGGTTCTCCCTTGGACCCGGCCCCTCCTTCTATTCTTTTGAAGGCAGCAGATATTGTTGTTGGTCCTTTGACAGAAATACTTAATAATTCCTTGTCCGCTGGTATTCTTCCCAGTTCCCTCAAACATGCAATCATAAAGCCTTTCTTAAAAAAATCTAAGCTGGATCCCTCTGTCTTGGATAATTATCGACCCATTGCCCTTCTTCCTATATTGGCAAAAATTCTGGAGAAGCACGTGAACCTGCAATTGACCAGGCATCTTGAGAGCCACGATCATTTACATCCTTCTCAAATGGGTTTCAGAACCCATCACAGTACAGAATCGGCACTCCTTACTGAATCTGCTCGGCAACTTCTAGATCAAGGTGGTCATGCTGCTATTATCCTCCTTGATCTTAGTGCAGCATTTGACACTGTCGATCATACTCTTCTCCTTGATAGACTTTCCAAGATAGGGTTAGGAGGTCCAGCCCTTGCCTGGCTCTCCTCCTTCCTCACGGGAAGATCCTTTCAAGTTTTGGATCGCTCTTTTTTGTCTGACGTCCGGTCTCTATCTTGTGGAGTCCCGCAGGGTTCATCTTTAAGCCCCACCTTGTTTAACATCTATCTATCATCCTTGGCCACAGTAGTCGCTCCTTATAACCTCTCTATGGTCACTTATGCTGATGACACGCAATTGGTGGTTTCCCTCTCTAGTAGTAGGGACTCCCCCTCTGCCAACCTGGCCGACTGCATGAAAGATATTGGGGACTGGATGACCCTGTCGAAACTGAAATTTAATGACAGCAAATCAGAGGTAATGATTATAGGTAATGGCGCCCCTACCGCCCCTCTGGCTATGTACTCTGAGGCTTTTAACAGCCTGCCTCCTCCAATAACACAAGTAAAAAGCCTCGGCTTTCTGCTTGACCCACGCTTAACTATGGAGCCACAAGCTAAAAGAATCTCCTCGATCTGCTTTGGCTTAATTAGAAGTGTCAGGAAGATTCTTGGACTTCTGCCATTCGCTGCCAGAAGAATTCTTGTACAAGCCCTAGCCCTCTCCCGCCTAGACTAAGGGGAACTCTCTATATCTTAGTTCTCCAGATTATGTAATAAAGAGGCTGCAGGTTACGCAGAACGCGGCAGCTAGACTTCTCATGAATACCCCAAGGCATCTTTCCGCTAAACCAGCACTTGCAGCTCTTCATTGGCTTCCAATTAAGCAGCGCATTCAGTTTAAAGCTCTGTGTCTTGTTCACAGAGCCTTACACAATAAGGGTCCCCTTGCCCTTAGAAAACGGATCTTTCTTTACTAGCCCCTTAGACCTCTTAGATCTCGTTCTTCTCGACAGGTTTACATCCCTTCGGTTAAGAGATCATGGGGAGGTAATTCGTTCTCCATCAGGGCTGCTCGGCTCTGGAATGCCCTGCCCTTTGAATGCCGTCAGGAATCCTCTGAACTTCTCTTTAGGAGGAAGTTGAAAACCATTCTCTTTCCCAGTTAATCTGCTTCCCCTGGCTCTTCCGACATTCATGGTGTACTTTAGCGCTGGGAAGCCCCCGGGTAGCCATGCGCTCTACAAATCTACAAATCAATCAAATCAATCAAATCAAGTGTGGCCATTGCTCTACAGAGTGATCAGGCTGGGGGAGGAGAGAGAGGGGAGACAATGAGGTCAGACTCTTTCATGTTACTGTAAATGTCATGACGTCAGAAACCGATATTAAAAGAGATATCAAAGAGATACATTAGTTGGTCACACTGAAGCTGATATAGTTAAGAAGCAAGAGCTGCCTTAAATCACCAACTAACACCGACATTTCATCTTCTTTAATGGCTGGTTCAGCTCCCGACGAAAACCAATATAGTGGTATAGATCGATTCCCGTCCACAGCACGCATGCAAAATATTTTCATGCGCCAATTAACTCATAAATTGTGCCTAGATCATCAACTAATATATATTACTATAAAAAAAGAGCTTAGACAAAATGTTGGTCATCGAACAGTAAAACCTTGCCAATAGTTCCAAACGATCAATCACAATGAACATGCCAGAGAAAGTTGAACATATGTGGAATTCTCGCATGATTATTTTGAAAAACCAATAATATTTGATATGTTTGTACTAATAGAGTGCAGATAAGGAAACGAAGGCACCACTCTTATTTTGGGCGCAACGGATTCATCAACATTTTAGGGGATTGTAGTCCGGTCTTTTGTAGGTTATAGGGTGATTTATCAGGCTGTGAAGATAGGTGGCTGAAGCTGCTCCTGCGATGGAAGCTTGGCCAGTAATCAGTGATCCCAGTGAAGCTTTGTGCATGTGCGTATTTGCATGCACGGTGCCGGTTGTGGATTGAACCCAACTGGCCAGATTGTATGTGCAGAATAGTTAAAATCTAGATGATTCTTTAAAAAAAAAAAAATAATAATTAATTCGTTTTCGTCATGTCAAGCAACAAATCATTGTCATACGACCAAAGAAGCAGTAAAGACGACCAGGGTGTACAAGATACAATAAATGCTTCCTAAGACTTAGCGCCATCAATGGGAATTCTGGGAAAGGAGGTGTTCTCTCTGTTGAGGGGCTAGAAACACAGACACTGTAAGAGCTTCTCTGACTCATACTTTCGGGGCTTATGCGTGTTCGTGCATCAATATCCAAAAAAGCAATCCAGGGGCCCATATTTTGTTACATTTATGGGGGCAACCTCTGCTCTTGCATACCATCCTTTCTGCCGCTATATACATATCTACCCCTCTTTTCCATTCAGATATCGTCATGGCCCCCGGGAGCTATTTATTTAGTACACAAACGGGACCTATTTCTCCACAGAGAGAAATGTAGCATCAATAAAGGTCACAGGGCTTGGTGTTTCTATTACAGTAACAAATGATATCACAATGGAAACCAAGTACATTAAAAACTAGATATTTTAATGAATCCATATTTCAATTTAGGTTTAACGTTAGCTTATTCTATATCCAAAGATCCAAGCCATCTGCCTAGAGCACACAACCTTGCTATGAACCCCGTTGCCAGACTTCATAACGCTCACCATAGCAAACAGTTGGAACACCCAAACACTGCTTCCAGTTAAAATAGTGTCCTTTAACAGTGTCGTACAAGGTCCTTGGGAAATGGTACTCCATTGCCTCCACCATTCTATTCTGAGCTCAGGTTGTGCTTATACGTCACACACATACATCGAAGAACTGTATTGTCACCTAAATTCACTCTTAGGAACACCTTCCTAGACAAAGAGAACTTAGAGGGTTTACTAAAAACCTACCATTTTGCGTCTCGTATGACTCTGTAGTCAAATCTCCCTCAGGTTCAAGTTTCTTTCCTCAGAAGCACTGGACAGGTCCCTGGTCCCTACATCCCCCACAATCCTTATAAACACCATTCCATCTTCCCTACCTAGAATAGTCTACCACTCCTCACAATGCCTCTAATAACCTGCCTACAACCTCTCAAAAGCACTAGAAGAAGCCTCCCCTCAAGAATGTCTTACAAAAAACAAACTAAATCAATAAACAATCTTACATTTGGAGGCGTGGCTTGCTTTTAGAATAATGAATGATTAAGTCAACTAAGGCAGAGCTGAGACTCTGAACTTCAAAGAGGGTATTAAGTGTACAATATATTAATTATTATATCCAGATTTGAAAGTACACAAACGGTAAGCAAGTTAGACTCAGGGCTTTATATAAATTCATGCTGCACCTATATGAGAAATGCTCAGAAAGATAAAAAGGTTGCATAACCTACATTTGGGCCTGTGATAGAGCAGAAAATGCTTGTATTGTTCATGCAACATTTTAATTGTGGTGTAAGGGTGTCTCAAATAATTAAGCAAGTCAAACAAGAACAATGTTGGCTGACTGCCTGGAAGCCACAACCATCTGGATTGAACCTCTATCTGATCTATCTATAGTGTTTTGGTAGGCTGGGTGATGGCTTGTTAAAAATCATGTGCGCCTTCCTCCGGACAGGCGATGAGCAGTGGCACCCTCTTTGGTGCGCTAAGAAGCAAATGGGCCCTGATTTCATAGAGGAGTAAGGGAAAGACCACCACTGGGAGGGAGGGGCAGTAGAAGAGAAATTGGAGAAGGAAGTGGATGAGAGGACTATAATCTCGTCCGCATTCTCCAGCATGCAGATGGGTAAACATAAGCAGGGAGGGCAGATTCTTTGTCAAAATCCTGTATTTTATGCAAATGGTCTTTATTGCTGGTCTGTCGGAGCAGCAAGGGTATAAGAGGGCTGTGTGACATCTTTCTGTGCAGCGGACACAGACCTTCGGAGTGAGCAATGGGAGTCACCAGAGCACTACTGTGCGTACTGTGATTTTGACTTTAGAAAAAAGGTCCAAGGAGAATGGGATTTCTTGAGCCTTGGTCAAAAGCACATTCACACTCCTTAAGTAGTCAAGGGCCAGTCAGATCATTCCAATGTACTCAGAGGTGTGGCACAGATCACTTTGGTGATGAATAACAATAACTAACAACCAAATATGGTCAAACCTACTCATATCAAGGCAGGAAGGGACCGTGAGAGGCATTCTTCTAGCCACTATTATTGCATTTGTTTGAAACTGAATAACACTTTTCATAAGAGCTGCCCGTAAACCTGATTCCTTCCAAACCTATTCCACGTATGAGCTACTGAAGAATGCTTACCTCAAGTCTGAAGTCCTACTGCTGCTCACTCACCCCAGACAACCATACATTATCAGGGATGTGGAATTCATATCGCCCGACGCCCAGGACATCTTGTTTGGGGTCAAGGGCAACAAGATTTTATGTTTGTTTTGTCCTTAGGACAAGTAGGCCCACCCCCTGCAGCACAAACCCTTTGGCTGCCTGTTTACAGAGTGTGGAACTCTCTGCAGTTGAGGTAATGTGTTTCCAAAAGATAATGCTGTTCGAACTTGTATTTATGGTTCATTATTTGAAAGTCTTCATTATTAGAGTGAGAGCTGTAAATAAATGTTTTAAGGTCACACTTCACTACTGACGTTTGTTCCAGTACAAAAAAAAATACGTGTACATACATGTTCGAAAAGTTTAGGCTAAGAGGCTAAGTATAATGCTCCCAGAATGCTCTCTGATTATATGCAAATGAAGTGTCATTTAGTAAAATGTGTTGATGCATGCTAGTATTTCCCAAAAATATTTCTAATGGAAAATCAGTGTAACCATTTTCAACACGATTATAGGAAGCATGAAAATAAACAAACACTGACAAAGCCAACTGATCTGACATATTTTTATAAGTCTTTTAGTTTCATCAATGCATGTCTTGTTTTGACATGGCTTTTGTAACACTTTATTGTTGTGGGAGCTACCAGGCCCTCAACATTGTAACAAACACTGGCAAAACCCCCCCAAAAAGTTTTTGAACTCTAAAAGCACACGTTGCCACCAGCGGCATAACAAAGGCCCGCAGCCGCCCTCCAGGGGGCCCCTTCAGCACAGCACCTGCCCTGAGTGAGTCTGGAGAGGGGGCTCCTCCATGTTCTTTGCAAAGGGGCACCCTCCAGTTTCGTTACGTCACTGATTGCCACTGTAGTTCCTGACTCTGAACAAAACTACTTTGTGTGGCAATATGCTCCTTGTGGAAGAGCAGAATGCGATCACTCACAGTAAAGCCAGCCGAAAAAGAGAGAAATAGAAGTTTAATAAAAACAAAATGTCTTTGTTCACACCAGACCTAATTAGGGACCAAGACACACATGTAGGTAGCTTTTTGCATGTCGCAAACAGCGACTTTCGCTGTTTGCGACATGCAAAAAGCACATTGCGATGCACAAACCCAGTTTTGCGATTCAGTAACCTGGTTACCGAATCACAAAACGGGTTTGCGACTCGCAATTAGTAAGGAGTGTTCCCTTCCTAATTGCGACTCGCAGTGCAATGTAGGATTGTTTTGTGACCGCGGGCGCAAACCAATCGCAGTTTGCACCCATTTCAAATGGGTGCTAACACTTTCACAAAAGGGAAGGGATCCCCATGGGACCCCTTCCCCATTGTGAATGTCACTGTAAACATTTTTTCAGAGCAGGCAGTGGTCCTGCGGACCACTGCCTGCTCTGAAAAAATGAAACGAAAACGTTTCATTTTTGTTATGCATCTTGTTTTCCTTTAAGGAAAACGGGCTGCATTACAAAAAAAAACTGATTTATTGAAAAGCAGTCACAGACATGGTGGTCTGCTGTCTCCAGCAGGCCACCATTTGCGAGGGGGTCGCAAATTGCGACCCACCTCATGATTATTCATGAGGTGGGCATTTGCGAAGCCCTTGCGAATCACAGATGGTGTCAAGGACACCATCCTACATTCGGATTTGCGACTCGCAATTTGCAGGTCACAAATCTGAACCTACCTACATGTTGCCCCAAATTTTTAAAGAAAGTCACAAAAGTGCACCCATGGTATATGTCGTACCCCTGTAAAATATTTGTGAACTGTATTTTAGCATGGGTAAATACGATGTGTAGATTTGCTCATGTGAAAATCTATTAAGCATTTGCAAGTTCATTTTCCCTCCAGCCACTTTCTTCCCAACTCTGGAAGAAGTTCTAATTCTGCTATTGTCCGGAGTAAATGTCCAACCTTTCTTATTATGGGAAAATATTCGAGAGAAGCTGGTAAAAATCTTTAAAACATGCAGGTTAGTAGGCTTGCAGACTCAAAGGCATTCCAGCCCTGGAACTATTGCTTACTGCTTCCTCCAGCCCCAGTATGCAGATCTGCAGAAAGGTGGCAAAATAAGGAAATTGCTACAGTAGGAATTGAAACTGCAAGTATTCAAACCCTACTATGGTAGTAGCCCTGGCATAATCAGAGAGGCTATTAATTGCTGCCATGATTTGTCGCCACACTACATGGCACCAAAGGGACAAGTAGATCTTTTTACAGGACAAGTAGATTTGAGAAGCAACCTGTCCCCTGGACAAGTAGATATTTTAATAAATTCCACACCCCTGATTATGCACTCCCAAAGTCCTTAAAGTGCCCCACGAAAGTGATCATCCACGTGAATGGATAATTTATAAGGGAGTGTACACTGAGCTGGGAATCAGAACTTAATGGAAAATGGGTGCTATCATGGTAGGCTTTTATTAATCTGTTTTCTACCCTACGTGTTAAGAATAAACTATGCTTTGACCCTCTAAAGCAAACATCTATGGTGTGATGCGTTGCCAACTTTATCATGCCAGTGCCTAGAGATTATTACCTCCCTGACCGTCATTGTCTTTCCATGGGATATCCATTTTAGCAGTGGCCAACTACCTATTCTTTTATAGTCCCGTATAATAACGGGAATAAAATGTACACGCTCCCCTGGAGAAACAATCACAAAAAACTGTCATGTTCAAGGGTTACCCTTTCCTCGTCAATATGCCATAGTGAGTGGGGTAACTAAAGTCAGCACCCAATTAACAATACTGGGATGCATTTTGTTGCTACCATATGCACCCGCCCACATGGAGGCACAGCTGAGATTTCCCAAATTCTAGTTTATTAGGGAGTGGTCTTGGGTGGACATTCATGGGCACCAGTCAGGCTTCAATTCGTGACAAGAGTGGATCACCTCAGAAGATGTAGTAAAGTGGAAAGTATTATTGTCTACATTCCCAGACGGTGGTTACAGTGGTGGGAGGAGTTAACTGGGGAGACAAGAGGTTTTCCCTATTTTTCCCTTCAATAACATTGTCATGTACTGGTGTGCAGTCTGTACCAGTGAGGCTGATGCTGGTCTCACTTAACTGACAAGTGGTGAGGAGACATAAATCAGCTTTGGAAGATATAATGGGACACAGATGTTCCGATTACAGAGATGACTGCTGAAACATCCATAGAGAGCAACAAACTTGGGTGGCTCTAAAAGGACAAGAAAGGACAAGACATCAAATCCATGTCCAAACCAAAGCTCAGGGTCTGCAGCTCACACAGCTCCTTTAAGTTTCTGTAGCAAGGCCATCAAAAAACTGCCACATTCTAAGGGTGTTAGTTCACTATGTGGAGGAAGAATGCTTTTGTACCCATTGAGAGAAGAGGTCTAGAACCCTGGAATCAAAGTGGGAGCCAGCCATTTGCTATGTTCTCTGCTCAACTTTGAGACTGCATCAAGTCCTCAGTATTCTGAAAGGTTAGGTATGACAGCGCAGATAACATCCAGGAGATAACGGTCGAGACTTCAGACAAGGGAGCAATGGAAGAGCCCAATAAATCCCTGTTATGTAAGATGTGCTGCAGCAACATCAAAAACACAGACCTAAACAATTTAATTTGCACTCCAGGAGGATAATGCATCCCAATAAATCTGTTGGCTGTAGTTTAATGCTGAAATGTCTTTCCATTTTTATCACCTTAAGCACTGTCAAAAGAGTTTCACTTTCCAGTTAAACAAAAATTCTTCTTAAGGCAAATATTAGACTGGCATTTAAATGTTATAGATGAAACCTAAACCAGGCCGCTTCTTCAAACCATACGCCACGATAGCAAACAGGAGAAAAGGATAGATACTATCAAGACTAATTTGCTTGCTTACTTAGTTTTTTACCTTATAACCTCCAAAGACGACCTCTCCGTCTTGTTGCGAATTACATCAAGAGACAGGCCTGCTTAAATTTGGCCAGGGCATTTGAAAGTGCATCATAAGAACACCCTGCCTAGAACAAACAATAGGTTTTATTAGCATACTGCAGGAATGGAATACGAAACTGGGTTAACAACGGAAAACTCAATAAGTGGCTTTACAGTATACTTCTCAAAATATGAAGTATATAACCTAAAGAGTAAGGAAACCATCGTGGAGCACTTAAAGATCTTCAAAGGTCTTGATTCGTTTTTAGACACAGCTGCCTGATACCAAACTAAACTTGGACTCCGGTGTCTTTATGCAGGGAATTTTCAATATGTTTATTCCAAAGGCTTTCGTTGTTTTTCCAGGAGGGCCCAGAAAACAAATAGCAAGTTCCTACTGATTTAATGCCCCAATCAGCACCAGAAAATCATATTGGCGTACTATACTTCACCAGATCCAGGCACTCTATAGTCAGGTCTCCACTACTCTGGCTTGATAGGCATTAAAAAGGACCTTAAAAAGTGTCTATTGCATTTGTGTATCTGTTAGTCATTCTGAAAATAACAGAACTGAATATATTTTAGAGTGCAGGGGCTGACTAACACCAGCACTACCCATAGTCAAAATCTATGTTTTCTTTTTTGCAAGTTGCAGGGGTAACCGTGCATTTTCTCTGCTTTACCAGACTGATTTGAATTTCTTGGGATACGTCTGATCACGAGTTTACTTTCCGAGATGCATGCTATTTTTTATATTATAGCGGGTAAAATAAAATTGAGGACGCATTCACTGTAGCATACAGTAAAATAAACCTTTCTTTAAAGACCATTAGATTAAGGAGACCTAAGAAGGACAACTTGTGTACGATTGTAAAATGTCTTTCAAAAATATCTTTCATCACCCAAGGCAATTGGATTTTTTTTTTTTAAATGTTGAGTATGAATTAATCCAGCAAAACTAAAATCTGCGAAAATCTACATAGGCACATGAAAAAATATATCTACGCACAACACTTGCTGTGCCTCTTTTCAGTGGCTAAATCGCTCCTAAAAGGGGTAGAGGGAGGTGTGCAATGTGGACATTGAATTAAAATGTATCCACTCAACTGGCAAAATGTACTGGAGCACAGCAAGCATAAAGGCCACTTTAGACTGTTCTCTGAAAAATTATCATCTTGTGCTAATATTCTGTTAAACCCAGACGCTGGAAAGCTGCCTGAATCTAAAGAAGCAGAGGGATTGTAAACAGAAAGCACTTGGAGGTTACTATAGCCTTAAGAGAACTATCCAGGCCCCAACAGAAGCTTAGGGAACGCGGTCTATGGGTAGGGCGACAGGTGCCACACGGTACCAAAAATAGATCATGGTGACAGCTACAACAAACGCATCAAGACTTAACAGGAGCTAAATAGCCCCAGGTGTCTTCTTATGTGCATTCTTAAAACCTAAAATATAGCAATGACCTACTTTGCAAAGGAGTAAGACCGGGTGATCTATGCAAACTCTTGTATCAATTCCTGTCACTGGAATACAAGACCATCCAAGAGGCTACATCTGAACAGGAGATGTACCTAGAGGGTTCAGCTGCCGGTTTTGAAACGTAGAGACCAAGGTTCGAATACTACGCTGGGAGATAGACTCAACATTGTGTGGTTCAGGGTAAATCACTAAATCTCCATATGCCTAAATGGGCGTAAAATGTATCTGTGTAACATGCACTTTATGTACACATCTTGTAGCCCCTCTCCTGATCCCTCGGTTAATGTACTGCACTCTGCTCCTTAATAGCTAGGTTTGCACTCTATAAATGCCAAAAAACACAAACCTCCTCGGATATGTTACCACGTGCTCCAGGGACCCCTGGAAATGTTTCCAAATGGTAGAGGGCTCTATCTGGCACAAGCACCTTTTAGATTATCGTTGCCTGGTTAGTGCAGTATTTTGGACTCAAAGAAATGAATCGCCCAAGTAGATCGGGCTCTACAGTTTATGAGGAACTGCCCTGAAAGCAAGTGCCAAAGTACTTGGAAACTAAATTTGGGGCAAGGGGACGGGAGGTTGCGGGATGGGGAAATAAACATAAATGAACACAACTCGGTGAAACTGGAAATCTTTCATGCCTGACAAGTACTCTCAATAGCTAGAAAATAATGAGAAAAAGTGGAACACCTGAATAAATAAAAGGAAGGTATATGGTAAGGGTAGGGAAAACGTGGAAATAATATGGAAAGTTTATTTAGATCCATGTAATGCCTAAAAACTAAATAAAGAAATGTTAGAGTATATAGAAAAGTCATTTATAAGATCACCGGTCAAGAGTAAAACACGGTACGGACTTCAGTGTGCGCTGCTTTTCACTACTTTCATTTTGACCCTCAACGTTCCTGTAGTTTCCGCCATGAATATGAGCCTATACATTTGGCACTTAATATTTTAATTTTATGCGGAACATTGACAGAGTCGCATCATTTACTGGGAGCAGCGCATTCTCTCTCGCTATCACAGAATACACAAACTAAAATCAAAGCCGTCAACTGCTTGGACAGCGTGAGTGCCTTCTATGGACAGTAACGGAGAAGCATGGAGAGCACAGCATGCTGCTCTCATTTCTTACATCTGGGAAACCGTTCAGAGCAAGCACGTTTTATTCTGCACATACTCGAAGGGGCTTTGTTCTGCCTCCTTCAGCTCCTATACCTTCAGCCACGGGCTTGCAACACAGTCAATCGCATCTCTGATCCACCCACATGAGTATTTTAGACTTACCTTTTTCTATTGGCTCTGTTGGTCTACCCTCGTGCCTACACTGGAATGCACATGTGACTACTTTACGTTTGAAAATGGCACTGTCATCACCCATGTAGTTCGTTATCTCATTCATGTATTGTGTACACAAAGCAATCTTTATTTTTGAACATGTTTTCCGTGCTCTTTTATCACTTTGGTCAGGCTTGAGTGCAACTGCCAACCCTGTTGCTTGTGTTTTTTAGGTCGAGCATAAACTTACAACTTCTTGTATACTTTTAAATATACTACTTCTGTGGGCTTCCAGCTATTTAATGTGTTACTTTCAGTGTCATTTAAAAATCCTTGCTTCCTAGTGGTCAGCCATGCCTCTGTCTCTCCTCCTTCTGTGGAAGCAGGGACCACTACTTTATAATTACACTTTGTCCTGGTTAGGTAGTCTGGAGGGGACTTTTTTTTTTTTTCCTTCAACTTTGTTTCCGGCTCCTGTCCAGGGAATCTTCCCTTTTTATTTGCAGAGCATTTTTACTCTGAACTTAGCTGTAAACAAGGCTGTAAATCAGCTGTTATATTGGTCACATTTGGTCTTCGTGGGCTCTCTGCAGCCTCTCTCAGCTGCCTGGCTCCCCCCATTCCTTGACTTGGATTTTCTTTACCAACTCTACTAGACCTCCGCAATCCACTTCTGCTCCACACTAGGATCCCACTTGCAGCTCCCTCACTGCATCTCAGTTCACACTCCAAGCCCTCACCTGTGCCACTGCCAGGAACCCCACAAACTCAGTCCGACAGAGCACCTTAGTTCTTACAGTCAGTACACACTACTGTTCTAGTACTGGGAACTTGGGCGCAGCTCCGTCAGTGCACTTCAGTTCACAGACTCCAAGCCCTCAGCCGTGCCAGTGCCAGAACCCCCCCCCCTCCCCCACACACACACACAGTCTGCCAGGGCACCTCAGTTCTCGCAATCATTACACTCTGCTGCTCCAGTACTGGGATCTTGGGCGCAGCTCCATCAGTGCACATCAGTTCACACATTCCAAGCCCTCAGCCATGCCCATACCAAGAACCCCCACACACGCTGTCTGGAAAAAAGTTAACTCAGTCCAACATATCGGCAGTTGTGCAATTATCCATGTAACAGGGTCAGTCTGCAAGGCGGTAACAAAATCTCCAATGAGGGACAAACAAAGCATTTACCAATGATAAAGAATTTTTGAAAGGCAAGCCAACGAACAAGTGAAAGTGATGGGCATGAGGTGGGTGTGGTTAAGAGCCCACAATACTTACAACAGGTCAAAGCGCTTGTGCACTCGACCTAAAAACGAAACTCTGTATTGTGACATATCTGTACATAAAATCAAAGAAAAATCTAATTTTTCTAAACAATTTCATCACACTCACCCAAAAATTACCCCATTCTCCAGATTTTCTGCCTCTTTTCACACAATGCCACAGAGCAGCTTTTCCTACAATTTCACTACATTCCTTATAAGCAGCCTTAGCAATGGGGGTGTGCATAAAGTGAAGAAAGTAAATCTAGTGCCCTTTATCACCTCTTGCGAGCCTAGCGTAAGACACAGCTTCAGCTATGCATCCTGTGGTTATTTCCATGTTCTGTGTCATTCCGCTGAGTCAAGACATGGTGAGTAAGGCATTGATGTAACGATCAAAATGTCTTTCATTACTGTTAATTAGTGAATTCTAGCATTATGATAGCTTTATTTTGTAAATTAATATAGAGCTAAACAGACCTACCTAGTAGCAAAGAGATTTTTACCATTGGCAAAATAATGATATAAGAAAAGGAGGTAAAAGGCTGAAAGTAAGGCCTGACGAAAACCCCTGGTAAATAGGACCAAGCAAGAATTAACACTGGAATAGGCCTGACAATGTAGCCAAAGAGAATGTTGTGTAGAAGAGTACGTCCCTGTAGAGGAAACCTCTGGAAACACCTGTAGTTCGAGGTTGGTAATAGGACAAGACATAGGGCCTCGTTACGAGTACGGCACAGGGGATTACGCTGTCCCAGACATGACGGATATCCCACCCGCCGTATTACAAGTTCCATTATATCCTCTGGGACTTGTCATACGACGGATGGGATATCCGTCACGTTTGGGACGGAGTAATCCCCTCCTCCAAACTCGTAATAAGGCCCATAAATGTGGACAATCCTGTTTGGAAGTGGCGCTGGAAGATAAAGATTTTGAGTTCATCCTACAAAGGGCTTTAGGAGTGGGACTGTCCTAAGGTTGGGGGTTAGGAGTTTCAGGCTGCAAGGTCCACTCCTAGAGAAGGACTGATACAATGCTTAAACATTCTTGAAGGTAGGTGTTTCTGAGAAGGAGATAAATTGTGCTTTGCAGGAATGTGACCTGCCAGAGATGTTTCTCATCTCAGTATCTGGGGGAGTTACTGGGTACAGCCTTACGGACTGTGCATGCTAATTTCTAGGTCCTCCTCATTTCAGTGGGAAGTCAGCTGAGTGACAGCTGAATTGAGATAATGTGTTAAGCTCTCCTGGTTCCGGAACCCAGACATACTGCCAGGTTTCAGGAGCCTGGTGTAATTTGGGAGGACAACAACTTGACTAGTTATTTGTAAACATACATTGTATATCAGAAATGGCAAACACGAAGAACGGCAATTGACTAAACCATGTTGGTCAAATCTATACCAGAAGCATGAACATTCAGGTTACAAATGCTAAATATTATTCTTTTTATTTCTGCTTTTATCTTCAGGCAGCAAAGTCACTCACTGCAGTTTTCAACATTTCTTTCAATTTCATTGCCCCATTTTAAAAATCTAGTCGTGTGTTACTGGAACTGTCATAATAAAAACAAAATTAGCTGAAGCAGTCTGTCTGGTTGTGCTGCACAACCAGACAGGTGCTTCCCAATAGCCAGGGGACTATCTGAGCAGGGAGCAAATCTGCAGCAAAAGAATGCCTGTGTTTGGAAAGGAACCAAGAAGAACCTGGACTGAGCCCAGTACAGGAATGTTGATGATGTCCTGATGAATGCAAATGATCTCTTTGGGGGCAGTAGCCAGCGCAGAGCCCCCTTCTCACAGGAAGCTCCACCAATGCATGTTTATCTCAGACTGCTATGTTTGCTATTCCCATATAAGCCAAGCACTATTTCAAACTGCAAGGAAAGAATCCTAGTGACTCCCACTGTGAAATAAAATACCGACGCCAGAAGCATACACGCTCAGAATGGTATTAGTTAATAGTGGAAGGGATTTGCTGATTGGAATCACTCCCATTCAACAACCATCCCAAGCTCCTTGAGAACAGCAGTGCTCCCTCCTATTTGGATGATGGTCTCATCACCTGCCGCGCTACCACCATTCACTTGATGCTAATTTTTCACCTCATCCAGATCCACAAATATATCCAAAGTTCTACCCCAGAATAGGCCTTACATGTGTGCAGAGTAACACACTGCATCCACTACCCATAACTCTGCCTCACACCATTAAATGGGATCCAAAAAATACCCTTTTCACTTTACTCAGCTACTTTGAGACCATGACACCAAGTAACCCATAAGATTACTTATTTTAGTGGAATTTTAACCACTTCTACCCAGAAAGTAGATTCCCCAAAAATATGTGAGGGCAGCGAAGACAAGTAAAGTTAGTTCCCAACTCCCCGTGTTACAGCTTCTTTAATTTAGGACCATACGACTTCATGTCATGAGGACAGCTTGTTTCCAGTGAGAGGCTCAGTTGTATTCACCAAGTGCTGTCTTGGAGCAGTAGTCTTGCTCTAGCTCATTACAACCTATTAGGCAAGCACAACTGAAAACATCTTGACTTGTAGATGAAACGTCTAAGAATGGGACAGCTGTATCCTGCTAGCAAAGACTTGTACAGTAACTTCATTCAAAGCCTTAATACTTGCCCCAGGCACTAGAGTATCAACCTAACTGCATAGGGTCCTGTCTTTTGTACTAACACCACTGCAGTCACTTATTACTAAGGACTGGCCTCGGATGGCACAGTAGACCTCCGGTTCAAAAGAATCATGTCCCGTCACCACTTACCACACAGTCCGTGACAAAGAAGTGCTCTACCATTATGACATCCATGGCTATGCCTCGGTATAGTTCACCCTTTTACCATCTGAACCCTAGTAACCCACTGAATATACAGGGATACCACTGTCCTTTCCTTTGTTTTCCCACCTCAGACGTCAGCCATGCTGGCCTACAGTTTACACTTCTCGCTGCTCCCTCTATTACAAACTTGGGCTAAATGTGCTTTTACGTAGTCCTCCCAATACATTCCCATGCCTGAGCATGGATACTCTTTGGGAAAAGTTCTCATCTGCAGCTCTAACGTAACTCATGGACATGAATCATTAATTTGTGAATCCTGAACAAAAATGTTGATTCCACAATTCAGAATTTTACGTGTTTTTTTTGCACATTTTCTCTTTTCAATTGTAGCCCATTGCAATTTTCTGAATCACTGAAATTATGTTTTTTTCACAATATAATATTCCACCCCTCCATCGAATGCAACAATAGTGCACCCTGCCCTTCACCTTTTTTTTGTTGTTGTAATGATACATACATTATTTTTACTATGGCAAGGCTAGAAATGTTCTAAGAAAGAGTCAATCAGTTTTGTCAGGTGCTTCACAATTGATCTTATCCTTGCAAAGGTTCTCTGGAGGCAATATCTGCAACGTAAAACACAGCAAAATACATACCAAATAATCATGATGGAGTCACACTCAATCCAACAACAGAACTAAGAGGAATGATTGATGACTATTTACAGGGGCCCCTGTGCTGGGCTTGGACCATGTTCCCAGAAGGACATCTGTGAGGACTTCATTAAAGGGCAAAAGGGGTTCTGATATGGAAGCCCGGATTGAAGCACCTCAGTCAAGAGGTTAATCCAGACAGCCACCGAAGACAGCTCAAGGCTCAAGACCTTGGCTGCTCTTCTCACCACCATGGAAGAAAGAAGCTACCTCCTCCGTGGCCACCATAGGGGGAGAAAGCATACCAGCGTCCGGTGAGGTAGCCAACACGCTGGTTTCACCCAGTTCCTGATCCCAGTCCATAGCAGCTTCCAGCTGGTATTATAAAGGGTCCAGTGACCCCACCATACCCCTGCCGAATTTAGACCCATAAGAATAAGTGTCTAAATCCAATTTAGGGACCAACGGCTTGCCGTAGACTGAATCAGCATCAAGCGACGTTGTTCTGGCTCCGTGACAGCGATGAGTATAGGGTCAATGGCGCTCGCAGACCCGGGCGGTGTCGACACCTGAACTGACGTTAGGGAAGGTTAAGGCACGAATGGCGCTGGTTCAGATCCAGAAGTGGGTCCTTAGGTGCCACTCAGAGTATAAGCCGAAGCTGCCGGCACAGACCCCTAAGGAGCCCCTGCCAACCCCATGGGGCCAAAGGGCACCCCAACAGGGTTGGCCTGCCCAAAAATGAGGCTCATGGCCAGTTGGGCAGAGGTGGCTCTGGCACCGGAAAAGTTGGGGAAGCGTGGAACCCACCCAGAAGTAGGCTTCACCGAATCCTTCTTTCCCAAATGTCCTGAAGATTTAGTATGGGAAGAAGAGGAGTGGTGGTGGTGACTAAGCAAGAGGTACCTGGACCTTCCTCTCGACCGAGAGCATGAGCGAGGCAGAGCCAGACACTGGCCTGCTATCAGCTTCAGAGACCGCTCTCTCAAAGCTTTCAAGTTCATGGCCCAGCAGTCGGAGCACAACTTTGGGTCGTGGTCGCACTCCAAGCACCACAAACACACCAGGTACAGATCTGTAACCGACATTGTGCAGTGGCAGGAATTGCAGAGCTTGAAGCCGGTCTTCTTGGACATCCTTGATGCTTCTAAGTCGAAAATACAGTCCAGAAGCGACTGAGGGTAGCTCTTCTCCAGATCTGCACTTAGGCTGGCACAGAAAGAAAAGAACTGACATCAGCGAACCAGGATGGCACATGTGTATGACCCGCAACGTCATATCCGGCATTCACCTATGCCACCAGACTGACCCTGGTGAAATTCTAAGGAATCTGCAACTAGAAATCTCTATTAGATATGGCAAAATAATAAATTAATGCCGTCATAAAACACGCCATAATGCATTGCATAATTTGTCACTTCTTGTCACATAATTCATTTAGCCACGCTGCTTAACTTGGTTCCCCTGCTGTATAACTGAAGCGAACCTAGATACAGTGGAGACCTAGCTCCATTATGCAATACACCTTCAGGTACTATGCACAAAACAGTATGATGTAAAGGGTCCTGTTGAGACCAAATAAAAAATAATAATTTGCTGGTTCAGAACATTCATAGTGGGTTTTTTAGCTACTTACATAACCTATACAATTTGAGAACCGTATTTTCAACACTACGTCCTATATACAACTCCTCTGCTGCATGTTTAAAACGGGCATAACGTTGTGTTACCATCACTGGGGCAAAAGATGCAGCAGTGCTACAAGAGGGAAAGCATGGACCAGGAAGAGAAAAAACACTTCACTGATTTGATTGCTGTGCATCAACCCGCTCTGCATATAAGCGTAGGCTTTTGTGCAGTGATCTTGTTTTATACTAATCAAATCATTGCCTTGCTGGAGCAGTAGCCATTTGTAAAGCGCAACAGAAGCTCAAGCTTCACAGGCCAGGGCAGAAATCACTGAATTAGCTTTATATTTTTTCATGTCCCTGTAGTTCATTCTCCACATTTCAATCTATAACAAAAGAGTATCTAATTCAAAGTCACACAACTTTTGATAACCCGGTTCATAGGCGCAAGCACCTAATACTGAAACAGTGTTTTTTTTTTAACTGGCTCCCTGCTGTCACAAAGTATATATATATATATTTTTTTTGCATACATGCGTGTGTGCCCAGTAACAGATTCAAGTCATTTTTGTCATTCCTGTCATGTCTCAAGAAGAGATTACACAATATTTCTGGCTTCACCCACCCAGTACAGTAAAGGCAAAAGCATAAGCTAAAAAACATCAGTAAGAAAAAAAATAATGTTTCCTTGTGTGCAAAGCACTAAAATAACTCCATTTTGTTTAATGTCGATATACAAATATGTTCGATGGGGAAAAAAAGTTTAGTGGATGCTAAACTGAACCACTATTTGGACCTTCATTGCTTTGGATTGAAAACAATGGTGTATTTTTTTGGTCTTTACATTGCAATTCCAAATCAATACATTTAACAGAAATTGAAGTCCCCGATACCCCAAGCATGATCTTTTTTTCCTAAAAGGCCGCCACATTCTATATTTGTGTCTTATTTAGTGATGCACCACCCGCCGCCAGTTCCCCCTTGTATTCCCGTCATCACTTGATACGCGCTGCCTCTTGCATCAAGTGCCTCTTCTCTGCCGTATTGTGATGCACTGGATCCTCCCCCTCTATGCTGTATTCTACGGTGTTTCATTTGTACCTAAAGAAATGTAAATAACTGGGGCTCATATCATAACAATGAACGTTTGATGGGTGACAGAAAAAGAAAAACAACACACTGTAGGCCATAAAGCCATAGCATATTAACAATTAAGGTCTCTAAAAAGTCGGGGTACCCTTAAGAGGTGGTTGGAAAAAGGTAGCAAAAAGCATTTAATTACAAATGTAATTTAATGGCATGCAAACTTCCAGGTTGGGCAATGAAAAAAACAAAAGGCTATTTGGGGAAAGAGCAAGCTTTCCATGCTGTGCCTGTTCTCTGTGCAGGGGAAGTTTACACCACTGCAGCTTTCGCTGCACCTGTTATGTGCTGAGGGAAACTTGCACAACTGATGCCAGGGTTGCAGCTGCTCTGTGTGTGAGTGAAGCTTGCACCACTGTACCTCTTCTGTGTAAGAGGGAAGCTTGTACCACTGCTGCCTGCGCTGCACTTGTGTGTGTGAGGAAAGCTTGCACCACTGCTACCTGCCCTGCACCTGTTCTGTATGAGGGAGACTTGCACCACTGCTGCCTGCGCTGCACCTGTTCTGTGTGGGAGAGAAGCTTGCACCACTGCTACCTGCCCTGCACCTGTTCTGTGTGAGGGAGACTTGCACCACTGCTGCCTGTGCTGCATCTGTGCTGTATGTAAAGCTTGCACCACTGCTGCCTGCGCTGCACCTGTTCTGTGTGAGGGAGACTTGCACCACTGCTGCCTGTGCTGCATCTGTGCTGTATGTAAAGCTTGCACCACTGCTGCCTGCGCTGCACCTGTTCTGTGTGAGGGAGACTTGCATCACTGCTACCAGCGCTGCATCTATGCTGTGTGAGGGAGACTTGCATTACTGTTGCCTGCGCTGCACCTTTTCTATGTGAGGGAGGCTTGCACCACTAGTGCCTGTGCTGCACATGTTCTGTGTGGAAGAGAAGCTTGCACCACTGCTGCCTTTGCTGCATCTGTTCTGTGTGTGAGGGAAGCTTGTGCCACTGCTACCTGTGCTGCATCTGTTCTGTGTGAGGGAGACTTGCATCACTGCTATGTGTGCTGCACCTGTTCTGTGTGACGGATGCTTGCACCACTGCTGCCTTTGCTGCATCTGTTCTGTGTGTGAGGGATGCTTGCACCACTACCTGTGTTGCATCTGTTCTGTGTGAGGGAAGCTTGCGCCACTGCTACCTGTGCTGCATCTGTTCTGTGTGAGGGAAGCTTGTGCCACTGCTACCTGTGCTGCATCTGTTCTGTGTGAGGGAGACTTGCATCACTGCTACCTGTGCTGCACCTGATATGTGGGGGAGAGAAGCTTGCAACACTGCAGCCTATGCTGTGCTTACTCTGTACGACTGCAAATAAAAATTATGTTCTTAAACTCAGCTAACAGCCGAGCTACTGGACTGCAGGAAATATAGTAAATTCGATAGTGTGCAAAATAAAGTCATCATAGTTTACGACCGCATCTGGTTAGCACAGCCTCTTTTTGATGGCAAAATATAACTTTGTGGAAAAAAAGTCACAGATAATGCAAAAGGAAAGGAATGAAATCATCTATGCCAATGCAAATGTTTCCCCAACGAGTGCCGATTTCACTTTAAAACGCATTCCACCATAACTATGTGTTTAATCAAAGTAATAATATAGGTATTAATGCAATTATGATAGATATCCAAACGTGCCTTTTTTACCTGCGCCTGGCAAACCGTTTATTACGAAACTCAAGGAGGACTTGAGCAACACGCTATCCTGTGTGATGGCGAGAGAACACTACCAAAAAAATCATATGGGGATTTCAGCCGAGGTTCTCAGGAGACATTTCTGTGGGACCATCAATTTCTACAAAGCACAAACATTTTACAGAGATTTCAACTGCGACCGGTTGGGGAAACTGAGCACCTGTCATACATACAAGTCTGCACAGCAAACATAACGATTACAGATGCACAAATTCTGCAACAAGAAAATAAAGGGCTGCACGAAGACAGGCTCTCGCCGGCATATCTTGTTCGTGATATATTTGAGGACATCGGATGCTTTACGTCCACTGGAACACTAGCCCATTGAGATAATCGTTGAGTTTCAATTCAAAGACCCCAAGAGGGGAGCTTTCTATATCCAGCAAGAACATGCAAGTTAAGTGCCACGCGCACAGCCCTGTCCCTGGTCTCCTGAAAGGGAGGAACAAAGGAACCAGGAACAATCTTCCAGTTATAGGGGGACTGGTGGGAAGATGGGGCCCTATAACATGTTTACACCAAACTCTTATTTGACTCTGCACAGACCTCCACGTTTTGACTGGAAAGGAGTACGTTTTTGTAAACAGGCCTTGGGAAAAGCCATCGCTCTGGACTCAACCTCACTAGGGATGATGTCTGCTATCCTGAGAACAAACTGATAGCAGATGTGACTGCACAGAATAACGTCTGCAGAGAGGATGTGCTCGGACCATGCCTTTTTTTCCTCTTCTGTTTTGAACCATTTCTAAAGAGAAATTAGCTTTAACGGGAGGCCTTCTGGTATGAGGGTAGGGTCACGTCAGCAAACCAAAGTTTTCGTCCAAGTATTCTTATCAAACAAATCTCATGGGAGACGCTTGGCAGCCTTTGACAGGATGTTGAAACATGAGAAAGCCACACATCAGACTTCTCATTTAATTTCTTAATCGCAAAAATTCTACTCGAGAGCCTTTTTGGTGCACGTGACAGAACAGACCAGTGACGTGTGTGTAGACCGCTGACCCCACCAAGTTGAACTTGCTTGGATTATCCAGAAGTGATCAGGCGTGACAGGAAATACAGGAGCCAGGAGGTTTAAAAAAAAAAAAAAAAAAAAAAAAACTTGACGTGTCATCTTGAAAATGCTTCTCGGGCTGTAGGTAGGGTACAACAAACTTTAAAGTAGAATAATTAACGACATGACAACTTAAAGTTATGCGCATCATTCATATGGGACAATATGCCTGACCCAACCGTTATGCAAACACTGCACTCAACCATCAGCATTCCATGTCACCCCTCCGACCCCCTAGAAGGACACTACGTCCACTATCACACTGTTATTGCTGACACATGCGCAGAAATAACCATTCACCAGGTGTATCCGCTCCCTCTAACACTCAGAATCTCGCAAGCAGGGCCAAGTATACTCACTGTAGCCTCCGCGGCGGCGGCAGCAGCAGCACTAGTAGCTGGCTGCAGAGGTCAGTGCCCAAACAAAGTATTCTTCAACTCCCAGTGCTCACTCCCACCGTCTTCACTGCCACAAAACTCTTTACAAACTATGCCTTGGGGAAAACATCAACTACATGTTTCAGACTCTCATGCGGCATTATTTATTTCGATCAGCAGTGGATGGTCATACATTCTTGTCCCATATATTACTGTCCCCGATACTGCAATGAAAAAACGGATCTCCATAGATTTAAGGTGCAATCTTTATATTAAATTCTTTACTAGAGCGCACCCAAGCATTTATATTATCTCGCACAAATGTGGGCAAATTGACAATCAGCGGTTTTAGGAATACACCTAGACAATATAGGGCACTGCATAACAATGTTTCACATAAGCTGAAAACAGCACAACAATTACGTCATTCTGAAGGTATGGACACCGAGACAGTTATTCCAGAGATACATAAATCACTGAAGACGTTCTGGCTGATATAAACCCTTACTTTTGCATGGTTCCAGAGACCACAGATCAAAAAATAATATGCCTTGCCTTCTCAGTCAACGGGGGTTTTCAATATTTCTTATGAGTAACAACATACACTGGAAACTTGGCATCACGTGCAAAAGCATCTAATTTACTTTTTCCAAGCTCACATATGCCTCAAATGCAAGGCACAAAGTCCTTAATTCACCCATCAGTGCAGAAGTTGCTTTGTCGTTCTTTTTTGGAACAACTCTCCAGGATCCTTTAAACAACGTGAAAGAAATCCGAGAAGCGGTGTCCTATTTCTCAGGGTCAACCCTTGCACTTCATAAGGGATGAAATGCAGACGTAAAGCGAATTGCAAGGCTGTTTAAGAGGTTTGATGTTAACGTTATGCTAATAATTTGGTTGCACGTTGCTATTTATAAAACATTTGCTAGCCCTATACACTGATGATGTCTGTTGTAATGTGTACCTGAGTGTTTAAACAGAAGGTAAAGAGTATCCTACTACCTAAGCTAAAGAAAAGGATTCCAAACTCAGCCTCTTGGGTATTAGCTAATAAATGCTAAGTTCACAGTGGTTGCAAAGTTGAATGTTACATCCCTTGTACGAGGAGACTTCGTTGGAGTACCCAATGAGAGCAAATTCACTGTCTGAACTGTTGTGTAAAATAATTCCAACAGTGTATATCACAAGTGATTTTGTACAGTGGCCTACTGACCTGTCCCTATTGCTCTAGGTGTATATGTTTACTAGATGTGTGCAGTCACTGCAGCAAATTAATGTCTTTGAGCGGGCCCTTGAAATGTACAGCGGGACGGCCCCTAAAAATCAAACTATGAAACATCATTCAGCTTAAAAATAGTGTTGGTAAGCACATATTAAAACATGGTAAATGTGTAGATAGGCCTGTGCCTAAGCAGGGTTGGCATGTTTTACTGTCTAACATTGTTGGCAGTTTCTTCAGGACCGGAGGACCTTAACGTGTGATTTTCACTGGCTTAGTTTGATGATGCCGGTGGGAGGCAAGCCCGCACTGCCTCTTATTTCAATTTCACGTAGACAGAGCAGCAGAAAGATCGAGTAATATTAAAGCCACTCTGTCGCCTACATCAGGTCACCAGTATAATTTCACCACTGCAACCGAGGCTGATATCGTGCTACGCAACGGCCTGAAGCATGATTCAGGAGGGCCAAGAATATAATCATTGTCCAAGATCAGTTGCTTTTTTCTAAGCAGCGTGTGTATATATTTAGATGGGTAAACTTTGACTGCCAGTGGTTTCAAAGCTGGTATTTCACGGAGAAGATGTCTAACTGTGAAACAAATTCTGTAATTGACATTGCTGATTTCGCTTGCATGATGTTTAGCTTCCCTAAACATACAAAACAGTTACACTACAGTAATTTCGCTTTCTTTCAGTGCTGATCAAAAATGCGTTCACCATGAGAGTGCTGCTCTTAACATTAATCAGACCACCTGACAAGTTCACCATTGCAGCCGAGCCTTCAAGCTCCCACCATTGAACCCTCCCTAGTGTGGGAAAATAAACATTGAAAACGCAGAACCGATTGCACCGTAATTTCTTTCTTTATATGTTTTGCTGAACCAACTATAATGCCAATGTACTACAAAAGAAAAACAAATTTTAGAATACATGTTTTTTTTATGCGCTCTCTACTGAAAATATGAGTTATAATACACATTGCTACTTAAAACAAATTTTATATAATAGCACAGTATCCCCAACAAAAACACACTTTCAAAAACACTAACACAATTCAGCAGTCACGAGCAAAAAATGAATAGTAGATGGTTGACACTCAAATACTCTAAAACCTTTCTAAAAAGGTACTACAACAAATTAAAAATCATAATATAAAAAAAAATATATAACTAGTAACGTAATAAGGTGCCTATATTGCCATATCAGGCATAAAAAAAATCCCAGGTAGGTCGGAAAGATGGGCCTGTACAGTTTGCCAGGCTTTGAAATACCTGTGGCCAATGCTCCGCCAAGGATCCCACATCATGTGACAGAAGTCTGCTAGGTCCAGAGACAGAGCGGACAGCAGGAAGAAGCCCTGTATAAACTTGTTAATTTGGGCTGAAAAGAGATAGACCCTAGGCACAATAAAAACCTTAATTTGAAATGGACATTACCTGAGACTGTGCGTGGGTATTCAATCTGCATGTCTCCCAAAGCTATTGCAGGCGGACTTGGAGATAGGAGCATTGCGACCAGTGTTGCCACTTCAGATAAGAGTGTAAACTAAATTCCAAAGTAAAGGCTGTGGGTTGTCTGATGAACAGTTGGTTCCTCATTCATAATTGCCCAAATAATCCGGATTTGTAAACCACTAGCCCTTTGGACTTGTGGTCAGAATCCCTTGATGGCAATACAGGCTCATATTACACAGTTACCCGTAACGTAGTAACGCACACTCACTCCCACCCTAGCTATACAAACAGCAAGTGCTTAATTTGTGATGTGTTTTCCATGGCTCTGAACCAGCACTTAATTCCTAACATAGCACTTATTTTTCCTAATGATAGTCCACCACATGGTGGTGCTGTCTGTCCATTTTCAGCAGCACAGTATATCGGTTTAGAAATTCATAATACACTATAAATAATAATAACAACAATAACATTAACAGTAGAAGTGCGTCCAGGCCATTAGCGCTGGCACTTTGCAGCAGAGACAGTGGGTGGTGGAAGCTGCAGTAGCATCTTAGGCAATACCTTGGCTCTGGCATTTATTTTTGTAGAATTTAAAGACTTGCTTAGACAGAGATGAAAAGTAAACCTTAAAATAAAAGTTAATACCCATACATGAGGTGTTTGTGTTCAGTGGTGTTTAGTATCATATTTGGAGGCCGGTAATGTAAATGATTAAAGCACCTTAATAGGGTGGCTGGTACAGGCCAATCTCCACAATCAATATTGAGAAAAAGGTGCTAGCAAATGTACTGGGGAAAAAAAAAAAAAAAAAAAAAATCGCTTGATGCCGGTCATTCATACTATAATCACCACAAGTCAATCTGTCTTTACGCCTTGTAGCTCAACAAGTCATAACCTCAGGTGAGTATTTGGGTGCCTGGATTGGGGGAAAGGGATAGCAGAGCCGGCAGTACTGCTCTTGTCAGACACTGAAAAAGTGTTCGACTCACTGGAGTGGCCTTACCTGATAGCATTACTGGAGCAAATGGGCTTCGGTCCCTCATTTGGGCCTGGATATGCCTGCTTTAAAACCACCCCACACCAAGGGTCAGAGTGAATGGAGTGCTGTCAAAGCAATGTGAACTGGGCAGGGGTAACCCACAGGGGTGCCCCCCCTCTCCCCACTATTGTTTGGGGAGGCCATGGAGCTGGAAGTTATTTGGCTTTGCCATAATGCCTTGATACAGGTGCTCCGATGAGGTCTTCAGTTGGACCGCATGATCTCACTATACGTAGATGAAAATTCTGTTGCATCTGGCACATCCAGAGAGAACCATCATGAGGATTATCAAGATTTTAAGGGCCTTCGGAGACTACTCTGATGTCCATATCTACTGGTGATCTGTTGCCCATCCTCTGGAACACTGGCAGCACAGGGAGGGATGGCACTGCCCAGTAGGACCTAAATATCATATTCCCTACAAAGTACACTCATTCAAATCACTCACATCAGAATCACTCAATGAAAACCGTTACATTGACACTAGCAGGACAGTTCTACTCTAGTGCCCCCCCACACAAAGAAAACTTATGAAATCAATATGAACAAATATTTTGCACAGTGTTATTCTCAAAATTTGACTTTTACACTTTTTACAAAATCGGTATATTGTTACAACCCAGAGAATTTATTGTAATTTACTAAATGTATCTTTATATAAACCATCGTCAAAGTCCATAAATCAACTCAGTTCATCATTTTCGGGATCCAAAGAGAGAAAAGAAGCAAATAGTCTTGTCCAGCCAGAGATTGTGCCAGTAGGTCCTACTGTTTGATTAATTATGATGGAAGATGTTAAGTATAATTAAGAATAAACAAAATATAAGTTTGTATCATTGCATTGTTAATGATATGATTAATGCTTGATGTGTGTTTATATATCTTTGAGGGATTCCATGCTTGTGGAACCATGTTCAGGAGGTGCGTTTTTTTATTTGCTTGGAAGATCCTCAACATAGACCACACTGTTAAGTAACAGCCTACCCTCGCTGACAGCAATGGGAAAGAGGCCTGAGTTGACTGGAAGATGATGATTGGAATGCAGCATGCAGATACCCAGGGAAGGTGAGCCATCAGAATGGATTTTGATTGATACAACTAAAACCCCTCCACAGAGCTTATTATACCAGGATCAACTCTATGTGATGGAAATGACACAGAGGCAAGGTGTATCCTAGGAGAAGGTGACCACAGACACATCAATTCAGCTGGACATGGTGTCTGTTCTGTTGGGATGGTCTTCAGGTTCAGGCGCCTTCCAAACCAGACACTGAATGAGTGACAATGTGTCTATATTAACTTCCTTGTTATATTTTCAAGTTGATGGATGTTTACAAACATATTTATAATATATTGTTTATGGTGATAATTTGCATTAACTCCAATACTTTACTATAAAGTATTTAATATGGTGTGGTGGGTATATCAAATGTTGCTCTTACTTGTCACACTGTGCTTCTTTTTTTACTGTGAGAAGTATCTTTAAATGAAACTGTTTCTTTCAACAGGTTTACATACACAAATTGCACGCTAAAATTCTCAACCTGTTGTAACCCTTAAACTCCTGCATGAAAAACTGACCTTCCAATCGCTTATGTTTTTTCAAATCGACCTCTGCTTCTTTCTACCTTCTGTCTCCCTCATCTGTGTGTTACTCTAAAAATCTCATAACTATCTGCCTTAAAGCTCTTTTGAATCCATAACAATATTAATTCCAGCTAGTAATTGTGCCTCGCTCTAATAATCACATCAAACAAAACAAGCCTCCACACAGCATGCAAACTAACCCCAACAACCAACTGACTGACCACTAACTAGGCTCTGAGTAGCATGCTACACACCGTAAATCGCTTTCACACATCATTAGGGGTAGTAAGCGCTATACATATATATAAATACATATATATACATATATATATATATATATATATATATATATTTATATCCAAACACAAACACAGTCCTGGTCAGTGACGAGGCGAATTCTTAAGCGGTCCGGCACGGGTTCCAGGAGCCCAAAATCTCGCGTGCAGCAATTTCACAATCCAGAAAAGGATAACCGGACACCATGACCTGCAAAGTTACAGTTATTGACGCGTTTCGGCCGTAGCCTTGCTCACAATACATCTCCAATTCATTCAAAGCACATATAAATCTAAATTTTACAACATAAAAAAGGGACTTATTTACAAGAGACAAGCGCCTGAAGAGGGAAAACGTGGCAGCCATTTTGAACTATATCTTTTTACTTCTTATAACATAATAAAATGTTAAAGGCAACACAATATATTCAGCACTTTTACCTATAATAAGGAACTATATTTATCTTTATATTACCTTCAGTTTATCAACCTATAGTAATTGTTCATAGTAATGCAGGTTAAATATATTTGCCTCTCTAATTTTTTTAAAATGTTATAGTTCTTTTTATTAACAAAGAAGATCCACTTATCCCTTCTGGCTGTTTTACAATTAGTATGCATAAAATTTACATAAAATTGCTATCTTCACATTGAGTCCCTAATCACCCACTCTCAACTCCAATATAAATCTAAGTTCACTTCTAAAAAACCCATTAACAGTGTTATAAACCATAGATGTTTCTTTTTTTATATATTTTTAAATATTACAAATATTTTAAGTATTTAGTTTTATTTTGTTTTAAATATCTTAAATATTTTAAATATGCCTCATAAATAAATAAGACCAATTGAAAAAAATCTAAAATGTAAAAGACCAAACTGCAATGGCTTGCTCTTGTCCATCTTAACTACTTGTTATTCCGTTATTTAGATAGACATCACGTTTAAATAGCTGATATCAGTAGGGTATCCTAACTATATATGAGTGATACCTCAATTTAAATAATTATAAATATTTAAATATATTCAAAAATCTTAAAATAGATAGATAAATAGATAAGTAGCTAAGTCTGCATGTTGGAAACTTCCTATAAATACCAATACTACACAGGTTCCCACAACACACATACTAATAACCCCAAAATGTACAAGCAAAGGAATACAAAAATAGAGATATAGAAATATTTACAATTCTTAAATAATACACATTTGGTAGTATCAAAAGGTTCATTAATCAAAAAAATCCGCAAGTCAAAAGACTCCGGATATAAGTTTAATTTGTTCTCAAATGTATAGCTAACTCCTCACTAAGGTTTAGTCCTTGTGGAGCAAGGGTCTCGAAGTCAATAATGTATTTTGACTCGAGAATTCTCAGTTTTACAACCCTGTCCCCTCCGCTTGGTCCTTCTTAACCTGATCAATAACTAGAAATTTTAACTTATTGACATCTCCATTGTGCATGGTCTGAAAGTGCCTCGCCACCGGGTACTTATGATCATTGTGTTTAATGGCTCTCATATGTTCGAGAATCCTCCTTTTTGCTCGATGAATAGTGCTGCCAATATATACCTTGTCACAAGGGCAGATAAGGCAATAGATGCAGTAATCAGTATTACAATTAAAAAGACCTCTGATTTTAAACTGTCTCCTAGCCTAAGAAATTTAGAATTTTCGCTCTTACTGCATGCCTTACAATTCAAACAGCATACAAAGCCTATATTTTCATTACCATTATCACAAGTATTTGAAGTAACCATGTTATGGCTTAGATTGTCTCGCAGGGATTTACTCTTTCTAAAAGTAATCTGAGGTGTCTCATGTACATATTGTGTCAATACAGAATCTGTGTGTAGAATATGCCAACTTCTATTTAATATAGATCTGACACTCTTTGATTGAAAAAGTTGTAATAAATCTAATACTTTCTTCCTCATTAGCTTTGATCTTACGAGTGTCAAAAAGCAAACTTCCTCTTGTAATTTTACTAACCTTGTCCATTGCCTGGGCAATCAAATGTTCACTATATCCCCGTTCTTTAAATCTTATACACATATTTCTCTGCTCAGATTCAAAATCAAGGGTAGTACTACATATCCGTTCTGCTCGCAGGAGTTCCCCATACGGGATACTGCATATGAGACTACCCGGATGTGCACTCTGTACACTAAGAAGACTGTTTCCTGCTGTTTTCTTTCTATGCAATTTTGTGGTGAGTCTTTCTGCCTCTACAGTAATCATTACATCTAACAATTCAATGCTACTATTATTGACTGACCCACTAAAAGCCAAATTACAATTATTCACATTCAATTTCGATATAAAATTGTTCGCTGAGATCATGTCACCTCTCCAAATGACAAATACATTGTCGATGTATCTACACCATAAAATTACATGTTTCTCAAATTCAGGTAAACTGACGGACATCTGCTCCTCCCACCAGCCCATGAACAAGTTCGCGTAACTGGGGGCGAAGCAGGTAACCATCGCGGTCCCCTGTAGTTGTCTATATACATGATTGTCAAATAGAAAAAAATTGTTCTTTAGACAAAAGTCAATCATATCTATTATCATTTCAGTATGTAACAAATAGGAAATCGGTCTTGCCCTCATATGGTGTCTGGTGGCGGCCAAACCCACCTCATGTTTAATACATGTGTACAAGCTAGCCACATCTAGTGTCATTAGTAAAAAATCTTGTTCCCAATGTATTCCATCTATGATCTTAAGAAAATGTGTTGTGTCTTTTATATAGGAGGGTAAACCCTCCACAAAAGAGCGTATAAAAAAAATCAATATATTTGGATGTATTTTCCAACATTGATCCTAAAGCAGACACAATAGGTCTGCCAGGGGGATTAGTCTTATCTTTATGCAACTTCGGAAATAAGTAAAGAACCGGAATTTTGGGATATTCACAGACAAGAAAACGGTATTCCTCCCATTCCAATAATCCTTGCTCTCTCCAATTGTGTAATTTGTCTCTAAAAGAAAGAGTTATCAGATTGTTTCACCAACTCGTATTTTACTCTTGTATAGCAATTGGGATCCCCCAATTGTCTTAAACCCTCTTTGATGTATCACTTCTTATCCATGACGACGACATTGCCTCCTTTATCAGACTGTCTGATAACAATGTCGTTGTCCTTTTTCAATTTATGGAGGGCTTGAAACTCTACTATACTTAAATTGTTCTTCCTATTATCAGATTGTTTGTCTTTCAGATGCCTCAATTGTTTATTACATCTTTTTCAAATACTTCTATTGAATCGCACTGAATAGTAGGTAAGAATCGAGATTTGGCTTTAAAAGGCCCAGGGCATGATCTATCCACTTCTATCCCCAAAACATCAAGGTTGAGTAAAGGGTCTTGATGAGCCAGTGTATCATCATCTAGCTTAGCCAAAGTGTGTAAAATTTCAACATCACTGATGCATAAATTGCTAGGTTCAAAAGTGCTCTCAGACTGCCCTAGTCGGGTAGTATTGCTAAACCATTTTTTCAATTTTAGTTTCCTGACAAATTTAAATAAATCTATTCTTGTCTGTGTATAATCAAAATTACTGGAGGGACAGAAAGAGACCCAGAGAGAGAAGTTTATGCTCAATGACAGTTAAAGTCCTATTAGACAAATTAACTACATTCATAATATTGTCTTTTTGGCTCTGGTTGTCATCCCCTTCGGTTTTTGCTCTTCTTTTCTTGCTTCTCGCCTTTGCTGGTCTATTCCTCTCCCTCTTCCTCTCATTCCTCTCCCCCTTGATGGGGGCTGAAATCCCCGTTGTTCTGTCCTGCCTTTGTGTATTACTTGAAATTGTTTTAAAAACATATATATTTATATATACATATACATATATATATATATATTTCCTGCCTGAGGGGCTGCAACCCGAGGTACACTCCTGCACACGGTGTGGGAATGCCAAAGGCATCAGCAGTTCTGGACCAGGGTGCTGTGCAGAATTTTCCAGGCTCTCACTGAATCCCTTGAGCTTACACACAGCCCCAAACCCCAGGTGGTCAAGCTGGGAATATGGAAGGAGCAAACTTTTGTATAGATGCTCACCCCTTTTTTTGCAATGTGCCACTAATGGTAACAAGGTGTGCTATTATACAAAGATGGGGAGGAAGATGCCGCGATGGTAGCAACATGGAAGGCCATTATGGACTGGTGCATGTGGGCAGAAAAGCAGATATATAAGGTGTGGGGCTGCCCCAAAAAAAAATTGACAAAATATGGGGTCCGTGGAAAGGCATAAAAGATGATTCCATAGGGGGTCATGTATGGGGATGCCCACATACATGTCATTAGGTACAGGCGATGGGTCATCTAGGTATAATGTAAAGTTTCCATGAGGGGAGGCCACCCGGGATGGTGGATAGAGGCTAAAATATGTGAGAATACAAACCAGCATGTAACCACAATTGATCCTTTCTATGACTGCCTGACAAGTATGCCATCTGATTGAAGGATGTATTTGTTCACGGTTGTTTTCAAGTTGTAAAACTCAATAAAGCAGAGCTTAAGAAAAGATAAAGAAAACGATTACTATTTGTAGAGATACATAAGTGCACTAGTACAAATAGTTGCCAGGACATGCAAGGATCCATGCAATTGCATCCATGCAAGTAGAATGACAAATTAAGCACAGACTACTCTACGACATATTGATACGCAGGTTGCGCTTACTGTAAATTTTGGTGTCCAGTGTTGACTATGGATGCGGTATACCCACATGAAACAAATTTATTAGGATAACCACACCCAACTGGTCACACAACCTCCTTGTTATTGCAAACTCGGTTGTCCCAGATTAGTAACCACTACAGAGCTTTCTATCTAAGACTGAGCCAGGGACCCTGATTAGCAGTTCACTTCATGATTACAAACAAGACCCTATTTGTAAGACTATGAATGCACCCATAAATACATCTGCAATCGCCTTGTAATACAACATTCTTTTCAGTGTTGCTACACATTTAATGTGCAGTGTTTTCATATCCATTGCGAAATCCAAAACACTTTCTGCTGGTCTGATTGTTTTATTTGTGAAGTGCTTCAAACCCCTACCAGGATTTTCATCAGGTTCCTTTGCAATTCAAAACCCTTGTATTATTTGCATCAGGCTCCTGGGTCGCTTTCTGAGTACAAGGATCAAAATATGCTTGCAGATTGGCCTATTCGAGACATGTTGGGTGAGGTGCATGAGGAGTGAATGAATGTACTGGTCTACGCAAGGTGCATCACAGTCCACTGTGAATAAGCTTGAGGTTGTTGCAGAATGTGACAGCAAAAGTCCTCATTTAGATACTTAACTTGTTTACGAGCGGACAACTTAGAAACTGCCTGGTGTTGTGAATCAGTGAGGCCTTCTGTGATATATGGAGTCCACTCAATAATAACTGAAGCTCCCAACATACTGGTTACACTGCTTAATGTACCAAGCAAGAATAATATTGAGTCCAACCAAATGTAGTTAGAGGACCATCCTTAATGCAGGCACCGTCAATCATCAGGCACTATTATATGGCGTAAACCAAAGAGTGACTGAGGACAGCTTCACTCTACGCACTGCTATGCCACCAGAAAGTATTTTATGGAGTCCACTCATAAGTGGCAAAGGACAGGACCAAACACACTCCACACAGTTAAGCCATCAGAACAGCATTATATGAAGTCTACCACTAGCACCAGACGACCAACCCTATTGCAGGCGTAAGCCACCAGAGTAGGGTGACCACCCGTCCGTAAATTTCACAGACTGTCCGTAATTTCGCCCTGCCGTCCGTTGTCCGTGATGAAAGGCTTAACGGACGGCATTTGTCCGTAATTTTAGCCTTTCACCTAAAGGACAACGGATGGCAGGGCGAAATTACGGGCAGGTCAGTTTACGCAGCTGGACTGAAAGGCAGGGAGTCTCCTGAGCTCTGAGGGAGGAAAGGGCCGACAGATAAGAAAAGGCCTTCTTGCCAGGGGGTCTCCTTCCCTAAAGAAATGCAAATGTGGGCAATCTGCAAATGCAAAGGGGCTTGAAAACCTGCATGGACTTCCACCAAAGGAGTCACTGGAAGCTTTCTGATGGCAAAGACCTTTTCTTTTAGAGAGGTACCTTAAGGGTGTTCCAAGGTGAGCTGTGGAGTGTGTGGTTTTAATGGAGTGTTATAAAAAATGTTAGTACTACGTATAAACTGCATATTATTCAAATCTGTATTCGAGAAGCACTTTTTAAAATTTAACCGAAATGTATTTGCGCATTTCGTAGCAGCCTATATTATGATGTAACTGTATTTATATAGTGCTTACTCCCCCTGACAAGGCGTTGAATGCTTGTTTAAAATAAGGACTTACACATTCACAGTTCTTTCAGGGACATCAGTACTTTATAGTACTAACAAACATTGGCAAAGCCAATAGGTCTTGCCTACGAAAGAGTTATTGGCTTTGCTAATGTGTTTTAGCCATGTTATACACCAGAGTGGCTGCTGTTCAGCGTGGCTAAAAGTTAGTGGCATAGTAGTGTGGAGTGGAGTAAAGTGGCATAGGAGCAGTGGCGTAGTGGTGCAGAGTACAGTGCAGTGGGGTACAGTGCAGTTGTGTAGAGTGCAGTGAGTGGCGTGGGACAGAGTAGAGTGACAGAGTAGAGTGGCATACAATAGAGTGGCAGAGAGTGCAGTAGTGTAGAGTGGTGCAGTGGCATAGAGTGCAGTAGTGTAGAGTGGTGCAGTGGCATAGACTGCAGAGTAGACTCGCGTGGCAGAGAGTGCAGTGATGTAGTGTAAAGTGGTATAGTGCTGTAGAGTGCAGTGGCAGAGTGCAGTGGCATAGAGTGCAGTGGCATAGAGTGCAATGTTGCAGAGTAGACTGTCAGTGCAGTGATGTAGAGTGGCACAGAGCAGTGGCGTAGAGTACAGTGGTGCACAGTAGAGGGCAGTGGCGTACAGTGCAGTTGTTTAGAGTGCAGTGGCATAGAGTGGCATGGGGTAGAGTAGAATAGAGTGCAGTGGAGTAGAGTGGCATACAATAGAGTGGCAGAGAGTGCAGTAATGCAGAGTGGTGCAGTGTGTCAGAGTGCAGAGTAGACTCATGTGGCATAGAGTGCAGTGGCATAGAGGGGTGCAGAGTGGAGTATTGTAGAGTGGTGCAGAGTAGAGTATAGTGCCTAGAGTGCAGTGGCGTAGAGTGCAGTGATGCAGTGGCATAGCGTGCAGTGGCACAGAATGCAGTAGTACAGAGTAGAGTGGTGTAGAGTGCAGTGTTGTAGAGTGTCAGTGCAGTGGTGTAGAGTGGTACAGAGAACAGTGTCATATAGTACTGTGGTGCAGAGTAAAGGGCAGTGGCATACAGTGCTGTTGTTTAGAGTGCACTAGTGTAGAGTGCAGTGGCATAGAGTGGCATGGGGCCGAGTAGAGTAGCATAGAGTGTATTGGTGCAGAATGTAGTAGTACAGAGTAGAGTGGTGTAGAATATAGTGGTGGCCAGTGCAGTGTTGCAGAGTAGAGTGTCAGCGTGAAGTGGTGTAGAGTGCATTGAACTAGAGCGCAGTGGTCAGAGTGGCATAGATTGCAGTGGCGTAGAATAGATCGTTTCAGAGTAGAGTGCAGTTGCATAGAGTGGAGAGGTGCAGGGTGGAGTGCAGTGGCACAGAGTGCAGTGGCATAAAGTAGACTGTTTCACAGTAGAGTGAAGTGGCTTATGGTGGAGAGGTGCAGGGTAGAGTGGAGTTGCATAGAGTGTGATGGCATAGAGTAAAGTGGTGTAGAGTGCCGTGGCATAGAGTGCAGAGGCGCAGAGTAGATTACAGTGATGTACAGTGTATTGATGTAGAGTGCAGGGGAATAGAGTTGAGTGTTATAGAGTAAAGTGCACTAGCATAGAGTGTATTAACAGAGTGCAATGGCGTACAGTGCAATGTTGCAGAGTGGCATAGAGTGGAGTTGTGCAGACTAGAGTGGTGTTGCCCAGACTGGAGTGGTAAAGCATGCAGAGGAGTAGAGCGCAGTGGTGTAGAGAGGCGTAAAGTGCATTGGCATAGAGTGGTACAGAGTAGAGTAGAGAGGCATAGTGTGAAGTAGCTTAGAGTGCAGTGGCATAATATGAAGTGGTTCAGAATGGAGAAGAGTGCAGTGCAGTGGCCTAAAGTGGAGTGATAAAGAGTAGGGTGCAGTGGTGTGGAGTGGTGCAGAGCAGAGTGGAGTATGCATGGTGTGGTAACACACTGCCATTACAGACAACACATTTTTTATTATTGAAATTACCATTACATTGCACAGATATACAGTTTTTCAAATCAAACTATACTGTGCTCAGGCGATGATGCGTGAAAATTGCATCACCTATGCAAGATTTGTTTTAATCGTATAAAGGTATTTATTTCCAGCACAGTTCAGAATTAACAAAAATGTGCTTCATTTGATCTCCTAATTCTGATACATTCTGAAGTTTATTTAAATGTTGTCATGTGATAGAAAAAACTCTTTCCGAACCCTAGTATTCAGCAAGATTGTTGCATAAATCCTCCCACTTTGAAGTCAGAGAAAGAAAAGTAAACATTAAGTTCCCACTGAAGACAGAGCCTGACATTTGACTTTGTTCTTTGAATGCACAGCAAATCCAGCCCCTGCTCACCCTTCACAAGCACAAACAGCAGACCATTGCACCAGAAGAGTTTGCCAAGGTGGATGGGTGTTGCTTGTCCAACCACTTGACAGTGGCTCTTCTGTTTCTCTCCTGTGTGCAGAGACAAGTCCTCAGGTACCAAATATCTTCCGATAGTCTTGGTGGACCCATCTTGTCTGATTTTAGGAATTGTCCCACCTTGTTCTTCTCTTCCTTATTTATCCACTTCTTAGCAACAACCCTTTGAATCACTTGCCGTGGAACTCCCATTTAATCTCGATCTCATCCTCCTCTTTTATTATCTTTGATTGGTAGTCCGGGCTCCCATTTCTGAGATAACTGTAGAGTCCCAGACATACACTCTATTGCTGTGAGACTACTAACAAGTTGTGGGTACCTGACATTAGATGTGAGACTGTCACCCACACCATCTGCCCTGCCTCTTTAATTTTTTTTAGGTTTAAAGTCCATGGGCGGTGGGGTAAGCCAGATGTTTTTTTAAACTAGCGTAAGGTTAATTACCTTAATGTTTCCCAAACTGTTTGCTAGGGGTTTTAAAATATTCAGAAACATAATCAAAATGTTGCTGTTACTTTCTCTTCAAGAAAGATTGGGTAGAGGTGATGGCCTTGCTGCAGTACTGTAGGGCATTAATTTACTACTGAACAAGGACGTAATGTGACACCTGAATGTAGCATACCAGGAGGCAATCCCAAAAAGACCATAGTGAATAGATAGTGCTAGGTTTAAAAAGAGTAAATAAATGCACTGACAACATAGTGAGGCATGGCCTCTCTTGTGTGTGTCTGTAAAACTGATGTTTGTTCTTGAATTTTTGTCCTGAATTTTTACCCATTGTCCTGAATTTTTGTCCTGAATTTCGACCCTTTGTCCTGAATTTTTTTACAGTCCTGTCCAGAATTTGCCTCAATGCCAGGTGGTCACCCTACACCAGAGACGTTCATCTGTGGTCAACCCAGGAGCAAGTGGGGACAGGTTAAGGAAGCATAGGAGTAAAAGGAAGGTGCTCTGGCTCAAGGTCCTCCCAGGCACTCAAATGCCGTTTACCTTGATGCCTGGGCCAAAGGATAGGAGTTGGCACAGGGAAAGGGACAGATTAGGGTAAAGTAAGGAGGGAAGGGCCGGGGAGACCCAGTCAGGTGGGATGCAAAACACTGCCTCAACTGACCTGCTGGGCAAGCAGGTCCACCCTGTGGGATGGAGAAAAACAAATGCAGGGCAAACCAACATCCCTGCAATCACAGAACCCATCACAACATTGTTCTTAAACAATAACCACACAGGAAATTATTATGCACCCACTAATCTGTGTTTTATTAGCCATGTCCTCCACTGTAATGCTTGCCCTCCTCCCACGTTGCCTGTGGAATATACCTTCACCTCATTATTATAAGATATCCACTGCCGCCTTCTCCGACCTTCTATAGGTAACCCAGCAGAAGCATACATGAGGAACGGGACATATTTGTATATGTCTTTGCACGTTGTTGCTATCGCAACTGCACAGTTCACTTTGGTGTATTTCACAAAATGCGGCGATTTAAACACTAGTAAATAAGGTTTATGACTTTCCTCCAGTAATCGAATTCCAGCCTGTGGGAAGTTTGTTTTGTTTTGCTGAACATTCAAAAAGTATGACGGGTAACGGACCTAATGCAGTCATCTCACAGTATAGGGGTAATTTACAACCAGCCCACTTCCCTTTCAAATTGTGTTTCATTGGGTACACAGAAATGTGTGTCTGGAAAAAAATGCACAATACAAATGGAGAACTACAGATGGACAAAAAGAAAGCAATTACTGTAAGCTGGAAACATTCTGTGAAAATAAGGCTTAATTTGAATTGCCCGTTAATTTGGAGAACACTTCATGCATGGCTACGATGGTGCTTGGCGCCCTAACCTAAAATGGCACGAGCTGCTCTGCCAGACAGAATGTATAAATAAGTATGGCAGGTGCTCAGTTCAAGAAAGGCCGCTTCCTTACTGTGACATTACATTTCATTGAGATCTGGGCTGCGAGGTGAAAGCGCAGCTGACTCACCGATACGCATCAGTGCTGTCTCCTCCCCCCTCCCTTGAGATCTCACTGGCAGCCACAGTTATCAGGCAGGAAGGGGGAGGGAGACTGTGTGCATCCTTTGTTTACTGTCCGCAGCTGTACTTCTCTGACGCCCCCAGTAGGTTCTGGTCAGCAGCATGCCCCGGTTTACCTAGGTGGGTTGGTCAAAGCAGCTGCCCCCAGGAAGGGCACCTTCTCTGCCACCACCATTTCCGTATTCCAATACAAGATACGAGACTCGGTGAGAAGCCTCAGGATAAACATGGGCGAGAGAGAGAAAGGAGAAGGGGGTGATGGAAGGAATTAAGGGGACCTGGACAGACTGCAATGAGGCACGAAGCAACACAGATTGTGGAAGCACCCCGTCAAGGCAGGCCACAACTAACCACAAACGTCTGCCGCCTTCGGCAAGGGCCTTATTATGGGTAATTATGTACTTTCATTTTTAATTTCTTTCCATCAGTCAATTTCTACTGAGGTGAATCCTTTCATTTAAATAGCTGAGCTCAATTCTCATCGAGATAATCTTCTGACATCATGACTTCATTTTTCATTAAAACTCTTCAGAGGAGGGAAGCCTTGCTAAGTGGTGCAGACTGAATACCACAGAACATCTTACATGCTAAAATACTCAAGTACCTCTATGTACCACAATCTTTGTTGTTGTCTTTGAAAATTGGGGCTTCCACGACTAAATGCCTGCACTTCCAGGACGGGTGGCAATTCTCAGTGCGCCCAAAGGGGAAGCCAGGAGGAAACAATTGAAATCCTCCATGAGATCAGATCCAACTTTGGGTAATCAATCAACTAGGCCCTATAACATGGACCAGGGCAGAGAGAGGCCATCCGGGGCAGTCCAGAAAAAGCGGCACCGTACGCACCCTCCTCGAGCACAGCAGAGATGAAGCCAGAAAAGTATGGATAAACAAGAGTTACAGGGGGCACTAATGAAAAGTCAGTGCTAGGCATATACCCCTAAAAAGCAGAAGGCACGCGGGGCAAAGCCTACACAAGACCTTCATCTATGCCACGCCCAGAAAAAGGCCTCAGTGAAGTGCAGGGAGAATAAATATAAGGTTGGAATGTACATACCGGGCCGGTGGGGAAAACAAACACAACATTTTTATTAGCTACCAACAAAAAGATATCGGAAAATAGGCCCTGCAGAAAACTAAAAGAAGGAAGAATGTTCTCCAGTGCTTCTTGCTTTTTATGGCGAAACGTCTCCATCTACTCACGCGGTAGTCTTTGACCGAGGTCAGTGGTTACGTTTTCTGATGGTTTTCACAGCACAAAATAACTTAACACGGCGCTGGCTCAGGAACTCAAGACCTTCGCACATGCGCGAAATTCTCCCCTTCATATGCGTGACTCTTTACCGCCCCTTACACTGCCTGGCTCTTGTGCAAGCAATACATGATGTCACTGCGCACCAATGAGCTACTGCCTGGATTCTCAAGCGTTACAACTTTCCCAGGCTGGAACTGGAGATTTCTATTTTTAAAGCTTGCCTAAAGCTTGTCCCCTTCCAAATCTCTTTGCAGCAGAAAAAACGACATTGCGTAAAAATAAAACGTAACCAAGATATACACAAGTAATATCCCACAAATAAAAGAGATGTATAGGGAAATAAATTAATGTTCCTTATTTCTTACTTAAACCCCTAAACTGCTAGGCCTTTTCCCCTCATGTGCCAAGCCTTTCTTTTGGCTATTTGAGGTAGTTCGCGCGTAGACCATCATAACATTTGGTCGACATAAGCTATCCACACCAAATTTATCTCCTCTTTTTCCCAACATCCTAGGGATTCTAAAGGTACCCAGAGTTTGTGTGTTTCCCTGGAGGAGACCAAGACATTAGCCAAAATAGAGCTAAAATTTTGATTTTTGGTGGGGAAAATGTGCTGCAGAAGAAAGGATGCGTTTTTTCCCCTGAAAATGGCATCACCAAAGGGTTTGCGGTGCTAAAAGCACCATCTTCCCAACTTTCAGGAACAGGCACACCGCAACAGGAAACGCAACATGGTCACATCACATTTTTACTTTGAAAAATGTGTTTTTGGGAAAGTGCGTATCTGTGGATTTTGGCCTTGAGCTCAGCCGGCACTTAGGGAAACCTACGAAACCTGTGCATGTTTGAAAACTAGACACCTAGGGAAATCCAAGATGGGGGTGACATGTGGGACTCTCACCAGGTTCTGTTACCCAGAATCCTTTGCAAACCTCAAAATTTGACAACAAAAAACTGTTTTTCCTCACATTTCGGTGACAGAAAGTTCTAGAATCTGAGGAGCCACAAATTTCCTTCCACGCAGCATTCTCAAGTCTCCCGATAAAAATGGTACCCCACTTGTGTTGGTAGGCCTAGCGCCCGCGGCAGGAAACGCCTTAAAATGCAACATGGACACATCAAATTTTTACATTGAAAACTGATGTGTTTTCTGGAAAGTATCTAGCTGTGGATTTTGGTCTCTAGCTCAGCTGGTACCTAAGAAAACCTAACAAACCTGTGCATTTCTTAAAACTAGACACCTAGGGGAACCCAGGATGGGGTAACTTGTGATGCTCTCACCAGGTTCTGTTACCAAGAATCCTTTGCAAACCTGGATATTTGACCAAAAAAAAAAAAAAAAAAAAAACACTTGTCCCTCAGATTTCGGTGCTGCCAAGTTCTGGAATCTGAGAGAAGCCTCAAATTTCCTTCCACCTAGCATTCCCCCAAGTCTCCCGATAAAAATGGTACCTCACTTTTGTGGGTAGGCCTAGTGCCCATGACAGGAATAGATCACACAACGGTCAATGTTGGTCCTTACATGAGGGCAACTGTTGACCCTGGAGTGATCCATTCCTGACGCAGGCACTAGGTACAGGCAGTCAAGTGGGGTAGCGTTTTTATCAGGACAGGTGGGGAAACACTGGGTGGTAAGAATTTTGTGGATCTCAGCATATTCCTGTAGTTTGTGTGACCGAAATGCAAGAAATAATTGAGTTTTTATTTAACATTTCACCTTTGCAGGATATTCTGGGTAAGAAAACTTTGGGGAATCTACACAAGTCACACCTCTGTGGACTCCCTCGGATGTCTAATTTCCAGAAATGTCTGGGTTTGGTAGGTTTACCTATTTGGCCACCTAGCGCAAGACCAAAAACACAGGTGCCTGCCTTGCAAAACCAAGTTTGTTTTGTGATAGATAATTTTGATGTCTCCACAATACGATTTGGCAGTAGAATTTGGGGCTGAACTAAATTGGGGAGTTCCCAAGAGAGCAGTCTCTCTGTGCTTGCCGCCGCATGCACCTGCTCTCTGGGTTGGGCTAACCTGCTATTGTCCCACATCACAGACTGTGCTTGCGTAGGGAGAGCAGGACTGTCCTCATCACCTCACTCAATCAATGGAAGAGGAGTTATCGAATGGGACTCCTCAGACTGAAAAATCACTCCCAGAGTCTGTGCCACTGTCCTATCCTTCGGATGCTGTCTCAGTATCTTCTGTCTCAGTCTCTGATCCTACGTCAGAGCTGTCCTCTATAACCCAAGTGAGGGCTTGAGCAGCAGTCATCCAATAAGATGCCATCTCTGCTACTGGCTAAACTGTCGCTCTGAAACACTAGCCTACGTAGATAGTCACAAATTTGCTGGTGGGTGTGTGTGTGATACGTGCAACAGTAGAGGTCACCTTACCATCGCTTCTTCCCTCAATCAGCACGCTCTTTCAAGACACTCAAAAAAAGACACACTATTACTTCACCTTGTCACATACCAATCGTCACAGTCTTTAGAGCCTCTAGCGCCCAGCCCAATAATCATTATTGGTGCTCCCACTCCCATGACCTCCTCAGATTCCCTCACTACCACCCAGCAAAAGTACCCTTCATCTCTCCGTAGCCCCCGCACATACATTTCATTTGTATTATAGCGCAGGTAATGGCTGACTTTACTAATCAACTCAGCTATTTACATAAAATACAGATTTGATCTTTGCAGTAGGCATATCAACCTTCTGCGCTACTTTATGGCATCAAAACTGCCACTAGACAAAAGTCAGATCCTTTTGTAGCAGAAACATAATCACAAGACTTACTTGACTTTTTTATTGCTGCCTAAAAGCTACAGTTGAAAGTATGTGCATTGCCCCCCCCCCTGTTTTCTGAGGGGTCATACCCCCCCCAAGTGAAAGCCCTAGTGTCTAGTGGGGTTTCCTGGCCCTCGATCGCAGCTGCACCAGGAAACCTGTTCAGGAAGGCCTCGTTTGAAAGGGGAGAATCTCCCCTTTTAAACGAGGCCTTCCCGAATGTCGGGGAGGCCCGTTTGCGCCCGTTTTCCCCACCGTCCTGCTATTATGGGGAAACCAGATAGAGACGTAAGAGCACCTCCCGGCGCGCTGACGTCACAAAGGGGCAGGTGGAGGGGCGGGGGGAGACACAGAATATCTTCTGTGTCTCCTGGGGTTTTTAATTAAAAGAAGAAAAAAAACTCTGATGCAACGCACTAATGAGGTTAACAAGAGGAATGCATTCCTAGGTCAACTTTCTGAAAGTCCCCAAGATGTCTTTAGCAAATCAGACAGCTGTGCTGTCTCATAGGCTGCAACCTCACAAGCCACCAAGCAGAGCACCAGTAAGTGATTCATGTTTTTTGGGGTTGGGGGGTGTTGAGTTACTGAATTTAAAACAAGAACTTGCTTGTAGAGGAGTCTGATGGGCCGCAGATGTTATAAACTAGCATCTACTGTTCTTTAACCTTGAAGCTTTGACATTAATAGCCAATTCATAGCACTGCATTTATTTAAAGTGTTATTTTTGTACAACTGGTAGACTGAACTCTTATGAAGAAAAAAAAGTTTAAGTGAAATAAACAATTTTCCTTATAACACAATTTTAAGAAGGAAGCCACAACGCGTCCAGGTTTTCTAGTTTCACTACAAATAAATGAGTATTGCGCCTCTGGATCAACTCATGCTCAGTTATCCACAAGGCTCCATCTCTTATGGCCTTGGTGTTTGATGGCTATTTTTTATCCGAGGCTGCACAAGAGCAAAAATGAAAAAAAAAAAAACTTGGATGTGTGAGGTGCTGCCTTGGATTCTGAAGCAACAACTTCACACTGAAGTCCACTTCAAGTATCTAATTATAGTCTCTGGTTATACGATGGTGACAGTCCTGACTCAAGTAAATGTAGTGTGGTTACTAAAACAGATTTCTATATTTCTGTGGTTGCATGATTTAGTCATGTCCTTGTAATTTGTTTGTTTCATTTCCCGTGATGTCACTTCCTGTGCAGTTAATATGGGTAAAAAGGCACGTGTCCCTTCTGCCATGCCATTTAAACGAATGGACGTCCATGGGTACATTCGTTATAACTGCAATAGCGATGTTTAGGAGTGGATGTGAAGCATGTTCCCAGGACTGAACGCTTCCAAAAAACTGGAGGGTCGGGTAATTAAATGAACATGTTGCCTTCACTTTGTTGATTTGCTGTTTTATTGCTATACCAGGGACAATTGACCTTGCAATAACTTCACACCAGCCAGATACATTTACGTTGTACAGTGGGGTGGGGTTTAACATTCTAGTCATAGGATAGTCGAGTCTGTGGCAGTAAGGAGTGTCTATATTAAGGTAGTAGTTTGAACATGCATTAAAATGCACGCCCAGCAGATTTTGCGTTCATCACAACCAGAACGAATGCCTTTAAAACACGGATTTCAAGCCACGTTATATACCTTACTTCAGACCTATGCCGGGGCATGAAACTCTGAAGGGGAGAGCTGATAAAGGTGGGGAAGATGACCGCAGCCAGTGTACACAGTACAGTACAAGCCGGGTGGTTCAATGCGGTGAATGGCACCACCTGAGCTGCTTCTGGAATGGAGTCATTATGTCAGACAAAAGCAGCACTTTGGAATAGGGACGGGGGTGTTTATTCACTGGCACCAGCCTGTTCGCACTGGTCAACAGGGTCAGGACCCCATTACACCCTTACGTGGGTGCAGTGGATAGGTATAAACGAAGTACTTCATCAATAAGCCACAAGCCTGCCCACTGAAGGAAGGCGAAACCCTAAAATCCAAAACAAGCCCAATCCACATTGAAAAGAAGCCCGGAACGAGCCTGGGCCTAATAAAAGTAGCCCAAAACAGCCCTAATCTATCTCAAAGCAAGGATTGGGGGAGTGATTAGAAATGACTAAACAAGGAATGTGGAAGTGCAGGGAGGAGGGTTGAGCAACAAGGACGGCGACTCGTGATTGCCGCACTAATTAGATAACTATCCCTTCAATTGGCCTGGCACACCGAGCTTAGGCAGTTCCTGAAATAGGACTCCCTGATATCCGAGCAGCTACAGCCTGAAGCACCCACAGTGTACCAAGAGCAAGAAATAAATTATAAAGTAGTCCCTCAAACCAAGAGCTAAAGAACCAAATCGTAAATTTCGTCATGGCTTTATGGTATTCAGTGAGCAACAATCCAAAATCAGTATATAAAAGGTATCTGTATAACACTCTGCAAGAGACAGAAATGATGCACCTGTGGGACTCAAACATCTCATATCCACTGTTGTGTAGAGCGCTAAAAAAGGAAATGGGATTGCAGTCCTTTCTAGCTGATAAATCTAAATTTGCACAACGCTCGCACGCCTGGCTTCTTATGCACACTTATACCACCTTGGCGCCATCACAATATCGGATTTCAACTTTTGCACTACACATCAAGTGCTGTTTGCTGGTTCTTCGTCTAGGCGCTCTACCGTCCAGAGCGGACCAACTGTCTTGGAAGAATGGAGGAGAAACTTCCTGTAGGTTATGTAAAGGTTCCAAGGAAGACATGGTCCATCTGATTTGTATTTGCCCGGCCTTAAAGGAAGCACGACGACAACTGTTAAAACCAGTCTTCGAGAGGAATGGGACTCGTTCCTGTCGGCCAGCAGTGATGTCAATGTTTGACCCTCACGATCCACAGTCAATCTGCAGATTCATCAAATTTTTGACTGTCCACGCCACAAGCGTAAACTTACTATTTAGGACACACCTTAGCTGACAGTTGGCTCATTTTTAAGTGTTCATTTATTTTATTAGTCGCGTATTAAAGTTTTGACAAAGTTCTAGCACGTGGAAGGACATATTTTAAGACGACTTAGTTAAAAAAGGAAAAGAAAAGCCCGTAGGCACAACAGCAGATTCCTAGGCTGTACACATTGAGTTAGCATGTAACATCAACTGCGCCACAGGCATCAAGTGTCTGCAAAGTTAGTTTAATGGTCACTCCGCCCCTTGACTGTTTTTAGAATTTTAAGCTAAAAAAAAAAAAAAAAAAAAAAATCTTGGCACATTGCATTTTAGTTGTATATTTATTTCAAAGATTTTATGGCATTTTCTCCTTTTGTTTGTCCTTCTTTTATAGAATTTTATATATTGTATACAATGCATTGATTGTTATGGTTTTCATTAACTAAACAATAAAGATTACTTACTTAAAAATCATAAATATACAGTACTTGCTCCATGCTCCTGGGAGGAAACAAAAGTGAAAAAAGAGGGACAACGGAAGGAATGACCACTAGCAAGCAAGGATTTTAAAGACACAAACAAACAAATGAAAAGCAGTGGGTGGGCTTTCAGCCCAGAAAGAAGTATACTAAAGGTATACATGAGGTCAAAAGCTCTACCTAAAAAATGACTGTCAGAAATCAGTACTGGCAGCAGGTGACACGGAACTCCTCACCCCACATCAAGGCCGAAAAACCATCCCAGTGTCACTGACAGCCCCAATCAGGGAAAGGACAAGAAGAAAATAAAAATACCTGCATCCTCCACAAGGAAGGCTCAAATCCATGACTATGCATTGGCTTATACAGCATAAGTCAAAAAACATTTTAAAGAGTGCATTTTAATGTGGTATTTGAACTGGACTCTCATCTTTTGAGGTTACTAGATTTGAACAGGACTCTTTCCATCTTGTCATGCTACTAGGTGCAATATACTGAGTTCTAGTCAGTTCATCAAAAGTTAGGCCAGTCACACACCTTTCACTAATGATTTGTTTCATTTTTGCATGTGTCGTCATTACTTTCCCAACTTTATTCGATTTCCCTGAAGGTTGCCTTAAAATTCTGCGAAGTACCTGTTTTAAGAAAAGAGAAACGCCACTGACTGGTTACTTGTATCTGGCCAGCCTATCTGCAGTTGAAATCTAGGGGGAAAATATAAAGTTTCAAAGTTTTAAACAGCAAGTCAAGCAAAAATGTGCTAAATACTTACAATCTCGTCGGTGTAAGTAAACTTAGCTACCATGTTCTAACATGGCAATGTACTTGTTAAAACAAGATATATACTTATGGTATACAATTATTTACCCGCTCATTATCGTCTTATGCTCTAAGCAAACACTGGAATTTCACGGGAGACTTTTAAAAGGCACCCCCAAAGATCATTTTAGGTCTGTTTCACATAAAACTTGTAAGTAAATTTCCTATTAAAATTCATGGCTGTTATTTTAGCTAACTCATTTAACTAAACTGTTATTCTGTAAAGTTCTTACACAACAAAGCATTTTTGCTGACGAAGGCCTTATTGCTCGTGTCAAATCAGCCAGGGGTGTGGATGAGTACTGAATTACCTTTGTGGTCAGATTATTTGGGCCATGAGTGCTGTGTCTCATCAAGTTTCTGGTCTCTCTCTCTTTTCTATAATTTTTCAATTGTACTCTGTACACCATTTTACGTGGCTGCTTGCTAAGCCATGCTTAGAATTTAGGCTGGTATAAGATCAAGCTAATATCAGTCTCACTTCTAAGCAGACCAGGCCCTGCATGAGGTGAATGATGGAAAATGGCCTCTCTGAAAGGTCATCCTTAACTTTTTTCCTTCCTGCTATTCTTTTTCTGACCTCATTTTTGTTGGCTTTAGAACTCTGAACACTTTACAACTGCTAACCAGTGCTAAAGTGCATGTGCTCTCCCCTCTTAACATGGTAACATTGGTTCCTACCCAATTGGCATTTTTAATTTACCCATAACTTCCTAGTAAAAGTGCACTACACGTCCTCATGGCTTGTAAATTAAATGCTACTAGTTGGCCTGCAGCACTGATTGTGCCACCCACATAAGTAGCCCCTTAACCACGTCTCAGGCCTGCCATTGCAAGGCCTGTGTGCGCACTTTTACTGCCACCTTGACTTGGCATTTACAACTACTTGCCAAGTCTCAAACTGCCCCCCCCCCTTTTTTTTTTTTTTTTACATATAAGTCACCGCTTAAGTAAGCCCTAGGTAACCCAGCAGGGTGCTATGTAAGTAAAAGGCAGGACGTGTACTTATGTGTTTTACATGTCCTGGTAGTGAGAAATCCACAAATTTGTTTTCCACTACTGCTACTTTCCTAGACTAAATAGCATTAGAACTGCCCTCATATACTTTTAAGTGGTAAATTCCGCTCTGGAAGGAGTAGCCCTGTCATGTTTAGTATGACCAGAATGGTAATAGAAAATCCTGCTTCTGGTGAAGTTGGATTTAATTTTACTATTTTAGAAATGCAACTTTTAGAAAGTGGGCATTTCTCTGCGCGTACTGCCATCTGTGCCTTATAGCCTGTCTCCAATCCATATCAGGTCTGTGCTGGTTGAAAGCTTCCCTTGCGCATTCCACCCAGACAGTCAGAAATACAGGACACTCAGTCACATCTGCATACTGAATATATATTTGAAGTCATATACACATACACACACACACATACATATATATACACACACACACACACACATACACACACATATATATACACACACATACATATACACATACACACATACACACACATACATACATACACATACATACATATATATACACATACATACATATATATACACATACATACATATATATACACATACATACATATATATATATATATATACATATACACACACACACATATATATATACACATACACACACATATATATATACATACACACACATATATATAGTCTCTGACCCTACCAAGTCAGACACTTCTGGATCTACAACTGGACTGTCAGAGGAACTGCCTAACTGCCCAAAGTGCTCATCTGGACAGCTTTGTTTAGAGGGACTGCTGCCCCTGTTTGTTGCCCTGCTCCCTGCTGGTCCCCGACTGTGTTGGAAGGACTTTTCCTTCCCCAAAAGTGCTCTCCAAGGGCTTGGATTGAGCTTGCCTCCTGTTATGAAGTCTCAGGGCCAACAAAGACTTCATCTACTAGCCTAGTTCACCGACTTCAGTGGCGCCAGCACAGACGCTACAGGTGCGCCCACCACGTGGACCTCGCTGCATGCGACCGCAGCCTGCACCAGAAGTCCGATGCTGCTGCGACTCCTTTGACGTCACGCAGTGTGATCGCAACACTGCGAAGTTGACTCATCATGTCTTGACCAACTGGATTCATCGACCCCACCGGGTCACAAGGAACAGACACCGTACAAGCTCCCCTGCAACTGAAGGGAACAGACACCTCACCTCCCCTGCCCTGCAGTACAGTACAGAACGGATGCCTTAAATCTCTGGACGCCATCAGGGACTGACGCCGCACCGGCTCCAGCGACACTTCACCTCTACAACTCTGAGCGACGTCTTTGTTTCTTAATTTACAAAGATACTGTGCCTGGGGGTCCATGTGACTCTGTGACCGGCGCCTGTGGCATTGGATTATTGGGAACGACCCCGTCAACGACGCTGTGATAGCGCCAGTTGGAGCTGTTGAGTTTCTAAGCGCTTTGGTGGGATTTAATCTTTAAAAATTCATAACTTTGATTGTGTACATTGGATTTTCATTGTTTCTACCTTATTTTATTCAGATAATTAACTGTTTTTCTAAACCTCTGTTGTGTATTTTTGTGGTTTTTTCACTGTGTTACTGTATGAGTTATTGCACAAATGCTTTACACATTGTCTTCTAAGTTAAGCCTGCCTGCTCTGTGTCAAGCTACCAGAGGGCGAGCACAGAAGAATTTGGATTGTGTTGTGACTTTCCCTGACTAAGCTTGTAGTCCGTACTTGGACAAGGGTGTATACCTCTGCCAACTAGAGAGACAATTTTTAAGAGACTACAAACCTGAAGCCTCCTCACACACATGCAGTAGGAGAGCGTGAGAATACCGTCAGAAAAGACACGCACAGGGCTTGATGAACCTGGCAAGTTATTTTCAGTATAAACATGCTTATGCTCCACGGACAAAGAGTGCATAAGATGGCCAAACCTAAAACGTATCCATGTACTGACTCCATGAAAATGAAAAACATATCGGTAACCATGAATTCTATGTATAAAAGTCAAAATGCGAGGCTCCACATAAACTCATCTAGTCATTTGGCCGACTGCAGTCAGATGAGAAAGATCAAAACCAGACATTGATATAGAGTCAATGAAAGCAGATGAAGCATTCCTGGGATGCCAACTTGCAGATCAAACACAAATCTCATCAATGATGCGAATTTTGCTGAGTTACCTTACCAGAATATACCTGGGACACAAGCCAAGGGGCTAACCCGGAGACAAGAAACACTACGTGTTTCTTTCTGCCCATCTCCCAACCACACAACTCACCCACACTAAGCAAATACGGTGGTGATGAACAATGAACAAAAGGGGTACTATACCACCGTAACTCGAACCCACTAAAGTAATGCACTTTGCCCATGAATGATGGTTTTAATAAAGCGTGGGATCACAATGGCTTTTGAGGCCTTGCGCCTGCTCAGGTGATCCTTTTTTTCTCCCAGGGTGTTACCACTTCAGCAAAACTCCACACAAAAATAACATACGTTTATTTCCGGCTCCACTCATCTCGACAGTAACGTAAGAATCTCAGATTGTTGCAACGATAAAAAATTTATCAAAGTTATTGCAAAATCATTTCCTCCCTTTAGGTACAAAGTGGATTCACCACTTTGTCAGCTCTCTCGCCTCAACTCTTGCCCTGAGCGGTATCTCTTAATGGCTTGCAAAGAGGGAGAAAAAAACACGTATGGCTGGAAGATTCTAATAATATAGATTTTTCCCTCAGCTGTCACAATAAGATTCAGCAGACTCCAGCTGTCTTGTAATTACACAGAAAATTAAAGGCCCAAAAAAAGACTTCTCAGGAACGTTCTGTGTGGATGAAAGCACTCACTCGAAACTATCCAACATAAACGAGCATGATCAGTGCCAATGCGTCTGTGCTCACTTCAGATATAGGTACTTGCACTGTTGTAATCTAATGTACTGGGCAGAGCAGTGAAAAGGGCCAGCAGGTGCTGTGCCCTGACTGTGCCTTTCGACCTCACATTCGGTGGTGCTCCAAGGACCGAATGGCCAGAATGTCCTTTTAAGGGGTGAATCTGAGAGTTCAGGTGTAAAGTGTCCCACTAAAGCCATATTCTTTAGGACCACTGACCTGCAGTAACGCATATTACTTAGGGAGAGGCAACAAGTAAGTTCTGGTACAGTATACCCCCTGTGTTTGGGATCTCTATTGATAGCTCCAGGACATCAGTCATATCCACCTCTAAAACTGTCAGTCTACAGTTGTTCACGTTGTCAAATAATTTCCACCTCAGTGAGTCTCCATATCCTGCTTCTTTCTGAGCTAAAGCCTAAAGTGGACTATCTGAAATTCACGTCCAATGTAATACCAGTGTTTAGGGAAACACTTCACAAGGGACCCTTCCTCACACCATCTACCTTGTTCCTGCCACACCAATCTCATGGTCCTTCCTTTCATCTCTACATTTCCTCACTCAGCGCTTTGAGATGGCATTATTGAGTTTACCCATTTATTTGCAGGTCAGCATGACATTTGTAGCAGAAAAGCTGTACAAAAGGACAATAGTGCTACATAGCACCATAAGTAAAGAAGCTCGATAAACAAAAGTAGGGGGATTGAGTCATGGTACAATGATGCTGTTTTCTGATGGAGTGACAAAACATACTTATTCACACTTTTGACACATCATTAGTTATTCTTCGTATCAGAGTGCATGAGATGATATCTCAGGGAAGATTTTAGCTGACTGTAGGTATAGCCCACACATAGGAGACAACAAATTTCAGTGATGGAGACCAAGACGTTAAATAGATAGGAATCTGGACACTGTACATGGAGGTGTGACCAGCAGGTTCTGGTTAGCAGACCAGAGAATCCTGGTGGGTGTGTCGCAGATCAAACTTTTGGCAAAGTGTTTTGGGGAAATAACATCGACCGCCTCGAGTACGACCATCGACAGTTTTAAAAGGCCCTGTTCTTAGCTCATGGCAAAAGAGCAGGCAAGCTGTTTAAGTTTCTGGCAGCCAAATTAACGACCTTACCTAACGGGAAGATGTAATCCTGAGGAAGTCCCATGAGCGCACTATTTCAATTTACTGAGTACTAGTCAATGACTTATTGATTTATAAGTACGGATTTAGAGACATGGGCACACTTTAAGGATGCAACATTTTACTACCGTGCTGCAGTGGAAGTCGCATATTTATACCTAGACATCCGGGAGAAGGAAAGTATCCTGAGATTCCTTGCAGAGGACAGAATGTCAATGTATCAGAAGAAAGTGTCTCGAACTAGGCGGGCGATGGGTGTATAAGAGGAGCTTAGTTTTGAAGGAATTCAATATCTGAGGGCCCTGCATAGCAAACTGCAGGGAGTGGAAATATAAAGCGCAGATCCAGAAGGAGAGAACAGTCAGTAGATGGATGGTACGGTATGCAAAAGGATGAGCCCTTTAGGCTTGAAATGCATCTAGCAAAAAAAAGCACATTCATCACAACTGCTGGTTACTAAACGTTCACTGAATGAGTCTTAAAAAGACATACCATTAATTATTTGCAGCAACATGTTTTCACAGTGAGGCTTAGTCCAATGAATATGCGTACTGGATGATTATTCGGACAGTCTCTGTGCCACAAGTTGCATTGAAGCACCTAAAATTGTGAGTCCATGTTTAATATTAGGGTGCGCTACTATGTGTTACCAATTTTCAGTTCAATTACAGATTATGCCTATCCTTGAGCCACAGGACAGAAATTATCCAGCGATTATTGACTTGCTAAAAGGCAATGTAATGTGAGAGAAAGGTGTCAAACTAAAAACAAACAGACCGTCTACAGGACCACAACTGTCCTCACACTGATTACCAATGTAAACTTCAGGCTCTTCAACTGTTAGAACTTATAAAATGTAAGAGACTTGAAAGTTCTACTCTTCACGCAGTACTGGGGGGGTCCGAAAATTCTCAGTTTGATGGAGTATATTTTCCCAGACACTGTTCAAAATTAAGGGAGTAACAAGGCTGAACAAGGACGCCTTTGGAGGAGGGAGGACAGCAATATATAGTCTGCAATACCATAATACAACTTCTTAAATGGTCCTGGCTGCCGTACAAACCAGGATATGCACCATTTCAAGTAGCAAGTACTATCTGACACATCACGGGGCCCTCAGCATTAATGTCCGCAGCCACCTGGGCTCCGCGGTATCAGCCCCATGTGGTTCAAAATGCCCGGCCTATTCCACCTTTAAAACTCATTTAGGAAGCTGGCCTTACGCATTCACTAGCATGAGATTTTCATTGTGTCCCCAACGGTGGTTTGGAATCCAGACCTCCTGTTAAAACGTAGGGCTCAGAAAGCAAACAAGACAGCATGCATCTATTTACTAATGGGGCGTGGATTAGCACAAAAAGCGCCCCGTAAAACGAGCAAGTGAGCTGTAAAGGTTTTCTTTAACTGCGAGACGCTGACAAGGTCAAGATTGGTACTTACTATCCATTTACTGTGCTTAAAAAGAATATATAAATATATATATATATATATATATATATATATATATATATATTTTGTTTTCTCTCTTATTATGAACTATCAACTTCTACCTATCCAGGTATGGGCGCAATGCCAATTTAATAATATGGTTCTTAATATCACCTGTCCTTTAATTTGGATGTGCTTATGGGAAGGGATGCCCATGTGTAAACCACCTATTTGCCCCAGGCATTTTACGGAAGCAACTGCCGTCACTAGATGTGATGGATCTAGTCAATTTAGAAAAATTGAATTGATGGGCAGAGGGCAGTAATACAGAATTGTTACTGCCATATGGAACATCATCAACAATTAAACCGGGGTCAATTAAATTTGCGACTGCAGGACAAGAGAATTGCATTTGCAAAAAGCGATGAAAATACAGAAACAGTGTGCAAAAAAGAACAACGTTTACTGATCAGATTTTTTTTTTGCTGTTCTATATAATAAAACTCCACTTAATGGTATTGGAACACATTATATGAGCACCAGTTACATTAAACAAGGTCACATTCATTTTTTGGCAAATGGAGATGAAGAGGATTGCCTCAGTTGTAAAGTTGGCAGCTCTGGCTGTGACACCACATCCTCTCGCTTCTATTCCACTCTTATGTAGATCTGCCAAGTCACATGGTGTTTACTGAGCCTCACACTATATAGACACGCTTCACACTGTCACTTGCTGAAGAGGCAATATCACAAGTGGAACAAAATGTATGTTTGAAAACTTGACAGAGTAGGTTTCCAACTTGAATAGGGAGACTGTGCCCAGTTGTAAGCCAATACAAGCTCTGCCACCATTTCAGGACATGGGAGGTGGTGTCAGAAGAGGGTAGGCGTGGCTACTCAAACAGTGCAGATTGAAACAGTCACTGCCTCTACACTACCCGGTCCTCTCCTACAGCGCTCCATGACCTCTCACCGTCGTGAGCCTCAAACCTCTACCCCTTGTTCAGTGTGTCACCCATTCAAGGTCTCTCTCTACTGGCGCACAGGGTGAACGTTTTTTTCAAGGTTGGCAGGTCATCTTATGGACATTTTTACCAAAGGATGATAAAACGGTGCAATTTATTCCATCTGAAGTAGCTGATAAAAATCAATGTTGTTTTAGTTATGGTCCGAGTGATTGTTTCCTTCTTCGCGCGTACCCAGCAGCACAATAGAAATGTACATTATATGGGATACAAGCATTTTCTGAATGACTGCTTGCTTAGGAGTTCAATTAACCACCAACACCACCATGTGGCAAAATCAGGGTGCTCTGGGACACTGTTGGTACACAGAAGTGCCGAAAGCGGTTACTAGAAATCCACAGTGAACAGTGTGTGCACTGTGAACCATGGGGTATGAACTGGGGGTTAACTTCACGGTGACCGCTGAATATCTTCTGTGGCTCTAAAATGGATTGTAAAAGGCAGGTTTTATCGGAGGGTGAACTGCATATGTGTAGGGACACATAAGTGTAAGATCGGTGTGTATGTGGTCAATGCACAGGTGCTGCAAGCTGCCTTTTAAGCTGGATATGTCCAGTTATGCAGACAAGGGTGATTCTAGGACAAAGTTGGGTTCTTAAGAGTTATTTACACAAGCTGGCCCCTTTTCCTCTCCCTGAGGGAATCAGTGAAGTACAGGACACATCAGCTTCCTGAGATTTGATCTTTATGCCAGTCTCTGCTAGACTGATGGGGCATGTGTTGCTAAGGCGGTGAGAATCATGCCAGAGTGAGTGGACCAAGAGCATGCTTGCTTCTGGTTATGACAATGCGCTATGATTAAATTATGATTTAAACCACAAGGTAATCAAAAATCTCAGAACAAGATGGAAGGTGGTCGAGCTGTGAGTGGTCGCCAACAACGTACATATTTTGAATCTGTACCTTTGAAAAGGAGACTTGTGTAGCATTCCATGAGACAATCCTGCTTACATGAAAGGCAGCGTCAACTATTACACAAATGTTAGGGGTTATCCAGTGAGAATTTAAAAATTCAACATGACTGGCTGTCGTTACATGGGAAACCAAGCATGCCCAGTGGTGGCTCTTGGTGACAAAGAGCAGAAGGGTCCAAACGTTCCAACTTGAATCAGTGTCACACTGTAGGCTTATGTTTGACAATAGAGTGCGCCAGTACGGCTCCTCCTCTGGACGACACCCAAAACTATTAAAAAAAAAAAATAGGAAAGTTCGACTGGCGACAATGTAAAGCATTAAAATTTAGAAGAAATTTGCACTGCACAAAACACACGTACTCAAGAACAATGTACACAATAGTTAACTCAGGGATCTTCATAATGCAGCATGCTACTGCAGACCAAACATCTGCTGGTCCCCCTAGCTTTCTTTATTGTATTAAATATCATAGACATCATTACTTCGACTGGAACTCTGCCCCTTGTACAGCCAACAAGAGCCCTGTGAGTTTAAAGGTCAAATCTTTCGGGTTACTCCTATTCAAGCATTTTAAGGTAAAGGAAATCTTCAACAGACCCTACCATGGGATAAAACGTAATATTTAATAATTCCTTGAAAGAAAGGTATATTGCTTTGTTAAAAAGGAGGGTATTGGGTGATTTTGAAAGCCACACTCAGCAAATCGTGTAAGACACGACATCATAACTATTTCCATCAAAATTAGAGGTGAGGTCTAGGATATGACACCTAACATTCATATGTTTATAAATAAACAATTCTAAAGAATATTTGTCATGTTTTAAAGCAACTTTATATTTAGCCAGCCACGTGCACATTAAATGTTTTGATTTAACTTTCAAAACGTTCAAGTATCTTTTTATGCCGTGACGAACAACAAATAAAACAAAACTGCGCATAATGGGCACAACTTGTGAGCCCAAAGAATGGAAAAATTAACTCAAGCACGATGCAGCCCTAAAAATATGAGTGAAGAAATTCAGGAGCAGGCTTACCAATTAGTATGACAATACGTGTGATATAAGGACCACTAGATGTATGCATTATCAGAGGCCTTAAGAAGGGAAGTGATTAACATCCACATGGAAGTGAGTAACTTATGCTGGACTGTCAGTCCACAAATGGGAACGCACAATACTCACGGGAAAGTACCTTTCTTTAACTCACAATTTGGTACACACACATATTATAGTGAAAAGATATGGGTGAGGAAGAAAAATAAATTGGTCAAAGGCTATATTTCCCTGTCCCATTCCTCGTATATTTTAGCGACCTTGACAAAAATGAGATAACAGGTTGATGTTTGGCTCAACTTCAACACCACATATCATGCAACAGAGAAACATTCTGGTGGATGCATCTCTGGGACATCTCTCATGTAGGGAGACTAAGTTCGTTTTCAGAAACAAGGAAATATGAATGGAACAAGTACACACAAATGAACTGAGGTAGCCCTGCCACCCTTTGCAAGATATCCAAAACTTTAACAAATGTTTGCCTTTCAGCTAAGCAACAACCCGATACACCCGACCACGCGGCACTTACTGCAGAACAAAGAGGTAAATGTCCGTAATTGTCCAGGTCAGAGAATAAATTCCAGGCAAATGTGTAGCATAATGTAAAGATGGCTCTCAATCAACGTCCCCTAAAGAACTTGACAGAGCTTCGACTGTTTTGAAAACATAGTAACAGACTGGCAAATACAGGCATGCAAAATTAGTAGAGAACTTTCGCAATACACAGCTGCACTTGCTGCCAAATAGGCTTCCACCAGGTATTAACTGGGGGGCTGAAAACTATCCAAATAAGATATGTGTTTTATATTTCTATGTATGTATATCTGTTACATATGCAGTCTTTGGTGCCTAGACAAGTGGAAAGCGATCCCCAGGTGGGAAGCTCGAGGCACTCACAAAGTTCAATTCTGCATAAAACTTCTTTAGCAGGGTTCTCCAACAAGCAGCTCGTGAGCTACTGAAAGCTCTCCATGCACCCATAGGTAGCTCTCCTGTGTGCATCCCAGCGTAATACATTAGAAGTGTTTGCTTAGTTGAATTCATAAGAACACCAAAATTGAAAAGTGTGTATTTGAGACGAACATTTTTATACTTTCAGAACTCATGAGCTGATATTAGGGGAAACATATTACTAGTACTAACTTGGTGCTAGGGGCATTGCAACTATAGCTGTTATCTATTACCCATGCACAGGCATTCCACATTAGCAAAGCATTTTTTACATTATTGCTGGGAACCGTGCCTGATGTACTGATGTTATCACTAAAAGTAGTCCTGTATAAGGTGGCCACTAATGTAGGCTTGTATGATGTGGTCAGTATTAAAACTCTATTAGTAGCTCGAGATAATGTTCATTAAGCATAAGTAGCTCTTACTACAGAAAAGGTTTGAGACCCCTGTTCTATAGACACTGCAGTTGACTACAGCCTTAAACTTACCGACTGAGCTTGAAAAAACTTCACTACAGTCTCAATGCACGAAAGTCTGCTCCGATACAAATCAACAAATTGGAAGTACTAAGTATCAGCTGTGGGGGGAGGGAGAGTCAGAGAAAAAGACGTGTTTTCCTGAGTAGATTTACGCTTCCCTTCTTTCGACACTGGTGGTGGTGCTAGTTGGACAGCTATGTAGTTTGAAAGCCATGGCAACTAGAAGAATGTATTCTCCTTCAGCTGTTTGGCTTCCATCTGTTCGAAGCTACGTTTTCAGAAGTCAAGTGCCTAGGAACCTAGAGAACCAACTTCTGTTAAATGTGATGTCCCTGGTCTGGAAAGTGTGAAGTTGTGCCAGCCCAGGTGAAGAGCCACCCAAGTGGAACAGCAGCAGAACCGGGAGAAGTTAACGCCAACAGCATATGTCAGTCTTGTCCACTTGTGGCCCAGAGTGGTGTTTCATCCCACACCCATCAAAGAGAGGCACACCAAAAGTTTGCATAAATCCTTCCAAAGCCCTGTAGATTTTGATGACCGTTTTAACAAGCTTTTGCAATGTAACAGATCTCGCATATTTCGAAGTAGTTCATTGTCATCTTTTGACAATAGCGCCCAGGAGAAAAAACATGAGTGGAAACTGAGAAAAGACGACTTAAAATAAAGTTAGCTTAAAAAAAATAAAAATAAAAAATAAAAATAAACTTTGCAATTTTGTTTGTCCTGCTGGGCACGTTTTTGCCAGTCGCAAGCCTTCTGTTTGCGGGGCACTGGAAGTTAGTACAAAATAGTACCTCGATCACGTTGGGAGCAGTGGACGGGCACTAATTAAGTTGAACTCAATTAGTGCTTGATCCCTGCTCCACACAGAGGAACAGAAATTATGCCAGACATGCCTTGAAGAATTACGAGGTTGCAAAAGAAAAGTGCCACGCAAACCAACAAATGTTGAGGACAGGTGGGCTCCAAGCCCTTTACCGAACACAACAGTGTCTCGCATGCACCTGAAGGCTCGACCCTAAAAATGTTTACTTTAAGCCTCTAAAGGAGAGCTCCTTTTGTACACTTAAGTATTTCCTATGCACTGCTCCAAATTCATTTTCCATAACTTTTCAACGGTACAGACTGAATAATCTTTGCCATGTTCTGAATTACCAATGTCTCCGCTTGTTTTCTTTCTTGCATTATTTCATTGTGGTGTTGTGCTCGTTTACTGTAACCCCCCCCCCACACTTACTAAAAGGATAGGATGTGAACTATGCCAAAGTACCAAATTAGAGCCAGCGGTGCCCTGAAGAGCCCTTGGCTCATGTAGTCTGTAAACAGCTGTATATGGGGGAAGCCGATTAAACCTCTACCTTCTGTGCCACCACAGCCACTGACTTCATCCTAGGTGCTGATAAGATTACTCCATCTGTGTCTAGCGTGCAATTTACATCAATTATGGTGTGCTGCATAGTAGTTCTGTACTACTTGCCCACTGCGGTAATGTTCC